>NC_087345.1:183334008-185734008 GCF_030014295.1 Loxodonta africana | reverse complement strand
GGAGGGATCAGTCCCTGGAGAAGGACATCATGCTTGGCAGAATACAGGGTCAGCAGAAAAGAGGAAGACCCTCAACGAGGTGGATTGACACAGTGGCTACAACAATGGGCTCAAGCATAACAACGATTGTAAGGATGGCGCAGGACTGGGCAGTATTTCGTTCTGTTGTGCATAGGGTCGCTGTGAGTCGGAACTGACTTTATGGCACCTAACAACGACAACAACAACAACAATATGATGAGTGACAGAAGCTAGGCATAAAATAGTGCATATTGTATGATTCTAGGTGTATGAATTGCAAAAATTGGAAAACTAGCATCCAATAACAGCAGGCAGAGTAATGGTTACCTGGGGGTATTATGAACAGGGAAGTGACAGGAGGAACTTGTGTGAAGGAGAGTTAGAAATATGGTTACAGGGACACTCACACACACACATTTCATCAAGCCATATACTTAAGATTTGTGCATGTTACCATATTTGAGTTACACCTTCAATTAAAAAAAAGACACTAAATAAATAATAACTAAACTAACTTAACTACTTGTTTAAAGTAGAATATAACCCCTCAAAAAAAACCAAACCTGTTACTGTCGAGTAGATTCTGACTCATAGCGACCCTGTAGGACAGAGTAGAGCTGCCCCATAGGGTTTCCAAGGAGCGGCTGGTGGATTAGAACTGCTGACCTTTTGGTTAGTAGGCGAAGTTATCAAATAATATAATAAATTTTTTCCAAAAATAGAACCAACTAAAAATCTGCAGAACCTTCGTAAAGAGCAGCGGACTCCCTGAGATTATCGCCCTGAGACATTCTTTAAGCCCAGAAACAAGCCTATCCCTTGAGATCTCCTTTTAGCTGGCAGAGTAGCCTAAAAGTTAAAGGATATCACCCATAAGATCAGTGCTGGACTTCAAAACCTCTGTATGAGACCAAAAGATCAACAATTGCTCAAAAGCAAAGTTGAGAAAACAAGGGGCCAGGGAAACTAGAGTACTGGAAGTGGAACAAACAGAACGAAATTAAAGAGAATGTTGACACATTGTGATAAATAACTTCGCTGAACAATTTGTGCAGAAATTGTCAAATGGAAACCTAACTTGCTGTGTAAACTTTCACCAAAGATTCATTTTTTTTTTTTAAATTTGCTGTAACTTCAAGTTCCCTCTCTTTGCAGAAGGCACCACCATGCTCCCGGCAACTCAGCTCAAAACTTCAGGATTCTACTAAGTTATTTATTTCCTTACATCCATATATTAAATTCTTTTATTCTTTATGTTCCACTTTGAATTGGTCACCAACTCCCATTAATTTTTTCTTTATAATAGTTACTATCTGTGTCTGGTCCTTTTTCTTACAAAAAGGATTTCCTACTTTTGGCCCGTCGTGGACTTAGCTTACAGTATTTTAAAAACAGAGGCAGTCCTCATTATCCGTGATTTCGGTATTTGTGATTCTTCCTACTGACTAAAATTTGTTCCTAATCCCCAAATAAATATTTGCAGCACTTTTGTGGTCATTTTCAACATGCAAAGTAGTGACAAATTTGAGTCACTGACAAGCAAGACTCCAACTGAGGTCGAACAAGGGGATTCTTCGCCTTCTTGTTTCAGCTCTCACACCATAAATGCATGTCCTTTCCGTGGTTTATTTAGTGGCATGTTTTTCACAATTTTTGTTGGTAGTTTCACTGTTTAAAATGACCCCTAAGCATAGTGTTGAAGTGCTGTCTAGTGTTCAAAAGTACAAGAAGATGTGAAAGTGTCTTTCAGAAAGAAAATACTTGTGTTAGATCATTTCTTTTCAGGCATGCGTTGTGCTATTGGACATGAGTTTAATGTTAATGAATCGGCAATATATATTAAGTAAGGCGTCTTTAAACAGAAACATACATAAGACAAGTATGATGAAACCTAACCCTATATTTCCCTAGAAGAAATTTTTCACTATACACTAATTCAGTGTTTACAGCAACTTTGTAGAACATAACCACCAGGAATAATGGGAATCAACTGTATCTCTTTATTCACTTCATAATCTTTATTTCTTCTTTCTTCAAATAATTCCTATATTTTGCTATAATTAACCTTTCGAAGCATAAATGCCTGACTATGTCACTCATCTGTTTAAGAATTTTTAAGGTCTCTACATGGCCTGGGTAATACAAGTAAAACACTTGACACAGTGTAGATACAAATTGCCATTCCACAGTTCTCTGTCACTTCTATTTTCGAAGTCCGTTGCGACCTCATATGTGTCAGAGGAGAACTGTGCTCCATAGCATTTTCAGTAGTGGAGTTTTTGGAAGCAGATTGCCACATTTTTCTTCCGAGGCACTTTTGAGTGGACTTGAACCTCCAAACTTTTGGTTAGCAGCCAAATACGTTAACCATTTTTACCACCTAGTCACATGGAGTTCATTGTTTCCTTAACGTAGCCAACACTTTTTTATCTGCAATGAGTGTACTTAAACCATTTGTTCACCTGCTATTTTCTATTTGTCTCCTGAAATTTCCTTTAGAAAATTCAGAATTATATCCTCCACCAAGATGTCCGTGACCCCTTATTGAAACTAGTTATCTCTTTGCCCCTTTCTTCTTCTTGAAAACAGTACTTTGTGTTTTTCATGTTTATGTTCCCTGTTGTTTCAGTTTTGTGCACACAACATCTTTTAATTTTCAATTGAAAATTAACCTCATTGGTGAATTCACATATCAATTGTCCTTTTCAAATATTTTCCATTAGCTATGCCCTTGTCTTGATAGATTCTATTATTTCTAAAGGAAATTAATTTCACTCTTGAGAGTCAGAGTTTTCAAAACAAAAGCAACGGAAACTCCCATGAAATTCTGATACTAGTTAAGGAGGACATTTGACTGGCACCCGAATTGTAGAAAGAAAACAATTCCCATGACATCCAGAGTCACGGGGGAACCCGGATCATGTTGTTACTCAGGGCAGAGGAAATCATACACAATGCACAATTTTAATGGCCAGATCGCTATGCCTCCCCTGGTTGGAGACAAAATGACCACATTTACAAACTCCACTTTTTGTCTCTCCTCATGTTGACCTTACACATAGCAAGAGAATAAAACAAAATATATAGATTAAAAACTCAGAATTTTCCTGCAGAAATTTTTATAGTGAATTTTAAGTAAAAAAATGGCAGCGTTATGTAAATACTAGGAAAGACCTTGAGTGTGCCAACGTCTCTTTCAGTTCAGATAAACACTGATAAGATCAAAGCTAGCTCTAAATCATCTGACTCACAGTGCCTTGGCTGAATTTCTCAGTGAAATCTTGCAGTTTCTCTTATTTTGGTTAAGCCTTTGATCTTTTTTTTTTTTTAATATAGGAACATCTGGCTAAGAAAATGGCTAGAAAAGGGAAAACGACATGTAGATGAAAATGTTAACCACTGTTTGTGTTATGGAAACCTTGGTGACTAGTGGTTGAGAGCTATGACTGCTAACCAAAAGTTCAGCAGTTCGAATCCACCAGATGCTCCTTGGAAAATCTATGAGACAGTTCTACTCTGTGCTGTAGGGTCACTATGAGTCGGAATCTACTCGACGGCAGTAGTTTTTTTTTTTTTTTTTTGGTTTGGTTTGTGTTGTAAAATGGGTTTAGGCTAAAGATTTTGGCAAGTCTTTGAGGCTGATGCGAATTCAGCTTATTCCTTGTGGAGATGCATGAGTCTGTGGGCATTTGGTTCTGGTTGGGGTAAACACCTAAGTCTATTTAAACTTTTTAAGACCTTGGAAAGGAAAGCATATGGTAGGTTTGTAGTTTGTACTTCTCCTTGTAATTTTGTGTGGAATCTTAGGGAAAAAAGGATGGAAGGGTAAAATTAAAAGTAATTTATAATGGTTCAGCCTGTATTTTAGGCATGAGCATATTCTGCTTTGGAGCCCTAGTGACATGGTAGTTAAGAGCTCAGGCTGCTAACCAAAAGGTCAGCAGTTCAAATCCACCAGCAACTCCTTGGAAACCCTCTGGGTCGGTTCTATTCTGTCCTGTAAGATCACTATGAGTTAGAATCAACTCCATAGTAACAGGTTTGGATTTTTTTTGGGGAGGGGGGATTATATTCTACTTTACACAAGTGGTTATGTTTGTTATTTTTTTTCTTGAATTGCTAATAATTACTTCTATTTTAATTTACTCTAAGTCTCATATGTCCCTTTGCAGTATTTGTGGACAGAGTTTGGGTTGAAGGATGGCATAGCACATCAATTCACAATCCAGCTTTTTTTTTTTCCCATTACAGAGAGGCTCTATATTTACTCAAAGAGGTGACCCGTAATTCATATACATATGTATATAAACAGGATGATTGCCAATATTTTATATTAACAAGTGACTTACAATGTGTTAAACATATAGAGAACACTAGTAACATTTTCAAAATTATTGGCAATCAGATTATCAATTCCCTTTTCTAAAGGGATAGAACAAGTTACTCCCAGTACCACGGATGTGATCTTTTCTATCAGACGAAATAGCAAAGCATAACTTCACCACCTGCAAATCTGATGCTTTCATCTAGTCTCTTCATTTGCCTTTGCGTTATGGTTACTGTCCCCCTTAAAGACATCATGTTTGGTAAAGCAGAGGGGCAGTGAAAAAGAGGGAAAGCCTCAATGAGATGGGCTGACACAATAGCTGCAAACATGGGCTCAAACAGACCAGTGGTTGTGAGGATGGCGCAGGACCAGCAACCTTTCACTCTGTTATACACGAGGTAGCTATGAGTCGGAGCTCACTGGGTGGTAGCTAACCACGTTCTTTGGACATCTCTCATCTTCAAAGAAGTATGCTTTCAGTTAAATGGATGGATGTTTTTAAGGGAGAAGTTGACTCATTCCCAGGCCTGTTTTATTAGTTTATTTTTGTTCCTGTTGTTTTTCACTTCTTGATCTCCCCTGAGGAAATTAATTTTGCTCTCCTGGCTGTAATGCTGTCCTTTCTAGGGAGTGCCTGCAAGTGATTACCTCTGAAGGTTTTATAGGTGTCCACTTTAAGCCTCTTCCTTGAGAACAGAGAATAACTTGCAGCTGCCTTGCTGACACAAACGTGTCTTAGAAATCAACACAATATCTCAAAATCCCTTTGGTTAACACTCATTTGTAGCCACTGTTCACACCCAAAAAAAAAAACACCCAGCGCCGTCGAGTCGATTCAGACTCATAGCGACCCTATAAGTTGGCAGCTGTAGCACTTAACCACTACGCCACCAGGGTTTCCTTAAAAAAAAAAAAAAAAAAAAAAACTGTTCACACAGGGTGCTTTTAAGCTCTTCCCATGATCTGAAAGCTTTAAATCATTTCATGAGCTCTCATGTAAACACCACCACAAAACACCAAGAGAGACGTAACAGGGTATTTCTCATTGCACTATTTTAGTTTCTAAACACCCTTGGGATCTATCGAGTTATCTCTCATCCTGAAGATGGAAAGTGCTCATTACGTGGGAAGAGCTCTTTGGAGTAGTCTCAAAGTGAAAAATTGGCATAGTTATGTACCTTGAGAGAGAAGTGTAGGAAGAGTGGGCACACACTGTCAGTGAGAAATTGGTTTTCTGTTTTATCTTCTTGCACTGCCCCAACCCACCAACAGACAATGGTCACCTGGTCCTAACAGTCTTGCATGATATTTCAAATTCCATGAAATATTTTTACAACAAGAAAAGAGGCATTTTACAACTAATAAAAGGTAGATATTTACACAGCCAGAGTATAATTTTGAAAAAAACTTAATAATACAATAGTACAACTCTCATACAAATATAAGATGAACACGTATCAAAATTTATTTCTACCACTCAAGAGAGAATCGATGAGACAGGAAAGATGGTTCCAGGAGAATGTGAAGAAGAAAATTTGTACAGTTTTTTTTAAATAAGAATATTAAATAAGAGAACTAGTTGCCTTCTGTTTGACACCAACTCATGGTGAGCCCATGGGTTTGTCATAGTAGAAATGTGCTCCACAGGGTTTTCAGTGATTGCTTTTTCAGAATTAGGTTGCCAGGGCTTTCTTTGGGGGCACCTCTGAGTTATGTTGAACCTCCAAGCTTTTGGTTAGCAGCCATGCACATTAGCCATACACACCACCCAGGGAAAAAAGGTAGATAATGGCCTTTAACTACCCTTACAGTAGATTGAATTTTACGGGATCAAGAGAAATCTACACTTTAATCTTGCTTTAATATAACATCTGGCATTACAAAATTCACATTTTTTTTAGTAATGCCATCAAAACTGAACCAATTTTGGCCACGTTTTAATACACGCATTTTGTCATTTAAGTCACCATTTTAAGATATTAGGATCAAAGGAAAATAAATATCACACCCTCAAACCTTCTACATTTTGCTATAAACATACAAATTTTTGCTTCACTTTCCTCTTTCACATTCTGGAACAATGTGAATCTTAATAAACTACTCGTTTCTCTGAAGAACAAAAGCACATTCTGTTATTTTGAGTACATATAATTTACCAGAATATTCCTAGTACAATTGCAATTACGTATATCATTTATAACTTTTAATCAAAATAATTAATCTCTCCTTCAATTTCAGAATCAGGAGGTAGAGAATTGAGAACTCTGTGGGATGCATGGAGCCCTAGTGGCTGCTACTCAGAAGATCAGCAGTTCGAATTTATCAGCCATTCCTTGGAAACCCTATGGGGCAGTTCTACTCTGAATCAGAATCGGCTTGAGGACAATGTTTTTTTTTTTTTTTTTTTATTAACTTTACTGAGCTTCAAGTGAACGTTTACAAATCAAGTCAGACTGTCACATATAAGTTTATATACACCTTACTCTGTACTCCCTCTTGCTCTCCCCCTAATGAGTCGGCCCTTCCAGTCTCTCCTTCCATGACAATTTTTGCCAGCTTCCAACTCTCTCTATCCTTCCATCCCCCCCTCCAGAGAGGAGATGCCAACACAGTCTCAAGTGTCCACCTGATATAATTAGCTCACTCTTCATCAGCATCTCTCTCCTACCCACTGTCCAGTCCCTTTCATGTCTGATGAGTTGTCTTCGGGAATGGTTCCTGTCCTGGGCCAACAGAAGTTTTGGGGACCATGACCGCCGGGATTCCTCCAGTCTCTGTCAGACCATTAAGTAAGATCTTTTTGTGAGAATTTGGGGTCAGCATCCCACTGATCTCCTGCTCCCTCAGGGGTTCTCTGTTATGCTCCCGGTCAGGGCAGTCATCGATTGTGGCCGGGCACCAACTAGTTCTTCTGGTCTCAGGATGATGTAGGTCTCTGGTTCGTGTGGCCCTTTCTATCTCTTGGGTTCTTAGTTATCGTGTGACCTTGGTGTTCTTCATTCTCCTTTGATCCAGGTGGGTTGAGACCAATTGATGCATCTTAGATGGCCGCTGGTTAGCATTTAAGACCTCAGACACCACATTTCAAAGTGGGATGCAGAATGTTTTCATAATAGAATTATTTTGCCAATTGACTTAGAAGTCCCCTTAAACCATGGTCCCCAAACCCCCGCCCTTGCTCCAATGACCTTTGAAGCATTCAGTTTATCCCGGAAACTTCTTTGCTTTTGGTCCAGTCCCGTTGAGCTGACCTTCCCTGTATTGAGTATTGTCCTTCCCTTCACCTAAAGCAGTTCTTATCTACTAATTAATCAGTAAAAAACCCTCTCCCACCCTCCCTCCCTGCCCCCTCTCGTAACCACAAAAGTATGTGTTCTTCTCAGTTTACACTATTTCTCAAGATCTTATAATAGTGGTCTTATACAATATTTGTCCTTTTGCCTCTGACTAATTTCACTCAGCACAACGCCTTCCAGGTTCCTCCATGTTATGTAATGTTTCACAGATTCGTCACTGTTCTTTATCGATGTGTAGTATTCCATTGTGTGAATATACCACAATTTATTTAACCATTCATCCTTTGATGGACACCTTGGTTGCTTCCAGCTTTTTGCTATTGTAAACAGAGCTGCAATAAACATGGGTGTGTATATATCTGCTTGTGTGAAGGCTCTTATTTCTCTAGGGTATATTCCGAGGAGTGGGATTTCTGGGTTGTATGGTAGTTCTATTTCTAACTGTTTAAGATAACGCCAGATAGATTTCCAAAGTGGTTGTACCATTTTACATTCCCACCAGCAGTGTATAAGAGTTCCAATCTCTCCGCAGCCTCTCCAACATTTATTATTTTGTGTTTTTTGGATTAATGCCAGCCTTGTTGGTGTGAGATGGAATCTCATCGTGGTTTTAATTTGCGTTTCTCTAATGGCTAATGATCGAGACCATTTTCTCATGTATCTGTTAGCTGCCTGAATATCTTCTTTAGTGAAGTGTGTGTTCATATCCTTTGCCCACTTCCTGATTGGGTTGTTTGCCTTTTTGTGGTTGAGTTTTGACAGAATCATATAGATTTTAGAGATCGGGCGCTGGTCAGAGATGTCATAGCTGAAAATTCTTTCCCAGTCTGTAGGTGGTCTTTTTACTCTTTTGGTGAAGTCTTTAGATGAGCATAGGTGTTTGATTTTTAGGAGCTCCCAGTTATCTGGTTTGTCTTTGTCATTTTTGGTAATGTTTGTATTCTGTTTATGCCTTGTATTAGGGCTCCTAGTGTTGTCCCTATTTTTTCTTCCATGGTCTTTATCGTTTTAGTCTTTATGTTTAGGTCTTTGATCCACTTGGAGTTAGTTTTTGTGCATGGTGTGAGGTATGGGTCCTGTTTCATTTTTTTGCAAATGGATATCCAGTTATGTCAGCACCATTTGTTACAAAGACTATTTTTTCCCCAGTTAACTGACACTGGGCCTTTGTCAAATATCAGCTGCTCATATGTGGATGGATTTATATCTGGGTTCTCAATTCTGTTCCACTGGTCTATGTGTCTGTTGTTGTACCAGTACCAGGCTGTTTTGACTACTGTGGCTGTATAATAGGTTCTGAAATCAGGTAGAGTGAGGCCTCCCACTTTCTTCTTCTTTTTCAGTAATGCTTTGCTTATCTGAGGCTTCCTTCCCTTCCATATGAAGTTGGTGATTTGTTTCCCTATCACATTAAAAAATGACATTGGAATTTGGATTGGAATTGCATTGTATGTATAGATGGCTTTTGGTAGAATTGAGATTTTTACTATGTTAAGTCTTCCTATCCATGAGCAAGGTATGTTTTTCCACTTAAGTGTGTCCTTTTTAATTTCTTGTAGTAGTGCTTTGTAGTTTTCTTTGTATAGGTCTTTTACATCTTTGGTAAGATTTATTCCTAAGTATTTTATCTTCTTGGGGGCTACTGTGAATGGTATTGATTTGGTTATTTCCTCTTCAATGTTCTTTTTGTTGATGTAGAGGAATCCAAGTGATTTTTTAAGTTTATCTTATAACCTGAGACTCTGCCAAACTCTTCTATTAGTTTCAGTAGTTTTCTGGAGGATTCTTTAGGGTTTTCTGTGTATAAGATCATATCATCTGCAAATAGAGATAATTTTACTTCCTCCTTGCCAATCTGGATGCCCTTTATTCCTTTGTCTAGACTAATTGCTCTGGCTAGGACTTCTAGCACAATGTTGAATAAGAGCGGTGATAAAGGGCATCCTTGTCTGGTTCTCGTTTTCAAGGGAAATGCTTTCAGGATGTCTCCATTTAGAGTGATGTCGGCTGTTGGCTTTGCATAGATGCTCTTTATTATGTTGGGGAATTTTCCTTCAATTTCTATTTTGGTGAGAGTTTTTATCATAAATGTGTGTTGGACTTTGTCAAATGCCTTTTCTGCATCAATTGATAAGATCATGTGGTTTTTGTCTTTTGTTTTATTTATGTGGTGGATTACATTAATGGTTTTTCTAATATTAAACCAGCCTTGCATACCTGGTATAAATCCCACTTGGTCGTGGTGAATTATTTTTTTTGATATGTTGTTGAATTCTATTGGCTAGGATTTTGTTGAGGATTTTTACATCTATGTTCATGAGGGATATAGGTCTGTAATTTTCTTTTTTTGTGATGTCTTTACCTGGTTTTGGTATTAGGGAGATGGTGGCGTCATAGAATGAGATAGTATTCCGTCATTTTCTATGCTTTGAAATACCTTTAGCAGTAGTGGTGTTAACTCTTCTCTGAAAGTTTGGTAGAACTCTGCAGTATAGCCATTCAGGCCAGGGCTTTTTTTTGTTGGGAATTTTTTGATTACCGTTTCAATCTCTTTTTTTGTTATGGGTCTATTTAGTTGTTCTACTTCTGATTGTGTTAGTTTAGGTAGGTAGTGTTTTTCCAGGAATTCATCCATTTCTTCTAGCTTTGCAAATTTGTTAGAGAACAATTTTTCGTAATAATCTGATATGATTCTTTAATTTCAGTTGGGTCTGTTGTGATGTGGCCCTTCTCGTTTCTTATCCAGGTTATTGGTTTCCTTTCCTGTATTTCTTTAGTCAGTCTAGCCAATGGTTTATCAATTTTATTAATTTTTTCAAAGAAACAGCTTTTGGCTTTTTAATTCTTTCAATTGTTTTTCTGTTCTCTAACTCATTTAGTTCAGCTCTAATTTTTATTATTTGTTTTCTTCTGATGCCTGATGGATTCGTTTGTTGCTCACTTTCTATTTGTTCAAGTTGTAGGGATAGTTCTCTGATTTTGGTTCTTTCTTCTTTTTGTATGTGTGCATTTATCGATAAAAATTGGCCTCTGAGCACTGCTCTTGCTGTGTCCCAGAGGTTTTGATAGGAAGTATTTTCATTGTCGTTGCATTCTATGAATTTCCTTATTCCCTCCTTGATGTCTTCTATAACCCAGTCTTTTTTCAGGAGGGTATTGTTCATTTTCCAAGTATTTGCTTTCTTTTCCCTAATTTTTCTGTTATTGATTTCCACTTTTATGGCCTTGTGGTCTGAGAAGACGTTTTTTAATATTTCGATGTTTTGGATTCTGCAAAGGTTTGTTTTATGACCTAATATGTGGTCTATTCTAGAGAATGTTCCATTTTAGCTAGAAAAAAAAGTATACTTTGCAGCAGTTGGGTGGAGTGTTCTGTATAAGTCAATGAGGTCAAGTTGGTTGATTGTTGTAATTAGGTCTTCCGTGTCTCTGTTGAGCTTCTTACTGGATGTCCTGTCCTTCTCCGAAAGTGGTGTGTTGAAGTCTCCTACTATAATTGTGGAGGTGTCTATCTCACTTTTCAGTTCTGTTAAAATTTGATTTATGTATCGTGCAGCCTTGTCATTGGGTGCATAAATATTTAATATGGTTATGTCTTCCTGATCAATTGTCCCTTTTATCATTATGTAGTGTCCTTCTTTATCCTTTGTGGTGGATTTAAGTCTAAAGTCTATTTTGTCAGAAATTAATATTGCTACTCTTCTTTTTTGCTTATTGTTTGCTTGATATATTTTTTTTCCATCCTTTGAGTTTTACTTTGTTTGCATCTCTAAGTCAAAGGTGTGTCTCTTGTAGGCAGCATATGGATGGATTGTGTTTCTTTATCCAGTCTGAGACTAACTGTCTCTTTATTGATGCATTTAGTCCATTTACGTTCAGCGTAATTATAGATAAGTGTTTTTTTTAAGTGTTTAGTGTTGTCATTTTGACTCCTTTTTATGTGTGTTGTTGACAATTTCATTTCTCCACTTACTTTTTTGTGCTGAGACGGTTTTCTTTGGAAATTGTGTGATCCTCATTTTCATAGTATTTGACTTCACGTTTGTTGAGTCGTTACGTTTTTCTTGGTTTTTATTTTGAGTTATGGAGTTGTTATACCTCTTTGTGGTTACCTTATTATTTACTCCTATTTTTCTAAGTAAAAACCTAACTTGTATTGTCCTATATTGCCTTGTATCCCTCTCCATATGGCAGTTCTATGCCACCTGTACTTAGTCCCTCTTTTTGATTATTGTGATCTTTTACATATTGACTTCAATGATTCCCTGTTTTGAGCATTTTTTTTTTTTAATTAATCTTAATTTGTTTTTGTGATTTCCCTATTTGAGTTGATATCAGGATGTTCTGTTCTGTGACCTTGGGTTGTGCGGGTGTCTGATATTATTGGTTTTCTGACCAATTTCCTTTAGTATTTCTTGTAGCTTTTGTTTGGTTTTTGCAAATTCTCTAAGCTTGAGTTTATCTGTAAATATCTTAATTTCGCCTTCATATTTCAGAGAGAGTTTTGCTGGATATATGATCCTTGGCTGGCAGTTCTTCTCCTTCAGTGTTGTGTATATGTGATCCCATTGCCTTCTTGCCTGCATGGTTTCTGCTGAGTAGTCTGAACTTATTCTTATTGATTCTAGCTTGAAGGAGACCTTTCTTTTATCCCTGACTGCTTTTACAATTTTCTCTTTATCTTTGGTTTTGGCAAGTTTGATGATAATATGTCTTGGTGTTTTTCTTTTTGGATCAATCTTAAATGGGGTTCGATGAGCATCTTGGATAGATATCCTTTCGTCTTTCATGATGTCAGGGAAGTTTTCTGTCAGCAGATCATCAACTATTCTCTCTGTGTTTTCTGTCCTCCCTCCCTGTTCTGGGAGTCCAATCACACACAAGTTTTCCTTCTTGATAGAGTCCCACATGATTCTTAGGGTTTCTTCATTTCTTTTTTAATTCTTTTATCTGATTTTTTTTTCAGCTATGTTGGTGTTAATTCCCTCGTCCTCCAGATTTCCCAGTCTGCATTCTAATTGTTCGAGTCTGCTCCTCTGACTTCCTATTGCGTTGTCTAATTCTGTAATTTTATTGTTAATCTTTTGGATTTCTGCATGCTGTCTCTCTATGGATTCTTGCAACTTATTAATTTTTCCACTATGTTCTTGAATAATCTTTTTGAGTTCTTCAACTGTTTTATCAGTGTATTCCTTGGCTTTTTCTGCAGTTTGCCTTATTTCATTTCTGAGGTCATCCCTGATGTCTTGAAGCATTCTCTAAATTAGTTTTTTATATTCTGTATCTGATAATTCCAGAATTGTATCTTCATTTGGGAAAGATTTTGATTCTTTTGTTTGGGGGGTTGTAGAAGCTGTCATGGTCTGCTTCTTTATGTGGTTTGATATCGACTGCTGTCTCCGAGCCATCACTAAGATATTGTAGTGATTTTTTCTATATTTGCTCACTGAGTCATGTCTTGTTTTGGGTTCTTTCAATATACGTGGATGGGCTACTAGATTGCGCTGTCTTGATTGTTGTAGCCCTTGACTTACTTATGACCTATTACCAGCTGGTTTGGGCTGTTGCCAGATATATATGCCTGAGTCTATTCACTATTCTTGAGTAGAATCTGATTTTGGGTCATCAAGTGTGTGCTGCACCCTAACACCTATCCACCTTGAGAAGTAGTGGTGATAGTTGTGTGCACCAGATTCTATTAGCAGCTGGGGTTCACACTCCAGGGGGGCAGGATGCTGACAGGCTTCCCCCAAGTGTCATTGAGGTAGGTGTGTCTCTATTCCTAAAGCACCTTGGTGGGAGGGCTCTGCAGCTGTACCTTAGGCCCCCAATGCAAGTATCTCTACTGATTGGTAGGTGTCACTCTCCTTAGACCCCTAAGGCAGGAGGCTAGGTGGTCTGGGGGGAGCTTCAGCCCTCAGTTCCCTGTTGTGGGTCAGTTAGGGCTCTGTTGAAGAAGCAGAGATATCAGACCTGGGAAACTTGTTTTTCCAGTAAATCTGCTTAAAAAAAATGCAGTCAGATCCCTTTCAGAAATGCCTTTGTATTATAATAGCCACCTTGTTCCCTGTAGGGATGAAAACCTGAGATATGGACCATATATGCTTGGCTGGAGCTCTTTCTGTGTTTTTAGTCCAATTAGGGAAGCATTTTTGGTCCCTGGGTTTTTTGTGGTTGCTTCTCTCTGGCTGGAAGAATGGGTTAGGAAAAGACCAAAAAAAAAAAAAAAAGGGAAAGAAAAACTGCGGAGCCGTTCTCCCTCTGGCTCAGGAAATTCCAATGTTAATGACGCCGCCTGGGAAGGGGAGGGGAGGGTTCAGAAAAACAGGAGAGAGTAGCACCCCGGAATATAGCCAAAGTTGCTTATATTGCTTGGGATGACTGTTTTATCTGAAATTCCCGAGGGACGTGTCACCTATGTGTGCTGGCTGTGTAGAGATTGCCCCCAAGGGTCTGGCCCACAGAAGCTGCAGTCAGTTCCTCCGCTCCCAGTCCAAAGCCCAGTGTCAAGGTTCCCCGGCTGGGATGCTGCACTCCCGGCTCCAAAATCAGTCACTGCCTCGCGGGGACTTCTCCTCCCTCCAGCCATTTCGCCGTGCCACCTGCGCAGACGGGTTGGGCCCCCTCCTGGGGTCAGTTCAAGGGGGTAGGTCTGTGCCCCATGTTTGCACCGTGACAGGATGCCATGCTCAGCTCCCCTGTGCCCAGTCCAAAGGCCGGCTCCAAGGTTCCCCAGCTGGGATGCTGTACTCCTGGTTCCAAAACCAGTCACTGTCTCCCGGGGACTTGTCCTCCTACCAGCCGTGTGGCCGCGCCACCTGCGCTGACTGGCTGGGGCCCCTCCCGAGGTCAGTTCAGGGGGGTAGGGCTGCGCCCCGTGTTTGCGCCGTCACAGGATGTTGTGTTCAGCTCCCCTGTGCCCAGTCCTAAGCCCGGCGCCAAGGTTACCTGACTGGGATGCTGGCTCCAGGCTCTAAAAACAGTCGCTGCTTCCCCGTAGTTGTTCGTTCTCCATCTCTGTCACTCAGGTCAACTCTTTAAATCTGTGTTTGTTGTTCAGGATTTGTAGATTGTCATGTATGTGATCGATTCACTTGTTTTTCCGAGTCTTTGTTGCAAGAGGGATCCGAGGTAGCGTCCACCTAGTCAGCCATCTTGGCCCCTTCTCCTTTGTTTTTTGATGGCATACATAACCATTTTTTTCAACCGCAGATAACGCAATGCCCTAAAGCCACATACATCCTATTCATACCTTCGTAAATGGTATAGTTGTGTCATTCTGCAAATTATACCACGTTTTGGTATTGTATCTTACTTCAAAATTATTTATGTTAATTAACTCTGTATTAGTCCAAATTTCGAAGTTAACTCAAAGTGGAGTTAATTTAGGATCTTGGAAATCATGTTTAAGCTGAAACACTTCAAAACATTATTATTATTGGTATGAAAATTGTCAAATAATAATTCAATTTAGTTGAACAAAATTTTATATTTTTACATATTTCATAGTCCTAGAAATTATGAGAGAGAAAAATTAGCTTAATTCATCAGTAAACCAGGAAAAAACCTATTTGCCATCCAGTTGATTCCCACTCACAGTGACCCTATAGGACAGAGTAGAACTGCCCCATAGGGTTTCCAAGGAGCAGTTGGTGAATTTGAACTGCCAGCCTTTTGGCTAGCAGCCAAGTGCTTAATCATTGTGCCACCAAAACGCCAAATCAGGAAAAGAGGTTCAAAATTTCAAATTAACTATTATTTTAAATAAATAAATAAATATTAACTCAAATCTCTATTTGAAAAGAAAAACTTGTATACACTAATAAAACCTGAGAAAAGCCTTTTGTTAAAAAAAGAAAAATTGTCACTTTATTTATTTAATACAGGAGAATATTAGATTTATGCTTTTTCTCTATAAACTAATCAGAACATATTCTCATCTGAAACATTATAATCTAATTTATTAATATCCTCCAGAAGTAGAAAAATACTACACATGTGTGCACACGTGTGCAAACAGAGGCAAAGGTTTTTTCCCAATGATAGACAAATCAGCAGAGAGTTTGAAGTTTCAGTTTAACGATCTCAGACACAAGGATAAAAGCTAAAACACAGAACACAAAAGTCCCCAATTGAGACCGTAAACCCATTAAAAAATCCATTGCCTTGGAGTCAATTCCAACTCAGAGTAACCCTACAGGATATAGCAGAACTGCCCCACAGGGTTTCCAAGGCTGTAATCATTACGGAAGCTGACTGCCACAGCTTTCTCCTGTGGAGCAGTTAGTGGGTTTGAACCACCAACCTTTTGGTTAATAACCCTGTGCTTAACCACTGTGCCACCAGGGCTCCTTTGAAACACCCCAGTGGGCATAAAATATTTCCTTTATTGATTTAAGCTCAGAAATAAACAAGCAGGCAAAGAAACACACAGATCTTAAACCAAATTCTTTGTCCTCTCTCAACTGATAATATATCCTCATTTCTTCAATCAGTTTCAGCTAACAGTACACCATAGAAGCAGGTTTCCAATCATTGCTGCCCCCAGGGGGAAGAACTTATTGGTCACGAACAAACTAAAACCAGAATCAAACTTGGCCAAGAAACAGAAACAAAAATGAAACTATTTTGCAGAAAAAGAGAGAGAAATAAAGGGGAAGGAAGCAGGAAAGGGAGGAAGTGAAGGAAGGGGAGAGAAAGAAAAAGAAAAAAAAATCATGGAAAACTATATTGAAACAAAGGCTTAGAAGATAAGGCTGAGCTACCTTGGAGAAAATGTAAAACCCAATTCAATCATCTCACTGTATTTCAATTCCTGATATTACCTCCTTATCCGGTCCATTCCCCCAACACTCACTTCAAAGAAACCCTGGGATTACAGGGAACTGAGTTTAAAATCTCCTCATGTATACAGCCAACACTGAGTATGGGGATTCTGTCCTGACACAAATTATATCCATGGTGATGAACAGCTCTCCATTCAGATCAAGAATTTTAGTTCAATAATTATTTTACTGGCACATAGTATTATTATTATCGTCAGTTCAAAAGGGAATGTCTTGAAAGGTTTAAGGAGTCACATTATTAAAGGAAAAGTTAAGTATCTAAGGCACAGGAAAGACAAGTGTCAGGACCTCTCTATTTCAAATTCAAAATCCCATTTGATTGGCCCAGGTTATTAAATGTCTCCACCTGGATCAAGCAGTCATACCTGGGGAGAGGAATCATTTGGGGGAGCAGTGGTCACTGAAAGCTCACTTCTGTCATTACCAGAGAAGAGCAACCATGATGTGCCAGCAGCCAGCTCAAAATCATGACTAATTTCAAAACTATTATTAAGGAAAATTAGATGTTGTTAGTTGAAATGTGCTCCTGGAAAACAACAACAACAAACATTTTTTAAGTGACACTCTGTAGGGCCTATCCTATCAGAAGAATAAATTAGTAACCTACACAATATGACATTTGAAGTTGTCAAAAAGTCTGTCATTACAGATTATACTCTCATGTAAAAATGGCATTAGAGCGCTGATACACAAAGCTTGGATATTGTCACTGTTGTCTTACCACAAGCAAAAGCTGAGGAAACCAAAGATGAATCACTTTTCAAAGACTCATCAGAGAACTGAGGTCTCTGGGCAAATTACCTCTCCAAAATCTAGAGAGACAGGTGAATTCAAACAGTCCCAGCCACAATCTGTGTGCACGGAGGAGAAGCCTCTGGCACTATAAACTTTTAGAAGCCCGAACATAATACTTTTGAAAAACTGATGGATGCTGACAGTGCACAAGCTTAAGAATGAGAAACTCCTCCGGGATATGGTTTTAGGTGGGATTCTAAACTTTCATAGATTTTTACCCTCAAGAACTTCGCCAGGTTCTCACAGGGAAGAGGCAAGAAGGGCCCCCTCCTGGCTCAGAAAGGGGGCAGGGGAAAAGTAATCATTTTGAAACATGAAAGCCACCACCATAAGACAAACTGACAGACAAGTGGTGGATTTTGAAATAGGCCCAGAATATTCTCCATAGCAAACCCTACTTTGGGAATGGGGAGAGGTTGATGGGGGGTGGGGGGGGGATACTTTATCAGAACTTCATCCCACCTAAGGGAAGGGCATTTTCCTAGCTCCAGTCCCATCTAGCCTTCCATCTCACCTACAGGAGTGGAGGAGGAGCCAAGAAACACTTACCAAGATCACAGCTAATGGACACAGTCTACTTAATCATGAGACTACAGAGTGCTTCCTTTTCCCCATGACTGACCGCGACGCCCACAGGGCTTCAGTATAATAATGGTGGCTTACGGCTGAAAGAGCTACAAAGTACAAACTCTATTTGAGGAGCAATTCTTAGGAAAATCCAAAGATAACAGAGGAGACAAAAACAAGGGTATTAGAGGAATTTGAAGTTTCTGGCACCTACAGCTACAGCAAACATTAAACACTGATGACAAATCCTAGCTAGATTAACATAAAACCTCTCAATACATGCTTGTTTATGTCTGTTTCTATTACCAAATACATTATCTTCAGCTTTCAACAAAGGTTAGGAGACACAGAAAAACACAGTCTGAAAAGACAAAACAAGCATCAGAATGAGACTCAGATATGACAATGGAATTGCTGGTGGTTCTGTGTCATATAGTGTTGTTATGAGTTTGAATTGACTTGAAGGCACACAACCACAACAACAATATTGCAAATCCAAGGGAAACCATAAAAAAAAGTTTTTAAAGTATAATTGATATCCTAAGAGAGGAATTCAAATGGAATTTAAAAAATGTACAATTAAAACCAGAAAGGGCAGAAAAACAAGGAAAAAAAAAGAACAGCAACAGATTTTTAAAAAAGTTACAAACATGGTAGATAGCAATCCAAATACATGAATAATTACTTTAAGTGTCCATGGTCTAAATGTTCCAATTAAAAGGCAGAGATTGTCAGAGCAGAAAAAGATCTAACTATATATTATGTATAAAACCAATTCAAAGAAAAGCATTTTATATGTGATGACACAGATTGCTGAAAAGTAAAGAGATAGAAAATTATATAATTTGCTAATACTAATCAAAGGAAAGCTGGAATAGCTATATTAATTTCAGACAAAGCAGTAAGTTGTCAGTGAAAAAGAGGAGAATAATGAAAAAGAGCACAATTCTCAAAGAAGTGATAACAATCTTACGTGTGTGCACCTAACAATAGATTATCAAAGTACTGATAGAACTGTGAAGAGAAATAGACAAATCCATTGTTATAGTTGGACAATTGAACCCCTGCAGTACACCAGGTTTCTCTTTATATATGGCCTTTCTGCCCCTGGGTTTGTAGTACTGCCAAAAATAGTTAGGCCATGACCTGCCCTGTGATTGGTCTATTTTATGTACCTTACAGGGACGGGTGTATGCAAATAAGGTTCATAAAATCTTTGTGGGGATTGTCCAGTTACTATGCAAATTAAGTGACTGTGACAGGAGCAAAGGCGTGGAGACCTGCAGAGGCGACTGCAGTGGGCTTGCCAGCCTGTGGAGTGAGAGAGAGCTGCGTGCCTTTGGCCAGGAGGCTTGATAACAGAGGAGGGTGCCCACAGGCACTTGTTGGAGGAGCCAAAAGAGCTGTAACACTTGCCTGAGCAGGGCAGAGGTCAGGCAGAGTGAGCCCAGCAGAGGCCTGAGCAGGTCCCAGCATGCAAGATCAGCCAAGATAAGGGTCAAGAGAAGTGCTGCTAGCCAGCATGTCCCAGAAGGATCTGAGAGCTATCCTGGTTGAACACTGTCCTAACTGACAAACTTGATTCTGATCACAAGTTGTAACCCGTTATTTCCCCAATAAACCACTTAACAGTAAGTACAGTTCCTGAGTTCTGTGAGATGTTGCAGTGAATTACCGAACCCCAAGACAGGAGGAAGAGTACTGAGGAGAGGGGTAGTATTTGGTGTTAGAGATGATGAAGTGGTACAGCAGCTTGGAGAAGCTGGGCGTTTGGGACATCTGCCTTGTAGGAAACAGCTTTGTGTTGATTTTTTAAAATAAATTATTCATTTAACCCCCCTCTGTTACTAATTGAAGGTCAAACAGGCAGACTATCAGTAAGATATATTTGACCTAAACAGTGCTACCATTAAATTGATCTAATAAATATTTAAGGAGCCCTCATGGTGCAATGGTTAAAGCACTCAGCTGCTAACCAAAAGGTCGACAGTTTGAATCCACCAGCTGCTCTGTGGGAAAGAGATGTGGTAGTCTGCTTCCATAAAGATTTACAGTCTTGGAAACCCTCTGAGACAGTTCTACTCTGTCCTATAAGATCACTATGAGTTGGAATGGACTTGATGGCAGTGGGTGAGTATAATAAATATTTATAAAATGCTCCATTCAACCACAGCAGAATATACATTCTTCTCAAGCTCTGATGGGACACTCATTAAGATAGAAAACATTATGGGCTGTAAACACTTTAACACATTTAAAAGAATAGAAATCACATAAAATATGTTCTCAGATCACAATAAAGTTAAAATAGAAATTAATAACAGAAAAATAGCTGTAATGTCAAATATCTAGAGAGCTTCGAAGAGAATGTGTAGCATTAAATGCATATATTATAAAAGAAGAAAAATATAAAATTAATAAACTAAGCTTCCCCCTTAGGAAACTAGAGAAAGAAGAGTAATTTAGGCCTAAAGCAGGCAGAAGAAAGAAAATAATAAAAATTAGAGCAGAAGTCAATGAAACTGAAAATAGAAAAGCAGGAGATAAAATGAAGGACACCCAAAGTTAATTCTTTGGAAAGGTCAGTATAAATTATAAACATCGAGCCATTTTTACCAAAAAAGAGAGAGAAAACAGAAATTACCTATATCAGGTAATATCAGATATAACTGTATCAGGACTGAGGTTTCTCACTGCTGGAGTGAGAAGTTACAAATAAGCAGTGGAGGAGGCCAGAATGGGTCATGTGGTAATGGAACTGAATTGGAGACTTCAGTATGACCTCATGGTTAGCTTAATATAGATACAGAGCAGTACACACAGAAAGATATATAAAGATAATATATATAAAACCCATTGCTCTTGAGTCGATGCCAACTCATAGTGATCCTACAGGCCAGAGTAGAGATGCTTCATAGGGTTTCCGAGGTTGTAACTTTTTACATCTTTCTCCCGCGGAGCAGCTGGTGGGTTCAGATTGCCAACTTTTTGGTTAGAAGCCAATCAACCATTGAACCACTGTACCACCAGGGCTCCTTCAGAGAGTAACCTAGCCAAGGTTAAACAATTACTGAGTGGTAGGTAGAACAAGGATTCAGAACCACAATGCTTGTAACACCCTGGCAGAATGTTAACATCTAGACGTAAATGTTAATGAACATTTATTAAGATTATGTTGATGAAGAGCCCTGCTCCCTCTGCAGAATCAAGAGAGAAGAGGGGGCCAGACTCTCCAACTGTGGCTTCCCACCTCCCGGAGAAAATTCCCGGCAAGGAGGAAGAAGCAGACACAACCTTGCCCAGGTCACCTACAGCAGCTCCCTCAAATGCTCCAGCCCCAGGGCCATCTCCTTTTGGATGAGCCACAGGGAGAACAACTCAGAAATGACCTTAACCGTCAGTGCCAGCATGCGGCTCCTGGCTATTCAAGTTAGGAGAGAAGCTGGAGAGATATCACACAACAATACAGAGATTAGAATCAGTCAAGTCTCCAGGCTCCTCCTGCACAGAGTTCTTTGTGGCTCCTGTGGGTATAGCCAGCAAACATACCTGTTTGAGAAGGAGCTGGCCAGCCAGAGTAGAACCTGTCTTTAGATAGAAGGAGAACTTGAGGCTGTCAGGGATTGTGACATCAAGGCTCAACCTGTGCATCGGCAGGACCCAGAAGTCTGGCAAGCAGGACCCACAGTTGGTGAGGAAAGAGATGGCAACCACCAAGAGGACCCAGTGGAGAAAGAAATCAAACACTTCCTGGATGCTGAGATGTGATGAGTCCTGCCAAGACAGACCTTCAGGTCTATGTCTTGAGGCTCACTCTTGAGCATCCCTGCCTCCTGCAGCAGCATCGTTGACTGTCATCACCCTACTCCCTTCCTTTCTGCCTCTACACCAGCCTGGACAGGGCCCCTGGGGCCAGGAATGCTGGGGAGACTCGTCCAGCTCCCTCCCACCAGCCTCTGGGGTCAGGTCTGCCCTGGCACCTTCTTGTCCCACTGCAGACACAGCTGATCCTGGGGCTGCTAGGCCAGGACCCAGTGTCAGCCCAGGGCACAGCACCAATACACATCAGCACTATGGGCCTCAAGTCCTGTCCAGAGGTACCCCCTCCTTCCTGCTCACCTCAAGGATCAGGGTAGGGCCATTTTTCAAGAACTCTGGGGTTTCTGCTTCATCTGCCTCCAGCAGGCGCCTGTGATATCTCTCCCTTACTGAGGCCCTGGCTACTCACCCCCATCCTGGCCCTGATCCCAGCCTGCTGAGGCCAGACTGTGAAGGAGGTGCAGTACATAGTCCATGTGTCCCATCTCCCTGCTTCGTCTTCCCCTCACTTCCCTGACCTGCTGCCTTGGTCAGGAGCCCAGTGCCTTTTTGAGCTCCCCTGCCTTGGCCAAGAGCCAGTTCCTTTGTATGCTCCCCATGGCCCTCTCTGAAAAACATGTTCTCAGAAAGGAGCTGATAAACTCATTGAGTCTCCAAAAATAAATAAATAAATAAAATAGACACATGCATTCTAACCCATATACATATATTGGTTAGAATGCACTCATCTATTCTCTGTAAGCTGAGAGGGGCTGGAGGTAATGACATCCAGCAGTAAGAAGCACATTCAGTGCCCAGATTGTGGTTTCTAAGGCCATTCTCTAATAAAAAGAACCAGGGCTCCTTGAAGAAATGACAGATTATAGAAATGGTGCAGAAAACATGCAAGATTGGCCTTTAGCAGCTTGTTATACCAGAAAGTAAAAACATTCTATCAAAACAAAAAAACAAACCTACAATGATGGAAATTGAAAGCTCCTAAAGGTCAAAAAAAAAAAATTTTTTTTTTGAAGGTCGGAGATGGAACAATTTGAGCAACAAAATTAATAAAGTAGTATAACCCATAGTATAAAATAAGTACCCCTGAGTCCATACTAATATAAATAAATGAGCAAATAAATAATTGGGAGAGAAGAGACAAATATCCTGTAGAGGAGAATCATAATTTATGTAGATACTTGGCTTTCAAGGAAGCAGAGCATAACTTCCCACTTGTTAAATGTGGGCTGCACATAGTGACTGTCTTCCTAACAGTAGAGTACAGGAAGGAAAGGAGAGGGTAAACTTACAGTGGGAAATCCTGGGAAACACTGTCTCAGCCAAGTGATCAAGGTCAACATCAAGAATGGTATGTCAGGTTACTTCTATGCACCTTTTACATGATGTGATGAAAATGGCACTTTACCGCTGTGGTCTTCCACCCAAAAACCCAACACCCACTGTAATCACGAGGAAAAAAAAAATACAATAAAGGGCAATTTGACAACATTTTTTGGCCAGTACTCCTCAAAACGGTCAAGATTATCAAACAAAGACAACAACAAGTCTGAGAACCTGTCACAGCCAAGAGAAGTCTAAGGAGACGCGAGGATTCCATGTAACGTGGCCTTCTGAATGGGATCACGAAACAGAAAAAGGACATTAGACAAAATAAAGAAATCTGAATAAAGTATGGACTTTAGAAAAATAACATCTTAATATTTATTGTTTTGTTTTCATTATGACAAATGTACTATACTAAGGTAAGAGTGGAAACATGGTATGAGTATTATTTGCACAGTTTTTCTGTAAATCTAAAACTGTTATAAAAAATAAAGCCCACCAAAAAATACATTTAGAGAAAATTCATTCTAACACATCCCTAAATATAACTCATGGCCCACTTGCTGCTGAGGATATTATTAAGAATGACATTGGACAGAGTTAAGCACAGCTGTTTGATTAAATGACTTCTAGGAAACTTAGGATCTGACACACAATTGATGCTACATACATTGTTGTTGTTATTAACGGCAGGTATGTCATCATAGTGAGTAAGGAAGTTATTTTCATTTTAGGAAAGAAAAGTTTTCAACGACTTTACTCTCAAAACCTACACTCTAAAATGAATATAAGTATGTTCTTGGATGCCTTTGCAGATAGACTTGTAGGGTTTTGTGTCTCTCTTAAAGATGTGGTTTACAATAAGTTAAATAAAACTAACAGTAGAACTGCATAGGACTGGCAAGTTTGAAAGTCTTTATTAGGTTTGTGGTTTCCTTTTGTAAAAAACACCAAGTTTTGCTTGACTTCATTTCAAAACCGTATATATTTTTCACAATTTCACAGGAATTTGTTTCTCAAATACTGCCCTCCTAATATGACGTTTTCTTTATTCTTTATACGTTATAAATAACTGATTTCCTTAAAAAATATGGGAATGTTCAAATCAAGAATATTGTCCCATTTTCTAAGATTGTTTTAGAGTTCCTTCATAAAGACTCTCATCTACTAAACCAGATTAAAGGTTTTGGCAATTCAAAAAATTTTCAGAATTTGAAGGAAACAAAAATTACCTCCTTCCCTGAAAATCTTTCTTCAAATTTTAAGTCTAATTGATTCATTTTACAATTAATAGAAGCGAATAGTCAAAACAGAGAAAAATAACTGAAGAAGAAAACAGAAGTCTGTGCGCTGGTCAAAAAAATGTTGGAGAAAAGTTAAGGACCACATAATTCATTTCTGCTTACGTCTTTCTTGGTTTGGAAAATTTTAAGAATGATTTCTGGAGGCTTGCCTAGGATTCAGGGGTATCAATAAATATTCTATAAAATAGTAGCTACTACATTTCATTCTGGTAGAAAACTGTTTCTTGAGAAAAAAATCTATACCAGAGCAAGCTCAAGGTCACTGCTAGACTGAGGCCTCCTATAGAATTATATTTTTCCATAAGGCTTAAGACAGAGAATGGATTTTAAGCACAACATGCAGAAAGAATCTTCATTTTTACAATCTCAAACATTTCTAGAGAGCTTATCTACAAAGCACGATGTTTCATTTCAATGGAATATTTGACACATAGGTTCAGTAGGTCTCCCACTCGTATTTTACTTTAATTATGATGCTTTCAACGTACAATCATTTCTTTTATTTACAAATAGCCTTTTTAAAGAAATCAAAGTCTGACAGAGTTTGGATTGCAATGTGTTTTTGGTATCAACGGTGACATCAAACATTTAGTCTTTATGCTCTGTTAACCCTTCAGTCACAAAATCTAGTCCTAATCGCCAGGCATAACTGTCCTTTTCTGATGTGCTAAGTTAAACTAAGGTTGACGGATCTAAAAAGAGCTCCTTTCGGTTTAAGCTCTTGGGCCTACATTGTGTTTCTGTCACAGGAGTGATGGTAAGAGGGACTAATTAAAAGTCCAATGAATGTGCCAGGGTTAAAATCACAGGCTCTGCTCATTAACAGTCGTTTACCTAAGGATATTTCCAGAGAATTCTTTCCGAGGTCTGAAAAGAACAAAAACTGAAGGGGGGAGGGAGGAATAAGTTGAGAAAACTATTCATAAATATTTCATGTTAGAGTATGATTTTTTAAAAATATTCACTGACAGCCTCAATGGAAGAATCTAATTTAATGATCAGAGTTCAAATATTAGGCTATTTCATGTGTCTGCATGTGTGTGTACAAGTGTACGTATGAGTATGTGTGCCTTACAAGGGAGAAATTCTCCCTAAAGCTGAAGAGTAGAAAAGAAATAGGAAAAAAAAAAAAATCAGAACCATTTTGTTAATTGTCTTTTTCCTGCTGTTTCCATGGTAATCCTGGCTGCCAGACTTCTCTGCAGAGTGACAGTCCAACAATTCACACACTACACCCTTTCAGGCACAATGAATGGCCGTGAAAGAGGCTGAACAGGCACCATTCAGGAAACATGTGATGTCTACTCAATGCACTACCTTTCATCCACATTTTCCAAATTGCAGTTAATTTAATTCTAAACAAATGGCTAAGGGGTACAAATGAGGATTAGAAGGAAAAGAACATCTTAAGCTCTAATGGGGATGGTTTGTGTGAAGAACAATACAGCACTTTCTTCTGTTGCCAAGACGGCTGATGTAAAGACGCACTTTCCCTCTTCATCTGGGGCCTGGGTTTAGATTCCCTATCAACAGTGAGAACCACGGCAGAAAATTCCTTGGCAAAACAGAGCTTATGTAGGTTTTGGCTTTCCCTTTGGAAACATATTTGATACAGTACGAAGTAATTTCATTTACTATGAAATAAAATAGAACATTAAATTTTTATTGACATATTGGAGCTACCAGTTTTCATAAGGTTCTATTTTCCTTATTTTTTTTTTTTTTTTACCTTCATTCAAAGTTCAAGAGAAGAAAAGCGGTGAACTATAAAATTGCCTGTAACTAAATACAAGGGATTATCTTTATGCAGTTTAGAGTCACAATGTGATTTCTGTGCTTAAATGGCAATAAAATAGGCCATGGTCATTTGAAAAACAAAAACAGAATACAAAAGAGTAAAATGGTGACCCTAAAAACTATTTCATTATTTCATATTATTTGATTGAGAGAACCACAATGACCATATTCCATATTCATGTAATTATTTTAGATAAATACCCCAGAAAACTCAGGAAAATCTATCTTAGATATAAAAAAATACATAAATTGATACTTTCTGCTTTTTAGAATTTTTAAAGCAGCTTTTTTTTTTTTTCATTCCCTTGATAGATTTTACCTGTAACAACCTCATGAACAGTTTTGTTAGAGGTACACTGGTCAGACATCAAGCTTAAAATTTCATATTTAATATCACAAGTTCACCTCTAAACACAATAGTATGTCCTCTGGTATATTTAACTTTCTAAGAGACAATTCTTATGCACGTTTGCTAATTCAGAAAAAAGAATCCAAATGAATCTGCTAATAATTGTGTGTCTCGATTACAATCTAGTTCTACTTGAAATATGAGCACCTCCATTAACTTATCTTCAGCAGTGAATTCTGCTATGTTGATTACATACTATGCTTTTAATTCAAGGGGATTATTTAAGAGGTAGCAGATAGGGCTGTGGAACTGACTCAAGGGCACACGACATGCCACCACTTTGGTCTCCAGAGAGTTTCTATGATTTTTACTCTATAGTAGCTTCAGAAGAATACCCTCTGATGTGTCAGCTATTGAATAATCTATAAAGAAATGAGATTTGTAATGATTTTGGTTTTAGAGTAGATCAGAAATGCACAATACGAATTGTCTCAAATCTTTTCAGAAATTTAAATGACACCAAAATCACAATATTTCAGGTGTTTGACAAAGGTCTTAAAATTCTTTTTTTTTTTTTTTAATTCCTTTTATTTCTTCTACTCTTTTTCTCTAGTGTTTGGGACCCTTAAGATGGACAACCAAACAACCAACAGTTGATGAAAGGCACAGGACAAAAGGTCATTTTCCTCAAGTAAAAGAGCTGGTATCAGATGTTACCTTGTGAAAATGCTGATTTGATGTAGAGATTCAGGTGGGGAGCCAGGGCCCCTATTATTTTTGCAAATTTCAATCTGTGAGATGAAATCTTGATGCTTTTCTTGTAAAAGGGGGTAGACATTGATACTTTTAGTCCCTTCCATGGAATCTGATACTATCATTTCAAGGCTAGGACTCAAATACACCCAGACTGGGCAGAGGCAAAAGGAAGTCCCACAGTTTGAGGACTGTAGACTGACTGCGCCTTCAATGTGGCGGCCATCAAGTCGATCAGCTTTGTTTATTTGTAGTCTAACTGCATTTCCATGGGACTAAAACACAGCGTGGGTGTTTTGACTGGTGAAATAAAACAGCAAAAACCTGTGCTCAATCTCGCCAAGCCCACCCCTGTATGTTCTTGTGTCATTTGGGAGAAGGTAGTAATTGTACTACTAATAATAAAAAAAAAATTACTATTTTTAAAATCCAGGAATTTCAAGCAATCCTAGCTTTTTGTAACGCTCTAAATAAATAAAAATATGTCAATGTTAGGTACTTAAACCAAAATATAAACAATCAACCCTGTTGCCGTCGACTCAATTCTGACTCAAAACAACCCTATAGCGACCCTATAAGACAGAGTAGAACTTCCCCATAGGGTTTCTAAGAAGCATCTGGTGGATTCAAACTGCGGACCTTTCTTTTGGCAGCTGTAGCTCTTAACCACTATGCCATCAGGGTTTCTGTTAGGTACTTGGAAGTAGTTTATACTGGAAGAAATACAGGTAAGAGAGTTTCCTAAGAAGAAAATGTTACGATGTCTGAAGAAGCTCATTACCAACAGTAGGTTTGATGGGTTAGGGTAATATTATAGACTAAATTGTATCTCCAAAAAGATATGTTGAATCCTAATCCCCAGTAAGAAAACCCTGGTGGCGTAGAGGTTAAGAGCTGTGGATGTTAACCAAAAAGTCAGCAGTTCGAACCCACCAGGTGTTCCTTGGAAACTGTACAGGGCAGTTCTACTCTGTCCTATAGGGTTGCTATGAGTTGGAATCGACTGGACAGCAAATTTTTGTCTGTTTGTTTTAATTCCCAGTACCTGTGAACGTGGTCTTATTTGGAAATAGGATCTTTGAAGGTATTACCAGTTACACTAACATGCGGTCTGACTGGCATAGAGTGAGTCCTAAGCCCATCTGAGTGGTGTCCTTATAACACAGGAGAAGAAACACGGAAAGACAGAGAGCGAAGATGACCACTTGCAAATGGAGGTAGAGATTTGAGGTGGTGTAACTACAAGTCAAGGAACGTCAAGGATCACTGGCTGTCACCAGAAGCTAGGAGAGGGGCATGGAAAAAAGTTCTCCCTCAGAAACCTCAGAAGGAATCAAAATAGCTGATACCCTGATTTCTGACTCCTAGTCTCCAGAACTGAGAGACAACACATTTCTGCACATATAAGCCACCCACTTTGTCATATTTTGTTATGACAGCTCTAGGAAGCTAATAGAGGTAGTTAGTAACTTGACAATGGAGTTTATGTGCCTAGGACACATCTATCTATACGTCTTAGTACCTATCAGAGCTCTTTCTCTTTAGGAAAAGAAAATTTCCCCGGGCTGGATTTCAAATTAAAAAAAATAAATAATAATAATATCTTGAGTAAAACAAGCAGGGGATGACAAAAAAATCACTAAGAATAACTCCATGGCAAATTAGTCACCAAAACCAAACCAGTACCAGTATTAGTACCAGCTGAAGCCAAGTTGATTCCGACTCATAGTGACCCGTGTGTTTCAGAGTAAAATTGCTCTCTATAGGGCTTTTAATGACTGTGATCTTTCAGAGGTAGATAACTAGACCTTTCTTTTAAGGCACCTCTGAGTGGATTTGAACTGTTGATTTTTCATTTAGTAGCTGAGCACTTAACCTTCTGTGCTACCCAAGGACTCCTAGATTAGTCACTCACCCCTCTATATTATACAGTGGTTTATTTTCTCCCAAAAGAACAAGTCATCGTATTCTTCTCCAGAAGACACTAGTGCCTAGAGGCCCACCAATTGATATGAGAGAGTGAGGAAACTCTTGAAAAGGTATTCCACAGTTGCTAAATATTTGTCTAAGTGCATTTTTCTGAGGAGAGGGCCCATGATTTTATTCAACTCCCAAAAAGAGACATCACCTAAGAGTTTGAACTCCACTGGTTTGCAGAGCATTAACGACATTGGTGCTAAAACCCCCATGTGGTACATATTTCTTTAGCTCCCATTTCACAGAGGAACTGAAAATGGAATCACTATAAAAACCAACAAAACTTTCACTCAGTCCAGTAAGTTCTTTAAAGGCAAAAATACACAGTGATTGTTGTGTTTCTGTTTTGAAGAAGCGTCCTTGACCTCTCTCTCATGGTATAAATAAAAAGTTACTAAATGCAGAAGCTGTCTATAAGTTGATGATAGTTCACAAGTGATTTTGAATATGTTTTTTATTAACACTACTGAGATCATACAAAAATGACATTGAGAATGAAGAGCTGATGATTTTTTTTTTTTTAACTTTTGGGCACAAATATGGGATTTTACAATGTCACTATTCTCAGAAATGGATTTTCTGGCCTGTTTAAACCTTATATTGAAACTAATGAAGAACAGCTGAAAATTTTCATCTTCAGAAAACGATGGGAAAAAAAAGAGGAGTAAATCAGACGACATTGTCATTGCAGGCGTATTAACTCCCTATAATGTGAAAACACTGATCCTTTGGAACGCCTCAAAAGTCGGCAAAATCTGACCTAAATTCTTTTTGACCTAAGAGCAGATGTTTAACTGTAAATTTAACTTGTCATCTTTAAAGGAAGAATTTAATTGTTTCCCTTCATTCAGGCAACAAATAACTTTGATGAAGGAAGGTCAATGTTATTCACATTCTTTCTAACAACAGAGGTCTATTACTCTTATTTTGTTTTAGGGTAAGATAACAATTAATGTTGTTCTTGCTAGTGATGTTTTTATTTAAAAAAAAATCGGGAACAAGAACTGTTACAGATTTTCTCTTACCTGCACATCCAGTTGGTCCAATGATCATTAACAAAGGCATAAGGTGCAGTACCATCAACTCCAAATTTGTACTCTTGGTGGCAATACAGTTTTGAATATCTCAATAGCCTTGGTGATACAACGGTTAAGCATTTGGCTGCTAACTGGAAGGCTGGCCGTTTGAACCCACCAGCCACTCCGCAGAATAGACCTGGCAATCTGCTCCTATGAAGATAACAGCCTATGAAATACCATGCGGCAGTCCTACTCCGTCAAATAGGGTCACTATGAGTCGGAATTGACTAGATGGCACTCAACAACAACTGAGCTTTTAATATCAATTACCGGTAGTCCCTGACTTGTTGTTGTTGTTGTTGCTGGGTGCCATCGAGTCGGTTCCGACTCATAGTGACCCTATGCACGACAGAAGCAAACCCTGCCTGGTCCTGAGCCATCCTTACAATCGTTGTTATGCTTGAGTTCACTGTTGCAGCCACTGTGTCAATCCACCTCGTTGAGGGTCTTCCTTGTTTCCGCTGACCCTGTACTCTGCAAGCATGATGTTCTTTTCCAAGGACTGATCCCTCCTGACAACATGTCCAAAGTATGTAAGATGCAGTCTCACCATCCTTGCTTATAAGGAGCATTCTGGTTGTACTCCTTCTAAGACAGATTTGGTTTTTCTTTTGGCAGTCCATGGTATATTTGCTATTCCTCACCAACACCACAATTCAAGGTGTCAATTCTTCAGACTTCCTTATTCACTGTCCAGCTGTCACATGTATATGATGTGATTGAAAACACCATGGCTTGTGTCAGGTGCACCATAGTGTTCAAGGTGACGTCTTTGCTCTTCAACACTTTGAAGAGGTCCTTTGCAGCAGATTTACCCAGTGCAATGCATCTTTTGATTTCTTGACTGCTGCTTCCACGGCTGTTGATTGTGGATCCAAGTAAAATGAAATCCTTGACAACTTCAATCTTTTCTCTGTTTATCATGATGTTGCTCATTGGTCCAGTTGTGAGGATTTTTGTTTTCTTTATGTTAAGGTGCAACCCATACCGAAGGCTGTGGCCTTTGATCTTCATTAATAAGTGCTTCAAGTCCTCTTCACTTTCAGCAAGCAATGTTGTGTCATCTGCATAATGCAGGTTATTATTGAGTCTTCCTCCAATCGTGATACCCCGTTCTTCTTCATATAGTCCAGCTTCTTAGACTATTTGCTCAGCATACAGATTGAATAGGTATGGTGAAAGAATACAACCCTGACACACACCTTTCCTGACTTTAAACCAATCGGTATCCCCTTGTTCTGTCCGAACAACTGCCTCTTGATCTATGTAAAGGTTCCTCATGAGCACAATTAATTAAGTGTTCTGGAATTCCCATTCTTCACAATGTTATCCATAGTTTGTTATGGTCCACACAGTCGAATGTCTTTGCATAGTCAATAAAACACAGGTAAACATCCTTCTGGTATTCTCTACTTTCAGCCAGGATCCATCTGACATCAGCAATGATATCCCTGGTTCCACATCCTCATCTGAAACTGGCCTGAATTTCTGGCAGTTCCCTGTCGATATAATGCTGCAGCCATTTTTGAATGATCTTCAGCAAAATTTTGCTTGTGTGTGAAATAAATGATATTGTCCTATAATTTCCACATTCAGTTGGATCACCCTTCTTGGGAATAGGCATAAATATGGATCTCTTCCAGTCAGTTGGTCAGGAAGCTGTCTTCCATATTTCTTGGCATAGACGAGTGAGCACCTCCAGCGCTGCATCTGTTTGTTGAAACATCTCAATTGATATTCCATCAATTCCTGGAGCCTTGTTTTCTGCCAATGCCTTCAGAGCAGCTTGGACTTCTTCCTTCAGTACCATCGGTTCCTGATCATATGCCACCTCTAGAAATGGTTGACCATCGACTAATTCTTTTTGGTATAATGACTGTGTATTCCTTCCAAATTCTTTTGATGCTTCCTGCATCATTTAATATTTTCTGCATAGAATCCTTCACTATTTCAACTCGAGGCTTGAATTTTTTCTTCAGTTCTTTCGGCTTGAGAAACACCGAGCGTGTTCTTCTCTGTGGGTTTTCCAACTCCAGCTCTTTGTGCATGTCATTATAATACTTTACTTTCTCTTCTCGAGAGGCCCTTTGAAATGTTCTGTTCAGTTCTTTTACTTCACCAATTCTTGAGCAAGTCTCAGAGTCTCCTCTGATATCCATCTTGGTCTTTTCTTTCTTTTTTGTCTTTTCAATGACCTCTTACTTTCTTCATGGATGATGTCCTGATCCTTGTTCGTTTTCAACTTTTGCATTCCAATCACCAGTAATTATCAATGCATCTTGATTGCATGTTCGATCAATTTCAGACTGCAGCAGTTGATAAAAATCTTCTATTTCTTCATCTTTGGCTCCAGTGGTTGGTACGTAAATTTGAATAATAGACGTATTAACTGGTCTTCCTTGTAGGCATATGGATATTATCCTATCACTGACACCATTGTACTTGAGGATAGATCTTGAAATGTTCTTTTTGAGATGAATGCAACATCATTCGTCTTCAAGCTGTCATTCCCAGCATAGCAGACTATACGATTGTCTGATTTGAAATGGCCATTACCAGCCCATTTCAGCTCACTAATGCCTAGGATATCGATGTTTATGCATTGCATTTCATTTTTGACAATTTCCAATTTTCCTAGATTCATACTCTGTACATTCTGGGTTTCAATTATTAATGGATGTTTGCTGTTGTTTCTTGGTATTTTGAATTGTGCCACATCAGCTAATGAAGGTCCCGAAAGCTTTACTCCATCCACGTCATTAAGGTCGACTCTACTTTGAGGAGGCATCTCTTTCCCAGTCATGTTTTGAGTTTCTTCCAACCTGGAGGGCTCATCTTCCAGCACTATACCAGACAATGTTCCGCTGCTATTCATAAGGTTTTCACTGCTTAATGCTTATCAGAAGTAGACTGCTGGGTCCTTCTTCCTACTCTGTTTTAGTCTGGAAAGCTCAGCTGAAATCTGTCCTCCATGGGTGACCCTGCTTTTATCTGAACACTGGTGGCATAGCTTCCAGCATCACAGCAACACACAAGCCCCCACAGTACGACAAACTGACAGACACATGGAGGGTACATGACTTACAATGTATTTTAGTTCTGACAAACTGCACTTGCAACCATTGGTTTATTTTTTTTTTCTTCTTGTACATCTTATCATTAGTAATATGTATTAACGATATATAGATATCATTAGTAATATGCACGTTACATCCTGTAATTTGCTGATGTTATCTTTTTCAGATGTTTACTTGCAGGTGTTCAATTTTGTGACTTACTGTTCAAAACACTGTTGTGTAGATTTATTTTTGTAAACTAAACCAGGGGCCTTGAAAACATGGGCCTGAATGCTGATTGCTTTGCTAAAGTTGATAGGGAGATTTGGGAAGCAGTGAGATGTTTCCACAAAATATATGAAGAAAAAAGGGTGGCACAGGTACCTCTCACTAATTTTCTGACTAGAAATGCTATCCCCATTCCCAGAGATAAATCAGATGATCCAGAACCTTCCATAAGTGGAGTTATTACCAAAACTGACAAAATACCAAAGTAACCCAACTCTTCATCTTTGGGGTAAATTTTTATAATTACACAAATAAAAAATACATAATTTTTTATGTACATATGTATTAAAATATATCTGTAAGTTTATATATAATGTTCACAACCCCCAAACACAAATAAATATCGCATTTATAAAGATACTGATAATAAAAGATAATAGTGACAAAAACTTAAAAAAAAAAAATTAGGTATTCCACTTATGTCATACTGAGTCATCAGAATGAAACGCCACCGTAAGTCAGGGAATCCTGTATTGTATTTTCAAGCTTCAGAAAACCCACTTGCTTGTCTTTTTTAATACTTTTTAATTTTCTGCTGCATCTCCTGACTTTCTCAACTAATATCTTCAACATATTAATCACAGATATTTACAAGTCTGTGTGTGATAAAAACTAATATCTGGATTTCTTGTGGTTCTGTTTTAGGTCTGTTTCTATTATCTATCCTTTCTGTTGGATTTCAAGTGTATGAACTTTTCTCCTAGTATGACTGAAATTTTTTACTTAATCCTGGGCATTGTATATGATGGATCATAGAGATAACTCACAGATATGAATAAAGTTATCTTCTCTTTATTGTGACCTCTGACAAAAAAATAGGGTAGGAACAGAATAATGGTAATCAGGGATGATTCGTTACAGAAGTTCTGAATTATTAAGAACTGTTCTATTTCTGTTTCAACCCGATTAATTGTATGTCAGTCAGAATACCAGGAGATGACTGCAAAACAGGCCATCAACTGCTCAGTTCAAGTAGAAGCTGAAGAAAATTAAAACAAGTCCTTGAGTACCAAAATGTGACCTTCAGTGTATCCCACCTGAATTTAGAGATCATCTCAAGAATAGATTTGAAGCATTGAATACTAAAGACCTAGGAACACACCAGCTTTGGAATGACATCAAAGGCATCAAGCATGAAGAAAGCAAAAGGTCCTTAAAAAGACAGAACAGAAAGAAAATACCAAAATGTATGTCAGAAAAGACTGAGAAAAATGCTGTTGGACATAGAGTAGCTAAAGCAAAAGGAAGACATTATGAAGTAAAAGTTGAACAGAAGATTTAAAAGAGCAGCAGAAGAAGACAAACCAAAGTGTTATAATGAATTGTGCAAAGAGCTGGAGTTAGAAAAAAGAAGGGAAGAACACTCGGCATTTCTCAAGCTGAAAGAAATGAAGAAAAATTCAGATCTCGAGTTGCAATATTGAAGGATTCTGGGGGAAAAATACTGAGCAATGCAGGAAGCATCAAAAGAAGATGGAAGGAATAGACAGAGTCTCTGTAACAAAAAGGATTGGTTGATGTTCAATCATTTTAGAAGGTACCATACGATCAAGAACCGATGGTACTGAGGAAGAAGTCCAAGCTACACTAAAAGGATTGGAGAAAAACAAGGCTCCAGGAATTGATAGAATTCCAAATGAGATGCTTCAACAAACGATGCAATGCTGAAGTGCTCACTCATCTATGCCAAGAAATTTGGAAGACAGCTACCTAGCCACAGATCCACTGGAAGAGATCTATATTCATTCCCATTCCAAAGAAAAGTGATCCAACAGAATGCAGGAATTATCAAACAATATCATTAATATCACATGCAAGTAAAATTTTGCTGAAGATGATCCAAGAATGATTGCAGCAATACATTAAGAGGAAACTGCAGGAAATTCAAGCCAAATTCAGATGAAGACATGGGATGAGGGATATCATTGCTGATGTCAAATGGATCTCGGCTAAAAGCAAAGAATACCAGAAAGATGTTTATTTTTGTTTTATTAACTATGCAAAGTGATTTGATGGTGTGAATCATAATAAATTATGGATAACATTGTTAAGCATGGAAGTTCCCGTACACTTAATTGTGTTCGTGCTGAACCTGTACATAGGCCAAAAGGCAGTTGTTGGAATAGAGCAAGGGCTGCATGGTTTAATATCAGGAAAGGTGTGTGTCAGGGTTGTATTCTTTCACTTTACTTATTGAATCTGTATGCTAAGCAAATCACCCAAGAAGCTGAACTACATGAAGAGGAACATGGTATCAGGATTGGAGAAAGACTCATTAACAACCTGCTTATGCAGATGATACAACCTTCCTTGCTGAAAGTCGAGAGGACTTGAAGAACTTATTGATGAAAATCAAAGACTATGGATTACACCTCAACATAAAGAAAACAAAAATCCTCCCAACAATAAGCAATATCAGAAAAAATATAGAAATTGTCAAGGATTTCATTTTACTTGGGTCCACAATCAATACTCATGGAAGCAGCAGTCAAAAAATCAAATGACATATTGCATTGGGCAAATCTGCTGCAAAAGACCTCTTTAAAGTGTTAAAAAGCAAAAATGTCACCGTGAGGACTAAGACGCTCTTGACCCAAGCCATGGTATTTTCAATTGCCTCATATATATGTGAAAGCTGGGCAATGAAAAAGGAAGACTGTAGAAAAATTGAACCCTTTGATTATGGTGCTGGAAAAGAATATTGAATATATCATAGACGGCCAGAAGAAGGAACAAATCTGTCTTGGAAGAAGTACAGCCAGAATGCTCCTTAGAAGCAAAGATAGTTGGATTTCATCTCATGTACTTTGGACATGTTATCAGATGGGACCAGTCCCTGGAGAAGGACATCATGCTTGGTAAAGTAGAGAGTCAATGAAAAAGAAGGCCCTCAATGAGATGGATTGACACAGTGGCTGCAACAATGGGATAAACCATAGCAAAGATTTTGATGAAGGCACAGGACCGGGCAGTGTCTAGTTCCGTTGTATATGGGGTTGCTTTGATGAGAACTGACTTGAAGGCATCTAACAAACAAAAAAACAAATCATTTATATAATACTTTGAGGAATTCAGCTGAAAGCCTGTGGTGTACAAAGAACCTTTTCTCCGTGAGCTCTGAATTCCAATTTTTATCCTCACAGCTTCATATGATTTTTTAATGTTCTGCCCAGCCTGTCTGTATTTCTGTATTGGTCACTTCTTTGAATTAAACTCCAGAATCTTATCCTGACAAGTTTTCACCAACTTGATAACTCTCTGATGCCGTGAATATATATATATATATATTCCCCTTACATCTTGGCCTGTTTTTTTAATTATTATACTTAATATAATGTCTCAGCTGTGTAATTGTGCTTGGCCTAAACTAGAGAATAATCATGGAGATACAGTGAAAGAGAGAGAGAGAGAGGTTTTTATTTAAGTTAGCAAAATCCCTAAGAAATTACATTTTACAAATGAGTTAATTGATTATGGAGATATTAAGCAACTTGTCAATGGTTGCATATTTTTAAGGTTTTGGAGTTGAGATTAAAAGCCAGACCTGTATGAAACAAACTGTTTTGATTTTATTGTCTTTACACAAGTGCCATTTTTCTCTTTTTATTTTTCCCTTCCCCTTCGTCCTCTTTATGTGTTTCAAGCCCTCTTTCCTTTCCCCTTCCCTTGGTTTCTTTCTTTTAGAACTATAAGGAGGAAATGTGACCTAAAGACATTGTAAGGCCAGATTCTGACTAGCTGGGCTATGCTGTGGGTGAGGGTGGTCACTATGATTAATTAGGGTAAAAGGGATGCTGACTGTCCTATTCAACTCAATCAGTGTTACACCATCTTTCCTGGTCCCAAGCAAGATTCCTGAGTGATATGTCTACTTTTCTTCTTCTCATTTATCGACTACTCTCCCAATTTGCCATAAATTTGTTTACTTCTCACCTTCCTCCCTTCCCCTACTTTATTTTATGTACCGTTATTTCTGCCCTGAAACTACATCACTTTCCTACATGTGTCTCTAACTGCCAGGCCTTAAACCATTCTCCAAACTTCAGCCAAGTTTCTCTTTCTTAAAACTGAAACTCTTGATATTATGTACTTCCTGAAACCTTTCTCTGGCTTTCCATATTCCTAGGATAACCCTTAGCAGAGAACTAAAGGAATTCTGTAGCCTAGCCCCTTCTCATCCATTAACCTCTCTGCACATTTCTACAGCCACGTCCTCTTCATTTGCTTATTTACTTTTACATACTGTTAACTCCCACTGGAATTAGAATGTATTTACTTCTTTTTGTTTTGTCTTGGTTAACTCCTTCCATCTTTAGTTTCAGTTTAGTCATTATCTACTCCAAGAAAAATTTTCTAGTTACCAGAGGTAGAACTGAGTGATCTTCTTACATGCTGTCATGGATTCCTACGTAACCCATGTTACAGCTCACTTCTCATTTGTCCTATAATTTCCTATTTACTACACTTGCATCTTATTCACCATTGTACCTCACAATTAGCATGACATGAGCATTTAATGAAAAAGCCTCATTAAATATTTACCTAATGAAAGAATAATTAATTGAGTGATAAGAAAATAAAGGTACAGAAAAAGAAACATAGTGTGATCTCATTTATATGCAAGTAAAACTCATAAGCACGTGACAGACACATGTACACATGCTACAAAAATAATTTGAAGGCTACACAGCACACTATTCATAATAGTTATAACACAAACATGTTACTAACTTCCCCCACTCCTCCAGATCCACCTTGCCTACTGCTCTGCATGTTTCATACTTCAGCAACAGATGCAAAGATAACAATCCACAGCCTCTAAAGCTAAATCCCTAGACAGAACCCTAACCCTAGATCTAAAGCAAAACCTAACCTTAGACTTAACCTTAACCCAAACCCTAATTCTAACCCTACTCAGAATTGGCAAGTACCACAAAGAAAACAGATGCCCACTGTCAACTCCCCTGTTGTTGTTAGGCGCCATCCAGTCGGTTCCAATTCTAGCGACCCTATCAACAACCGAACTAAACACAGCCCAGTCCTCCACCATCCTCGCGATCCTTGTTATGCTCGAGACTGTTGTTGCAGCCACTGTGTCAATCCATCTCGTTGAGAGCTTTCCTCTCTTTCACTGACCCTCTACCAAGCATGATATCCTTTTCCAGGGACTTTTCCCTCCTGATAATATGTCCAAAGTATGTGAGACCTAGTCTCACCATCCTTGCTTCTAAGGAATACTCTAGCTGTACTTCTTCCAAGACAGATCTGTTCCTTCTTCTGGCAGTCCATGGTATGTTCAACTCAAAGGCATCAATTCTTCTTCTGCCTTCCTTATTCATTGTCCAGCTTTCACATGTATATGACACAATTGAAAACACCATGGCTTGGATCAGGCACACTTTAGTCCTTAAAATGACATCTTTGCTTTTTAACACTTTAAAGAGGTCTTTTAGAGCAGATTTGCCCAATACAAATTGTTGTTTGATTTCTTGACTGCTGTTTCCATGGGCATTGAATGTGGATCCAAGTAAAATTAAATCTTGACAACTTCAATCTTTTCTCTGTTTGTCATGACGTTGCTTATTGGCCCAGTTGTGAGGATTTTTGTTTGGATTTTGAAGTTTATCTGGACCTAATTGCTTCCAGAGAGCTCTGATACCTTAAAACAAATTTTTTGAAATTTGTCTATTGTTGTTGTTTTTTTTCTCTCTGGTTATTGCAGTTGGAGTGTTAGCCTTCTAAAAAAAAAAAAAAAAATTTTTTTTTTTTTTTTAGCCTTCTATAACCTGCTATATTCCACCTTACATTTAATAGTGCTGTTGCTGGTGATCGGAGGCACATAACTTAAATTCCGCCACCGTTTGTACCAGAAAAGGAAATATACTTGTTTAGAATCTACATATTTAGTATTAATAAATGTGAGAAACTTGAAAACATTTGAAAAGAAAATATAGACTATCTTTATGGTTTTGCTATAGGAAAGGATTTCAAAGAAACTCCATATAAATAAATCAATCACATTAAAAAAGACTATAAATGCTGCTCCCAATATCAACACATCTGGAGAGAAATTTATAGCACCTGGAATTTCAGGTGCATTTGTGTATTATTTTCTGGAACGATTGTGCTTCTCAAATTTGACCCTTAATTTGATTTCATATATTATACCCAACAACTAAGTTCCTATCGTGTTTTCAGTGCTTAACTAGGAGCTATTGTTACCTAAAGCAGGTTCTGCTCAGTGTAGCTTCTCATCAATAAAGACGCAAGGAAGAGTGCTTATTGCAAGTGCGCAGGCAAGGAGCAAGGAGGTATATACCTCAAATCAAACTCCCTGAGCAAAGGGAGGCAGAACCTTTTATACTGTTTCTTACAAGGAAGTACACACAAATATTACAGACTACATAGGTTACCACGGCATGCAGGCACACTAAGACAAATTGCATTTTTTTTTCCTTGGCTTGTAAGCTGGTAAACTGGGTTTAACTGACTTGAGTCACACTCAGAGCTTTGAGGACAATGGACAGGAGGGGCAGGTTCCACTTGACCTGAGCAGCTCCCAATTGAGCCACACCCAGTGCTACCACTTAAGGTTGGCTTTGTTTGATAATAGCTAAGTGGCTCCTGGCTTAGTTGGCTATCACTATGACAGAAAGATTGATTTTATAACTGTTTTTGAGGTGCTTGCAAACTTTTTGAGATGAAAACTACGAATATATAAATAAGATTTAAGATTTTTTTTTCTACTAAGCAATCAGAAGCTGCATACAATTTTTTTGTGTGTGAATTAGAGTTTGGACGCTCTGTTTTTAATGCCTCTCCTGTTCCACTCCTCTACCTACACAGGTTTCCTCTTCTCCACTACCCTTTTTTTCCTTGAGGCATAGAATCCTACACTCCAAAGGAGCTTGCAAGAAATTCAAGGAACAATCAACCATTGTACGCTTGAATGTCTCCCTCAAAATCATCCCTGCTTAAGCATCTCCAGTAACAGGTAAGTCAGTGCTTCTGAAGGCTTTTCCACTGCGTCATCTCCTACAGTTTCCACTCATAATGTCAAGAACAAGTCTAGCCCTTTTCCCCAATGCCCAGTAAACACCTGAAGATAAATATTTCATGTTTTTTTTCTTTTTATACCTGTTTCGAATTCCATAATCTACAGAAGAATGAGCCAATTCGTGGGGCTGAATTTTTAGAGCCATATACAAGTGCATATATATCTTCATAAGAAAATTCTGTGCGTAGACTCTTGCCTGCTCTTCCCACTCATCAACAAAACAAAACAAAACAAAACAAACAAAAATTATTGGTCCCTACCTTAAATATAAGAACCCACCCTGGTGGCATAGTGGTTAAGTGCTACGGCTGCTAACCAAGAGGTCAGCAGTTCAAATCCACCAGGCACTCCTTGGAAACCCCATGGGGCAATTCTACTCTGTCCTATAGGGTCGCTATGAGTCGGAATAGACTTGAAGGCAGTGGAGTGGGGCCTTAAATATATATATATGCAATCTGTGTACTCACCTAACACTGACAATGACTACTAGAAATAGGTGCTGTTATGATCCTCATATTACATGTGAAGACACTTAGGTAAGAAACTTACCTAAGGCCACACAGTTTGTAAATTCTTGGCACTGTGAGTGGGAAGTGTAGGAGATGGCACAAAATAAGAAAGACTTAGAATCACTTAGTTACTTGTTACTAGAGATGCTCAATGTAGAGCATGTGACTTTTAAGAAAAATTCACAATGATATAGTCTATACCAATGTCACTCAAACATCACTAAGATTTGACTCCAGAGTCCTTCTATATGATACAGTGTTACTGTTATGTTATAAATAGTTGTGCAAAGTTAATGGCAAATGTATGTCCTGTTATTTTTCTCTGTGTAATGGTCAAAGTACAGTAGGAGATTAGTGTCTCTATAGGTACAACAGGGGTCCTTGTGGCACAGTGGTTAAGAACTGGACTGCTAACCTAAAGGGCAGCAACTTAAATCCACCAGCTGCTATTTGGAAAACTTATGGGCCAGTTCTACTCTGTCTTATAGTGTTGCGATGAGTTGGAATCAACTCAATGGCAGCGAGTTTGGTTTTTCAGTGTGGTTTTATAGCTACAAGGAACCCTGGTGGTGCAGTGGTTAAGCACTCATCTACTAACAGAAAGTTGGTGGTTCAAACACACCAGCCACTCTACCAGAGGAAGGTGTGAAGTCTGCTTCCATACCTAGGAAACCCTATGGGGCAGTTCTACTCTGTCCTATAGGGTTGTTAAGTGTCGGAATAGAAGGAAATGGTTATGGGTATAGCTACGAAGTTAGAAGAAACATTACCAAGAGATTTTTCTTGTGAGATATGCTAGACCACACACTACAGTTACCTAATTAAAGTAAGTTTTACCTTATTTTTAAGGAGCCCCAGTGGTGAAGTGGTTAAGTCTGCTAAACAGAGGTTAGTGGTTCTAACCCACCAGATGCTCTGTGGGAGAAAGATGTGGCAGACTACTTCTACAAAGATTTACAGCCTTGGAAACCCTATGGGACAGTGCTGTTCCATCCTGTAGGGTCACTCTGAGTCGGAATTTACTTGATGGCAATGGATTCGGCTTTTTTTCTTACATCATTTTTGCATTTTTTTCGAGATATTACTACATCATTGAGTAATATATTTTATATTTAAGTATAAGAATAAATATTCATAATTAAAATTGTAACTGGATTTTAAAATCTAAAAATTTGTATTTAAGTATAAAACTTATAAAATAAATACACTAAGAAACTGGCTAGGAATAGAATATTTGTAAGGCAGTTTTGGCCAATGCATGCTAGAGATATTACCTTTTAAATCCATTAACTTGGTGACAGCCTGGAGAGGCAAAGGAATAGACCATCCTACTTACATTACAGCTTACTATTTGTTTTACAGTTTGAAAGAAATGAGAGGCAGTTGGGAAAACTTACCATACTATCTCACTTTGGAAAGTAGTATATTTTCCATTATTATGACTCAAAATAAATATATTTCTTCTCCACCTTAATATCCAGTGGGAGAAGTTCAGAAACAAAAGATAATTGTGCAGCTTGGCAGGGACAGAGTGACACCATGTGGAATAAATCAGAGCTACTTCAAAAGGCTGACCTGTGCTCTTTTCAAAAGGGCACAGCCTGAAAACAACAAGAAACAAAAGGCTAACTTTTCAAGTAAGTCACCAAAATTTTCCTAAATTTACTTCAGAATTCCTTATTGAAAAAGTGGTTATGTCTGAGTCCTCTAATAGCAAAGAGAAAAGCTCACCAGGAGGGCACAGGCAGAGTGGAATCTATATTTTATAACAAATATATTATTCTATAAACAGGTAACAAAGCCAACGGTAAGACAGTTTGATTCATGTATAACTGAGAAATATATTTAAAGAATCTTTCCATACACACGCACACACACACACACACACTCACATACATATTTAATCCATACTTATATCTAGAAAGGACAACTTGGTGTCTTAGTGGTTAACTATTATGGCTGATAACCAAAAGATTGGCAGTTTGAATCTCCCAAGTGCTCCTTGGAAACCCTATGGGGCAGTTCTACTCTGTCCTATAAAAAAAAACTATAGGGTCACTATAAGTTGACTCGATGGCAACAGGTTTGGGTTTTTTTTGGGGGGATACCTAGAAATCCAGTGATCTAAGAGCATTTAAAATAAGACTCACAGCTTAAGTAATTACTGAATCAACTTTTGTATTGAATACATTAAAGAAAATTTCACAGCAATGTATCCTATAGTAATTTTATTAATATACATCAGTTGCTTCAACAAGAAGCCAGGAAGTCACTGGCTTACAACATATGCATTTGCAATGGAATTACAGAAATTATTTTATTTAATTTTTTTAAGATAGATGGTTGCCTCAATAAAAATGATATGCTTTGTTAATATCTTTTTTATTTATTCACTTATCCAATATCTAAGCAAAATTTGGTGAGTATCTACTATGTTTCAGGCACTGGGGAAAATGTTGGGGATACCTTATCCTTGAGTTACAGCACTGTAAAGAGAGATCAGGAAAATAAATTTAAAAAATATTTAAAATATGCATCAAATGCCATTTTGGTGTTTATAGAAAAGATTGTAACATTTTTTTCTTTTTATCAAATTATAGGGTAAATTATACCATTCACAAAACAAATGAAAACAATTGCCATAAGTTCATTCCAACTCATGGCAGTATCATGTGCCTGAGAGTAGATCTGTATTCTATAGGGTTTTCAGTGGCTGATATTTTAGAAGTAATTGTGGAGGAGGTGGGGCCAAGAAGGCAGAATAGCCAGATGCTTCCTGCAATCCTTCTTACAACAAAGACCCCAAAAAAAAAGTGAAACAATTATATTTATGACAAGCTAGGAGCCCTGAACATCAAAGACAAAGAAAATGGACTGAGCGGGCAGGAGGAAGGAGAGACGATTCAGAAGCAGAGAGGAGTTGCTGGACCTGAATCTCCATGATCCCTCAGGCACCATTCCTGGGAGTGGCTGCAGCAGGCTGGTAGCAGCGTTTGGCAGCAGTTTTCTCAGGGAGAAGCAGCCAGCCGCACAGCCTACTCACATCTCCAGAACCAGAGAAGAATGGTGCTCTTTGCAAAAGCCAAGTACCTGCATATATTTTACCATGCTGCCTGCCTTCAAGCCAGCTTCAAATGATGTTAATTTCCCTGGGCCTGAGACAGGCCCTGTTGAACACCAGGAACCATTCTCCCAGCCTTGGAGACGGAATAATTCGCAAATGGGGGAAAAGATAATTTGCCAGCTCTGCTAACCATGGCAGCTCTGGACAGAAGCAGCCCCTGTCCAGGCATAAATGGTCCATGAACTTTGAATACCTCTCCCCCCTTCATGTACCTGTGTGAGCCTATTTTGGGAGAATAGGCCCTTGTTGGCAGACTGCAACTGTTTCAGTTGTGCAGTGGAGAGGTGAGTGTTTGATATTTGACACTGCTTTGCCTGTTAAATAGCATCCTCACCTACCCACCTCAGGGACCTAAGGACTGGTGGCTCCACTCAGGTCACGCAGCCACTCATGACAGTGGTCCAGGTATAACTGGTACCTTCCAGTCCTTAAAACCAAAAGCATTGGCTGCCCATGGTCCAACTGTAGAACCCACCCACCTGTATGCTCTAGGGAAGGGGGGGCACTTACCTCAGAGACCCTTGGGGGATGATTCTCAGCCCCCTGCCTTGTTCAGAGCATGACCCCCTGCTGAAACCAGATACCGGTACCTAAGCTAGTCACCCCTACCCCTCTAAGGCTGTAGGGCAGAGCCTGTACCACACACTTGATGACCAGCTTACCTGGATACCTGAGCTGAATCCATGCAAGAAAATGAATGGACTTCTAGACTGATATACCCGATAATAGCTGTAGCCATCTGGTGATGGGATGTAAGAGCTTCAAAGGTGAAAATAATCAAGCTAGCTCACTTAAGCTACTTATTTAGGCATATCAAAACAAAACAAAGCAAGAAACTAGGATACAGTAGCAAATATAAAATAAACTAATATAATAACTTATAGATAGCTCAGAGACAACAGTCAAAATCAAATCACATAAAACAGACCGTGATTGCTTCAACTAGCTCTCGAAGCAAAGAATCAAGGGATCTTCTAGATGAAAGTGCCTTCCTGGGATTACCAGATGCAGAATACAAAAGATTAATATACAGAACTGTTCAAGATATAAGGAAAGAGATCAGACAATATGTCGAACAAGCCAAGGAAAACACAGATAAAACAGTTGAAGAAATTAAAAAGGTTATTCAAGACCATAATGAAAAATTTAAACAGCTGCAAGAATCCATAGAAAGATAGCAATCAGAAATTCAGAAGATTAACAATAAAATTACAGAATTAGACAACTCAGTAGAAAGTGAGGAGCAGAATTGAGCAAGTGGAAGGCAGAATTAGCAAGCTTGAGATAAAGCAATTGGCACCAACATATTTGAAGAAAAATCAGGTAAAATAATTTAAAAAAATGAAGAAATGTAAGAATCATGTGGGACTCTATCAAAAGAAATAACCTATGATGGGTGATTGAGTACCAGAACAGGGAGGGATAACAGAACATACAGAGAGAGATGTTGAAGATTTGTTGGCAGGAAACTCCCCGATATTGTGAAAGATGAGAAGATATCGATCCAAGATGCTCATAGAACTCCGCATAAGGTAGATTTTAAAAGAAAGTCACCAGGACATATTATGATCAAACTTGCCAAAACCAAAGATAAAGAGAATTTTAAGAGCAGCTAGGGATAATTGAAAAGTCAGCTACAAAGGAGAGTCAATAAGAATAAGCTCGGACCACTCGCAGAAAACATGCAGGCAAGAAGGCAATGAGATGACTTATATAAAGCACTGAAGGAAAAAAAGAAATTGCCAGCCAAGAATCATATATCCAACAAAACAGTATCTCCAATATGAAGGTGAAATTAGGATATTTCCAGATAAGCAGAAGTTTAGGGGATTCATAAAAATCAAACCAAAACTACAAGAAATACGAAAGGCAGTTCTTTGTTTAGAAAGCCAATAATATCAGGTATCAGCCCAGGATTAAAACACGGGACAGAGCAATCAAAAGTCAACCCAGGCAGGGAAATCATAAAAATAAACCAAGATAAAAAAAAAAATGCTCAGAACAGGGAAGCAGCGATGTTATTATGTAAAAGGAGACAACATTAAAAAACTTAAGAGAGACTAGAAAGTGTAGTCATAGATCTTTCATACAGAGAGGAAGACAAGGCAATATAAAGAAATAAAAGTTAGGTTTAAACGTAAAAAAATTGGGGTAAATATTAAGGTAACCACAAAGGAGGCTACTTTCCTACTCATCAAAATAAAATACAAGAAAAAAATAGAGACTCAGTAGAAAAAAAATCAACAAAAACAAATAAGAGCAAAAAACAACATATAAAGATTAACTACTTGGCACAAAAATTAAGTGGGAAAGGGAACAGTGAACAACACATAATAAAAGACATCAAAATGACAGCACTAAATTCATACTTATCCATAATTATACTGAATGTAAATGGACTAAATGCACCAATGAAGAGACAAAGGGTGGCAGAATGGATTAAAAAAACACGATCTATCTATATTTTGCCTAAAGAAACACACCTTAAACTTAAAGACACAAACAAACTAAAACTCAAAGGATGGAAAAAAATATATCAAGCAAACAACAATCAAAAAAGAGCAGGAGTGGCAATTTAATTTCTGATAAAACAGAATTTTAAAGTTAAATCCACCACAAAGGATAAGGAAGGACACTATATAATGATTAAAGGGACAATATACCAGGAGGATATAACCATATTAAATATTTATGTGCCAATGACAGGACTGTAAGATACATGAAACAAACTCTAAGAGCATTGAAAAGTGAGATACACAGCACCACAATTATAGTAGGAGGCTTGAACACATGACTTTCAGTGAAGGACAGGACATCCAGTAAAAAGCTCTGTAAAGACATGGAAGATTTAAATGCCACAATCAACCAACTTGACCTTATAGACATATACAGAACATCCCACCCAACAACTGCCAAGTACACTTTCTTTTCTAGTGCACATGGAACATTCTCTAGAATAAACTGCATATTTGGTCATAAAGCATGCTTTAGCAGAATCCAACACATTGAAATATTATAAAGCATTTTCTCTGACCATAAGGCCATAAAAGTAAAAATCAACTACAGAAGAAGTGGGGAAAAGAAACCAAACACTTGGAAACTTAACAATACCCTGCTCAAAAAAGACTGGGTTATAGAAGACATTAAGGGTAGAATAAAGAAATTCATAGAATCCTATGAGAATGAAAACACTTCCTGTCAGAACCTTTAGGACACAGCAAAAGCAGTGCTCAGAGGTCAATTTATATCAATAAATGCACGCATCCAAAAAGAAGAAAGGGCTAAAATTAAAGAATTATCCCTACAACTTGAACAAATAGGAAGAGAGCAACATAAGAAACCCTCAGGCACCAGAAGAAAGCAAATAATAAAAATTAGAGCAGAATTAAATGAAATAGAAATCAGAAAACAATTGAAAGAATTAACAAGACCAAAAGCTGGTTCTTTAGAAAAATTAACAAAATTGAAAAACCATTGCCCAAACTGAAAAAAGAAAACCAGGAGAGGAAGCAAATAACCAGAATAAGAAACCAAACCAAAATAAGAAATGAGATGGAAAATATTACAACAGACCCAACTGAAATTAAAAGAATCATATCAGATTACTATGACAAATTATACTCCAACAAATTTGAAAACCTATAAGAAACGGATGAATTTCTAGAAACGCAATGTCTACCTAAACTAACACAGAGGTACAACAACTAAATAGACCCATGACAAAAGAAGAGATTGAAAACATAATCAAAACACTCTCAACCAAAAAAAACCCTGGGCCGGACAGCTTTACTGCAGAGTTCTACCAAACTTTCAGAGAAGAATTAACACCACTACTACTAAAGGCATCTCAGAGCATAGAAAAAGATGGAATGCTCCCAAACTCATTCTATGAAGCCAGCATATCCCTGAACCCCAAAGCCACGTAAGACATCACAAAAAAAAGAAAATACAGACCTATATCCCTCATGAGTGTAGATGGAAAAATCCTCAACAAAATTCTAGCCAATAGTATTCAATGACATATCAAAAAAATAATTCACCACGATCAAGTGGGATTCATACTCAGTATGCAGGTATGGTTCAACATTAGAAAAATAATTTTTGTAATCCATCATATAAATAAAACAAAAGACAAGAGTCACATGATTTAATCAATTGATGTAGAGAGGGCATTTGACAAATTTCAACACTGATTCATGATAAAAAAAAAACTCTCAGCAAAATAGGAATAGAAGGAAAATTCATCAACAGTTGATATCTGACAGAGGCTCAATGTCAGTTAAATGGGGAAAAGTCTTTTTAACAAATGGTCCTGGCATAACTGGATATCCATCTGCAAAAAAATGAAACGAGACCCATACCTCACACTATGCATCAAAACTAACTCAAAATGGATCAAAGCCTTAAATCTAAAATGATAAAGATCATGGAAGAAAAAGTAGGGACAACATTAGGAGCCCTAATACCTGGCATAAACAGAATACCAAACATTACCAACAATGCAGAAGAGAAACTAGATAACTGGGAGCTCCTAAAAATCAAACATCTATGCTCATCCAAAGACTTCACCAAAAAAGTAAAAAGATTACCTACAGACTGGGAAAAAGTTTTTAGCTATGACATTTCCTATCAGCCCCTCATCTCTAAAATCTGCATAATACGGCAAAAACTCAATTACAAAAAGACAAACAACCCAATTAAAAAATGGTCAAAAAATATGGACAGGCAGTTCATTTAAGAAGACATTGGGCTAGCTAACAGATACATGAGGAAATGCTCACTATCATTAACCATTAGAGAAATGCAAATCAAAACTACAGTGAGATTCCATCTCACTCCAACAAGGCTGCATTAACCAAAAAAACACAAAATAATAAATGGAGAAGTTGTGGAGAGTCTGGAACACTTATACACTGCTGGTAGCAATGTAAAATGGTACAACCACTTTGGAAATAAATTTGGTGCTTCCTTAAAAAACTAGAAATATGATCCAACAATCTCATTTCTTGGAATATATCCTAGAGAAATAAGAGCTTTTATACGAACAGGTATATGCATGCCCATATTCATTGCAGCACTGTTTACATAGCAAAAAGATGGAAGCGACCAAGGTGCCCATCAAAGGGTGAATGGATAAATAAATTATGGTATATTCACAGAATGGAATACTACTCATCGATAAAGACCAATGATGAAACCGTGAATCATTTCATAACATGGAGGAATCTGGAAGGCATTACGCTGAGTGAAATTAGTCAGTAGCAAAAGGACAAATATTGTATAAGACCACTATTATAAGAACTCGAGAAATAGTTTAAACAGGGAAGAATATATTCTTTGATGGTTTCGAGAGGGGGGAGGGATGGAGGGTAGGAAAGGGGTTTTCACTAATTAATTAGATGGTAGATAAGAACTATTTTAGGTGATGGGAAAGACAACACACAATACAGGAGAGGTCAGCACAACTGGACTAAATCAAAAGCAAAGAAGTTTCCTGAATAAACTGAATGCTTCAAAGGCCAGCGTAGCAGGGGCAGGATTTTGGGGATCATGGTTTCAGAGGTCATCTAAGTCAATTGGCATAATAAAATCTATTAAGAAAACATTCTGCATCTCACTTTGGAGTGTGGCATCTGGGGTCTTAAATGCTAGCAAGCGGCCATCTAAGATGCATTAATTGGTCTCAACCCACCTGGGGCAAAGGAAAGTGAAGAACATCAAGGACACAAGGTAATTATGAGCCCAAGAGACAGAACCAGAGACTACATCAGCCTGAGACCAGAAGAACTAGACGGTGCCTTGCTACAACTGATGACTGCCCTGACAGGGAATACAGCAGAGAACCCCTGAGGAAACGGGAGAGCAGTGGAATGCAGACAGGAAATTCTCGTAAAAAGGCCAGACTTAAGGTTCTGACTGAGATTAGAAGGACCCCAGTGGTCATGTCCCCAGACCTTCTGTTAGCCCAAGACGGGAACTATTCCCAAAGCCAACTCTCCAGACAGGGATTGGATTGGACAATGGGATAGAAAATGATTCTGGTAATGAATGAGCTTCTTGGATCAAGTAGACACATGAGACTTTGTAGGCATCTCCTGTGTGGAACGGAGATGAGAAGGCAGAGGGGGCAGAATTTGGCCAAATGGACACGAAAACAGAGAGTGGAGGGAAGGAGCGGCAGTCTCATTAGGAGGAGAGCAATTAGGAGTACACAGTAACATGTATATAAATTTTTGTATGACAGTCCGACTTGATTTGCAAACTTTCACTTAAAGCACAATAAAAATTAAAAAAAAAAAGAAGTATTTGCCAGAACTTTCTTTCAAGATACCTCTGGGAGGACTCGAACCTCCAACATTTTGGTTAGCAGCTGAGGGTATTAACTGTCTACATCACCTAGGGACTCCCATACCATTCTTGCTCTACTTAATATCCAGAGAGGGCTGTTTAAAATATAAATCAAATCATGCCACTTATCTGCTTAAGATGTTCTAATGGTTTTCTATCACATTTATATAAATCTAAATCCTTACGCTGGTCTACAGTGGCCATGTTACCCTTCCTCTCCCGCCTTCATATTGCCCATCCAATCACACTGGCCTTTCTTCTGTTCTTGGACACACTGAGTTCATTTCTGCAGTAAGGCTTTGTACAAACTCCTTGATGGAAAGGCTCACACCTGACTTCCCTATATTTGGCTTTTCTTACATTTTAAGACTAAACATTCCTTTCATCTCCTCAAAGAAGACTCTTGTTAATTCTCCAGTCTAAAGTTTCCACCAAGACTCAATATACCGGGGGGGGGAGGGGCAGGGCCAAGATGGCTGACTAGGTAGAAGCTACCTCAGATCCCTCTTGCAACAAAGACTCGGAAAAACAAGTGAATCGATCACATACATGACAATCTACGAACCTTGACCATCAGACACACATATAAAGAGTTGATCTGAGTGACAGAGACTGAAAACGAACAACCACGGGGAAGCAGCGACTGTTTTCGGACCCTGGAGCCAGTGTTCCAGTCAGGAAACCTCAGCACCGTGCTTTGGACTGGGCGCAGGGGAGCTGAGCATGGCATCCTGAGATGGTGCAAACACGGGGCGCAGCCCTAGCCCCCTGAAGTGACCTCGGGGAAAGCTCAGCCAGTGCATGCAGGCAGCTCAGCAATGCCGCTGACAGGAGGAGAAGTCACCGGGAGGCAGCCACTGGTTTTGGAGCCAGGAGTGCAGCATCCCAGCCGGGGAACCTTGGCGCTGGGCTTTGGACTGGGAGCGGAGGAACTAACCGCGGCTTCTGAGACAGCGCAAGCACGGGACTCGGACCTGACCCTCGGGGGGCAATCTCTACCCAGCCAGTGCACCCAGTTGACATGCCCCTTGGGAGTCTCAGATAAAACAGTCATCACAAGCAAGATAGGTAACTTTGTCTATATTCTGGGGTGCTACTCTCTCCTGTTTATCTGAACCCTCCCCTCCCCTTCCCAGGCGGCTTCATTAACATTGCAATTTGCTGAGCCAGAGAGTGAACTGCACTGCGGTTTTCTTTCTTTTTTTTTTTTTTTGGTCTTTTCCTAACCCATTCATCTGGCCTGAGAGAAGCAGCTACAGGAAACCCAAGGACCAAAAATCCTTAACTAATTGGACTAAAAACACAGAACCAGCTCCAGCCAAGCATACATGATCCACAGTCTTGGGCTTTCATCCCTACAGGGAACAAGGTGGCTATTATAATGCAAAGTCATTTCTGATAGGGATCGGACTGTAATTGTTTTAGTGGATTACTGGAAAGACAAGTTTCCCAGGACTGATATCTCTGCATATTCAACAGAGCCCTCACTGACCCACAACAGGGAACTGAGGTCTGAAGCTCCCCCCAGACCACCTAGCCTCCTGCCTTAGGAGTCTAAGGAGGGTGATACCTACCTATCTGTAGAGGTACTTGCATTGGGGGCCTAAGGTACAGCAGCAGAGCTCACCAAACAAGGTGTTTTAGGAATAGAGACACGCCTACCTCACTGGCACTTGGGGGAAGCTTGTCAGCATCCTGCCCTGCTGGAGTGTGACCCCCTGCTGCTACTAGAATCTGGTGCACACAACTATCACCACTACTTCTCTAAGTGGATAGGTGACAGTCTGCACCACACACTTGATGACCCAAAATCAGATTCTACTGAAGAATAGTGAATGGACTCAGGCTTATATATCTGGTAACAGCCCAAACCAGCTGGTAATAGGACATAAGTGAGTCAAGGGCTACAACAATCAAGACAGTGCAATCTAGTACCCTATCTACGTATATAGAAAGAAAACAAAACAAGATAAGACTCAGTGAGCAAATATAGAATACATCACTACAATATCTTAGTGATGGCTCGGAGACAGCAGTTGATATCAAACCACATAAAGAAGCAGATCTTGATTGCTTCTACAGTTCCCCAAACTGAAGAATCAAAATCTTGCCCAAGTGAAGATACAATCCTAGAATTGCCAGATACAGAATATAAAAAACTAATTTACAGAATGCTTCAAGACATCAGGGATGACCTCAGAAATGAAATAAGGCAATCTACAGAAAAAGCCAAGGAACACACTGATAAAGTAGTTGAAGAACTCACAAAGATTATTCAAGAACATAGTGGAAAAATTAGTAAGTTGCAAGAATCCACAGAGAGACAGCATTCAGAAATCCAAAAGATTAACAATAAAATTACAGAATTAGACAACGCAATAGGAAGTCAAAGGAGCAGACTTGAGCAATTGGAATGCAGAGTGAGAGATGTGGAGAACCAGGGAATTGACACCAATATAGCTGAAAAAAAATCACATAAAAGAATTAAAAAAAAATGAAGAAACCCTAAGAATCATGTGGGACTCTACCAAGAAGAACAACTTGCATGTCATTGGAATAAGATCTGTTGGCAGAAAACTTCCCTGACATCATGAAAGACGAAAGTGTATCTGTCCAAGATGCTCATCGAGCCCCATTTAAGACTGATCCAAAAAGAAAATCACCCAGACGTATTATCATCAAACTTGCCAAAACCAAAAATAAAAAGAAAATTGTAAAAGCAGCCAGGGATAAAAGAAAGGTCTCCTACGAAGGAGAATCAATAAGAATAAGTTCAGACTACTCAGCAGAAACCATGCAGACAAGAAGGCAATGGGATGACATATATAGAGCACTGAAGGAGAAAAACTGCCAGCCAAGGATCATATATCCAGCAAAACTCTCTCCGAAATATGAAGGCGAAATTAAGTCCTTTACAGATAAAAACAAGCTTAGAGAATTTGCAAAAACCAAACCAAAGCTAAAAGAAACACTAAAGGAAATTGTTTGGTCAGAAAACCAATAATATCAGATACCAGCACAACACAAGGTCACAGAACAGAGCACCCTGACATCAACTCAAATAGAGAAATAACAAAAAACAAATTAAGATTAATTTTAAAAAGAAAAAAATGCTCAAAACAGGGAATCATTGAAGTCAATATGTAAAAGATCACAATAATCAAAAAGAGGGACTAAATACAGGTGGCATAGAACTGCCATATGGAGAGGGATACAAGGCGATATAGAACAATACAAGTTAGGTTTTTACTTAGAAAAATAGGGGTAAATATTAAGGTAACCACAAAGAGGTATAACAACTCCATAACTCAAAATAAAAAGCAAGAAAAACATAATGACATGTAGTCATAAACATATAATCAAATACTATGAAAATGAGGAACACACAATTTACAAAGAAAAACGTCTCAGCACAAAAAAGTAAGTGGAAGAATGAAATTGTCAACAACACACATAAAAAGGTATCAAAATGACAGCACTGAACACATACTTATCTATAATTACGCTGAATGTAAACAGACTAAACGCACCAATAAAGAGACAGAGAGTCTCCGACTGGATAAAGAAACACGATCCGTCCATATGCTGCCCACAAGAGACACACCTTAGACTTAGAGACACAAACAAACTAAAACTCAAAGGATGGAAAGAAATACATCAAGCAAACAACGAGCAAAAAAGAGCAGGAGTAGCAATATTAATTTCTGACAAAATAGACTTCAAAGTTAAATCCACACGAAGGATAAAGAAGAACACTACATAATGATTAAAGGGACAATTGACCAGGAAGATATAACCATATTAAATATTTATGCAAGATACATAAAACAAACTTTAACAGAACTGAACAGTGAGGTAGACATCTCCACAATTATAGTAGGAGACTTCAACACACCACTTTCGGAGAAGGACAGGACATCCAGTAAGAAACTCAGTAGAGACACGGAAGACCTACTTGCTACAATCAACCAACTTGACCTCATTGACTTATACAGAACACTCCACCCAACTGCTGCAAAGTATAATTTTTTTCTAGCTGACATGGAACATTCTCTAGAATAGACCACATAGTAGGTCATAAAACAAACCTTTGCAGAATCCAAAACATTGAAATATTACAAAGCATCTTCTCAGACCACAAGGCCATAAAAGTGGAAATCAATAACAGAAAAATTAGGGAAAAGAAATCAAATACTTGGAAACTGAACAATACCCTGCTGAAAAAAAAATTGGGTTATAGAAGACATCAAGGAGGGAATAAAGAAATTCATAGAATGCAACGAGAATGAAAACACTTCCTATCAAAACCTCTGGGACACAGCAAAAGCAGTGCTCAGAGGTCAATTTATATCGATAAATGCACACATACAAAAAGAAGAAAGAGCCAAAACCAGAGAACTGTCCCTACAACTTGAACAAATAGAAAGTGAGCAACAAAAGAACCCATCAGGCACCAGAAGAAAACAAATAATAAAAATTAGAGCTGAACTAAATGAATTAGAGAACAAAAAAAAATTGAAAGAATTAAAAACCCAAAAGCTGGTTCTTTGAAAAAATTAACAAAATTGATAAACCATTGGCCAGACTGACTAAAGAAATACAGGAAAGGAAACAAATAACCCGAATAAGAAACGAGATGGGTCACGTCACAACAGACCCAACTGAAATTGAAAGAATCATATCAGATTATTACAAAAAATTGTACTCTAACAAATTTGCAAACCTAGAATAAATGGACCAATTCCTGAAAAACACTACCTACCTAAACTAACACAATCAGAAGTAGAACAACTAAATAGACCCATACCAAAAAAAGAGATTGAAACGGTAATCAAAAAAAAAGCCCTGGCCCAGATGGCTTTACTGCAGAGTTCTACCAAACTTTCAGAGAAGAGATAACCCCACTACTACTAAAGGTATTTCAAAGCATAGAAAATGATGGAATACTGCCTAACTCATTCTACGAAGCCACCATCTCCCTGATACGAAAACTAGGTAAAGACATCACAAAAAAAGAAAATTACAGACCCATATCCCTCATGAATATAGATGCAAAAATCCTCAACAAAATTTTAGCCAATAGAATTCAACAACATATCAAAAAAATAATCCACCACGACCAAGTGGGATTTATTAAAAAAAAAAAAAAATTTTTATGGAAGGCTGGTTTAATATCAGAAAAACCATTAATGTAATCCACCATATAAATAAAAAAAAGGGACAAAAACCACATGATCTTATCAATTGATGCAGAAAAGGCATTTGACAAAATCCAACACCCATTCATGACAAAAACTCTCAGCAAAATAGGAATTGAAGGAGAATTCCTCAACATAATAAAGGGCATCTATTTTTTTTTTTTTTTTATACAAAGCCAACAGCCAACATCACTCTAAATGGAGAGAGCCTGAAAGCATTTCCCTTGAGAACGGGAACCAGACAAGGATGCCCTTTATCACCGCTCTTATTCAACATTGTGCTAGAGGTCCTAGCCAGAGCAATTAGGCTAGACAAAGAAATAAAGGGCATCCGGATTGGCAAGGAGGAAGTAAAATTATCTCTATTTGCAGATGATATGATCTTATATACAGAAAACCCTAAGGAATCCTCCAGAAAATTACTGAAACTAATAGAAGAGTTTGGCAGAGTCTCAGGTTATAAAATAAACATACAAAAATCACTTGGATTCCTCTACATCAACAAAAAGAACATCGAAGAGGAAATAACCAAATCAATACCATTTACAATAGCCCCCCAGAATATAAAATACTTAGGAATAAATCTTACCAAAGATGTAAAAGACCTATATAAAGAAAACTACAAAGTACTACTGCAAGAAAGTGAAAAGGACCTACTTAAGTGGAAAAACATACCTTGCTCATGGATAGGAAGACTTAACATAGTAAAAATGTCTATTCTACCAAAAGCCATCTATACATACAATGCACTTCCGATCCAAATTCCAATGACGTTTTTTAATGTAATGGAGAAACAAATCACCAACTTCATATCGAAGGTAAAGAAGCCCCGGATAAATAAACCATTACTGAAAACGAAGAAGAAAGTGGGAGGCCTCACTCTACCTGATTTTAGAACCTATTATATAGCCACAGTAGTCAAAACAGCCTGGTACTGGTATAACAACGGGCACATAGACCAATGGAACAGAATTGAGAGCCCAGATATAAATCCATCCACATATGAGCAGCTGATATTTGACAAAGGCCCAGTGTCAGTTAATTAGGGAAAAGATAGTCTTTTTAACAAATGGTGCTGGCATACCTGGATAACCATTTGCAAAAAAATGAAACAGGACCCATACCTCACACCATGCACAAAAACTAACTCCAAGTGGATCAAAGACCTAAACATAAAGACTAAAACGATAAAGATCATGGAAGAAAAAACAGGGACAACCTTAGGAGCCCTAATACAAGGCATAAACAGAATACAAAACATTACCAAAAATGAGGAAGAGAAACCAGATAACTGGGAGCTCCTAAAAATCAAACACCTATGCTCATCTAAAAACTTCACCAAAGAGTAAAAATATCACCTACAGATTGGGAAAGAATTTTCACCTATGATGTCTCCAACCAGAGCCTGATCTCTAAAATCTATATGATTCTGTTAAAACTCAACCACAAAAAGACAAACAACCCAGTCAAGAAGTGGGCAAAGGATATGAACGCGCACTTCACTAAAGAAGATATTCAGGCAGCTAACAGATACATGCGAAAATGCTCTCAATCATTAGCCATTAGAGAAATGCAATTTAAAACTACGATGAGATTCCATCTCACTCCAACAAGGCTGGCATTAATCCAAAAATCACAAAATAATAAATGTTGGAGAGGCTGCGGAGAGATTGGAACTCTTATACACTGCTGGTGGGAATGTAAAATGGTACAACCACTTTGGAAATCCATCTGGCGTTATCTTAAACAGTTAGAAATAGAACTACCATACAACCCAGAAATCCCAGTCCTCGGAATATACCCTAAAGATACAAGACCCTTCGCACAAAGAGATATATGCACAGCCATATTTATTGCAGCTCTGTTTACAATAGCAAAAAGCTGGAAGCAACCAAGGTGTCCATCAATGGATGAATGGGTAAATAAATTGTGGTATAGTCACACAATGGAATAGTACGCATCAATAGAGAATAGTGATGAATCTGTGAAACATTTCATAACATGGAGGAACCTGGAAGGCATTACGCTGAGTGAAATTAGTCAGAGGCAAAAGGACAAATATATAAGACCATTATTATAAGATCTTGAGAAATAGTATAAACTGAGAAGAACACATACTTTTGTGGTTATGAGGGGGGGGAGGGAGGGAGGTGGGAGAGGGTTATTTACTGATTAGTTAGTAGATAAGAATTACTTTAGGTGAAGGGAAGGACAATACTCAATACAGGGAAGGTCAGCTCAATTGGACTGGACAAAAAGCAAAGAAGTTTGTGGGATAAACTGAATGCTTCAAAGGTCAGCGGAGCAAGGGCGGGAGTTTGGGGACTGTGGCTTAAGGGGACTTCTTAGTCAATTGGCAAAATAATTCTATTATGAAAACATTCTGCATCCCACTTTGAAATGTGGCATCTGGGGTCTTAAATGCTAACAAGCAGCCATCTAAGTTGCATCAATTTGTCTCAACCCACCTGGATCAAAGGAGAATGAAGAACACCAAGGTCACACAATAACTATGCGGCCAAGAGGCAGAAAGGGACACAGGAACCAGAGACTTACATCATCCTGAGACCAGAAGAACTAGTTGGTGCCCGGCCACAACCGATAACTGCCCTGACAGGGAGCACAACAGAGAATCCCTGAGGGAGCGGGAGATCAGTGGGATGCAAACCCCAAATTCTCATAAAAAGACCAGACTTAATGGTCTGACTGAGACTAGAGGAATCCCGGCAGTCATGGTCCCCAGACCTTCTGTCGGCACAGGACGGGAACCATTCCCGAAGACAACTCATCAAACATGGAAGGGACTGGACAGTGGGTAGGAGAGAGATGCTGATGAAGAGTGAGCTACTTGTATCAGGTGGACACTTGAGACTGTGTTGGCATCTCCTCTCTGGAGGGGAGATAGGAGGGTAGAGAGGGTTAGAAACTGGCAAAATTGTCATGAAAGGAGAGACTGGAAGAGCTGACTCATTAGGGGGAGAGTAAGTGGGAGTACGGAGTAAGGTGTATATAAGCTTATATGTGACAGACTGACTTGATTTGTAAACGTTCACTTAAAGATCAATAAAAATTATTAAAAAAAAAAAAAGACTCCTTATAACACATCTCTCTATTATGATTCAGTCCTTGGCACTTTTTTTCCCGGTTGCTGTGAGTCAATTCCTACCCCTGGTGACCCCATTTGTTTCCGAGTAGGACTGTGTTCCATAGAGTTCTCAATGACTGTTATTACTACTTGTTATTTTATGTCTTTATAAGTTTATTGTTTCTGTGCCTCCAAAATAAGAATGTAAATTCTGTGAAAACGTGTTTGTTTAGTTAACTGCATATTTTTATTGTCTAGAATGCAGCTTCTCCACTCAAAGGTTATTCATCGAATATTGAGTGAATAATGGTTTAATCACTATTTACTTACTTATTAAAATATACACATTCTCCGCCAGAGACTTTGAAAAGTGGCACTTTTTTTTAACCCTCTCTTTCTTTCTGCCTGCTTGTTTTGTTTTAGTTTTGAGTTTTTTACCTTGAGAAATATGGAGATTTTCATGCTTAACATTTAAGAAAAAATCGCAGCTTAATGGCAATCCAAATGGCTTTGTATTGCCTCAATTCTTCAAGAAAGTATTTGGAAATGATTCTCCAAATACCATGATGAACCCCTGGAACAACAGAAAAAATAGTGGATATACGTTGATTGGGTTTTCAAGAATGATATTTTATGTCATAGAGCAGTGGTAGAAAAACAAGGGATGTTTGACTTAGAACAGTGCAAACTAATACAGGTAATTCCGACTCACAACATATTCGAGTTACAACGAACCACATTCATGACTGTCTGGCTTTTTTGTATGTCTTATTGTTAGTAACACTTACTACATACAATGTTAAAATATATCCGTAAGTTCATATGTAATGTTTCCAATCTGCAGAGACAAAGATCAAATTTATAAAGATGATAAAAGGCAAAAATAATGAAAACTAAAAAAAAAAAGAAATGAGTTATTTGACTTATGTCAGAACTAACTCATGGTGTCATCAAAATGGAACCCTGTTAAAAGTCAGGGACTATCTGTATTAGATATGTTAGATTTTTTAAAGGTTTCAGGTCTTTAATTTAAAAAAAAAAGAGAGATTTAATTTATTCTGTGATCAAAGAGTAATACTTATTAGGCAACATATTTTAGCAAAAGGTAAAAAAAGAATTTTACAAATGAGAAAGTTCTGTGTGTAATTTAACTTGCCTAGTCCAATGGTAATCTCATTAACTGGTAGTAGCTGTCTTGAGTACTAAGTCTGTAAATAGTCTGAGGTCACGCGCAGTCTCAGTGGGTAGTTCTATGAGTGGATAATGAGGCCTGCAATTAGCACAAAGGTGAAGGGATCATGGTATACATGCCAGGTATCTATTACCCTTTATTGTTTAGAGAATGGTATTGGGGGTAGCGGGAGGACCCTAGGCCAAGATAGGCTTGACTTCAGTTCTAGTTCTGCCATATGGCAGCTTGGCCACAGTACTTATATTTTCCAAGCCTTATGTTCTTTACCTCTAAACACAGTACAACATTTACTCTGCATAGTTGTTGTGGACATCTATTGTGTTAAAAAAGAATGTAAAAAGTATGAAGTCATACAGAAAAACTTGTAAATTATAATGCAATATACACTTATGTATCTGCTGCAAAAGATCTCTTTAAAGTGTTAAAAAGCGAAGATGTCACTTTGAGGACTAAGGTGCTCCTGACTCAAGTCATATTTCAGTCACCTCATAAGCATGCAAAAGCTGGATAGTGAATAAGGAAAACTGTAGCAGAATTTACGCCTTTGAATTATGCTGATTTGGCAAAGAATATTGAATATACCGTGGGCTGCCAGAAGAACGAACAAATTTGTTTTAGAAGTACAGCCAGAATGCTCCTTAGAAGTGAAGATGATGAAGAGACTTGATTTCACATACTTTGGACACGATATAGGAGGGATCGGTCCCTGGAGAAGGACATCATGCTTGGTGAGGGTCAGCGCAAAAGAGGGGAACTCTTGACAAAATGGACTGACACAGTGACTACAACAATGGCCTCAAAGACAGCAATGATTGTGAGGCTGGCACAAGACCAGGCAGTGTTTTGTTCTGTTGAACGTAGTGTCTCTATGTGTGGTAACTACCATTAATCCAGTGGTCTTGCTTTCAAAATTAGATCATGCATTTAAAATATAGTTTATAGAAAATTTTTTACTTTTCCTTCAAATTGACATTATCCTCTTATATACTCATATTTATTGGAAACAGGTAGGAGGTAGAACTTTTGTATGAAATAAAGGTGAAGAGGACTAAGAAGGAGAGAGGGAACTAGTACAATAGGGTGTCAGGGAAGCCATGGGGGGGGGGTAAAAAATAAAGTTTTCCAGACAATGGTCAATATCGTAAAATGCTAGAGAGGAACATGAAGGAATTGAAACTAAAATTATCTGGATTTGATAAATGGAATCTTATCAAAGAATGAAACTTCAGTAGTGATAGGCATAGAAGAAAAAGTTAAGTCATTTAAGAAACAATAAGGAGAATTTAATATGACAAAAAGTATTATCAGATAACTCGTTTTAAGGTTTTGTATCAGAGGGTTTTCTGTTGCATAGGCATTACATAGAAGATATTTGGAGAATAAAACATATGATGGAATTAATATCTATTATCTTACAAGACTCAAAGCTGCACTTTTCCTCTAAAATTTGGGAAAAATATAAAATAGGTCAAATTGTATATTTATAGGAGTTGTTGGAAGAAAACAATGCTGCTATCTTTTCTGCTCTGAATTTGGAGTACACATTTTCTTCAAAAGAAGGGGAAAAAAAAGGGGAGGAGGCGGATGAGGAGGAAGATAAGAAAAGAGTACAACTATAGACATGCAGGAGTTTTAGCTACTTTTCTCCTCCTTGCTGCTGGAAACTTTTGTATGAAATGAGTTCAGTACAGACTATTTTGAGGCTTATCTGCTCTCACACAGCTGTGTAAGGCTGGGCCAATGCATTTAGGACCCCAGTGCCAGGCACCAATGATATGGACTCCAGGGAGAAAATTAGAGAAAGTTAGGGGGTGGAGTACAGAGCACCTAATCATATGGACCTAACATATTCTAGAAGTTAAGTTTGATAACGCAGGGTTGGCATTAAAGAAAAAAGTATCATGAATGCATGAATATATACCTCCTCATGCCAAGTCTTTGCTTTACTCTCCTCATTTATTTGGATTACATTTTTTAAATTCCTAATTTAACTTAGTAGAAGGAGAAAAAATGAAAATGTTTTTAAAAAGGAAAATGTCAAGTAGGTGAATAATTGAATATCTATCAGAATGATTTTCTCTTCATAACATAGTTTAGTTCACTTTGTATAGTGGGAATATCATCATAAAACAGAAAAAGCCAGTTTAAAAAAATTAGAGTGGTTGAAAAGTAAATTGTCACTTTTATTATTAAAATATTAATAATGATAATAGTTCAATTACTAAATGTCATGTGCCAGGCACTGCTCTTCATCATGCATACATTTTACTTACAGAATTAAGGATTCTTTAAATCCTTACAAAATCATTCTGAGGCATATAATAGACAAGGAGACTGAAATTCAGCAGAGTTGATTAGCATTCCCATGTTCAAATCGTTATTAAGTGGTAGAATTGAATTTCAAGCCTACTTCTCTTTGGGTCTCAAATACAACCATGGACTGATATAATGCATTGTGTGCAATATGTTATTATGCATCAGCAAATAGAATTTAGTAGAAGGTGAAGATTTTTTTCAATCTTCAAATTAAACTCATGGTATAGTGAACTTTTATAGGCAGAAGGGGCTCATTCGCCGTGTAGTCTAACTCTTTCATTGGGGCTGCAGGTATGCCAGTTTCTGAAGTTTCTTATTGTACAATTTATTTTTTTAAGGTCTACGTCATAATTATATAATAAGTGTATAAAAATACAAGACAATAAATACAAAGAATATAAAATTTAAATTTAACCACATGATCTCCCAGTTCACAAGGAAAACGAATTCAATTTTTAACTCCATGTGCTCTAGTAAATATCAGGTGATGCTAAACAAAGTAAAGGAGGCCCTACATGGTTCAAGGAACCCTGCTGGCACAGTGGTTAAGACCTTCGCTGCCAAACAAAAGGTCGGCAGTTTGAATCACCAGCTACTCCTTGGAAACCCTACAGGGCAGGTCTACTCTGACCTATAGGGTCACTATGAATTGAAATCAGCTCGATGGCAATGTGTTTCATTTTTTTTTTCTAGATAGTATAAAGGTTAACATGTTCAGTTGCTAACCATAAGGGTGAAGGTTCAAGTCAAAAAATCAGCCTTTGAAAACCCTATGGAGTACAGCTCTACTTTGACACAAATGGGGTCACCAAGAGTCATAGTCCACTAGGCAGCAACTGGTTTTAACTGGTTAAATGGGGCAAAAGTGGAGATCTAGTTCTGAAATGTGCAATCATATAAGTAGACAATGAAATATAGTTGTGGGTGATTGGTGAGCATCTTCTGGCAGTGTTTGTAACTTCTATTCAAGATCTCTGAAAACTCCTCATCCTGAGGCTTTGCCCTCCAAGAGCCATCCCCTGTTATGGTGTTCCCTCCCACAAGGTGGCTGTAACTACTGGCCTCTGATGATGCTTTTTCCTCCTTGTGTCCTTCCAGCCATCATAGGATTGCATCACCATCAAATGTTTGACTTCTCACTTTTCAATTATCTAAGCAGCTCTCTGAATTAAATTATCTTAGTTAAAATATCTAGATTAGTTTCGGTTTTCGTTAAGGGAACTTGACTGATACTATTTAGCACGTCCCGAAATGTTCTGTTCATTTAATATAATAATCGAAAGGACGTTCTGTTCATTTAATACAATAATCAAAGGGAGAGTTCCTGAAGAGGAACTGAAATATGCTACACTGGAAATACTATATGTGATTATCTGTAAAATTACCTATTTTTCTGCTTAAGGTGGTATTTTGTATACAGAGGTATATTGAGCTGCGGAAAGAGGATGGATCCACCAGAATTTTGACCTTCCATAAAAGGAGAATGTTCTGTTATCCCAGTCTTATTCTTGGGGATTGGAAAGAAACATGGTCGCAGCATAACTTTGAAAGTTCTTCTGGTCCTATATTCCTATACAAATACAATGAGATACCTATTTGGTCAGCACGCCACTTTGAGGTGTCTCCAATGATCAATGTCTACCCTGTTGCTTGATGAAAACAGACTCAGGTAAAATTAGCTCATGTAAATGTAAGTGGACAGAAGTATTTTGAAATAAGATTCCTTAACATAATTCTATGATTAAACTAAATAGCTAAAGAGTCTATAAATTTGAAACTAATTTAAATATAAACCAAAAAGAAAAAACCAAACCTGCTGCTGTGGAGTTGATTCTGGCTCATAGTAACCCTATAGGACAGGGTAGAACTGTCGCATAGAGTTTCCAAGGAGCACCTAGTGGATTTGAACTGCCATCCCTTTGGTTAGCAGCTGTAGCACTTAACCACTACACCACAGGGTTTCCAATTTAAACATAGTACTAAAAAAAGGGCTTGCATTCATGGGACACAGTAGTGGAACTCAAGACAACGAACTTGAAGTTGAGTAAATGCTTGTAGAAAAGGGTAGGTGAAATAGAGATTGAACGTTATTTAGGGAGTAATTTTCAAATGATTTAAGTTATCTTTATAAATCCAGAGATTGTGAAACTGTATTTTAAACACTAAACTTACTGAATGGTTATCAAATACCATAAATCATTTCTGATAGTCCTAACCCTTTATTTTTTTTTCCTTTGTGTCTAGTGGTGGGATAGGCTAAGAAGGAGGTGGCCAAAGGCAAGTAGAGAACAATGATGGAGAGGTTTAGTAGATATTACTTGCATATAAAAGGGACACATAGAAACTTTTTTTTAGCTATGTAACTCCTGGAACTTATTCTTAAAAATAGGGAGGCTCTTTATAAGGAAACTTCATAGTTTTGTAAACCGGTATAAAATGGTGATTATTGACAAGGTACGGTTTCCTTGTTATTGGAGCTTTCCATGATTGATTTTGGTGATGGAAAAATTTCAGTGAAGACGTATCAATAACACGAAACCTGAGAAAAGATAATCCCGGATTTAAGCTCAGCCCAAAGAGATCCTATATACCATAGAGGAATAAAGGAACTAAATAAGTGTCATTTCTTTTTATTCACAAAAATACATTTGATTATATCAGCATATGAATTATTTTGTATAAAATTCGAAGGATTTTCTTTTCTGAAAAATAATTTAATCCCGTGTAGTGGTTAATAAAAGAAGGCTGAGTTATAAAACTTTTTAAAGGGGTCCAGGGGGGAGGGGAATGCTTATTTCTGTTGAGATTCCTAAGTGCGCGGCTTTCTTTTTTCCAGGCCATTTCCTCTTGCCAGGGAAAATAATACCCAGATTTTTGTTTTTCTGAGTGAATATTCTCTTTCTGCAGTGCCAGTAAGTAATTATATTTAAAAAATGGTAGTGAGTTCAAGGAAAATTGAAGAGTGATTTAAAGCATTTGGATGCGTAGTTACTGTAATTGCAAGACAGGGATTTAGTATCTGCAGTAAAATGATGCGAGTATCAATATATTGCCTTTCTTAACTAACAGATGGGCCCTGGTGGTTAAGAGCTTGGCTGTTAACCAAAAGGTCTGCAGCTTGAATCCACCAGCTGCTCCTTGGAAAACTATGGGGCAATCCTACTCTGTCCTGCGGGGTTGCTGTGAGTTGGAATTGACTCGACCACAACGGGTTTAGTTAGGTTTGGTTCAACTGAGAGATGAACTTCAAGAAATCTAGATCCTGAGATTCATAAGCTTGAAAAAAATTGAATAAAACTTGTGAAATTGGCACCTCTTCGGTAACACGACACTTTAGTTTCCAATTTTTGGGTTTTTTTTTTTTAATATAAAACTTGAAGTTTTAGTAAAAAGAAGTCTGGCTTCTTTAGCATGTCTAGCATTTAAACACAATCTAACGAAGTCTTTGATTTTGAAGTATAAATATAGATTAGTGATATTTCATTAATTTTACTAATTTTTAAAACACTAGCTATTTACAAAACGTCTGTAATACGTTTTTTTCCAACAAGTCAGGAAGCATAATAGTTCTAATTGCGATTCATCAGCCAAGGCAACACAAAAATACTTTTTATGAAAAATCAATATTTTGCTTTCTTAAAGCAGGATAAAAGTTGTTGCTGTTGTGTGCTGTCCGGTGGGTTCTGACTCATACCGACCCTACAGAACAGAGTAGAAGTGCCCCACAGGGCTTCCAAGGCTCTAATCTTCAGGGGAGCAGACTACCACGTCTTTCTTCCTTGGAGCAGCTGGTGGGTTCCAACCCCCAACCTTTCAGTTAGCAGCCAAGAGCTTAGCCACTGTGCCACCAGGGCTCCTTAAAAGCAAGATAAAGCCTGTGGGAAAACACTCAGTAATCATTTCTGTGATGATCATCAGGTATAAAGCATTTTGCTTCAGAACAGAGGATACTTTTCACTCTTTCTAATTAAAATTCTCTCTTTTTGAAACAGTGACAGTGAATTTTCTGGTTCAATATAAGGACTTCATCAAGCATATATATGTTATTTACTAAATTAGTAAGACACTTTTTGAATTGCTATTTTCATAAGCTCAATAAGTTAGTGGGAGAAAGTATTCCAACCCCTCAGTATGAAATATTCTTTTACAATCCTGTCTGTTTATAATCACAGTTAAGGCGTGGGGCAATTATCTGGAGGAAGGATAACGTCTGATGCTCTGAAAGGAGCTTGAGTGACCAGATATATGCATTTGTCAAAACTCATCCAATAGTAAATTTAAGATGTGTACATTTGGTTGTATATAAAGTTTCCCTCTTTATCTCAAAATGTAAGTAAGGAACTAAATGATTGTGGCATTCCTGTTAATGCTATGTACATTAAAGTGGTTAGGGGGATATGAACTAATTTCTGCAACTTATTTTGTATCAAAAATGCACACGGCTGAGATGGATTGATTGATGGAGAGAAAGCCGGAATGGTAAAGCAAAAACCAAAACCCAGTGCCTTCAAGTCGATTCCGACTCATACTGTCCCTATAGGACAGAGTAGAACTGCTCCATAGAGTTTCCAAGGAGCACCTGGAAGATTTGAATCGCTGACCGTAACACTTAACCACTACGCCACCAGGGTTTCTGTGATAAAGCAAGCATAGTTGAATGCCATGGTAGAACTGTGGATATTGAATGTTCATTGTAAAATTATTTAAAATTTTCTCTATGTTTAAATTTTAAGTAATATGATTTTTTAAAATTGTAATTAAAGGCAGGATTGGATAGCTCTGTTTACCTAAAGGAAGAAGGCTACTTTGTTTTTAAAGATTTGGTGTACGTGTTTAGACAGAACAAATTGTTTAGATGGTCATTCTGAGATCATACTATGCATGACTAATTTATTTAAAAAACATTTTCTCTAGGGATATGGTAAACAAATGAGCGCTTTTAATTTCAGTCCATACGTATGGCTTTCACTGGGTAGACGCAAAGTGAGTTAACATGTTGATTTCTTGCCCTTCCACTGACCCCAATTTTCAAAGGTTTAGAAATTGGCTGCCAAATTGGCTTTAGTGCTGAGTCTTGGCACCGACACCTAAAACCCAAGACCAAGTCGTCATTTTCAGTTTATTTTCAAGCTTATTGGCGAGAAGTTTTGACACTCATTTCTTTGCCTGAGACAGCAATGCCAGGAGACGTGAGGACACAGTGTCCCTCAGGCGCTGTATCAGGGGTATCTGAAAACGCGAGGTAAGATGATAATGGCCAATGGAGTCCAAAACTGCTAAATCAGGGATTTCGGAAATAAACAAAAAGTTGAGGAAATTAATCTGTAGGTTGCCGGTATTATTCTCCTTCCTTCTACAAAATTCTTTATGTATGTGAGAATTTTCTGGCCAAGGACTAATATGTCAGTAAGTTGGTTTCTCATCATATTATCGTGTGTGAATAGTTTAAAATAAGAAGGATCGTAATGGCAATCATATACACATTTAGGTGGTCAATGTAGGGAAGTTATTCTCGTGCATTCCTTTCTTTTCTTTTTAATCATTTTTTTATTTTTCTTTATTTGCTGTTTTTGCCATTTGTACTCATTGGCACTAACACTTGTTTATTTTGGGGAAGTATAACTCATTTTAATATGATTCTTGTCTTGAGTTCACTCATTCTCTGGTTCTCAACCTTTTGCTATAATCATTTTTTAAACATATAAATATTAACATTTACTTTTTATGTTGCCTTTTAAGATACATATCAAAAGCTCTGAAAATTTTATAGGGTTAAATGGTTTTGTACTTGGTAACAGATATTTATCAAGGACCTCGTGATATAAGGTGCCAGTTCTGAGTTGTAAAGAAAATAAAATATTAACCCAGAATCGATGCAGTTTCTTAAGTATTTACCCAGAACAATAAATCAAAGTAAACCAAAAACTAGAGAAAAAAACAACAGAAATGAGTTTAATGGGCCTATTTATTCAATAAATATCAACTTAGCACCTTCTAAATAGCCAAAACTGCATTATGTATTCTGCATGGTAATACAGAAATAAATAGGACATTTTCCTATCCTTGAGGAAACATAAGTATGCTGAGAAACTTGAATACACACGCCTACAGTTCGGTAACCATACCTGGATTGAGATATATGCTTGGAATTAATCAGCAAATAGGTCAGTTGATTTTGTAAATTTGTCTAGAAAGAATTTGTAGAGTGATGAAAAGAGAAATTTGGAATGAACAAGAGTCACTGTTGGGAACCTAGGATAAATATCAGGAAAGGGTATAGTTAAGAATATTTAAGATTGACAATTAATTTATTGAGCACTTACTGTGTATCTGGCACAAAGTGCTTTGGAGGAATCATTTTGTTTAATGCTAAAACAACCTCACTAGGTAGGCACTGTTATTATGTCACTTTTACAGACAAAAAAACTGGAACTATGGCATTTAAGTAACTTTCCCAAAGCACCAGACTGAATAAAAACTCAGAGCCTGGCTTCTCTAATTCCAGAACCCAAGCTCATAGGGTAGTCAATAGCATCAGGTGATGCTAGGATGCTAAGTAGATATGGACTGAAAAGTAGCTATTGAATTTGAGGAAAAGTGAAAATAGTTTCTGTAGCATGAAAAAAGAAGAACACAGATTATAGTAGCATAAAGAACTGATGAGATGATGAAAGTATATCATGGTCATAACAACCCTAATAAACCATAGTTAAGCCCTAAATTCACAGAACACTGTAGCTGTGCAGATAGCGCCACTTCCTACCATTCAAATATTTTCTAAAGATGCTCATGATGAGAAGTTAAGACAAAACTTTCGAGGCTCAACAGAATAAATTCTCCAACTGCACCTTTTTCACTGGGTTTACTTCTCTTTCGAGAAATGATACTTTCTCATTATGCGTATTGTTGGTAATTCAAGATAATCTAATGGTGACAACGATCATTTCTCACTAGAAGATCTATGCTTGTGTCTAAACATTGTTTCATTTCTTTGGTTTGAAGTTCACAGTTTCCTATTAGCTCCTTGTCTTTGCTAGGTTTTTATGCCAATAAGTATGACTACATTTGAAGGGTTCCTAGTACTTAGAACAAGTATGGTGATTCATGTTTATCATAAATAAAATATGTCTTCTAATTGATATTTAGAAGAACAGTAAAAATAAATAAATAAAATAAAATCATACAAAATATAACCCAAACTCATAAGGTATTAAATCGTGTCAGGTGCTGCAATGATAATAACCATGTTTAAATCATTTATCTTTTATTGTAATACTAGAGAGTCAATTTTAAGGCACTCTGTTATGGAATATCTGCTAAATGCAGTAGAAAACATGAAAGGATCTAGTTGAAAATGGTGCATGTTGAAAATACCAATTAGACCCATAAAAATTGACCTATTTTTTCTAATATGTTATCATATGGTATCTGTCATATATCACTCAATTTGCTATATAAGGCATAAGGCATGTGAAATTTTCCCACTACCTCTAATTACTTGTTGAAGAAAATTAAGCCTCTTTGATTTTTTTTCTTAATTTCCTTTTTTTTAAGTTTAAGACTGATTTTTAGTTCAAACCCCTTCCAAAAGTTAATTATAGGAAAATTATTGTTCTAAGTGTTTTACAACCTTAGTAAAAAGGTTGGAGTCTGATTTAGGAAAGGCTAAAAAACCGATGAGAAGTATACATGTTTTAGGCTGGGTTCTCTAGAGAAGCAAAACCAGTGAGGTATATATAGAGAGAGAGAGACAGAGAGATTTATGTCAAAGAAATGGCTCATGCAGTTGTAGAGACTGGGAAGTCTTAAGTCCCTGGGTCAGGCTGGAGGCTTCTCCTCACTCGTGTAGCTGCAGGGGCTGGCAGACCCAAGATCGGCAGGTCAGACAGCAGGGCTCTGGCTCACAGACTGCGGAGGCCAAAGAATCCCAAGATCTGCAGGTAAGCTGCTAGGGCAAGTCCCCAGAGCCAGAGGTCAAATGAGGATCCAGAGAAAGCAAAAGCCAGTGAGCTTTGCCAGAAAGTGCACATATATTGGATGCAAGCCATACCACCAGGGAAACTCTCTTTCAACTGATTGGCTGCTCATGGAAGATCTCATCATGGAGGTGATTATATCAGATCTCATTAGGGAGGTGATTACATCATCACATAGCTCTCAAACTACATCATAACTGCCAAACCACTGAGAATCATGACCCAACCAAGTTGACACACAACCTTAACCATCGCAATACAATTCAGATCCTCTCTATTCACCCACCAATTTTTTTTTTAATTTATTTCTTTATCTTTCAGTTGGGCATGTGCTGGACTCTATGTTGTCTATATGTTTTTTTTTTTTTTTCCTTTGCTTGTTTTTGCTTTTTTAAAGTTTGTGAAAGTATTACGAGAAAAAAAATTAGTGAGGAAGAATCTAAATGTACAAACTTTTTCCTTGATATTGGATTGAGGGCATCTTGGTATTTCTGGATACCTACAAGATATAAATTTCCTATTTAAAAGGTTCAAGGAACCACAGCACTTATAACATATAACTTTGAATATGATGGAACAAAAACACATGCTTTCTATTTATATGCTTTCATCAAGTTCAGCATTTTGAAAATAGGTTTTTTTTTTTTTTAATCTTAGTGACATCTGAAATGCTGTCTTTATTTTTCGGGAAATATATGCCTTATAGAATACTAAACACCGAGTTTGAATGAATTTTGTCACATAAAATTCTTTTGGATTTTCTATATCTCAAAGCAATTTCTAAAAGTAAACAAAACTTGTTGACTTTTTTCACATATGAAATATATGAAAGGTTCTAGAATAAGCAGCATGAAGAACTGTGAACTGTTGCAAAATTTGCCATCAAATACTCGCATCCCAACAATTTCACAGAAGTCCGTTGACCTGTAACTCACTGTGCCTCATCTCATCCCACTAGAGGACTGCCTTGGCTGCACTCTTCACAAAAGGATGTGTTACTTTTCATTAGAATACAAAGAGGCACATTTGATTTTCTTCTTCTTAACATTTATGCTCATTTATTTATTTAGAAATTTAATTTTTTTCTTTCCTGAACTTTATTTTTACAACAGTTTTAGATTTACAGAAAAAACTACATAGTGCAGGAAGTTCCCATACAACTGTACTATTTCCCCTAATATTAACACCTTGCATTAGTATAGCATATTTGTTACAATTAATGAACAAATATTGGTGAATTATTATTAAAGAAAGTCCTTGCTTTTTTCCAATTTCCTTATTTTTTATGTATTGTGTTTTTCTTTTCCAGGATCCAATCGAGGGTGCTACAATACATTTAGTCATCATGTCTCCTTAGGCTCCTCTTTGCTGTGACTGTTCCGCAGACTTTCCTTAATTATTAATGTACAGTTTTGAGGTGTACAGGGCAGATATTTTATAAAATGATCCTATTTGGGGATTTGTCTAATATTTTTCTCATAATTATTAGGGTTATGGGTTTCAGGGAGGAAGATTACAGAACTAATGTGCCATTTTCATCATATCATGTCTAGGGTATATACTGTCAATATTATTTTTCATTATTGATGTTGACCTTGATCATTTGGTTTGAGGTAGTGTTTGCTAGGTTCTCCATTGTAAGGTTACTCTTTTTCCTCTACTTTCATAGTGTACTCTTTGGAAAGAAGTCTCAATATGCAGCCCAACTGAAGTAATAGGGAGTGAGGCTCCACCTCCTCAAGGGTGGAGTATCTACATAAGTTCTTTGCAATTCTTCTGCACAAGAAATTTGTCTATTCTTCCTTAATTATTTACTCATTCAATCATTCATTCATATCATGTGGACTCATATATTTATTTTATACTTTAGGTTATAATCTAGTACTACTTTATTTTGTCACTCAAATTATTCCAGTTCTAGCCATTGGAAACTTTTTGGTTTGGCATCAGTGTCCATTTGACATACTCTTATCACTGTGAGTTTTTTGGAAACCCCGGTGGCATACTGGTTAAGTTTTACAGCTGCTAACCAAAAGTTTAGCAGTTTGAATCCACCAGGTGCTCCTTGGAAACACTATGGGGCAATTCTGCTCTGTCCTATAGGGTCGCTATGAGTAGAAATTAACTCGACAGAGTTTTTTTTTTTTTAGCACTTCCTTACTTTTTGGCACTACAATAGCTACAGGCTCATCTTGTATATTTCCTGTCCCAGTTCTAGATTCTGCCATTTCTCCGAGGTGTTCCAGTTCTTTTCATTGAAGGGTGGTGTTAGAAACCAAGATCTGGGTTATAGGTGCGCTTCTTGCTATTGGAGTGAGGTTGCTTCTAGCCCCTTTCAGCTTAAACAGCAAGGAAATTGATTTGTGTGTATTAAACTGCATATATGTACAAAACTACAAACATTTCTGTATGTTACCATCTTTATTTATATTACATTTTTTGAGTTCATACTGATGTCTCCAACTCAAATCTATTACCACATTAGTCATTCTAGACTTAATGCCCTCAATTATCAGAATCGTTAACCTACACCTGTGTTGGAAACAACTTTATCAACTATAGTGCAGCATTAGGTATAATTCCCTTTGCTTTTAATTTTATAGGCTCCACTCATTTCCAATGTTACCTAGGTCAGGAACTTTTCCCCACCACCTGCAATGAGGTTGATTCATATACTGCAGTGCAGATTGTTTTTTGTTTGTCTGTTTCAAATTCAGCATTCTCTCCTGGCATCTCCTGAGCTTGTAAATGATTTTTAAATTTTCATACATTACCTTTTACTCTCTGTGTCAATGGGCTTTGGCAAATGCATAATGCCAAGTACCTACAATTACAATATCACAGATAATTTTTTTGTCACTTTAAAATCCCTTGTGTCACCTTAAAATCCCTTGTGCTTTACCCTCTCAATGCTTTCTGCCTAGTTTAATTATTTTAATCAGAGGTGGGCCCAAGATGGTGGAGTGGTCAGACACTTCCTGTAGTCCCTCTTACAACAAAGACCTGAAAAAACAAGTGAATCAATTATATATGACAACCTAGGAGCACTAAACATCAAAGGCAAAGTTGAGGAATCAGACTGAGTAGCAGGGGGAGGGAAAGACAGATCAGAAGCAGCAAGCAGTTGCCAGACCTGAGCCATGGGAACCGGCACCCTGCAGGCTAGTTGGGCTGGCATGCAAAGTGAGACAAGCAGTGACACTTGGGACACATTTTCCACATCAGGAGAGACCAAGTGGTGGACAGTCTGTTCAACCCTCCAGAACCAGCAAGAATCAGTGTTTAACTGGCAAAAGATAAGTACATTCATCTAACCTACACCGTGCAAAGCAAAAAAACACACCCTTGGCAAAGAACCTCTTTCCCATTTCTCCGCCCCTCCCCACTCTGCACCAGGCCCTGGTTGCCTTCAGTGATTGCCACGTCCCCTGGGCCAGAAGTAGGACTTGTCATGCACCCTCAGCCATTCTCCTGGCTTTGGAGAGGGAACAAATAAACAAACAGGGGAAAAATAATCTGCTAGCACCCCTAAGCCAGGAACTTAGGGAAGACACAGACCCTTTGCCTAGGTACAGGCATAAGTGGTCCACAGACTTTGAATGCCTTTCACCCCTCATAGACCTATGTGGGCCCATTTCAACAGCGTAGGCCCTCATTAGCAGAGTACAACAGGGTATATGCCTGAAGCCTATTTTCAACTATATCAGCTATAAGGGGGAGTGGCTGATTCATGACATTTGACACCACCCTGACTAGGGTCTAACCTACCCTCATCAGGGGCTGGAGGACTGGTGGCTCCACTCATGCCACATAGTGACAGTGGTCTGAGAATAAGTGGTGCCTCCCAATCCCTACAGCCAACAACATTGGATGCCCATAGCCCAGCTGTAAAACCCACCCAACTACATGCTCCAGGGAACAGGGATGCACTTTCCTCCCAGACACTCAGGAGCAGACGTCAGCTCCCTCTATTGCTCAACACATGACCCCCTACTTAAGACAGGTACATATGCCTACTCCAATCACCCTTGCCCATCTAGGGCTGTAGGTGAGAGTCTGCACCACGCACTTGGTGACCAACTACCTGGACACATGAACTGAATCCATACAAGAAAAGTTAATGGGTTTCTGGGCTCACTTACCTAGTAACAGCTCTAACTACCTGGTGACAGGACATGGAGAGCTTTGAAGACACCAATAATCAAACTAGCGCACACAACCAGCCTCTTTGGACATATCAAAACAAAACAAGAAGCTAGGACACACTATTATAAGCAAACATAAAATAAATAAATATAATAACTTATTGATGGCTTGGAGACAACAGTCAATATCGAATGACATAGGGAGCCAGACTATGATGACTTCAGCAAGGACCCAAAACAAAGATTCAAAAAACCTTCCAGAAGAAGAGTTTGTTTCGGAAATACTAGAAGAATTCAGAAGATTAATATACAGAGCTCTTCAAGAGATCAGGAAGGGGATCCAGCAAATGCAGAACAAGCCAAGGAACACAGAGATAAAGCAATAAAGGAACTTATGAAGGTTATACAAGACCGTAATGACAAATTTAATAGGCTGCAAGAATCCATAGACAGACAGCACACAGCAAACAGAAATCCAAAAGATTAACCATAAAATTTGAGAGGCAGACAACTCAACAGAAAGTCCTAAGAGCAGAATTGAGGCAATGGAAGTCAGAATTAGTGAGATTGAAGATAAAGCACTTGATACCAACATATTTTGAGGAAAAATCAGATAAAAGAATTAATAATAAAAAAAAGAAACCCTAAGAATTATGTGGGACTCTATGAAGAGGAATAACCCATGAGTGATTAGAGTACCAGAACAGGAGAAGGTAACAGAAAACACAAAGAGAATTGTTAAAGATTTGTTGGCAGAAAACTTCCCTTAAAGATGAGAAGATATCTATCCAAGAAGCTCACTGAACCCCACACAAGGTAGATTCCCAAAAGAAAGCCATCAAGATATATTATAATTAAACTTGCCAAAACCAAAGATAAAGAGAGAATTTTAAGAATGGCTAGGGACAAATGAAAAGTCATCTACAAAGGAGTGTCAATAAGACTAAGCTCTGACTACTCAGCAGAAATCATGCAGGCAAGGAGGCAATGGGATGACATATATATGTATATATATATATAGAAAGCCTTGAAGAAAAAACATTTCCAGCTGAGAATTATATATCCAGCAAAACTGTCTGTCAAATGTGATGGTGAAATTAGGGCATATCCAGAAAAACAGAAGTTAAGGTAATTTGTTAAAAAAAAAATTACAAGAGATACTAAAGAGAGTTCACTGGTTAGAAAATCAGTAACATCAGATAACAACCCAAGACTGGAGCACAGGACAGAACAACCAGATGTCAACCCTGTTAGGGAAATCAAAAAAACAAGTCCAAGCTAAAAGGCTGAAAATGGAGAAACAGAGATGTCAATACGTAAAAGATGACAACACTAGAACAAAACAGATGGACTAAATAATGTAGTCATAGATCTTTAACATGGAGAGAAAGTCAAGGCGATACAGAGAAATAAAAGATTGGTTTAAGCTGAGGAAAATATTAAGGCATCCACAAAGGAAACTAACAATCCTCCACAACAAAATAAAAAACAAGAATAAAGTAAAGACTCAGCAAATACAAAACCAACAACAATGAAAAAGATGAAAAGAAAATACATAAAGAAGAACAACTCAGCACAGAAAATTAAGTGTAACAAAGAAACTGGCAACAACACACACACACAAATACATCAAAATGACAGCAATAAACTCATACCTATCAATAATTATGCTGAATGTAAATGGACTAAATTCACCAATAAAGAGACAGAGAGTAACAGACAGGATAAAAAAAAAAAAAAAAAAACACCATATATCTATATGCTGCCTACAAGAGACACACCTTGGACTTAAAGACACAAACTAAAACTCAAAGGATGGAGAAAAATACATCAAGCAAACAACAAAAAAGAGCAGGAGTAACAATATTAAAAAATATTAATCTCTGACAAAATAGATTTTAAAGCAAAATCCACCACAAAGGATAAGAAAGGACACTATATAATGATTAGAGGATCAATACACCAGGGGGACATAACCATCGTAAATATTTATGCACCCAACGATAGGGCTCCAAGATACATAAAAAAAACTCTAACAGCATTGAAAAGCGAGATAGACAGCTCCACAATAACTGTAGGAGACGTCAACACACTGCTTTCAGTGAAGGACAGAGCATCCAGAAAGAAGCTCGATAAAGACAAGGAAGATTTAAACACCACAAGCAACAAACTTGATCTCATAGACATAAACAGAACACTCTACCCAACAGCGGCCAAGTATACTTTCTTTTCTAGTGCACATGGAACATTCTCCAGAATAGACCACAAATTAGGCCACAAGGCAAACCTTAACAGAATCCAAAACATAGAAATATTACAAAAGATCTTTTCTGACTATGAAGCCATAAAAGTGGAAATCAATAACAGAAAAAGTAAGGAGAAAAAATCAAATACAGGGAAACTGAACAATACCTTGCTCAAAAACTACTAAGTTATAGAATAATTTAAGGATAGAATAAAGAAATTCACACAAACAAATGAGAATGAAAACACTTCCTACCAGAACCTTTGGAACACAGCAAAAACAGTGCTCAGAGGTTAACTTCAGCAATAAATGCACACATCCAAAAAGAAGTAAGGGCCCAAATCAAAACATTAACCCTACAACTTGAACAAAAAGAAAGAGGGAAACAAAAGAAGCCCACAGGCATTGGAACAAAGCAAATAATAAAAATTAGAGCAGAATTAAATGAAATAGAGAATAAAAAACAATTGAAAGAGTTAACAAGACCAAAAGCTGGTTCTTTGAAAAAATCAACAAATTTGATAAACCATTGATCAAACTGACAAAAGAAAAATAGGAGAGGAAGCAAATAACCCAAATAAGAAATGAGTTGGACAATATCAGAACAGACCCAACTGAAATTAAAATAATCATAACAGAATACTACGAAAAATTATGATCCAACAAATTTGAAAACCTAAAGGAAATGGGTGAATTTCTAGAAAAACACTACCTACTGAAACTAATGAAAACAGAGGTAGAACAATTAAACAAACCTATGACAAAAGAAGAGATTAAAAAGGTAATTAAAAACTCCCTACGAAAAAAGTCCTGGCCCTGACAACTTTGCTGGAGAATTCTATCAAACTTTCAGACAGGGATTAACACTACTACTACGAGAGGTACTTCAGAGCTTAAAAAAGAATGGAATACTCCCAAGCTCATTCTATGAAGCCAGCATAACCTGGATATTAAAATCAGGTAAAACACCACAAAAAAAAAAAAAAAAAAACTACAAACCAATAGCCCCCAAGAACATAGACCCAAAAATCCTCAACAAAATTCTAGCCAATAGAATTCAACAACATATTAAGAAACTGTTTCACCATGACCAAGTAAGGTTTATACCAGCTATGCAGGGATGGTTCAACATTAGAAAAACAATCAAAGTAATCTATCATATAAGTAAAACAAAAGACAGGAACTACATGATCTTAGCAGTTGATGCAGAAAAGGCAATTGACAAAGTCCAACACCCATTCATGATAAAAACTCTCAGCAAAATAGGAACAAAAGAGAAATTCCTCAAGATAATAAGGGGCATTTATACAAAGCCAATAGCCAACATCATCCTAAATGGAGAGAGTCTGAAAGCGTTCCCTTTGAGAACAGGAAGCAGACAAGGATGCCTTTTATCACCACTCTTATTCAACATTGTGCTGCAGGTCCTAACCAGAGTAACTAGGCTAGAAAAAAAAAATAAAGGGCATGCAAACTGGTAAGGAAGAAATATCCCTATTTGCAGATGATATGATCTTATATACAGAAAACCCCAAAGAATCCTCAAGGAAACTACTGGAAATAATAGAAGATTTCAGTGAAGTATCAGAATACAAGATAAACATACAAAAATCACTTGGATTCCTGTATAACAACAAAGAAAACTTCAAAGAGGAAATCACCAAATCAATACTATTTACTATAGCCCCCAAGAAAATAAAATACTTAGGAATATATCTAACCAGAGACATAAAAGTCCTATACAAAGAAAATTGTAAGACACTGCTGCATGAAAACAAAAGAGACCTACATGAATGGAAAAGCATTCCTTACTCATGAATAGGAAGACTCAACATTGTGAAAATGTCAATTCTACACAAAGCAGTCTACAGATACTATGCAATCCCAATCCAAATTCCAATGGTGTTTTTTAATGAGAGGGAGAAACAAATCACCAAATTCATTTGGAAAGAGAAGAGGCCTCGGATAAGTAAAGCATTACTGAAGAAGAAGAACAAAGTGGGAGCCTTAACACTCCCTGATTTTAGAGCCTGTTGTACGGGGTAGTCAAAACAGCCTGGTCCTCTACAACAGATACATAGACCAAAGGAACAGAATTGATAATCCAGACATAAATTTATCCACCTATGAGCAGCTGATATTTGACAAAGGCCCAAAATCTGTTAAATGGGGAAAAGACAGCCTCTTTAACAAATGGTGCTGGCATAATTGGATATCCACCTGCAAAAAAATGAGACAAGACCCATACCTCACACCATGCACAAAAACTAACTCAAAATGGATCAAAGATCTAAATTTGAAAATCTAAAACAATATAGATCATGGAACAAAAAATAAGGGCAACACTAGGAGCCCTAATACATGGTATAAACAGAATACAAAATATTACTAACAATGCACAAATGCCAGAAGAGAAACTAGATAACTGGGAGCTCCTAAAAATCAAACACTCGTGCACACCAAAAAACTTCACAAAAAGATTAAAAAGACAACCTACGAACTGGGAAAATATTTTTGGCTACAACATACCTGATCAGGGTCTAATCTCTAAAATCTACAAAATACTCCAAAACTTCAACCACAAAAAGACAAATAATCCAATTAAAAATGGGCAAAGTATATGAACAGGTACTTCACCAAAGAAGACATTCAGGTAGCTAACAGATACATGAGGAAATGCTCACAATCATTAGCCATTAGAGAAATGCAAATCAAAACTACAATGAGATACCATTTAATTCCAACAAAGCTACCATAAACCAAAAAACACAAAATAATAAATGCTGGCGAGGTTATGAAGAGACTAGAATACTTATACACTGCTGGTGGGAATGTAAAATGGTCCAACCACTTTGGGAATCTATTTGGCACTTCCATAAATGGTAGAAATAGAAGTACCATACAATCTAGCAATCTCGCTCCTTGGATTATATTCTAGAAAAATAAGAGCTGTCACGTGAACAGATATATGCACACTCATGTTCATTGTAGCACTGTTCACAATAGCAAAAAGATGGAAGCAACCTAGGTGCTCATCAAAGGATGAATGGATAAAAAAATTTAGGTATATTCACACAATGCAATACTACACAACAATAAAGAACAATGAGGAATCCATGAAACATCTCATAACATGGAGGAATCTGGAAAGCATTATGCTGAGTGAAATTAGTCAGTTGCAAAATGACAAATATTGTATGAGATCACTATTATAAGAACTCACAAAAAAGTTTAAACACAGAAGAAAACATTCTTTGATGGTTACAAGGGTGGGGAGGTAGGGAGAGGTGTACTCACTAACTAGATAATAGACAAGAATTATCTTAGGTGGAAGGAAGGACAACACACAATACAGGGGAATTCAGAACAACTGGACTAAACCAAAAGCTAAGAAGTTTCCTGAATACAACCAAACACTTCTTTGGGGACAGATTAACACCGGCAGGGGTCTGGGGACCATGATTTCAGGGGACATCTAGTTCAATTGGCATAACAAAGTTTATCAAAATGTTCTGCATCCTACTTTAGTGGGTGGCACCTGGGGTCTTAAAAGCTAGCGAGCAGCCATCTAAGACACATCAATTAGTCCCAACCCACTTGGAGCAAAGGAGAATGAAGAACACCAAAGATACAAGGAAAATATTAGCCCAAGAAACAAAAAGCGCCACCTACGACCAGAAGAACTAACGGCCCCCAGCTACCATCACTGACCGCTCTGACAGTGAACACAACAGAAAGGCCCTGATGGAGCAGAAGAAAAGTGAGGTGCAGAACTCAAATTCTTGTAAAAAGACCAGACTTAATGGTCTGAGACTGGAGGAACCCCGAAGACATGGTCCCAGACTCTCTGTTAACTCAGAAAATTTAAACCATTGCTGAAGCCAACTCTTCAAACAAGGATTAGCCTGGACTATAAGACATAAAATGATACTCAGGAAGAGTGTGTTTCTTAGTTCAAGTAGATGCATGAGACTAAAGGGGCAGCTCCTGCCCAGAGGAGAGACGAGAAGACAGAAACAGATAGGAGGTAGTTGAATGGACAGGGGAAATCTGGGGTGCAAAGGAGGAATGTGCTAACACTCCTTATAGGGATAGCAACTAGGGATACAGGGATATACAACAAAACAATGTATGTACAAATTTTTGTATGAGAAACTAACTTGAGCTGTCAACTTTCACTTAAAGCACAATAAAAAAGTAAATAAATAAAAAAGCTAGAAATAGAAGAACAAAAAAATTAAGTATTTTAATCAAATGTCTACCTCAAGAAGGAGGGCAGAATATGACTTTTATCATTTGGCTTTTGTTTACCTTTCCAGACACAGGTTCAGAGTCAAATATAAAGTCAACCACATACTGTACATTCCGTGCAAATCTAGCCATGGATATTAGAATAAATCTTGCTAATTAAGCTACACCTAAATACTACTCTCTCTGCCTGAAATTCCCTCCACGTCATGACTCCTGGAAAATCTGCAGAGTCTTTAAATGTGTCATCATCAAGAAAGTCCTCCTCAATCACATCAAACAGGTTAGATAAACTGTCCTTTGTATTTCATTTCAAGGAGCTTGGTGGTACAGTTCTTAAGCACTTGGCTGCTAACTGAAAGGTTGGTGGTTTGAAAGTACCAATGGCTCTACAGAGGAAAGATGTGGCAGTCTGCTTCTGTAGAGATTGCAGTCCGGAAACCCTATGGCTCAGTCCTACTCTGTCCTATAGGGTCACTATGAGTCAGAATCAGCTCCATGGCAAAGGTTTTTTTTGGTCGATATTTCATTTCTGTCATTATATGCATCACTCTATATTGTTGTATTTTTGTGATTTTTCCTGCTCACTAGAATCTAATCACCTCAAAGGAAGATTGTGTGCCATTCATTTTTCTATCCCTAGTGGAAACTCTGGTGGTGTAGTGGTTAAGTGCTACAGCTGCTAACCAAAAGGTCAGCAGTTCAAATCCACCAGGCACTCCTTGGAAACTCCATGGGGCACTTCTACTCTGCCCTATAGGGTCACTATGAGTCTGGAATCGACTCAACAGCAGCGGGCAGTGGCTATCATGCCATCCAACTTATAATAGTCCAAGACTCAATAAATACTAGTGGAATGAATGAACGGCTTAATGTGTAAATGAAACATAGATATTTCAACATCCAAAAATTTCAAAAATTCATTTTTTGAAAGTTGAAGTTGGCCTAAGGCTAAAAATGGTAAATCTCAGCCTTCAAAGGGAGTTCAAAAGGCCCAGGCTCTAACCCCCTCAAGACTAGGTTTGGTTAGCCATGACAGACTTGGCACACAGTACTGATTGATATAAGCTGTATTCCCTCACAGATAATGCAAAGGTCCTCCCCGCGTTGGGTTATTAAATAAAGAAAATGGTAAAATTTCTGATATGAGTGCCAACTTGAACTTTATGAGTATACACTTACAAATCAAAGGCTGATTTTTTTTTGCCAAATGGTGAATTTGGTTACTATGGATGTGTTCATACAACTCTCCCCTCAACGGAATCCCTTTTGTCGTCACTTTCAAGCTCCCAGTATACTTATTTAGGTCAGTTTGGTACAAATATCAGCTCCTATTACACAGTCTTTGAGATAAATCTGTAAAACCAGATTGAATCCTTGCAAAACCTAGCAAGACCCCTTCTTCTTGTCACTTAGAATCACCACTCTGTAAACCATTCAATTCCAAACCCCGAATATCAACAACTGAATTTTTTTTTTTTTAATAAAGGATGTAAAATGCAGCTGAGGCAAGAATGCAGCTTTCCGCACTAGATCTGCTAAATAAAAGAACCGATCATGCCAAGTGAAACCAGGTATTTCTACAGACCACAGCTAACACCTGCGTATCGACCAGGGCCGGGTGTCCTCACTTGCCTTACCTGTGCTAAGCCCAGCAATTAGCCAGAGAACAAACCTGGGCTGGGAAAACGCAATTGCCTCCAATAAAATAAACCATTTAAGCTAGTAATTAAAAAGTGATTAATCCTAGGGTACACTCCGGAAAGATCAGAGTGCTTCATTTAGGGATGAATAAAAATCTCCCTGTATTACTTCTAATCATTAACCTTCTTAAATTAATCTAACCTAAATATTTTCAATGAAGTTCTTGAATAAGTGTATATATTTTCCTTTTATTATCCTCTGAAACGGAATTGATTAGAGGAGGAAATCTCAAAAGACAGTTTTTAAGGGATAACATGTTCAAGTGCTTATCCTACTAGCTTCATCGATCAGCTAGCTGGCTGAGAGCTGAGCTTTGGGATATTTGTTTGAACCAAACAAATCTACTTTTTAAATGTAATTCTAATGTTACTGTTTTAACAATAACCTGCAAGAGCTCCCAGTACATAATACAATCAGGAAAACTGGCTGACTAGTTTTTTTGTTCTGAGTAACAACACAACAGAGAACCCCTGAAGGAGCAGGAGAACAGTGGGATGCAGACCCCAAATTCTCATAAGACCAGACTTAATGGTCTGACTGAGACTAGAAGGACCCCGGTGGTCATGGCCCCCAGACCTCCTGTTGCCCCAGGACAGGAACCATTCCCAAAGCCAACTCTTCAGACATGGATTGGACTGGACAATGGGCTGGAGAGGGATCCTGATGAGGAGTGAGCTTCTTGGATCAGGTGGACACTTGAGACTATGTTGGCGTCTTCTGCCTGGTGGGGAGATGAGAGGGTGGAGGGGTTAGAAGCCCACGAAATGGACATGAAAAGAGAGAGTGGAGGGAGAGAGCGGGCTGTGTCATTAGGGGGAGAGTAATTGAGAGTGTGTAGCAAGGTGTATATATAAGCTTTTGTATGAGAGACTGAGTTGATTTGTAAACTTTCATTTAAAGCACAATAAAAATTATATAAAAAAAATAAATCAGAAATTCACAACGTATATTCAGCCAAAAAAAATCAAGTAATATTTATTGTATGTTAAAAATGCATTAAAAAAATTTTTTTTTATGATAAAATGGACCTTAGTAATTGTTATGCATACTCAAGAGCAAGCTTTGCAGGACTGGAATTTATTTTTTTGGTGGCTGATTAGTTAGTTTAAATTTGCCTTGCACTCACTCTATGCCTAGCCAGTCTCACTTCCCCACCACCCCCGCACCCCCACCCCCAAAAAGGAAATTATTTCTAGCCAGGCTATATGAGTCTGATTTGTGTAAAGTCCAGTTGATTTGATGGGGGAGAGGGGTCATCCTTTGGGGGTAAGCTACGAAATACTTTTCATTGAGCACAAACCAGGAAAGAGTTATGAAAACTAATGAAATGAAACAAAATATTAACAAAGACTCAGCTTTTGAAAAGTTAGGGTGGAAAAAGATGGCAAAGTAATGTTTAAATGGGGCAGCTGTAATAATTTTATTGGGAATAATTAAATATATTTATTATTTTTGGATTGCCTAAACTATTGAGACATTGGTGTTAAAGAATGAAATAATTAATTATTGGACTGTCTTGAGTGGATCAAGGCAAAGAATTTAAATTGTGATTTTATGAGTGTTAAGAACTATAAAACCTCTGTCAGACTATCTCTACTGAAGAAATAAAACAGGCTTTTTGGTTAAATGATTTTTTTGCCTTTAAAAGTTAAACTAAGTTTATTCTCATTTTAGGCATATGTGAAAAATAAGACTTTCACAATTGCCCTACTACAAATACTGTTAAACTTTGTACATTCATATTGCTCTTTTCTTTGGAATAAATGAAGCCTCAAAACAAGTGAACCATTTCCTGCTATGTGTTATTCTTACAGCTTCATTTGCTCCAGACCCACTGCCAATTGAAAGCTCCTGTGCATAAGCCTCCGCCAAGCTTGAAAGTATAATAAACCTTCTGTAATATTCTTGGAAACCAAAGACACTGTGAGCTCAGGGAGTCGGGTATTTATATGCTTAAGTCAGGCATTGCAATTCTCTTAATCTCTTAAGGTGCTAAATAAAGCTGTATTCTACAATGAAATTTTACCTAAGTCTCTCACATAAAATTAGAGCCTCCTGGTGGCAGATGAGTTTTGAGTTCAGGGAAGAGTGAGAATTCCTGAGCAGTTGTAGGAGAGAACAGACACTCATAGGCTGTGTCCGGAAACCACAAACTCAGGAGTTTTAGTAAAAAAAAATATATTTGAGCATTCATATACATGAGTATTCCTTATAGTCACTGAAAATACTTGATTGTCTGACACAACCCTCCAGTTTGGGTAAAGGAAACCGAAGAAATGTTTATCCTTTACCATTAGGAGAAGTTTCTGGCATTTATTACACGTTTGCTTACTTCTAAATTGCACTCATTTTATATGGCTGACAATTCTACTCACTAGTAGGCATGGGAGCCTGGTAGCGCAGTGGTTAAGACCTTGGCTGCGAACCAAAATGTCAGCAGTTTGAATCCACCAGCTGCTCCTTGGAAAGCCTATGGGGCAGTTCTACTCTGTCCTATAGGATTGCTATGAGTTGGAATTGACTTGATGGCAACAGGTTTGGTTTTGGAGCCCTGGTGGCACTGTGGCTAAGAGATTGGTTGCTGACCAAAAGGTTGGCAGTTCGAATCCACCAGCCACTCCTTGGAAGCCCTGTGGGGCAGTTCTACTCTGACTTATAGGGTCACTATGAGCTGGAATCAACTTGATGGCAGTGGGTTTTAGGTTTTTAGTAAGTATGATTCAGGTCTCAGACCTGATATAGAAAATTGATCAAGCAAGTTTGGGTGCCTTAATATTGCAAGAGAATATTAGTGCACATTGCTCAGTTCAAAGGTGAAGCAAGCAAAAGCAAGGGTCTAGATGTCGTCAGACTGCTTATTCAGTCTGGCTTTTTCTTGCCTCTGTTAGGCCAGTAGTCAAAAAGGGACAAGCATATAAAGTATTATTCTGGCAAAACCAGAAGGAAGAACTCTTCAAGTCATAGACATCATGAGGTCTGAGAAATTTCTCTCTCCCACAGAAATCCTGTTTTTTTTTCTACTGCTTTTTGAGAATGTCAGACTGGCTTCAGGAGGCTAAGAAAATTCATGCATTTCATTCAAGCAAAGGGACGCCTAACATACATTTTACTGGTCCTGGTAATATGCGCATGATTCTCATAGCTGGACTGACCTCTGCATGAGTTGGCTTCCTGTTCAGTGCTCTGGGTGTAAGTCAAACCCACAGGGATTTAGTGGCAGATATTAGGTCCTTCTCTCACTTGCGAAGAAGCCTCAGGCACTCTCTCCCAGACAAATGCACTCTCCTTTTTAAAAATACCTGAAGTTTCGCTTAGTTCATAAATTATGATCGAAGGTTGGTCAAGAGTCTAGCCCTTCCACTATGAGTCAGACTTTGGTTGTCGCCCTCCCCCCGCCACCCCGCTAATTTTTATGTCTAAATGTCCATGTTAAAGCTGATAATGAGGAATCTGACAGTAAAATGGAGTTGTAAGGTCTGTTGGCAGGTTGTTATTTCATCCCTACCCCCTTTGTCCTTCCTTTCCCCTCTCCTCCCCTTCCTCAACTGGTTTGGCTGCCGCAATTTGAGACAAATAGTTGCTCTGTGTCTGCTCTCTGCATGAGGTGAGGTGAGGAGGGAACGGTGACTGCCAGGCACCAGATTGATGGTGTGTGGAAACCCCAGAGCCAGAGCTGCTGGCAGCCAAGTGTTCCTCCTTGGGGAATCCCACATAATACACTTTCCAGATTTCTGGGCCTCCGTCCAGCCGCACACTTCTGTGCGTGCACCTCTCCCCTCATGAGAAAGGGGCGGAGGGGAGGAGAGAGGCACAGGCCTGGGTGCACACTTGCTTACTTATTTACTATTTTAATAAATGTGTTTCGCATATGTTACTTTAAGAAGCAGCCAGGGAGAGAAAGCCAACCTGCTTACCTCTTTCCACAAAACCTGCTCATTCCCTTTTGGGGTGGATGATTGAAATTGGATGGGAGCCAGTCTAAAAGGGTGATATGTTTCTAGGGCTGACAGCCACTGAGGTAGGCTTACACGAATGCGGTAAAAACACCAGTGATAGTGTCTCCTGTACTGTCAGCCATGCTGCCTCAAGCAATGGGAGCTCCAATTCTAGGCCATCATCACCTCCGTCCATAAATGATGTCATTCGGAAAGTCAATACTCCTGGAACAACTTCACTTTAGAGGTTTAGAGGTCTCTACAACTGGGCAATAACTTACCTCTAGAAGAGGACTAGATTGTGTCCACAGGTTATTGACAGAGTCTAGTCTTTTTCCAGCACCACTTGGTCTGGAAAGCCTTTCTTTCCTCCAAAATCTGCAAAAAAAAAAAAAAAAAATGCTACTCTTGAAGCTCTTGAAGAATGAACAAAAGAGAAATGGTTGAGAGAACATAATCTATTAAAATCAGATTGTATTTGTGTTCTCAGTTGAATGTAAGATAGTGTAATCAGAAATGCAGAGACATGGGATTAAAACCATTTTTAAACAAAACTCCCCAAAGATCTTCAGAGTTAAGGACTTCTGGTTCAAGACGGCTGACTTAGCACATACACTTACCTAGCTTGATTTCTGAAACACTATCAAAGTGACAGTAAATGAGTTAAAAGCTACAGACCAATAAAGGCAAAAAGAACAAGAAAGAAGTGGAGAAAAAAGTGGAGAAGATGGAAAGTAGAGAAGATGGAAATGATGGTGATGGTTAAAACAGAAGGAAGATCCAAAATGTATAACATAAGAAATAGGGACTTCCACAGACAAGGCTACACATCTACCTTGTCAAATCAGACTCATGGGAACAACATGTTGTGGGAGTGAAGACAAGGTGAAAAAGGAGAATTTGAAAAATTCTATAGGAAATCGTACACCATCTCATGACTTGTCCTAACCTCTTGCGCAGGCTAGGAGTTTACACCCTGACAACATGGCAAATAATTGTTCCTACAAAAATAGCCCAATACATTGGGACAAACTAGGACACCTAGTATAAATACTGTCATCCTATAGTAAAGTCCTAATGATTCCAGAATTTTTGAGAATCTCTAGGATTAAGGCCACACTAAAACATCTTACCAGTCTCCAAGCTTCCTGTCTGTCATCTTAATTTTTCAATATTAAATGTGAAAGGACAAATAAAGACCACTAGGCATTTGAAGAAAGTCTGCAGCATGAAAGATAAAAATCCTGATAAAATTGACCATAAAAGAAGCAAATATTCATGAAAATGAAAATGTCTTTTGAAAATTAATAGAACCCCACCTCTACTTAGTATCATAAAATTTCAGTAAACATTATGTGAATTAAGAAAAACCAACAATAAGGCACAACTATAAGGAAACAGGCGCTCCTTGGAAACTCTATGGGACAGTTCTACTCTGTCCTATAGGGTTGCTATGAGTCGGAATAGACTCGACGGCAGTGGGTATAAGGAAACTATATAAAAAAAAAGAAGTCTTAAAAATAAAAAAAATATATATATGGCTGCTTTAAAAATTTTAATGGAAAGAATATCTGAGAGATAAAATCCAGGAAATCGCTAAGAATTTAAGCAAAAGGACAGAAAATTTGGAAGAAAAGCTAGAAGTTATAAAGTTTTAATCTGGAATATTCAATATTTAGCTATCTTTTGAGAAAAGGATGATAAAAGGAAACTATCAAAGAAATAAAAGAAATTTTCCCCAAAATGGAAATAGGACAAATATCTTCATTTTGAAAGGACTCTTTAAGTGCCAAGTAGTAAGGAATTGAAAGAGACCTATACCAGAAAAATATTATCAATTATTAGCATACCGAATTTATCAAAACATGATGCTAAAAAGTTTTATAGAGAAAAAAGAGCAAAACAAATGTTTCTTACAAAAATGGGAATCAGTCTTGCATCTACTTTTTTTCACAGCAACAATATATTCTAGAACATAGAGGATAGACTCTTTTAAAAGACTGAAGAATATACTTAAGAAATTAAAATTATATTTTTGGCCAAAATATGAATCAAGTATGAGAATGGATAATTTTTTTTTTAGATGAATGATCCGTAAGTTTTATCTTCCAAGCATCCTCTGTGAGAAGATTTTGAAGCTGTATTCCTGCAAAACAAAGGTAGAAACCAAGAAAGAAAAAGATGTTAGACACAAGAATTGCTGGAACTGCTCAGGCATCCAATTAAAAAAAAAAATAGCTATGCAGAAGACCTACAAGTTAATCTTTCCAAATACGAACTGGAAATCAGTTGCTTCCAAGAAGAATGTTTTCAACATAAGAGAATAGTACAGAGAAAGGTTAGACTTAGTAAGAACTTAGAAGATGTTAGAAATAAATATGGTATTGATTTTACATCCCAATAAGAAAAATAGAAAGCAATCCCAAATTCCAGGAAAAGCAAAAACATGTCCAAGAAATATATGATCAAAATGTGAAACAAAGTAAAATGTGCCTTATTTTAAACAATTGGTGCATTTAAAAAAGGGAAATATAATTGTCTTTGGTGTTAGAACTTTTTTGTGTGTTTGTGGCACAGAATCACAGCAGCAGAACTGAACAGAAAGAAAACACCCCCACATTGCTTGGCTTCTTTCTCTCGGAACAGCGTTTAAGTGGTCACATTATATCAGCATTACTTGTAGATTCACCAGGATCAAGGGTGTAGAACTTAATTTTAATTATAGGACAGAGTTAGAATGTTACAGAATTTTGGAAGTGGGACTGCTCAGAAAGCTACGGTTCTCATTTTAAAAAGCAACAAGCCAAGAGACACTGTAATGCTGATAAATTAAATTTTTAAGGCAGAGTTAATTGTTACAAAGGTATCCTTTAAAGGAAGTAAAATCAGTGATACAACAATCAAATTATGGAGAGTAAAAGGAGGAGAAATTTGGGTGTTTAAGTAAAGAACAAATCCTTATGTATTGGGACAGAAAATCAATAGATAACATGTAAAGTTAATGAATATATGGATATCATAAATAATAATATTTTTGTAATTTGAAGGTAATCACAAAATAATGAAATACCGGTAACAGAAATATTTAAAAGCAATTGCCTCTGAGAATCTGTTCTGTAATTGGGACTGATGTGGGATGGGAGACTGCTGCTTTACCTGGCCCCTTTGCATTGTCTCATTTTTATACAGCATGGTAGGAATTATTTTGGGGGGAAAAAAAGTCATTAAACAGAAATACAGTAGAGGTGTTTAAGACCAAAATATTTCATTTCAAACCTGCCCTAGCCCACCGGCTTTATTCTTCATTCTCTACACTTCTATCACGTGCCAGCACACACACAATGAACATTCAACCAAACAAACAAATGTGTGAAATAGAATATTTAGCCACATTAGCACATGCAAATTTGTTCAGCCACTTAGTTTTTTTCTCTTGTCAACTTCACAGCTGTCAATCAACAGTAGAAATCTTCCAAATAGTCCAACATCTGCTTTCGCATGATTGATTCCTTCATTTTTAATGACTCCCGAGAGAAGTGGTAGATCTTTTTTATCAAAATTAATTTCATTATTTTGGCCATCTTATTAAACACACAAAATTCATTCTCCTTCCATCACACCTTCCCATATTCTTAAACCTCTTTTGTCTCTTGAATAATATAATGATGTTTACTTTTCTTTTTACGTTTCTGAGGAGTGTCAATAAACATCCATGCCCACTGCTGGAATGGAATTTGAGTGCCTTGCTGGCAGGGGCTGACATCATACATTTATATTAAAAAGGCAAACATGGTTAGATATACGATAAACATTATGTTTTAAATAATTTGTTTACTTATTTTCTATATGTTCTAACTACATTCTACATCATTTAGAATTTTTCTTAAAAGTTTTATTTTTATACCCTTTAGTTAAGTCATATTTATATTTCTGAAATGTTGTTCATTAATTCTAAAATGCCATCAATTTTCAAGAAAGTGTTTTTGAGATGTCCTCCTGTTATGCAAAACCGTCTAGAGGTAAAAAAAGAAAAGAAAACATATGCTGGAATGGATTTTTTATTACTTATTATGGCTAATTATTTCAAAGTTTGACCACTTTCTTCCAACAGGAAAGCATGATTTTTAACTAGACTATGATTTTCACTTGCCCTGCTACCATTCAGAATAGGTAATAAATGCAACACCCTAAAAACTCTCATTTGCTTTTTATGCCAATAAGAAGAAAGCATTTTAGTGCTCTAATTCATAGAGTACAGAAGCTTAATTATAATGTAATGCAAACGAGTATCACAATTTTGTTCCTACAGTAAACTACTCATTAATGGGAAATAAACTAAATCCTGAGTAGGCTAGAGCCTGTGAGTTGTTTCCTTGCTGTGAGTTTTGAAAGCCAATTATTTTTATTTCCCACTAGTGCTCTTGAAAGTCGCTACACTCCTTCCCACAATTACTTTATTGAGAACTTTATTTTTCGTTTTACAAGCCCTTGGGCGGAAAGTTTTTCTCCTCTGTAGGTATTTCTTTTTTTCAATTTAGTACCTTAAGAAAATGTAAATGAAGAAAAAACTGTTTTGATGAAAATGTGTGGCAATCCCTGGTGATGCAAAATGATTAATGTCTTGGCTGCTAACCAAAAGTTTGGAGCTTTGAGTCCACCCAAAAGCACCTCGGAAGAAAGACCTGGTGACCTATGTCTGAAAGCCAGTCACCGAAAACCCCACGGAGCACAGTTCTATTCCGACACAAACGGGGTTGCCATGAGTCATGGTTAACTCAACGGCAACGGTTTTTGGGTACCAGGGGACAACAACATGAAATAAAGAGGCTCATAAGTCAGAACCAACTTGACGGCAAGTAGTTTTTTTTATGCTTTTAGTTTACTTTATCATAACTTATACAATAGATATAACCTATATTGTTATAAATACTCAATTATTGAATTTAAAAATATTCACTTGAATTTAAAAATATTAAAAAAGTAATTAGCCTTCCTGCTGTCAATCGTGCTCCACACGTGGCCCTTCCACTTCACACATTGTTGCCAAAGTTAATTCTCTATAATGCAGATATAATTATATTGTGCTCTTACATAAAAATTTCCATTAGGTCTCCTGTGCTGATGGGAAAAATTTCAGGTGCCCTAGCAAAACAAACAAGGCCTTGTACAATCTGTTCCTGACCTCCTCTACCTCATTGCCCTCTTGCACTTAACAGCCAGATTTCATTACGCTGTCTGCATTTCCTTACCATGCCAACTGCTCACACACACAGCCTGGTCTCTACCCTCAGTGCTATTGTAAATGGTACCAATGGTCTCCATGTAATGTAATTGAAAGGACACTTATCTTTTCTGAAACACTTTGTTGTGCTGACTTGATTGACGTAATTCTGCCTGGTTTTCCTCTTGTCCATTTAGATGTTCCCTCCATGTCTCTTATAGGCTTACCCAACTTCAAGCAGCCATTAAAGATTGGGACCTCTTCAAAGCTTGGTCCTAAGTCTTCTCATCTTGTTCTCTAGTCTCTTCCTAGGCGACTGCAACCACATCTATAGTACAATTACTGTGTATATTCAGATAACTTGTAGTTTAATGTATACACACTAGACCATTGCACTGAGCGCTAGACCATATAAATCAAGCTGCCCAGGTGACACATACTATTGGATATCTCAAAAGAAACTCAATTTCAACTTCTCCTAATCCATACTTGTGAACTTCCTTCCAAAAGCTTCTCAGTAAATGTCACTACTCGATACCCTGTTTTAAAAAAATAAACTGCTTTACATCCAAGCTTGATAATCTTCCCTCATCAACCTCTAACCTCTTACCATATAAATAAAGGCTTTTTATCATTCTTAATTATCTCTATACAGGACTTTCCAAACTGCAGGACCCAAGCCACTAGTAAGTTTCGATATCAGTTGAATGGTCATGATCATCACTTTTCTATTTTAACGAAAAAAGGATAAAGTAAAACTGAAAGAGATTAGAGTTCATTACCCATAGTATACTTTAATACTGATGAAATATTAATTTTATTATATATAGCTCTGCGTGTGTGTGTGTGTGTACTTGTGCATTCATACACTGGGTTGCAAACCAAATTGTTTCTCATTCTAGGTCATGCTCAGAAACATTTGCTTTCTCTTCTGTTTTCCACACTTGTACCCCCCTACCACCATCCTAATCCCAAATTACCCTCAGATTTCTGATGGACCAATAAAATAACCTACTAATTGCTCTATACTGTAATCTTAGCAGGAAACCCTGGTGGCATAGTGGTTAAGTGCTACAGCTGCTAACCAAGAGGTTGGCAGTTCAAATCCGCCAGGCGCTCCTTGGAAACTCTAATGGGCAGTTCTACTTTGTCCTATAGGGTCGCTATGAGTCGGAATTGACTCGACGGCAGTGGGTTTTGGTTTCGGTAATCTTAGCACAGTGCGTGGGACATAAGATCCACTGAATTAATATGAATGAATCATTCTAACTTTTCAGTTTCATACCCTACTGGTCCCCTCCATAAGCTGTAACTTCATTACATCCAATTTCTCCCCATTCTGCAAATGTTTGTGTTGCAACGTGCTTAACCATGCTGATCCTTCATTTTAAATGCCAGGTTCCCTGTTTACTTGCCTTGCCAACCATTGTATCTGGTGAGTCACACATTCCCTGGCAGATAATAAATGCTTCACACACGGTTTTGAATGAGTAGATGCATGACTAAACATATGAATAAACTGGTGTTAGAAAAATTGAAATATTTGAAGAGAGCCCAAACTACTTAATTGATAACACAATTAAACAATTGGTGGTTTGAAAACGAGTCCATTTTGTTTGAATAAAAACAATTTGCTTCAAAATGGTTTGTGTGTCTTGATATAGCAACACTTAAAATTTAAAACCCGTGCTTATTTTGAAAAGCTGATTTTCTAAATAACTCAATGGAAAATCTTATGCAAACAAAAATTTCTTGCTCATATGATTTAGAACTGGTTTATGACAGATTCTTAATTTTTTTTATACTTTCTAAACACAATAAAATGTCATATTTAAAAGTTTTTTTGTTCCTCCATTTATTTCCATTCTGCCTGTGCTCTGAAGCACTTTTTTTCCTCCTTCAAAACCACTACATTACCATTCACTTTTTAATAGTTTTTAATGTTAAAGTCAGGAAACATACTTTGGACATTGAAAGCACATGGTGTTCTAGACATTATGGTTTTACTACATGAAAGAAAGAATAAGCTATTCCAAAGAATTTCTATTTTTTGTCCAGTTCTAAAGCAAATTTCCTGGATCCTAGCAAGTAAGGGTTCAAAAATACTTATTGCCAAGTTTGATGCCACTTAAAATTCATGGATTTAATATTTTGAGTTAAACTCAATGCTCACATACCTGTGCCCTTTTAAAAATTTGCTTTAGTGTTTTAAATAATCTTTTAAAGCCTAACTATAAAAAAGCTAAAAAATATTCTTGAGCCTTAAATAGCTCTTGTAAAACCAGTTAGTCAGTTGTAAATTAATTAGAAAGATACATATTAGATTTTCCTAGAAATGCACGATTTAAGAATCAATATATTATATGTCACACACTGACAATTCTCAGATTTTATTGTTTTCAGACATCTTCAAGAGAGTATAGAGTAGTTAACTTGTGCTGTACCAACAACTTCTAATGTGTCTGTTTTGTCTTCATGTCTGTATTTGTGTGGGTGGAACTGCACTGATCCTAGCTACAGTGACTAATGACTCAGGAACCTCAGGCTGTCTTTTGTGTCCACATTCCACCATTTTCCAATTCAACCTCCCAAATGTTCTTAGTTTCATTTTTTTGTTTGTTTTTAATATAATTCTGATCACCATACTCTTGTTTAAACTTATCAGCTGGCTTCCCAAAGTCTCCATAATAATGTCCGAATTCCTACGTGATATGTAAAGTTTCTGATGACCTGGCACCAATATTTTCTTCCAAATTCATCTCTCTTTGATTCCTTTCATGTAGTCTATGCTCCTTTCCCACCACCCTTCTACCAGTTTGTCTTACTGCGGTGGCTCACGTGTTGCTATGATGTTGGAAGCTATGCCACTAGTGTTCCTAATACTAGCAGGGTCACCCATGGTCGACAGGTTTCAGTGGAACTTCCAGACTAAGACAGACTAGGAAGAAAGCCTGGTAATCTAGTTCTGAAAATCAATCAATGAAAAACCCTACAATCCCAAAAGAATATGGTCGGATACAGCACTGGAAGATGAGACCCCTAGGTTAGAAGTCCCTCAGAATACACAGTAGCTGAACGCAGAACTCAAGTACGGATGGCACAATGGCACAGGTCTGACCATTGTTTCATCCTGTTGTACGTGGCGTCAGAGCAGACTCTAGGGTGATTAGTAACAATAACAAACAACACATTACCTTCACCTAAATGCTGTTAGAGCCCAAAACAGTTTTTGTTTTTGCCCTTTCACAGTGTCTAAGTAGAATTCCCATCTTTTTTCCACAGGATGCTCCCTACTTATTCTTCAAGGGTCCCAGAACTCTTTGGCCTTTTTCTCTTCACCTCCAGCAGCCAGAAAAAGTGTTCATACTCTTTCCCCTCTTCTCCCACAGTGCTTTGTTAACAAATCACTTACAGACTTGCCTTTGCAATTTGTTTGATTGCAGTATAGTGCTACAGTAATGTGCCTTCCTTCTTCCATAAATTCCTTGTGGGTAGAGAAGTTGCTGTATTCATTTATATCTAACATACTATATTGCTTATATTTTAACAAGCAATAAATCTTTGGTGACTCCAATGGTGTGAGAAAACAAGAAAAAAACTGGGGCTTGAGAAACACAAAAGAAAATTTATTGTTTCTTATCATTTTGTATAATTTCTGCCTCTATTTGGTTGATAACCTTGGCTTTGAATACACGTAAGTGTATGGTATATGTCTTATACCTTGGGATGAGTTGTGGCAAATTAATCTGTTTATTTACACTCTAAAATTCGATCATCACAATTTAGATCTACAGTATGAAAAACTAAAGATATCACCTATGTGACAAATAGATAAATAGGAGAAAAATGAGACTTGCTAATAATAGGCAACTGTTAAAAATGAGAGAAATTTTTACTGTTTTCATCATAACAAAATGAAATGAAGTTCCTAGTGGTTACTTGTAAACACGTTATTGCCACTTTATTTTCCTGTTTCATATCTTTAAGAGAAAATTGTTACTTTAAAATGATTTATCAGCACACCTTTGTATTGCAAGTTGCACTAAGACTACAGTGAATACCAGAGGAAGTTTTCCATTGCACCAGCAACTGCAACAGTAATATTTCCTTCACAGTCAAATCTGTGGCATTGACCTTTCATATAGCCAGTGTCCCCAAGATGTTGAAAATACAGAGCTATAATACCAGTGGAAAACAAGCAAACAACCAAACACAAATGTCTGTCTTCTTTTTTTGCCCCACATGTTTGGGTATTTGCATTGAAGAAGCTCTATAACAAGTTACCAATTTTGTGTGAAATGAATCAGCTCTGCTCAGCACATAAGCAGAGACTATAAAGTTACTTACGCAAATGTAGTTCTGTTGTGTTAATAGCTATTGGACTCAGGTTGGCGGAAAGAAAACCAACTTTACATGCCTTAGACACTGACATTACATTGAACTCATTGGATTTGATCTCTTTGCCTTGCTCCTTTCTAACTGACTAAAATGGAGCTGTAGGGCTAAATTTTACAAAGCTTCCACACCCTTCCCACCGCCATACACACTTACAAGCTCATTGTTACAGTATTGTCTTTTTACTATGTACTGGTATTATTGGCTGCCATCTAGTCGGCCCTTGACTCATGTGACCCCATGCACAAAGGAACAAAATGCTGCCCAATCCTGATCCATCCCCATGATTGGTTGTAACTTCAACTGTTGTTATCCATGGGGTTTTCAGTGGCTAATTTTCAGAAGTAGATCTCCAGGCCTTTCTCCTAGTCCTGTCTTAGTCTGGGATCTTCCCTGAAACATGTACACAGCCTCCACTAATAGATGGCTGGTGGCTGTGAAGGAGGTACATTGACTGGGAATCAAAGCCTAGCCTCCTGAAGAAATCTGCTACTGAACCACCACTACACCCATTATATGCTCCATTGTCTGCTTATCGTATGCTTTACTTGAATTAACTCATTATACCTTTTCATTGTCTCTACTAGTTATGGATTCTTATTATCCCAATTTTAAAGATGAGAAAACTAAGACCAGAAAGAATAAATAACATGTCTAAACTAGTAAGCAACAAAGTCAGGGTTCATCAACAGACATCCTGTCTGTACAGACTGCCCTCTTCAACACTTTGACACATGGCTTTAAACCATTTGTGCAAATTTTCACTCTGTGTGGGTAGCTGGGTGTCATGGGTATGTTTGCTGCATGCACATGCGCTGTGTACTAGCAAACCAGTCCTGTCTAGCAGGAGAGAACCACCATTTGTCTTCAAATAAATGACAGCCAATGTGAAGTAGCCCTGCTGCCAATCGAGGTTTGTGGACTCTCTGGAGACTGCCCACTTAGCGCCCTCATGTGCCAGCCTCCAAACAACACAAGCTTGTATGCACTGAAAAGGGAATTTCTTATTTCACTCATCATAACATTTTCAAGGCTCATCCATATTGCAGCATATATCAGAACTTCATTTATCTTTATGGCAGAGTGATTTCCCATTATATGTATGTATATACTTCATTTTGTTTATCCATTCTTCTGTTGATGGTCATTTAGATTGTTTCCATCTTTTGGCTATTGACACAAAAGGATAAATGTTGCATGATCCCACGTATATGGAATATCTAGACTAAGCAAATACATAGAGACCAAAGTTCATTAGTGGCTACCAGAGATTGGAGGGAGGGAGAAAGTGGGACTCATTGCTTAGGGGACACTGAACTTCTGTTAAGGGTGATAGTAAATTTTGGAAATAGTGGTGATGGTTGCAGAACAGGATGAATTTAATTAATGTCACTGAATTTTACATGTAAAAAATGCTGAAATAGAAAATGTTTTATTATATATATACTTGAAAATGGAAGTTTCTGTCATTCCACTGAATTTATCATCTATCTATCTATCTATCTATCTATCTATCTATCTATCTATCTATCTATCTATCTATCTATCTAATCTATCTAATCTAGCTATCTAGCTATCTATCTAGCTATTATCTATCATCTATCTATCTATCTATCTACCTACCTATCTATCTATCTATCTATCATCTATCTATCTATCTATCTATCTATCTATCTATCTATCTATCTATCTATCTATCTATCTATCATCTATCATCTGTCATCTATCTATCTATATACAAATTGCCTTTGAGGTGGTTTGAACTCAAAATGACCCTATAGGATACCGTGGAACTGCCCCCATAGAATTTCCAAGGAGCAGCCGATGAATTCAAACTGCTGGCTTTTTGGTTAGCAGCCATGCTCTTAAGGACTGTACCACCAGGTCTCCCTTTTTTTTTTTTTTTTTTAATTAGAGCACCCCAAACTACCTTCAAAGTCAATGACAATATGTCATGCATTCATACATCACTTATTGTCGTTTTTGTTGTGAGGTGACATGAAGTCAATTCGACTCATAGCAACCCCATGTGACAGAGTAGAACCGTCCCTTAGGATTTTCTAAGCTGTAATTGTGAAGAAAGCAGATCATCAGGTCTTTTTCCCACAGAGCCACTCGGTGAGTTTGAACCACCAACCATTTGTTTAGTAGCCAAGTGCTTAATGGTTGTGCCACCAAGGCTCCTTACACATCACTTACCATACCAAACCAAACCAGTTGCCACATCTCTTAGGAGAAAGAAATTTAATTTTGTTTATAGTACTAAGACAGTTCTTTGGAAGAAAAAAGAGAAAAGTACACAAGGATTATATTCTGGATACCACCTCCCTCTCTTCACTTCCCTTTGCAGCCCAGCTTTCTGGAAGCAACTGCTCAGCACTTTCCTGTTCATCATTTTTCTTCCTAAAAGGTGCCCATTCTCACAGTGGGATTCAGATTTTTCACTGTCAGTGTCATCCAATATTTATTATTCTGCCAAGTATCAACAAAAAAGAAAAAAAAGAACTTAAACTCAACCATTGTGCTAGATAATTTCACATACTGTATTAGTTGAGGAAACCAAATCTTGGGAGTATAAGGTTCTTTTTTTTTTTCTTTTTAATTTTATTCCATGAATCAAGATTCTTTATTTTCTATAACATATACTTCTCTTTCCTTTTTTTTAAATTTTATATTGCCTTAGGTGAAAGTTTACAGTGCAAATTAGTTCTCATTCAAAAATTTATATACAAATTGCTTTGTGACATTGGTTGCAATCCTTACAATGTGTCAACACTCTCCCCCTTTCCCTTTACACCTCTGGTTCCCTGTGTCCATTCATTCAGGTTTCCTGTCCCTTCCTGCCTTCTCATTTTTGTTTGGGGGCAGTTGTTGCCCATTTTGTTTCTTATACTTGACTGACCCAAGAGGCACATTCCTCATATGTGTCATTGTTTGTTTTATATGACTTCTAATCTTTAGCTGAAAGGTAGACTTTGGGAGTGGCTTGAATTCTGAGTTAGCAGGGTGTCCAGGGGCCATATGCTTGGGGATTGCATGGGACGCGGCCCTAACCCCTTGGGGCTATCTCGGCAGGGACCCAGCCAGCACACACAAGCTACACACAACTTTGGAATCTGAGATGAAACAGCACTCTCAACACAAGATAAGCTATTTTGTCTAATTTACCACCCAGATATAATAGTTCCTTCTGAAGGTACTCTCTGCTATCTATCTGATCCCTCCCTTCCCTGCCCCAGCTGGCTTCGTTAACATTTGAATTACCTGGGCTGTGCTTTTTCTCACCCATTCTCCTGGCCTGAGAGAAGGAGCAAATTAACGAACAGGGGGAAAATACTTTCCCAACTCACCTAAACTGGAAGCTCAGAGCAAAAGCAGCCCCAGTCCAGGCATAAGCGATCCACAGACTTTGGCTTTCACCCTGGAACCAGGTGGCTATTATAACGCAAAGGCAAATCTGTTAGAGGTCTGACTGTAATTGTTTCAGCTGTGTGGTGGATACACATGTTTTGGAGGTCTGATACCACTCTACCTATTGAACAGAGCCCTCACCTACCCACAGTAGGTACCTGAGGGCTGAGGCTCTATCCACGCCACCTAGCCACCTGCAAAAGGTGGTCTGAGGATAGTGGTGCCTACCAGTCTTTACATATATAAGCACTGAGTGCCTAAGGTGCACCTGCAGAGCCCACCCACCAGAGAGCTCTAGAGAACAGAGATGCTTCTTCCTCACTGATACTTGGGGGAAGGCTGTCAGCACCCTGACATTCTCAGAGTGTGACCCCCTGCAGCTACCAGAAACCAGTGGATACAACCATCACCACTACTCCTCTAAGGCAGTAGGTGAAAACCTACACCACACACTAGGTGACTGACTATCAGGACACCTGAGCTGAATCTATTCAAAAATAGTGAATGGGAGATGGAGCAAAAATAGCAGAATAGACAGACACTTCCAGCAAGCCCTCTTACAATAAAGACCAAAAAAAAAACAAGTGAAAGGAGTATATTTATGACAAGCTAGGAGCACTGAACATCAAAGGCAAGCTTAGAAAATGAACTGAGGGGCAGTGGGAGGAAGAGACGGTTCAGAATTAGAGAAGAACGACCAGACCTGAGTTGCGGGGAGCCCTCAGACACTATTCCCAGGAGCAGCGGTGGGCTAGTATTAGTGTTCGGCTGTAGTTTCCTTGGGGAGAAACAGCCACCCACACAGCCTACTCACACCACCGGAACCAGAAAAGAACCACCCTCTTGGCAAAAACTAAGTACTTGTGTATATTTTACCATGCCCCCCAACCCGCCCCCCTTCCCAAGCTGACATCAGCAGTGGATTTCCCTGGGTATGAGATAGGCCCTGCTGAGTGTCTAGAGCCATTCTTCTGGCCATGGAGAGGGAATAAATTTGCAACTGGGGGAAAAGATAATTTGCCAGCTCCACTAACAGGGGGAACTCAGGACAGAAGCGGCCCCTGTCCAGGCATAAACGGTCCGTGGACTTTGAGTACCTGTGCCCTCGGCATGGACCTGTATGGGCCTATTTCAGGAGAATAGGCCTTTGTTGGCAGACTCCAACAATTACAGCTGTGCGGTGGAGAGGCAGGTGTTTGATGTCTGACATTGCTTTGCCTATTAATAGGGTCCTCACCTACCCATATCGGGGGCCTGAGGAATGGTGGCTCCACTCAGGTCACCCAGCCACCTGCGAAAGGGATCCAAGGATAACTGGTACCTCTCAGTCCTTACAACCAAAAGCATTGGGTACCCATGGTCCATCTGCAGAACTCATCCACCTGTATGCTCTGGGGAACAGGGACATGCTTTTCTCAGAGACACATGGGGGATGATATTCAGCCCATTGCATGTTCCGAGTGTGACCCCCTGCTGTAATCCAGATAATGGTACCTACACCAATCATCCCTGCCCCTCTAAGACTGTACAGCAGAGCCTGTACCACACACTTGATGATCAGCTACCTGGACACCTGACCCAAATTTACACAAGAAAAGTGAATGGACTCCTAGACTGATATACCTGATAACAGCTCTAGCCAACTGGGGACAGGAGGTCAGAACTCCAAAGGTGAAAATAATCAAGCTAGCTCACTCAAGCAACCCATTTGGGCATATCAAAACAAAACAAAACAAACCAAGAAGCTATGACACAGTAAGCAAACATAAGATAGACGAATATAATAACTTATTAATGGCACGGAGACAACAATCAATATCAAATCACATAGACAAACAGGCCATGATTGCCTCAGTAAGCTCTCAAACCAAAGACTCCAGAGATCTGCTAGATGAAAGTGCCTTACTGAAGTTACCAGAGACGGAATACAAAAGGATTAATATACAGAACCGTTCAAGACATCAGGAAGGAAATCAGGCAATATGCAGGACAAGCCAAGGAACACACAGATAAAGCAATTGAAGAAATTTAAAAAATTATTCACGAACATAATGAAAAATTTAATGAGCTGAAAAAATCCATAGAGAGCAATCAGAAATTCAGAAGATTAACAGTAAAATTATGGAAGTAGACAACTCTATAGAAAGTCAGAGGAGCAGAATTGAGCAAGTGGCAGGCAAAATTTCTGAACTTGATAAATCACTTGGCACTAATATATTTGAAGAAAAATCAGATAAAAGATATTAAAAAAATGAAGAAGCCTTAAGAATCATGTGAGACTCTATCAAGAGAAATAACATGAGTGATTGGAGTACCAGAACAGGGAAGAATAACAGAAAATATGAGAGAATTGTCAAAGATTTGCTGGCAGAAAACTTCCCTGATATCGTGAAAGATGAGAAGATGTCTATCCAAGGTGCTCATCTAACTCCACATAAGGTAGATCTGAAAAGAAAGTCACCAAGACATTATAATCAAACTTGCCAAAACCAAAAATAAAGAGAGAATTTTAAGAGCAGCTAGGGATAAATGAAAAGTCACCTACAAAGGAGAGCCAATAAGAATAAGCTCGGAGTACTTGGCAGAAACCATGCAGGCAAGAAGGCAATGGGATGACTTATATAAAAAATTGAAGGAAACAAATTGCCAGCCAAGAATCTTATATCCAGCAAAACTGTCTCTCAAATATGAAGGTGAAATTAGGACATTTCCATAAAAACAGAAGTTTAGTGAATTTGTAAAAACCAAACCAAATCTACAAGAAACACTAAAGAGGGTTCTTTGGTTAGAAAATCATTAATATCAGGTATCAACCCAAGACTAGAACTCTGGACAAGGTAATCAGAAGTGAACGCAGACAGGGAAATCGCAAAAATAAATCGCAATAAAAAAATGCTCAGAACAGGAAATCAGCAATGTTATAATGTACAAGAAGGCAATATTAAAACAGTAAAGAGGGACTAAGAAATGTAGTCATAGACCTTCCATATGGAGGGGAAGATAACAGCGATACAAAAGAAATAAAAGTTAGGTTTAAACTTAGAAAAATTGGGATAAATAATAAGGAAACTACAAGGGAGAAAAACTATCCTACACATCAAAATAAAATACAAGAAAAAAAATAGAGACTCAGCAGAAACAAAATCAACAACAACAAATATGATGAAAGGACAATAAATAATCTACTCAGCATTTAAAATTAAGTGGGAAAAAGAAACTGTCAACAACACACAAAAAAAAAGACATCAAAACGATAGCACTAAATTCATACCTATCCATAATGTAAATGTAATGGAATAAATGCACCAATAAAGAGACAGAGAGCGGCAGAATGGATTAAAAAACATGATCTGTCTATATGCTGCCTACAACAGGAACACCTTAGACTTAGAGACAGAAACAAACTAAAACTCAACAGATGGAAAAAAAATATATCAAGCAAACAAAAAATCGAAGAAGGGCAGGAGTGGCAATATTAACTTCCGACAAAATAGACATCGATTGGGAACTGCTTTGCTCTACTCTACTCTATTGCATTTTTTCTATTCTGTTCTATTTTAATGTATTCTATTCTACTCTACCCTACCCTATCTACCCTACTCTAATCTATTCGATTGGATTCGATTGGACACATTTCGACACGACTCGGCTCCATTCGGTTCCATTCAGCTCCATTTGGCTCTATCCGGCTCCATTGGGCTCAAATCATTTCAATTTGGCTTGATTCATCTCGATTCAGCTCTATCTGGCTCTATTCAACTCTATTCATCTCCATTCAACTCCATTCTTCACCATTCTACTTCGACGCAAATCAACGGTATTCGGCTAGATTCATCGCGATTCGTCTCAATTCCGCTTTATTTGGCTGTTTTCAGCTCTATTCGGCTGTATTCGACTCTATTCAACTCTACTCAACTCTTCTCTACTCTACTATTCTATTCTTTCTATTGTATTCTGTTATGTTCTATTCTACCCTCCCCTACCCTATCCTACTCTAATCTATTCTAATCTGTTCGATTCATTTAGATTCAACGCATTTCAACGCAATTCATGCCATTAGGCTTGAATCGGCTTGATTCAGCTCGATACATCTCCATTTGGCTCGATTCAGCTTGACTTGGCTTGAAATGGTTCTTTTCAGCTCATTTTGGCTCTATTCGGCTCCAATCGGCTCTATTCGATGCAAATCCACAAGATTTGACGAGATTCGGTGGGGTTGGAAGCAATTCAACAGGATTCGATGCAATTCGATGGGATTTGACTGCCAGAAATTCAAGCTGGATTCAGAAGTGGACATGTAACCAGGGATATTATGGCTGATGTCAGATGGATCCTGGCTGAAAGCAGAGAATACCAGAAAGATGTTTACCTGTGTTTTATTGACTAGGCAAAGGCATTTGACTGTGCGGATTGTAACAAGTTATGGATAACATTGTAAAGAATGGGAATTTCAAATACTTAATTGTACTCATGAGGGACCTGTACGTAGATCAAGAGGCAGTCATTCAAATAGAACAAGGGGATACAGCCTGGTTTAATGTCAGGAAAGGTGTGCCTCAGGGTTGTATCCTTTCACCATACTTATTCAATTTATATGCTGAGCAAATAACCTGAGAAGCTGGGCTGTATGAAAAAGGACATGGTATCAGAATTGGAGGAAGTCTCATTAACAACCTGTGTTATACAGATGACACAACCTTCCTTGCTGAAAGTGAAGAGGGCTTGTTGCACTGATAAAGATCAAAGGCCACAGCCTTCTGAGTGAATTACGCCTCAACATAAAGAAACAAACATTCTCACAGCTGGGCCAATACACAACATCATGATAAACTAGGAAAAGGTCGAAATTGGCAAAGATTTCATTTTACTTGGATCCACAATCAACACCCATGGAAGCAGCAGTCAAGAAACCAAACAATGTGTTGCATTGAACAAATCAGCTGTAAAAGACCTCTTTAAAGTGTTAAAAAGCAAAGACTAAGTAAAGTGAAGACTAAGGTTCACCTGACCCTAGCCATAGTGTTTTCAGTCTCTTCATATGCATGCAAAAGCTGGACAATAAATGAGGAAGATCAAAGTAGAATTGATGCCTTTGAGTTACAGTGTTGGCGAAGAATATTGAATATACCATGGACTGCCAAAAGAATGAACAAATCTGTCTTGGACAAAGTACAGCCAAAATGCTCCTTAGAAGCAAGGATAGTAAGACTACCTCTCACATACTTTGAACATGTTATCAGGAGGAATCAGTCCCCAGCAACGAATATCATGACTGGTAAAGTAGAGGGTCAATGAAAAAGAGAAAGACCCTCAGTAAGATAGATTGACACAGTGGCTGCAACAATGGGCTCAAGCATAACAATGATTGTGAGGATGGCGCAGGATGGGGCAGTGTTTCATTCTTTTGTACCTAGGGTTGCTATGAGTCAGAACTCACTCAATGGCACCTAACAACACCAATAATATGTACACCGTTTATTCCCCCTTTTATGTTTTAACATTGTCATCATTTACAGACTGATGTCTCTGTTTCCCTGTTTTAAGTTTTTAGCTGTTTTATTGTGGAGAGTTTTTTACCTAAGTTCTAAGTTAGCAGGGTGTCTTCGGGCCATGGCCTCAGGGGTTTAGCCCATCGAATCATGGCTTTTTGTTGGACTGACTGCCCTCAATATCCTGATCGTTCCTCTTTGATTTCTTTGATGGCAAAAATGTAGTAGTGTCCTTGTTGTCTGCTCTTTTATTTTGCCCTAGAGACTCTGTGTTCTATTAACCATCTCCATGAGCCTCTGCAGATCAGGGCTCCTGACCACCCCTCTGATGTTGCCACTTTTTACAATAATTACATCCTCTTGACTTCTGCATTGTGATTTTTCCCCTATTGTTTCAATGTTCTATAGTCCTGTTCCCATCTGTGAGCCAATTCTGTAGCAGCTTCCTTTGCCACCAGCCCTGGCCTATGGAGGAGTTTTCGTTGAACTTCATAGTAACCTGGTGCCCCTCTCACCAGTTCATGCCACATGATCTTGGTGAACACGGAGCATAACCAGCTAGATTTTTCAGTCCTACAGAGAATTTCCTTTCTAGCATGCCTACTTCTAGGATTCTTTTAATCCCTTCTTCCACTATTTGACATAGAAATTCTGGCATTTCAGCCTCATTTAGTGTAGGTGTTTGCTTCCTCCACACTCCTAGGACCATCTTATTAGCAGATGTCTCCATCTCATGGGGTTCTTGACAAGGTGTTAAATCCTGCATCCAGGAGGGATGGGTTTCTCCTTGCCAGCAAGCAGAGATTGAATGATCCACTTCAAAGCCCCACCTTAGCTCTTGTTTTCTCTTGCACTACTCTTATTTTCACTAGTCAGAGGATAGGTTTTCTGGGAGCATACACTGAGACAGAGCTAATGTGCCCGAAGTTTATGAAGGAATGACCTTGGTATCAACACCCTTGGCTCCTGATTGCTGATGGCCTCAGGGCTCTGGATTTCAGGTCTGGGGTCCAACTGGACTCCTTGGCAGCCTTGTTTCTGGCTCAGGTTTGCCACCCAGTCACAGTCATGCCGCTTTCTAATTCCCTCCTTGCTTCTCCTCTTGTATGAAATTCTGCATTTTTGTTTTTTTAATAAAAACTCTTGAGTGTATTTTTTTATTTAGTTCCTTGCGTGGTTATGTAGACTAGACTGAGGGAAACTGTCCATTTCTGGATCTGCTCTTTGAAGCAACACTTTTAAGGAGACTAGCTTTACTTAATCCTAACAATTGTCCAGCAAGAGAGTTGTTGGTTCACTTGTTTCTTTTTGTTTGTTTACAGCATAAATTAGGTTTTCATTCAAAAGTTTTATACGTGAATTGTTATGGGACATTAGTTGTGATCCCCACAATATGTCAGTGCGCTCCCCCTTTCCCTTTCCACCTGGGTTCTCTAGTCCATTCACTCAGTTTTCCTGTCCCTTTCTGGCTACTCATCTTTGTTTTTGGGCAGGTGTTGCCCATTTAGTCTCCATACTTGGTTGAACTAAGAAGCATATTTATTTTTTTTTTTACAAATAGAGGTCCAGAATAGCCAGCAACATTTGTTAAAGATCATCTTTTCCTGCATGTAATGAACTTGGGTCCCCTGTCAAAGATCAGCTGACCATAGGTGGATGGGGTTACATCTGGGTTCTTGATTCTTTTCCATTTGTCTATGTTTCTATCATTGTACCAGTACCAGGCTGCTCAGACTACCTCGGCTATATAGTAGGTTCTGAGATCAGGTAGTGTGAGGCCTCCTACTGTGTTCTTTTTCTTCAATAATGCTTTGCTCATCCAGGGCCTCTTTTCTTTCCATATAAGGTTGGTAATTACTTTTTCCATCTCAGAAAAGAGTGCTGTTGGTATGTGGATGGGGGTTGCTTTATATGAGTAGATCACTTTGGAAAGAATTGACATTTTCACAATGTCGAGTCTCCCTATCCATGAGCATGGTAGATTTTTCCATTTATGTAGGTCTCTACTGGTTTCTTAAAGTAGCGTTTTGTAGTTTTCTTTGCATGGGTCTTTTATGTCCCTAGTTAGATTTATTCCTATGTATTTTAACTTTTGAAGGGCTGTTATAAATGACATCGTTTTCCTGATTTCCTTTTCAAACTCTTCTTTCTTGGTATATGATTTTTGTATGTTTATCTTATATCCCACTACTCTGCTGAATCTTTTTATTAGTTTCAGTAGTTTCTTGTGGAATCTTTGGGGTTCTCTATGTAGTGTGCCTTTAATCATTATACAATGTCCATCCTTGTCTTTTACGGTTGATTGTGCCTTAAAGTCTATTTTATCTGAAATTATTGCCACTTCTGTCCTTTTTTGGTTACTGTTTGCTTGATATATATGCATTTTTCATGCTTTAACTTATACTATAGTTATGTCTTTGTGTCTACGATGTGTCTTTTCTAGACAGCATATTGATGGGTTGTGCTTTTTTGTTTAATAATTTTTATTGAGCTTTAAGTAAACATTTACAAATCAAGTCAGTCTGTCACCTATAAGCTTATATACACCTTACTCCATACTCCCACTTACTCTCCCCCTAATGAGTCAGCCCTTCCAGTCTCTACTTTCGTTACAATTTTGCCAGTTTCTAACCCTCTCTACCCTCCTATCTCCCCTCTGGACAGGAGATGTCAACACAGTCTCAAGTGTCCACCTGATACAAGTAGTTCACTCTTCATCAGCATCTCTCTCCAACCCGTTGTCCAGTCCCTTCCATGTCTGAAGAGTTGTCTTCAGGAATGGTTCCTGTCCTGGGCCAACAGGTTTGGGGACCATGACTGCCGGGACTCCTCTAGTCTCAGTCAGACCACTAACTCTGGTCTTTTTATGAGAATTTGGGATCTGCATCCCACTGATCTTCTGCTCCCTCAGGGGTTCTCTGTTGTGCTCCTTGTCAGGGCAGTCATCGGTTGTGGCTGGGCACCACCTAGTTCTTCTGGTCTCAGGATGATGTAAGTCTCTGGTTCATGTGGCCCTTTCTGTCTCTTGGGCTCGTAGTTATCGTGTGACCTTGGCGTTCTTCATTCTCCTTTGACCCAGGTGGGTTGAGACCAATTGATGCATCTTAGACGGCCGCTTGTTAGCATTTAAGACCCCAGATGCCACATTTCAAAGTGGGATGCAGAATGTTTTCATAATAGAATTATTTTGCCAATTGACTTAGAAGTCCCCTTAAGCCATAGTCCCCAAACCCCCACCCTTGCTCCGCTGACCTTTGAAGCATTCAGTTTATCCCGGAAACTTCTTTGCTTTTGGTCCAGTCCCGTTGAGCTGACCTTCCGTGTATTGAGTATTGTCCTTCCCTTCACCTAAAGTAGTACTTATCTACTAACTAATCAGTAAATAACCCTCTTCCACCCTCCCTCCCTCCCCCCTCGTAACCACAAAAGTATGTGTTCTTCTCAGTTTATACTATTTCTAAAGGTCTTATAATAGTGGTCTTCTACAATATTTGTCCTTTTGCATCTGACTAATTTCACTCAGCATAATGCCTTCCAGGTTCCTCCATGTTATGAAATGTTTCACAGATTCGTCACTGTTCTTTATCGATGCGTAGTATTCCATTGTGTGACTATACCATAATTTATTTAACCATTCATCCTTTGCTGGACACCTTGGTTGCTTCCAGCTTTTTGCTATTGTAAACAGAGCTGCAATAAACACGGGTGTGCATATATCTGTTTGTGTGAAGGCTCTTGTATCTCCAGGGTATATTCCCAGGAGTGGGATTTCTGGGTTATATGGTAGTTCTATTTCTAACTGTTTAAGATAACGCCAGATAGATTTCCAAAGTGGTTGTACCATTTTACATTCCCACCAGCAGTGTATAAGAGTTCCAATCTTTCCTCAGCCTCTCCAACATTTATTATTTTGTGTTTTTTGGATTAATGCCAGCCTTGCTGGTGTGAGATGGAATCTCATCGGAGTTTTAATTTGCATTTCTCTAATGGTTAATGATCGAGAGCATTTTCTCATGTATCTGTTGGCTGCCTGAATATCTTCTTTAGTGAAATGTGTGTTCATATCCTTTGCCCACTTCTTGATTGGGTTGTTTGACTTTTTGTGGTTGAGTTTTGACAGAATCATATAGATTTTAGAGATCAGGCGCTGGTCGGAGATGTCATAGCTGAAACTTCTTTCCCAATCTGTAGGTGGTCTTTTTACTCTTTTGGTGAAGTCTTTAGATGAGCGTAGGTGTTTGATTTTTAGGAGCTCCCAGTTATCCAGTTTCTCTTCCTCATTTTTGGTACTGTTTTGTGTTCTGTTTATGCCGTGTATTAGGGCTCCTAACGTTGTCCCTATTTTTTCTTCCATGATCTTTATCGTTTTAGTCTTTATGTTTAGGTCTTTGATCCACTTGGAGTTAGTTTTTGTGCATGGTGTGAGGTATGGGTCCTCTTTCATTTTTTTTTGCAAATGGATATTCAGTAGTGCCAGCACCATTTGTTAATAAGACTATCTTTTCCCAAATTAACTGGCACTGGGCCTTTGTCAAATATCAGCTGCTCATATGTGGATGGAGTTATATCTGTGTTCTCAATTCTGTTCCATTGGTCTATGTGCCTGTTGTTGCACCAGTACCAGGCTGTTTTGACTACTGTGGCTGTATAACAGGTTCTGAAATCAGGTAGAGTGAGGCCTCCCACTTTCTTCTTCTTTTTCAGTAATGCTTTACTTATCCGAGGCTTTTTTCCCTTCCATATGAAGTTGGTGATTTGTTTCTCTATCACCTTAAAAAATGTCATTGGAATTTGGATCGGAAGTGCATTGTATGTATAGATGGCTTTTGGTAGAATCGACATTTTTACTATGTTAAGTCTTCCTATCCATGAGCAAGGTATGTTTTTCCACTTAAGTAGGTCGTTTTCACTTTCTTGCAGTAGTACTTTGTAGTTTTCTTTATATAGGTCTTTTACATCTTTGGTAAGATTTATTCCGAGGTATTTTATCTTCTTGGGGGTTACTGTGAATGGTATTGATTTGGTGATTTCCTCTTCCATGTTTTTTTTGTTGATGTAGAGGAATCCAAGTGATTTTTGTATGTTTATCTTATACCCTGAGACTCTGCCAAACTCTTCTATTAGTTTCAGTAGTTTTCTGGAGGATTCCTTAGGGTTTTCTGTGTATAAGATCAAGTCATCCACAAATAGAGATAATTTTACTTCCTCCTTGCCAATCCGGATGCCCTTTATTTCTGTGTCTAGCCTAATTGCTCTGGCTAGGACCTCTAGCACAATGTGGAATAAGAGTGGTGATAAAGGGCATCCTTGTCTGGTTCCTGTTCTCAAGGGAAATGCTTTCAGGCTCTCTCCATTTAGAGTGATGTTGGCTGTTGGCTTTGCATAAAAAAAAAAATTGCATAGATGCCCTTTATTATGTTGAGGAATTTTCCTTCAATTCCTATTTTGCTGAGAGTTTTTGTCATGAATGGGTGTTGGACTTTGTCAAATGCCTTTTCTGCATCAATAGATAAGATCAGGTGGTTTTTGTCTTTTGTTTTATTTATATGGTGGATTACATTAATGGTTTTTCTAATATTAAACCAGCCTTGCATACCTGGTATAAATCCCACTTGGTCGTGGTGGATTTTTTTTTTTCTGTTATGTTGTTGAATTCTATTGGCTAGAATTTTGTTGAGGATTTTTGCATCTATGTTCATGAGGGATATAGGTCTATAATTTTCTTTTTTTGTATTGTCTTTACCTGGTTTTGGTATCAGGGAGATGGTGGCTTCATAGAATGAGTTGGGTAGTATTCCGTCATTTTCTAGGCTTTGGAATACCTTTAGTAGTAGTGGTGTTAACTCTTCTCTGAAAGTTTGGTAGAACTCTGCAGTGAAGCCGTCCGGGCCAGGGCTTTTTTTTGTTGGGAGTTTTTTGATTACCGTTTCAATCTCTTTTTTTGTTATGGGTCTATTTAGTTGTTCTACTTCTGAATGTGTTAGTTTAGGTAGGTAGTGTTTTTCCAGGAATTCATCCATTTCTTCTAGGTTTTCAAATTTGTTAGAGTACAATTTTTCATAATAATCTGAAATGATTCTTTTAATTTCATTTGGTTCTGTTGTGATGTGGTCCTTCTCATTTCTTATTCGGGTTATTTGTTTCCTTTCCTGTATTTCTTTAGTCAGTCTAGCCAATGGTTTATCAATTTTGTTAATTTTTTCAAAGAACCATCTTTTGGCTTTGTTAATTCTTTCAATTGTTTTTCTGTTCTCTAATTCATTTAGTTCAGCTCTAATTTTTATTATCTGTTTTCTTCTGGTGCCTGATGGATTCTTTTGTTGCTCACTTTCTATTTGTTCAAGTTGTAGGGACAGTTCTCTGATTTTGGCTCTTTCTTCTTTTTTGTATGTGTGCGTTTATCGATATAAATTGACCTCTGAGCACTGCTTTTGCTGTGTCCCAGAGGTTTTGATAGGAAGTGTTTTCATTCTCGTTGCATTCTATGAATTTCTTTATTCCCTCCTTAATGTCTTCTATAACCCAGTCTTTTTTCAGCAGGGTTTTGTTCATTTTCCAAGTATTTGATTTCTTTTCTCTAATTTTTCTGTTATTGATTTCCACTTTTATGGCCTTGTGGTCTGAGAAGATGCTTTGTAATATTTCGATGTTTTGGATTCTGCAAAGGTTTATTTTATGACCTAATATGTGGTCTATTCTACAGAATGTTCCATGTGCACTAGAAAAAAAGAATACGTTGCAGCTGTTGGGTGGAGTGTTCTGTGTAAGTCTATGAGGTCAAGTTGGTTGATTGTAGCAATTAGGTCTTCCGTATCTCTATCGAGCGTCTTACTGGAAGTCCTATCCTTCCCCGAAAGTGGTGTGTTGAAGTCTCCTGCTATAATTTTGGAGGTGTCTATCTCACTTTTCAGTTCTGTTAAAGTTTGTTTTATGTATCTTGCAGCCCTGTCATTGGGTGCATAAATATTTAATATGGTTATATCTTCCTGGGCAATTGTCCCTTTTATCACTATGTAGTGTCCATCTTTATCCTTTGTGGTGGATTTAACTTTAAAGTCTATTTTGTCAGAAATTAATATTGCTACTCCTGCTCTTTTTTGCTTGTTGTTTGCTTGATATATATTTTTTCCATCCTTTGAGTTTTAGTTTGTTTGTTTCTCTAAGTCTAAGGTGTGTCTCTTGTAGGCAGCATATAGATGGATCGTGTTTCTTTATCCAGTCGGAGACTCTCTGTCTCTTTATCGGTGCATTTAGTCCATTTACATTCAGGGTAATTATAGATAAGTATGTGTTTAGAGCTGTCATTTTGATGCCTTTTTATGTGTGTTGTTGACAATTTCATTTTTCCACTTACTTTTTTGTGCTGAGGCTTTTTTCTTTGTAAATTGTGTGTTCCTCATTTTCATAGTATTTAGCTTTATGTTTGCTGAATCGTTATGTTTTTCTTGGTTTTTATTTTGAGTTATGGAGTTGTTATACCTCTTTGTGGTTACGTTATTACTTACCCCTATTTTTCTAAGTAAAAACCTAACTTGTATTGTCTTATATCGCCTTGTATTCCTCTCCATATGGCAGTTCCATGCCATCTGTATTTAGTCCCTCTTTTTGATTATTGTCATCTTTTACATATTGACTTCAATGATTCCCTGTTTTGAGTGTTTTTTTTTTAATTAATCTTTATTTGTTTTTGTGATTTCCCTATTTGAGTTGATATCAGGATGTTCTCTTCTGTGACCTTGTGTTGTGTTGGTATCTGATATTGTTGGTTTTTTGACCAAACAATTTCCTTTAGTATTTCTTGTAGCTTCGGTTTGGTTTTTGCAAATTCTCTAAGCTTGTGTTTATCTGTAAATGTCTTAATTTTGCCTTCATATTTGAGAGAGAGTTTTGCTGGATATATGATCCTTGGCTGGCAGTTTTTCTCCTTCAGTGCTCTATATATGTCATCCCATTGCCTTCTTGACTGCACGGTTTCTGCTGAGTAGTCTGAACTTATTCTTATTGATTCTCCTTTGTAGGAGACCTTTCTTTTATCCCCGGCTGCTTTTACAATTTTCTCTTTATCTTTGGTTTTGACAAGTTTGATGATAATATGTCTTGGGGATTTTCTTTCTGGATCAATCTTAAATGGGGTTCGATGAGCATCTTGGATAGATATCCTTTCGTCTTTCATGATGTCAGGGAAGTTTTCTGCCAACAGATCTTCAACTATTCTCTCTGTGTTTTCTGTTATCTCTCCCTTTTCTGGGACTCCTAACACATGCAAGTTATTCTTCTTGATAGAGTCCCACATGATTCTTATGGTTTCTTCATTTTTTTCAATTCTTTTATCTGATTTTTTTTCAGCTATATTGGTGTCAATTCTCTGGTCCTCCAGATCTCCCACTCTGCATTCCAATTGCTCAAGTCTGCTCCTCTGACTTCCTATTACGTTGTCTAATTCTGTAATTTTATTGTTAATCTTTTGGATTTCTGAATGCTGTCTCTCTGTGGATTCCTGCTACTTATTAATTTTTCTACTATGTTCTTGAATAATCTTTTTGATTTCTTCAACTGCTTTATCAGTGTGTTCCTTGGCTTTTTCTGTAGCTTGCCTTATTTCATTTCTGAGGTCACTCCTGATGTCTTGAAGCATTCTGTAAATTAGTTTTTTATATTCTGTATCTGATAATTCCAGGATTGTATCTTCATTTGGGAAAGATTTTGATTCTTTAGTTTGGGGAGTTGTAGAAGCAACCCTGTCTGCTTCTTTATGTGGTTTGATATCGACTGCTGTCTCCGAGCCATCACTAAGATATTGTAGTGATTTATTCTGTATTTGCTCACTGAGTCTTATCTTGTTTTGTTTTCTTTCAATATTTGTAGATGGGCTGCTAGATCATGCTGTCTTGATTGTTGTAGCCCTTGACTCACTTATGTGCTATTACCAGCTGGTTTGGGCTGTTACCAGATACATAAGCCTAACAGTCCGTTCACTACTCTTGAGTAGAATCTGATTTTGGGTCATCAAATATGTGGTACAGACTGTCACCTATCCACCTAGAGAAGTAGTGGTTATAATTGTGTGCACCAGATTCTAGTAGCAGCAGGGCTTCACAGTCCGGGGGGGGGGGGCAGGATGCTGACACGCTTCTCCCAAGTGCCAGTGAGTTAGATGTGTCTCTATTCCTATAGCACTTTGGGGGGTGGGCCCTGCAGCTGTACCTTAGGCACCCAATGCAAGTACCTCTACAGATTGGTAGGTGTCACCCTCCTTAGACCCCTAAGGCAGGAGGCTAGGTGGTCTGGGGGGAGCTTCAGACCTCAGTTCCCTGTTGTGGGTCAGTGAGGGCTCTGTTGAATATGCAGAGATATCAGACCTGGGAAACTTGTCTTTCCAGTAATCCGCTAAAACAATTACAGTCAGATCCCTATCAGAATGGCCTTTGTATGATAATAGCCACCTTGTTCCCTGTAGGGATGAAAGCCCAAGACTGTGGATCACATATGCTTGGCTGGAGCTGGTTCTGTGTTTTTAGTCCAATTAGGGAAGGATTTTTGGTCCCTAGGTTTTTTGTAGCTGCTCCTCTCAGGCTAGGAGAATGTGTTAGGAAAAGACCAAAAAAAAAAAAAAAGGAAGGAAGAAAAACCGCAGGGCAGTTCACTCTCTGGCTCAGGAAATTCCAATGTTAATGAAGCTGCCTGGAAAGTGGAGGGGAGGGTTCAGATAAATAGGAGAGAGTAGCACCCCGGAATATAGACAAAGTTACTTATCTTGCTTGGGATGACTGTTTTATCTGAGATTCCCGAGGGGGGTGCGTCGACTGTGTGTGCTCGCTGGGTAGAGATTGCCCCCGAGGGTCAGGCCCGCATCCCATGCTTGCGCTGTCTCAGAAGCCATGGTTTGTTCCTCAACTCCCAATCCAAAGCCCAGTGCCAAGATTCCCCGGCTGGGACGCCACACTCCCAGCTCCAAAACCTGTTGCTTTCTCCCGGTGACTTCTCTGCCTGTCAGCCGCATCACTGTGCTGCCTGCGTACACTGGCTGGGCTTCCCCTGAGGTCAGTTCAGGGGGATAGGGCTGCGCCCCATGTTTGCGCTGTCTCAGGATGCCCTGCTCAGCTCCCTTGCACCCAGTCCAAAGCCCGGAGCCAAGGTTTCCTGACTGGGACGCTGGCTCCAGGCTCCGAAAACAATCTCTGCTTCCCTGTGGTTGTTCGTTTTCAGTCTTTGTCACTCAGGTCAACTCTTTAGATGTGTGTTTGATGGTCAGCGTTCATAGATGTCATGTACGTGATCGATTCACTTGTTTTTCTGAGTCTTTGTTGCAAGAGGGATCCGAGGTAGCTTCTACCTAGTCAGCCATCTTGGCCCCGGCTCCGGGTTGTGCTTTTTTTTATCCATTTTGCCTCTCTCTCTTTAGAGGCACAATTAAGCCATTTACATTCAGTGTGATTATCGATAGGTATGAGTGAAAACCTTATGAATAGCAGTAGAACTATGTCTGATATAGTGCTGGAAGATAAGCCCCCCAGGTTGGAAGGCCCTCAAAAGATGGCTGGGGAAGAGCTGCCTCCTCAAAGTAGAGCCGAACTTAATGACTTGGATGGAGTAAAGCTTTCGGGACCTTCATTCACTGATGTGGCATGACTCAAAATGAGAAGAAACAGCTGCAAATGTCCATTAATAATCAGAACCTGGAATGTACAAAGTATGAATCTAGGAAAATTGGAAATCTTCAAAAATGTAATGGAATGCATAAACATTGATATCCCAGGCATTAGTGAGGTGAAATGGATTGGTATTGGCCATTTTGAATCACACAATCATATAGTCTACTATGCAGGGAATGACAACTGGAAGAAGAATGGTGCTGCATTCATTGTCAAAAAGAATATTTCAAGATCTATCCTGAAGTACAACGTTGTCAGTGATAGGATAATATCCATACGCCTTCAAGGAAAAACAGTTAATACGACTATTATTCAAACTTACACACCAACTACTAGGGCCAAAGATGAAGAAACAGAAGATTTTTTCATCAGCTCCTGCAGTCTGAAATTGATCAATCATGCAATCAAGATGCATTGATAATTACTGGCAATTGGAATGTGAAAGTTGGAAACAATGAAGAAGGATCAGTACTTGGAAAATATGGCCTTGGTGATAGAAACAATGCCACAAGCTGAATAATAGAATTTTGCAAGACCACCAAATTCTTCATTGCAAATACTTTCTTTCAACAACATAAACTGCGACTATACACATGGACCTCGCCAGGGAGAACACACAGAAATCAAATTGACTACATCTGTGGAAAGAAACGATAGAAAAGCTCAATGGCATCAGTCAGAACAAGACCAGGGGCCAGCTGTGGAACAGACCATCAATTGCTCATATGCAAGTTCAAGCTGAAACCAAAGCAAATCAGAGCAAGTCCAAGAGAGCCAAAATATGACCTTGAGTATATGCCACCTGAATTTAGGTACCATCTCAAGACTAGATTTAACACATCAAACACTAGTGACCGAAGACCAGATGAGTTGTGGAATGACATCAAAGACATCATCCATGAAGAAAGCAAGAGGCCACTGAAAAGACAGGAAAGAAAGAAAAGACCAAGATGGATGTCAGAGGAGACTCTGAAACTTGCTCTGGAACATCAAGCAGCCTAAGCAAAAGGACGAATTGATGAAGTAAAAGAACTGAAGATTTCAAAGGGTGTCTCAAGGAGACAAACTGAAGTATTATAATGACATGTGCAAAGAGCTGGAGATGGAAAACCAAAAGGGAAGAACACGCTCGGCATTTCTCAAGCTGAAAAAACTGAAGAAAAAATTCAAGCCTCCAGTTGCAATAGTGAAGGATTCCATGGGGAAAATATTAAACAACACAGGAAGCATCAAAAGAAGATGGAAGGAATACACATTGTACCAAAAAGAATTAGTCGATATTCAACAATTTCAAGAGGTGGCTTATGATCAGGAACTGATGGTACTGAAGGAAGAAGTCCAAGCTGCTCTGAAGGCATTGGTGAAAAACAAGGCCCCAGAAACTGATGGAATATCAACTGAGATGTTTCAACAAACAGATGCAGCACTGGAGGTGCTCACTCATCTATGCCAAGAAATATGGAAGACAGCTTCCTGACCAAGTGACTGGAAGAGATCCGTATTTATGCTTATTCCTGAGAAAGGTGATCCAACCGAATGTGGAAATTATAGAACAATATCATTAATATCACACACAAGCAAAATTTTGCTGAAGATCATTCAAAAATGGCTGCAGCAGTGTATTGACAGGGAACTGCCAGAAATTTAGGGCCGTTTCAGAAGAGGATGTGGAACCAGGGATATCATTGCTGATGTCAGATGGATCCTGGCTGAAAGCAGAGAATACCAGAAGGGTGTTTACCTATGTTTTATCGACTATGCAAAGGCATTCAACGGTGTGGATCATAACAAATTATGGACAACATTGTGAAGAATGGGAATTCCAGAACATTTACTTGTGCTCATAAGGATCCTTAACATAGATCAAGAGGAAGCTGTTCGGACAGAACAAGGGGATAGTGATTGGTTTAAAGTCAGGAAAGGTGTGCGTCAGGACTGTATTCTTTCACCATACCTACTCAATCTGTATGGTGAGCAAATAATCTGAGGAGTTGGGCTATATGAAGAAGAACGGGGCATTAGGATTGGAGGAAGACTCACTAACAACCTGCATTATGCAGATGACACAACCTTGCTTGCTGAAAGTGAAGAGGACTTGAAGCACTTACTAATAAATATCAAAGACCACAGCCTTCATTATGGATTGCACCTCAACATAAAGAAAACAAAAATCCTCACAACTGGACCAATGAACATCATGATAAATGGAGAAAAGATTGAAGTTGTCAAGGATTTCATTTTACTTGGATCCACAATCAACAGCCATGGAAACAGCAGCCAAGGAATTAAAAGACACATTGCATTGGGTAAATCTGCTGCAAAGGACCTCTTGAAAGTGTTGAAGGACAAAGATGTCACCTTGAAGACTAATGTGCACCTGACCCAAGCCATGGTATTTTCAATCGCATCATATACATGTGAAAGCTGTACAATGAATAAGGAAGACCGAGGAAGAAGTGATGCCTTTGAATTGTGGTGTTGGTGAAGAATATTGAATATACCATGGACTGCCAAAAGAATGAACAAATCTGTCTTAGACAAAGTACAACCTGAACACTCCTTAGGAGCAAGGATGGCGAGACTGGGTTTTGCATACTTTGGAAATGTCAGGAGGAATCAGTTCCTGGAGAAGGACATCATGCTTGGCACAGTACGGAGTCAGTGGAAAAGAGGAAGACCCTCAGTGAGGTGGATTGACACAGTGGCTTCAACAATGAGCTCAAGCATAACAAGGATTGTAAGGATGGCTCAGGACTGGGCAGTGTTTCGTCCTGTTGTGCATAGGGTAGCTATGAGTCAGAACTGACTCGACGGCACCTAACAACTACAACAACAACATGAGTTTATTGCTTTCACTTTGTTATGCTTTTGGGGGGGGTGCCGATGTTTTCCTTTTTCCTCCTACTTTCCTGTGTTGAGTTCCTTTGTTTGTAGACATTCTTCTCTTTCATTATTATAAATTTTGTGTTTATTGAGACTTTTTAATTTTCTGTTTTATTCTGATATGTAGGTTTGCTAACTTTCTTTGTGGTTACCTTGAAATTTACCCTTATCTTCCTAAGTTTGAACTGGTCTTTTATTACTTGATAACCCTTTGACTTCCTCTCCATTTAAAAGTTCTATACATACACTACCTATTGTATTGACATTGTCATTGTTTACAGATTGATTTCTGTTGCCCTATTTTAAGTCTTTTAGCTTTGTTTTGTCATTGAGAGTTCTTACCTAGGTTGGTATCTGGCTGATGCTGTCTTGTGTCCTAGACTCCAACCAAAGGACTCCCTTTAGTACTTCTTATAATTTAGGTTTGGTTTTTACAAATTCCCTGAATTTCTTTTTATCTGGAAATGTTCTAATTTCACCACTGTGTTTGCTTTCAACATACATTATTCTTGGTTGGCAGTTTTTTTCTTTCTGTCTTCTGTTAGGAGCTCCATCAAGTTGACTTCCCCTAGTCCCTTTCTGTGGTTGTTACTAGATAGGCTACAAGTTGGCAGGGGAACTCCACTTCTTATGTCTCCTGTTTTCCTTCAGTTTCTTCATATATTCAGTGTTTGATCTAGTTCATTGTCCCTTTATTTGATGCTTAGGGTCCCAGAATTGATATTTGTATCTGTTTTACTCAGTTTTTCTGGTCTTTGCACAGAGGGGTGGCATGATGCTCCTGTCTAGGGTGTCATGTTGGCTCCATTTCCAAACATTAGCTTCTTGAATGACTCCCACAGTAAACCAATGGCAGAGCCAAATTGGAATTCAGGACAAGCTCATTTCCTTTCCACAATCCCACTAGAAATTACTTATTAGAGGAGACCGATTCATTTTTTCAAACTGAGATATTTATAGGTCACATTTATTTTTTCTTACTCAAAATGAAAATGATTCTATTAACATTTTAAATATTTTAAAATATCAGGTTAAAAGTTTTATCTTTTACTTTTTAAATATCCCTTTCTGGTATATGTTCATTTTCTAAGGAGATATTATTCTGCTTCTTATTCAGTTTTTTTTTTTTTTAATTAATATGTAATACTTTATATGTGACTTAAATGAAACTTTTTTATGGGCCATTTATTTGTGCTATTTATTTGTTTGTTTATTAAAAGTGTTAAAACTATGACATAATGTTTTATGAGATTTGACTCCCACTGTCACACTTTTGTCTAAAATATATCTTTCCTTTGAGCTTTTTATTCCTATGCTGTTAAATTTGTATTCAACTTTCTGCAGTTTCTATTGAGTAAAATAGAGTAGAAAGGAGAATTATTTTGGTTATTTTGACAGTTTCTAAGATCCATTCTGCTATAGCAACATCCTTGTCCTCTTACAATAACTTGAAATTTAGACACTGCTTAAGCTTCTCCTACTTTTGGTGTATTTGGGTTTAGCCTGCTATATTTTCAAGTGAGTACTTATTAGTGATGTTACATTTCTACTGTTCTTGGGGTCATCAGAATTATGGTTTCCATTTTTGCTTCTTCCCACAATGATGGTCTTATAGCTGTTGGTGGTTTGTATTTTGGGGCTTAGAAGAAATCCTTGTTACCTGGTTTTCTTGTTAATTTTTTCTTTTTGGTACATATTTGATTCTGTATTGTTGTTTCTCTGTCTGTTACTCTTTCCACCAACTTCTCATTTATTTTTCTTCACTTGAGCCTGTTCAAAATTTAGTTTCACACATAGGACCAAAGTTATTTAGAAGTCTGGCAGAAGTAAGTTTTAATTATCAATACCCTTTTCTTTGTAGGTACTAACTAGGCTTGATATCCTTTCCACAAGGAAAAATGCAGCTAGCTAAAAATTAAATGTTTCATACAATTTTGGGGTTCACTTACAATTAAATAGACCATGTATTCATCTTAATCCAACAAAATGATTTCAAGAATAATGACAAAAAAGAGCAAGTAGGTAATTTACCCTTTATAGTACTAAAGCATTCTTTCTGATTGCCTAAACACTTTAAAATTAATCCAATAAAATACTGCAAAGTTATGCATCATAGCCAGGAAATGAAAATCCCTAGTGCTACCAAACACATTGTATTTACCTGCCCACCCTAAAACTTGGCATTGGCTGTCATAAATACAACTTAAGTCATCCTTTCAAAACGGCCATGTAATTTCTAAATAGCCCCTCAATAAAAAAGTGTTTTGAAGAAAGTATAGCATTTTTACTTTCTTTCAATTGACCAAAACACAGCAACCCTACTGTCTCCAATTCACCTCTTTCTTTCTTCTCTTAATCAAATTACTGTCCCAAATTGAGGCTTACTGGAAAGTCCTGTGGCTTCTTGATGGCAAAAGACATTTGTTTTATATGAGGTTAATGCATTTTCCAACAATAAGAAGGCATTTTCCGACAGTGGAGTGGCAAAACACAAGGGCTCTTTCTGTCCAAGAAGGCTTTTGGGCCTATGCTCCTTTTAGATCTCCCTGAAATTAATATTTCCTGACAACTTGAAGGCTTCAGTGCTGATTAAGGTAGACAAGTTGTGGGAATAATGAAACATTGTTCTTTATGGATAATAGGAGCTGTGGTAACTTTTTCATTTGACATTTGGCATAGCCCTTTGGATGGGGAATGACGGGGTTTGGGATGTTTTATCTCCTTCAGAAAAAGTACAATTTTATAGCATTCTAATACCCTGCTTCTATCAAATACCTGGCACAGAAAAGTTTGCATTAATGACTGAATAAACAAGTGAATAAATGAATAAAGCAATAAATGAAATTCAGTCTTCAGGAGGGCAACATTATTCTTTTCGCCCAGATATTGAACACAATCTTTGCAAATTTTCTGAGATCCAATATTTCATCAGTTAATGTGGAGTGGCCCAGCTTTTAGCAGGATGAATTTGTGGTTAAGATGAACACAAACAACCTTTACAAGGCATTGTGCGACCAAATAAAACAGAAAACAATAATGTGGAAATATACTTTTTCCCTGAATATTTCCTGTGCCCATGTTCTATTTTAAAATATGATTAATGACCAATTTTTCTGGAAAACTCTTGGAGTAGCTTATTTTACAACTTAGCTCCTTGTATTTCTTTCCAACATGTGACTGCTTTTCTATTTGGAGTGCCATCATTTCTTCTTTGTAACATGAAATGCAATGAGGAAAGAGCAATCTGTATTTCTGTTTTTTCCTCTTGATTTTCAGTTTTGTGAATTTGTTAAAGAAAATTTTAACGTGGTGAAAAATCTGTTCAAGAAAGAAGAAAAATATTATAATTTAATTTGGGCCATACTGTGATTGAGAACACCAATCAAATATTCTGTATTCATAGCCAACTCTACCCAACTGAAAATGATCTGGGGGAGAGTTAATTAAATTCATTAAATATCAAAAATTTCATTTCTGTCCAAAAAGTTCAAATATTTCATCAAAAAGGCAAAAAAAAAAAAAAAAAGGCACAGGACATTATAAATGAGTCTCTCATTTTTGTTCACTAAGTTTATGGCAGAAATACTGACTGGAACAAATAATTTTTTCTTTTTTTTTTTAATGAGTAAAAGAAAAGGACAACAAATTAAGTGAAATATCTTTACCAGATTAAAATAGGCTAGCTATACTCAGGTATCAAGTTTTCCATTGGTAGTAATTTAACAGAAAATTCTAATGGGTAAATTTAGTAATTTTTTCATGATTTAAGCATTATCAGGAAAAATAAAAGGAGAAATAGCCACAGTAACAACATTAATCAAATGGGCTATCTTAAATATTTTGGGAAGAGATAGCTTAGATAATTCTCACACTGTCTCTGACTTTGAAAGCAAATTACATTTCTATTAATTTTATGTTCTTCCAAACCACTATTTTTATTCAGTCATGTCATAAAAAAAAAAGTCACCTAAAAAGCATCAGAATTGATGAAGACTACAAAACATTAAAGGATGTGATATCACATTAGTGTGTAGGAAATGTTTCATTTCCTGAATAATATCTATCATTACTTTCTAAGACTCTCAGGTATAGAGCAATAATCTATACATATCATTCTACATGTTATTACAGGGATACTTTTCTGTGTTTATAAAGACAATCACTCACACCACTCACATACAACTGTAAGACAGCTGCCAAAAATATTAAGATGCAGAAAATTTACACATCTGTAACTAGACTGTAATGCAATATGGAAAACTCCTTAAATCACGAACTTTAAAATTAAGAGTTCATCTCTACAAAGCTATTTATCAGAGCAAAATATCTCACAACCATCAAATGTAGTGACTCTTGTAAGACTCCATTGTCTTCTTAGCCTCTGTTTTTTTTTTCCTTAATTGATCACTTATTTACTTGTTAAAAGTGATATATTGCTATAGATTTATTTACAACGAAAAGAAGAAATCCAAAAATCAGTCACATTCAATATTCTTAAAAGAAAGTTGAAAAATATAATAGGAGTCAGGGTTGATGTCATCAAGGTTCGCAATTCTCAAGTATTATCGAAGTTTACATACATGCGCTATATTTGCTGTTCTTTATAGAGTGCTTGGAGTTACCAAAAAATGAGTTAACCACTCTTGAACACCAACCTGTTGGTAACTAATGCAACTCCAACATAGGTCACTTATTTTAGGCATCTAATATAATCTGATTTGAAGCTTAATCATTTAGCAGTATGGGATCAAAACCCTTAACTTCATTCAGCCAATCAATTATTCAAATATTTGCTGCAGACCCAAAATGCATCCAGAGTTATTGACAGCTATGGATAAAAAAATTAAAGATCTATCCTACTGTCAATGTGTGGAAGGATGAGTATGCTAAGTGAGAAAAGACAAAGGTCCAAATCAGCGAGAAAGTCTACATTTGCAAAGATTCGTTGTTGGGAGGAAGGGTAGTAGGGGAGCTGCAAGCATCTTCCTGAAGTTGAAGGACAGCTTATAACTGGAGACAATAGGAGAGACCTCGAGAAGGAAAAATAGCCCAGATGACAGGGGCCTTAGCAATGCTTTGAAATTTAGATGCTACCTTCAAAGCAATCAAAAAACATTAAAATTTTAAAAATATTAGGATTTATTAAATTACATACAAAGATGTAATCACTAAAACAAAAACAAAATTCTGCTATCATTCTAGAGAATTATTTTCAGAAGAAGTGGGTTAAAAATGGGTTTTGGCATGAATAATATTGTCCACAGACAGTGTAAAGCCATGGTTAAGAGAATATGTTTTTATCACTCGTAACAGCAATTAACTGGAAAATATTCATATTTTAAACATTTCCTTAAGGCAGTCATAATTCCCACAACTTTAAAATGTCTTGGTCAAATAATTAGAATAAAATATTTTGTCTGACACCCAAGCCTGTATCACTTCTCCTGGAGTCAATAATAGGTGTTAAATGAACTGTTTTTCCTTTAGAATTGGGCTCAGAGTACATCAGACAGCTATTTTCAAAGTGGGTATTAATAAAAATGTCACTTTCTTTCAGAGACCTTATTTGATCTCTGTTTGTAATCTGAACCTGTTGTCATGCATTGCACATGATACACCTCCATTAAATCTCTACTGAAATGGACTGTTCACAAAATATATTCCCAAGATATTTTTATTTAATGAATATTTTTCTCTCTTCTCTAAGGAAAAAAACAGGACAGAGACTAACCCACTTATAGCTGATAATTATACTTCAGTATGAATGAAGGAGGGAATGCCTTTGCCACTACCAAATGTTATAAGCAAAGTGAAAAATAAATATATATAAAGAGTTTTAAAAGAAGAAAACTTCCTGTTAAGCAAAGGTTGCATATTAGGAGATTATAATTGTGAATTTTAGAGTTTTCTTTTCTATTAGAAGAAAAAAATCACCAGGTCAAGAGGGAGCAAGAATTTATTCTTTTTAAATTAGTCTCTGTGTCCCAAATATACAGCAATGACAGAGTATCTTTTTTATACAAAAATACATAGAATCAATAAAAATAAGATTAATACCTGCTTGGACCAAAAGTGGAAAAAAACTGTGCAAACATAAGAAGGTGTCTTAGTCATCTAGTGCTGCCATAACAGAAATACCACAAGTGGATGGCATTAACAAAGGGAAATTTATTTTCTCATAGTCTATTACGCTAAAAGTCCAAATTCAGGGTGTCAACTCTAGGGGAAGGCTTGCTGTCTCTATCAGCTCTGGAAGAAGGTCCTCATTCTCAGTCTTCCCCTGGTCAAGGAGCTTCTCAGGCACAGAGACCCCGTGTCCAAAGGGTGCGCTCTGCTCCTGGTGTTGCTTTCTTGGTGGTATGAGGTCCCCAACCCTCTGCTTGTTTCCCCTTCCTTTTATCTCTTGAGAGATAAAAGGTGACACAGGCCACACCCCAGAGAAACTCCCTTTACCTTGGATCAAGGAGGTGACCTGAGTAAGGGTGATGTTACAATCACACCCTAATACTCTCAACATAAAATTACAATCACAAAATGGAGGACCACCACACAATACTGGGAATCGTGGCCTAACCAAGTTGATACACACATTTTGAGGGGGATGTAATTTAACCCATGACAGGGGGCATTTGCTATGGACAGCTAATTAATAGAGAAAGTCAGAAATTTTACCACTGTTGGGCTAACAAGGCAAAAGCAAACAAAACCAAACACATTGCCATTGAGCCTATGCCAATGCATGTTACCTCATGTGTTTTAGAGTAGAACTGTGCTCTATAGAATTTCCTGGGATATAATCTTAATGCAAGCACATTATCAGGCATTTCTTCTCTGGTGGTGCTGGGTAGGTTCAAACCACCAATCTTCAGGTTAGTAGTTGAGTGCAAACCATTTGTGCCACCTAAGGACCTACCAAGACCAAAGTTACTCTATTTGTGGTGGAGAAACAAAGATAAATCCACCAAATAAAGTTAGGAGTTTCAGCCAAACTTTTCATTCCCCAAAAGAAGAATGAAAAAGTACTTGACCCCTCCTCTGTACTGCAGGGTATATAAAGCTTTGAGAGAGAAAAATGACAGCCCTGTGCCTAACATGGACCACTCAACTTCTATGCTTAGTGACTGCATGTGTGACATTCTCTAAATCTCTCCCAGACAGAAATCCCAAGGCCCCAATATAAGTCCTGATTCTGCCTGGTTCTGTACCATATGTAGCCAGGTAAAGCAATAAAAACTGTATTATAAAGCATTAATGCAGAGAGGAGAGCCCTTCCACCAAAAAAAAAGAAAAGCTTAAAACTAAAATCCCAAAGTGCATGATAGAAACAAACACTAAGAAACACTGTGAAAAAATCTCAGCAATTAGAAGATTTGTTTCTCATTACATGCAATTAATTGAGCAATCTGAAAAATTACTTTTAAAAAAGTATTACAAATATACGAATATAAGGAAACACCAATGAAAAGGTAAAGGAGTGTTTTGCCAACTTAAATATAAAAGGGTGTTAAAAAATGGTTTACTCATAATCAGTCAATTAATTAACTCATACATATTTAAAATTGCATATAAAAATATATTACTTTGAAATATCACATTTTTCATTTGTATTATGTAAAAATAACAAATACAGGTTTTTCATTAATATCAAAGGCAAGAAAAATTTTGCTGCAGATCATTCAAAAGTGGCTGCAGCACTACATTGACAGGGAGCTGCCAGAAATTCAGGCTGGATTCAGAAGAGGATGTGGAACCAGGGATATCATTGCTGATGTCAGGTGGATCCTGGCTAAAAGCAGAGAATACGAGAATGATGTTTACCTGTGTTTTATTGACTACGCAAAAGCATTCAACTGTGTGGATCGTAACAAATTATGGATAACATTGCAAAGATTGGGAACTCCAGGATACTTAATGGTGCCCATGAGGAACCTGTACATAGATCAAGAGGCATTTGTTCGGACAGAACGAGGGGATACCAATTGGTTTAAAGTCAGGAAAGGTGTGCGTCAGGGTTGTATCCTTTCACCATACCTATGCAATCTGTATGCTGAGCAAATAATCTGAAAAACTGGACTATATGAAGAAGAAGTTCCTCCATCAGGATTGGAGGAAGACTCATTAACAACCTGTGTTATACAGATGACACAACCTTGCTTGCTGAATGTGAAGAGGACTCGAAACACTTACTGATGAGATCAAAGACCACAGTCTTCAGTGTGGATTACACCTCAACATAAAGAAAACAAAAATCCTCACAACTGGATCAATAAGCAACATCATGATAAATGGAGAAAAGATTGAAGTTGTCAGGAATTTCATTTTACTTGGATCCATAATCAACACTGATGGAATCAGTAGTCAAGAAATCAAAAGACGCGTTGCATTGGGCAAATCTGCTGCCAAGTACCTCTTTAAAGTGTTGAAAAGCAAAGATGTCACCTTAAAGACTAAGGTGCGCGTTATCCAAGCCATGGTATTTTAAATCGTATCATATGCATGTGAAAGCTGGACAATGTATAAGGAAGATCAAAGAAGAGGTGACGCCTTTGATTTGTGGTGTTGGCAAAGAAGGTTGATTATACTATGGAGTGCCAAAAGAACGAACAAATCTGTCCTGGAAGAAGTACAACCAGAATGCTCCTTAGAAGGAAGGATGGTGAGACTACCTGCTACATATTTTGAACATGCTGTCAGGAGGGATCAGTCCCTAGAAAAGGACATCATGCTTGCTAATGTAGAGGGTCAGCAGAAAAGAGGAAGACCATCAAAGAGATGGATTGACACAGTGGCTGCAACAATGGGCTCAAGCATAACATTTGTGAGGATGGTGCAGGACCATGCAGTGTTTCGTTCTGTGGTATGTAGGGTCTCTGTGAGTTGGAACCGACTTGATGTCACCTAACAGAAACATGACTACTACTGCTACTACTATTAATATTACTACACAAATAACAACATATGTGCTGTTTACTACTAATATTACTTTAATAACAACAACTGCTACTACAACATCATCATATTAAGGTCATAAATGAGAGTAAGCAGAGAATAAAACAACAAATTAAGTACCCCCCATAACTTCGAATATTAAGATTATTAGATAGATTTTTAAAAATACGTATGAAATTTCTAAAAAAATAAAAGTGGTTCTGAAAAAGAGCAAGAAGGTGATAAATAATAAAACAGACAAGGCAGGCTTTGAAGAACCAAATAGAACTTCTGAAAACATAATAATTGTAATTAAAATAAATTTTAATGCAATGAATTAACTAAATAACAGAGTAGACATGAAGAGTGAATTAGAGAGCTAGAAAAAGTAAATCTGAAGAAATTATTAAAAATAAATACAGTGTAATGAAGAGTTAGAAAATAAATGTCTAAATAGACATTTAGAGACATGAAGGATACAATGAACATCTAAATTATTTCAAATTGTGGTTTCCAAAGAAGATAATAGGAGATAAGTACAATAAGAGACAAAAAATCTATAGATAAAAGAATCACAAACCAGGCAAGAGAAATAAAAGAAATAAAAAATTGGACATTTTGGATGAAAACAGCAGAACAAAAAAGATAAAGAAATCTTAAAAGTGGCTGGAGAGAAATTTAAGCTGAAGTAAAAAGAACTGCAATTAAATTGACTGCATATACCTTACAATAATAATGAATAGAAGAACACCATAATTTCCTAAAGAGCTGAGATAAAAGAAATGTCAACTTACGATCATGTACTCTGCCAAATTATCCTTAAAGAATGAGCTAGTAATAAGAACTAATAAAGTTAACCATCACCATCTTCAAAATATACTCAGGAAGTAGAAAAAGAGCTTAATAAGAAATCTTTGAGATGCAAAAAATGAGCAAAAAAATTGGTAAACAAAAAAGGTAAATGAAAAATATACTGATAGTATGAAACAATAGTCCTAAACCATAATAATGGGACTGAGGTAAAAGATCTAAAATATATAGAAAACTTTTACAATTTAAAAGCAAAAGACAAATAACCCAATCATAAACTTTGCAAAGGACATGAACAGACACTTCACCAAAGAAGATATTCAAATGGCCAACAGACACATGAAAAGATGCTCAACGTCACTAGCCATCAAAGAAATGCAAATTAAAACCACAATGAGATACATTTTCAATCCCATTTGGATAATAACATGGTGCAGTGGTTAAGCACTAGGCTGTTAACAGAAAGTTTGGCAGTTTGAACTCACTAGCTGCTCTGTGGTAGAAAGATATGGCAGTCTACTTCCACAAAGATTACAGCATTGGAAATCCTATGGGTCTCTCTGAGTCGAAATCTACTTGATTTCAGGAGGATGGCTAAGATTAAAAAAAATAAGGGGGGAGGTAGAGTCAAGATGGCAGAATAGACAGACGCTTCCAGCAAGCCCTCTTTACAACAAAGACCCGAAAAAACAAGTGAAACGAGTATATTTGCGACAAGCTGGGAGCCCTGAGCATCAAAGGCAAGCTTAGATAACGAAATGAGGGGCAGGGGGTGGAAGAGAATGATCAGAAGCAGAGAGGAGTTACTGGACCTGAATTGCGGGGAGCCCTCAGGCACCATTCCTGGTGGTGGGCTGGTACTAGTGTTTGGCCACAGTTTCCTCAGGTGAAGCAGCCAGCCACACAGCCTACTCACACCTCTGGAAACTGAGGACAACTGCGCTCTCGGCAAAAGCAAACTACTTCGTGTATTTTATCCTCCCCTTCCCAAGCAGGCTAACCAAGCAGGCTGCAGTAGCTAAACCCCTGGGCCTGAGATACACCCTGGTGAGCACCTAGAGCCATCCTCCCAGCCTTGGGGAAGGAAAAAAATTGCAACTGGGGGGAAAAGATAATTTGCTAGCTCCATTAACAGGGGTAGCTCAGGAAAGAAGTGGCTCCTGTCCAGGCATAAACTGTCTGTGGACCTTGAGCACCTTTCCCTTCCGCACGGACCTGTGTGGGCCTATTTCGGGAGAATAAGCCCTTGCTGGCAAACTCCAACCATTTCAGCAATGCGGTGGAGAGGTGGGTGTTTGATGTTTGACATTGCTTTGCCTATTAAACAAGGTCCTCACCTACCCACATCAGGGACCTAAGGATAGGTAGCTCCACTCAGGTCACCCAGCCACCTGTGACAGGGGACCAAAGATAACTAGTACCTCCCAGCCCTTACAACCAAAAACTTTGGGTGCCCATGGTCCCTCTGCAGAACCCACCCACTAGCACAGTCCAGGGAACAGAGACGCATTTTCCTCAGAGACACTTGAAGGTAGGTTCTCAAACCCCTGCCTTGTTCAGAGCATGACCCCCTGCTGCAATCAGATACTGGTATATACGCCAATCAACCCTGCCCCTCTAAGACTATAGGACAGATCCTGTACCACACACTTGATGATTAGCTACCTGGAAAACTGAGCTGAATTCATGCAAGAAAACTGAATGGACTCCTAGACTGATATACCTGATAACAGCTCTAGCTAGCTGGGGACAGGACATCAAAGCTCCAAAGGCGAAAATAATCAAGCTAGCTCACTCAAGCAACCCAGAGGGGTATAACAAAACAAAACAAAGCAAGCAGCTACAACACAGTAAGCAAGCATAAACTAATGCAATAACTTATAGATGATTCAGAGACAACAGTCAATATCAAGTCACATAAAGAAACAGACCATGATCACCTCAACAGGCTCTCAAAAACAAGAATCCAGGGATTTTCTAGATAAAAGTGCATTCCTGGAATTACCAGATGCAGAATACAAAAGTTTAATATACAGAACCCTTCAAGACATCAGGAAGGAAATGAGGCAATATGCAGAACAAGCCAAGGAACACATAAATAAAGCAACTGAAAAATTAGAAAGGTTATTCAGGAACATAATGAAAAGTTTAATAACTTGGAAAACTCCATAGACAAACAGCAATCAAAAATTCAGAAGATTAACAATAAAATTACAGAATTAGACAACTCAATAAAAAGTCAAAGGAGCAGAATTGAGCAAGTAGAAGCTACAATTTCTGAACTCAAAGATAAATCACTTGGCTCTAATATATTTGAAGAAAAATCAGATAAAAGATTTTTTAAAGAATGAAGAAACCTCAAGAATCATGTGGGACTCAATCAAGAGAAATAACCTACGAGTGATTGGAGTGCCAGAACAGAAACAGATACCAGAAAATACAAAGAAAATTGTTGAAGATTTGTTGGCAGAAAACTTCCCTTATATTGTAAAAGATGAGAAGATATCTATCCAAGATACTCATTGAACACCATATAACGTAGATCTGAAAAGAAAGTCACCAAGATAATATTATAATCAAGCTTGCCAAAACCAAAGATAAAGAGAGAATTATAAGAGCAGCAAGGGATAAATGAAAAGTCTCCCACAAAGGAGACCCAGTGAGAATAAGCTCGGACCACTCGGCAGAAACCATGTAGACAAGGAGGCAATGGGATGACATATTTTAAAAATTGAAGGAAAAAAATTGCCTGCCAAGAATCATATATCCATCAAAACTGTCTCTTAAATATGAAGGTGAAATTCAGACATTTCCGGATAAACACAAGTTTAGGGAATTCATAAAAACCAAACCCAAACTACAAGAAATACTAAAGGGAGTTCTTTGGTCAGGAAATCAATAATATCAGGTATCAACCCAAGACTAGAACACTGGGCAGAGCAACCAGAAGTCAACCCAGACAGGAAAATCCAAAAAAAACAAAGTAAGATTTAAAAAAAAAAAAAAGCCCCAAATGGGGTAACAGCGATGTTATTATATAAAAGAAGACAACATTAAAATAATAAAGAGGGACTAAGAATTGTAATCATACACCTTCCATATGGAGAAGAAGATATGGCGATACAAAGAATAAAAGTTAGTTTTAAATTTAGAAAAAGAGGGGTAAATAATTAAAAAACCATAAAGGAGACAAACTATCCTATACTCATCAAAGTAAAATACAAGGGAAAAATACAGACTCAGAAGAGACAAAATCAACAACAACAAATATGAGGAAAGGACAATATATAAAGAAAATCTACTCGGCACATAAAATCAAGAGGGAAAAAGAAACTGTCAACACACTAAAAAAGACATCAAAATGATAGCACTAAATTCATACCTATCCATAATTACGCTGAATGTAAATGGACTAAATGCACCAATAAAGAGACAGAGAGTGGCAGAATGGATTAAAAAACAAGATCCATTTATACACTGCCCACAAGAGACACACCTTAGACTTAGAGACACAAAAAAAACTAAAACAAAAAGAATGGAAAAAAATATATCAAGCAAACAAAAAATCAAAAAAGAGCAGGAGTGGCAAAATTAATTTCTGACAAAATAGACTTTAAAGTTAAATCTATCACAAAGGATAAAGAAGGACAGTATATAATGATTAAAGGCACAATACACCAAGAAGATATAACCATATTAAATATTTATGCACCCAGTGACAGGGCTGCAAGATACATAAAACAAACTCTGTCAGCATTGAAAAGTGAGGTAGACAGCCCCACAGTAATAGCAGAAGACTTCAACACACCACTTTCAGTCAAGGACAGGACATCCAGAAAAAAGCTCAGCAAAGACACAGAAGATCTAAATGCTACAATCAACCAACTTGACCTTGTAGACATATACAGAACACTCCACCCAACAGCAACCAACTATACTTTCTTTTCTAGCGCACATGGAACATTCTCTAGAATAGACCACATATTAGATCATAAAGCAAACCTTAGCAGAATCCAAAACACTGAAATATTACAAAGCATCTTCTCTGACCATAAGGCCATAAAAGTGGAAATCAATAACAGGAAAAACAGGGAAAAGAAATCAAACACTTGGAAACAACAATACACTGCTCAAAAAAGACTGGATTATAGAAGACATTAAGGATGGAATAAAGAAATCCATAGAATCCAATGAGAATGAAAACACTTCCTATCAGAACCTTTGGGACACAGTGAAAGAAGTGCTCAGAAGTCAACTTGTATCAATAAATACACACATCCAAAAAGAAGAAAGGGCCAAAATCAAAGAATTATCCCTACAACATGAACAAATAGAAAGAGAGCAACAAAAGAAACCCACAGGCACCAGAAGAAAACAAATAATAAAAATTAGAGCTGAAATAAATGAAATAGAAAACAGAAAAACAATTGAAAGAATTAACAAGATCAAAAGCTGGTTTTTTGAAAAAATCAGCAAAATTGATAAACCCCTGGCCAAACTGATAAAAGGAAAACAGGAGAGGAAGCAAATAACCTGAATAAGAAATGAGAGGGGTGATATTACAACAGATCCAACTGAAATTAAAGGAATCGTATCAGGTTACTATCAAAAACTATACTCAAACAAATTTAAAAACCTAGAAGAAATGGATGATTTCCTGGAAACACACTACCTACCTAAACTAACACAAACAGAGGTAGAACAACTAAATACACCGATAACAAAAGAAGAGATTGAAAAGGTAATCAAAAAACTCCCAACAACAACAAAAAAAAAACCCTGGTCTGGACGACTTCACTGCAGAGTTTTCGGCTTCACTGCAGAGTTCTACCAAACTTTCAGAGAAGAGTTAACACCACTACTACTAAAGGTATTTCAGAGCATAGAAAAGGATGGAATACTCCCAAACTCATTCTATGAAGCCACCATATCCCTGATACCAAAACCAGGTAAAGACACCACAAGAAAAGAAAAGGATATAGACCTATATCCCTCATGAATGTAGATGCAAAAATCCTCAACAAAATTCTAGCCAATAGAATTCAATGACATTTCAAAAAAAAAAAAAAAAATCGCCATTACCAAGTGGGATTCATACCAGGTATGCAGAGATGGTTCAACATTAGAAAAACAATTAATGCAATCCACCACATAAATAATACAAAAGGCAAGAATCACATGACTTTATCAATTGATGCAGAAAAGGCATTTGACAAAGTTCAACACTCATTCATGATGAAAACTCTCAGCGAAATAGAAATAGAAGGAAAATTCCTCAACATAATAAAGGGCATTTATACAAAGCCAACAGCCAACATCACCCTAAATGAAGAGAGCCTGAAAACATTCCCACTGAGATCGGGAACCAGACAGGGATGCCCTTTATCACCACTCTTATTCAACATTGTGCTGGAAGTCCTAGCCAGAGAATTAGGCTAGATAAAGAAATAAAGCGCATCCAGATTGGCAAGGAAGAAGTCAAAGTATATCTATTTGCAGATGACATGATCTTATATACAGAGAACCCTAAGAAATCCTCCAGAAAACTACTGAAACTAATAAAAGAGTTCAGCAGAGTATCGGGATACAAGATAAACATACAAAAACCAGTTGGATTCTTCAACACCAACAAAAAGAACATCGAAGAGGAAATCATCAAATCAATGCCATTTACAGTAGCCCCCAAGAAGATAAAATACTTGGGAATAAATCTTGCCAGACATGTAAACAGCTTATACAAAGAAAAGTACAGTACACTTCTGCAGGAAACCAAAAGAGACTTACATAAGTGGAAGAACATACCTTGCTCGTGAATAGGAAGACTTAACATTATAAAAATGTCTGTTCTACCAAAAGCGATCTATGCATTTAACGCAATTCCGATCCAAATCCCAAAGACATTCTTTAATGAGATGGAGAAACAAATCACCAATTTCAAATGAAAGGGAAAGAGGCCCCAGATAAATAACTGAAAAAAAAGAACAAAGTGGGAGGCCTTACTTTACCTGATTTTAGAACCTATTGTACTTCCAAAGTAGTCAGAACAGCCTGGTACTGGTACATCAACAGGTACATGGACCAATGGAACAGAACTGAGAGTCCAGACATAAATCCATCCACATATGAGCAGCTGATATTTGACTAAGTGCCTAAAGCAGTTAAATGGGGGAAAAAGGCAGTCTTTTGAAAAAATGGTGCTGGTATAACTGGATATCCATCTGCAAAAAAATGAAACAAGATCCATACCTCACTCTATGCACAAAAACTAACTCAAAATAGATCAAAGACCTAAATATAAAATTTAAAACGATAAAGATTATGGAAGAAAAAATAGGAACAATGTTAGGAGCCCTAATACATGGCATAAACAGTATACAAAACTTTATAAAGAATGCAGAAGAAAAACTAGATAACTGGGAGCTCCTAAAAATCAAACACCTATGCTCATCCAAAACAAACAAAAAAAAAAAACCAAACCCACTGCCGTTGAGTCAGCTCCGACTCGTAGTGACCCTATAGGACAGAGTAGAACTGCCCCATAGAGTTTCCAAGGAGCTCCTGGCAGATTTGAACTGCTGACCTCTTGGTTAGCAGCCATAGCACTTAACCACTAGACCATCCAAAGACTTCACCAAAAGAGTAAAAAGACTACCTACAGGCTGGGAAAAAGTTTTTTGCTATGACATTTCTGATCAGCACCTGATCTCTAAAATCTGCATGATACCGCAACAAAAAAAAAAAAAAAAATTTTTTTTTTTTTTTTTACTGCAAAAACTCAACTGCAAAAAGACTACCCAATTAAAAAATGGGCAAAAGATATGAATAGACACTTCACTAAAAGACATTCAGATTTCAAACAGATATATGAGGAAATGTTCACAGTCATTAGCAATTAGAGAAATGCAGATCAAAACTACAATGAGATTTCATCTCACTCCAGCCAGGCTGGCATTAATCCAAAAAACACAAAATAATAAAAGTTGCAGAGGCTGTGGAGAGATTGGAACACTTATACACTACTGGTGGGAATGTCAAATGGTACAACAACTTTGGAAATCGATTTGTCTCTTCCTTAAAAAGAACTACCATACGATCCAGCAATCCCACTCCTTGGAATATATCCTAGAGAAATAAGAGCCTTTACATGAACAGATATATGCACACCCATGTTTATTGCAGCACCGTTTACAATAGCAAAAAAGATGGAAGCTACCAAGGTGCCCATCAATGGGTGAATGGATAAATAAATTATGGTACATTCACACAATGGAATACTACACATTGATAAAGAACAGTGAGGAATCTGTGAAACATTTCATAACATGGCGGAACCAGGAAGGCATTATGCATGAAATCAGTCAGTTGCAAAAGGACAAATAAAAGAACTTGAGAAATAGTTTAAATGGAGAAGAAAACATTCTTTTGTGGTTACGAGACGGGGGGGAGGGAGGGTAGTAGAGGGGCATTCACTAAATAGTAGATAAGAACTACTTTAGGTGAAGGGAAAGACAGTACACAATACATGCAAGGTCAGCACAACTGGACTAAACCAAAAGCAAAGCAGTTTCCTGAATAAACTGAATGCTTTGAAGACCAGTGTAGCAGGGGCAGGGGTCTGGGGACCATGGTTGCAGGGGACATCTAAGTCAATTGTCATAATAAAATCTATTAACAAAACATTCTGCATCCCACTTTGAAGAGTGGCGTCTGGGGTCTTAAATACTTGCAAGCAGCCATCTAAGATGCATCGATTGGTCTCAACCCACCTGGATCAAAGGAGAATGAAGAACACCAAGGACACAAGGTAATTATGACCCCAAAAGACAGAAAGGGGCTCATGAACCAGAGACTACATCATCCTGAGACCAGAAGAACTAGATGGTGCCCAGTACGACTGATGACTGCCCTGACAGGAAACACAACAGAAAACCCCTGAGGAAGCAGGGGAGCAGTGGGATGCAAACCCCAAAGTCTTATAAAAAGACCAGGCTTAATGGTCTGACTGAGACTGGAAGGACCCCAGTGGTCATGGCCCCCAGATCTTCTTTTGGCCCAGGACAGGAACCATTCCCGAAGCCAACTCCTCAGACATGGATTGGACAGGACAGTGGGTTGGAGAGGGATGCTGATGAGGAGTGGGTTTCTTGGATCAGGTGGACACTTGAGACTATGTTGGCATCTCCTGTCTGGAGGGGAGATGAGAGGGTGCAGGGGGTTAAAAGCTGGCGAAATGGACACGAAAAGAGAGAGTGGAGGGAGAGAGCAGGCTGTCTCATTAGGGGGCGAGTAATTGGGAGTGTGTAGCAAGCAAGGTGTATATGGGTTTTGTGTGAGAGACTGACTTGATTTGTAAACTTTCACTTAAAGCACAATAAAAATTATAAAAAAAAATGGGAAAATGACAAGTTTTGGAGGAGACTTGGAGAAGTTGTGACCCTCATCCTTTGCTGGTGGGAATGCAAAATGTTATAGCCATTGTGAAATAGCCTGGTAGTTCCTTAAAAAACTGTAGGTGTAGCTGCCTTCTGACCCAGGAATTCCAGTCCTAGATATTTACCCTAGGAGTCTAATAGAAGTGACACAGACATATGCACACCTATGATCATTGCAGCACTATTCACAATACCAAAATATGGAAAGCAATCCTAGTGCCCATCAACAGAGGAATGGATGAGTAAAATGTGGTACATACGTACTATGGCATATTACTCAGCAATAAAGAAAAACGAGTTCCTGAAAGATCTTACAATATGAATGACCTGGAGGACACGATGTTGAGCAAAATAAGTCAATCAAAATATATATAGTATGTTCTCACTTGTATGAAATGATGCAAACGGGTATATATACAGAAACTAGTGTTCATTTGCGATTTCAGAGGGAGCAGTTGATAGGGAGAAGTACTCTCTAGGTAGTAGTCGCTTTTGTTTAGAGAAATGAGAAAATTGGAAGTGAATATGGGTAAAGTTTGCACGGCATGACAGATGACCTTAACCTGTACTTAGGGAAAGTGATGAATGGCCAAATGCTAGGTTGGGTATGGTTTTGCAATGATAACAACCACCAAATAAAAAAAAAAAAGAGGGTGGGATACAGATGCTGATATCAATTAGACATAACCAATCACTTCATGTGATTAATTCTTTTGGTTTAGGATCTTGCAGTACAATCCAGTCAACTGGCATAATATAGATCTTAAAATTTATGTTCTACCTCCCAGTATGAGTAGTAATATGTGGGGTCTTAAAAGCTTACAAGTGGCCATTTAATACACAACTATTTGTCTTTATTCATCTGGAACGAAACAGAAAGAAGAAAACCTAAGAATCAGAGAAAGAATCAGACTACAGGAATTATTGCCTGCATGAACCACTGCCTCCTCCATATTGAAATCAGAAGAACTAGATGGTTCCCATCTATTACTACTGAACATTCTAATCAGAAACACAGCAGCTGAATCCTGATAAAAAGAAAGAAAAACAGGGAAGAAAACTTAAAATTCTTAAAGAATCCAGATTTACTGGACCTATTGAGGCTGGGGAAACTACGGTGGCGTCGTGGTTAACAGCTATGGCTACTAACCAAAAGGTCAGCAGTTCAAATCCACCAGGCGCTCCTTGGAAACCCTATGGGGCAGTTCTACTCTGTCTTATAAGGTCGCTATGAGTCACAATCAATTAGACAGCAATGGGTTTGGTTTGGTTTGGTTTGGTTGTTGAGGCTAAATGAGTCCCCAAGACTATGGCCCTGAATGCTTTGCAAATCTTGAAACTACTCTCTGACGTCACCTTTAACCTAAGTGATAGTTTAGCTTGAAGAGTCAAGATTTTCATCCGTGAGTACTGCATTAAAAAAAAAATTGATATAAAACCAAAGCATCAATAGCTATTATAAAGCATAAAGGAGATAGTTGGGGGCCAGAGAGATTAAGTAAATGGAAGTAAAACAACTAAAACAGAAATAACAAGAATGTTGACACAAATGTGAAGAATGTAACCAACGTCACTGATCGTTAGGTCTAGAAACTATGTAACGGGAGAAGGTTCTACTCCGTATATTTTCACTGAAATTAAATTAAATTAAAAAAATAATTGCAAAATGCTATATATTAATAAGTGGGATGCAGTTAAAGGTATATTTAGGATAATTCATTCCTATGTTAAAATAATTACTGAAAGATATTCAACTTTAAAAAAAAGAGAGAAAATAAAGCTAATAAAAAGAGCAATTAAATAGAAGACCAAGGTACAAATTAGTAGAAGGACTAAAAAACAAATTTTTTGAGATATATCAAGCAAAAGTGAATTTTCAAACCTCTGTTGATGTTAAAAAAGAGAAAAGAAAATATGTAAAATTCAGAATGAAAATTTTGATAACTACAGATGCAGCAGCGATTAAGAAGAATGAAAAAACTATCTCAGGGCAACAGTTTCAGGGTTTCATCCAGGCTCCAAGGTTCCAGAAAGTCTGGAGTCCATGAGAATTTGAAATTCTGTTCTGCATTTCCCCCTTTGGTCAGGATTCTTCTTTAGAATCTTAGATCAAAATGTGTCCAGTAATGGTATCCAGGCAGCATCCAGTTCCTCTGGTTTCATGGCAAAGGAGGCAATTGTTCATGGTTGGGAATCTTTAAACTTTAAACCAAAAGTATCCCCTGAAGTCTTCTTAAAACTGAACAATAGTTTAGCTTAACTAGTAAAAAATGTCAGCCTTGAGTTTTACACTCTTTTAAGAACTATCTGTATGAGATCCAAGTGATACTAGTAACTCGAAAGATTAGATAGGAAATTTAGGGGGCAGTGAGTTTATATTAATGGGGGAGGAACAACTGAGAAAAAGAGGGTGAGAACAGATACACCGTTGAAATCAATGTCAATAAATTTTACAAGTCGAAATGGTTGAATTGGTGTATGTTTTGCTATGTATAGTCTCAACAAAAACAAACAAACAAAAAATGAAGCATTTGATCATTTTTCATTTACTGTGTAAAAAAACTGCCCACTTGTCAATGGGCTGCCTGGCAGTTCTGCTAATGTGATCTGTACTTAGCTGGGTTTGGCTGGGCTTACTGATGTATCTACTGGGGATCTGGATAGCCTGGCTGATCTAGGATGGCAACTGAAAGTAGGAAGACACATCTCCTCTCACATGTCTGTCACATCTTTCTAGCAGGTTAGACTTGACATATTTCCATGGCAGTGATAGAATCACGAAAAGGTAGCAGAAATGTGCAAGTGTATTTTCAAACCTCTACTGGCATTAAATTTGCTACTGTCCTGTTGCCTAAACCAAGTCACAGGTCCATGACACAGAGAAGCATGTAAAATTGGGGACATTAAGGCAATTAATTTGCCTCAAATACTATAAAACCCTATTTTGCTATTTTGTTTGAAAACTTAAAAGAAATGGACAAATTCTTAGAAAAATACTAAGGACTAAAACCAACATACAAAAAATAGAAAGCCTAAATAATTCTATAATCACTAAAGAAATTGAGTTAGTTGTTAAAAACATTCTTCCAAAGAAAACACCAGACATAGATACCTACAAAGGGAAGTTCTAACAATGTTTCAAGGTGCTGGTAATTCCACTTGCATACAATTTACCCCAAAACAAGAAAATTAGAGAGTCTGCAGGTTATTCTATAAACTGAATGTACTTTGTATGCCAAAACCAGATAAATATAGTATGAGAAAATAAAATTAATGGGTAGTCTCATTAATTTAAATAAATAAATAAAAATAAAACTCTTTTCTCATTAATTAAAATAGACTCAGAAGTCATCGGGAAAACATCGGAAAACGGGTTTCTTCTGAAGAGCCTGTCACCAGGCATGTGCTGCCCACCCTTGTTGGGATGATATCTCAGGTTTCACAGGCTCTGCTTCTGCCCTGTGCTGACCTATTCCACACTGGAGGCTACCCTCGTAGCCTGGGTCTTGCACAGAAGCAGGTACTGGACCAGGTCCAATATAAGCAAGAAGCATAGGTCTCACGTGCATCTCCGTGAGGAGTGTGTAGAGAATACTTGAACCTGGCCTTGAAATCAGGAGGAATAGCAATTGCAGTGCTCCTCCACTGGCAGTTCAGGGCATAAATCAAGCTTCTTCAATGGATAGAAATGATTATGCAAACACAAGGAGAAGAAGGGGAAAGAGAGAAAGAAAAAGAAAAGCAGCTTCCAGGAGAAAAATGTTAAATCAGTTGAATAAAAAGAATAAAAAATTAAGATTGAGACCATGTGAAGAATGAGGTCCCAAAATACCTCCAGTTTTAGGCTCCTATAAGACTAGAATTGCTTCCTGAGAAGCCTCTAACAAGTTCTTTAGCTAAACAAGGAGGAAAAGAGACATCCTGTCAAGAAGATTTGAATCAAGGACCTAACAGGTAGATCCTGATCAAAAGGAGGGAAAAAAAAAAAAAGTAGAACAAAAGTCAGATTCTTGTGGAACCAGGCTTACTGGATTCACTGAGACTGGAGGAATTCCCAAATCTATTGTACTGAAAAATCTTTAAACCTTGCACCACAATAGCAAGAAGTCATCTTTAAATGAAACAACAGGTTAGCTCAATTACTAAAAAAATGTCAACTTTAAACATTGTAGTCTTTTTAAAAATTCTGAGAGGCAATCCAAGATGGTAAAGTAGCCAGACACTTCGTGTTGTCCCTCTTACAACAAAGATGCCCTTCCAAAAAACTGAATCAGGTATGTAAGATCTTTTAGGAACCCTAAGCTTCAAAGACAAAGTTGAAGAATCTGACTGAGTGACAGGTGGAAGCACAGATAATTTGAAAACAACGGAAACAGAGAATTACAGATCTCTGGCATCCTGCTAACTAAACCTGCACAGCACAGACATACTGAGACAAGCAAGGACCATTCCAGACAAAACATTCCCTACCTGGTGCAGCCAAGCAGGAGTGACTCTGCGCGCACCTCCAGCACAAGTCAGGAGTGCTTCCAGCCCTGCAAAATTTAAGGGCACATACCAAACCCACCACGCGCTCCCCAGCCCCCTTTGCCAGAGTTCCACAGGTCTGAGGAGCACTCCCACCTTCCTTACCCATCCCTTTTCTTGTGACTTATTCCCTTGTGACTTATTCCAGCAGCATTCAACACTGCCAGGCCCCCTAAGCCGGGAGCTCACAGCCCAATCTGGCGGTGCCCTCATGTTCACCCAGCCACTAGCACTGCGGGTCCATGGATTTACAATGCCTTCCACCCCCTCCTATCACCCACACCAGCACCTTGCTGACCAAGCTGGCACAGTTTGGCCGTATTGAGAGAAGGCAGGCAGCACTCCCAGCTGAGCCCGCTCCACATGCTGCAGCTAAGCAGGAGTGTCTCTGCACACAAATCAGGAGCCAGACAGGAGGGCTTCCAGCCCTACACCTCAGTCACTGTGCACGCATCAGCCCCCCACGCCAGAGTTTCATGGAACTGGAGCGGGGGTCACATCCACACTTCTCACACATCCCCTCTTCCAGCTCTCAGAGTTGAAGACCTGTGGCCTTCTGCACCCTCCAGTTACCTGTGCTAGCACCCTGCTAGCCAAACCTGCACAGTGTGACCATATTGAGCAAAGCAAGCAGTATTTCCAGATGCAGCTCACTCCACCTGGTGCAGACAAGCAGGAGTGACTGTGCACTCATGGCCAAAGTCTGGCAGGGCTGCTTCATACCCTGTGAAAGTTAACTGCATAACTGCATCCACTCCACTCACTGCGCACAACCCAGCCCCCTGTGTTGGAGGTCCACTCTTACCTGCTTCACCCATACCCCTTCTCTTCTCACAACTAAAGGATGGCAGCATTCACCACCACCCTGGGCCCTAAGACGCGAGCTCAATCATTCATGCCAGGGTCTTAAGGGCTGACAGTGCTGTCCACTCCATCCAGCCACTCTCACTGGGACCCTGAGTTCTGGTGGCTCCCTCCAATCCCTCTAGCCAATAGCACCGAATGCCCAAGGTCCTACTGCACAACCTCCCTCATGATGCTCTCTAGTGGACAGGGGCATGCCTTCCAACTGGGCACCCCCTGCCTCACTCCCAGCATGCCCCCCTCACAACTAGAGGCTTGTGCCCACTCCAAATACCTCACACAGCCCTGCCTGCACAGGACTGTTCGTGAGAGTCTCCGCATCACCTACCCAGTGACTGATGGCCAGGGTACATTTGCACTAACCAATCAGCAAGCAGCAGAGTGCACACGCAACATACAACCCAATGGCCAGGGAGAACATCCCTTGCACCCAGGACCAGGTAACCAACAGGACAGATATATCACCTCACCAAAAATGCCACCTACATCCTCAGCAGCCCTATAAGAAGAGTGAACAAGGACCCATGCTCACACACTCAGTCACTGCTCCACTGCTCTGGGGGGGTAAGACAGGAGGTGAGAGTTTCAACGTGGCCAGATTAGTGACCAGAGTAGCACTCATGCCCAGCCTACTCAGATATATCAAAACTAAAATCCAGGATGCTGCAAACACAATAAATAAATAAAAAGTAACAACTTCTTGATGCCGTATTAAAAAAACACACCCAGTGCCATCGACAACAGAAAATACCAAATTGCATGAAGAAGCAGGACAAGATGACTCCAACATGAGAACAAAATAAAGAATCAGAAAACCTTCCAGAGGAAAATCAGGCAATGGAACTACCTGAGAAGAATTCAAAAGACTAATATACAGAGCTCTTCAAGAGATCAAGAAAGAGATCAGGGAAAACATAGACAAAGCCAAGGAAACTACAGACAAAGCAATAGAAGAATTCAGGGAAACTACAAAAAAAAAATGATAATAGTAGAAATTGACAACAGGAATAGCAAGGAAAAATTCAAACACATGGAGAATGAATAACACCTCGCTTATAAACCAATGGGTATTAGAAGAAATCAAGTATGGAATCAAAAAATTCATAGAGTGAAATGACAGTGAAAGCACACCTTACCAAAAAGTTTGGGATACAGCAAAAACAGTGCTTAGAGATCAATTTGTAACAACAAATGCACACATCAAAAAATAAGAAAGGGTCAAAATCAAACATTAACCCTACAACTCAAATAAATAGAAAGAGACGAGCAAAAGGAGCCTACAGTCACCAGAAGAAAAGAAATGACAAAAATCAGAGCAGAAATAAATGAAGTAGAGAACAGAAAAATAATAGAAAGAATCAACCAGAAGTTGGCTCTTTGAAAGGGTCAACAAAATCAACAAACGACTGGCCGAAATAACAAAGAAGAAGCAGGAAGGAAGCAAGTAAACCAAATCAGAAATGAGGTGAGTGATATCACAACAGAACCAACTGAAATAAAAAGGAACATAACTGAATACTATGAGCAACTGTTCTCCAACAAATTTGAAAAAGTAGAGGAAATGGACAAATGTCTAGAAACATACTACCTACCTAAACTAACACAAATTGAGATAGAGTATCTGAACAGATCCTTAATAAAACAAGAGATGGTAGAGATAATTAAAAAAAAAAAAGAAGACTCCCAACAGCAACAACAACAACTAAAAAAACCCTCAATGGGGAATCCTACCAAACATTCAGAGAAGCGCTCAAGCCAATACTCCTTAAACTATTTCAGAGCATAGAAAAAAAGAAACACTCCTGAATTAACTCTATCAAGCAAGCATAGCCCTGATACAAAAGCCATGCAAAAGCGCCACAAAAAACAAAACTACAGATCAATATTCCTCATGAATATAGATGCAAAAATTCTCAAAAAAAATTCTAGCCAATACAATTCAACAGCATATCAAAAATCTAATACATCATGACCAAGTGGAATTCATACTAGATATGCAAGGATGGTTCAACATTAGAAAATCAATCAACGTAATGCACCAAGTAAATAAAACAACAGAAAAGAATCACATGATCATCTTAATGGACACAGAAAAGGCTTTGAAACGTCTAACACCCATTCCTGATAAAAACACTCAGTAAGGAAATTCCTTGACACAACAAAGGGGATTTATACAAAACCAACAATTAACATCACTTTCAATGACGAGAGGCTGAAAACACTCCTCTGAGAATGAAAATAAGGATGCTCTTTATCACCAGTCCTATTTAACATTGTGCTGGAAGTCCTAGCTAGAACAATAACGTAACAAAATATAAATAAATAAATAATATAAAGAGCATCCAGATTGGTATGGAAGAGCTAAAATTATGCCTATTTGTATATATTATACTCCTATGTATAGAAAACCCCAAAGAATCCAAAAGAAAACTATTATAATTAGTAGAAGTTTTCAGCAAAATAGCAGGATTTAAGGTTAATGTACAAAAGTCAGTTGGATACCTCTAAACCAACAAAGAGAACTTCGAAAAGGAACTCAGAAAATCAGTGTCAATAGCCCCCCAGAAGATAAAATAATTAGGAATAAGTCAAACATGAAAGACCTATACAAAAAAAAAACAAAACTATAAAACATAACTGCAAGAAAACAAAACAAAATGCAAAAAAAAAAAAGCGTACGTAAAGAAAAATATACCATGCTCATGGATAGGAAGACTCAAAATTGTGAAAATGTTAATACTACCCAAAGCAACCTACAGATACAATGTAATCCCAATAAAAATTTCAACAGCACTCTTTAATGAGATTGAGAAACAAATCACCAGCTTTATGTGGAAAAGGAAGAAGCCTCAGATAAGTACAGCATTATTGAAGAAGAAGAACAAAGTGAGAGGCCTTGTACTATTTGATCTTAGAACCTACTATACAGCCACAGTAATCAAAACAGCCTGGTACTGGTATAACAATATACACATAGACCAATGGTAAAGAATTGAGAACCCAGAGATAAATCCATCTACCTACAGAGAGTCCATTAAATGGGGAAAAGATAATCTTTTCAACAAATGGTGCTGGCAAACTGGATGTCATAGAAATATCATACCCTCCAGCAACCCCACTCCTAGGAATATATCCTAGATAAAAAGGGCCATCTCAGGAATAGATATGCACATCCGTTTTCATTGCAGCATTATTCACAATATCAAAAAGATGGATACACACTTGAGACTATGTGGGCAGCTCCTGTCTGGAGGGGAGCTGAGAGGGCAGAGGGGGTCAGAAGCTGGCAGAATGGACACGAAAAGAGAGAGTGGAGGGAAGGAGCCAGCTGTCTCATTAGGGGGAGAGAAATTAGGAGTATATAGCAAGGTGTATATAAATTTTTGTATGAGAGACTGACTTGATTTGTAAATTTTCACTTAAAGCACAATAAATTTTTTTTTAAAAAGATGGGTACAACATAAGTGCCTATCAAGAGATGAATGGATAAACAAGTTGCAGTACATTCACACAATGGAATACTATGCAATGATAAAGAATAATGATGAGTCTATGATACATCTCACAACATGGATAAATTTGAAGGGCATTATACTGAGTGAAATATGCCAGTCACAAAAGTACAAATATTGTATGAGGTCACAATTATAAGAACTCAATAAAAGGCTTACACACAGAAAAAAAAAAAAGCATTCTTTGATGGTTATGAGAGTGGAGAGTGAGGGGAAGAGGAAATCACTTACTAGATCGTAGACAACTGTCAACTTTGGCGATGGGAAAGATAACACAATATAAGGGAATTCAGTACATCTTGACCAAGGCAAAGTCATAGAAGCTTCTGAGACACATTCGAACACCTTGAGGGACTGAGTTGCTGGGTCTGAGGGCTGGGAACCATGGTCTTCAGAGACATCTAGGTCAATTGGCATTAACATATTTTGTAAAAAAAAAAAAAATGTTCTGCATCCTACTTTTATGAGTAGCATCTGGGGTCTTAAGAACCTGCAAGTGGCCATACATCTATTGGTCCCATTCCATCTGGAGCAAAGGAGAATGAAGAAAACCAAAGACACAAGAAAAATATTAGCCAAAGGACTAAAAGACCACATGAACCACAGCCTCTACCAGCCTGAACCCAGAAGAACTAGATAGTGCCAGGCCACCACCAATGACTGCTTGACAGAGATCACAGTAGAGGGTCGTGGAGGGGCAGGAGAAAATGTAGAGCAATTCAAATTCACACAAAAAAGACCAGACTTACTGGTTTGACAGAGACTGGAGGAACCCCCGAGATTATGGCCCTCGGACACCCTGCTGACTCAGGACTAAAGCCACTCCTGAATCCACTTTTCAACCAGAGATTAGAAAGGCCCATAAAACAAATAATGTGTGTATAAATTTTTGAATGAGAAACTAAGTTGCACTGTAAACTTTCACATAAAGCTCAATAAAACAAAGATTTCTCTGTATGAGATCAATTGATAACAGTAACTCTAAAGCACAGATGAGAACTTTAAGGGGCAGAGAGTCTAAGCTAATGGTGGTGAAACAATATGGGTAGCGATAGAGAGAATGGTGAAACTACGTGAAGGATATAACCAAAGGCATTGAACTGTACATGGAGAAATTGTTGAATGGGTATATGTTTTGTTGTGTACATTCTCACAAAAAAAAAAAAAAAAAGAAGCTCTGAATCCACCGATGAGATAACCACAGAGAAAGGACCCCAGTGTTTTCATTTACATTAGCCAATTAAAAGAAAAAAAAAAAAACTTTTTTTTTTCTTTTAATCTTATTGGTCTAGGCTATTCCATGATCATTGAAAACACCTGTGGATTTAGTAGCATGAAAGAAAAGGTCAAGAACAATGACTACCACACTACCAGTGCCTAGAGGAACCTGGAGATAACTTCAAGGTAATGTATCATAAAACTATAGTTTACAACAGACCAGAGTCCACTTATTACAATGCTATACAGAAGCTACTGGCTCAAAAATGATAGGAGAAAAAGCTTAACTTTTGTTTAAGTAAATAAGACAATTCCATTGTCTAATTTCTTTGGACTGGTTGCCTTCTAGCACCTTTATGTAGATTAGTTCTCCAGACCTTATTTTGGTAAGACTGGTGTGAGAATCTGATTGTTGCGTTGATTAGGGCAAACTAGAGACAACTGAAAAAAAAAAAAAAAAATCATCTCCTAAAACCGCTATAGATTTCCAGATAAGTCCTTGAGGTTACTGTAGCTTGTCAAAGGGAAAATGGCAGCTAGTGTCTTGGCAGGCCTCAGTGAGAAGAACAAAGGGACTTTCTCTGATCTCAAGCAACAGTATCACACGTGTTGAGATTAGAAAAGTAGTGGTAAGGAACATGTAATACAGTACTTTCCATATTATACCCCCAGCCTGCTGAGCACAAACACCCAGCTCTGATTTAGGAGCTGCTTAAAATTTTTTTTTTTTTTTTTAAGAAGGCAGGCCCCTGTTTGTATAGGCTGCACTGCTGGAGCTGTGGAGTGGACTGTGCTCATTTGTGTTCTATCTCATAGGTGCTGCTGGTTATCTGGGCTTCCTGTGTGAACAAAAGGAATTAGAAAAACTGACCCCTTAAAAAAATTCCATGAAAACACAGTATGACCCCCATGAATTACCAGTAGTAATTACTGAAAAACAAAACAGTTCACATATATGTATATGTACAGGACTTGTGTGTGGGTGTATGCCTGTGAATGTGTGTGTATATTTTCAAGCTATTTTACTTTCAAATATGGAACAATTTGAACTAAGGATGTACAATATACTCTTTTAAGATTTTAATAATCACCATGAGTTGGAATCAACTCAAGGGTAACTCTCAACAATAATAGCAATTAAAAGCAGAGTAGGAGAAGCAAGAAGAACAATTAAAACTTATTCATGGCCTCAATTTTACCAGGCACTCTTCTAGGTGCTAAATGTAGTAATCCACTTAATCTTCACATCTCTACAAGAAAGTATTTGTTATTAACCATTACACAGGTGAAGAAAATGAGGCAAAACTTACCTATAGAGTACTTATGATAAAACAATTTTTTCAACATCCCTAAAAATAGTTTACTTTCGAAATAGCAAAAAAGTACCTTTAGGTTTATTTCCAAATTTCATCTCAGTTAGAATTATTTTAGTGCCAAAACACTGTGCTAAGCACTTTATAACTTAGGAAGCTTGAAAAGACTTAGTACCTATTTTTAAATAAAAAAATCGAAACTGATAGTGTTTATGCTTGTGTTCAGAACTTATTTTAAGAAGGGAAATGTCTGCCCAGGTGATACAGCAGAGGTCTGGTGGCGTAGTGGTTAAGAGCTTGGCTGCTAACCAAAAGATTGGCAGTTCAATCCACCAGCCACTCATTGGACACCCTATGGGACAGTTCTACTCTCTCTTAGAGGGTTGCTATGAGTTGGAATGGTTTGGTTTTGTTTTAGTTGGTGGAGTGGTTAAAGTGCTTGGTGGCTAATCAAAAGATTGGTAGTTCGAACCCACCAGCTGCTCCATGGGAGAAAGATGTGGCAGTCTGCTTCTGTACAGATTTGTTGTTGTGGTTGTTGTTAGGTGCTGTTGAGTCAGTTCCTACTCACAGCAGCCCTATGTAAAACAGAATGAAACAGTGCACAATCCTGTACCATCCTCACAATTATTGTTTTGCTTGAGCCCATTGTTGTAGCCACTGTGTCAATCCATCTCACTGAAGGACTTCCTCTTTTTCGCTGGCCTTCTACTCTACTGGAATAGACTGAACAGCAAAGAGTTTCTGGTTTTTCTACTCTGTGAAGTCCTTCTCCAGGGACTGAATCCCTCCTGATAACATGTCCAAAGTATGTGAGACATAGTCTTGCCATCCTTGCTTCTAAGGAACATTCTGGTTGTACTCCTCCCAAGACAGATTTGTTTGACCTTTTGGCAGTTCATGGTATGTTCAATATTCTTTGCCAACACCACAATTCAAGGGTGTCAATTCTTTTTCAGTCTTCCTTAATCATTGTCCAGCTTTCACATGCATATGAAATGATTAAAAACACCATAGCTTGCGTTAGGCACACCTTAGTCTTCAAGGTGACATCTTTGCTTTTCAACACTTTAGAGAGGTCTTTTGCAGCAGATTTGCCCAATGCAATGCATTGTTTGATTTCTTGACTGCTGCTTCCATGGGTATTGATTGTGGATCCAACTAAAATGAAATCCTTGACAACTTCAATCTTTTCTCCATTTATCATGATGATGCTTTTTGGTCCAGTTGTGAGAAGTTTTGTTTTCTTTATGTTGAGGCGTAATCCATACCGAAGGGTGTGCTCCTTGATCTTTATCAGTTAAGTGCTTCAAGTTCTCATCACTTTCAGCAAGCAAGGTTGTGTCATCTGCATATTGCAAGTTGTTAATGAGTCTTCTTCCAATCCTGATGTACTGCTCTTCTTCCTATTGTCCAGCTTCTCAGATTATTTGTTCAGCATAGAGATCGAACAAGTATAGTGAAAGGATACAACCCAGACGCACACCTTTCCTGACTTTAAACCATTTGTTAAACCACACAGTATCCCATTGCTCTGTTTGAATGACTGCCTTTTGGTCTACGTACAGGTTCCTCATGAGCACAGTTAAGTATTCTGGAATCGCCATTCTTTGCAATGTTATCCAAATTTGTTATGGTCCACACAGTAGAATGCCTTTGCATAATCAATAAAACACAGATAAACATCTTTCTGGTATTCTCTGGTTTCAGCCATGATTCATCTGACATCATCAATGATATCCCTTGTTCCACATCCTCTTCTGAATCAAGCTTGAATTTCTGACAATTCCCCGTCTATATACTGCTGCAACCATTTTTGAATGATCTGCAACAAAATTTTACTTGTGTGTGATGTTAGTGATGTTTGGTTATTTCTGCATTCTTTTGGATCACCTTTCTTTGGAATGGGTACAAATATGGACCTCTTCCAGTCAGTTGGCCAGGTAGCTGTCTTCCAAATTTCTTGCAAAGGACAAGTGAACACTTCCAGTACTACATCTATTGATTGCAACATCTCAATTGATAATCTGTCAATTCCCAAAGCCTTGTTTTTCGCCATCACTTTCAGTGCAGTTTGGACCTCTTCCTTCAGTACAATCAGTTCTTGATCATATGCTGTCTCCTAAAATGTTTGAATGTTGACCAATTCTGAACTCAGATTTTCTCTTTGTCTATGACTTTGCACTGCAGCAGTTCAGGATCTGAGTTTATGATCTTTTTGTATAGAAGTATCTGCCAGTTTGTTTGACTTCTTAAAGAAGCATTGCCTTGACAGCACCCAGGATTGTCTTCTATAGGGTGTCTCATGTTGGAACAGTGCAGATACAAAGAGCATTCTAAAAGGAAAGTAGGACCAGTCTGTAATGGGAATCGCAAAGGTTTGCATAACCCAGTTTCCTCTCTTCTGGGAAGAAAAGAAATTCAACCTTATGGGTAGAGTCTCCTTCTCCAACACTTTTCCTGGATGTTATACAAGTTTATTCAATAAAAAGATGACTGCAAACACAGAAATGCCCTTTAAGACTTAAAATGGAGGCCAAGGAAAAGAAACCATCTAGTTTATTATCAAGACTATTACTAATTCTTAAGGGACCAGTAAAACAATATTTTTATAACAATGTAATTTATAGGCTAGTGCACAGTATTAAATTTTGGACTGACAAGGTGGTGGCTGCTTGTTTTTTTTTTTTTTTAAATGCTCCCTACAATGATTTTCTTAAGGTTAAATGGCTATGTCGCATAATTTTTTAATGTTAATAATCTTCATTTACAAGGAGAGCTTATTAAAGTTATAATGATGAGAAATCAATAATGAATAGAACTGAGGGCCTCTTTATGAAAAGATAATATTCACTGTAAATTTGTGTATTTATAAGAAAATCCACTGACACCGCTTTTATCATGAACTCAGTTCAATGTGGACAGCATTTCCTGAATGCTTACTGTATGGTAGGCATTGTGGAATGCTAAATATGGTAGAAAGTCCAGTGCCTATCCTCAAGAGCCTACCATTTTCTCTGAAATCATAGGACATGAGATGGAGTGGCAGGCATTTGGAATAAAGTTCTGCTCTAACTCATATCCCTGAGTAATAATGAGATATTAGGCAGATGATTTGAGCTTTAACATTTTTTTAATCTGTAAAATAAGAAAATTAAACTAAAATTATAGAGAAATATGAGAGGCATTTTTTTCTGATTTTATATGCTCATGCTTTTGCTCAGCTTCCATCTACTCTAACAACCTTCCCTATAAACAAGAATTCTAACCGGATATTTGAAATCACCTGATCAAAATGTATACGCACAGCATGCATCACAGTAGTATAACCTGGTGACTTCAGAAGGTGTTTAGTTGCCAAAAGTGTAGTTTATATGGAGGAAAAACACACTCAAAAACTTAAGTTACCCCGTTTTAATACTACTGCGATGCTTCAGGAAAATAGCCAGAAATGCATTACCTTCAATTTTTGGACTTTTAACATGAAGGTAATTGTACTTAGACTCAGACATGTACTGAGAAAAAACAAATAGTTATTTTAACAATTCTAAGGAGGTCAAACTAATATATCAATAGGTTGTAATTTATAATTATGAGAATTATTTCTTTTGCTTACATTTGATCAGTGAGCTTAAGCAATTTTAGTTGTCCAGATGTATTAGGTCTTGAATTACCTCAGGGAAGAACTTGAACAAAAAAGGCATTGTAAAAGTTGGTCTTTATTGCTAGAAATGGAAAGTCTAAAGATTGGAAATTTGACTTAATGTTGGCCTCAAATGAAAACAAATTCAAACCAGAGCCTAGAGACTGAAGACATCCATGGTGTCATCACCTAGCATTCCCAAGGGCTATTGTGCAATGATGAAAATCAAATCCTGATCTAGGCTGGATGTCTGAGCATGTGAAGCCCAAAGGGAGGCAGAAATTCTTTCTGTATGGTTGCTTTTTTACCAATCCCTAAAAGTGGTTCTGAAGATACTTTCCAAAAATACTGAAATATGTACTTCTGCACATTAACAGGTTTTTTTAAGAGGAAAAGGGCATGAGGTTAAGAGTTAAATGTACCAGTGTTTGAAGCCTGCAGTCCACTTATCTGCTGTGTGAAATGTTATTTGATCTTCTGGGGACTTAATTTCCAAACCTGTAAAATGGAAATGTGTGCATGGTCAGCTTCTGGCACAAAGCTAGGCTCTCAGGAATTGTGACGTTCACTTCCTCTTCCTGTTCTGCTGTCTGTTTCTACACTGCTGCACAGTCTGGATCCATCCCCATAACTGTCTTCATCCTGGCATTGGCACTGCTGAGGCTTTTCTGTATTATGTTACTACTTGATATTTTACATCCATAAATAATGCAACCACTTACTTGAAGTGGTGGGATTGGTTGAGGTTGTTGCATTCCAGGCCAACTGGCTGATTTTGAGATGCATAGATGGGCCAGCCTTTTTGTGGGTCAATATATTATGTGATGATGAGATGTTAGGTCTGTGGGTAGAGAGGTTGGGGAAAAGGTGGAGATAAGTCCACGTGCAATGGAGCTACTGAGGTTTGTCAACTAGATGTTAGAGAACAAAGGAAAACGGAAGAAGCAAAAAGATGTTTTGTAACTATGGTCTGAGAATATAAGTAAAGCACAGGAGATCAATTTGAATATGTTTTCTTGTGTGTGTGTGTGTGTTTGATATGATGAGAAGCTAACTACAACCTTCTTTTAATTTTAATGAAATACATAAGCAAAAGAAGCCATGGATTGCTACCTCTGGCTAGACCTTGGTTACTCAGGAGGTACATACCGGAGGAACTCCTGAAGAGACAAGTGGACTCTCATAGCAGCCTGGCAGTTTTATACATGAGGAGGTGTGTCTTAGACATGGTTACCACATCAGTATATCTGTATTAAATGTCTGCGTAGAGACAAGTTGGCTCTAGTGCTGTGGGGTTGGAGGTCAGTTTGGATGTCATGAGTACCTAGGGCTTTTTGAGTTCCCCACGTGCAAGTCTGCCTGACATTGGCTTCAAGACCTAGTGATTGTGGGGAGGGGAGGAGGAGGAGGAGGGACCTTAGACTTCTTGTAGTTGCTGTACAGTTACAAGGTAATAATTTTCAGCTAATTGCTCAGTTCCTGAGACTCAAAATATACATTTCAGAAAAAGAAAATAAGGTCTAGAAATTCTGGATTCAAGAGTCCATAGTGTTTTTTGGTTTTTTTAGGTGGTTGCCAGTAGAGCTGATGTGGCATGGCCACAATGGTGATTTGGCAAGAATTGCTAAAGTTGATGCAGTGGAGTAGCATTTAGGAGTAAATGGCCTCACTTGCAGATTATGGTTAGTTCTATAGCCCAGTGGTTCTTACCGAGGAAAGATCCTCAAATTTTCATCATCATAAATGGCAGCAGAGATTCTGTTTCGAGGTTCTTAACTAAAGAGTTTCTGCTTAGTTCAGTAAGAGGATGCTTATGTTCCATTGATACTGGAGGTCCAGATAACTCAGTTGTTATGGAATTAAGTCCCAGTGATGATGAACACAATTAGGTAGAATTATTGGTATTAGTAAAAATATTGGCGAAAAGATAAAAACAAAATAGGTGTTAAACCCTAAGGCATAGGAACCCTTGAGATAATGGTGTTGTTTCCTCAGCAATATAATTGCCTAAACCATAACAGAAGTTTTTTTATGTTGGATGTGAGAGAGGAAGGTGTAGGGCCAGACAGTGGCTGCAGTAGGAAGGGAAGATAATTGAGGCAAAATATTTGTCTTAGTAGAGTATTTATAGTTGTATAGTATTCATGTTTATCCACCATTTAGAGCATGGAGCTTTTCTATAACACCATAATGTTTCTAGAATTTCTCCCCACACCTACAATCTCAGTGAATTTCTCCTGTTCTTTTTCTTCCATTGCATTAAAAAGAAAAAAAGAAAGAAAGAAAAGAAAACTCAATTATAGTATTTTGTATAATCTAGTTTGTAGTCCTACTTGGGGTTCATTAGGTCCTTTTCCTCTAGAGAAGTGCCAGCCAATGGAAATACGTTACAAACCAAATATCATTTAAAATTTTCTAATACCTGTTTTTAAAAAGGTTAAAAAAGGTGAAAATATTAAAAATATTTTATTTTATATGAATTAATATTTTATGTGAAATAATGTTAATGAAATAGTTTATGTGTTTATACAAAGTATAGAAATACAGTGTACATTTTACACTTAAAGCACATCTCAGTTGGAGTAAAAACATTTCAAGTGTTCAATAGCCACATGTGGAGAGTGGCTAATGTATTGGACAAAATTTGAGCTTCTTTAAGCCTTGTGTTTTTTATTTTCTGGTTCTCCTATAATCCCATGAGTCACACTCAGTACATAGGAGATGCTCAGTAGAACAATGTATTGAATTCTTCTCATTATTTAAGGGTTATGATGTTAGTAGGTGTCTATGAGTGGCTGCAGCCAGACAGAGATGGCCTTTCCCACAAAACGGAAGCACTAATCTAGGCCCAAGTCATCCAGTTCAGTGAAACATCTAGAAGCATAAGAAGAAAGAAAGATGCTAGTAAAAGTTAAAGGAGTCCAGGGACTGGTGCCGAGAATTCGGTTGACTGCTGGATAGATTCTCCCCTCACACCAGGCCTGAGAGGGAACCTGCAGGCATTCCCTTCCAGGGCTTCAGACTCAGAACTGTATCTGAGCCCTGCAATACACCTGTCTCGCTGTACACCTATACATGGACATTGAATTAGCCATTCTTTATTTTGAGGTAATCCCTGGGTGGTACAAAGGGATAAAATGCTTTCTGGTAACTGAAATATTGCAGGTTCAAGTCCACCCAGAGTAACCTTGAAAGAAAGGCCTGGTGATCTATTTTTGAAAAAGAAGTCATGGAAAACCCTATAGAGCACAATTTTACTCTGAGACACATGGGGCAGCCGGGAGTTGGAAATGACTCAATAGCAACTGATTTTTCTGGTTCTTTTGAGGTAGCACTGACTTTTACACTCTGGGGAGAAGAAAGAACACTAAATAACATCTTTTATCTTTTAAGCCTTAGATAATAGCTAGAAAAGCCCAGTAGAAAACTGTGTAGTATTAGGCTAGTTCATTCAAAGGGGAGCTCTCCGAGACTTCCGTGAAGCCAACGTGATAATATATCCTCATTCAAGTCAAGGTCTTAGGCCAAAGGTCTATAAGTAGGAGTACGTTTCTATAGTGATCATGGACTACGAATCCTCTTCCAGACACTCTTCTGACTGAAGAGACGTGTTTGAACTCCCTAATAAAATCCTACTAATTTACCAATAATTCACTTTTTGGAGACCAGTTAAGGCTTACCAGAAAAACTAAATTTCAGAAGTTTTTAAATATCTCCAGTATTCCTAGTTCTCAGTTTCCTTTATTTTCATAAATTACAATATTCTATATTCAGAGGAAGGGAAGGAGGTAAGGACGGAGGGACAGAGAGAAGGAGGCAGGAATGGAAAGAATATACCCTAATAGTTTTACTGGTAACATTCTGACTTTCACCTCAAGTATCTGATTCCTGTTTATCTCATTAAAAACTGGAGTTTGTCTTTCTTTTTAAATGTTTGGGTCCCTGTGTCATCCCTTGATGATTTTTTTCTCTGTTTTCCACATTTTAAAATAGGTCCTTATTGGAAGATCTGTTCTAGACTACTAATTTTTGTTTTTACTAATGGTTTTGTATTTATTTGCGTTTAAAATGTCTAAGAACCATAGAATGGCGGAGACTGTTGGCACCCTAGAAATTGTCTAGTACAACTTCCTAACTTTATGTTTAAAGATACCACTACGTATTTAATTTTGTGCAGGTTCATGAATCTAGCCTAATTAAGATTGAAATAAATTCCATTTAACTTAAAATAACAGCTAGTAACAGCAAGACACAAGCACTGTCTGGTGTGCCTTAGATCTCAGACTCCATCTACAATACTTATCTTCTTTCTCACTCCATGGTGTTCCCAAACACCAGGCACAGTCTTCACACGAGGCCTTTCCCAGCTACTTGCCCTTGGGGGAACAGTCTTCCTCCAGCTCTCTGCACAGTGGACTCCCATGCCTTCTTCAAGCCTTTGTTCAGGTGTTTACCATCTCACCAAAACTAATTGTCACCACCCAAGTTTAAATTTCACCCTCCCACAAAAATGCACACCCTGTCTCCTTTAACCCCACCTCCAAAAAAATATTGCTGTCTAGTTTATTCCAACTCACAGCCACCCTACAAGACAGAGTAGAACTTCTCAATAGGGTTTCCAAGGCTGTAATCTTTATGGAAGCAGGCTGCCACCTCTTTCTCCTGAGGAGCAGGTGGTGGATTCAAACCACCAAACTTCCAGTTAGCAGCTGCACGCTTAACCACTGCACCACCAGGACTCCCTCTGTGTCCCTTATTGGGATTTAAGTTATCTTTTTCCATGTACTGACCACCCTTGAATGTAACTAATATATATATATTTTTTATTGTCTATCTCCCTCCCCTAGCCCTCTTTTGTCTATTTCTGTTGACTGCTATAGCCTAAGCACCGAAAAGAAAGCCAGGCACCTGATCAAGAACTTTGTTAGAATTTGTTGAGCGACAACTGAGGTCTGTTTCATTTTTGTAGCAAGTTCGTGTATCAAACATACACCTTGTGAAAGAAAAACTGTCACGATCTAAGAGCATTTAAAAGCTATTTTTTTTAAAGACCTCAGCAAACAGGAACAACTGAACTAGAAAAAATAATGAAAACAGAATAAACACAAATACAGGCAAAAAATATACAAGTTAATTATCTGTCTTAGTGAGAAGGGTCACGGAGTGGGGGCTCAGAGAACAGAAGTTCAACAGACAAGTTCAGTTCAGACCAACAATTCTCAAAGTGTGGTCAGCTACATCAACATCGTATTTTCAGTGTTAAGAGATTGTTTGCTTTTCTCACTCTTATTCTCTCACAAGAGTATGGTTCGATTTTCCTGAGTTACATCGTGTGTGATGTTACCACAGACTAAATGCAAGAGCAGATATGAGAGTCCGGCTGCCTTCTATGAAGCCAGATGTTAAAGTAATTTACAAAAATGCAAAATCATGCTGTTCTTCTCACTGTGTTTTTCTTTTGTGTTACATAATAAATTTTCATGAAAATTAGTTAATAAGTACTTAAAATAACTCTCAGTTTTATTTTCTAAAATGATGAATATTGAAAACCAAAACAGTTGCTGTCGAGTAATTCTGATTCATAGCAACCCTATAGGACAGAGTAGAGCTGCCCCCATAATCTTTCCAAGGAGCAGTTGGTGGATTCCAACTACTGACCTTTTGGTTAGCAGCCGAGGTCTTAACCGCAGTGCCACCAGGGCTCCAAATATCGAAAGAGAGATATAATCTATATAAACAAATCTCTTTGGCAGCCGCACTATTTTTTAAGAATGTAAAAGGGCCCAACAACTAAAAGTTTGAGGAGTAGTATCAAGCTGCATTTATAAAGCTTAATGCCAACATCACTGAGGTATTCTGCTCAGCCTCCTATACTGGTCAGCATGCATATGGACAGGCAGGTATGTAAAGGCCCTGCAGTTCAGGACTGAGATAGTCAGACAGTCAGTACATGAGAAGTACACATCATAGTGGTTAATAGTTTGAACTCTGAGGCCAGACTGCCTGGATTCAGATCTTGCCTCTCTTACTTCTTAGTTTTGCGACCTTGTGCATTTTTCACATCTATAAAATGACGGTAGGTATGTCATCAAGTTGTGAAAATTAAATGATTTAATATATGAAAAGTCCTTAAAACAGGGCCTGGGACTATAAACACTATGTGAATGTTAACTATTATCATTATTATTATTAATTTGTGCCAAGCACTAGTTGAATTTCTTGAGAAAAAGCAGTGAACAAAATAAAGACTTATGGGGTACATCTCAGTGGAAGCAGTCAGAAAACAATTAATAAACACACAAATAATAAAAGCCTATTTGTGTCAATAACGAAAAGGGCTATAAATAAGACAATAGGTGCTGTGATACAGAATCATTGGCAAGACAATGTCTACCTTAGCTAAAATCATCAGGGAAGGTCTTTCTGAAAACCTAGCACTTGAACAGAGACTTGAGTTACCAGCAGTAGGCAGCTATATGAAAATCCTTAAGAGAATATCCATAAAAGGAAAGGACAGCAAATAGACACCCTGAGATAAAAATGGCATCAATATGCTCAAGAGGCAGCAAAAAAGCCATTGTAGGTAAAACAGAATGAATTCTAGGGAAAATGGAAAGAGCTTGATTTAGCAACATGGGACGAACTGGATTATTTTAGGCTTGCTCCATAGGAAAAAAAAAATTTTTTTTTTTCCTATGGAAAACAATTAGGGGTGTTAAACATGAAGTTATATCATGTCCACTTTAGAAGGAGAGTTTTCAGTGTGGGAGAAGGACCACAGAGGTGGAGGGGTAGGGGAGCAAAAACCCCAGGAAAGCTGGCTAAGAGGCTATGGCAATTGTGTGGAATTTTGGTGGTTTGCACTAAAGTTATAGTAGTGGAGCTGGTGATATATCAGTTGCTGTCTAGCCGATTCTGTCTCATGAAGACCCATGTGTGTTAGAGTAGAACTGTCCTCCATATGGTCTTCAATGGCTGACTTTTTAGAAGATCACCAGGCCTTTCTTCTTAGGTGCCTTCCAGATAGCAGCTGAATGAGTCAACCATTTGCACCACCCAGGAACTCAAGGGGAGGGAGAGATGATAACAATTTGGCATGCATTTTGGAGGTAGAACCAGTAGGATACACTAATGGAACAGATAAAAGGTGGGAAGAAAAGGGAGAAATCAATGATGATTTAGATTTGGGTTTTGAGTGCTGGATGAATGATAGCATTGTTTATTGAGATAGACAGTCTTAAGAGAAAATTTTGGTAGAAAATTAATGCTTCTGTTTTGACCATGTTGATTTTGTGATATCAGAGAATAATTTCAAAAAAGCAAACATATAAATGAAGCTGGAATTCATGAGAGAGGCCCAAGTTAATCTACATTTATATGGTTAGTGTTTAAGGCAATGGGACTGGAGGAAATCACTTAAAAAGAAAGTGTAACATAAAGAAGAATGGCGAGTACAGAGTTCTGGGCAAGCCAGGATTTAACAGTAGAGAAGAATTAGCTACAAAATGATTTGAGAAGGGTAGCGCAATGGTTAAGCACTCAGTTGCTAACCAAAATGTGGCGGGTTCAAACACATCAGCTGCTCTGCAGGAGAAAGATGTGGCAGTCAGCTTCCATAAAGATTTACAGCCTCGGAAACTCTGTGGGGCACTTCTACGATTGAGCTTTTAATCTCCGTAACCGTGAGAAAATATATTTCTGATCTTTTTGTGATATCTGTGTTAAAGTACCACTAGGTAAGTAAGAGGACAAAGCCCAGTTGTAGCGGTTAGAGGAAACATCAGAAGGGGATGAAGTGGAAACAGAGACATCAGACAATTCTTCTGCAAAATTTATAAACAATAAAAGGGGTGATAACTGGAGCTGAACACAGGATCTAAGAAGTCATTCTTAAATGGGCAAGTCTGGAAAGAAGAGATGATAGAAAAAGCACTAGAATCAACACATTGAAGTTTCAAAGAGGTCAGAGAACTGCTGGGATAACTATAGTAGAATATATGCTCTGGAAGAAGAGGTGCGAGTCAAGCAAACAGGTATTTGAAGGCACGATTTCAGAGGCAACACAGTGATGAGTGAAGACCAGATATGGATTATGATCTTATCAGAGGTGGTACAGAACAACAGTCCTTTGAGGCTAAGGAGTTCAAGGACCTGAGGGGGGAGAGTACTTGATGGGTCATATAACTGGATGTCTGATGTCACCATATCCCAGTGAAGGCAAAGACAGTGGCTGAGAGGCGGTAAAATACAGTTGCAAGGAGAGGAAATGGTAGACAAAGTCTGATGGCAAACGCTTCAAAGGAGTTTATGTTTTTGAAACAGATGAGAAGAGTCTGGAAATAGTAAACAGAAGCATGGCCCCCATTGACCCCACAAGCAGGCCTTGAAAAAAAAAGCATATAGAAGGATAATAAACTTTTATTTGATAGGACCTGAGGGGAAGAAGTGTTCTCAAAGGAGGACTAAATTTTAGTTGGAACCAAGAAACAGAAAAGAGTGTTCAGAGGAGCAATTGTGGATATAAAATAATCTGTTTTTCACAGACCAAGAGGGCTAAGTGGGAAGTTTTGGGAGAAAGGGCTGGATGTTTGGATAGAACAGAAGTTGTTTTTTTTTTTTTTTCCCCCACGGGAAATTGGAAAAATTATTCTATATTGGTGGCTTATTTGAGCGTCTTGGATTTTTGATGGTGACTGAGGAGTCTGGAAATGTGAACCAGGATGGGTTTGATCCTGAAAGTCTTTGAGTTTCCATGACTGAGATCCAGGGGAACCTGGGAGAATATGCATAGAATTCATGGTGAATGAGCATCTTGAGAAGATGGTCTAACCAACAGTGAAAGTCTGGTTGCATCCCTTAACACATGAGGTAGCTGGTCCTGTTGGGACCAGACATATTTATAGCACCTAAAGACAGAGAGACTCAGGACAGCTGGTCTTGAACAAAGTCCTGGACCAAGACATTTTGGGTATAAGCACTGTACCATAATGCCGGTGTCTCACACTAGGAGTTTTCAGAAAGGCAGCACAGTTTTTGAAATATTTTGGTTTAAAAATAAAATCTGTGGATTTATTCATGACACTTGTTCAATAAATCGTGAGGTTGCTTCTAAGCTAACCCAATAAATTCTATATTTTGAGTGAGTTTTCAACCAGTAAATCTAAACCTCAGAAGCTCAAGTGCATACATGATGGATCCTTAATTGTGTTGCTGCCATTATGCCACTCTATTGTAGTTTGAAAGAAATGCCTTTTGCTCTGTTTCTCTAAAGAACATTTTTGTTAGAAGTCTCTTCCCCTTCTCTTCAATGTCAAGTTGTCAGTAAATCAGCATTAGTTCTTCTATACCAAGAACCCGAGGCTCCCTGGCCCTGGTATGTGGGAAAGTCAGAGCCAGATGGCAAAAATTTCCAACTGGTTAAGACTAACAATCATGAGACAGGGTTACAGAGAAAGACTTAGATCTCCTGTCACTTGAAGAGAGTCGGAAAACTTGCATCGTATAAAAAACTGAAACCAAACCAGTTGCAGTAAAGTTGATGCTGACTCATAACAACTCCATGTATGTCAGACTGTACTCCGTAGGATTTTCCATGGCTGTGACCTTTCAGAAGTAGATTGCCAGGTGCCTCTGAATGAGTTCAACCTCCAACATTTCTGTTGGTAGTCAAGCACTTAATCATTTGTACCACCTAGGGGCTGCCAATAGTAATTTTAGATTCTCTGGGCAAAAAGAGCAGATAGAGGATCCAAACTCATTTTTCTAAGGTGATGCTCAGAGATGTGGGGGAAGAAGACCCTAATCCAGACTGCAGATTATGACCAGCATTTGTCACTAAGTACAAGTCATGGTGGCAATGATGGGTCAACAGAGTCCAGCCTGGAGAAACCCTTAGATTTTTTGGGGGTCCCACAATGTTAGTAGTTTTCTCAATTTCAGCTCTCATCCTTGTATTCTGAAAGACTTCCCTCACTAAGAGTTTCAATAGCCCTTCTATCTTTACTACGGGGGACTGTTTCACAAATCTAACAAATTGAGCTGCTTTTACAAATCAACAACAAAGCCTGCCAGCTTTTGCCATCTGCCCAAGGCTGCCAGGTTCCTAATAAGCACCAGGAGATGGAATGAAACAGATGGCAGGAAATGTGCTTCGCCCTTGCACTTGAGAAAGAAGGACTGCAAGGCAATTGCTCAGCATAAACCTCACTCTCCTTCGTTATTTTACAGGGAAAATAAACCCAGTCACCCTGAGGGGAATTGAAACGTACCTTAACAAAACATATTTGGGTAGTTGCTCATGGGTGAATAGCCACCTGAAAATTCATTTTGTTTGAAACCACATTTTGTGCTGGGAAACAAGTGCTGAGAAAATAATCATTGTTAACTCTTGTCCATTCCGTACCACCTAATGAAAGAAAGAAGAAAATGTCGGGAAAATGCAGAGCTGATCTCTGCAGAGATTAGGCTAAAGCCCGTACCAATGTGTTCAGTGAGCAGCTTAATCAATACTTCCAAAGATTCATTAAGCACTTTTTATATTTCATGTTGTATTATTTCACATCTCAATGCCAAGCCCTAAGAAGTCACAGAGTATGTTTGCATAATTTGCTGTGCGCTGAAACCTCTGACACTAAAGTTGACACTGTGCTGGTAAAATGGTGAATGAAAGTGTGATTAAATTATTTGAGTTTCACTGAACAAGAATAAAAACTTACTTTAAAAACCTAAAAATATAGTTCATGTAATATTTTCTGATGGTAGTTTGAAGTGAATCTGTTGCCTGGCATGGCCCAGAGAATTACAATACGTGCCAATTTTTACATTTTTCTTCATATTACTTATAAACCTAATGGATCAAATAAGAGTTTTAAGTAGTGTTAATAATGAGTTCTACAGAAATATTTTAAGAACTAGGTTGTTTTTCCAAGATTTAAGTAGTAGGAGATGAAGATTTAAAAAATGGATGCTTCAGGGACAATGAATTTAACAGTCAAAATGGATTGAAATGTGAAGCACAGGAGCCAGGGTCAAGATGGCAGAATAGACAGATGATTCCTGCAAACACACTACAACAAAGACCCAAAAGAACAAGTGAAATGATTGTATTTGTGACAACCTAGGAGCCCTGAACATCAAAGGCAAAGTTAGAAAACAGACTAAGCAGCACGGGGAGAGAAGGTTCTGAAGCGGAGAGGAGTTGCTGGACCTGAATCACCAGGAACCCTCAGGCACCATTCCTGGAAGTGGCTGAGGTGGGCTGGTACCAGTGTTCGGCTGCAGTTTCCACAGGAAGAAGCAGCCAGTCACACAGCCTAATCACACCTCTGGAACCAGAGAAGAATAGTGCTCTCATCAAAAGCTAAGTTCTTGTGTATATATTACCGTGCCCCCTGCCCCCAAGATGGCTTCAGTAGTTGCTGATTTCCCTGGGCCTGAGATAGGCCCTTTTGAGAGCCTGGAGCCATTCTCCTGGACTTGGAGAAGGAATAAATTCACAATTGGAGAAAAAGATAATTTGCCAGCTCCACTAACCTGGGGAGCTCAGGCCAGAAGAGGCTCCTGTCCAAGCATAAACAGTCCATGGACTTTGAATACATTTCCCCCCCTGCATGCACCTGTGTGGGCCTATTTCAGGAGAATAGGCCCTTGTTGGCAGACTACAGCTGTGCAGTGGAGAGGTGGGTGTTTGATGTTTGATACCACTTTGCCTATTAGACAGGGTCCTCATCCACCCACATCAGGGGCCTAAGGACCAGTGGCTCCACTCAGGTCACCAAACCACCCACAACAGGGGTCCAAGGACAACTGGTACCTCCCAGTTCTGACAACCAAAAACATTGGGTGCCCATGGTCCATCTGCAGAACCCACCCACCTCTATGATCTAGAGAAGAGGGACGTGCTTTCCTCAGAGACACTTGGAGGACAATTCTCAGCCCCCTGCCTTATTCAGAGTGTGACACCCTGGTATAACCAGATACCAGTACCTACACCTATCACCCCTGCCCCTCTAAGACTGGAGGACAGGGTCTGTACCACACACTTGATGATCAGCCACCTGGACACCTGAGCTGAATTCATACAAGAAAAGTGAATGGACTCTTAGATTGATATACCTGATAGCAGCTCTAGCCATCTGGCGACAGGATATCAGAGCTCCAAAGGTGAAAATACCCAAGCTATCTCACTCAAGCAACCCATTTGGGCATATCAAAACAAAACAAAGCAAGAAGCTAGGATACAGTAAGCAACGACAAAAGAATCTAATACAATAACTTGTAGATAGCTTGGAGACAACAGTCAATATCAAGTCACATAAACAAACAGACCATGATCACCTCAACAAGCTCTCAAAACAAAGAATCACCAAATCTTTTGGATGAAGGTGCCATCCTGGAATTACTGGAAGCAGAATTCAAAAGATTAATATACAGACCTCTTCAAGACATCAGGAACAAAATTAGGAAGGAGATCAGGCAATACGTAGAACAAGCCAAGGAACACACAGTAAAGTAGTTGAAGAAATTAAAGAAGTTATTCAAGAACACAATGAAAAATTTAATAAGTTGCAAGAATAGCAATCAGAAATTCAGAAAACTGACAATAACATTACAAAATTAGACAACTCTACAGAAAGTCAGAGGAGCAGAACTGAGCAAGTAGAAGGCAGAATTGGTGAACTTGAAGATAAAGCACTTGGCTTTTTGAAGAAAAATCAGATAAAAGAACTAAAAAAAAAAAATGAAGAAACCATAAGAATCATGTGGGACTCTATCAAGAGAAATAACCTACAAACAATTGGAGTACCAGAATAGGGAGGGATAACAGAAAATACAGAGAGAATTGTTGAAGATTTGTTGGCAGAAAACTTCCCTGATAACATGAAACATATCAAGCCAAGATGCTCATCGAACTCCACATAAGGTAGATTTTTAAAGGAAGTCAACAAGAAATGTTATAATCACACTTGCCAAAAACAAAGATAAAGAATTTTAAGAGCAGCTAGAGATAAAAGAAAAGTCAGTTACAAAGGGGAGTTAATAAGAATAAGCTCTGACTACTCGAAAGAAACCATGCAAGCAAGAAGGCAATGGCATGACTTTTATAAAGTATTGAAGGAAAAAAATTGCCAACTAAGAATCATATATCCAGCAAAACTATCTCTTAAATATGAAGGTGAAATTAGGACATTTCCAGAAAAACAGTAATTTAGGGAATTTATAAAAACCAAATCAAAACTACAAGAAATACTAAAGGGAGTTCTTCGGTTAGAAAATCAATAATATCAGTTATCAACCCAAGACTAGAACACTGTGCAGAGCAATCAGGTGTCAACCCAGGCAGGGAAATCACAAAAATAAATCAAGATTGAAAAAATGCTCAAAACAGGCAAACAGTGATGTTATTATATAAAAGAAAAACACATTAAAACAATAAAGAGGGACTAAGAAATGCAGTCAAAGATCATTCATATGGAAAGGAAGACAGGCAATACAAAGAAATAAAAGTTAGGTTAAAATTTAGTAAAATAGGGGTAAATACTAAGGTAACTACAAAGGAGACAAACTATCCTACACATCAAAATAAAGTACAAGAAAAAAACAGAGACTCAGGAGAAACAAAATCAACAAAAACAAATATGAGGAAAAGACAATATATAAAGATAAACTACTCAGCACAAAAAATTAAATGGGAAAATGGAACTGTAAACAACACACAAAAAATGACATCAAAATGACAGCACTAAATTCATACCTATCTATAATTTTCCTGAATGTAAATGGACTAAATGCACCAATAAAGAGACAAAGAATGGCACAATGGATTAAAAAACACAATCTGTCTACATGCTGCCTACAAGGGACACACATTACACTTAGAGACACAAACAAACTAAAACTAAAGGGATGGAAAAAAAATATCAAACAAAAATCAAAAAAGAGCAGGAGTGGCAACATTAATTTCTGACAAAATAGACTTTAATGTTAAATCCACTACAAAGGATAAGGAAGGACACTATATAATCATTAAAGGGACAATATACCAGGAGAATATAACCATATTAAATATTTATGCACCCAGTGACAGGGCTGCAAGATACATAAAACTCTATTAGCTTTGAAAAATGAGATAGACAGCTCCACAATCATAGTAGGAGACTTCATCACACCACTTTTGGTGAAGGACAGGACATCCAGAAAGAAGCTCAATAAAGACATGGAAGATCTGCAAACGCCACAGTCAACCAACTTGACCTCATACATATACAGAACGCTTAACCAAACAGCAGCCAAGTATACTTTCTTTTCTAGTGCACACAGAACATTCTCTAGAATGGACCACATATTAGGTCATAAAACAAACCTTTGCAGAATCCAAAACATTGAAATATTACAAAGCATCTTCTCTGACCATAAGGCCATAAAAGTGGAAATCAATACAGGAAAAGCAGGGAAAAGAAATCAGACACTTGGAAATTGAACACTATCCTTCCCCAAAAAGACTGGATTATAGAAGAAATTAGGGCTAGAATAAAGAAATTCATAGAATCCAATGAGAATGAAAACACTTTCTATCAGAACCTTTGGGATACAGTGAAAGAAGTGCTCAGAAGTCAACTTGTATCAATAAATGCACACATACAAAAGGAAGAAAGGGCCAAAATCAAAGAATTACCCCTACACCTTGAACAAATAGATAGAAAGCAACAAAAGAAACCCTTAGGTAACAGAACAAATCTAATAAAAATTAAAATTAGAGCAGAATTAAATGAAAGAGAAAACAGAAAAACAATTGAAAGAATTAAAAACACCAAAAGCAGATGCTTTGAAAAAATTAACAACATTGATAAACCATTGGCCAAATTGACAAAAGAAAAACAGGAGAGGAGGAAAATAACCTGAATAAGAAATGAGATGAGTGCTACTACAACGGACCCAACTGAAACTAAAAGAATCATATCAGATTATGTTGGAAAATTGTACTTTAATAAATTTGAAACCTAGAAGAAATGATTGAATTCCTGGAAACACGTTACCTACCTAAACTAACACAAACAGAGGCAGAACAACTAAATAGACCCATAACAAAGAAGAGATTGAAAAGGTAATTCAAAAACTCTCAGCAAAAAAATTAAAAAAAAAAGCCCTGGCCCAGACAGCTTCACTGCAGAGTTCTACCAAACTCTCAAAGAAGAGGTAACACCACTACTACCAAAGGTATTTCAGAGCACAGAAAAAGATGTAATATTCCTAAACTCATTCTATGAAACCAGCACATCCCTGATACCAAAATCAAGTAAAGACACCAGAAAAAAAAAGAAAATTACAGACCTATATCCCTCATGAAGAAACCCTGATGGTGTAGTAGTTAAGTGCTATGGCTGTTAACCAAAATGTGGGCAGTTTGAATCCACCGGGAGTTCCTTGGAAACTCTACAGGGCAGTTCTACTCTGTCCTACAGGTTCGCTATGAGTTGGAATCGACTCGACACCAGTGGGTTTGGTTTTGGTGGTTTTATTCCTCGTGAACTTGGACACAAAACCATTAACAAAATTCTAGCCAATGGAACTGAACCACACATCAAAAAAATAATTCCCCATGACCAAGTGGGATTCACACCAGGTATGCAGGGATGGTTGAACATTATAAAAATAATTAATGTAATCCATCATACAAATAAAACAAAAGACAAGAATCACATGATTTTATCAATTAATGTAGAAAAGTCATTTGACAAAGTTCAAAACCGATTCATGATAAAAACTTTCAGCAAAATAGGAATAGAAGAAAAATTCCTCTACATAATAAAGGGCACTTATACAAAGCCAACAGCCAACATCATCCTAAGTGGAAAGAGCCCTTGAGATTGGGAACCAGGCAAGAATGCCCTTTATCACCACTCTTTTTCAACATTGTGCTGGAGGTCCTAGCCACTGTAATTACGCTAGATAAAGAAATAAAGGGCATCCAGATTGGCAAGGAAGAAGTAAAAGTGTCTCTATTTGCAGATGACATAATCTTATACTCAGAAAACCCTAAAGAATCCTCTAGAAAACTATTGAAACTAATAGAAGAGTTCATCAGAGTATCAGGATACAAGATAAACATAAAAAATCAGTTGGATTCCCTACACCAACGAAAAGACCATCGAAGAGGAAATCACCAAATCAATACCATTTACAGTAGTGCCCAAGAAGACAAAATACTTAGGAATAAATCTTACCAGGGGTGTAAAAGACTTATACAAAGAAACCTAGAAAACACTTCTGCAAGAAACCAAACAGGACCTACATAAGTGGAAAAACATACCTTGCTCATGGATAGAACTTAACATTATAAAAATGTCTCTTCTAACAAAAGTGATCTATAGATACAATGTAATTCCATCCAAATTCCAATGACATTTTTTAACAAGATGGAGAAAACAATCACCAACTTCATATGGAAGGGAAAGAGGCCCCGGATAAGTAAAACTTTACTGAAAGAGAAGAACAAAGTGTGAGGTCTCACTCTACCTAATTTTAGAACCTTTTATACTGCCAGAGTAGTCAAAACAGCCCAGTACTGGTACAACAACAGATACATAGACCAATGGAACAGATTTGAGAATCCAGATATAAATCCATTCACATATGAGCAGTTGAAATTTGGCAAAGGCCTGAAGTCAGTTAAGTGGGAAAAAGACAGTCTTTTTTACAAATGGTGCTGGCATAACTGGATACACATATGCAAAAAAATGAAACAAGACCCATACCTCACTCCATACAGTGAAATGAGCTCAGAATGGATCAAAGACGTAAATATAAAATCTAAAATGATAAAGATTATGGAAGAAAAAATAAGAACAACATTAGGAGCCCTAACAGTTATACAAAACACTATAAACAGTATATAAAACATTACTAACAGTATACAAATAGTAAATAAACAGTATAAACAGTATACAAAACATTACTAACAATGCAGAAGAGAAACTAGATAACTGGGAGATCCTGAAGATCAAACATCTATGCTCATTGAAAGACATCGCCAAAAGAGTAAAAAGATTACCTATAGACTGGGAAAAAGCTTTTAGCTATGACATTTCCGATCAGCATCTGACCTCTAAAATCTACTTGATACTGCAAAAGCTCAACTACAAAAAGACAAAAATAACCCAATTAAAAAATGGGCAAAAGATATGAACAGGCACTTCACTAAAGAAGACATTCAGGCGGCTAACAGATACATGAGGAAATGCTCACGATCATTAGCCATTAGAGAAATGCAAATCAAAACTACAATGAGATTCCATAGGCTGGCATTAATCCAAAAAACACAAAACGATAAATGTGGGAGACGTTGTGGAGAGACTGGAACACTTATACACTGGTGGTGGGAATGTAAAATAGTGCAACCACTTTAGAAATTTATTTGGCACTTCCTTAAAAAGCTAGAAATAGAACTACCATACGATCCAGCAATCCCGTTCTTTGAAATATATCCTAGAGAAATAAGAGCCTTTACATGAACAGATATATGCACACCCATGTTCATTGCAGCACTGTTTACTATAGCAAAAAGATGGAGGCAACCAAGTTGCCCATCAACTGATTAATGGATAGCTAATATTTTTAAAAACATGGTGTATTCACAGAATGGAATATTATACATCAATAAAGAACAGTGATGAATCTGTGAAACATTTCATAACATAGAGGAATCTGGAAGGCATTATGCTGAGTGAAATTAGTCAGTTGCGAAAGGACAAGTATTGTATAAGACCACTACTATAAGAACTCGAGAAATAGTTTAAACAGAGAAGAGTATATTCTTAGATAGTTACCAGAGCAGGGAGGGAGGGAGGCAGGGGGGAGGGAGAGACTATTCACTAATTAAAAAAGATAAGAACTACTTTAGGTGAAGGGAAAGACAACACACAATACAGGAGAGTTCAGCACAACTGGATTAAACCAAAAACAAAGAAGTCTTCTGAATAAACTGAATGCTTCGAAGGCCAGCATAGCAGGGGTGGGGGTTTGGGAACCACGGTCTCAGGGGACATCTAAGTCAATTGGCATAATAAAATCTATTAAGAGAACATTCTACATCCCAATTTGGACAGCGTCGTCTGCAGTCTTAAATGCTAGCAAGCGGCCATCTAAGACGCATCAGTTCATCTCAACCGACCTGGAGCAAAGGAGAATGAAGAACACCAAACACACAAGATAATTATGGGCCTGAGAGACAGTAAGAGCCACATAAACCAGAGACTACATCAGCCTGAGACCAGAAGTAGATGGCGCCGAGCTACAGTTGATGACTGCCCTGACAGGGAACACAACAGAGAACCCTGAGGGAGCAGGAGAGCAGTGGGACGCAGACCCCAAATTCTCGTAAAAAGACCATGTTCTGAATGAGACTAGAAGGACCCTGGAGGTCGTGGTCCCTAGACATTCTGTTAGCCCAAGACCAGAACCATTCCCAAAGCCAACTTTTCAGACAGGATTGGACTGGACAATGGGATAGAAAATGATGCTGGTGAAGAACGTGCTTCTTGGGTCAAGTAGACACATGAGATTGTGCTGGCAGCTCCTATCTGTAGGGGAGATGAGACGGCTGAGGGGGTCAGAAGCTGGTGGGATGGACGCGAAAAGAGAGAGTGGAGGGAAGGAGTGTGCTGTCTCATTAGGTGGAGAGCGATTAGGAGTATATAAGTAAAACCAAACCCAAACCCAGTGCCGTCGAGTCGATTCCGACTCATAGTGACCCTATAGGACAGAGTAGAGCTGCCCCATAGAGTTTCCAAGGAGTGCCTAGCAGATTTGAACTCCCAACCCTTTGGTTAGCAGCCGTAGCACTTAACCACTGTGCCAACAGGGTTTCCTAGGAGTATACAACAAGGCGTATATAAATTTTTGTATGAAAGACTGACTTGATTTGTAAACTTTCACTTAAAGCACAATAAAATTAAAAAAAAAAAAAAGTGAAGTACAGAATTTGAACCAACAACATGTAGATTCCCAGGCTGACTCTAACGCTTGCGTAATGACTTGATATAATAACCCTAGTAATCTGTTTCTAATGTGAAAGAGATAAATATCAGATAGGCTTGTAAAGGTTTTTTTTTTTCCACAACAGTAGACAGGAATATTATTCAAGCCTCTTTGAACCTTGTTGTAAATAAATTAGCATGAGATCTATGTAACCTTGATTGCACGGCAGAATTACATGGTGAGTTAAAAAAAAAATGATTCTTGAGGCTCCTCCACAGCCATCTACACCAGAATCTCCATTTTGGGGCCCTAGGAGCCTCAGAACTAAATGCCTCCCCCATCCTTCTGCTATTCACTCACGTTTGAGAAACACTCCTGTGCAGAATTCTGGGGCTTCCCTTGTTTGGCTGATCTGAGGACCTCTACCCCTAGTCAGGGCTGGCTTCATGGGCTTGTGGCCTACATAGTCCCATTGTGCCCAACCCCTAGAAGAGTTCCACATTTGATTAAGTGATGTGGTTTCACCATTTTTTAATTTTTAAGAATGTTTCAACAATGAGCCTGGGATTTTCACTTTCAACACGATCACAAACTATGTAGCCAGTCCTACCTCTTGTAGTTTTCTCTTCAGCAAAATCTCCCTTGAGAGAAGCAGCCCACGGTTCCTTGGAAAGCAGGAGCCCAAGCACTCTGAAGACCTCACTTTTTAGCCCCTATTGGGAATGTTTTTGTTATTTGCTGCCAGTTGGCCCCTACTCATTGCAACCTAATGTATAACAAACAGAATGAAAAGTTTCCCAGTAATATGCCATCTTTATGATCCTTCCGGTCTAGGTGGCTTATCTTCCGGCACTATATCAGGCAATATTCTGTTGATCCATAAGGTTTTCATTGGCTAATTTTCCTAAGTACATCACCAGGCCTTTCTTCCTAGTTTGTCATGGTCTAGAACCTCCACTAAAACCTGTCCATCATGGGTGACCCTGCTGATATTTTGAAATACTAGAAGCATAGCACCAGGAGCCCTGGTGGCGCAGTGGTGAAAGCACTGGGCCACTAACTTAAACGCTGGCTGTTCGAACCCACTAGCTGCTCCACGGGACAAAAATTTGGCAGTATGCTTCTGTAAAGTCTATGGGGGAAGTTCTAGTCTGTTGCATGGGTTTGCTATGAGTCAGAATCGATGACAATGGGATTTAGAAGAATAGCTTCCAGCATCACAGCAACACAGAAACTACCATAGTACAACAAAGTGACAGATGGGAAGTGGGTTAAAGAGTGTGGACCTACTCTTTAATATAAAATTCTCCCAAACTAATGGGGTCAGATGTCTCCCTTTTTGGCATCTCCTCTTTTATCTCAAGCAAGATGGCTCCCCCTCCATCTGAGAACTGTGACTGTGTTTTGATTCTCTGCAGCCTCCTCTGCAGTGTGTCACCGTCTTGCTACATCTCTCAGAGGACACTCCTGAGATCCCTGCAGTCAAGGTCTTCACTCCTCAAGAATGTTCCTCAAGGTGTGATGGTCTCCAGTGGTGTCCCCTGCCTCCTCTTAGGGAACTGGGAATGTTCGCTGCTGAAGTTCTCAGTTCTCCCTTCTTGAGAAGCTAATTTCCTCTGAGTACTGTGTCGACCCCATGAAATCTGGCAGCACATCCACTTTTCCTGGCGTCAGCAGGTGGTGCCTCTTAAGGCTGCAGCTTGCAATTTCTCTCCTTAGCAGTCAGCATGCAAGTACACTCCAGCGCTCTGGATCTGCCCAGCGTGCTTTGTGAAGCAGATGACAGTCTGCATCATCTGAAGTTCTGTTTCCCACACTCCCCAGCTCATGCTTTCCTAGATCATTTATCAGCTCTAACTCCCGAAGGCACATCAACATACACGACAATCTTTATAAATTCTGTGTTACACAACTTATTTATTAAGTGCTGTGTTTTGTGGTTTTTGTAAAGACAAGATATGCTTGCACAATACTTGGTCCCCGAGAGTTTAAAATCTAAAAGTTTATTTTTGTATAAGAGAGACTTTTAGGTAGTGTTTATATTCACAGTTCCAGCTGCGGATCTGTAGACCATCTATGTAAGTATTTCCTTGTCCACTGGTGAAAATGGAGGTTCCCACAGAAATGAGAGTCTCTGGATGTGGAGCCTAGACTTCTGAATTTTTAACAAACTTTCTAGAAGATTTTCTGATACTAAAATTTGAAAATGACTATATGACAAAGATCTCAGAGGAAATCCGTATTGAATTTTTTAAAATTTTTTTGTACTATAATTAACATACACTAAAATTCACATGGAGTCCCTGGGTGGCGCAAACAGCTATTGCGCTCGGCTACTAACTGAATGTTGAAGGTTCAAGTCCACCCAGAGGCACTCAGAAGGAAGGCCTGGTGATCTACTTTCAAAAAATCAGCCGTTATAAACCGTATGAGCAGTTATACTCTTACGTACGTGGGGTTGCCTTGAGTCGGAATCGACTCAATAGTAACTGGATTGTGTTTTATTTAAATTCACTCATTTTAAGTGTGGAGCTAGAGAATTTTGGTAACTGTACCACTTTTTTTTTTATACAGCTATGTAACCACATCAAAATCAAGATACAGAAATTTTCTTAACCCTCCCAAACGTCCTTATGACCCTTTGTATTCTATCCCTCCCTCCACGCTTAGCTTCCGACGATCATTGATCTGCTATCACTTTAAGATTCCCTTTTCTAGAATTTCTCGTAAATGAAATCATATAGCAGGTGGTCTTTACAGTTTGGCTTCTTTCGTTTAGCATAAAGCTTTTAAGATCCATCCATAGCAATGCATGTGTAAATATTTATTTTTTTTCTTTTTTTGTAGTATTCCATAGCGTAGTTATAACACAATTTATCTGTTCATCAGTCGATAGACATTTGGGTTGTTTCCAGTTTTTGACTATGAAAAACAATGTTGTTATGAACATTTTTTTTTTTATGAACATTACCCTTACAAATCTTTGTGTAGATATGTTATTATCATTCTTAGGTGAATATTTAAAAGTAAAGTTGCTGAGTTATATGATGAGATTATGTTTACCTGTAGGAGCTGCCTCCGCATTGATGTCCAAAGTCGCTGCATCATTTTACATTGAGTCAAATATCTACATGAAACTTTGCTCATTTTTATTAGGTTGTTTGTCTTATAATTATCAAGTTTTAAGTGTCTTTATTAATCTGGATGCAAAACCTTTGTCAGATATATGTTTTGCGAATATTTTTCACCAGTTTGTGGTTTGGTTTTTCATTCTTATAACTGTGTTTCAAAAGTCAATTATAAAAAAAAATGATGAATTTTATTGAATTTTATTTTCTTTATGTGGATCGGTGTCTTAGGCTGGGTTCTCTAGAGAAGCAAAACCAGTAATGCGTATAAATATATACAGAGAGATTTATATTAAAGAAACAGCTCACGTGATTGTAGGGTTTGGAACGTCCCAAGTCCTTGGATCAGGATAGAGTCCTTTCCCAATTCACGGAGCCGCAGAAGCTGGTGAGCCCAAGATGAGCAGGTTGGAGAGCTGGGACCCTGCTCACAGGTTGTGACGGTCAAGGAATCCCCGTGGGCGGTAGGCAAGACCAAAGGTTTCTCCTGAGTCACTTAGTTGCAGGGGCTGGCGAACGCAGGACAGGCAGGTCAGGGAGCAGGACTCTTGCTTGCAGGCTATGAAGATCAGTGAATCCAAAGATGGACAGGTAAGCTGCTTGGTCAAGTCCCAAGAACCAGCGGTCAGACAAGAGACAGCTGCTGGATCCAGAACAAGCCAAAAATCTTTGCAAAGGAAGTAGACTGCGGAAGGCAGAGAGATGACGGCTGAGATGGTGGTGAGATGACACAGGCCCTACCCCTGCCAGTACCACTCGGCAGATTCCATCATGGGGGTGATCACATATCAAATCTCAACAGGAAAGTGATCACAACTTTATACAACTGCCAAAACACTGAGAATCATGATCCAGCCAAGTTGACACACAATCTCAATCATCACAGTTGCTTTTAGGAAATCTTTGGCTAACCAATGCCACAAAGATTTCCCGCTATGTATTCTTCTGGAAACGTAATAGCATCTCTCTTATGCTTAGGCCTCTGATCCATTGTGAATTTTTTTTATGAGATAAGAGTCAATGTTCATTTTATCCATATGAATATTGAGTAATTCCAGCACTATTTCTTGAGAAATACATCTTTTCCAAATTTCATTATTTTGATAATTTCTGAAAAAATATAATTGTGTATCTGTTTCTGGATTGTCTACAGTATTCATATTGTTCTATTAATCTATAGCTCTATCCCTATACCAGTAGTCCACCATACTGATTACCAAAGGTTTATACTAAGTTTTGAAAGCAGCTAGTATAAATCCTCAACCATGTTCTTCTATTTCAAAATTGTTGTGGCTATTCTACCGCCTTTATCTTTCCTATAAATTTTAAACACGTTTTGTCAGTTTCTTCCAAAATCCTGTTAGGATTTGACTGAGTAACACTAACTTCATAAAATAAATTGAAAAACATTCCCTCAATCTCTATTTTTGAAAGAATTGGTGTAGGGATTATTTCTTTTTATTATTATTATTTTTATTGTGCTTTAAGTGAAAGTTTACAAATCAAGTCAGTCTCTCACACAAAAACCCATATACACCTTGCTACACACTCCCAGTTACTCTCCCCCTAATGAGACAGCCTGCTCTCTCCCTCCACTCTCTCTTCTCGTGTCCATTTCGCCAGCTTCTAACTCCCCCCCCCATCTCCCCTCCAGGCAGGAGATGCCAACATAGTCTCAGGTGTCCACCAGATCCAAGAAGATCACTCCTCACCAGCCTCTCTCTCCAAACAATCGTCCAGTCCAATCCATGTCTGAAGAGTTGGCTTCGGGAATGGTTCCTGTCCTGGGCCAACAGAAGGTCTGGGGGCAATGAACACTGGGGTCCCTCTAGTCTCAGTTAGACCGTTAAGTCTGGTCTTAAGAGAATTTGGGGTCTGCATCCCACTGCTCTCCTGCTTCCTCAGGGGTTCACTGTTGTGTTCCTGTCAGGGCAGTCATGGGTTGTAGCTGGGCACCATCTAGTTCCTCTGGTCTCAGCATGATGTAGTAGCTGGTTCATATGGCCCTTTCTGTCTCTTGGGCTCGTAATCACCTTGTGTCCTTGGTGTTCTTCATTCTCCTTTGATCCAGGTGGGTTGAGACCAATTGATGCATCTTAGATGGCTGCTTGCTAGCGTTTGAGATCCCAGATGCCACTCTTCAAAGTGGGATGCAGAATGTTTTGTTAATAGATTTTATTATGCCAATCGACTTAGGTGTCCCCTGAAACCATGGTCCCCAGACCCCTGCCCCTGCTACGCTGGCCTTCAAAGCATTCAGTTTATTCAGGAAACTTCTTTGCTTTTGGTTTAGTCCAATTGTGCTGACCTCCCCTGTATTGTGTGCTGTCTTTCCCTTCACCTAAAGTAGTTCTTATCTACTATCTAATTAGTGAATGCCCCCTCCCACCCCCCTCCCTCCCCCGTCTCGTAACCACAAAAGAATGTTTTCTTCTCAGTTTAAACTATTTCTCAAGTTCTTATAATAGTGGTCTTATACATTATTTGTCCTTTTGCAACTGACTAATTTCACCCAGCATAATGCCTTCCAGGTTCCTCCATGTTATGAAATGTTTCACAGATTTCTCACTGTTCTTTATCCATGCGTAGTATTCCGTTGTGTGAATATACCATAATTTATTTATCCATTCATCCATTGATGGGCACCCTGGTTGCTTCCATCTTATTGCTGTTGTAAACAGGGCTTCAATAAACATGGGTATGCATATATCTGTTCATGTAAAGGCTCTTACTTCTCTAGGATATATTCTAAGGAGTGGGATTGCTGGATTCTATGATAGTTCTATTTCTAGCTTTTTAAGGAAGACTAAATTGATTTCCAAAGTGGTTGTACCATTTGACATTCCCACCAGCAGTGTAGTAGTGTTCCAATCTCTCCACAGCCTCTCCAACATTTATTATTTTGTGGTTTTTTGGATTCATGCCAGCCTTGTTGGAGTGAGATGAAATCTCATTGTAGTTTTGATTTGCATTTCTCTAATGGCTAATGATTGTGAACATTTCCTCATATACCTGTTAGCTATCTGAATGTCTTTTTTAGAGAAGTGTCTATTCATATCTTTTGCCCATTTTTTAATTGGGTTATTTGTCTTTTTGCAGTTGAGTGTTTGTAGTATCATGTAGATTTTAGAGATCAGGCGCTGATCAGAAATGTCATAACTACAAACATTTTCCCAGTCTGTAGGTAGACCTTTTACTCTTTTGGTGAAGTCTTTGGATGAGCATAGGTGATTGATTTTTAGGAGCTCCCAGTTATCTAGTTTTTCTTCTTTTTTTATATGTTTTGTATACTGTTTATGCCATGTATTAGGGCTCCTAGCATTGTCCCTATTTTTTCTTCCATGATCATTATCGTTTTGGATTTTATATTTAGGTCCTTGATCCATTTCGAGTTAGTTTTTGCGCATGGAGTGAGGTATGGGTCTTGTTTCATTTTTTTGCAGATGGATATCCAGTTGTGCCAGCACCATTTGATCAAAAGACTATCTTTTCCCCACATAACTGTTTTGGGGCCTTTGTCCAATATCAGCTGCTCATATGTGGATGAATTTATGTCTGGATTCTCAATTCTGTTCCATTGGTCCATGTATCTGTTGTTGTACCAGTACCAGGCTGTTTTGACTACTGTGGTGGTATAATAGGTTCTAAAATCAGGTAAAGTAAGGCCTCCCACTTTGTTCTTCTTTTTCAGTAATGCCTTATTTATCGGGGGCCTCTTTCCCTTCCATATGAAATTGGTGATTTGTTTCTCCATCTCATTAAAGAATGTCATTGGGATTTGGATTGGAATTGCATTAAATGTATAGATCGCTGTTGGTAGAATAGACATTTTTATAACATAAAGTCTTCCTATTCACCAGCAAGGTATGTTCTTCCACTTATGTAAGTTTCTTTTGGTTTCTTGCAGAAGTGTACTGTAGTTTTCTTTGTATAAATCTTTTACATCTCTGGTAAGATTTATTCCTAAGTATTTTATCCTGTTTGGGACTACTGTAAATGGCATTGATTTGGAGATTTCTTCTTCCATGTTCTTTTTGTTGGTGTAGAGGAATCCAAGTGATTTTTGTATGTTTATGTTGTATCCCAATACTCTGCTGAACTCTTGTATTAGTTTCAGTAGTTTTCTGGAGGATTCCTTAGGGTTTTCTGTGTATTAGATCATGTCATCTGCAAAGAGAGATACTTTGACTTCTTCCTTGCCAATCTGGATGCCTTTATTTCTTTATCTACCCTAGTTGCTCTGGCTAGGACCTCCAGCACAATGTTGAATAAGAGTGGTGATAAAGGGCATCCCTGTCTGGTTCCCGATCTCAAGGGGAATGTTTTCAGGCTCCCTCTATTTAGGGTGATGTTGGCTGTTTGCTTTGTATAAATGCCCTTTATTGTGTTGAGAAATTTTCCTTCTATTCCTATTTTGCTAACAGTTTTCATCATGAATGAATGTTGACCTTTGTCAAATGTCTTTTCTGCATCAATTGATAAAATCATGTGATTCTTGTCTTTTGTTTTATTTATGTGGTGGATTACATTAATTGTTTTTCTAATGTTGAACCATCCCTGCATACCTGATATGAATCCCACTTGGTCATGGTGAATTTTTTTTTTTTTTTGATATGTAGTTGAATTCTATTGGCTAGAATTTTGTTGAGGATTTTTGCATCTATATTCATGAGGGATATAGGTCTGAAATTTTCTTTTCTTGTGGTGTCTTTACCTGGTTTTGGTATCAGGGATATGGTGGCTTCATAGAAGGAGTTTGGTAGTATTCCATCCTTTTCTATGCTCTGAAATACCTTTAGTAGTAGTGGTGTTAACTCTACTCTGAAAGTTTGGTAGAACTCTGCAGTGAAGCCGTCCTTACCAGGGCTTTTATTTGTTGGGATTTTTTTTGATAACCTTTTCAATCTCTTCTTTTGTTATGGGTGGATTTAGTTGTTTGACGTCTGTTTGTGTTAGTTTAGGTAGGTAGTGTGTTTCTAGGAAATCATCCATTTCTTCTAGGTTTTCAAATTTGAGTATAGTTTTTCCTAGTAATCTGATATAATTCTTTCAATTTCAGTTGGGTCTGTTGTAATATCACCCCTCTCATTTCTTATTCAGGTTATTTGCTTCCTCTCCTGTTTTTGCTTTGTCAGTTTGGCCAGTGGTTTATCAATTTTGTTGATTTTTTTTTTTGAAAAAAACAGCTTTTGGTCTTGTCAATTCTTTCGATTGTTTTTCTGTTTTCTCTTTCTTTTTTTTTTTGTTTGTTTATTTCATTTAGTTCGGCTCTAAATTTTATTATTTGTTTTCTTCTGGTGCCTGTGGGTTTCTTTTGTTGCTCTCTTTCTATTTGTTCAAGTTGGAGGGATAATTCTTTGATTTTGGCCCTTTCTTCTTTTTGGATGTGTGCATTTATTGATACAAGTTGACTGCTGATCATTTCCTTCACTGTGTCCCAAAGGTTCTGATAGGAAGTGTTTTCATTCTCATTGGATTCTATGAATTTCTTTATTCCATCCTTAACGTCTTCTATAATCCAGTCTTTTTTGAGCTGGATATTGTTCAGTTTCCAAGTGTTTGATTTCTTTTCCCTGTTTTTTCAGTTATTGATTTCCACTTTTATGGCCTTATGGTTAGAGAAGATGCTTTGAAATATGTCAATGTTTTGGATTCTGCTAAGGCTTGCTTTATGACCTAATATGTGGTCTATTCTAGAGAATGTTCTGTGTGCACTAGAAAAGAAAGTATACTTGTTTGCTGTTGGGTGGAGTGTTCTGTATATGTCTACGAGGTCAAGTTGGTTGATTGTGGCATTTAAATCTTCCATGTCTTTATTGAGCTTCTTTCTGGATGTCCTGTCCTTCACCAAAAGTGTTGTGTTGAAGTCTCCTACTATTATTGTGGAGCTGTCTATCTCACTTTTCAATGCTGATAGAGTTTGTTTTATGTATCTTGCAGCCCTGTCATTGGGTGCATAAATATTTAATATGGTTATATCTTCTTGGTGAATTTTGCCTTTAATCATTATATAGTGTCCTTCCTTATGCTTTCTGATTGATTTAACTTTAAAGTCTGTTCTGTCAGAATTTAATATTGCCACTCCTGCTCTTTTTAGATTGTTGTTTGCTTAATATATTTTTTTCCATCCTTTGAGTTTTAGTTTATTTGTGTCTCTAAGTCTAAGGTGTGTCTCTTGTAGGCAGCATATAGATAGATCTTGTTTTTTAATCCATTCTGCCACTCTCTGTCTCTTTCTTGGTGCATTTAGTCCATTTACATTCAGGGTAATTATGGAAAGGTATGAATTTAGTGCTCTCATTTTGATGTCTTTTTGTGTGTGTTCACAGTTTCTTTTTCCCACTTGATTTTATGTGCTGAGTAGATTTTCTTTATATATTGTCCTTTCCTCATATTTGTTGTTGTTGATTTTGTTTCTTCTGAGTCTGTATTTTTCCCTTGTATTTTATTTTGATACGTAGGATAGTTTGTCTGCTTTGTGGTTACCTTATTATTTACCCCTCTTTTTCTAAATTTAAAACTAACTTTTATTCTTTGTATGGCCGTATCTTCCTCTCCTCTTCCTCTGGATGGTGTATGAGTACATTTCTTAGTCCCTCTTTATTATTATAATGCTGTCTTCTTTTATATAACATCGCTGTTACCCTGTTTTGGCCTTTTTTTTTTTTTTTTTTTTTTAGTAATCTTGCTTTGTTTTTTTGGATTTCCCTGTCTGGGTTGACTTCTGGTTTCTTTGCCCAGTGTTCTAGTCTTGGGTTGATACCTGATATTATTGATTTCCTAACCAAAGACATCCCTTTAGTATTTCTTGTTGTTTTGGTTTGGTTTTTATGAATTCCCTAAACTTGTGTTTATCTGGAAATGTCTTAATTTCACCTTTACATTTAAGAGAGAGTTTTGCTGGATAAATTATTCTTGGCAGGCAGATTTTTTCCTTCAATTTTTAAAATATGTCACCCCATTTCCTTCTTGCCTAAATGGTTTCTGCTGAGTAGTCCGAGGTTATTCTTGTTGGGTCTCCTTTGTAGGTGACTTTTCGTTTATCCCTCACTGCTCTTATAATTCTCTCTTTATGTTTGGTTTTGGCAAGTTTGATTATAATATGTCTTTGTGACTTTCTTGTAAGATCTACCTTATATGGAGGTCGATGAGCATCTTGGATAAATATTTTCTCATTTTTCACGATATCTGGGAAGTTTTCTGCCAACAAATCTTCAACAATTTTCTCTGTATTTTCTGTTATCCCTCCCTGTTCTGGTACTCCAATCACTTGTAGGTTGTTTCTGTTGATAGAGTCCCATGTGGCTCTTAAGGTTTCTTCATTTTTTTTAATTCTTTTATCTGATTTTTCTTCAAATATATTAGTGCCAAGTGATTTATCTTCCAGTTCAGAAATTCTAGCTTCTACTTGCTCAATTCTGCTCCTCTGACTTTCCATTGAGTTATCTAATTCTGTAATTTTATTGTTCATCTTCTGAATTTCTGATTGCTGTCTATGGATTTTTCCAGGTAGTTAAATTTTTCATTATTTTCCTGAATAATCTTTTTAATTTTTTTGACTGCTTTATCTGTGTGTTCCTTGACTTGTTTTGTGTATTGCCTCATTTCCTTCCTGATGTCTTGAAGGGTTCTGTATATTAAACTTTTGTATTCTGCATCTGGTAATTCCAGGAATGCACTTTCATCTAGAAGATCACTGGATTCTTTGTTTTGAGAGCCTGTTGTGGTGATTATTGTCTGTTTCTTTATGTGGCTTGATATTGACTGTTGTCTCTGAACCATCTATAACTTGTCATATTAGTTTATGCTTGCTTACTGTGTCATAGCTGCTTGCTTTGTTTTGTTTTGGTATACCCATATGGGTTGCTTGAGTGAGCTAGCTTGATTATTTTTGCCTTTGGAGCTCTGGTGTCCTGTCCCCAGCTGGCTAGAGCTGTTATCATGTACGTCAGTCTAGGAGTCCGTTCCAATTTCTTGTATGAACTCAGCTCAAGTTTCCAGGTAGCTGATCATCAAGTGTGTGGTATAGGCTCTGTCCTATAGTCTTAGAGGGGCAGGGGTGATTGGCGTATATACAGGTATCTGATTGCAGCAGGGGGTCACACTCTGAACAAGGCAGGGTGCCTAGAACTGATCCCCAAGTGTCTCTGAGGAAAATGCATCCCTGTTCCCTAGAGCGTGCTAGTGGGTGAGTTCTGCAGAGGGACCGTGGGCACCCAATATTTTTGGTTGTAAGGACTGGGAGGTACCAGTTATCTTTGGACCCCTGTCACGGGTGGCTGGGTGAACTGAGTGGAGCTACCCGTCCTTAGGTCTCTGATGTGGGTAAGTGAGGACCTTGTTTAATAGGCAAAGCAATGTCAAACATCAAATACCCACCTCTCCACCACACTGCTGAAATGGTTGGAGTTTGCCAACAAGGGCCTATTCTCCCGAAATAACCCCCCACAGGTCCATGCGGAAGGGAAAGGTGCTAAAGGTCCACGGACAGTTTATGCCTGGTCAGGAGCTGCTTGTGTCTTGAACTTCCCTGGTTAATGGAGCTAGCAAATTATGTTTTCCCCCCAGTTGCAATTTTTTTCCTTCCCCAAGGCCGGGAGGATGGTTGTACGTGCTCACCAGGGTGTATCTCAGGCCCAGGGATTCAGCCGCTGAAGCTGGCTTGAGGGTGGGGGGGCGCAGTAAAATATACTCAGGTACTTAGCTTTTGCTGAGAGTGCCATTCTCCTCAAGTTCCAGAGGTGTCAGTAGGTTGTGTGGCTGGCTGCTTCTCCCTGAGGAAACTGTGGCCTAAAGCTAGTACCAGCCCTCCTCCGCCGCCGCCGCCACAGCTCCAGGATTGATGCCTGAGGGCTCCCTGTGATTCAGGTCCGGTAACTCCTCTCCACTTCTGAACGGTCTCTTCCTCCCTCTTCTCCTCAGTTCATTGTCTAAGCTTGCCTTTGACGCTCAGGATGCCCAGCTTGTCACAAATATACTCTTTTCACTTGTTTTTTCGGGTCTTAGTTGTAAAGAGGGCTTTCAGAAGCATCTGTCTATTCCACCATCTTGGCTCCTAGGATTATTTCTTGACTGCTGGAGTATAGCTGTGGAATCAGATCTGATTCTGAGATTTACTTTTGTTTCTACTTTTATTTTTCTGTGAAAATTTAATAAAGTATTAGTTCAATGTTTTGAATCCATGTAGGTGTATTTGTTTTCAAAGTTTCTGTTTCTTCTTGAGTGTTTTACTAACTCTTCTTTTTAAACTAACTTTTCACCTGGGGTGTCAAAATTAGTGGCAGATTGTATTATTTTTTCATTATTCTATTATATTTATGGGACCCGTAGTGATGTTCCTGTTTTCGTTACTAATTTTGGCAATTTGCGTCTTTTTTTCTTTTAGTCAGTCAAACTAGAAACTTATCAACTTTATTGACCTTTTTAAAGAACCGGCTTTGATTTCATTGATTTTTTTCTATTTCTTTGATTTCTATTCTTACTTGTATTATTTTTCTTTATCCTACTTATTTAGAATACATCCTAGTAGTTAATATATAGTTAGTTGTTTATTTTTATTCTACTCTAATTTTACAAAATCAAAACTCAGATCATTGGTCTAAAATATTTTCTTTTCTAATGTATGTATTACATTTAAACTGTAAATTTCCCCCTAAAGCAGTGCTTTGGCTGTGTCTCCAAGTTTTCAATGTCTTTTTTGTTTGTGTCATTACTGTTCAGTTCAAAATATTTCCTTGTTTCCCTGTGATTTTTTTCTTTGACCCACTGGTTATTTAGAAGTGTGTTTAATTTTCAAATACATGGAGGATCCTGGTTTCTTTATTGTGGTAAGTTTTTAATTCATTTCCACTTTGGTCAGTGAATATACTGTGAATGATTTCAATATTTTTAAATTAATGAGGCTTTATGGTCCCATATACGTTCTATTAAATATATATAAATATTATATATGTTCTTAAAAAATTGTGTATTCTGCCAGTGTTGAGTATAATGTCTTATAAATATAAATTAAGTCCATGTTGACTGGGCAGTTCAGATTTCTGAGAGGAGATGTTAACTCTTCAGTCATGACCATAACATTTTCTATTTCTCCTTTTAATCCTGTGAATTTTTGCTTCACGTATATTGAAATTAGTTGCAAAGACATTTATGATTCTCATGTATTCTTGTTAAATGGCCACTTTTTCATTTTGAAATGTTTTTCTTGTCTCTATTAAAACATTTTGTTTAAGAATGTATTTTCTTATTGATATAATCACTCCGGAATTCATATGTTTACTATTTGCATGGTAATATTTTCCCTATCCATTGACCTCCAGCTATTTGTATCTTTCATTTAAAGTTACCTCTTTTAGACAACATATACTTGGGTCTTGTTTTATCCATTTCAAAAATTTGTGTCTTTTTATTGGAACTTTAGTCCATTAACATTCAATATAGTTATTGATAACATTAGGCTTAGCACTATCATTTTAATGTCTGTTTGCTATGTCTTCTCTTTAATTGTTCATTTTATCACCCCTTTACTATAGTTTAGGTAATATTTGAATAGTTTTTAGAATTTCAGTTTAAATTTACTTTTAATTTTTAACTATATAATTCTTTTCATTTTTTTAAAAAATAGTTGCCTTAAGAATTATAATAAGCATTGTTATCTTTTCACACTTAAATTACAGTAATATCATCCCACGTCATGTAAAATACAGAAATCTTACAACAATATTTAGGTCCACTCTCCCTCCTTCTATATGTTATGTTATATGTATTACATTTATATGTTCTATAAATCTCACAAAAGCATGTTAAAATATTTGCTTTGAACTGTTCTAGGAAACCATTAAGAGGAAAAAAGTATTTAAGTAGATATTTACTATTTCTAATTCTCTACCCTTCTGTCTTGAGTTTGCAAGATTCTATCTCATGTAATTTCCCTTCAATTTGAACAACTGCCTTTAGCGTTTCTTGATTTGATGTACTGCTGGCAACAAATTCTCTTAGCTTTCTTTTATCTGAAAAATCTCTCTCTCTCTCTTTCTCTGGTTCATTTCCTTTCTTCTTGAGAGTTATTCTGTTTCCCTGCTATTAAATCATGAAATATCTTGAAACATATTTTTAACGAATATAGGTCTTACATTTTTAGTTTTTCTTTCTTTCAGCATGTTAAAAATGCTATTTCATTGTCTTCTGCCTTCACTGATTTTTTTATGAGAAGTCAGCCATTAATCAGAGCACTGTCCCATTGTGTGTGACGTTTTTCTTTGTTCTTTCTGTTTTTAAGATTTTTTCTGTTTATCTTTGGCTTTTAACAGGTGAAAATGATATGCTTTGGCTTGGATTAACTTGTATTTATTCTGCTTGTCCTTTGTTGAGAATACTATCACTAAATTTTCATCTTTCAAGTTTGGGAAATTTTCATTCAGTATTTCTTCAAATAGTTTTCTGCCCCTTTTTTTCTCTCCACTTCTCCTGGAATTTCAATTAAATATATGTTGGATTGTGTAATATTATCTAACAAGTCCCTGAGGCTCTGTTAATAGTCTTTTGATCATTTTTCTCTATTCTTCATATGGGATGATTTCTACTGATCTGTCTTCAAGCTCATTTACATTTTCTCCTGAATCTCCATTTCACTGTTGATTCTGCCCAATAATGTTGTATTTCAGATTAAAAAAAAAAAAAAAGATAATGTCTTTTTAAGTTGTAGAATTTCCATTTGGTTCTGTTTTATTATTTCTATTTCTTTGCTCAAATTTTCTACCTTTTTATTTATTGCAAATTTACTTCATTTTACTTAATTTAGGGTAGTTAAAATAGATGTTTTAAAATTCTTGTCTTCTAGTTCTAATTTCTGATTCATTGCTATGTCAGAACAGACTAATTTTCTTTCTTTGTTTCTTTTTAAAAAAAATATATTCCATTTTCTTGGTACTTAGTGTATCAGTTAAACTTGGGTTGTATCCCACATATTATGAATGTTAATTTTCGGGGAATCTGCACCCTGTTTATTTGTTTATTTATTTAATTTGTTGAGAGTTTTTTTTTTTTCCTTTAAATTCTAGCAAACAATTAACCTGTCATAATTTGTATAGCAATACCTGTTTCCTGGGAAGTATCAGCCTTGGTCTCAATTCAAATATTTTGAATTTAGCTGAAATGTTTTAGTCTCTTCTGAAAATATACAAATGAGGTGACAGCCAGAGAGGTGGGAAACCAAATTTTGGGTCTTTCCTTTCCATTGTTCCCTCACTGTTTTTAGTGGCCATGGTTTCTCCAGGTTCATTATTTCTGATGTACCAGGCCAGAAGAACTGCATATTTTCCCTAGAACTTTACCATTTTGAGTGCACTTAGCTCCAGGCTAAAAGTCACAAAGATATGGTCGTATTTCACCTATCTCCCCTCCTCCCCTCCAGCAGTGTCTATCTACTTCTGATCACTCTTCAGTGCCTTCAGGTAGTTACTTTTTTTTTTTTTTAATGTCTGCATTTTAAGATTGTTTCCTATGGGAGAGTGATATTGGCAAAGTTTTAGTCCAAAGCAGAAGTTCATAATGCATAATTTATCATAGATTGATTCCTTTCTATAGTTTAAGCCACGCACATTTCATGTATACTACACTTGTTTTATGCAGATAAATTAATTCCATTTTACAGATGAGGAAACTGCGTCTCAGATTAGGCAACTTACTGAACACACACATCTAATAAAGAGTTAGAGACAGATTTGAGACCTAAACCCACTGAAATCAAAATCTATATTTTCAAATATCATCATTATATGCTAGCCTATTATCAAAATTAGTACCCTAACATAAACTGGTATTATTCAATACATGGTACATATGTATTGTAACAGAGTAAGAAGCCATAATTCTTCTTTATAATAGTAAAATTTGAGATTTCAAAGGAATTAGCTTTGTTTTTCCATATACAGGTGGGAAATCGAGTCCCTATAAGAAGCATATTTTTATGAAAAGTATATTTTTATTGTTTTATATGGAAGTCATAACAAAGCAATTTTCATTCTTCAGAAAAAAAAAATATAGGAATTTTCATATTGTAATGGCGCCTAAACTTGCACATGCCTGGATAAGGTAGTTACGCACTGTAATTTCTCTCCTCCAAGTGCATTATTCCTTAAGGACAAGAAAAAACATTGTTAGAGCCAACCAATATTCTCACCCCCGACAGAGAAAAATTCTTGACTAGCCAGTACATCTAGGTGTTTTTGAAGCAGCATGAGTATTCAAATAATAACCAATACATCTAAAAGACAATTTCAAGGCCTGGAACAAAAAGGTCAATTCATGATGAATTACAGGAGTCAGTTACCACAGCACTAAAAATAGTTGTGAGTGAAGCTACTCCAGTGCATGTGTTATATTTGATTCTCAGGACTAAATTATTTAAACAAAGTGATGCATTTTGTTGAAACAGTTCACCATTCCTGGATTCCATTATTCACAAATACTTTTAAATTTGGTAATATTGAATAACTTTCATCAATATGTATCTACTTATTTCAAGAAGTTAGGTGTGTTGGTATAAATGAGAGGCAACATCAGTAAATAAGAAGAAATAATATTCACTATAAATCTCATTTTATCAGAGATGCCAGATAAAGGCTGCTTAAGATGAAATCTATTTAAACTCATAATAAGTTAATGAACCTAAGCGTTAAAAATACAATTCTAAAAAGTGCTTTACTGATGATAGTTTCTAGTTGAAGATAGTATGTAGTAAAATACATGTACCAAAAAAAAAAAAAAAAAGAAAACCAAATCCATTGTGGTCGAGTTGACCCCGACTCATAGCAACCCTATCCCATAGAGTTTCCAAGGAGTGCCAGGTGATTCAAACTGCTGACTTTTTGGTTGGCAGCCATAGCACTTAACCACTATGAAACCAGGGTTTTATATATATATTTCTGTAGTAGGCAGGTTTATTTCTTAGCAGACTGAAAGTTCAGCAACAATTCTTTTTCTTTGTGTCTCTCTTCCCATCTCCCTGCTTCTTGGCAGTCATTTGGTCCCCTGCTATCAAATCTCAAACTTTATGACAAAACAATTCTCTTATTTTGAAGCATAACTTAGTCTCCAAAGTCTGCAATTGAACCTGAATGATGGGCTTATAGCCCAGAAATGTTCCTTCTCTTCCTAAGTGGAATCCTCTGTAAATATTCATTTTTATTGTTCTCCCTGACCATCCGTGAATGTTCCATTTTCTAAACAGATAAATGCTCCCTAATCTGCAAGGCTCAGTTCCCATCACAGAACAATGCAGCTGCTCATTCAGTTTTTGTCTTTTTTTTTTTCTTTCTTTCAATTCCATCTAGGAGATTCCAGTAGCAGCTTATTTTAATTACACAATGTTCTGAGCTGATGGTGTCAACTTTTAGCTTCATCAATCAGTAAAGATCTCAAATCTGTTTCTTTTTTTCTGGTTTACATAATGTAATACATTATATACATATACATTCTTTTTTCTGGATACATAATGTAATACATTACATACATAAAGTAATACAATATATACAATACACAATATATATTTTTATATTAGAAATATATTATACTTGCAAATGTGTATATATACATGCAGTTGAAAGAGTAAAAATACAAACAACTGGACAGCAACCACCAAGTTTGAGAAATAGAATATTTGTAATATATTGAATTCTTGTGTGTCCCTCTTCAGAGATTACAATTATCTTGAGTTTTCTGTTAATCATTTTCCTGCTTTTTTTTAAAAAAATAGTGATTTTACCACTTTAAATACACATATATTTCAAAACAACATATTCAATTTTGCATAATTTTGAAACATATATAAATAAATAGCCTATAACCTTCCCAAACCCATGAAACATACAGAACCGCAACCAATTTTTATGCCTCTGGAGTTCTTTGGGAAGGAGGTAGCCCAATTTTAATGTGTTTAGCCTCAAAGTGGGAGCCTTTTGAAATGCTTGAAACTCAAGAGCCCTGAGTTGGAGCCTCATTTTTGTGTACATTGAGCATTATCTTAGGCGATGCCTCCTGGATGTGGGAACTCTCTAAACTTTTGATAGGTTTGCCTTTATTTCTGTGAGATAAGCCTCCTCACTATGTTTGCCAGTTACTATGTTCTCTGGAGAATGTACTTGTCATAAGAGTAAGTTATTGCCAATCTTCGTTCATCCAGAGTGGTCATTTTCTCCTTGACACCATTCTTTGTTTCCAGGTGTTACTGGCGCCTGCTCTTCCAGCTTCTGAACAGAAATAATGCCTTCGACATAGGAAATAGTGCATTGCAGAGGTACTTTTCAAGAGATTGGAACTCATAAATCATTCTTACCCTACTTGCAATCTTAGGGTCCAATCATTGCTTCCTCATGGAGCAGGTAGAATGCACCACTGTGACCAGTTCTGTGTATTCCAGGGCAGATGTTTCTGCTTCTTAGCCATTAATACTGCTTTGTTATAATGAAGAATACATAACAATGGTAATTTTTCTGGGATTCACATTCCTTTAGTTTTATTTATTTGGCCTGTGAGTACTGCTTTTGCAGTAATGAAGAGCGCATTGTAGTGATAATTTTCCTGAGATCAAAAAAATCACTTGGCTTTATTTATTTGGGCTATAAGTACTGCTTTTGCAGTAAGGAAGAATGCATCCTGCCATGTTTTAAAACGTTTCTGAAAAATAATAAAGTTAGGAAGAAGACTAGAATAAAATATATGTGCAGTCATAGCCAAGTGCCTTCATGTTTTACCTCATGTTTTGCAAAATTTCAAGAAATAAAATTTTAAAAAATTTAAAAAATGATTTTATCATTGACTCGTATTGATAGGATTTACTACATCCAGTGTCCACTGGAACGTATGTGATCCCAGATAATGAGGATCAAAATCCATAAGTCATAACAAAAATTATGAGTCAGTCCTTTAATCAGCATGCCTTCATTAGTGAAAACACACAGTCTCAACAAAAAATTCAAAGGAGAAAATAGTAGGGTCTTGAAAGGGATAATAATCTTCTGTGGCTTGCTGACAAATATTGAACCAATATTTAAGATTTCTAAAACTATATATGGAGCCCTGGTGGCATAGTGGTTAAGAGCTTGGCTACTAACCAAAAGACTGACAGTTTGAATTCACCAGCTGCTCCCGGAAACCCTATGGGGCAGTTCTTCTCTCTCCTGTAGGGTTGCTATGAGTAGGAATCAACTCGATGGCAACAGGTTTTTAAAACTGTAGTCATAAATATAGTTGGCAATTAATTGTTATTCATATTATCCTTGTCTAGTTTTGGTAATTTGGTTGTACAGACCTCATACAATTAAGATATGCATCCTCTTTTATTTTTCCTCTTCTTTTTTAAGGATTGGGGAAGATTTGATAACATGCTTCCTAAATATTTAGCAAAACAAACATGTAAAACCACCTGAGCCTGGTATTTTCTGGGGAAAAAATAGTTTTAACAATTGATTCAATTTCTGTATTATAGCATTTTTTTTTTTATTTTTGAAAAAATTCTTGTGAGCCATTTTTGGTAACTTATATTTTATCTGGGATTGTTTTATTTCTTAAAGTTTTCAAATTCATTGGCATAAAATTATTACATGATTTTTTTTTAATTTTTAAATATTTATTTACAGGGATGTCCCTCTTTCAATTTTCTTACCTCATTTATATTTTGCTTCTCTTTTGTTTTCAATAGAACTTAGAATTCTGCCAATTGCATTAGTCTTTTTAAAGAATAAATTTAGCTCCTTTGTCACTTATTTTATAGCTTTTGATTCATTTCATTGACATGTATTCTTATTTTCAAATTTAAGTTTAGCGTTTTGTTGTTGTTTTTATTTTTCTAACTTTTTTAATTTGCTTCCTAACTCATTAAGTTTCTACCTTTACACTTCTTTACTACAAGATTTTATGACTGAAAACGTTTTTCTAATACCATAGGCTTCAGTATTTGATACATAAATTATTCCTTTTAGTTGTCACAATGTTTTTTTTTTTAATTATAAGTTGCTTAGAACTGGTTTTAAATTTTCAAGCAAGAAGTTTTTTTTTGTTGTTTGTTTGTTTTTAATCAAAGACCTAAATATAAAATCTGGAACGGTAAAGGTCATGGAAGAAACAATAGGGACAATGCTAGGAGCTCTAATACGTTGCATAAACAGTATACAAAACATTATAAAGAATGTAGAAGAAAAACTAGATAACTGGGAGCTCCTAAAAATCAAACACCTATGCTCATCCAAAGACTTCACCAAAAGAGTAAAAAGACTACCTACAGACTGGGAAAAAGTTTGTAGCTATGACATTTCTGATCAGCGCCTGATCTCTAAAATCTATATGATACTGCAAACACTCAACTGCAAAAAGACAAATAACCCAATTAAAAAATGGGCAAAAGATATGAATAGACACTTTGCTAAAGAAGACAGTCAGGTAGCTAACAGATACATGAGGAAATGTTCACGATCATTAGCCATTAGAGAAATGCAGATCAAAACTACCATGAGATTTCATCTCACTCCAACAAGGCTGGCATAAATCCAAAAAACACAAAATAATAAATGTTGGAGAGGCTGTGGAGAGATTGGAACACTTATATACTGCTGGTGGGAATGCAAAATGGTACAACCACTTTGGAAATCGATTTGGTCTTCCTTAAAAAGCTAGAAATAGACTACCTCAGGATCCAGCAATCCCACTAGGAATATATCCTAGAGAAATAAGAGCCTTTACATGAACAGATACATGCACACTCATGTTTATTGCAGCACTGTTAAGTGTTGGGCTACTAACCAAAACACTGGCAGTTCAAATCCACTAACCACTCTTTGGAAACCACTGTAGGGCCATTCTACTCTGTCCTATAGTGTCTCTATGAGTCAGAATTGACTCAAGAGCAAGAGGTTTTACCCAGTAGTATGAAAATAATTTTATTTCTTCTTAAATTACTAGGCATGATATTCTAAATATAGGTATTAGAGCAATTTTATTGTATATCATATACAAATATTCTATAATTGACTGATTTGAGATCTGCTTGAACTATCAATTGCATCCACCAAACTAACAGAAGTATTTAAAAACTCCCATAAAGATGCTGATAATATTATTTCGCCTGTTTAAAAAATAATTTCCGTTTTGTTTTGCTCAGTCTGTGCTTCTTTTTTCTCTTTTTAAAATTGATTTTAGATTTTATATCTTGGTTCTGAAGACTCCGAAAATTTTACTTTCTTTTTTCTTCCTTCTCTCCATCCTTTTTCCCCTCCTTCTGGAACTCCAGTTAGAATTTCATTAGACTCTTACAGTTGTGTTTCAAGAACTTTCAGCTTTCTTCCATTTTTTTTTTTTTATCTCTTTGTTGGTAAGTGCTTCTTTCTTTTAATTCTTCAGCTAAACACTCCAATCTATGAAATTTCTCTTTAGCAGTGTCTAATTTGCTCTACAATCTATCCATTAGTTTTAATTTATTACATTTTTAAATTTCCAGAAATTCTGCCTCTTTTCTACTTTCCACGATTATTTTTAATTGTCTCATATTAATGCTCATGCTAAGCCTCTTTTTTTTTTTTAATTTTGTATGCCTATTTTTATACCTGTATTTTTTTTTTTTTACTAATTGTAATATCCAAAGCCTTTGTGGGCCTCTGTTTGTTATTTTGATGGTCTCTCATTTGTGTATCTTACTTTCTATGTTTGTAATTCTGAATCAGGAGCTTACTTTTGGATGATCTTGATCTGTGAAATCTTAAAGCACCTGGGTGGAGCACATAGTCTCCTAGAAATAATTTTCCTCTATCTTTGTCTTGCACCTGGTTTACATTGTTTGTTTCTTAGCTGGAGGTTTACCAGAGCACATAGGTGGTGTGGGTTGGAATCTCAAACTTATGTGAGAATAGAACTATGCAGTAGTTAGGCATTTTCAGAGAAGACGTTTGAAATGATTGTTCTTTTATACCCAGAGCCACGGTGAGACTGACAAATCTCCCTGTACTTTAAGGCTTATTTTTTTACCTTGTTTTTTCACTGAGGATTTAGTTTTCTGAGTGTTACAGTTTTATGAGATTCTCAGTTACAACTTCGCAACATATGTGGGCCTGAGGCCTAGACTTTTGTGCCTGGTGTGGTCAGTGAAGTCTGCAGTGCCTGGTGTCAGGAAAGACCCTCATAGATTAACTGGTTTCAGTGTTTGATCATCTCTCTGATTTGTAAAACCGTATTTACTTTGAGACATGTATATGCCCTAGAGTTCTTGAATCCTCAATCGCATATTTAAAATCATGTCTGTCAGTTTGTTGTACTGCAGTGGCTTGTGTGTTGCTGCGGTGCTGGAAGTTACGTTACTGGTATTTCAAATACCAGCAGGATCACATATGGTGAACAGGTTTCAGTGGAGCTTCCAAACGAAGACAGACTAGGAAGAAGGATCTAGCCATCTACTTCCAAAAAAAATTTTCCAGTAAAAATCTTGTGGATAACAACAGAACACTGTCCAATATCATGCTGGAAGATAAGCCCCTCAGGTTGGAAGACACTAAAAATATTCACACAGTGGCTCCAACAACCAACTCAAGCATACCTACTATTATGAAAATGGTACAAGACATTTTGTTCTGTTATACATAGAATCATTATGAGTCAGAGCTGATTGTACGGCATCTAACAACAACAACAACCATCTTTTTTCTGTATTTTTAGATTTTTTGTGGCAGAAATTATTTGAAAATTCTTTTCCATATATTTCAGAAGTGGAGATCCACTAAGTATTTATCAACTCGAGGTTAGCCCTCCACTTTCCGTCATGAAGATGTCTCCAGTACTTTGCAAGAGGAAAACACAGTCTTTCTTTTTTTTTTTTTTATAGCCCTCGGGTGCATCAAACGTATTCCCCCACACCCTGCCTATTACTACCTTCCTTTTACTTACTTTTCTTTTCCACTTGTCTCAACGTGATTATATCCAGATATATCAGACTCCCTTCCGTGACTAATTTCCATGTCATAATTAAGGAAAACCTATTTCTTTTCTTTTACTGACCCATTACAAGGGTACCATATTGAATTTAGACTAGCCAACCACAATGAATTTAGACTAGCCAAAAATCCTTAATTTTAATAACAACCGTTCCCTTATTTAGCTACGTGGAAACATGAGTATCTATCTAACCATGTGAGGCTAGGCATCCTCATCTGAAAAGTGAAGAGAATATTCTTAAATAATCTCTAATCACTTTTTCAAATGTATTAGTCAATGGATCTATAAATCTGAGTATTTGAAAACTTTTAAAAGCTTTGCTTCATATAATCCTACACCTAGTAGCTACTCAATCAATGTTCTTTAGAATTCTTACTAAGAATTGTAAGAAGCACAATATTCTAGAAACAGAAGTATTGAAATAGGAACCATCCTGGGTCCTTTAGTGGCACATCTCAAGTTGAGATGTTTCTGTCCAACTTCAGAAGCTGTTCCACCGAATATTTTTATTTGAAGTCCTTTACTTATTGATCTCTGAATCTGATTAAACAACTAATAAACAACGGATCCTGGATTCCAAGTTCGGTAAAGTCTGTCATACATGGATAAATTAACCATGTAAAACGGAACAACAGTCTGGTCAAAAGAGTGCTAAGAATCGGAGAGAAAAATACAGAAAGAAAGCGAAAAATTTTGGCTCATGTTCAAACTGAGAAAATCTGTCTATGCAAGCAAAATGGTTTTAATGACCAATATGCCTTTGGAGCATTTCTGGTTTTTCATTTTTCCCCCAAATTTGTTGCTTGCTGAAACTCTCTCATCTTCCCCTTGAAGGGCTCTCTCCCCTTTCATCTTTGCCCTCCATGAGCCAGATCCCTCACCAGGCTGGTGGCAGAGCTCTGACCAGACCAGGGCCAATGACTCCGAATGTGCCAACACTCCTTCAGGTTGCAGCTCCTTCCCCCCTACCGTGAGGCAGCACTCCATCCAGCACAATGTCAGCCAGATGGAAAGTGGGAATAAGCAATATTCTTTGGCAGGAACAGTAGTGCACTCACTGCCAAATCTTATGAATTCATGTCAGTGAAGACTGGCATTTCTTGAAATTCCCCAAACAAATGAAAAGGAAAAACCTAGCTGCCTTTGCATGCAGAGAACATATTCAGTCCAGACGACTGATAATTCTCTTCCCAGATTTTAAGACCCCTGATTTTGACACCATGTCGATTAGTTCCTTGTCACTTTACTTTTTCACTGTCCCATCTCCTACTTATTCTATGGGCAGCAGCAAACCATATTTTGCTTTCTTATGAAACTGCCTTTCTAAAATTGACAGCCATACAGAGAGATATTTGGTAACGAATTTACACCAGGGATATGCTCTAAGATAATCACTGGGGTGAAGCATTCAGTAAAGTGCTCAACTTGTTAGATATGCTTCATCAGTGTAAAAACACTGGCTACCCCAAGGATGGCTTTATAACGAGACTCAGGTGTGCTTTTGTTCCTACTGCTAAGGTTTCAAAGAAAGGCTTCAATTAATACCGTACCAGGAAAAACATTCAACAAAGTCCAGATGTGCACTGCCTAAAAAACTATATGCTTTAACTTTTTGCAAAAACAGGTAATTAAGCCTCAGTGTCATTCACTGGATACCTACTGGGTCTCTAAACTACTCAACAGAGCAAACGGGTACATTCACATAAACCCAAGGATCCCAAACCTAGATAAATTAAGCAAGGTTCTAAGAAATAAGTTATAAAAAACTATTATTATATTTTTTTTTTTTGCTGAAAGGTAAAATTTATGGTAATTTTAATCATTTGCATTAATAGCCTGAGATTCTGAGAAAAGTTGTCTGGCAAGATATTTGGGTGAAAAATGGCAGACCCCAGAAAATACAAAAATCATGTAGAAGTGTAAGCTCTAAGTTATCTTTTGTCTCTGAGCCTCTATATTATACCAGAAGTTATCAACGTCTTGGGTTTTATCATTGATGTTAAAATATTTCTAACAAATATAAGAAGGTATTTTAAGATTTTACTGGTATCTTTTTTGCTGTAAATATTTTCATGACTTCCTAATTATTCAACTAAGTTTTTAATCAGAAGATCAATACTTATAAAATATTTATTTTAAAGGAAATCATAATTATTTACTATAACATATATATTATATATATATCTGATACATGGTACACACAGCACTACCGTAGGTACTGTGGGGAGAAGAAAATTATAAGGCACAATTTCTAGTGCTAAGAAGGAGTCACACTATAGTGTTTGCAAGCAAAGACAGGAGCTCAACATGGGTGGCCAGAATCAAGAAGTACGATTAATTGGAAAACCAAAAAAAAAAAAAGAAAGAAAGAAAACAAACCCACTGCCGTCAAGTCCATTCTGATTCATAACAACCCTATAGAACAGGGTAGAACTGCCCGATAGTGTTTCCAAGGCGAGCCTGTTGGATTCGAACTGCTGACCTTTTGGTTAGCAGCCATAGCTTTTAGCCACCATGCCACCAGAGTAGGAGGCATCTGATAAACTGAAACTTCTAGTACACAGGGGCTCAGAGTCAAAGGATCAGCAACATAGAAAAGATTAATAAATTCTGAGGTTAAGGCCATGTTCTGAATTTTTATAGTTACTGGTGTATGAAAGAAGTATATTTTTTAGTATTATGCTTGAACGTAGTTAATGGGATTGGATAATCAATAAGAAATGGAACATTTATGAAATCCAATCAAGGATCAGAATGGAATGAAGTTCAGTCTAGTATGGAAAGTAGAATTAGAATAATTTCTACACAAAAGAGAAACCAGTTCAGATAAAGGGTACAAGAGCTGGGAGCCCTGTTACATGTAAATTTTTGCCATTTTCATAAATCTCTTTCTCTTCAATCATATATAAAACTATTAGAATTGGCTTTAAAATCTAATGAGTGAGTATATAGTGAAACAAGTTTCTGGAGTTCCCAAAGTCTCCATAACACATTATTCTCATGGTCTCAGCCCCCTGCTGCTGCCCAGTTGATAGAGGAAAGGGCAGACCAGGGTGGTCGCAGCTGGGCCAGCATGTTTCTGCTCCAGGTGGTCTCTTGTTCACACGGTGGCTGGGAAAGATGACAAGAGAGCAAGTGGGAGAATTCAAGACTTCTGGTCCATCATCTTTTCCACTATATTCTATTGACTAAGAAAGTAATGAGACCAACACAAATTCAGTGGAAAGGGAAAGATTCTCTCCTTTGTGATGGGAAGGATTGCAGAATTATAGTTACCAAAGGCAAGGACACAGAAAGAAATGTAAAATTGTGTTAATTTTTGCAATGGATCACACTTTTTGATCTTCCAGTTGCTTCTCATTCACTGAAGATTTTTCCTTGCATCTCTGTCTACATCATTTTTACCATGACCGTTCATCGTTCCAGCTGACTTCAATACCTACATGCAACATTCTAGCATCTCAGATTCACCAAAGACCTTCACCTCCATGCCATATCAGTCTTCTGTTACCCTGCCAACATCCTGGACTTTTCTACATTGGAACAGATGTATCTTGGAAATGTTAGAAGCAAAGCTCTCCACTTCCTGATATAATCTCAAACTTTTTGCCTCAATCCTTGTTCATGAACAATTCTGTTGCTTGTAGGCATTTGACCCTTCTCTCTATGCATCAGCTCCCTTTCTTTTTCACTTCCTATATTGCTTAGAGTCCATGCTACATCAGTTTTTTTCATTCTCTTGCATATATCTTCTTCTTTCAAAAATAAATCTCAATACTCTTGCCATTCAGGCACTGTTCCTTAAAGAACAACAAACAGCTGCCACCAAACATAATAGCCAACAGGATATCAGAGACCTAGCTGGGCTTGCAAAGCCACACATCTACAAATGGCACCTACTCAGATTTACCCCTGGCCGGCTGAGCAGTACACATTCATTCACCTCTGCCACGGTAGTTGTTACTGTCCTGGAGTATATGGAGTTCTGACATGTGTTCCTTGTTTATTGCGGTATTTTAGCTCAGGCCAGGACGTTAGTGAAGCACAGGAAGGCTGAGCATATTTACAAAGGGACTTAGAAAATAAACTTTTTTTTCCTTCTCATGAGATTTTGGCAAATATACTTGAAACTGCACTAGGAAAATTTGATGGTTTCCACTCCACCCTGTCGAGCATCCTACTACCCTGGTCTCTCTCACTTCACCTACCTGGAGGTGGCTGTATGAGCGCAGTAAATCCTGACTGCTTTCCTGAGCCAGCAGGCTTTTTTTACTTCTCAGAACTGGAGGAACAAAACACTAACAACCTATTAAAAACTATAAACACTGAGAACGAGTTTCTATTTACTGAGGCCAAGTGGTAAAATGTGGCATTTGTCTGAGAGGGACAGAAGGAGGGTCCAGGTTCCATTACCCGTAACCGAGAATGTGTGGAAATCCTTTGACTGGTGAAGCCTTCTGATGATACAAGTGTAAAGCCTCCTTGTAGAGAGCTTACTCCATTCTCTCCTCTCTGATCCTAGCTGCTACTAAGGAGTTTATTCACTTTCAAAAATAAATACGTTATGTTCTTTTCCCTCGAACTTTACTATTTTATTTCAATTTTTTTGTAAACAAATAAAATCTCTAGAACAGAGGAGCAAACTTTGTTTCAGAAAAGCGATCATTTTACCCAGGTCACAGAGCTCAGAACCTGAACATGGATCTCCCAGCACCTAGCTCATCATTGTCTTCCCTGCAGCACAGGGACAATTGGCAAGGTTAGAGATCACTTTTTTAATATACTTTTTTCTTTTATTATATTTCCATTGTTAATAGCTGCACAATTACACATGATTATTTATTGATCTCAAGCCTTTATACAAAATAAAACAAACCAATATTTTTTTTCTCCCACTCAACTGCCATCTTTGTTTTCTTATTTTCACTGATAGGCCCATGGCGGATGGCAAACACTGACAAATATTTTGTATAAATTACCTACTTATGATTTGGTTTCTTGAAAAAAGAAAAACCAGTCCTTAGCATATTTTCTAAAATAAAATGTCCTTTCCTTTCTTTAAAAGAATTCTTACTGTAAACGTAATTGCAAATATATATATATATATAATTGTCAAAAAAAAATTGTTGTAGAGTCTTTTGCAACTCATAGCAACCCTACAGAACAGAGTAGGACTGCACCATAGGGTTTCCAAGGAGCGGCAGTGGATTGCAACTGCCGACCTTTGGTTAGCTGCTGTAGCTCTGTGCCACCAGGGCTCTCTCTCTTTCTCTCTACATATATATGTATAAACCAAAAAACCAAACCCACTGCCGTCGAGTTGATTCCAACTCATAGTGACCCTATAGAACAGAGTAGAACTGCCTGACAGAGTTTCCAAGGGGTGCCTGCCGATCTCTTGGTTATCAGCCATAGCACTTAACCACTATGCCACCAGGTTTCCATATATGTATATATATACACATATATATATGTATATATCCAAATAATAATTTGTTACAGATTTACTCCACACAAAGCCACCATAGCAAGATCTTCTTAGCCTGTATTATCTTTTTTTTCTTACTCATAAACTATAGTTTGCTGAGTTTCCCACTCGCCCTTCCAACTGGCTTTGTGCATCTTAGGTCCCAGCATGGACCATGGCGCAATGGGTCGATGTGAGCACCAAGGACAGCAAAAAATACTTCTCCCACTTCCACTCAAGAATGAAAGAATGCTGCCTTGCTAGCCTTTTGTGTCAGTGTGTCATTACAGCCACAAGCACCCTGAATGCTGTCCTTGAAAAGAGTTCTTAGATTCAGTTTGGAAAAGAGGACAGATCGCTGTCATTTTCCGGGTTTGACTATATACGTGTCTCATATGCTGTAGGAGAAGTTACAGCAGGAGCTGGAAGTAAAATGGGGAGACTATCTAAATTCATCTCAGCTTACTGTGATGCAGCAATTAAATGTTACTTTTTCTTTTTAAATGAAAAAAAAGCAAGACAAATGCTAAATGGACAGGATATTCTACAAGAACCATAAATCAAGACAAGGGTAAGTTCATAGGGGCATCCTGGTTGAGTGAATTCTAGGACCAACCAGGAGAGGTTCTTGTCTGGGTCCTAGTGAGATGCTGATATGGGAAATGATGATGTCAACAACAAAGAATGCAATGTTTGGTATTTACCACACCACCTCTTTTTAAAGAATGTCCTTTAAGAATGAATCTAACCTTCATCCTAAAAGCCTAAAGATATAAATGTAGTTTACTCTCAGTCCATTCCTCTACGAGACATTTCGTTAGGATCCTCCACATGACTATGTAAGTGGCTTTGAAGGCATCCTTAGGACTCAGATGATATTGCGTCCCCAGTTAGCATCTTAATTTTAGCCTGGTGAGACCCTGAGCAAGGGACCTAGTAAGCCTGTGCCCAGATTCCTGACCCATGCAAACTGTCAGATAATAAATTTGTATTGTTTTAAGCTACTAAATTTGTGATAATATTAAACTATAACAATATTATATTCCAATATCAATTTGAATAGACAAATTTTATTTATATGTAGGTATATTAAACAGCTAAAATGCACACAGTTGATGCAGAGGTACATGGCCACTGTTAAGGACCCAAATAGCATGCTGCAGTATGTGTGTAAGTATATATTCTACACATACATACAGTATGTACTAGAGAAGTCTCAACTTTTCTATGAATACATTTTTAAGAACAACCTGCAAAGGCTTACTACTACTCAAAGGCAAAGCCTGAAAATGCAAAATGGTGGTTTAGATTTAATTTTGTATTTCAGCATTCAGCCTTTCATGAAATAAATACACATGTGTTCTACTCTATTTTGCCTATTATAAAAAAAAGTAATTCTTATTTTACATACTCGAATAAATATCATTCAGTGACAAATTGATTTGAGTAAAAATTTAAAACAAGGTTAAAGCCTTTTCGACTCTGGATTACTCATCTGTAGAATACTGACACTAAACTATTAGCAATGTCCCGAATGTTTTCTAGAAGATACACCTTGATAAAAAATTATATAGCCATGTAAGTTTGGGAAAGACAATGTTGTTTCTTCTCTTGGAAATTTATAATATATATTAGCATTCTAAAGACTCTGAGAAGTCCTGTGAGTTAACACAAAGGATGAGATTGTCAGTTCAGAAACACAAATCAGAAATCTCACTAGAGCTTTACTAATAATTTCAAAGATAAAGGTAATCAAGAGGCACGCGTGAAGCTGGCAGAGTCTGGTATACCAGGGACAACCCCTGATGTTCTTCTTTCACACGTTGCACACATGCTCTCTGTTCCATAGTATTGATGCACCTTTAAAACAAGTACATAGGTTGTCCATTTGCACATATGGATATACAGTTTGTAAAATAATTCATCACATATAGCAGATAGTTGTATATCTTATGTGACATTTTTCTGGAAGCCATGACTTATAAATCCATAGATTCTAAGTTTGTTTACTATAAGCAAGCCTAAACCACAGACTTCCTCATAAAAGTATTGCACAGGTGAGGACTCTGCTTCTAGTCTATTTACTAGGAGATCAGTTTCACCCTCTTATGACTTGTGGGATTATGGATGGCCACCAAAATTTTCTGCCTCTCACATTTCTTGGGAAGCTGCTTTCCCATTTTTAGTGTGTGCTGCTTTAAGGTGGGATCCTGCTTAAATGTGTGAAACCGAAGAAATGGGAGTTGGTGCCTTAGTACTGTGTTGATGGGTATTGCATCAGGTGTTGTATTCCGGAGGTGTGATTTTGCAAAAGTTTTGTCTCTTCTGCCTTTTTTACTGGGAGATAAGCCTCATAAGTATATTTCCTGGTTTCTGGGTGCTCACAAGAATATACTTCTCAGAAGAATAAGCTATCCTTAGGCACATTCATTCTTAGTGCCATTCGTTCTCAGGTGCCATTCATTGCATCCAGGTGTTGAGGGCATCCTTGCTCAGCTGTAAATTGTTGTCTTACAATCTTCCAGGATTTCTCTTCGGGTTTCTGGGCTGTGCTTTTCCAATAAGGAAAAACACATTATAGTGGTAATTTTCCTGAGACAGAAATTTCTTTGGTTTTATTTATTGGCCGGGAGGATTGAATTAGGCAATTTACTCCCCTTGTGTATTCTCATGTTTGTTTGGAGGTATGCTATAGATATTATCATAATTTTACAGAATCAACATTTTTTTTTCCTAGAACGTCCCTCTGTTTTAGAAATGGTGAAGAGATTCAAAGAAATCCTAATGAGTTCTAGATTATTTTTTTTCTTTACCCAACAATGAGAAGGACTCAGAAAAGGAGGATGACAAGGATGCCTCAGAGGAGCTCATGGGTCTTGTGGAATCTGCAGCACATCCTGAAGGTAGGAGCAACAACATTGACATCATAGTGGAGAATGAGGAAGTAGCTGATGCTGCAGAGGAAAGGGACGAAGCAGTTGGTGATGACCAGGATGAAGGGGAATGGTGCAAGGATGTCTCCTACTATGAAAATCTAGATGCCTAGCTTCATCAACATGCCCAAGTTTATACTGAATTGATCCATACAGACAGAGAAGTAGATGACTTTTTGTCTGTATTTATGGAAGAGACTTTGGGAACTCTAAAGGACTAAGGGAATCTTTATGCTATCCAGGAGCAGCACCCCACATGAAACAGAAATAAGTTTCCTATGAAAGGATGTATGTTAGCAGTAAAGCAGCAAGACGATAAACCTGTGACATTTTTGTCAACACTCCACAATCTAAGGAATATCACTATTGTCAAAAAAAGACAGAAAGAACAAAGATGGTTCCTCCTCAGAAATCCCTTGCACAAGAGCAATTGCAGCATACAATGCCATCACAGGGGTGGACCACTTTGATCAGAGGCACAAAAGGTGTGCAGTCCGAAGGCTCTCTCTCAGACTGTGGCACTGAGTGCTGTATTTCTTTGTTTTATTGACTTTGCCATTGTAAACAGTTTTACAATATGGAACTGTAACCACTAGGGCAGATGTGACCAACTATCCTTCATGCTTACTCTCAGTGGGTAGCTTTCTTGTGCTGGAAAAGGAAGAGAAAAGGAACATCCTCATTTCTGGTGATATTCAAACCAGGAATAAGGGGGGTATGAGATGGTGTATGGCTCCGAAAGATTGGAAAACATTTTCCTGTCAATGGATCTGCAAAGGTGATGCAGAGAATGCAGAACTTAAAAGACGACTAGAACAAAATTTATGTGCAGGCACTGCCAGGTGCCTTTATGTATAACCTCATGTTTTGAAAATTTCATGAAATAAAATAAAAATGCTAATATAAAACGATTTTATCCTTACCTCATATCACCAATATTTCGTACCTCCGGTGTCTGCCGGGACACACATGTGTCCCACATACTATGCATCAAAATCTATATCTCATAACAAAAAGTCAGGAAGAGTCCTTGAATAAGCATGCCTTCGGTTAGTGAAAATACACAGTATCAACAAAAAATTAAAAGGAAAAAATAATTTGATATTGAAGGGTTCATCCATGTTTACAAGGTAATTAGAAGGGATCCCCCAATTCAATAATAGTGGGAAAGAAATATAAAGGCTTTAGCCCCTTTATCTTCATCCTGAAAAAAAAAAAAATCTCTTTGGCTTTGTTTAAACCAGTATTTGAACAACTTGGAATGCTCACTTCTCCAGGGCCAGCAGGAGAATCTCTTCCCAGTCTGCTATGAAAGAGCCTTGGATAACAAAGCAACTAAATCAGGGAGAAGCCAGCCCATCATAATCTTAGGTCCCACCTACACTCAAGCAGAAGAAGGGGAGCATACAAGGTGTGTACACCAGGAGAGCCAGAACCTCAGAGGTCATTTTTGAATTCTACCTACCAAAAATATATTCATATATATTTCCTCTTTTATCTGCCAAATTCAGAGATTTCTTTTGTCTCTCTTAGTGTGAGTTTATCAAAAGTTATCTTTTTAGCCTAATATTCAGTTAAGCCTTTTAGCCTAGAGATTCATGGCTATGTTTATTTCAAATAAATTTTCTTCCATTGTATCATCATTTTATTTTTTCCATCTACTTGAATTGTTTCTTTTGGCTCTCCTAACAAAATTGTCCAAAATCACTTACACGAAACCTTTATGCTCTTAAGTTTTTGTCTTGGTTATCTAGAGCTGCTATAACAGAAATATCATAAGTGGATGGCTTCAACAAACAGAATTTTATTCTCTCACAGGCTAGGAGGCTAGAAGTCCAAATTCAGGGCATCAGCTCCAGGGGAAGGCTTTCTCTCTCTGTCAGCTCTGGAGGAAGGTCCTTGTCGTCAATCTTCACCTGGACTAGGAGCTTCTCTGGGCAGGAACCCTGGGTCCGAGGGACACAATCTGTTCCTGGTTCTTCTTTCTTGATGATATGAGGTCCCCCTTTCTCTCTGCTGTCTTCTCTCTTTTATATCTCAAAAGAGATTGGCTGAAATTGTAGATTAATCTTGTAGATTGAGTTTGTATAACTGCTGTTAATCCCGTCTCATTAACATCACAGAGATAAGATTTACAACACATAGGGAGATCACATCAGAGGACAAAATAGACAATCATAAATACTGAGAATCATGGCCTAGCCAAATTGATACATATATTTTGGGGAGTCACAATTCAATCCATAACAGTTTTATTTTATGTTCTAGAAGAATTTCTCAAGTTATATAAAATATTTTCTCATGGCTATGACATATCTGACTAGGGTCTAATCTCTAAAATCTACAAAATACTTCAGCACCTCAGCAAAAAAGAGACAATCCAATCTAAAAATGGGCAAAGAATAAGACACTTCACCAAAGAAGACATTCAAGGGGCCTACAGATATGTGATGAAATTCTCACAATCATTAGCTATTACAAAAAAAAAAAAAAAAACCTATTGCTATTGAGTTGATTCTGACTCATACAGAAATACAAATCAAACCTATAAGATACCGTCTCACTCTGACATTATTGGCTTTCATCAAAAAAACAGAAAATAACAAATGTTAGAGAGTTGTGGGGAGACTGGAGATCTTATGCACTGCTGGTGGGAATGTAAAATGGTAAATCACTTTGGAAAATGATATGATGCCTCCTTAAAAAGCTAGAAATAGAAATACCATAGGACACAGCAATCTCACTCCTAGAAATAATATATACTACAGAAATAGGAGCCATCACACGAATAGACATATGCACACCCATATTCATTGCAACATTATTCACAATAGCAAAAAGATGGAAACAACAGATGAAAGGATGAAAAATTATGGCACATACACACAATGGAACACTACACAATGACAAAGAACAATGATGAATCTGTGAAACATCTCACAACACATATAAATCTGGAGGGCATTGTACTGAATGAAATAAGTCAATCACAAAAGGACAAATATTGTATGAGGCCACTATTTTAATAACCCAAGAAAAGGTTTACACACAGAAAAAAAAACAATCTTTTATGGTTACAAGGGAGGGGAGTAGTGGGGAGAGGAAATCACTAACTAGATAGTAGACAAGTGTTAACTTTGGCAAAGGGAAAGACAAAGCATAATATAGGGGAAGTCAGCACAACTTGACCAAGGCAAAGTCATAGAAGCTTCCTAGACACATCCGAACACCTTCACAGATGAGGGCTGGGGACCATGGTCTCAGGGGATATCCAGGTCAATTGGCATAACATAGCTTATTTTAAAAAAATGTTCTACATCCTACTTGTTGAGTAACATCTGGCGTCTTAAAAGCTTGTGAGCAGCCATCTAAGATACATCTGTTGGTCTCATCCCATCTAGAACAAAGGAGAAAAAGAAAAAGAAAACCAAAGACACAAGGGAATTATCAGTCCAAAGGACTCACAGACCACATGAACCATAGTCTCCACCAGCCAGGCCCAGAAGAACTAGATGGTGCCTGGCTACCACCACTGACTGCTCTGGCAGGGATCAGGATACAGGGTCCCTGAAAAAGTGGGAGAAAAATGCAGGACAGTTCAAATTCATACACACACACAAAAGATCAGACTTACTGGTCTGACAGAGACTGGAGGACCCCCCAAGACTATGCTCCCAGACACCCTGCTAAGTCAGAATTGAAGTTACTCCTGAAGTCCACATTTCAGCCAAAGTTTAGACAGGCCTATAAAACAGCCAACCACACCTGTGAGGAACATGCTTCCTATTTCAATCAAGTATTTGAGACCAAAAGGGCAACTCCTACCCAAAGGCAAGAGGAGAAGGCAGGAAGGAACAGGAAAACTAGACAAATGGACACGGGGAACCCGGATGGAAAGGGAGAGAAGGAGAGTGCTGACATATTGCAGGGATTGCAACCGATGTCACAAAAAATTTGTGTATAAAATTTTTGAATAAGAAACTAAATCACACTGTAATCTTTCACGTAAAACACAGTAACAAATTTAAAAAAGTCTGCAGTTTCACCATTTCTGAAGCGTCTCTTTCACTCTAAGATCAGAAGGTTTCTCCGGTCTAGATTGTTTTCAAACTTTCAAACATAAATCTTCTTGCTTTTATATATATATATATATATATATATATATATATATAAAATAAAACCTAGCTAACAACAACAACAAAAAAATTGCCATCAAGTTGATGCTGACTCATAGCGACCATATAGGACAAAGCAGAACTGCCCCATGGAGTTTCCAAGGAGCGCCTGGTGAAACCCATAAAAATTTCTTGCAGGTCTACTTCAATGGGTCAGGAAACACAGGTTAATTGAACCCTGGGTTGTGTTTCCTAACATAAACCAAAGCTAAGCCTTCTAACACTGGTCTGCAGTAACTGAAATCTGTCCTGATATTTGATTTTGAATCTTTCTTTGAATATTCATACTTCAGGTGTAACAACTGACTAGCTTTAGCCGTTTGATCTCTGTGATGCTGTATCTTGGGCCTTTTTGGGTCACATTCTCTGCCGTCTTCATTACTGTTTTGTGCTTCCCCTAAACTCAGGCTCAACCTCAAAAACCCAAGAAAAAATCCTAGGCCTGTCAAGAAGAGAAATTTGGGCATAATGATTTGATCAACGATTATTCAGTTAATGAATAACAAAGGTGAACCTAGAATCCAAGTGCTACCAGATCCCTATAAAGTGTGTTTCACGACTTCATCCAGCTCCTGTTTCATTTAAGTGCAATTTAGTAGGTTGCTGTGGGTCAGAATATTTGTAGTATGTATGTACCCTGAAGAGTTTTCTTGCCACTCCTTAAATATTTAATAAATATAATTGTTTAAACAACATACCTTCAAGCTAAATATAAATTGGCTTATAGCACTGGATTTTGTTACAGCCTGGTTCCTGTTGCCTCTCTTAACCCATCATGAACTGATACACTTCCCCTAACACATGTAGTTCATGGGGTCTCCATGTGTCTGGGGCTGACTCGAAGGCAGCTAACAACAAAAACAAACCTATGTTATTCAACCTTACTGGCTCTTTTTTTTCCTCAGAAACTAAATAGAGGGCTTCCACCTCAGGGCCTTTGCACTTTTTCATCTCTCTGGTGGATGTTCTGACCCTAGATATCTGGATTGCTCATGCCCCTACCACTTCTAGGTCTGTCCTTCAATGTCACCTTACCATTGAGGCCTGGTGCAATTATTCCACTTAAGACAGCAAAGTCTTTCTCTTCTTGACACTTCCTATCTTCCTTCCCTGCTAAATTTTCTTCTCCATAGAACTTTTCACTATTTCACAGAGTATGTAGTTAAATTGTTGGTGGATTATCTTTCTCCACCACCAGAAACATAAGTTCCAGGAAGGCAGGGGTCTTTATCAGCTTTCCTTTCTACTGTATTCCCAGTGCTGAGAGCATAGAGCTTGCTCAATAAATCTTTGCCAATAGGGAGAAAGGGAACAAGGGAGAAAAATACCATTTGAAAGTCAACATAGCTTCATGACTTCTTGCCACATTGTGTCACAAGGCTGCCTGCTTTGTGTTGAGAGACAGCCACGCTGTAACACACTGTAACACAGTACCTTATGGAATCACTGAAATACCATAAAATCATTAATTAATTGACTTTGCTAAATGAAAGGAGGGGCGGAAGTAAAGATGAAGTGGGCAAAAAAAAAAAAAACTTATCATTTTTGTCTCTCTCCTTGCATTTATTTTTTCCTCCTCATGTCTCCTTTCACCTTTTTTACATTCTGCCGCTGCTCCTTTAGGTCCCTTCCCCCTTGTTGTTATGATTAAATGCACCTGTACCGCAAAGCCACAGGGAGGAGCAGAGACTATTGAGAATCAGTGAGCCATGTAATTGCTGCAGTTAATCAAGCTTGGGGAGCTTCTAAGGAGAAAGGGGGGCTTGCATTGAAATTGGATAGAGTCTTCTGTCAAGTGAGATCCTCCAATAATCATTCCATTTAAATTAAACAAGATAATGTGTATCGTATCACTATTAGTTGCATAGAAACACCTGCTGACGAGTAAGTACTGCGATCAGTTATAAGAAGTGAGTTGTTTCTCAATTAGCTTTGTGTGTATGTGTGTTTACTATCACGCTTCCATTTTTAAAGTTTTTTTTTTTTTTTTAATTGGGCAGGGCAAATGAGAAAAAGTGAGTAAGACTGAGTGTGGAAAGAAAAGAAACCTTTAACTTTTCGACACTGAGTAGATTGCCTGTTAGTTTGTGCATTAAGTAGATATTTATCCTGGAAATATCAATGATATCTTGGGATATCATTTGCTGATTCCCCAACTTCCAAACAGAAACACACAAACAACTGAGTCCCAATCACTTTGCAGATAGAATGTTACACTGAATAAAACCAGGATTCCTCTAAATGAAGCAAAGAGGAATATATAATGAGCTGTTGGTACTATATACTATAGCTAATTTCACATTAGGATTTCCAGTCTGGAATGAGAAGTGTGAGTAGGAAGTAAAAACCTTCAAACCATCGTCAAAGGCCTTAGTTCTAAATGCAAACCAAAATCAGCATTAGGCAAGAACAGGTCTGTAGACCAATATCTATTTATGGACAAGAGGCTAAACAAGTAATTACCAGCATATTTCTTTAAAATTTCCTTTAAAATAGTTTCATAACATTTCTTCTCACTTTAATCCAATTTCCTGCCTCAGGCATTTCATGAACTCCCTGAATCTGCACGTAAAATTGTATATTAATGCAGGCATGTGCATTTTTCCAGAGTGTGGCCTACGATAACCTTACATAATGTTTTTCTTTGGTTTGGTTTGGTTTTTTGTGACTCCCAGAAGATAAGGAACTACTGCACTATAATCTTCTGGCAATATGAAAAACACGAGAGAACGTGTCTGGCTTTCCATTCTCTGTGGTATCTTTTATTTGACAGGCATCCAATGGACTGTCTACAACAAGGTTCTTTGGTTTATAAGAAACAGAAGCTTGGGTGACCCAGCATAAGCAAAGAAAAGGTACCTATTAATCAGGGTTTTGATTTGCAAACATCAGAAGAAGAATCCATTGTTTTAAACAGAAAATTAATTTATTGGATGAATAACACGTAGTTCCCAGAATTGACTTACAGGCTAAGGAAACAGTTTTAAAAACATGTGCAGTAACTAAAACATGAGCAAAAGTGAAAATCAGGACATATAAAGAATCTGGTTTAGGGCCTTGCTGCTTGCAGCACAGGACCCTGGTGGGCATGGTACCGGTGCTACTAGACCACTGGGCACCACCAATGCCGCAGGCACGTGAAAGAACTAAAAATGACCACCTATTTTTGGGCAATCAATTCTTAGCCTAGATATTATTTTTCTCATTGATAGAAATGGAAATATTGCTTATCAGTATTCTGCACAATATCTTTTCAGATACTTGAAAATTGAGCTTTAAGTCCTTTGGTCTTCAAATATTAAAAAAAAAAAAAAAAAAAAAGGCTAATTTTTTTCATGCAACTTGAATTTCCACAGAGTGCAGACATTAACTATATGCTTTTAAGAGGAAGGCAATAACAGTCAAAAACACACAATTCCCAATGTATATATACTTCACTTAAAGAAAGTTTTTATTTCCCAAATTAATTATAGAGGTAAATATTTCTATTCATAAATGAATATGCATATTCAAACTTCTGAGACCATACTGTATGTACTTAGAGCTAAGAACTGACAAACAAATCAAACAGTTCAAATGTGAACCAAATTACCATGGAAAACAAAATTTAGGAAAAGCTTCAAGTGAGAAAAGGGACTATAGCAAGTTAAGACAAAGTGGTTCAAATAAGCAACCTATCTCTGTAGATAGATTATATAACAAATATAAAAATCATTATAAGAAAGACTATCTTACTAGATAACCCAGCTTGTCAAAATAGAATATTGAACATGATCCCTTAATATACCACAGAACATTAATTATACGAATGATATTAAGATGATTGGGCCTGGTGAGCAAGAAGTTTAAAGTAATCTGGACCTTTCTTCCTCAAAGAATCACCCATGGACCAAAAATATCAGCATTATTTGAAAGTTTTCTCAAAATGTAGGCTCTCAGTTCCCATTCCAAATTTACTAAATTAAAATCTGCCTTTTATAAAAAAAATTCTTAGGTAATATGTGTACATTTGAGTATGAGAAGCATTGTCTAATTCTCAGTTACTTTTTATTTTTAGAACTGTGATATTAACCATAGAAGAGTAGGTATTTTGAAGAATCTCCTGGGCACTCTGCAAAATCCCCTCACCGCCCCGTGCCCAGATTCTGAAATGTTCTTAAAGTGAGATGTACATAGCTGGTCCAGCTTGACTGCTTTTTGGAAAGCTCCCCAAATGAATGTCTTAACCCTCCCTCTCTGGTCTGAGAACGTCCTACTTAGAAATGTTTAGCACTTAATGGTCATTTCTAAGTGGTTGCCCTGTCATCTTAGTTAAGAGCGCAAGTCACCCACTGGATCTAAATAGTTGTATGATCCTGATCCATTTACTTAGTTACTCCTTATGAGTCCTATATTTTAATTACAAATATTTTAATACTGTGATTTTTTTCTCAATTCATGATAACATGCACACCTGTCCATTTGTTAAAGTAATTATGTTGTTAATTATGTTTAATGAAATAGGGGTTGCCATGAGTCAGAATCAACTTTATGGCAACTGATACTGGAATTGGTACATAAAGATCAACTGTATTGTTGAGTGCCATGGATTCAATACTGACTCACAGCAACTCCATGTGACAGACTAGGAACAGCCCCACAGGGTTTTCTTGGTAGTAATCTTTACAGGAGCAGAGTGTCAGGTCTTTCCCCTGAAGAGCTGCTGGGTAGGTCTGAACCACCAATCCAGGTCAGCAGCTGAACACTTAACCATTTGTGCCACCAAGTCTTCCTACTAAGAAGTTACATATGAATTAAGTTGAAGGCTTGCTAGTGGTCCTTGATTACCATGTCGCAAAATTTGCCAGTAAAATATTCATGATGATGTACGAAGAAAGACAAAATTACAGCTCTATATAAGCTAGAGCTCTTGGCCATTGTTGAGCCCGAACTATGAGAATTTCTCATTACCATCTTCACTGCAGATGGAAACCAATGACAGAACTCTGGGGATAGCTAAAAAAGGGGTACCTATTATTTCACAGAATATTCCCTAACTCAGAGATCAGGGCTTTCACTGACTAGAGGGAAGTTTTCCCCATGCAGCCTCCCCACACCCAAGGCTATTTTCTGCCCTACCTCCATAATAAGGAGCGCTCATGGGCCACATGGTTAGGAGCTCAACAGCTAACCCAAAGGTTGGCAGTTGGAACCCACCTAGTGGCTCCGTGGGAGAAAGACCTAGGGATCTACTTCCTTAAAGACTACAGCCAAGAAAATCCTATGGGGCTGTTCAGTTCTGCTCTGTCGCATGGGGTCCCTATGAGCTGAAATCATCTCCACAGCACCCGCAACAACATACCCCATAATCTGCGACTAAAATTTCTACATGTACTTATAAACTAAGTGGGAACACAGGTATCATTCAGACATGCATAAAATAAATGACAGTTATAAATTAAAAATTTGGCTAAGTGTTGTAATAATTACCCCACCCTTCAGTTTAAGGCCTGAAGTGAGGATTAAAAAGCAATCAGGTGGACAATAAATGTAGCCAAGGAGTTTACCCATGTAGTTGATTGGCAAATACCAGGACTAATCCATTTTGAAGATGAATGACAGAAAAAAAAATTTTTTTTTGATCAAAAACAACCTTCCGACTTTTAAAAACATGCTACAGCATGAATAAGAAAGAGTACTTCAGAAAATAGCCATACTTTTATTAAAGAGCAAAATGGAAAATTTTAGTCCAAGAAATTGAATTAAATTTTAAAAAGCATGTGTTTTTTCTTCAAAATAAAATTCATAAAAACATTGACTCTGTTGACACAAGAGATGAAAACTATGATAAGCCAACTGAAGGATAATGAAATTTGGAGCCAGCTGATTCTGCTGCAGATACCATATGGCCAGACCCTAAGTCTCCATGAGTATTGACTTACAAGCATGTCATGTGGGACAAAGTGCCAGCACAGAGTAGGGCCTCAATAAATATTTTTGCTAAAGTTGTTATAAAAGAGGAAAGATGGTGCAGAGGCATAACAGAAAATAAAACTCTAAGAAATCTAAAAATACAAGAATGTCCTTAAATTATATATTCATTGGAGTAGAAAGCAGAACTTTCCTTGCAAAAATGGAAATGGTGATATGAAGAACAGAAAAAGAAAAAAAGAGTTTTCCTCATATTATAGGAAAAAGAATAGAGAGATGTCTTTTATAGTGTTGAAAGACATAAATCACATCAAAATAATAACTTTATGCAGCAAATAAAATAGAGATGAAATCTATATAATGGAAAATCTTAGGAATACAGGCAGAAGTTAGGATACACTTATTTATGTTGGGAGACTTCAAAGTCCTTTCAACACCATCAATGAACAACATGAAAAGAAAATTAAGAAAGCAATTCCATGTACAATAGCATCTAAATTGATAAAATACTAGGAGTAAATTTAACTCCTAAATTTAGCCAAGGAGGGAAAGACTTGTATCCTGAAAACTATAAACATTGCTGAAAGAAATTAAGGAGGCTGAAATAAACGAAACTACTTCCTGTGTTCATGTATTATAAGACTTAATATTGTTAAAATGTTAATACTCCCCAAAGCGATCTACAGATTATTCACAATCCCTATCAAAATCTCAATAGCTTTTTTTTTTTTTTTAGAAATGGAAAAGTCAACCCTCATATTCCTATGATATTGCAAAAGGCACTGAATAGCTAAAACAATCTTGGAAAAAAAAAAAAACTAAGCAGGAGGACCTGGACTTGCACTTCCCAATTTTACAATGTACTCATAAAGATATGGTAATCAAAACAGTGTATTAGTGGTCTAAGGATCGGCAGACTGATAGAATTGAGAGTCTTAAAATAAATTCATACATTTATGGCCAATTGATTTTTGACAAGGTTCCCAAGTCCATTCAACAGAGAAAGAGTTGTCAACAAATGGTGCTGGGATAACTGAATTTCAACATGCAGAAGAATGAAATTGGGCCCCTACCTCACACTATATATGAAAATTAATTCAAAATGGATCAATGAACTAAATATGAGAGCTAAAACCATAAAAATTTTAGATGAAATCATAGGGGTATATTTTCAAAGAACATAACTGGCAGTGGATTCTTAGACATACACCAAAAGTATGAGCAACAAAAAGAAAAAACAGGTAAATTAGATTTCATCAAAATGACAACCTTTTATGCATGAAAGAACATCACCAAGAAAGTAAAAAGGCAATCTACCAAATGGCAGAAAATATATGGAAATCATGTGTCTTATAAGAGTCTAAGATACAGAATATGTAAAGAAACCCAGCACCTGAAGAAAAAGAGACAAAGAATCAGATTTAGAGACTGACACAGGATTTAAAAGACATTTCTCCAGAGAAGACACACAAACGGTCACATGAAAAGATACCCAACATCGTTTTTCATTAAGGATATGGTGCTAGGATAACTGGATTTCCATGTGCAGAAGAATCAAACTTGATCCCTAACTCACACTCTGTGTGAAAATTATAAGGAAGTATAAATCAAAATGTAAATCAAAACCACAATGAGATACCACTTCACACCCACCAGGATGGTTATCATCAGAAAAATGGAAAATAACAAGTAGCGGCAAGGACGTGGAGAAACTGGAGCCCTTGTCCATTGTTGGTGGAAATATCAAATGGCACAGCTGCATGAAAAACAGTTTGGAGGTTTCTAAAAAAGTTAATCACAGAATTATCATATAAATTTCAGATAAATTTTTTTTTTTTTTTAGTGTAAATATGCCTCATGCAGCTAGAAACTCAAGGATGTAGATTGACCCCTCCAATAAAATGCAGAACAAGAAGTTCCTGGAAAAATGGTCTAAAGAAGAGACCCTTTGACAATTTTGGCCTGGATGTCACAGAGCCAGGTGGGATTAAAATGGCAGTTTACCTCTGTGGTTTTCCTCCCCAAAACATATAGCTCGAATTTAATGAGAAAAACATCAGACATATCCTAGTTGATGAACATTCTAGAAAATTCCTAACCAGCGCTCCTCCGCTCTGTCAGTATCTCCAAATACCAGGAAAACTGAGAAACTGTCACAGCCAAGAAGAACCTAAGGAGTCGTGACAAATGTTTTTGTTTTGTTTTTCTGTTCTAGAATTCCACCCAGATGCAATTCTGGAACACAAAAAGGGCATTAAGTAAGAAGTAAGGAAATCTGAATAAAGTATGGATTTTTCACAATTAAAAAATGAGTCAGTATTAGCTCATTAACCGCAAGAGACACAGCTTAGTAAGGTAAGATGGTAATAATATGAGAAGCTTGGTGCAGGGGTGTGTGGAAACTCGCTGCGCCATCTTCACAATTTTTCTATAAATCTAAAATTGTTTTAGTAATTAAAAAATATATGTAAGTCAGTAGCAGCATGCAAACTTAATTAAATCTGAACTGTGAAACTTACAGCTCCTGCTATAGTTTACTATGGCGTGAAGGACTTTTCTTTTCCCTTTTTAGGGGAAATATCAAGAATTTTCAAATCAAAGTGTGAATTTGTCAAAACATTGCTGTTATTAAATGGATAACAATGAATAGATTCATCACAATAGAAAATAAAACACAATGTTTGTTTTATTTCTGGAATGTATGTGAAACATGGAATCTCTCATTTAAGATTAATAACAATCTAATTATATCCAGGTAGGGGTCTTTGAACTATATAAAGGTCAATTTTATGGCAAGGTTTCCAAAGAAAAGTTGATAAACCCACCAGAGAAGCTAATAATCAGTTTCTGGACTGACCAGACCAGACCAGACCAGTTGCCACTGAGTCCATTCCCCCTCATTGTGGCCCCATGTATCAGAGTAAAAGTGTGCTCCCCAGGGTTTTCAACGTCTGATATTGAGACACATTAAGACATGTCAAGGAAGGCCAGTCCTTTCTTTCTAGGAGTCTCTGGATGGACTTCAACATCCAGGCATTAGGTTAGCAGCTAAGTGTGCCAACCTTTTATACCACCCAGGAAGGCAGAAATAAAAAACACATATCTCTTTTCTTTTAAAATATCATGCATATGTTACTAATATCACTAATAGCAAAAACAGCATTAAATATTTTATGTATACTTTTTGATCTGTTCTTTACAAACACTCCATAGTTTAATCTTTTGCGACAGGAGCTACTAAGACTCTCATGCCGTAGAGGAGCTGACTAAGCCTTAGTAAGTTGAATAACTTGTCCACAGCTAGTGAGGGGCAGAACAGGTTAAACTCAGTTTGTCTTTTTAAAAAAAGAAGAATTTTTAAAAATAACACATTGCAGTCAAGTTGTTCTAAGACCTATGAAGTTTAAAGACATTTAATTCAAATATGTCTTTTAATATCAGCAGTTCTCCAACCTCTTTCTAACCCTTCCATCAAATTAAAATCCCTAAACCTTCTCACCCTGCACATTCCTTCTTGTGTACTTGCAAAATTTACAGGAAAATGCGATAGCAAAGGCTATAGTAACATCTTTCCTTTGATGTCCCCATACTGAAGCCATCGTTTCCACCCCTGACATTCGGGTCTGGGATAGGCTTTAAACAGAAAAAAATCAGAGTGATGGACAGGCTATGAGGGGAAGTGTGACTGGAAGATCAAATGCTACAGAAGGCGATAATGGGTGGGAAAGAGGTTAGGGAGCAAAACAGGCATGTTGACAGGGTCACAGTCAGAAGTATAGGAAGAAGGACCCACAGCTGGAGAGTGATAACATGCAAGGGTCAAGTTTAATATGGTGACAAACATAGGCGAGATGGGAGTCCTGCAACATGGAATTAACGATTGGCATGATTATATTGACCGTTTTCTAAGTGGTTCTAAGTATCTTGAAGGTGACGTTCCATGTCATTTTAAAAGTAAGTGTTTCATTTAGAGCTCTGCCCTTCTCTTTCTCTCCCTCCCTTCATATTCTCCTCCTCTCTTCTTAATGTGGAAATTTAAAATCCAATCTTACATCAGTTACTTTTAAAAAATATAAATGAAAAACGTCAATAGAATGGGGACTCTTTAGCAGACCTATATCATTGCCTGGCTTTTACCGCCCCCTAGTGGCGGAGGAAGACATGATCTGACCGAGAGTGTTAAAGAAAACAAGGACGGATACAAACGTATCCCAAATGTAATGAAGACCATTTAAATTTAATTAGTTTTTATATCTTGTAAGCAGAGTTGCTGTTGTTTAGCACTAAAGGTTTATTTCATACACTTTTAAAAACAAAGTATGTTATAAGCATTGTAGTCATTTCAGCATTAAATGCAACAGTTATATTTAGAAAGTTAGACGTTCCTCTTTTTTTTCCTTCTTTTTTTAGTATTCTGAATCTGAAACTTCATTTTGAGTGGGGAGCTGAATATAAAGTAAATGCATCCTCATCTGTTATCATGTAAACCTCCCTCCGACCAGTGAAGCTGCACTTTGGGAATGTAATCTGGGGAGTGGGTTGAGGGGCAACAGTGAGATCAATGAGCTAACCAGTATCTGAGCCAAATTTCTGAATCTAGTTCCCAGAACAACTGTTTTATGTGATCATGGCATTTTGAGGTGCTTGACTTCTAAATGGCCTTATGGAAAATGACTGTTGTAATCTAAACACCATGCTCACCGTCAACTCTAAGGCTTTACTTAGTTTTCTCCACTTAGAATGTTGTTTCTCTTTATTTTCAAGTTCCACTCATCTACAAAACCTAGTTTTAAAATGTCAGTTGTCTTTAACCAATTTCCCTCCCATTCTCATCTCTCTTCTCACCTCACTTCACAATTGGGTATCAGCACCGTGTACTATCATCACATACATAAACCTAGTGTTTGCCACAAAACTCTTACATAAAGGATAGTGACAACTCTCCTTTTGTTTCTTTGGTGCTAACTCATCCATCCATTTGTCTGTCAGTTTCTCATAGTGTGGGGGCTTGTGTGTTGCTGAGATGCTGGAAGCTATTCCACCAGTATTCAAACACCAACAGGGGCACCCATGGTGGACAGGTTTCAGCTGAGCTTCTGGACTAAGACAGATGAGGAAGAAGGACCCGGAAGTATACTTCTGAAAAGATTTAGTCAGTGAAAACTTTATGAATAGCAGTGGAGCATTTTTTGATATAGTGCTAGAAGATGAGCCCTTCAGGTTGGAAGGCACTCAAAGGACGACTGGGGGAGAGCTGCCTCCTCGAAGTAGAGCGGATGGAGTCAACCTTTCAGAACCTTCATTTGCTGATGTGGCAAAATGAGAAGAAACAACTGCAAATATCTATTAATAATTGGAAAGTGGAATGTATGAAGTGTGAATCTGGGAAAATTGGAAGTTGTCAAAAATGAAATGGAAAGCATAAACATTGATATCCTAGGTATTAGTGAGCTGAAATGGACTGGTATTGGCCATTTTGAATCAGACAATCATGTGGTCTACTCTGCCAGGAACAACAACTTGAAGAGGAATGGATTTGAATTCATTGTCAAAAAGAACATTTCAAGATCTATCCTGAAGTAAAACACTGTCAGTGATAGGATGATATCCATATGTTTACAAGGAAGACCAGTTAATATAACTATCATTCAAATTTACCCACTAACCACTAAGGCCAAAGATGAAGAAATTGAAGATTTTTACTAACTTTTGCAATCTGAAATTGATCAAACATGCAATCAAGATGCATTGATAATTACTGGTGATTGGAATGCAAAAGTTGGAAACAACGAAGAAGGATCTGTGGTTGGAAAATATGGTCTTGGTGAAAGAAACGATGCTGGAGATCTCATGATAGAAATTATGCAAGACCAATGACTTCTTTATTGCAAATACCTCTTTTTACCGACATAAATGGTGACTATACACGTGGACCTCACTGGATGGAATACACAGGAGCAAAATCAACTACATCTGTGGGAAGAGACAATGGGAAAGCTCAATATCATCAGTCAGAACAAGGCCAGGGACCAACTGTGGAACAGACCATCAGTTGTTCATGGGTAAGTTCAAGTTGAAACTGAAGAAAATTAGAACAAGCCCAGGAGCACCAAAGTATGACAACCTTGAATATATCCCACCTGAATTTAGAGAATAAATTTGACACATCGATATTAGAGAATAGATTTGACACATTGCACACTAATGACAGAAGACCTGACGAGTCGTTGAATGACATCAAGGACATCACACATGAAGAAAGCAAGAGGTCATTAAAAAGACAAGAAAGAAAGAAAAGCCCAAATGGATGTCAGACAAGACTCTGAAACTTGCTCTTGAACATCGGGTAACTTAAGCGAAAGGAAGAAATGATGAAGTAAAAGAGTTAAACAGAATATTTCCAAGAGTGACTTGAGAAGTCAAAGTAAAGTATTGTAATGACATATGCAAAGATCTGGAGATGGAAAACCAAAAGAGAAGATCATGCTCTGCATTTCTGAAGCTAAAAGAACTGAAGAAGAAATTCAGACCTCAAGTTGCAATAGTGAAGGATTCTATGGGGAAAATAATAAACAACTCAGGAAGCATCAAAAGAAGATGGAAGGAGTACACAGAGTCACTATACCGAAAAGAACTGGTCGATGTTCAACCATTTCAGGAGATACCATATGAGCAGGAGCCAATGGTACTGAAGGAAGAAGTCCAAGCTGCACTGAAGACACTGGTGAAAAACAAGGCTGCAGGAATTGACAGGATACCAATTGAGATGTTAACAACAAATGGATGCAGTGCTGGAAGTACTCACTCATTCATGCCAAGAAATTTGTAAGACGGCTACCTGGCCAACCGACTGGAAGAGATCTATATTTATGTCTATTCCCAAGAAAGATGATCCCACCAAATGTGGAAATTATTGAACAATATCATTAATACTACAGGCAAGAAAAATTTTGCTGAAGACCATTCAAAAGTGGCTGCCGAAGTATATCAACAAAGAACTGCCAGAAATTCAAGCCGTATTCAGAAGAGGACAGGCATATCATTGCTAATGTCAGATGGATCCTGGCTAAAAGCAGAAAATACCAGAAAGATGTTTACTTGTGTTTTATTGACTATGCAAAGCCATTTGACCATGTGGATCATAAAAAAATATGGTTAACATTGCAAAGAATGGGAACTCCCGAACACTTAATTGTGCTTGTGAGGAACCTGTACATAGATCAAGAGGCAGTTGTTTGAACAGAAAAAGGGATACTGTATATTTTAATGTTAGGAAAGGTGTGCATCAGGGTTATATCCTTTCACCACACTTATTTAATCTGTATGCTGAGTAAATAATCTGAGAAGCTGGACTATATGAAGGAGAATAGAGCATCAGGATTGGTGGAAGACTTATTAACAACCTGAGTCATGCAGATGACACAGTCTTGCTTGCGGAAATAAAAAGGACTTGAAGCACTTAGTGATCTAAGACTATAGCCTTCAGTATGGATTACACTTCAAGATAAAGAAAACAAAAATACTCACAACTGGACAATAAGCAACATCATGATAAATGGAGAAAAGATTGAAATTGTTGAGGATTTCATTTTACTTGGATCCACAATCAACACCCATGAAAGCAGCAGACAAGAAATCAAAAGATGCATTGCATTGGGCAAATCGGCTTCAAAAGACCTGTTTAAAAGAGTTGAAAAGCAAAGATGTCACCTTGAGGACTAAGGTGCACCTGACCCAAGCCATGGCGTTTTCAATCACCTCCTATCCATGTGAAAGCTGGATGATGAATAAAGAAGACCAAAAAAGAATTGATGCCTTTGAATTGAGGTGTTGGAGAAGAATATTGAATATACCATGGACTGCCAAAAAAAATGAACAAATCTGTCTTGGAAGTACAACCAGAAAGCCCTAAGAAGCAAGGATAACGAGACTACGTCTAACATACTTTGGACATGCTGTCAGGAGGGATCAATCCCTGGAGAAGGCCATCATGTTTGGTAAAGCAGAGGGTCAGTGAAAAAGAGGAAAACCCTCAATGAGATGGATTGAGACAGTGGCTGCAGCAATGGGCTTAAGCATAACAATGATTGTGAGGATGGTGCAGGACTACACAGTGTTTCATTCTGTTGTACATAAGGTCGCTATGAGTTGGAACTGACTGGATGGCACCTAACGACAACAACAACAACTCATTACTTAGTGTAGCTAGTCAAATCGCAGAGAGCTGTTACTAATCTGCAAACTAATTGTACAGTAACTGGGAATACGGATTTCAATACCTTTATGGTAATCTAACAATCATGGGAATGGTGCAGACTGGACATTGTTTTGTTCCCTTTTGCATGGCATTGCCAGGAGTCAGGGGTCAGTTGAATGGCAGCTGACAATGACATAGTTATTTAACATTGTCATAGTATTATTGTTATGTCATTTTACTAAAACTAATGGTCCTAGATTTGACACTAATTCTACTGAAACTCATCCAAAACGTAGAAGAGAATGGAAAACTCCCTAATTCATTCTGTGAAGCCAGCATCACAGTGATTATAAACCCAGGTAAAGACACCACAAAAGAGAAAATTATAGAACAATATCCCTCATGAATATAGATGCAAAAATCGTCAAGAAAATCTTAGCAAACAGAATTTAACAACATGCTAAGAAAATCATACACCATGATCAAATGGGATTCATACCAGGAATACAAGGGTGACTCAACATTAGAAAATCAATCAATGTAATTCACCATAAAAATAAAGAAGAAGAGCCACATGATCATCTTAATTGATGCAGAAAAGACATTTGATAAAAGTCAACACACTTTCCTGACAAAAACTCTCAGCAAAATAGGAATAGAAGGGAAATTTCTCAACACAATTAAGGCCATAGATAAAAAACCAACAGCCAGCCGGGCCAAGATGGCGGACTAGGTAGACGCTACCGCGGATCCCTCTTGCAACAAAGACTCGGAAAAACAAGTGAATCGATCACATACATAACAATCTACGAACTCTGAACAACAAACACAGATTTAGAGATGGAGAATGAACAAATACGGGGAGACAGCGATTGTTTTCAGAGCCAGGAGCCAGCGTACCAGCGGATTTTCTGGAAAAACTACTTTCCCAGTGATGGCTTAGAGACAGCAGTCCATATCAAACCACATAAAGAAGCAGACCATGACAGCTTCTCCAACCCCCCAAACAAAAGAATCAAAATCTTTCCCAAATGAAGATACAATCCTGGAATTATCAGATACAGAATATAAAAAACTAATTTACAGAATTTTTTTAAAGACATCACAAATGAAATTAGGCTAACTGCAGAAAAAGCCAAGGAACACACTGATAAAACTGTTGAAGAACTCAAAAAGATTATTCAAGAACATAGTGGAAAAATTAATAAGTTGCAAGAATCCACAGAGAGACAGCATGTAGAAATCCAAAAGATTAATAATAAAATTACAGAATTAGACAACGCAATAGGAAGTCAGAGGAGCAGACTCGAGCAATTAGAATGTAGACTGGGACTTCTGGAGGACCAGGGAATCAACACCAACATAGCTGAAAAAAAATCAGATAAAAGAATTAAAAAAAATGAAGAAACCCTAAGAATCATGTGGGACTCTATCAAGAAGGATAACTTGCGAGGGATTGGAGTCCCAGAACAGGGAGGGGGGACAGAAAACACAGAGAAAATATTCGAAGAACTCCTGACACAAAACTTCCCTGACATCATGAAAGACGAAAGGATATCTATCCAAGATGCTCATCGAACCCCATTTAAGATTGATCCAAAAAGAAAAACACCAAGACATATTATCATCAAACTTGCCAAAACCAAAGATAAAGAGAAAATTGTAAAAGCAGCCAGGGAGAGAAGAAAGTTTTCCTTCAAGGGAGAATCAATAAGAATATGTTCAGACTACTCAGCAGAAACCATGCAGGCAAGAAGGGAATGGGACGACGTATACAGAGCACTGAAGGAGAAAAACTGCCAGCCAAGGATCATATATCCAGCAAAACTCTCTCTGAAATATGAAGGAGAAATTAAGATATTTACAGATAAACGCAAGTTTAGAGAATTTGCAAAAACCAAACCAAGGCTACAAGAAATGCTAAAGGAGATTATTTGGTCAGATGACCAATAATATCAGGTACCAGCACAACACAAGTCCACAAAACAGAACGTCCTGATATCAACTCAAATAGGGAAAGCACAAAAACAAACAAATTAAGATTAATTCTAACAAATAAATAAAATAATACACATAACAGGGAATCATGGAAGTCAATAGGTAAAAGATCACAATAATCAAAAAGAGGGACTAAATACAGGTGGCATTGAACTGCCAGATGGAGAGTGATACAAGGAGATATAGAACAATACAAGTTAGGTTTTTACTTAGAAAAATAGGGGTAAATAATAAGGTAACCACAAAAAGGAATATCAACTCCATAACTCAAGAAAAAAGCCAAGAAAAACGTAACGACTCAACAAACACAAAGTTAAACATTATGAAAATGAGGATCTCACAATTTACTAAGGAAAACCTCTCAACACAAAAAAGTATGTGGAAAAATGAAATGGCCAACAACACACATGAAAAGGCACCAAAATGACAGCACTAAAAACTTATTTATCTATAATTACCCTGAATGTAAATGGACTAAATGCACGAATAAAGAGACAGAGAGTCACGGACTGGATAAAGAAACACGATCCATCTCTATGCTGCCTACAAGAGACACACCTTAGACTTAGAGACACAAACAAACTAAAACTCAAAGGATGAAAAAAAGTATATCAAGCAAACAATAACCAAAAAAGAAGAGGAGTAGCAATATTAATTTCTGACAAAATAGACTTTAGACTTAAATCCACCACAAAGGATAAAGAAGGACACTACATAATGATAAAAGGGACAATTGATCAGGAAGATATAACCATATTAAATATTTATGCACCCAATGACAGGGCTGCAAGACACATAAAACAAACTTTAACAGAACTGAAAAGTGAGATAGACACCTCCACAATTATAGTAGGGGACATCAACACACCACTTTCGAAGAAGGACAGGACATCCAGTAAGAAGCTCAATAGAGACACGGAAGACCTACTTACAACAATCAACCAACTTGACCTCATTGACTTATACAGAACTCTCCACCCAACTGCTGCAAAACATACTTTTTTTTCTAGTGCACATGGAACATTCTCTACAATAGACCACATATTAGGTCATAAAACAAATCTTTGCAGAGTCCAAAACATCGAAATATTACAAAGCATCTTCTCAGAACAAAAAGCAATGAAGCTAGAAACCAATAACAGAAAAACTAGGGAAAAGAAATCAAATACTTGGAAAATGAACAATACCCTCCTGAAAAAAGACTGGGGTATAGAAGACATCAAGGAGGGAATAAGGAAATTCATAGAATGCAATGAGAATGAAAATACTTCCTATCAAAACCTCTGGGACACAGCAAAAGCAGTGCTCAGAGGCCAATTTATATTGATAAATGCACACATACAAAAAGAAGAAAGAGCCAAAACCAGAGAACTGTCCCTACAACTTGAACAAATAGAAAAAAAAAAAGTGAGCAACAAAAGAACCCATCAGGCACCAGAAGAAAACAAATAATAAAAATTAGAGCTGAACTAAATGAATTAGAGAACAGAAAAACAATTGAAAGAATTAACAAAGCCAAAAGCTGGTTCTTTGAAAAAATTAACAAAATTGATAAACCATTGGCTAGACTGACTAAAGAAATACAGGAAAGGAAACAAATAACCCAAATAAGAAACAAGAAGGACCGCATCACAGCAGAACCAAATGAAATTAAAAGAATCATTTCAGATTACTACGAAAAAGTGTACTCTAACAAATTTGAAAACCTAGAAGAAATGGATAAATTCTTGGAAAAACACTACCTACCTAAACTAACACATTCAGAAGTAGAAGTACTAAATAGACCCATAACAAAAAAAGAGATTGAAACGGAAATCAAAAAAACTTCCAACAAAAAAAGTCCTGGCCCAGACGGCTTCACTGCAGAGTTCTACCAAACCTTCAGAGAAGACTTAACACCACTACTACTGAAGATATTTCAAAGCATAGAAAAAGACGGAATACTACCCAACTCATTCTATGAAGCTACCATCTCCCTGATACCAAAACCAGGTAAAGACCTTACAAAAAAAGAAAATTATAGACCTATATCCCTCATGAACATAGATGCAAAAATCCTCAACAAAATTCTAGCCAAGAGAATCCAACAACACATCAAAAAAATAATTCACCCTGATCAAGTGGGATTTATACCAGGTATGCAAGGCTGGTTTAATATCAGAAAAACCATTAATGTAATCCATCACATAAATAAAACAAAAGATAAAAACCACATGATCTTATCAATTGATGCAGAAAAGGCATTTGACAAAGTTCAACACCCTTTTATGATAAAAACTCTTACCAAAATAGGAATTGAAGGAAAATTCCTCAACATAATAAAGGGCATCTATGCAAATCCAACAGCCAATATCACTCTAAATGGAGAGAACCTGAAAGCATTTCCCTTGAGAACGGGAACCAGACAAGGATGCCCTTTATCACCGCTCTTATTCAACATCGTGCTGGAAGTCCTAGCCAGGGCAATTAGGCTAGACAAAGAAATAAAGGGCATCCGGATTGGCAAGGAGGAAGTAAAGCTATCACTATTTGCAGATGACATGATCGTATACACGGAAAACCCTAAGGAATCCTCCAGAAAACTACTGAAACTAATAGAAGAGTTTGGCAGAGTCTCAGGTTATGAAATAAACATACAAAAATCACTTGGATTCCTCTACATCAACAAAAAGAACACCGAAGAGGAAATAACCAAATCAATACCATTCACAGTACCCCCAAGAAGATAAAATACTTAGGAATAAATCTTACCAAAGATGTAAAAGACCTATACAAAGAAAACTACAAAGCTCTACTACAAGAAATTCAAAAGGACATCCTTAAGTGGAAAAACATACCTTGCTCATGGCTAGGAAGACTTAACATAGTAAAAATGTCTATTCTACCAAAAGCCATCTATACATTTAATGCACTTCCGATCCAAATTCCAATGTCATATTTTAAGGGGATAGAGAAACAAATCACCAATCTCATATGGAAGGGAAAGAACTCCTGGATAAGCAAAGCATTACTGAAAAAGAAGAAGAATGTGGGAGGCCTCACTCTACCTGATTTCAGAACCTATTATACAGCCACAGTAGTCAAAACAGCCTGGTACTGGTACAATAACAGGCACATAGACCAATGGAACAGAATTGAGAATCCAGATATAAATCCATCCATGTATAAGCAGCTGATATTTGACAAAGGACCAGTGTCAGTTAATTGGGGAAAAAATAGTCTTTTTAACACATGACTGGATATCCATTTGCAAAAAAATGAAACAGGACCCATACCTCACACCATGCACAAAAACTAACTCCAAGTGGATCAAAGACCTAAACATAAAGACTAAAACGATAAAGATCATGGAAGAAAAAATGGGGACAACCCTAGGAGCCCTAATACAGGGCATAAACAGAATACAAAACATTACCAAAAATGATGAAGAGAAACCAGATAACTGGGAGCTCCTAAAAATCAAACACCTATGCTCATCTAAAGACTTACAGACTGGGAAAGAGTTTTCAGCTATGACATCTCAGACCAGCGCCTGATCTCTAAAATCTACATGATTCTGTCAAAACTCAACCATAAAAAGACAAACAACCCAATCAAGAAGTGGGCAAAGGATATGAACACACATTTCACTAAAGAAGATACTCAGGCAGCCAACAGATACATGAGAAAATGCTCTCGATCATTAGCCATTAGAGAAATGCAAATTAAAACTACGATGAGATTCCATCTCACACCAACTAGACTGGCATTAATCCAAAAAACACAAAATAATAAATGTTGGAGAGGCTGCGGAGAGATTGGAACTCTCATACACTGCTGGTGGGAATGTTAAATGGTACAACCACTTTGGAAATCTATCTGGCATTATCTTAAACAGTTAGAAATAGAACTACCATACAACCCAGAAATCCCACTCCTTGGAATATACCCTAGAGATACAAGAGCCTTCACACAAACAGATATATGCACACCCATGTTTATTGCAGCTCTGTTTACAATAGCAAAAAGCTGGAAGCAACCAAGGTGTCCGTCAACGGATGAATGGGTAAATAAATTGTGGTATATTCACACAATGGAATACTACGCATCGATAAAGAACAGTGACGAATCTGTGAAACATTTCATAACATGGAGGAACCTGGAAGGCATTATGCTGAGCGAAATGAGTCAGAGGGAAAAGGACAAATATTGTATAAGACCACTATTATAAGATCTTGAGAAATAGAAAAAACTGAGAAGAACACATACTTTTGTGGCTACGAAGGGGGGAGGGAGGGAGGGAGGGAGAGGGTTTTTTATTGATCAATCAGTAGATAAGAACTGCTTTAGGTGAAGGGAAAGACAACACTCAATACAAGAAAGGTCAGCCCAATTGGACTGGACTAAAAGCAAAGAGGTTTCCGGGATAAAATGAATGCTTCAAAGGTCAGCGGAGCAGGGGCGGGGGTCTGGGGAACATGGTTTGAGGGGACTTCTAAGTCAATTGGCAAAATAATTCTATTATGAAAACATTCTGCATCCCACTTTGAAAGGTGGCATCTGGGGTCCTAAATGCTAACAAGCGGCCATCTAAGAGGCATCAATTGGTCTCAACCCACCTGGAGCAAAGGAAAATGAAGAACACCAAGGTCACACGACAACTAAGAACCCAAGAGACACAAAGGGCCACATGAACCAGAGACCTACATCATCCTGAGACCAGAAGAACTAGTTGGTGCCTGGCCACAATCGATGACTGCCCTGTCAGGGAGCACAACAGACAACTCCTGAGTGAGCAGGAGATCAGTGGGATGCAGACCCCAAATTCTCATAAAAAGACCATACTTAATGGTCTGACTGCGACTAGAGGAATCCCGGCGGCAATGCTCCCCAGACCTTCTGTTGGCACAGGACAGGAACCATCCCCGAAGACAACTCATCAGACATGAAAGGGACTGGTCAGCGGAGGGGAGAGAGAAGCTGATGAAGAGTGAGCTAGTTAAATCAGGTGGACACTTGAGAGTGTGTAGGCAACTCTTGACTGGAGGGGGGATGGGAGGATAGAGAGAGAGGGAAGATGGCAAAATTGTCACGAAAGGAGAGACTGAAAGGGCTGACTCAATAGGGGGAGAGCAAGTGGGAGAAGGGAGTAAGATGTATGTAAACTTACATGTGACAGACGGATTGGATTTGTAAATGTTCATTTGAAGCTTAATAAAAGTTAATTTAAAAAAAAAAAAAACCAACAGCCAACATTATTTTCAATGGAGAAAGGTTGAGATCCCTCCCTTTGAGAATGTCAACAAGACAAGAGTGAACAACATTACCACTCTTATTCAATACTGTATTAGAAGTCCTACATAGAGCAATGATGCAAGAAAAAGAAATAAAGGTATCTAAATTGAAAAGGAAGATGTAAAATTATCCCTGTTTGCAGATGACATGATCCTATACGTAGAAAACCCCAAAGTTTCCACAAGAAAGCTTCTGGGTCTAATAGAAGTCAGCAAAGTCGCAGGGTAAAAGATCAACATGCAAAGATCAGTTGGGTTTCTTTGCACTAACAGAGAGAATTCCAAAAAGGAAATCAAGAAAACAGTACTACTTACAATAGCCCTCAAACTGATAAAATGCCTAGGAATAAACCTAATCAGGGATGTAAATATACAATGAAACCTGTAAAACACTACTATAAAAGACCAAAAGTGACCTGTGTAAATGGAAGGCCATCGCGTGCTCGTGGATTGTTGTTATTAGGTGCCCTAGAGTTGGTTCCAACTCATAGCAACCCTATATAAAACAGAATTAAACACTGCCCAGTCCTGCCTCACCCTAACGATCATTACTGTTTGAGATCACTGCTCCAGCTACTGTGTTAATCCATCTCTTCGAGGGTCTTCCTCTTTTTTGCTGACCTTCTACCTTGCCAAGCAAGATGTCTTCCTCCAGGGACTTGTCCCTTCTCATAATATGTTCAAAGTACATGAGACAAAGTCTCATCATTCTCACTTCCAAGGAGCCAGGTGGCTGTACTTCTTCCAAGACAGACTTGCTTGTTCTTGCAGTTCATGGTATATTCAGTATTCTTCATCAACACCATAATTGAAAGGCATCAATTCTTCTTCAGTCTTCCTTGTTCATTGCCCAGTTTTTGCATGCATATGAGACAATTGGAAATATCATGGCTTGGGCCAGGCACACCTTAGTCCTCAAAGTGACATCTTTACTTTTTAACACTTTAAAGAGGTCTTCTGCAGCAGATTTTCCCAATGCAATATGTCATTTGATTTTCTCGACTGCTGCTTCCATAGGCATTGATTGTAGATCCAAGTGAAGTGAAATCCGTAACTTAGATCTTTTCTCCTTTTATCATGATGTTGCTTATTGGTCCATTTGTAAGGATCTTTTTTTTTCTTTATGTTGAGGTGTAATCCATACCAAAGGCTGACCATACTGTAGTCTTTGATCTTCATCTGTAAGTGCTTCCATCCTCTTCCCTTTCAACAAGCAAGGTTGTGTCATCTGCTTATCACAGGTTATTAATGAGTCTTCCTCCAATCCTGATGCTGAGTTCTTTTTCATATAGCCCAGCTTCTCAGATTATTTGTTCAGCATACAGATTGAATAAGTATGGTGAAAGGATACAACCCTGACACACTTTTCCTGATTTCAAACAAGCAGTATACCCTTGTTATCTTTCAATGACTGCCTCTTGGTCCATGTCCAGGTTCCTCATGAGCACAGTTAAGTGTTCTGGAATTCCCATTTTCACAATGTTATGCATAATTTGTTATCATCCATACAGTTGAATGCCTTTGCATAGTAAGTGAAGCACAGGTAAACATCTTTCTGGTATTTTCAGTTTTCAGCCAAGACCCATCTTACATGAGCAGTGATATCCCTCCTTCCAAGCCCTCTTCTGAATCTGGCTTGAATTTCTGGCAGTTCCCTGATGATGTACTGCTGCAGCCATTTTTGAATTATCGTCATCAAAATGTTATTTGCATGTGGTATTAGTGATATTGTTCAGTAATTTCTGCATTCTGTTGGATCACCTTTCTTTGGAATGGACACAAATATGGACCTTTTCCAAATTCCTTGGCATGGATAAATCAGTGAGCACTCCAGTGCTGCATCCATTTGTTGAAACATCTCAGTTGACATTCCATCAATTCCTGGAGCCTGGAACCCTGGTTAAGAGCTACAGATGGTAACATAAAGGTTGGCAGTTTAAATCCACCAGCCACTCCTTGAAAACCCTATGAGGCAGTTCTACTCTGTCCTATACTGTCTCTATGAGTCAGAATTAACTTGATGGCAACTGGTTTTGTTTTTCACCAATGCTTTCAGTTCAGCTTGGACTTTTTCCTTCCATTCCATTGGATCTTGCTCATATGCTACCTCCTGAAATGGTTGAACATTGACAAATTTTTTTGGTACAGTGATTCTGTGTATTCCTTCCATCTTCTTTTGATGTGTCCTGCATCATTCAATATTTTGCCCATAGAATCTGTCAAAATTGCAACTTGAGGTTTGAATTTTTTCTTCAGTTCTTTAAGTTTGTGAAATGCTGAGTTTGTTCTTCCCTTTTGGTATTCTAACTCCAGGTCTTTACATATTCATTATAATAGTTTACTTTGTCTTCTTGAGCCACCCTTTGAAATTTTATGTTCAACTCTTCATCACTGCTTCCATTCCCTTTAGCCATTCTATGTTCAAGAGCAAGTTTCAGAGTCTCTTCTGACCCTTTTTGGTCTTTTCTTTCTTTCCTATCTTTTTAATGACCTCTTGTTTTCTTCATGTATGATATCCTTGATGTCATTCCACAATTCGTCTGGTCTTTGGTCATTAGTGTTCAATACGTCAAATCTATTCTTGAGGTGATCTCTAAATTCAGGTGGGATATCTGCAAGGTTGTACTTTGACTCGCATGGCTTGTTTTAATTTTCCTCAGCTTTACCTTGAACTTGGATATGAGCAATTGATGGTCTGTTCTATAGTTGGTCTCTGGCCTTGTTCTTACTGATAAAATTGAGCTTTTCCATAGTCTTTTCCTACAGAAGTAGTTGATTTGATCCTGTGCTTTCGATCTAGTGAGGTAAATGTACACGATAGCTGTTTATGTTAGTGAAAAAAGGTATTTGCAATGAGTAAGTTGGTGGTCTTGCAATATTCTATCATGTGATCTCTGGCATTGTTCCTATCACCAAGACCATATTTTCCAGCTACTAATCCTTCTTCTTTTCCAACTTTCCCATTCCAATCACCAGTAATTATCAACACATCTTGCTTGCATGTTTTATCAGTTTCAGACTGCAGAAATGGTAAAAAAAAAAAAAAAAAAAAACTTCAGCTTCTCCATCTTTAGCATTAGTGATTGGTGCATGAATTTGAAAGGAGTCACAGTAGCTGGTCTTCTTTGTAGGCATATGGATATTATCCTGTCACTGATAGCCTTGTACTTCAGGATAGATCTTGAAGTGTTCTTTTTGACGAATGTGACATCATTCCTCTTCAATTGCTCATTCCAGTCATAGTAGATCATATGATTATCTGATTCAAAATGGCCAATACCAGTCCATTTCAGCTCACTAATGCCTATCAACCTTCATGCGTTCCATTTCATTTTTTATGCCTTTCAATTTTCCTAGATTCATAATTCATGTATTCCACTTTGGGATTGTTAATGGACATTTGCAGCTGCTTCTTCTCATTTTGAGTTGAGCTATATCAACAAATGAAAGCTTGACTCCATCCATGTCATTAAGGTCAACTCAAAAAAAAAAAAATTTTTTTTTTTTTCTACTTTGAGGAGGCAGCTTGTCCCCAGTTGTATTTTGAGTGCCTTCTAGCCTCAGGGGCTCGTCTTCTGGCACTATATCAGACAATGTTCCACTGTTAGTTATAAGATTTTCATTGGCCTTTTTTTTTTCCCCCAGAAGTAGACTGCCAGGTCCTTCCTCCTAGTCTGCATTAGTCTGGAAGCTCTGCTCAAACCTGTCCACCATGGGTGACCCTGATGGTATTTGAAATACCAGTGGCATAGCTTTCAGCATCACAGCAACATGCAAGCTACCACAGTATGAAAAACTGACCGATGCTCATGGATTTGTATTTATAATTATTTGAAAAACTCATGCATTAGAAGATTTAAAATATTGTGAAAATGTCAGTACTGCCTGAAGTGATAAATAAATACAATGCAATCCTGATTCAAATTCCAACAACATTCTTTACAGAAAAAGTGAAACTAATCACCAACTTTATACAAAAAGGAAAGAAGCTCCAAATAGCCAAAGTACTGTTGAAGAAGAAGAGTAAAGCAGGAGTAGGGTGCATCATTCCCTGACCTCAAAACATACTACATATACCCAGTAAAAAACCCAGTGCCGTCGAGTCGATTCCGATATATACAATTACTGTTATCATATGATCTGGTAGTGGTTCAATGATAGACACATAGACCAGTGGAATAAAATTGAGAACTCAGAAATAAATCCATCCATTTATGGTCAGCTGAATTTCAACAAGGAATCAAAGTACATTCAATGGGGTAGAAAGGGTCTCTTTAGCAAATGGTGCTGGCGAAATTGGATATCAACTTGTAGAAAAATGAAACAGGACCCATACCTCACACCATACACAAAAAATAACTCAAAATGGATCAGAGACCTCAAAATGGATCAGAGACCTAAATGTTAAACCTAAAACTATAAAGTTCTTGGAAGAAAACACAGGGACAAAACTATAGGACCTAATCTTTTTGTTTTTTAAATAAACTGTCAAGCACAACTATAAATGCACAAATTGCAGAAGACAATTTAGATAACTGGGACCTCATAAAAATTAAATACTTATGCTTATCAATGGCTTTATCAAAAAAGTAAAAAGATAACCTACATACTGGGAAAAATCTTCTGGAAGAACATATCTGGTAAGGGTCTAATCTCTGAAACATATAGAAAACTTCAACAACTCAACAACATAAAGACAAATAACCCAACTAAAAAATGTGCACAGGACATGAACACACACTTCACCGAAGAGGACACTCAAGCAACCAACAAACACATGAAAAGATGTTTGAGATCATTAGCTGTTGGAGAGATAAAAATCAAAACTACCATGAGATACCATCTCGCCCCTGTTAAGATGACACTGATTAAAAAATAGAAAACAACGAATACTGGTGAGGGTGTTGGGAGATTGGAACCTGAATGCACTACTGGTGGGATTGTAAAATGGCACAATCTCTATGAAAAAAGCATGGTGCTTTATCAAAAAACTAGAAATAAACTGCCTTATGATCCAGCAACTGCACTTCTAGGCATACACCCTAGAGGTCTAAAACTAAAGGTACAGACAAAATGCACACCTGTATTCACTGAAGCACAATTCACGATAGAAAAAGATGGAAACAACCTAAGTACCCGTCAACAGGCAAATGGATAAACAGAATGTGGTATTTATACACAATGAAATACTATGCAGCCATAAAGGATAAAAATAAGGTCTAAAATACAATGTGGAGGGCATTATGCTAAGTGTGATAAGTAAAAAATATTCCCTGAAGTCTCCTTAAAACCAAACAATAATTTAGCTTAGCTAGTAAAGAATCTGCCTTGAGCACTGTGCTCTTTTAAGATCTATCTAGACAGGATCAAATTGACAAGAGCAACTTGAAAGAGTAGACAGGAAACTTAGGGGGCAATGAGTTTATGTTAATGGGGGAAAAAGAACTTGGAAAAGAAGAATGAGAATGGCTTTACAATTTAAATAATGTAATCATTGTCACTGAACTGTACATGTAGAAATTGTTTAGTTGATATATGTTCTGCTGTGTATATTCTCAACAATAGCAACAAAATTAACTTATTTTAAAAAAGTTTCAGATCCCTGGTAAGACTGGAGAATATGAACTGAAAATTCTCTAGGTTTATTTTCTGAGTCTGAGAAGTTATTTCACAAAATATTGACTTAGATAAGCACTTCAGTGTTAATGGATAAGTGTAGTATTGTAAAATCTAAAGAAGAACCTATATGAAAATTCTTACCCCTACCTCAAAGAAGAAGAATGCAGCACCAGGATTGGAGGAAGACTCATTAATAACCTGCAATATGCAGATGAAGCGCCTTGCTTGCTGAAAGTGAAGAGGACTTGATGCACTTACTGGTGAAGATCAAATACTTCAGCCTTCAGTGTGGATTACACCTCAAGATAAAGAAAAGAAAAATACTTACAACCAGATAAATAAGCAGCATCATGATAAACAGAAAAGAATGAAGTTGTCAAGATTTTATTTTATTTGGTTCCACATCACTGCCCATGGTAGCATCAGCCAAGAAATCAAAAGACATATTAATTGCCTTGGGCAAATCTGCCACAAAAGACCTCTTTAAAGTGTTAAAAAACCTAGATGTCACTTTGAGGACTGAGGTGCGCCTGATCCAAGCCATGGTATTTTCAGTTGCCTCATATGCATGTGAAAGCTGGACAATGAATAAGAAAGACTGAAGAAAAATTGATGTCTTTCAATTATGGTGTTGATGAAGAATAGTGAATACACCATGGACTGCCAGAAGAATGAGCAAATCTGTTTTGAAAGAAATAACAGCCAGAATGTTACTCAGAATGGAGGATGGTGAGACTTCATCTCATGTACTTTGGACATATTATTAGGAAGGACCAGTCCCTGGGGAAGGACATCATGTTTGGTAATGTAGAGGGTCAGTGGAAAAGAGGAAGACGCTTGATGAGATGGATTGACACAGTGGCTACAACAGTGGGCTCAAACACAGAAAAGATTGTGAAGATGGCACAGAAGCAGGTTTTTCGTTCTGTTGTACATGGGGTTGCTATGAGTCTAAACCAACTTCGGGGCACCTAACAACACCACCCTCAAAATTACTTTTTCTACTGGTACCCCTGGCTGCAGTGCTTTATCCCTCAGCTTGTACTTTTCAAGATCAAAATGTTCCATCCTTTACATGTTTATTGAAGTAGTTTCTTCTCTCCTTATGCTACCTATATTATGCCTTGATTTATGGTACAGTAAAACCTGTGTAAGGTGGAAAGGGACCTATCAGAGAAGGAAAAGTCAAGTATTTTCTACTAAAATGAGTGATAGAAATGTGGTAAGATTGCACCCTTTCTTAGGTGGAATGCCTGCAAGATCCAGTCAAGCAAGGTACTCCCGTCAGGTTTGGCTCTTACAGGTTTCACTGTAATTTGTAAATATGTCATGAGTCTCCTACCCAGAGTATAAGTTACTCAAGGTTAAGACAATTCATTAGAGTTTTGTATTTCCCATTATGTCCTGCTCAGAATAGGTGCTCAACAAATGCTCATTGAGTTAATATCATTGAATAAAGCAAACCAACGTAATTTACTCTATTAATAACAACTGACTCTACATTAGCAGGGCAAGGATTCTGAGGTATTTATCTAACAAGCATTTTCAAAATGACTAGCCAGCTTTAGAACTAGAGACCATGGAAAAGGTACTGAGTGAAGTCATTGGATGACCTTGGCTTTACTCATGTATATTCTAACCAAATGAATACGGATCAGAGAGTCTCAGAGTTGGAAGAGAACTTAGAAGTCATCTAGATTAATCCAACCAGAAAAAACAGTCCAAGGAATATTTGGAAGATGTATTGAACTGTTAAAGCATCTAAAAATTAAGAAAATAACCAAACAATAACTGTTTAAGAAAAATGTCACCTGACAAAGAAATTACTCCTAACCACTACTGGAAAAGCAATATTTTTGACAAAAGTAGTGTTGTGTGGTTTGTACACGCTTTCAAATATTTTAAAATGACAAACTTAATATGTGGTCTTAAATGTTTCTGTAAGAGCTCCAATTTCTTTTAGCTCAATCCTTAAATGTATTCCTTAAGAAAGAGCCTGAAGGAAATTTCAGTCAGGCCTGCCTTCCCTCCACCCTCCCTCAGATGAGGAATGGAGCCCAGTCACCCACAATGCCAATGGCACTTTAGAACCCTGGCTGCAGTGACTAGGTAAAATGGCAATGGAGAAAAGGGTCAGTCCTTGGATGCCTTTCTATAATTCTTCTGCTGTCACATGAGGCTTTTGAAAAAGCCGAGGTGGAAAAATGGAAGAGCAAATGCACTGATTTCCAAGCATATAGACCTGCTGTGCAGAGGTGCATACAACTGTGGACAGAGTTCAACATTTTAAATTAATTTTCCACATGGTGTATGCGACTTCATTTAGTGGACGGTTCTTGTACTCCCTGTTTCCAATTTATGCCTATACGTTCTTGTTCACTTAAATTTAAGGAAATACGTCAGCACTGGGAGATGTGACTTGACTTTACTTGTACCCTTATATTTATTCTCTGGCGTTTTTTCACAAATGACACTGATATAGTGCAGCGATATGAAGCTGGGCATACTGTACATTCAGCGAAACAATTTTCCATGGTCTCAGCAGCCCATTCAATGATCTTGAATTGTGATAAAGAGAAAAATGGAAACATATGTCAAACTCTATAGCCAGGGTACCCAAAATGAAAATAGAATAATTTTGATTGACTCATGACTGGCAAGGAACACATTACATATATAATTTATCATTCCTCTATAATCTCTGTTTATAGACTACGGTCATGCTTCCATGTGTAGCTTAACATCCAAGATACAGGTTTCCCCACTGTCCAAAAGCAGAACGTTCCTATGAAAACTTTTGAAATGGTGTAAAGTGAAGAAGCGATTTTGGGGGTCTGGGAATGCTCAAAAAAATCTTGACCCTTCCTAGACCCAAAAAATAACCTACCAAATCATACCAAATAACACATAAACCCTTATGATCTCTCTTCAGCTTTTTGATACCTTAGGACACATCATGCTAACAGATGCACAAAATAAATCGAGATAAAGCACAGATGCTCACAGACACAGTTCGAGGATGTGACAGCTTGATGATGAGGTGCTGAGTGTAGTTCCCAGGGAAGGAGCTTTGCAACACCACTCTTGCCGTTCCAGGTTGCACTCTGTCTCTTTAACTGCTCATGGCAAAACAAATGCTGAATGCTATTTCTGCTTTTTGCCTTTTTTCATGCAAGCGAAAATCCTCTTCAAATTCTTTTGGTTAGCAAAAATAGCTTCTAATGTAGGTGGTTCATGAGAGCAAAGTGGAGTAAAGTGAACTTTCAAAAGGCAGAGGATACCTGTACGTTCTGTAATATAAGAGGTTAGGTGATTTGGGTGTTGTGGGAGGGAGGTGGCAGGGCCGGCTCACTGCAGAGCCGGGTTGTGGGCATCCTCGCAGAGGCACACGCTGGACCACAGACACATATGCAGTCAGACATTGCCAGGAAGGACATTAAATGGTGCATGACTGTATATCTCTGTAACCGCCTTTATTATTTAGGGTTATGTTCAATTGCATATGAAAGAAAAGCACTAAATAACAATGATTTGTAAGTTAGCATAATTCTTGTTCATGTAAAACTTAACAGAAGGTTGACCATAAAGTTTGGTGTGGCAGCTCCACTTCGTGAGTCATCAGAAATCCATATTCCTTCCAGATCTGTCCTCTCCATCCCTAGGGTATGAATCTTTTGATCATGGTCAAATACGGCTGCCAGAGCTCCAGCAAACACAACTGCATCCTGAGCAGCAGGAATGGGAAATGAACAAGAAAGACACCACACCCTTTCTTTTAAATTGAGACTATATCTCACTTTCCAAAACGTAATTCTATGGTCACATTGAGCTGCAAGGGAGGCTGGGGAATATAGTCTTTACTTGGATGATAATGTGACCAGCTGAAAATATGGTTTCTTGTTACTGGAAAAAAAAAAAAAAGGGAGAATAAATACTGAAATGAAACGGAGAATCTCTAACACATTCTCCATCTTTGATAATTGCAATGGCTCCTTTTTAAGAAATCTTGTATATGGGCAAGAAAAACTTTGAGATCCAACAGAAGAGTAAGTAGTGAATATAAATAGGTAACTGACAATAGGGTATACCCCAGTGGGTAAAACGAATGCAGACAGAAGCTCCACAAAATTAGCAATCACATAAATGACACAAAGTGGCAATTTACATTCACTCATGGATGAAGTTTAGAACCTTGGATCTTACTGCATGTTAGAGTAGATGTGGGAAAAGAGGCATGTTTATGTCCTGCTGCAACAAGTTCAGACTCAGTTGGAGATCATTCTCTCAGTATTTCGTGAAAATACATACCCATATACCTTATATCTTCACAATCATATCCTTGTGTATTTTCCAGAAACAAACCCACAGGAACCTATAAGAACACATTTTTAAGGACATTATTTGCAGCAATATTTGTGCTGCAAATTATAAGCAATTTAGAATCCCATAACTTGGAGATTTCATGCCTAGCATGTGGCACGTCTGACGTAAACAATTTTGTGACGGAACGTGGATATATAAACCAAATTCTGTGTGAAATAAATATATACGTGTACCTACATGTATATACATGTCTACTCACAAATTACTATAGGTATACCTTAAAAATTATGTGGCATGAATGTACTCGGCATATGTTAAGAAGTGGATGGCTCTATCACTTACGTATGTTGAAAATATATGTACACAAAACATAGCCTTCCTTTTTTAAAAAAAGTACATACATGTCGAAAGACACATACAGTATAATCCTCTGGGGAGAAATTTAGGAAATTCAAGAGAAGAGCAAAAGTGGAGGAAAATAAGTAAATAAATAGAGAAAAATGAGACAGAACTTTCAAGGACCAGTGATGCACCGAGGACCAGGATTAAACTAACTCTCCACACACCACTCCCTCCCCGAGGCAGAACCCACAGCAGAGTGGACAGTGACAAGAATGGCTTAGAGAGGTGAAGGTTGGGTTGAACAGGATACATTGCAAAGAAAATAAATGTCCGAATAAACAAGATGAAGAGTTTGAAAACTATAGTATTTAGGGGTGATGCTTGTTGTTAGCTCCCGTCAAGTCAGCATCCAATTAATGGCGATCCGATGCGCAATGAAATGAAGGGAATGAAATGCCTCCTGGCCCTGCTCTATCCCCATGATTCATTGTAGATTGGTCTGTTGCAATTCATAGTGTTTTCATTGGCTGATTTTCTGAAGTACATCGCCAGACCTTTCCTCCTAGTCTGCCTTAGACTGAAAGTTCAGTTGAATCCTGTTTAGGAATATAGCAACAAGCAAGCCTCCACTGACAGATGGGCAGTGGCTACACGTAAGGTGTATTGGTCAGAATTGAACCTGGGTCTCTTTCATAGAAGGCGACATTTCTACCACTGAGCCACCATTGCCCCCGTAACATGGTAACTAACTGCGTTTGGAGGGATTTCCAGATTCTTGGTTTGGGCGAATGGATAAATGGTGTTGAATATGTACATATAATAGATTTTATGGAAAGGCTTAATAAGGCCAGTTTTTGAGCATGGTGGGGCTGAGGTGTGGTTATAATAAATGTATGGAGGTGCTAATTTTAGGGTCTGGCAGTCGGGGAAAAAGAGGTGTTCTGAAGATATACAATTGAGTGTCATCACTATGGCAGTGAATGAGATTAGGAAGAGCATAAACGTTCATGAGAGAAAGGGCCAGAAAGAGAACCTTGACAGGTTCCAGTAATTAAGGGATAAACAGAGAAGAATGAGTCAGCAAATGAAACCAAGAGGCAAGAGAAAGAAATGTTAAAAGAGAAAAAGTGGGAGGAGTACTTTCAGGTGCAGTTTGTTAGAGTGATCCTATTATTAGTTTGTGAGACTTAACAGAGAACAGCATCTGTCTCAGTTATCTACCACTGCTATGACAGAAATGCCACAAGTGGATGGCTTTAAGAAACAGTTTATTCTCTCACAGTCCAGGAAGCTAGAAGTACAAATTTTGGTGCCAGCTTCAGCAGCGGGCTCTCTCTTTCTGTCGGCTCTGGAGGAAGGCCTTTGTCATCAATCTTTCCCTGGTCTAGGGGCTTCTCAGCACAGGGGCCTTGGGTTCAAAGGACGTGATCCCCTCCTGGTTCTTCATTCCTTTTTATTATTATTTTTATTGTGCTTTAAGTAAAGGTTTATAAATCAAGTCAGTCTCTCAGACAAAAACTGATACACACCTTGCTATGTAACCCTAGCTGCTCTCCCCCTAATGTGACAGCACACTCCTCCTCTCCACCTTGGATTGTCTGTGTCCATTCAACCACCTCCTGTCCCCCTCTGCCTTCTCGTCTTACCTCTGGACAGGAGCTGTCCACACAGTCTCATGTGCCTACTTGAGCCAAGAAGCTCACTCCTCATCAGTATCATTTTCTACATTATAGTTCAGTCCAATCCCTGTCTGAAGAGTTGGCTTCAGGAATGGTTCTGGTCCTTGGACTAACAGAGGGCCCGGGGGCCATGACCTCTGGAGTCCCTCCAATCTCAGACTATTAACTCTGGTCTTTTTACAGGAATTTGAGGTCTGCATCCCACAGTGTTCCCACTCCATCCAAAGTGGGATGCAGAATGTTTTCTTAATGCATTTTTTTATGTCAATCGACCTAGATGTCCCCTGAATCCATGGTCCCCAGACCCCTGTCCCTGCTACTCTGGTTTTCGAAAGGTTTAATTGTATTCAGCAAACATCTTTGATTTTCGTTTAGTCCAGTTGTGCTGACCTCCCCTGTATTGTGTGTTGTCTTTCCCTTCACCTAAAACAGTTCTTGTTTTCTACATAATTAGTGAATACCCCTCTCCTTCCCTCACTATCCACTTAACCATCAAAAAAATTTTCTTATGTGTTTAAACTTTTTCTTGAATTCTTATAATAGTATTCTCATACAATATTTGTCCTATTGAGATTGACTAATTTCACTCAGCATAATGCCTTCCAGAGTCCTCCATGTTATGAGACATTTCATAGATTCATAGTTGTTCTTTATTATTGCATAGTATTCCATTGTGTGACTATATCATAATTTGTTTAACCATTCATCTGTCAATGGGCACTTTGGTTGTTTCATCTTTTTGCTATTGTAAACAGTGCTGCAATCAACATAAAAAAAATGGGTGTGCATATATCTACTATTGTGAAGGCTCTAATTTCTCTGGGATATATTCCAAGGAGTAGGATTGTTGGATCGTATAGTACTTCTACTTCCAGCTTTTTAAGGAAGCACCAAGTTGATTTCCAAAGTGGTTGTACCATTTTACATTCCCAACAGCAGCGTATTAGTGTTCCAGTCTCTCCATAACCTGTCCAACATTAATTATTTTGTATTTTTTGGATTAATGCCAGCCTTGTTGGGTGAGATGGTATCTCATTGTAATTTTGATTTACATTTCTCTAATAGCTAATGATCGTATTTCTTCATGTATCTGTTGGCCACCTGAATGTCTTCTTCGGTGAAGTGTCTGTTCATATCCTTTGCCCATTTTTTAATTGGGTTGTTTGTCATTTTGTTGTTGAGTTTTTTTTGCAGTATCATGTAGATTTTAGAGATGAGACACTTATCAGATTTGTCATAGCCAAAAACTTTTTCCCAGCCTTTAAGTAGTCTTTTTACTCTTTTGGTGAAGTCTTTGGATGAGCATAAGTGTTTAATTTTTAGGAGCTCCCAGTTATCTAGTTTCTCTTCTGGTGTTTGAGCATTATTAGTAATGTTTTGTATACTGTTTATATCATGTATTAGAGCTCCTAGCATTGTCCCTATTTTTTCTTCCATGATCTTTATGGTTTTAAAATTAGATTTTATATTTAGGTCTTTGATCCATTTTGAGTTAGGTTTTGTGAGTGGTGTGAGGTATGGGTCTTGTTTGGTTTTTGGCAGATAAATATCCAGTTATGCCAGCACCATTTGTTAAAGAGATTGCCTCTTCCCCATTTAAATGACTTTGACCTTTGTTAAATATCAGCTGCTCATATATGGATGGGTTTATGCCTGGATTCTCAATTCTGTTCCATTAGTCTAAGTATCTATTGTTGTACCAGTACTAGGCTGTTTTGAATACTGTGGCAGTATAATAGGTTCTAAAATCAGGTAGTGAGGGCTCCCATTTTGTTCTTTTACAGTCATGCTTTACTTACCTCAGGAATCTTTCCCTTCCATATGAAGTTGGTGATTTGTTTCTTCATCTTTTTAAAAAATGCCATTGGAATTTGGATCGGGGTTGCATTGTATCTGTAGATCCCTTTGGGTAGAATAGACATTTTCACAATGTTGAGATTGCCTATCCATGAGCAAGGTATGTTTTTCCACTCATGTAGGTCTCTTTTGGTTTCTTTCAATAGTGTCTTGTAGTTGTGTGTGTGTGTGTGTGTGTGTGTGTGTGTAGATCTTTTATGTCTCTGCTTAGGTTTATTCCTAAGTATTTTATCATCTTGGGGGCTACTGTAAATGGTATTGATTTGATGATTTCCTCTTTGACATTCTCTTTGTTGGTGTTGAGGAATCCAGCTGAATTTTGTATGTTTATCTTGTATTTTTATCTTGTATTCTGATATTCTACTGAACTCTTCTATTACTTTCTGTAGGTTATTTGTGGATTCTTTAGGGTTTTCTGTGTGTAAGATCATGTCATCTACAAATAGAGATGCTTTTCTTCTTCCTTCCCAATTTCGGTGTCCCTTATTTCTTTATCTAGCCTAATTGTTCTGGCTAGGACCTCCAGCACAATGCTGAATAAGAGTGAGTCATGATAAAGGGCATCCTTGTCTGGTTCCCATTCTCAACGGGGATGCTTTTAGATTCTCTCCATTTAGGATGAGGTTGTATGTTGAGGAATTTCCCTTCTATTCCTATTTTGCTGAGAGTTTTTATCATGAATGTGTGTTGGATTTTGTCAAAGCCTTTTCTGCATCAATTGATAAGTTCATGTGGTTCTTTTGTTTTATTTATGTATGGATTATATTGATTGTTTTTCTAATGTTAAACCACCCTGCATACCTGGTATGAATCCCATTTTGTCATGGTAAATTATTATTATTTTTTTTGTTGTTTTGTTTTTTTTTAATTAATTTTTATTAAGCTTCAAGTGAACATTTACCATTCCAATCAGTCTGTCACATGTAGGTTTACATACATCTTACTCCTTTCTCCCACTTGTTCGCCCCCTATTGAGTCAGCCCTTTCAGTCTCTCGTTTCGTGCCCATTTTGCCATCTTCTCTCTCTCTCTATCTTCCCATCCCCCCTCCAGTCAAGAGTTGCCAACACACCCTCCAGTGTCCACCTGATTTAATTAGCTCACTCTTCATCAGCATCTCTCTCCCCCCCACTGACCAGTCCTTTTCATGCCTGATGATTTGCTTCGGGGATGGTTCCTGTCCTGTGCCATCAGAAGTTCTGGGGAGCATTGTCTCTGGGATTCCTCTAGTCGCAGTCATACCATTAGGTATGGTCTTTTCATGAGAATTTGGGGACTGTATCCCATTGGTCTCCTGCTCCCTCAGGAGTTGTCTGTTGTGCTCCCTGTCAGGGCAGACATCGATTGTGGCCGGGCACCAACTAGTTCTTCTGGTCTCAGGATAATGTAGGTCTCTGGTTCATGTGGCCCTTTCTGTCTCTTGGGTTCTTAGTTGTCATGTGACCTTGGTGTTCTTCCTTTGCCTTTGCTCCAGGTGGGTTGAGACCAATTGATGTATCTTAGATGGCCGCTTGTTGGCATTTAGGACCCCAGGCGCCACAATTCAAAGTGGGATGCAGAATGTTTTCATAATAGAATTATTTTGCCCAATGACTTAGAAGTCCCCTCAAACCAAGTTCCCCAGACCCCAGCCCCTGCTCCACTGACCTTTGAAGCTTTCATTTTATCCCGGAAACCTCTTTGCTTTTAGTCCAGTCCAATTGGGCTGACCTTCCTTGTATTGAGTGTTGTCTTTCCCTTCACCCAAAGCAGTTCTTATCTACTGATTGATCAATAAAAAGCCCTCTTCCTCCCTCCCTCCCTCCCCCCTTTGTAACCACAAAAGTATGTGTTCTTCTCCGTTTTTTCTATTTCTCAAGATCTTATAATAGTGGTCTTATACAATATTTGTCCTTTTGCAACTGACTCATTTCGCTCAGCATAATGCCTTCCAGATTCCTCCATGTTATGAAATGTTTCACAGATTCCTCACTGTTCTTTATTGATGCGTAGTATTCCATTGTGTGAATATACCACAATTTATTTACCCATTCATCCGTTGACGGACACCTTGGTTGCTTACAGCTTTTTGCTATTGTAAACAGAGCTGCAATAAACATGGGTGTGCATATATCTGTTTGTGTGAAGGCTCTTATTTCTCTAGGGTATATTCCGAGGAGTGGGATTTCTGGGTTGTATGGTAGTTCTATTTCTAACTGTTTAAGATAATGCCAGATGGATTTCCAAAGTGGTTGCACCATTTTACAATCCCACCAGCAGTGTATGAGAGTTCCAATCTGTCTGCAGCCTCTCCAACATTTATTATTTTGTGTTTTTTGGATTAATGCCAGTCTAGTTGGTGTGAGATGGAATCTCATCGTAGTTTTAATTTGCATTTCTCTAATGGCTAATGATCGGGAGCATTTTCTCATGTATCTGTTGGCTGCCTGAATATCTTCTTTAGTGAAATGTGTGTTCATATCCTTTGCCCACTTCTTGATTGGGTTGTTTGTCTTTTTGTGGTTGAGTTTTGACAGAATCATGTAGATTTTAGAGATCAGGCACTGGTCGGAGATGTCATAGCTGAAAATTCTTTCCCAGTCTGTAGGTGGTCTTTTTACTCTTTTGGTGAAGTCTTTAGATGAGCATAGGTGTTGGATTTTTAGGAGCTCCCAGTTATCTGGTTTCTCTTCATCATTTTTGGTAATGTTTTGTATTCTGTTTATGCCCTGTATTAGGGCTCCTAGGGTTGATCCTATTTTTTCTTCCATGATCTTTATCGTTTTAGTCTTTATGTTTAGGTCTTTGATCCACTTGGAGTTAGTTTTTGTGCATGGTGTGAGGTATGGGTCCTGTTTCATTTTTTTGCAAATGGATATCCAGTTATGCCAGCACCATTTGTTAAAAAGACTATCATTTCCCCAATTGACTGACACTGGTCCTTTGTCAAATATCAGCTGCTCATACATGGATGGATTTGTATCCTGGTTCTCAATTCTGTTCCATTGGTCTATGTGCCTGTTGTTGTACCAGTACCAGGCTGTTTTGACTACTGTAGCTGTATAATAGGTTCTGAAATCAGGTAGAGTGAGGCCTCCCACATTCTTCTTCTTTTTCAGTAATGCTTTACTTATCTGGGGGTTGTTTCCCTTCCATATGAAATTGGTGATTTGTTTCTCTATCCCCTTAAAATATGACATTGGTATTTGGATTGGAAGTGCGTTATATGTATAGATGGCTTTTGGTAGAATAGACATTTTTACTATGTTAAGTCTTCCTATCCATGAGCAAGGTATGTTTTTCCACTTAAGTATGTCCTTTTGAATTTCTTGTAGCAGAGTTTTACAGTTTTCTTTGTATAGGTCTTTTACATCCTTGGTAAGATTTATTCCTAAGTATTTTATCTTCTTAGGGGCTACTGTGAATGGTATTGATTTGGTGATTTCCTCTTCGATGTTCTTTTTGTTGATGTAGAGGAATCCAAGTGATTTTTGTATGTTTATTTTATAACCTGAGACTCTGCCAAACTCTTCTGTTAGTTTCAGTAGTTTTCTGGAGGATTCCTTAGGGTTTTCCATGTGTACGATCATGTCATCTGCAAATAGTGATAGCTTTACTTCCTCCTTACCAATCTGGATACCCTTTATTTCTTTGTCTAGCCTAATTGCCCTGGCTAGGACTTCAAGTACGATGTTGAATAAGAGCGGTGATAAAGGGCATCCTTGTCTGGTTCCCGTTCTCAAGGGAAATGCTTTCAGGTTCTCTCCATTTAGAGTGATATTTGCTGTTGGCTTTGCATAGATGCCCTTTATTATGTTGAGGAATTTTCCCTCCAATTCCTATTTTGGTAAGAGTTTTTATCATAAATGGGTGTTGAACTTTGTCAAATGCCTTTTCTGCATCTATTGATAAGATCATGTGGTTTTTATCTTTTGTTTTATTTATGCGATGGATTACATTAATGGTTTTTCTGATATTAAACCAGCCTTGCATACCTGGTATAAATCCCACTTGATCAGGGTGAATTATTTTTTTGATGTGTTGTTGGATTCTCTTGGCTAGAATTTTGTTGAAGATTTTTGCATCTATGTTCATGAGGGATATAGGCCTAAAATTTTCTTTTTTTGTAATGTCTTTACCTGGTTTTGGTATCAGGGAGATGGTAGCTTCATAGAATGAGTTGGGTAGTATTCCGTCTTTTTCTATGCTTTGAAATACCTTCAATAGTAATGGTGTTAAGTCTTCTCTGAAGGTTTGGTAGAACTCTGCAGTGAAGCCATCTGGGCCAGGGCTTTTTTTTTGTTGGAAGTTTTTTGATTACCGTTTCAATCTCTTTTTTTGTTATGGGTCTATTTAGTTGTTCTACTTCTGAATGTGTTAGTTTAGGTAGGTAGTATTGTTCCAAGAATTTATCCATTTCTTCTAGGTTTTCAAATTTGTTAGAGTACAATTTTACATAGTAATCTGAAATGATTCTTTTAATTTCATTTGGCTCTGTTGTGATGTGGTCCTTCTCATTTCTTATTCGGGTTATTTGTTTCCTTTCCTGTTTTTCTTTAGTCAGTCTAGCCAATGGTTTATCAATTTTGTTAATTTTTTCAAAGAACCAGCTTTTGGCTTTGTTAATTCTTTCAATTGTTTTTCTGTTCTCTAATTCATTTAGTTCAGCTCTAATTTTTATTATTTGTTTTCTTCTGGTGCCTGATGGATTCTTTTGTTGCTCACTTTCTATTTGTTCAAGTTGTCAGGACAGTTCTCTGATTTTGGCTCTTTCTTCTTTTTGTATGTGTGCATTTATCGATATAAATTGGCCTCTGAGCACTGCTTTTTGCTGTGTCCCAGAGGTTTTGATAGGAAGTATTTTCATTCTCTTTGCATTTTATGAATTTCCTTATTCCCTCCTTGATGTCTTCTATACCCCAGTCTTTTTTCAGGAGGGTATTGTTCATTTTCCAACTATTTGATTTCTTTTCCCTAGTTTTTCTGTTATTGATTTCTAGCTTCATTGCCTTGTGGTCTGAGAAGATGCTTTGTAATATTTCGATGTTTTGGATTCTGCAAAGATTTGTTTTATGACCTAATATGTGGTCTATTCTAGAGAATGTTCCATGTGCACTAGAAAAAAAAGTATATTTTGCAGCAGTTGGGTGGAGAGTTCTGTATAAGTCAATGAGGTCAAGTTGGTTGATTGTTGTAAGTAGGTCTTCCGTGTCTCTATTGAGCTTCTTACTGGATGTCCTGTCCTTCTCCGAAAGTGGTGTGTTGAAGTCTCCTACTATAAATGTGGAGGTGTCTATCTCACTTCTCAATTCTGTTAAAATTTGATTTATGTATCTTGCAGCCCAGTCATTGGGTGCGTAAATATTTAACATGGTTATGTCTTCCTGATCAATTGTCCCTTTTATCATTATATAGTGTCCATCTTTGTCCTTTGTGGTGGATTTAAGTCTAAAGTCTATTTTGTCAGAAATTAATATTGCTACTCCTCTTCTTTTTTGCTTATTGTTTGCTTGATATATTTTTTTCCATCCTTTGAGTTTTAGTTTGTTTGTGTCTCTAAGTCTAAGGTGTGTCTCTTGTAGGCAGCATATAGATGGATCGTGTTTCTTTATCCAGTCTGTGACTCTCTGTCTCTTTGTTGGTGCATTTAGTCCATTTACATTCAGGGTAATTATAGATAAATAAGTTTTTAGTGCTGTCATTTTGATGCCTTTTCATGTGTGTTGTTGGCCATTTCATTTTTCCACATGCTTTTTCGTGCTGAGACGTTTTTCTTAGTAGCTTGTGAGATCCTCATATTCATAATGTTTAACTTTGTGTTTGTTGAGTCGTTACGTTTTTCTTGGCTTTTTTCTTGAGTTATGGAATTGATATTCCTTTTTTGTAGTTACCTTATTATTTACCCCTATTTTTCTAAGTAAAAACCTAACTTGTATCCTTCTATATCGCCTTGTATCACTCTCCATCTGGCAGTTCAATGCCTCCTATATTTAGTCCCTCTTTTTGATTATTGTGATCGTTTATCTATTGATTTCCATGATTTCCTGTTATGTGTATTATTTTGTTTATTTATTTATTTTTTAGAATTAATCTTAATTTGTTTGTTTTTGTGCTTTCCCTATTTGAGTTGCATTGATATCAGGGCGTTCTGTTTTGTGACCTTGTATTGTGCTGGTACCTGATATTATTGGTCATCAGGCCGAACAATCTCCTTTAGGATTTCTTGCAGTCTTGGTTTAGTTTTTGCAAATTCTCTAAACTTGTGTTTGTCTGTAAATATCTTAATTTCGCCTTCATATTTGAGTGAGAGTTTTGCTGGATATATGATCCTTGGCTGGCAGTTTTTCTCCTTCAGTGTTCTGTATATGTCGTCCCATTCCCTTCTTGCCTGCATGGTTTCTGCTGAGTAGTCTGAACTTATTCTTATTGATTCTCCCTTGAAGGAAACCTTTCTTTTCTCCCTGGCTGCTTTTAAAATTTTCTGTTTGTCTTTGGTTTTGGCAAGTTTGATGATAATATGTCTTGGTGTTTTTCTTTTTGGATCAATGTTAAATGGGGTTCGATGAGCATCTTGGATAGATATCCTTTCGTCTTTCATGATGTCAGGGAAGTTTTCTGTCAGGAGTTCTTCAACTATTTTCTCTGTGTTTTCTGTCCCCCCTCCCTGTTCTGGGACTCCAATCACTCGCAAGTTATCCTTCTTGGTAGAGTCCCACATGATTCTTAGGGTTTCTTCATTTTTTTTAATTCTTTTATCTGATTTTTTTTCAGCTATGTTGGTGTTGATTCCCTGGTCCTCCAGAAGTCCCAGTCTACATTCTAATTGGTCGAGTCTGCTCCTCTGACTTTCTATTGCGTTGTCAAATTCTGTAATTTTATTGTTAATCTTTTGGATTTCTACATGCTGTCTCTCTATGGATTCTTGCAACTTATTAATTTTTCCACTATGTTCTTGAATAATCTTTTTGAGTTCTTCAACAGTTTTATCAGTGTGTTCCTTGGCTTTTTCTGTATTTATCCTAATTTCATTTGTGATATCTTTAAGCATTCTGTAAATTAGTTTTTTATATTCTGTATCTGATAATTCCAGGATTGTATCTTCATTTGGGAAAGATATTGATTCTTTTGTTTGGGGGGTTGGAGAAGCTGTCATGGTCTGTTTCTTTATGTGGTTTGATATGGACTGCTGTCTCTGAGCTATCACTGGGAAACTAGATTTTCCAGGTAATCTGCTAAAAAAAAATGCAGTCAAATCCCTATCTTAATTCTCCCTCAGGCTCCAGGTATTCGGATGTTAATGGAGCCGCCTGGGGTGGGGGGAGGGATCAGAGAGCTAGGAGTGTAGCACCACAGAATATAGAGCTGATCACTGCTTTCATGCTCCGCCCCCGTCCGCCAAAATCCGGGCGGGACGGCTCCCCGGTTGGGACGCTACTCTCCCCAATCCGAGACCTGTCACTTCCTCCCGGGGACTTCTCCCTCCGATGCGCGGAACCGCTTGCACGAACGGGTGGGCTCTCCCCCAGGGTCTATTCAGGAGAATATAATTAGACCCTGCGCTCACGCCCCGCCTGCTTTCGCCAAAATTCCAGCGGGACGGCTCCCCAGCTGGGACGCTGCTTTCCCTGCTCCGAGACCAGTCACTTCCTCCCAGGGACTCCTCCCTCTGGTGCGCCGCACCGCTCACGCGAACTGGGTGGGCGTCACCCGCACGACCAGGTGGGCCAGCCCTCTGGGTCAATTCAGGTTAATATAATTGGGCCCCACACTCATGCCCCACCCGCTTTCGCCAAAATCCCAGTGGGACAGCTCCCCGGCTGGGACGCTGCTCTCCCAGCTCCAAGACCTGTCACTTCCTCCCGGGGACTTCTCCCTCCAGTGCGCCGCCCCACACGCGCGAACTGGGTGGGCGTCCCCCCACACAAAAGTGTGGGCCCCGTCCCGGGGTCGCTTTAATGAAATATAGCTGACCCTCCCCCCCACTCGCGCCCCGCCTGCTTCTCTCCAAACTCCTGGCGGGACGGCTCCCCGGCTGGGACTCTGCTCTCCCCGCTCCAAGATCTGTCACTGCCTCCAGGGTGCTTCTCCCTCCTGCTGTGCCGCTACGCCGCCCGCGCCAATACACCGCCCGTGGCAACCAGCTAGACTCTCTCCCGGGATGGGTTCGGGGGGGTAGGGCTGGGCCCCTTGTCTGTACCGTCTGCCCCCCTGGGCTCTGCCCCAGATCGGGCTCTGAAGGTCACCTGCCTGGTACGCTGGCTCCTAGTTCTGAAAACGGTCACTGTCTGCCTGTATTTGTTCGCTTTCCGTCTCTAAGTCTGTGCTTGTTGTTCAGAGTTCGTAGATTGTTATGTATGTGATCGATTCACTTGTTTTTCTGAGTCTTTTTTGCAAGAGGGATCCGTGGTAGCGTCCACCTAGTCTGCCATCTTGGCCCCGCCCCTCGGTAAATTATTTTTTGATATGTTGTTGAATTCTTTGGCTAGAATTTTGGTGAGGATTTTTGCATCTAAGTTCATGAGGGATATAGGTCTGTAATTTTCTTTTTTTTGTGGTGTCTTTACCTGGCTTTGGTTTCAGGGATATGCTGTCTTCATAGGAATGAGATTGGGAGTATTCTATCCGTTTCTATGCTCTGAAATACCTTTAGTAGTAGTGGTGTTAACTCTTCTCTGAAAGTTTGGTAGAATTCTCCAGTGAAGCCATTAGGGCCAGTGCTTTTTTTGTTGTTGTTGAGAGATTTTTAATTACTGTTTCAATCTCTTCTTTTGTTATGGGTTTATTTAGTTGTTCTACTTCTGTTTGTGTTAATTTAGGTAGGTAGGGTGTTTCTAGAGATTTGTCCACTTCTTCTAGGTTTTCAAATTTATTAGAGTACAATTTTTCATAGTAATCTGATATGATTCTTTTAATTTCAGTTGGGTCTGTTGCAATATCGCCCACCTCGTTTCTTATGCAGGTTATTTGCTTCCTCTCCTTTTTTTCTTTTATCAGTTTAGCCAGTGGTTTATCAATTCTTTTGATCTTTTCAAAGAACAAATTTTTGGTCTTCTTAACTCTTTCAATCATTTTTCTGTTTTCTATTTCATTTAATTCTGCTCTAATTTTTATTATTTGCTTTCTTCTGGTGACTGAGGGTTTTGTCATTGTTTCTATCTGTATTTGTTCCAGTTGTAGGGATAATTCTTTGATTTTGGCTCTTTCTTCTTTTTGTATGTGTGCACTTGTTGCTATAAATTGACATCTCAGCACTGCTTTAGCTCTGTCCCAAAGGTTCTGATAGGAAGTGTTTTCATTCTCTTTGGAGTCTGTGAATTTCTTTATTCCATCCTTAATTTCTTTTATAATCCAGTGGTTTGTGAGCAAGGTGCTGTTCAGTTTCCATGTGTTTGATTTCTTTTGCCTGCTTTTCCTATTATCGATTTCTAATTTTATGGCTTTACAGTAGGAGAAAATGCTTTGTAATATTTCAAGGTTTTGGATTCTGTTAAGGCTTGTTTTATTGACCTAATACGTGGTCTATTCTGGAGAATGTTCCATGTTCATTGGAAAAGAAAGTATACTTGTCTGCTGTTGGGTGAAGTGTTTTGTATATTTCTATGGGTCAAGTTGGTTGATTTTGGCATTCAGATCTTCTGTGTCTTTATTGAGCTTCTTTCTGGATGTTTTGTCTTTCACCGAAAGCGGTGTGTTGAAGTCTACCATTGTTATTGTGGAGCTGTCTATCTCTCTTTTCAGTGCTGTTAGAGTTTGGTTTATGTATCTTGAAGCCCCGTCGTTAGGTAGATATATTTATTACAGTTGTATCCTCCTGGTGTAACTGACCCTTTAATTGTTATATAGTGTCCTCCTTTATCCTTTGTGGTGGATTTAACTTTAAAGTCTATTTTGTCAGAAATTAGTATTGCCAATCCTGCTCTTTTCTGATTGTTGTTTGCTTGATATATTTTTTTCCATCCTTCGAGTTTTAGTTTCTTTGTCTTTAAGTCTAAGGTATGTCTCTTGTAGGCAGCACATAGATGATTTTTTTTTAAATCCATTCTGCTACCCTCTGTCTCTTTATTGGTGCATTTAGCCCATTTGCATTCATCATAATTACAGATAGGAATGAGTCTAATGCAGTCATTTTGATGTCTTTTTTTGTGTGATGTTGACAGTTTCTTTTTCCCACTTAAATTTTTTTGTGCTGAGTAGTTTTTCTTTATATATTGTCTTTTCCTCTTTTTCATTGTTGATTTTGTATTTGCTGAGTCTTTATGTTTTTCTTGTATTTTATTTTGATATGTAGGATTGTTAGTCTCCTTTGTGGTCACCTTAATATTTACCCCAGTTTTTCTAAGTTTAAACCAAACTTTTTTCTCTTTATATCACTTTAGCTTCCTCTCTGTATGAAAGATTTATGACTACATTTTTTTAGTCCCTCTTTATTGATTTAATGTTGTCATCTTTTACATAATGACGTCGCTGTTTCCATGTTTTGAGCATTTTTTTATCTTGATTTTTTTTGCGTGATTTCCCTATCTGGGTTAATATCTGGTTGCCTTGTCCTGTGTTCTAGTCTTAGGTTGTTATCTGGTGCTGTTGATTTTCTAACCTGAGGACTCTCTTTAATATTTCTTGTAGTTCTGGTTTGGTTTTTGCAAATTCCCTAAAATTCTGTTTATCTGGAAATGTCCTAATTTAGCCTTCATATTTGAAAGTTTTGCTGGGTATATGATTCTTGCTGGCAAATTTTTTTCCTTCAAAGCTTCATATAAGTCATCCCATTGCCTTCTTGCCTGCATGTTTTGCTGAGTTGTCTGAGCTTATTCTTATTGACTCTTTTGTAGGTAACTTTTTGTTTATCCCTAGCCACTCTTAAAATTCTCTCTTTATCTTTGGTTTTGGCAAGTTTGACTATAATATGTCTTGGTGAATTTCTTTTGGGATCTACTCGTATAGGATTCAATGAGCATCTTGGATAGATGTCTTCTCATCTTTCATGATATCGGGGAAGATTTCTACCAACAAATCTTCAACAATTCTCTGTATTTTCTATTATCCTCCCTGTTCTGGTACTTTAATCACTCATACATTATTTCTCTTGTTAGAGTCCCACATGATTCTTAGGGTTTCTTCATTTTTTTTTTAATTCTTTTATCTGATTTTTGTTCAAATATATTGTTGCTAAGTGTTTTATCCTCAGTCTCTCTAATTCTGACTTCCAGTTCCTCAGTTCTGCACCTCTTTCTATTGAGTTGTCTAATTCTGAAATTTTATTGTTAATCTTCTGAATTTCTGTTTGCTGCCTCTCCTCAGATTCTTACAACCTATGAAATTAGTCATTACTCTCTTGAAAAACCTTCTTAATTTCCTCCATGGTTTTGTCTGTGTGTACCTTGGCTTGTTCTGCATTTTGCCTTATCTCTTGAAGAATTCTGTATATTAATCTTTTGTATTCCACCTCTGGTAATTTCAGGAAAATATCTTTGTCTGGAATATTTCTTGATTCTTTGCTTTGGGTGCTTGTTGAAGTGATCATGGTCTGCTTCTTTACGTGATTTGATACTGTTTTCTCCAAGCCATCTGTAGGTTATTGTATTAATTTATTTATGTTTCCTTCCTGTGTCTTAGCTTCTTGCTTTGTTTTCTTTTGATATGCCCAAAAAGGCTGTTCGAGTGAGCTTGTTTCATTATTGGCACCTTTGAAGCTCTTCCTGTCACCAGATGGCTAGAGGTGTTACCACATATTTGAGCCCAGAAGTCCCTTCATTTTTCTTGTATAGATTCAGCTCAGGTGTCCAGGTTGTCAGTCATCAAGTTTACGGTACAAGCTCGCACCTACATTCTTAGAGGACCAGGGTTTTAGGCACAGGTATCTGACTGCAGCAGGGGGTAATGCTCTGATCAAGGCATGGGGCTGACAACTGTCCTTCAAGCGTCTGTGAGGAAAGCACATAACCGTTACCTACAGAGCACAGGTAGATGGGCTCCACAGCTGGGCCACGAGCTCCCAATGCTTTTGGCTGTAAGAACTGGGAGGCACCACTTATCCTTCGAGCCATCTCACCAGTGGTGTGGGTGGAGCTTCCAGTCCTTTGGCCCCTGATATGGGTAGGTCAGGACTCCACTTAACAGGTAGAGTGGTGTGAAACATCAAAAACTCGCCTCTACACCACACAGCTGAAACAGTTGAAGTCAGACCTCAGGCACATGCACCATTGTACTGTGCCAACAAGGGTTTAAGCTGCTGAAATGGGCCCACACAGGTTCATGCAGGGGTGAAAGGCATTCAAAGTCTATGGACCACTTGTGCTTCTACCCAGGCAAAGTTGCTGCTTCTGCCCTGAGTTCCCAGCTTAGGGGAGCCAGCAGATTAATTTTTCCCCATTTGTTAACTTTTTCCTTCTCCAAGGCTGGGGAAATGGCTCAGAGCATGCAGCAGGACCTATCTCAGGCCCAGGGAAAGCGACCACCACTGAAACTGGCTTGGAGGCTGGATCAGAGTGAAAAGGGATCAGATAAATGGGAGAGAGTTTTTGGAAAGAGGTGCTTCCCTATCAGAACCTTTGGGACAGAGCAAAAACAGTGCTCAGAGTCCAAGTTATATCAATAAGTGCTCACATACAAAAAGAAGAAAGGGCCAAAATCAAAGAATTATCCCTACAACTTGAACTAATGCAAAGAGAGCAACAAAAGAAGCCTGCAGGCACCATAAGAAAACAAATAATAAAAATTAGGACTGAACTAAATGAAATAAAAAACAGAAAAACAATTGAAAGAATTAACAAGACCAAAAGCTGGGTTTTTTTTTAAAAGAACACAAAATTGATAACCCACTGGCCAAACAGATAAAAGAAAAACAGGAGAGGAGGCAAATAACCCGAATAAGAAATGAGATGGGCAATATTACAACAGACCCAACTGAAATTAAAAGAATCATATCAGATTACTGTGAAAAACTGTACCCTAACAAATTTGAAAACCTAGAAGAAGAAATAGATGAATTCCTAAAAACACACTCCCTACCTAAACTAACACAAACAGAGGTAGAACAAATAAATAGACCCATAACAAAAGAAGAGTTTGAAAAGGTAATCAAAAAACTCTCAACAACAAAAAAAAAGCCCTGGTCTGGATGACTTCACTGCAGAGTTCTACCAAACTTTCAGAGAAGAGTTAACACCACTAGTACTAAAGGCATCTCAGAGCACAAAAAAAGAATGGAATACTCCCAAACGCATTCTATGAAGCCACCATATCCCTGATACCAAAACCAGTTAAAGACACCACAAGAAATAAAATTACAGACCTGTATCCCTCGTGAACATAGATGAAAAAATCCTCAACAAAATTCTAGCCAATAGAATTCAATAACATATTAAAAAAAAAATTCACCATGACCAAGTGGGATTCATACCAGGTATGCAGGGAAGGTTCAACATTAGAAAAACAATTAATGTAATCCACCACATAAATAAAACAAAAGACAAGAATCACGTGATTTTATCAATCAATGCAGAAAAGGCATTTGACAAAGTTCAACACTCATTCATGATAAAAACTCTCAGCAAGATAGGAATAGAAGGAAAATCCCTCAACATAATAAAGGGTATTTATACAAAGCCAACAGCCAACATCACCCTAAATGGACAGAGTGTGAAAGCATTCCCCTTGAGATGGGGAACCACACACGACTGCCCTTTATCACCACTCTTATTCAACATTGTGCTGGAGGTCCTGGCCAGAGCAATTAGGCTGGATAAAGAAATAAAGGGCATCCAGATTGGCAAGGAAGAAGTCAAAGTATCTCTATTTGCAGATGACATGATCTAATACACAGAAAACCTTAAGGAATCCTCCAGAAAATTACTGAAACTAATAGAAGAGTTCAGCAGCGTATCGGGATACAAGATAAACATACAAAAATCATTTGGGTTCCTCTACACCAACAAAAAGAACATGGAAGAAGAAATCTCCAAATCAATGCCATTTACAGTAGTCCCAAACAGGATAAAATACTTAGGAATAAATCTTACCAAAGATGTAAAAGCCCTATACAAAGAAAACTACAGTGCACTTCTGCAAGAAACCAAGAGACTTACATAAGTGGAAAAATGTACCTTGCTCATGGATGGGAAGACTTAACATTATAAAAATGTCTATTCTACCAAAAGAGATCTATACATTTAATGCAATTCCGATCCAAATCCCAACAACATTCTTTAATGAGATGGAGAAACACATCAGCTTCAAATGGAAGGGAAAGAGGCCCCGGATAAATAAGGCATTACCTGATTTTAGAACCTATTATACTGCCACAGTAGTCAAAACATCCTGGTACTGGTACAGAAACAGACAGATAGAGCAATGGAACAGAATTGAGAATCCAGACATAAATCCATCCACATATGAGCAGTTGATATTTGACAAAGGTCCCAAAACAGTTAAATGGGGGAAAGACAGTCTTTGTAACAAATGGTGCTGGTATAACTAGATATCCCTCTGCAAAAAAATGAAACAAGACCCGTACTTCACACCATGCACAAAAACGAGCTCAAAATGGATCAAAGACCTAAATATAAAATCTAAAATGGTAAAGCTCATGGAAGAAAAAATAGGGACAATTTTATTTTTTTTAATACATGGCCTAAAGAGTATACAAAACGTTATTAAGAATGTAGAAGAAAAACTAGATAACTGGGAGCTCCTAAAAAACACCTATGCTCATCCAAGTTTTTACCAAAAGAGTAAAAAGACTACCTACAGACTTGGAAAAAGTTTTTAGCTATGACATTTCTGGTCAGTGTCTGATCTCTAAATGTACATGATACTGCAAAAACTCAACTACAAAAAGACAGATAACCCTATTAAAAAATGGGCAAAAGATATGAATACACACTTCACTAAAGAAGACATTCAGGTAGCTAACAGATACATGAGGAAATGTTCATGATCATTAGCCATTAGAGAAATGCAGATCAAAACTACAATGAGATTTCATCTCACTCCAACAAGGCTGGCATGAATCCAAAAAACACCAAAGAATAAATGTTGGAGAGGCTGTGGAGAGATTGAAACACTTATAAACTGCTGATAGGAACGTCGAATGGTACAGCCACTTTGGAAATCGATTTGGCACTTCCTTAAAAAGCTAGAAATAGAACTACCATACGACCCAGCAATCCCAATCCTTGGAATATATCCTAGAGAAATAAGAGCCTTCACATGAACAGATATATGCACACCCATGTTTATTGCAGCACTGTTTACAATAGCAAAAAGATGGGCCAAGGTGCCCATCAACAGATGAATGGATTAATAAATTATGGTATATTCACACAATGGAATACTACTCATCAATAAGGGAAAGTGAGGAATCTGTGAAACATTTCATAACATGGAGGAACCTGGAAGGTATTACGCTGAGTGTAATTAGTCAGTTGCAAAAGGACAAATATTGTCTAAGACCACTATTATAAGAACTTGAGAAATAGTTTAAACTGAGAAGAAAACATTCCTTTGTGGTTATGAGAGGAGGGAGGGTGGGAGAGGGGTGTTCACTAATTAGATAGTAGATAAGAACTACTCTAGGTGGTGGGAAAGATAACACACAATACAGGGGAGGTCAGCACAACTGGACTCAAACAAAAGCAAAGAAGTTCCCTGAATAAACTGAATGCTTCGAAGTCCAGCGTAGCAAGGGCGGGGGGTTGAGGTCATGGTTTCAGGGGACATATAAGTAAATTGGCATAATAAAATCTATTAAGAAAGCTTTCTGCTTCCCACCTTGGAGAGAGGCGTCTGGGGTCTTAAACGCTAGCAAGCAACCATCTAAGATGCACCAGTGAGTCTCAACCACCTGGATCAAAAAAGAATGAAGAACACCAAGGACACAAGGTAATTGTGAGCCCAAGAGACAGAAAGGGCCACATAAACCAGAGACTGCATCATCCTGAGACCAGAAGAGCTATAAGGTGCCTGGCTACAACGGATGGCTGCCCTGACAGGGAACACAACAGAGAATTCCTGGGGGAGTAGGAGAGCAGTAGGGTGCAGATCCCAAATTCTCTTAAAAAGACCAGACTTAAAGGTCTGACTGAGACTAGAAGGACCCCAGTTGTCATGGCCCCCAGACCTTCTGTTGGCCCAGGACAGGAACCATTCACAAAGCCAACTCTTCAGACAGGGATTGGACTGGACAGTGGGTTGGAGAGGGATGCTGGTGAGGAGTGAGCTTCTTGGATCAGGCGGACACCTGAGACTCTGTTGGCATCTCCTGCCTGGAGGGGAGATGAGAGTGTAGAGGGGATTAGAAGCTGGTGAAATGGACACGAAAAGAGAGAGTGTAAGGAGAGAGCGGCCTGTCTCATTAGAAAAAAAAAGAATTTTTTTTTTTCAATTTGGGGGAGAGAAATTGGGAGTATTTAGCAAGGTGTATATAAGTTTTTATGTGAGAGACTGACTTGATTTGTAAACTTTCACTTAAAGCAAAATAAAAATTAAAAAAAAAAAAACTCATTGCTGTCGAGTTGATTCCAACTCATAGTGAAACTATAGCACAGAGTAGAACTGCCTCATAGGGTTTCCAAGGCTGTAATCTTTACAAAAGCCAGACTGCTACATTTTTCTCCCATGGATCAGCTAGTGGGTTTGAACAGCCGACCCTTTGGTTATTAGCCAAGTGCTTTAACGTATACTTGCACAAAAAGTATATTTGTTGTTTATCTGAAATTTATATTCAACTGAGAATCCTGTATTTTTATTTTATTTCAACTCATGTCAACCCTACGTATGAAGGTAAGTCAAAAAGCATTGCTACTGAGAAACTCATTCGCTCTGTACGCCTTCATCTAAACTGTATAAAAGCATTGCTACAAAATCGTAGAAACTTTTATTAAACAAAAGTTTCAAAATGTGAAGCTATTTTTTCTTGACATATCCTCCATCTAGGTCTATACATTTCTGAATGTGGTGTTTCCATCTCTCTAACCTTTCCCCGAAGAATTCTGCACTCTTCGATTTACACCATGTCAAAAGAGTAGTTTTGGCATCCTTGTGGGACTCAACTCATATTCCTTTTAAATGTTCTTTGAGTTTTGCAAACAAAAAGAAGCCTGAAAGAGCAAGATCAGAGTTATAGGGTGAATGGGGTAAGGTTTCCTAACAAAATTCTTGTAGGACTGCCCTTGCTACCCTTAAGGAATGGGCAGGTGAATTGTTATAACAACAAAAAAATTGCTCAGTGCAACTTTCCTGGCCTTTTCCTCACCAGTGCAGTTTTCAATTTTCTTAAAACTTCTTCATAATACTTTTTGACTTACCCTCATATGTCAGAGTAGAAATATGTTCTATTGGGTTCTTGATGGTTGATTTTTCAGAAGTAAATTGCCAGGCCTGTATTTGAAGGTACCTCTGGATTTGAACCTCCTTCATTTTGGCTTGAAGGAGCCCTGGTGGTGTGCCAGTTAAGCGCTTGGCTGCTTACCAAAAGGTTGGTGATTCAAACCCATCCAGCAGCTCTGCAAGAGAAAGACCCAGCAATCCACTTCTGAAAATATTACAGCAAAGAAAATCCAATGGAGCAGCTCTAATCTGTCACATGGGGTTGCTGTCTTAGTTATCTAGTGCTGCTATAACACAAATACAACAGGCAAATGGCTTTAACAAAGAAAAATTTATTCTGTCAGAGTCTAGGAGGCTAGAAGTCCAAATTCAGGATGTCAGCCCCAGGGGATGGCTTTCTGTCTTTGTCAGCTCTGGGGGAAGGTCCTTGTCATCAATCTTCCCCTGGCCTAGGAGCTTCTCAGCACAGGAACCCTAGGTCCAAAGGACACATTCACCTCCTGGTTCTTCATCCTTAGTTCTAAGAGGTCCCCCTCCTCTCTGCTGGATTCTCTCTTTTATATCTCAAAAGATTGACTCGAGATACAAGCTAACATAACTGCCTCTAATCCAGCCTCATTAACATCATGAAGGTTAAAATTTACAACACATAGGAAAATCACATTGGATCACAAAATGGTGACCAACCACACAATACTGGGAATCATGGCATAGCCAAGTTGACATATACTTTGGGGGGGGGGTGCACAATTCAATCCATGACAGATACTATGTGTTGTTGACTCCATGGTACCCAACAGCAACAACAACAAAATCAATGTTTGGTCAGCACCTGTACGAAAATTAAATTTTGTTTATTTTTGTTCTCTTAAATGTCAGTTTGAAGTAAGGGTGAAATCATGAACTTGGGATGATAGTTTGTTAGATGATAATCAGTATTTAAAAACATGTCCTTAGCTTGCTAGAAATGATTGTGGATAACAATAGGCTTAGGGTGTGAATAGAAGTTACAGACTGTTTCTTTTGAAATCCTCTGTTTCTTGGAAGTACAACCAGAATGCTCCTTAGAAGCAAGGATTGCGAGACTGCAACTCACGTAGTTTGGACATGTTATTAGGAGGGACCAGTCCCTGGAGGGACTTCATGTTTGGTAAAGCACAGAGTCAGCAAAAGAGAGAAAGACCCTCAACAAGATAGATTGACACAATCTCTGCAGGATGGCGCAGGATCAGGCAACATTGCATTCTGTTGTACATTGGGTTGCTATGAGTGGAAACAGACTCCACGACATCTAACACAACAAAATTGGATCAGTATTCCCCACACCTCGCTGTGCATCAGATTTTCCTGACAGTGTTTAACAGTAGATTCTCGAGGGCTGCCCTCAGAGTCAGGGTGAGTATTCAGGAATTCCAGCCTGAAAGATTTCCAGTTACACATTTCTAAAGGCCTTCTTGACAACTACATTTGCATATCATGCCATACCTTCATACTCAAAATACTTTTGTCTTGTTTTTAGACATTATGGTTTGCCCACTAAGGTGCTGAGAATTTAGAAATGATGTTTGATAAATGCTTGTTACTTTATTCTCAGTATTATCTTTCTCCTTTGGTCACCACCTTCAGTGAAAACTAGAATTTACTTTTTGTATTTTTTGTCCTAGTAACTGGCTTTCAGTGTAATACAATTTACATAAGTAAGTGTTTACTTTTATCAGATGGCTGTCCTGGGAGTAATATAAGAGTAAGAAAGTCTCACATTCAGTACCCAAAAAGCTTGTGTGTTTGGAGATATTAGGAAAGTTCATAAGTAATTATGACTGAGAATAAAAATAAAATAAAATAAAATAAAATAAAATAAAATAAAATAAAATAAAATAAAATAAAATAAAATAAAATAAAATAAAATAAAATAAAATAAAATAAAATAAAATAAAATAAAATAAAAAAGCACATGATAAATATAACTAAAATACAATGGGATTCAAAAAAGAATTAATTATATCAGGTTGTGAGATGATAAATGATATTCAAGAAATGCCTCCAAGATAGGTAGAACTGATGAATGGAAATGGAGAGAAATCATTCCCATGTAATTTAAATAGTGTCTCAGTTACCTAATGCTGCTATTACAAAAAATACCACAGTGTATGACTTCAAATAACATAAATTTATTGTCTGACAGTTCAGGAGGCTGGAAGTCCAAATAAGGGTGTAGATTCCAGGGCAGGGTCTTTCCTTATCAGTAGCCCTGGGCATTCCTTGGTGTTCTTTCGTGTCTTTCTTCCCCATGTGTCTGTGTCTGTTCTGTTCTTTTATAACTTGGAAGTGATTAGGTTTAGGATCCACACTACTGCGGGATGACCTTATTAACATAACAAAAGAACCCTTCTATTTCAAAATGAGGTCATATTTACAGGTACAGGGATTAGGATTTCAACAATCCAACCCACAACAGTTTTATTTAAAGAGTCTCAACCTAGAGCACAATGTCCACAGCAAAAGAAGCACGAAGCCAAAATGCCCCATGGATATGCATGCCCTCTTTAATCTACTCTGGCTTATTCTCAAGGATGATAGAAGTTAAAACAAAGAGTGAGTGAGTTTTTAGATTAGATGTAGACATCCCCTTGTCTAGTTGCTTTATTAGGTATTATTCACCAAATATTAATATTTAGAAAGATGCCTCTCTGGGACACTATCTGCAGAGTCAGTTCATTCTAAATTCCCATCATCTTTGCATGGATTTGCCTAATCACAAACATCTGCCTCTGGCCCAGGTGCCTCTGCCTCTCCCTAGCTGCTCCTCACTGCTTCATACAACCTCTGCACAATCACCTCAGGAAACCCCAAGCTTGAGAATTTGACTTCCTTCCCAGACAACAGAACAAAGGGTGAGATTCCACTGCACACAACTGAAGTTTAGGGATGCGGATGGGAAGGGGAAGTGCAGAAACAATAGCGGAGCCTTTGCTCCCTTGCATCTGGCTGACCAACACACTGTGAGGAAAAGAACAAAATTGAGATCAGATGGGGGCTATGAGAATGGAAGCGAGATAACAGAAAGGCTAGCAGCCTGTCAGGCTGAAAATAAACTAACAAGCAAGGAAACAAACAAACAAAAAATAAATCCTGTTCTCTGGTGACACTGACCCAAAGACCATTTGGATAGATTCAAGCTTTCACACACAGCACAACAAAGCCCTCAGCCTTTCAACACTTGTTTTGAGTCACCCTCGTAACCTCAATAACATGGCAAACAGTAATATGTGATTCTGTTTAGGTAGAAGGCAAGAAGAACTACTTTGTTCTGAAAACCAGTATTAGGGTAGGACATTGCCACTAAAGTTTTGCTTGATATTGCACCCCCACAACCAAAAGGCATACCTTCTGGAAAAGTTTTACTGGAAACTGCCAATCAGTATCATCTAGGCCAAAATAAACTTTTTTTTTTTTTAAACTCCGAGGAGCAGATTTACTTGTGTGAACGGTTCAGCTATGGTCTTATTAAGTGAAAATCCATCTATGAATGGCTGTTTAGAAGCCAGGGATTTTAAAATGTATGAAAAAGGAAAAGAGCCCTGTCTTAGTTACCTAGTGCTGCTGTAACAGAAATACCACAAGTAGGTGGCTTTAACAACAGAAACGTGTTTTCTCACAATTTAGGAGGCTAGAAGTCCAAATTCAGAGCACCAGCTCAAGGGGAAGGCTTTCTCTCTCTGTCAGTTCTGAGGGAAGGTCATTATCTCTTCTGAGCTTCTACTCCTGGGCAATCTTCATGTGTTTTGGCATCTCTCTTCCCCTGTCTCTGCTGCTTTTGCTTGCTCGTTTAATCTCTTTTATATCTCAAATGAGACTGACAAAAGACACAGTCTACACTAATCCTGTCTCATTAACACAAAAAAGACAATCCATTCCCAGATATGATTATAACCACAGGCGTAAAGGTTAGGATTTCCAATACATATTTAGGGGGGACACAATTCAATCCATAACATTTGACACTTCGGTTTCCCCCAAATCCATGCACTTGCCACGTGCAAAACATATTCACCCCATCACATCTTCGCAAAAGCATTAAATCAACTCCAAGTTCAAGCTCTCGTCTTCTGCAGCATCTAAATCAAATATGGATGGGACTTTAGGTGTATTCCATCCTGGGGCAAAATTCTTTTTCAACTGTAAACCTGTGAAATCTAGACTACAAGTTATCTGTTTCCAAAGTACAGTGGCAGAGTAGGTATATTTCCATTACAAATGGGAGAAATTGGAGGGAAAAAAGGGATAGTGGATAACAAGCAAGTCCATAACTCAACAGAACAAATTATATTAGCTCTCACATCTTGAAAATAATCTTCTCTTCTCTGAGACCATCTGGGCAACGGCCCCGCCATCCAGACTCTGGATGTTGGACACGCCTTCCATGCCCTCTCAGATGGGAGCTCTGCTCTTTCAGCTTAGGAGGCCCCATTCTCCTAGGCTATCTGAGTAGTGACCTCACCCCATTGCCCTGGCAGGCCCCATTCTTCTGCCCCTCGAACATAGCATTCCTGCCCCCTCAGCTCTGAGCAGCTGTTCTGGCCCCGTCCCACTGGCACTTGTGAGTGGCAGCCCCACAGTTCAGAACCGAGTTGGTAAAGATCTGACTCTTTGACACCTAGGAGATCTTTGAGATGCAGGAGACCTGGACCTCACTCTTTGAAAATTGAGAGGGCCCTGCTTACCATGCTCCATTCAACAATCCTGTGACCTTGAAGTTTCTGCAAAGATGGTCCTTTTATTTTCTTGGAGGACAACAGATATAGCTCTTTTGGCCTGTTTCCTGCCTGTAGAATTCCAAGAGGGAGACAACGCTCTCTTTCCTTTAGTTCTTTCTCCATCCTCTTCAGTCTAATCTGATGGGGTTTTTTTGCTGTGGTGCTTGGTTAAATACATCAGTCACAGGCTTAATATCTTTAACAAAAGATTGTGTAGCTCTGTCGTTGGTGAACATTCTAGAACCTTCGTGTGTACAATAGGATTTTCCAAATCTTTAAATTCTGTTTTCATTTTGCACAGCTCATTTTTAATCCCATCTCTTTCCTCTTGCGTTTTACTCTAAGCAGCAAGGAAAAAACACACAGCACCTTTAAGAGTCTGCTTATAAATCTCGTCAGCCAAATATACAAGCTCATTACTTGCAAGTTCTATCTTTCACCAAAACTTCGAACATAATTCAGACAAGTTCTTGGCCACTGCATAGAAAGTGTTGTCCTTCCTGCATTGTCCAATCCCATCTTCATCATTTTATAATGAAGTCTCCCCAGAAGCACATTTAACATCCACATTTACAGCAACATTTTGTTGCTGGCACCATATGTGTTCTTTAAAATGACCGAGACTTTCTCTAAAGCTCTCCACACTTCCTACTGAGCCCTCCCCAGAATTGCCTTTGACGTCCATAATTCTACAACTGTGTCTTCAAGGCAATCTAGGCTTTTACTATTAGGCACCTTAAAACTCTTCCAGCCTCTACCCGTTACCCAATTCCAAAGCTGCTTCCACATTTTAATCTGTTAAAGCAGAACCCCATTCTTACGGCACCAATTTTTTTCTTAGTCATCTAGTGCTGCTATAACAGAAATATCGCAAGTGGATGGCTTTTTTTCCTCACAGTTTAGGAGGCGAAAATCCAAATTCAGAGTGCCAGCTGTAGGGGAAGGTTTTCTCTCTCTGTAGGTTCTGAAGGAAGGTAATTGTCTCTTCTGAGCTTCTGCTCCTGGGCAAAATTCATGTAATTTGACATCTCTCTTCCCCTGTCTCCACTTCTTTCCCTTGCTTGTTTAATCTCTTTTTATATCTCAAAAGAGGTTGCTTAAGACATACCCTATGCTAATCCTGTCTCATTAACATAAAAAAAGATATCCCATGTCCAAACGGGGATTTTAACCATAGGCATAGAGGTTAGGATTTACAACACGTATTTAGGGGGGATACAATTCAATCTATAATAAATCAGAATAGAGAATTCAAAATTTATGACCTTTGGAAAATAGCATTTAGCTGAGTCGTTAAAGACAAGATTAAGAAGGGAAGTATGTAACTTTGCATAAAATCAGTGTATTGGACTTTTGTGAATAGGAAATTCAGTTTGCTTGGTCATTCACCAGTGGTCTAATTATAGTTTGTTTTTTTTTTTTTTTTTTTTAGATAAGAAGTTAAAAAGGCCAAGTTCAATTCAAAGGAAATGCAGCAACTGTTCGTGCAACATTAGTTTACAAAATCTGGACAAGACTTAGCATAAGGAAAGGAAGGGTCAAAAAAATGCATGAAATTTTTAAGTATTCTGTTTAAAATGACATACAAATAATAGCACACTATGTGAGCAACCAAGAAAAAGTATCATGGTTTTAGGTTAGAAGTGCATTGTGGGGGGGCGGGGGGAAAGCACTGTATTATAAAAAAAACAAAAAAACCAAACCCAGTGCTGTCAAGTCGATTCTGACTCATAGTGACCCTATAGGACAGAGTAGAACTGTCCCACAGAGTTTCCAAGGAGCACCTGGTGGGTTTGAACTGCCAACCCTTTGGTTAGCAGCCACAGCACTTAACCACTACACCACCAGGGTTTCCGTATTATAAAAAGGCCCTAAAAATCTTCTCCAGAGTGCAGAGAAAAAAAAAAAAAGAAAATTTTGCTTGTCAGTACTGATTAGGCATTCCCACATGTAAGAAAATTCCTTCTTCGAATCTCACATAACAGACGACTCCAGAAAGATCCGTCAACTGTGACGTATAAGGAAATATTGTCTGAATTTATGGGGACACGATTATAGAATCATATTGGCCCTTTTTCACTGAAGCTGCCTCAAACTATTCTATCTTTTTAACAAATTAAGCTGTTGTTGGACTTTCACTTGAAATGTCTTTCTTACCTTTGCCTCGTGATGAAAAAATACAGAAACCCAAGCAATCACAAGAGCGAGAACTGTAGCTTGCCTTCTCTTGAATGGCTTTAGTAATTTGTGAGTTTCTGTCTGTATCTTCTAAAGAGGAAGAGATTGTGAGAAGTGCAGAAGATCCAGGTACTGGGTTTACCAATTTGTTTGATTTAATTTAGTTTTGTTCATAATCTTACCGCAACTTTGGCGTATTATGTAAACTAGCAACCTTGAATGAGATGCTATTGTTAGCTGCTTTTGAATAAGCTCTGGGTCAGGGTGACTGCACACACAACAGAATGAAATATTGCCCTTCCTGCTCCATCTTCACCATCATTAGTATGCTCAAGACCATTGCTGTGGCCATTGTGTATTTTAAATGTTTTCCAACCTCTGGGGCTCATCTTCCAGCACTGTATCAAATAATATTCTGTGGTGATCCATACGGTTTTCATCGCTAATTTTCAGAAGCAGACTGTTAGTCCTCTCTTCCTAGTCTATCATAATGTGGAAGCTCTGCTGAAGCCTGTCCACCATAGGTGACTCTGCTGGTATTTGAAATACCTGTGGTATTCTGTCTTGGTTATCTAGTGCTGCATAACAGAGATATCACAAGCGGATGGCTTTAACAAAGAGAAATTTATTTCCTCACAGTAAAGTAGGCTAAAAGTCCAAAATCAAGGCATCAGCTCCAGCAGAAGCCTTTCTCTCTCTGTAGGCTCTGGAAGAAGGTCCTTGTCCTCAATCTCCCCATAGTAGAAGAGATTCTCAGGCACAGGGACCCTGGGTCCAAAGGAGGTGCTCAGCTCCTGTTACTGCTTTCTTGGTGGTATGATGTCCCCAAATCTTTGCTTACTTCCCTTTCCTTTTATCTCATGAGAGATAAAAGGTGATACAGACCATGCCCCAGGGAAACTCCCTTTACACTGGATTAGGGAGGTGACCTGAGTAAGGGTGCTGTTATAATCCCACCCTAATCCTTTTAACATAACATTACAATCACAAAATGGAGGACAACTGGGAATCATGGCCTATCCAAGTTGACACATATTTTTGGGGGGACACAACTCAATCCATGACACGCAGCTTCCAGTATCTCAGCAACACACAGGCCACCACAGGATAACAAACTGACAGATAGGATAGGTCAACCCATGCTTGAATTATGATCTTCACATTATAACAATTTCCAATAACATTTTTAGTCCAATGTAATCCCTAAGGGGAGTATTCCCTGGTCTTCCAGTTATCATTACAAAGGGACTCCATTGTCTATTATATATTATACATTATCCCCATGCATCTGTCAGTTTTTCCTACCGTGGGGGTTTGTGTGTTGCTGTGATGCTGGAAGCTATGCCACCTGTACTCAAATACCAGCAGGGTCACCCACAGTGGACAGATTTCAGCTGAGCTTTCAGACTAAGACAGGCTAGGAGGAAGGACCTGGCAGTCTACTTGTGAACAGAATTAGCCAGTGAGACTTCATGAATAGCGGTGGAACATTGTCTGATATAATATCAGAAGATGAGCACCCAAGGTTGGAAGACACTGAAAACACAACTGAGGAAGAGCTGCCTCCTCAAAGGAGAGTCTGCCTTAATGACGTGGATGGGGTTAAGCTTTCAGGAACTTCAGTTGCTGATGTGGCAGGTCTCAAAATGAGAAGAAACAGCTGCAAACATCCATTAATAATCTGAACCTAAAATGTATGAAGTATGAATCTAGGAAATGGAGCACATAAAGATCAATATCCTAGGCATTAGTGAGCTAAAGTAGACTGGTATTGGTAATTTTGAATCGGACAATCATATGGTTTACTATGCCAAAACAACAACTTGAAGAATGGTGTTGCATTCATCATCCAAAACAACATTTCCAGATGTACCCCGAAGTATATTGCTGTCAGTGATAGGATAAGATCCACATGCCTACAGGGAAGACCAGTTAATACGACTATTATTCAAATTCACATACCAACCACTAAGGCCAAGGATGAAGAAATCGAAGATGTATTACCAATTTCAACAGTCTGAAAGTGATTAAACACGCCATCAGAATGCACTGATGATTACTGGAGATTGAAATGCGAAAGTTGGAAACAAAGGAGAAGGATCATTAGTTGGAGATTATGGCCTTGGTGATAGAAATGATGCCGGGGATCACATGATTGAATTTTGTAAGAGCAATGACTTCTTCATTGCAAATACCTTTATTCACCAACATAAATGATGACTATACACATGGACCTCAGCAGATGGAATACACAGGAATCAAATCGACTACATCTGTGGAAAGAGACAATGGAAAAGCTCAATATCATCAGTCAGAACAAGGCCAGGGGCCGACTGCAGATTACTCATAAGCAAGACCATCAATTACTTATAGGCAAGTTCAAGTTCAAATTGAAGAAAACTAGAAGTGGAGGAGAGCTAAATATGACCTTCAGTGTATCCTACCTGAATTTAGAGAACATCATGAGAATAGACTTGAAACATTGAACACTAATGACCAAAGACGAGACGAGTTGTGAAATGGTACCAAGGACATCATACATGAAGAAAGCAAGAGGTCATTAAAAAGACAGGAAAGAAAAAAAGACCTAACTGGATGTCAGAAGAAACTCTGAAACTTGCTTTTGAAAGTCAAGTAGCTAAAGCAAAAGGAAAAAAAAATGATGAAGTAAGAGAGCTGAACAGAAGATTTCAAAGGGAGGCTCCAGAAGACAAAGTAAAGTATTATATTGACATGTGCAAAGAGCTGGAGATAGAAAACCAAAAGGGAAGAACACTGTCAGCATTTCTCAACCTGAAAGAACTGAAGAAAAAAATTCAAGCCTCGATGGCAGTACTGAAGGAATCTAAAGGAGAAAATATTAACTAAAGTAGGAAGCATCAAAAGAAGATGGAAAGAACACACAGAGTCACAATACCAAAAAGAATTGGTCAACATTCAACCACTTCAAGAGGTAACATATGATCAGGAACCAATGGTACTGAAGGAAGAAGACCAAGCTGCACTGAAGGCATTGGCGAAAACAAGTCTCCAGGAATTGACAGAATACCAATTGAGATGTTTCAACAAACAAATGCAGCACTGGAAGTGTTTACTTGTCCATGCCAAGAAACCTGGAAGACAGCTACCTGGCCACCCAGCTGGGAGAGATCCATATTTATGTCTATTCCCAAGAAAAGCAATATGCAGAAATTAACAAACAATATCATTAACACCACATGCAAGGAAAATATCGTCAAAGATCATTCAAAAGTGGCTGCAGCAGTATATTGACAGGAAGTGCCAGAAATTCAGGCCAGATCTAGAAAAGGGCATGCAGCCAGGGATATCGTTGCTGATGTTGGATATATCTCGACTGAAAACGGAAACACAAGAAAGATGTTTACCTGTGTTTTTTTGACTATGCAAAGACATTTGACTGTGTGGATCATAACAATTTATGGATAAAGTTGTGAAGAATGGGAATTGCAAGACACTTAATTGTGCTTATGAGGAATCTGTACATGGATCAAGAGGCAGCCATTCGAAGAGAACAAGCGGATACTGCATGCTTTAATGTCAGGAAAAGTGTGCATCAGGGTTGTATCATTTACCATATCTTTTAATCTGAATGTTAAGCAAATAATCTGAGAAGCTGGACTATATGAAGAAAAACAGGGCATCTGGATTGGAGGAAGGCTCCCTAACCTACCTTTTGCAGATGACACAACTTTGCTTGCTGAAAGTGAAGAGGACTTGAAGCACTAACTGATGAAGATCAAAGACCATAGTCTTCAGTACAGATTACACCTCAACATAAAGAAAACAAAAATCCCCACAACTGGATCAACAAGCAACATCGTGATAAATGCAGAAAAGATTGAGGTTGTCAAGAATTTCATTTTGCTTGGATCCACAATCAACATCCATGTAAGCAGAAGTCAAGAAATCATCAGATGCATTGCATTGGGCAAATCAGCTGCAAAAAACCTCTTTAAAGTGTTGAAAAGCAAAGATGTCACCTTGAGGACCAAAGTGCCCCTGACCCAAGCAACGGTGTTTTCAATTGCCTCATATGCATGTGAAAGCTGGACAAAGAATAAGGAAGACAAAAGAAGAAATGATGCTTTTGAATTGTAGTGTTGACAAAGAATATTGAATATACCATGCACTGCCAAAAGAAAGAACAAGCTGTCCTGGAAGAAGTGCAACCAGAATGCTCCTTAGAAGCAAGGATGGTGAGACTATGTTTCACATACTTTGGAAGTATTATCAGGAGGGGTCAGGCCCTGGAAAAGGACACCATGTTTGTAAAATAGAGCATCAATGAAAAAAGAGGAAGACTCTCAATGAGATGGATTGATACTATGGCTGCAACAAAGGGCTGAAGCATAGCAAAAATTGTGAGGACAGTGCAAGACCAGGCGGTATTTCATTCTGTTATGCATAGGGTGGCTACAAGTTGGAAGTGACTCGACGGTGCTAACAACAACAACACTATACATTTATCTTGAAATAGATTCTTTTTTTAGCTGGGTCAGCCAGATAGGGCATGAAGTGGAGATAAAAATCAAAGATTAAAAAAAAAAAGAAAACAATGACAATAAAAATATTAAAATATATTGATAATTTACTATATGTCAGGCATTGCATTAAGACTTTTATAAGCATTTTCTCACCTTTTAAACAAGAATTATGTTTTGTAATCTAACAGCTTAACTTTTAAATTGTCATGTCAACAAGCCAGTAATTTGCTTCTTTTCATTTCTTTTTTTATTAATTATTTTTTAAATATTTTCAGTGAAAGTTTATCTAGCAAATTAGGTTCCAGTCTGGCAATTTCTACGAGTTGTTCAGGTACATTAGTTAAATTTTTCACAATGTGTCAACATTCTCATTAATTGCATTCTGGTAGTCCTGTTTCCAGTACTCTAGTTTCCCTGCCTCCCTTGTCTTCTAATCATTACTTTAAAGTGATTGTTGACCTTTTGGGCCTCATATAGATGGTTTTTCAATGGGACCCCATACTCACATGTAATATCCTTAATTTTGTCTGACAATCCTTTTTTTGACTAAAAGGTGACCTCAGAGCACAGTTTTGGTTCAAGTTTTAAAAAGTGTCTTGAAGAAGGTGGGGCCAAGATGGCAGAATAGACAGATGCTTCCAGTGAGCCCTCTTACAACAAAGACCCATAAAAACAAGTGAAACAAGTATATTTATGGCAAGCTAGGAGACCTGAACATTAAAGGCAAACTTAGAAAATGAACTAAGGGTCAGGTGAGGAACAGGCAGTTCAGAAGCGGAGAGGAGTTACCAGACCTGAATCAAGGGGAGCCCTAGGCACCATTCCCAGGAGTGGCAGCAGCAGGCCGCTACTAGCATTTGCTTGCAGTTTCTTCAGGGAGAAGCAGCCAGCCACACAGCCTACTCACACCTCCGGAACCAGAGAAGAACGGTGCTCGAGGCAAAAGCTAAGTAATTGCATATCTTTTACGGTGCCCCTCTGCCCACAAGCTGGCTTCAGCAGCTGATTTTCTTGGGCCTGAGATAAGCCTCGTTGAGCACCCAAAGCCATCCCCCTGACCTTGGAGAAAAAAAAAATTGCAGTTGGGGGAAAAGACAATTTGCCAGCTCCACTAATTGGGGGAGCTCAGGGCAGAATCAGCTCCTATCCAGGCATAAATGGTCCATAGACTTTGAGTACCTTTCCCCTCTGCATGGACCTGTGTGGGCCTATTTCAGGAAAATAGGTCCTTGTTGGCAGACTCCAACCATTTCATCTGTGTGGTGGAGAGGTGGGTGTTCGATGTTTGACATTGCTTTTCCTATTAAACAGAGTCCTCACTTACCCACATCAGGGTCTAAGGACTGGTGGCTCCACTCAGGTCGCCCAGCCACCCATGGCAGGGTTCCAAGGATAACTGGTACCTCCCAGTCCTTACGACCAAAAACTTTGGATGCCCATGGTCCATCTGCAGAACCCACCCACCTGTACACTCTAGGTAACAGGGATATGCTTTCCTCAGGGACATGTGGGGGTATTTTCAGCCCCTGTTTTGTTCAGAATGTGACCCCTGCTACAACCAGATACTGGTACCTACACCAATCACCCATGCCACTCTAAGACTGTAGGACAGAGCCTGTACCACACACTTGATGATCAGCTACCTGGACACCTGAGCTGAATTCATACAAGAAAAGTGAATGGACTCCTAGACTGATATACCTGATAACAGCTGTAGCCATCTGGGGACAGGACATCAGAGCTCTGAAGGCAAAAAAATAAAAAAAATCAAGCTAGCTCAATCAAGCAACCCATTTGGGCATATCAAAACAAAACAAACCAAGAAGCTACAACACAGTAAGCAAAAATAAAATAAACTAATACAATAACTTATAGATGGCTAGGAGACAGCAGTCAATACCAAGTCACATAAAGAAACAGACCATGATCACGTCATCAAGCTCTCAAAACAAAGAATCAAGGGATCATCTAGATGAAAGTGTATTTCTGGAATTACAAGAGGCAGAATACAAAAGATTAATATACAGAACCCTTCAAGACATCAGGAAGGAAATCAGGCAATATGCAGAACAAGGCAAGGAACACACAGATAAAGCAATTGAGGAAAATGAAAAGATTATCCAGGAACATAATGAGAAATTTAATAAGCTGGAAAAACCCATAGACAGAGAGCAATCAGAAATTCAGAAGATTAACAACAAAATTACAGAATTGGACAACTCGAGAGAAAGTCATAGGAGCAGAATTGAGCAAGCAGAAGGCAGAATTGGGAAGACTGAAGATAAAGCACTTGGCACCAATATATTTGAAAAAAGTCAGATAAAAGAATTTTAAAAAATGAAGAAAACTTAAGAATCACATGAGACTCTATCAAGAGAAACAACCTACGAGTGATTGGAGTACCAGGACAGGAAGGGATAACAGAAAATGCAGAGAGAATTGTTGAAGATTTGCTGGTGGAAAACTTCCCTGATATCATGAAAGATGAGAAGATATCTATCCAAGATGCTCATTGAACTCCACATAAGGTAGATGTTAAAAGAAAGTCACCAAGACATATTATAATCAAATTTACTGAAACCAAAGATAGAGAATTTGAAGAGCTGCTAGTGACAAACGAAAAGTCACCTACAAAGGAGAGTCAATAAGAATAAGCTCAGACTACTCTGCAGAAACCATGCAGGCAAGAAGGCAATGGCATTACTTATATAAAAAATTGAAGGAAAAAAATTACCAGCCAAGAATCTTATATCCAGCAAAACTGTCTCTCAAATATTAAGGTGAAATTAGGATATTTCCAGATAAACAGAAGTTTAAGGAATTTGTTAAAAACAAACCAAAACTATAAGAAATACTAAAGGGAGTTCATTGGTTAGAAAGATCAATAATATAAGGATTCAGCTCAAGACTAGAACACTGGGCAGAGCAACCAGAGGTCAACCCAGACAGGGAAATCACAAAAATAAATTAAGATAAACAAATGTTCAAAACAGGGAAACAGTGATGTTATTATGTAAAAGAAGACAACAGTAAAACAATAAAGAGGGATAAAGAAATGTAGTCATAGATCTTCCAAATGGAGAGGAAGACAAGGCGATACAAAGAAATAAAAATTAGATTTAAATTTAGAAAAATATTGGTAAATAATAAGGTAACCACAAAGGAGAAAAACTATCATACTCATCAAAATAAAATACAAGAAAAAGACTCAGCAGAAACAAAATCAACAACCAAGAATATGAGAAAAGGACAATATATAATCTACTCAGCATATGAAATTAAGTGGGAAATAGAAACTGTCAACAACACACAAAAAAAAAGACACCAAAATAATAACACTAAATTCATACTTATCTATTATTATGCTGAATGTAAATGGACTAAATGCACCAATAAAGAGACGGAGTGGCAGAATAGATTAAAAAACAAGATCCATCTATATGCTGCCTACAAGAGACACACCTCAGACTTAGAGACACAAAATAAAACTCAAAGGGTGGAAAAAAACATATCAAGTAAATGTCAATCAAAAAAGAGCAGGAGTGGCAATATTAATTTCTGACAAAACAGACTTTAAAGTTAAATCCACCATAAAGAATAAGGAAGGACAATATATAATGATTAAAGGGACAGTATACAAAGAAGATATAACCATATCAAATTTTTATGCACCCCATGACAGGGCTGCAAGACACATAAAACAAACTCTATCAGCATTGAAAAGTGAGATAGACAGCTCCACAATAATAGTAGCATGAAGATTGGCAACACGCCACTTTTGGTGAAAGACAGGACATCCAGAAAAAAGCTCAATAAAGACACGGAAGATCTAAATGCCAAGATCAACCAACTTGACCTCATAGACATATACAGAACACTCCACCCAACAGCAGCCAAGTATACTTTCTCTTCTAGTGCAAATGGAACATTCTCTAGAATAGACCACATATTGGGTCATAAAGTAAGCCTTAGCAGAATCCAAAACATTGAAATATTACAAAGCATCTTCTCTGACCATAAGGACATAAAAGTGGAAATCAATAACAGGAAAAACAGGGAAAAGAAATCAAACACTTGGAAACTGAAAAATACTCTGCTCAGAAAAGACTGGATATAGAAGATGTTAAGGATTAAATAAAGAAATTCATAGAATCCAATGAGAATGAAAACACTTCCTATCAGAACCTTTGTGATACAGCAAAAGCAGTGCTCAGAGGTCAATTTATATCAATAAATACACACGTCCAAAAAGAAGAAAGGGCCAAAAGCAAAGAATTATCCCTACAACTTGAACAAATAGAAAGAGAGCAACAAAAGAAACCCTCAGGCACCAGAAGAAAAGAAACAACAACAAGAACAAAAAAAATTAGAGCAGGACCAAATGAAATAGAAAACAGAAAAACAATTGAAAGAATTACCAAGACCAAAAACTGGTTCTTTGAAAAACTCAACAAAATTGATAAACCATTGGCCACACTGACAAAGGAAAAACAGGAGAGGAAGCAAATAAACCGAATGAGAAACTAGATGGGTGATATTACAGCAGACCCAACCGAAATTAAAAGAATCATATCAGATTACTGTGAAAAATTATACTCTAACAAATTCGAAAACCTAGAAGAAATGTTTGAATTCCTAGGAACACACTACCTCCCTGAACTAACACAGAGGTAGAACAACTCAATAGACCCATAACAAAAGAGATTGAAAAGGTAATCGAAAAACTCTCAACAACAACAACAAAAAAAACCCTGGTCCTGAAGGCTTCACTGCAGTTTTCTACCAAACTTTCAAAGAGTTAACACCACTACTACTAAAGGTATTTCAGAGCATAGAAAAGGACGTAATACCCCCAAGCTTATATCCCTGATACCAAAACCAGGTAAGGACACAACAGAAAAAAGAAAATTAGAGACCTGTATCCCTCATGAATGTAGATGCAAAAATGCTCATCAAAATTCTAGCCAATGGAATTCAACAACATATCAAAAAAATAATTCACCATAACCAAATGGGATTCATACCAGGTATGCAGGGATGGTTCAACATTAGAAAAACAATGAATGAAATCCATCATATAAATAAAACAAAAGGCAAGAATCACAGGATTCTATCAATTGATTCAGAAAAGGTATTTGACATAATTCAATACCCATTCATGATAAACACTCTCAGCAAAATAGGAATAGAAGGAATATTCCTCAAAATAATAAAGGGCATTTATACAAAGCCATCTGTTTTATTAAAAACGTTGTCTTTTCCCCATTTCACTGCTTTGGAGCCTTAGTCAAATATCAACTGCTCATATGTGGATGGATTTATGTCTGGATTCTCATTTCTGTTCCATTGGTCTCTGTGTCTGTTGTTATACTAGTACCAGGTTGTTTTGACTACTGTGGTGGTATAATAGTTTCTAAAATCAGGTGGAAGTTAAAGATGTAAAAGGCTTATACAAAGAAAACTACAAAAAACTTCTGCAACAAACCAAAAGAGACTTACGTAAGTAGGAAAAAATACCTTGCTCATGGATAGGAAATCTTAACATTCTAAAAATGTCTATCCTACTAAAAGCAACTACACATTTAATGCAATTCTGACCCAAATTCCAATGATATTTTTTAGCAAGATGGAGAAAGAAATCATCAACTTCACATGGAAGGGAAAGAGGCCCCAGATAAGTAAAGCATTACTGAAAAACAAGAACAAAGTGGGAGGCCTTACTCTACCCGATTTTTGAAACTATTATACTGCTACAGTAGTCAAAACAGCCTGGTACTGGTACAACAACAGACACAGAGACCAATGGAACAGAATTGAGAATCCAGACATAAATCCATCCACATATGAGCAGTTGATATTTGACTAAGTCTCCAAAGCAGTTAAATGGGGGAAAAGACAGCGTTTTTAACAAATGGTGCTGTCATAACTGGATATCCATCTGCAAAAAATGAAACAAGACCCATACCTCACACCACGCACAAAAATGAGCTCAAAATGGATCGAAGACCTAAATATAAAATCTAAAACGATAAAGATTATGGAAGAAAGAATACGGAAAACCCTAGGAGCCCTAATACATGGCATAAACAGACAGTTTTTTTTTTATATACAAAATATTATTAACAATGCAGAAGAAAAACTAGATAACTGGGAGTCCTAAAAATCAAACATCTATACTCGTCCAAAGACTTCACCAAAAGAGTAAAAGATTACCTACAGACTGGGAAAAAGTTTTCAGCTATGACATTTCCAATCAGCAACTGATCTCTAAAATCGACATGATACTGCAAAAACTCAACTACAAAAGACAAATAACCCAATTAAAAAAATGGGCAAAAGATATGAACAGACACTTAACTAAAGAAGACATTCAGGCAGCTAACAGATGCATGAGGAAATGCTCACGATCATTAGCCATTAGAGAAATGCAAATCAAAACTGCAATGAGATTCCATCTCACTCCAACAAGGCTGGCATGAATCAAAAAAACACAAAATAATAATTGTTGAAGAGGCTGTGGAGAGACTGGAACACTTATACACTGCTGGTGGGAATGTAAAATGGTACAACCACTTTGGAAATCGATTTGGCACTTCCTGAAAAAGTTAGAAATAGAACTACCATATGATCCAGCAATCCCGCTCCTTGGAATATGTCCTAGAGAAATAAGAGCCTTTACACAAACAGATATATGCACACCCATGTTCATTGCAGCGCAGTTTACAATAGCAAAAATATAAAAGCAACTAAGTTGCCCATCAGTGGATGAATGGATAAATAAATCATGGCATAGTCACACAATGGAATACTACGCATCGATAAAGAACAGTGATGAATCCGTGAAACATTTCATAACATGGCGGAATCTGGAAGGCATTATGCTGTGTGAAATTAATTGCAAAAGGACAAATATTGTATAAGACCAGTATTATAAGAACTTGCGAAATAGTTTAAAAAGAGAAGAAAATATTCTCTGATGGTTATGAGGGGAGGAGGGAGGGAAGGATGGAGAAAAGTATTCACTAATTAGACAGTAGATAAGAACTACTTTAGGTTATGCGAAAGACAACACACAACAGAGGCGAGATCAGCACAACTGGACTAAACCAAAAGCAAAGAAGTTTCCTGAATAAACTGAATGCTTCGAAGGCCAGCATAGCAGGGGCAAGGGTCCGGGGACCATGGTTTCAGGGGGTAGGTAAGTCAATTGGCATAATAAAATCCATTAAGAAAACATTCTGCATCCGACTTTGGAGAGTGGTGTCTGGTGCCTTAAACGCTAGCAAGCAGCCATCTAAGATGCATCAACCCACCTGGACCACAGGAGAATGAAGAACACCAAGGACACAAGGTAATTACGAGCCCAAGAGACAGAAAGGGCCACATAAACCAGAGACTACATCAGCCTGAGACTAGAAGAACTAGACGGTGCCTGGCTACAACGGACGACTGCCCTGACAGGGAATACAACAGAGAACTCCTGAGAGACCAGGAGAGCAGTGGGATGCAGATCCCAAATTCTCGTATAAAGAACACACTTAATGGCCTGACTGAGACTAGAAGGTCCACGGTGGTCATGGCCTCCAGACCTTCTGTTAGCCCAGGACTGGAACCATTCCAAAAGCCGATTCTTCAGACAGGGATTGGAATGGACAATGGGATGGAGAGGGATGCTGGTGAGGAGTGAGCTTCTTGGATCAGGTAGACACTTGAGACTATGTTGGCATCTCCTGCCTGGAGGGGAGATGAGAGGGCAGAAGGGGTTAGGAGCTGGTAAATGGACACAAAAAGAGAGAGTGATGGGAGGGAGCGGGCTGTCTCATTAGGGGGAGAGCAATTGGGAGTATGTAACAAGATGTATATAAGTTTTTGTGTAAGAGACTGACTTGATTTGTAAACTTCTACTTAAAACACATAAAAAAAAATTTTTTTTAAAGTATCATGAGGCAATAGACTCAGGGAGTCCTCTAGTCTCAACTGGTCCAGTCAGCCTGGACGGTTTAAGAATTTGGGTTATGTTCCACATTTTTCCCCTGGTCTCTCTGGGTCCATCTATTATAGCCCTGATCAGAACGATTGGTAGTGGTAGCTGGTCAGTAGTTATTCTGGTCTCAGGATAGGTGTAGGCTATTAGTTCTGTAAACCAGTTTCTTCTCTGAGATTTTGGCTCCTTCTTTCTCTTTTGCACCTAACAAATAGAAACCTATACGTGTATCTTAAATGGCAAATTCACTTTCAATGCCCCAACATCCAAGATTTTACCCACGGGTGTTGATCTTTTCATGTTAATCCAGAAGTTTTTGAAAGAAAACAATTATAAACCATCTAGTTGTTGTTGTTGTTTTTTCCTAAACTGCACAGTACGTAAAATACATGTGACATGTATATATATATACACAAATTCCTATATAATCATTTACATGGAATGTTTTACAAATCAGAATGTCATTTAGAGATGGAAAGTAAATTTGTGATTATGATGGTGATAAGCAAATGAGTTTTTTTTTTTTTTTTAGCGCTTTAAAGAATACTTGCAAAGTGTAACTACAAGAAGTGAAATAAGTAGTCATCATAGGTACATAATGAAAGAACACACTACCACTTCACCAAAATTAAACGTGGATCTGATCAAGTCTCTGAACTCAGCTGCCAAGTTTCAGGAAAACACAAAAGACAGAGGGACATGGTGAATTGCACCATGAGTTGCTACTAATAAAATCCAGACAGTGGGCAACGCTACAGATCAGATGGACCAATTCTTTTACATACTATATTTTTTTAAAAAATTTTTTTAATTGTGTTTTAAGTGAAAGTTTACACTTCAATTTAGTTTCTCATAAAAAAAAAATTGTACATGCATAGTTATGTGACCCTAGTTGTTCTCCCTATAAGTGACAGCATGCTCCTCCTTTCCATCCTGTATTTTCTGTGTTCATTCAACCAGCTCCTGTCCCTTTCTGCCTTCTTATCTCACCTCTGGGCAGGAGCCACTCATTTGGTCTCATCTGTCTACTTGAGCTAAGAAGTGCACTCTTCTCAAGTATCATTTAATGTCTTATAGTACAGTTTACTCTTTGTCCGAAGAGTTGGATTCAGGAACGGTTTTAGTTTTGGGCTAATAGAGATTCTGGAGGCCATGTCTTCTGGGGTCCCTCCAGTTTCAGTCAGACCATTAAGTCTGGTCTTTTTACTAGATTTTGAGTTCTGCATTCCACTTTTCTCCTGCTTCATCAGGGACTTTCTGGTGTGTTTCCTGTTAGAGCCATCATTGGTGGTAGCCAGACACCATCTAGTTCTGATCTCAGGCTGAAGGAGTGTCTGGTTTATGTAGCCCTTTCAGTCTCTTGGGCTCATATTTTCCTGTGTCTTTGGTGTTCTCCATTCTCCTTCGCTCCAGGTGGGTTGGGACTAATTGATGCATCTTAGATGGCTGCTTGTTAGCTTTTAAGACCGCAGACGCCAGTCATCAAAGTGGAATGCAGAACATTTTTTTAATAAACTTTGTTATGCCAATTGACCTAGAAGTCCCCTGAAACCATGGTCCCAGGCCCTCATCCCAGCTACCCTGGCCTTGGAAGCATTTGGTTGTATTCAGGAAACTTAGCTTTCGGTTTAGTCCAGTTGTGCTGACTTCCTCTGTATTGTGTGGTGCCTTTCCCTTAACCTAAAATAGTTCTTGTCTACTATCTAATTGGTGACTATCCTTTTCCTCCCTCCCCATCCTTGTAACCATCAAATATTTTCTCCTGTGTTTAAACTTTTTCTTGAGTTCTTATATTAGTGGTCTCATACAATATTTGTCCTTTTTCAACTGAATAATTTCACTTAGCATAATGCCTTCCAGATTCCTCCATTTTATGAGATGATTCAAAGACTCATTGTTCTTAATTGTTGTGTAGTATTCCATTATGTGAATATACCATTATTTATTTATCCATTTATCCGTTGATAATCACCTTGGTTGCTTCCATCATTTTGCTATTGTAAACCATGCTGCAGTGAACATGGGTGTGAATGTATCTATTTGTGTGAGGGCTCTTATTTCTCTAGACTATGTTCCAAGGAGTAGGATCACTGGATCCTACAGTACTTCTATTTTTAGCTTTTTAAGGAAGTGCCAAATCAATCTACAAGGTGGTTGTACCATTAAATTCCCACCAGCAGTCTATAAGTGTTCCAGTCTCTTCACAACCTCTCCCAAAATTTTTTTGTGTGTGTGTTTTGATCAATGCCAGCCTTGTTGGGGTGAGATGGTATCTCATTGTAGTTTCGATTGCATTTCTCTAATGGCTAATGATCGTGAGCATTTCCTCATGTATGTGTTAGCCACCTGACTATCTTCTTTGGTGAAGTGCCTGTTCATATCCTTTGCCTATTTTTTAATTGGATTATTTGTCTTTTTGTTGTTGAGTTTTTGCAGTATCATGTAGATTTGAGAGATCAGGCACTAATCAGATTTCTTCTAGCCAAAAATTTTTCCCAGTCTATAGGCAGTCTTATTACTCTTCTGGTGAAGTCTTTGGATGAGCATAAGTATTTGATTTTTAGGAGCTCCCAATTATCTAGTTTCTCTCCTGGTGTTTATACATTGTTAGTAACATTTTGTATACTATTTATGCTATGTGTTACCGGTCCTAGCATTGATTCTATTTTTACTTCCATGATCTTTTTGGTTTTACACTTTGTATTTAGGTCTTTGATCCATTTTGAGTTAGTTTTTGTGCATGGTGTGAGGTCTGGGTTTTGTTTCATTTTTTTGCAGATCAATATCTGGTTATGCCAGCATCATTTGTTAAAAAGACTGTCTTTCCCCCGTTTAACAGTCTTTGTTGTAAGAGGGACCACATGAAGCATCTGGCTGCTCTGTCATCTTGGCCCTGCCCTCTACTTCTTTTATTTTCTAAATCTGAATTATCCATTTAGACACATTTATTCTTTTAGTTTTATGATTTTAATATTTAATATTTCCTCAAGCTTTTGGCTGACAACTGAATGTATTTTCAGATTTCTAAAATATATTTTTCTTGTTCTATCTGATTGGCATCCTTTTGTAACATCTTAATTTAAACTGGAAACGCTGGTGGCATAGTGGTTAGGAGCTATAGCTGCTAACCAAAAGGCCAGCAGTTAAATCCACGAGGCACTCCTTGGAAACTCTATGGGGCAGTTCTGCTCTGTCCTATAATGTTGCTATGAGTCAGGAGCTACTCAACTGCAATGGGTTTTTTTTTTTTAATTTGAACTACACAGATATGTCTCCCTTCTTATACAGATTAACTCGAGTATCTTAGACAAGACAAAGAAATAGAAGAATGTAAATGGCAAAAGTACACCCTCTCCTCACTAATAAACATGGTTAGTTTCCAAAAATCAAGTCATTATGCGATATCAGTGTTATGTAAAAATGGAGGATGATCACATCAGGTCACAGAAAGGAGATTGATGACATCGTTACACAGCTGGCCAATTACAACATTACATAGCTGCAAAACCACTGAGAATCATGGCCTAGCCAAATTGAAACATATCCTTAACCATCACAGCTAGTGTTACTCTTGCCTCACACCTCAGGGTTCATTACTGCCAGACATACATGACTAATATACAAAATAGTCAGATAGTAGGTTTTTTTTTTTTTTTTACTGTTGTCATAAATGCAAAATGTCAAAATAAAGTCAATAAGAGAGGAGAAAGTATATAAACACTAGAAAAATCTACCAATATCATTTATAGTACAGTGATTGTAGCTTTCAACTAGAATGAAATAATTCATGTATTAATAAAATTTAAAAGTTGACCATGAATAGAGACGGTTGGAACACGGGGGGAAAGGGCCCTGTACAGTATTGATGAGAATACACATACATTGAAGCAACCTCTTGGGTGGTAACGTGACCATTAGGAAACTGTATGACTTGGATGCAAAAATTCCTGGTCCTTATAGCACTGCATGAAGTAGAAAAAAAATTGGAATAAATAAAAAGTTTGGACTACAGTTTTTTTTTTAATAATTTTTATTGTGCTTTAAGTGAAAGTTTACAAATTAAGTCAGTCTCTCACATATACACCTTACTACATACTCCCACTTACTCTCCCCCTAATGAGTCAGCCCATTCCCTCCTTCCAGTCTCTCCTTTCGTAACAATTTTGCCAGTTTCTAACCCCCCACCCTCCCATCTCCCCTCCAGACAGGAGATGACAACATAGTGTCAAGTGTCCACCTAATGCAAGTAGCTCCCTCCTCATCAACATCTGTCTCCAACCCATTGTCCAGTCCCTTCCATGTCTGATGAGTTGTCTTCAGGAATGGTTCCTGTCCTGGGCCAACAGAAGGTTTGGGGATCATGACCGCAGGGATTCCTCTAGTCTCAGTCAGACCATTAAGTCTGGTCTTCTTATGAGAATTTGGGGTCTGCATCCCACTGTTCTCCTGCTCTCTCAGGGGTTCTCTGTTGTGCTCCCTGTCAGGGCAGTCATCAGTTGTGGCCGGGCACCATCTAGTTCTTCTGGCTTCAGGATTAGGGCTGTTTTTTAAGGTTGTCATTTATGCATTTCTTCTTCTCTTCCTTCTTCCTTCATTTTCTGCTGGGAGTTAGGCTTTGCAGTTTCTCACATGAGGAATTTGAGCAGAGGAGAAAGCTGGAATAAAAGGCTCTACATGTCCTTTGATTCTATTCACAGGAGGATGCTAAGTGTCCTGAAAGCAGAGGGTAAAACAAGACTGGTTTGGAAAGGAAGGAGGCTACTGAGCTGTGAAGGGAATACAATTCAGGATCTCTCTTAGTTTGGATTCTTTAGAGAAACAGAACCAATTAGATATACGTATATATATATATATATATATTATATATATATATATATAAACACACACACTCACTTATATGTATATATATATGTATATATGTGTATATATATGTATATATGTGTATGTATATGTATATATGTGTATGTATATGTATATATATGTATATATGTGTATATATGTATATATATGTGTATATATGTATGTATGTGTATATATATACATATATATGTATATATGTGTATATATGTATATATATGTATATATGTATATATATGTATATATGTGTATATATATGTATGTACTAAAAAAAAACTTTTTTTAGTTTTTTTATATATATGTATATATATGTGTATATGTGTGTATATGTGTGTGTATATATATATACAGAGAGAGAGAGAGAGAGACAGATTTGGCTCACACCATTCTGGATGCTGGTAAGTCCAAAATCCGTATGTCAGGTGGCAGCAGACTGGAGATTTCGACAAGAATTACCCAAGATACATAGGTCCAGCCACTTTGTGTTAAAAGCACAGAAATGTTTCCTATACATTCTGTGAATGAGAAAATGATGTACGGTTTCTCTAGTTCAGGTACATAAAATCAAAAGGGTTTTACACGTTTTTGAACTACACTTTGTGTTATGATGGGAGAGTTCCCAATAACATCATGTGAATGACAAACCAATATACAGTTTCCCTCATTCAGGAAGATGCAACCAAGAGTTTTCACTGTTACTAAAAAAAAAAATTGTTTCACAAGGACAACAATGTTTCTACACATTGAGTGTATGAGAAAACAATGGACAATTTCTCCCATACAAGTACAAAAAGTCAAAAGAGTTTGACATGTTTTCAAAGTACACTTTGTGTTCCAAGGACAGGAAAGTTTCCAATACATTCTGTGAATGTAAAAACAATGTAGAATTTCTCTATTCAAGTACACAAGGTCAAAAAGATTTACAGGTTTTCAAAGTTTACTTTGTGTTATAAGGACATGAAACTTCCCAACACATTCTGTGAACGAGAAAAATATACAGTTTTTCTCATTCGAACAGGTGAAGTTAAAGAGTGTTACCTGTTATAAAAAACTCTTTCTGTTACAAGCAAGGGAATGTATCTTATACATTCTGTGAATGAGAACACAATGTATAGTTTCTCCCATTTAAGAACATAAAGTCAACAGAGTTTTATAGGTTTTCAGGGTACACTTTGTGTTACAGTGAAGGGAAAGTTACCAATATGTTGTGTGAATGAGAAATCAACATACAGTTCCTCTCATTCAAGAAAGTGAAGGCAACGTAGTTTTACCTGCTATCAAAAAACACTATGGTACAAGCATGAGAATGTGCCCTATACAACCTGAGAATTAGAAAAAGAAGTAGATTTTCTCTAATTCAAGTACTTGAATTCAAAAGAGTTTTACAGGTTTTCAAAGCACATTTTGTGTTACAAGGACATGAATGTCCCCAGTAAATTGTGTGAGTGAGAAAACAATATACAGTTTCTCTCATTCAAGCAGATGAAGTCGAAAGAGTTTGACTTCTTATCAAAGAACACTGTGTTTCCAGCATGGGAATGTTTCCTGTACATTCTGTGAATGAGAATACAGTTTCTACCATTCAGGTATATAAAGTCAAAAGTGTTTTACAGGTTTTCAAAGTACATTTTGTGTTACAATGAAAGAAAAAAGCCCAATACATTGTGTGAATGAGAAACAAAATATACTGTTTCATTCAAGCAGATGAAGTTAAAAGAGTTTCGATTGTTATCAAAAAGCACTGTGCTGCAAGCATGGGAATGATCCTTATACATTATGTCAATCAGAAAACAATTTAGAATTTCTTGCATTCAAGTAAATGAAGTCAAAAGAATTTGACTTGTTTTCAAAGTACAATTTGGGTTACAAAACAGGAAAGTTCCAAATACATTCTGTGAATGAGAATACAATATAGAGTTTCTCCCATTCAAGTACATGAAGTCAAAAGTGTACCTGTTGTTAAAAACACTTTTTGCTATAAGCACTGTGAATGAGAAAAGGATGCAGAGTTTCTCCCATATGAGCACATGAAGTCAAAAGAGTTTTACATGTTTTCAGAATACACTTCATGTTACAAGGATGTAAAATTCCCAATACATTGTATGATAGAGAAACCAATTTACAATTTCTCTCATTCATATAGATGAGGTCAAAAGAGTTTTGCCTGTTACAAAAAAAAAAAAAAAGGTTTTGTTACAAGCTTGGGAATGTTTCCTATGCATCCTGTGGATGAGAAAACAATGTAGAGCTTCTCTCATTCAAGTAGATAAAATCTAGGATTTAAACTATGCTGTGTGTTACAAGAACGTGAAAGTTACCAATACATTGTGTGAATGGGAAAAAACTGCACAGTTTCGCTCATTCAAGTAGATGAAGTCTAAAGAGTTTTACCTATTATAATAAACTCTTTATGTTACAAACACAGGAATGTTTCCTAAAAAAAAAAAACTAATTACAAAACAGTGTACAATTTCTCCCATTCAAGTACATGAAATCACAAAGGTTTTACGCGTGTTCAAAATACACTTTGTGTTACAAGGATGCGAAAGTTCCCAATACACTGTGAGAATGAGAAACCAATATACTGTTTTTCTCGTTCAAGCAGATGAAGTCAAGAGAGTTTTACCAAAAAGACACTTTATGTTACAAGCACGGAAGTATTCCCAATACATTCTGGGAGTGACTAAACAATATACAGATTCACCATTCGAGTCCATGATGACAAAATGTTTTCAAAGTATATATATTTTGTATTAAATGGGTGTGAAACTTCCCAATATATTGAGTGACAGAGAAACCAATATTCAGTTTCTCTCATTCAAGTAGATGAAATCAAAAGGGTTTTATCTGTTATCAAAAAACCCATCATGTCACAGCATGGTAATGTTCACAATACATTATATAAATTATAATACAGTATACAGTTTTTTCAATTCAAGTTCATGAAGTTAAAAGAGTTTTGTATGTTTTCAAAGTACACACTGTATTACACTGAAACAAAAGTTCTCAATACATTTTGGGACTGAGAAACTAATATACAATTTCTCTCATACAAGTAGACTAAGTGAAAAGAGTTTCACTTGTTTTCAAAAAGCACTTTGTGGTACAAGAATGGGAATGTTCCCAATACATCCTTGCTGTTATTAGGTGCCATTGAGTTAGTTTCAAGTCATTGCAACCTTGTGTACAACACAGTGAAACATTGCCCGGTCCTGCACCATCTTCAAGATCTTTGTTGTGCTTGATCCCATTATTGCAGACACTGTGTCAATCCATCTCATTGAGGGTCTTCCTATTTTTCACTGATCCTTTACCAAGTATGATGTGCTTCTCCAGGGACTGATCCCTCCTGATAACATGTCCAAATTATGTGAGATGAAGTATCACCATCCTTGCTTCCAAGAAGCATTATGGCAGTACTTCTTCCAAGACACATTTGTTCATTCTTTTGGCAGTCCACAGTATATTCAATATTCTTTGCCAACGGTGTAATTCAAAGCTGTCAATTCTTCTTCCATCTTCCTTATTCATTGCCCTACTTTTGCATGCATAGAAGTGATTGAAAACACCATGGCTTGGGTCAGGTGTGCCTGAGTTTTCAAGGTGACATCTTTGCTTTTTAACATTTTAAAGGGGGGTTCACAGCAGATTTGCCTAATGCAATGCGTCTTTTGATTGCTTTTGCTCCCATGGGTGTTGGTTTTAAATCCAAGTAAAATGAAATCCCTGATGACTCAAAGTTTTCTGTTTCTCCTGGTGTTCCTTCTTGGTCCAGTTGTGAGGATTTTTATTTTCTTTATGTTGAGATATAATCCATACCGAAGGCTGTAGTCTTTGATCTTCATCAGTAAGTGCTTCGAGTCCTCTTCACTTTCAGCAAGCAAGATTGTGTCATCTGCATATTGCAGGTTGTTAACGAGTCTTCCTCAAGTCCTGATGCCATGTTCTTCTTCAGATAGTCCAGCTTCTCAGATTATTTGTTCAGCATATATATTGAATAAGTATGGTGAAAGGATACAACCCTGACACACTCCTTTCCTGACTTTAAACCATGCAGTAATCATTTGTTCTGTTTAAACAACTGCCTCTTGATCCATGAACAGGTTCCTCATGAGCACAATTAAGTGTTCTGGAATTCTCATTCTTCTCAATATTACCTATATTTGTTATGATCCACACAATCGAATGCCTTTGTATAGACAATAAAACACAAGTAAACATCTCTCTGGTATTCTTTGCTTTCAGCCAAGATCCATTGGACATCAGCAATGATATCCCTGGCTCCAAGTCCTCTTCTGAATCTGGCTTGAATTTCTGGCAGTTCCCAGTTGATGTACTGCTGCAACTGCTTTTGAATGATCTTCAGCAAAATTTCACTTGCAAAGGGTATTAGTGATATCTTTCAATAATTTCCTCACTCTCTGGTCACCATTCTTTGGAGCAGGCATAAATATGGATCTCTTCCAGTTGGTCACCCAGGCAGTTTTCTTCCAAATTTCTTGGCAGAGAAGAGTGAGCACTTCTAGCTCTGCATCCGTTTGTTGAAACATCTCGATTGGTATTTCATCAATTCCTGGAGCCTTGTTTTTTGCCAGTGTCTTCAGTGAAGCTTGGACTTCTTTCTTCAATACCATTGGTTCTTGATCATATGCTGCCTCTTGAAATGATTGAACATTGATCAGTTCTTTTTGGTATGGTGACTGTGTATTCCTTCCATCTTCTTTTGATGCTTCCTGCGTCGCTCAGTATTTCACCTGTAGAATCCTTCACTATTGTAACTCGAGGTTTGAATTTTTTCTTCAGTTCTTTCAGCTTAAGAAATGCCAAGCATGCTCTTCCCTTTTGGTTTTCTAACTCCAGGTCTTTGCACATGTCATTATAATACTTTAGCTTGTCTTCTTGAGCTGCCCTTTGAAATCTTCTGTTCAGCTCTTTTACTTCATCATTTCTTCCATTTACTTTGGCTACTCGACACTGAAGAAAAGTTTCAGAGCATCTGTCAGTTTGTTGTACTGTGGGAGCTTGTGTGTTGCTGTGATGCTGGAAGATATATCACTGATATTCAAATACCAGCAGGATCACCCATGGTGGTCATGTTTCAGCTGAGCTTCTAGACAGACAGACTAGGAAGAAAGACCCAGCAGTCAACTTCTGAAAAAAATTAGCCAGTGAAAATCTTATGACTAGCAGTGAAACATTGTCTCATATAGTGCCAGAAGATGAGCCTCTCACATTGGAAGGCACTAAAAGATGACTAGAGAAGAGCTTCCTCCTCAAAGTAGAGTGGACCTTAACGAAGTGGATGGAGTCAAGCTTTCACGACCTTAATTTGCTGATGTGGCATGGCTCAAAATGAGAAAAAGCAGCTGCAAGCATCCATTAATAATCAGAACATGGAATGAATGAAGTGTGAATCTAGGAAAATTAGAACTCATCAAAAATGAAATAGAGGAGGTAGGGCCAAGATGGCTGACTAGGTAGAAGCTACCTCGGATCCCTCTTGCAACAAAGACTAGGAAAAACAAGTGAATCGATCACATACGTGACAATCTATGAACCCTGACCAACGAACACAGATCTAAAGAGTTGACCTGAGTGACAGAGACTGAGAATGAACAACCACAGGGAAGCAGTGACTGTTTTTGGAGCCTGGAGCCAGCGTCCCAGTCAGGAAACCTTGGCTCCGGGCTTTGGACTGGGTGCAGGGGAGCTGAGCATGGCATCCTGTGACAGTGCAAACACGGGGCACAGCCCTAGCCCCCTGAACTGACCTCAGGGGAAGCCCAGCCAGTGCATGCAGGCAGCACAGCTGACGCGGCTGACAGGAGAAGAAGTCACCGGGACGTAGTGACTGGTTTTGGAGCTGGGAGTACAGCGTCCCAGCCGGAGAACCTTGGCACTGGGCTTTGGACTGGGAGTGGAGGAGCTGACCACGGCTTCTGAGACAGCACAAGTACCGGACTCGCAGGCCTGACCCACAGGGGCAATCTCTACCCAGCCAGTGCACACAGTCAAAGCCCCCTCGGGAATCTCAGATAAAACAGTCATCCCAAACAAGATAAGTAACTCTGTCTATATTCCAGGGTGCTACTCTCTCCTATTTATCTGAACCCTCCCCTCCCCTTCCCAGGCAGCTTCATTAACACTGGAATTCCCTGAGCCAGAGAGTAAACTGCACTGTGGTTTTTCTTTCTTTTTTTTTTTTTTGCCTTTCCTAACCCATTCTCCTGGCCTGAGAGAAGCAGCAACAAAAAACCCAGGGACCAAAAATCCTTCCCTAATTGGACTAAAAACACAGAACCAGCTCCAGCCAAACATATGTGATCCACAGTCTTGGGCTTTCATCCCTACAGGGAACAAGGTGGCTATTATAATGCAAAGGTATTTCTGATAGGGATCTGATTGTAATTGATTTAGCGGATTACTAGAAAGAGAAGTTTCCCAGGTCTGATACCTCTGCGTATTCAACAGAACCCTCACTGACCCACAACAGGGAACTGAGGGCTGAAGCTCCCCCCAGACCACCTAGCCTCCCGCCTTAGGGGTCTAAGGAGGGTGACACCTACCAATCTGTAGAGGTACTTGCACTGGGGGCCTAAGGTACAGCTGCAGAGCCCACCCACCAAGGTGCTTTAGGAATAGAGACACACCTACCTCACTGGCACGTGGGGGAAGCCTGTCAGCATCCTGCCCCCCCAGAGTGTAAACCCCTGCTGCCACTAGAATCTGGTGCACACAACTATCACCATTACTTCTCTAGGTGGATAGGTGACAGTCTGCACCACACACTTGATGACCCAAAATCAGATTCTACTCAAGAATAGTGAATGGACTCTTAGGCTTATATATATGGTAACAGCCCAAACCAGCTGGTAATAGGACATAAGTGAGTCAAGGGCTACAACAATCAAGACAGTGCAATCTAGTAACCCATCTACATACATTGAAAGAAAACAAAACAAGATAAGACTCAGGGAGAAAATATAGAATAAATCACTACAATATCTTATAAATGGCTCGGAGACAGCAGTCGATATCAAACCACATAAAGAAGCAGACCATGATTGCTTCTGCAAATCCCCAAACTAAAGAATCAAAATCTTTCCCAAATGAAGATACAGTCCTGGAATTGCCAGATGCAGAATATAAAAAACTAATTTAGAGAATGCTTCAAGACATCAGGGATGACCTCAGAAATGAAATAAGGCAATCTACAGAAAAAGCCAAGGAACACACTGATAAAGCAGTTGAAGAACTCGAAAAGATTATGCCAGAACATAGTGGAAAAATTAATAAGTTGCAAGAATCCATAGAGAGACAGCATTCAGAAATCCAAAAGAGTAACAATAAAATTACAGAATTAGACAACGCAATAGGAAGTCGGAGGAGCAGACTCGACCAATTGGAATGCAGAGTGGAAAATCTGGAGGACCAGGGAATTGACACGAATATAGCTGAAAAAAAATCAGATAAAAGATTTAAAAAAAATGAAGAAACCCTAAGAATCATGTGAGACTCTATCAAGAAGAATAACTTGCGTGTGATGGGAGTCCCAGAACAGGGAGGAATAGCAGAAAATACAGACAGAATAGTTGGAGATCTGTCGGCAGAAAACTTCCCTGACATCATGAAAGACAAAAAGATATGTATCCAAGATGCTCATCGAACCCCATTTAACATTGATCCAAAAAGAAAATCACCAAGACATAGTATCATCAAACTTGCCAAAACCAAAGATAGAGAGAAAATTTTAAAAGCAACCAGGGATATAATAGAGGACTCCTACAAGGGAAAATCAATAAGAATAAGTTCAGACTACCGAGCAGAAACCATGCAGACAATAAGGCAATGGGATGACATTTATACAGCACTGAAGGAGGAAAACTGCCAGCCAAGGATCATATATCCAGCAAAACTCTCTCTCAAATATGAAGGCGAAATTAAAACATTTACAGATAAGCACAAGCTTAGAGAATTTGCAAAAACCAAACCAAAGCTACAAGAAATACTAAAGGAAATTCTTTGGTCAGAAAACCAATAACATCAGATACCAGCACAATACAAGTTCACTGAACAGAATATCCTGATACCAACTCAAATAGGGAAATCACAAAAACAAATTAAGATTAATTTTAAAAAGAAAAAAACGCTCAAAACAGGGAATCATTGAAGTCAATATGTAAAAGATCACAATAATCAAAAAGAGGGACTAAATACAGGTGGCATAGAACTGCCATATGGAGAGAGACACAAGGCGATATAAGACAATACAAGTTAGGTTTTTACTTAGAAAAATAGGGGTAAATATTAAGGTAACCACAAAGAGGTATAACTACATAACTCAAAATAAAAACCAAGAAAAACATAACAACTCAGCAAACATAAAGTCAAATACTATGAAAGTGAGGAACACAAATTTACAAAGAAAAACATCTCAGCACAAAAAAGTAAGTGGAAAAATGGAATTGTCAACAACACACATAAAAAGGCATCAAAATGACAGCACTTAAACACATACATATCTATAATTATGCTGAATGTAAATGGACGAAATGCACGAATAAAGAGACAGAGAGTCTCAGACTGGATAAAGAAACATGATCCGTCTATATGCTGCCTACAAGAGACACACCTTAGACTTAGAGACATAAGCAAACTAAAACTCAAAGGATGGAAAAAGATATATCAAGCAAACAATAAGCAAAAAAGAAGAGGAGTAGCAATATTAATTTCTGACAAAATAGACTTTAACATTAAATCCGCTACAAAAGATAAAGAAGGACACTACTTAATGATTAAAGGGACAATTGACCACGAAGATATAATCATATTAAATATTTATGCACCCAATGACAGGGCTGCAAGATACACAAAACAAACTTTAACAGAATTGAAAAGTGAGATAGACACCTCCACAATTATAGTAGGAGACATCAACACACCACTTTCGGAGGACAGGACGTCCAGTAAGAGCTCAATAGAGACACGGAAGATCTAATTGCTACATTCAACCAACTTGACCTCATTGACTTATACAGAACACTCCACCCAACTGCTGCAAAGTATACTTTTTTTTCTAGCACACATGGAACATTCTCTAGAATAGACCACATATTAGGTCATAAAACAAACCTTTGCAGAATCCAAAACACTGAAATATTACAAAGCATCTTCTCAGACCACAAGGCCATAAAAGTGGAAATAAATAACAGAAAAATTAGGGAAAAGATATCAAATACTTGGAAAATGAACAATACCCTGCTGAAAAAAGACTGGGTTATAGAAAACATGAAGGAGGGAATAAAGAAATTCATAGAATGCAATGAGAAAGAAAACACTTCCTATCAAAACCTCTGGGACACAGCAAAAGCAGTGCTCAGAGGCCAATTTATATCGATAAATGCACACATACAAAAAGAAGAAACAGCCAAAATCAGAGAACTGTCCCCACAAATTGAACAAATAGAAAGTGAGCAACAAAAGAATCCATCAGGCACCAGAAGAAAACAAATAATAAAAGTTAGAGCTGAACAAAATGAATTAGACAATAGGAAAACAATTGAAAGAATTAACAAAGCCAAAAGCTGGTTCTTTGAAAAAATGAACAAAATTGATAAACCATTGGCTAGACTGACTAAAGAAATACAGGAAAGGAAACAAATAACCCGAATAAGAAACAAGATGGGCCACATCACAACAGACCCAACTGAAACGAAAAGAATCATATCAGATTATTACGAAAAATTGTACTCTAACAAATTTGACAACCTTGAAGAAATGGATGAATTCCTGGAAAAACACTACTTACCTAAACTAACACAATCAGAAGTAGAACAACTAAATAGACCCATAACAAAAAAAGAGACTGAAAAGGTAATCAAAAAACTCCCCCAAAAAAAAAGCCCTGGCCCAGATGGCTTTACTGCAGAGTTATACCAAACTTTCAGAGAAGGGTTAACACCACTACTACTAAAGGTATTTCAAAGCATAGAAAATGACGGAATACTACCTAACTCATTCTATGAAGCCACCATATCCCTGATACCAAAACCAGGTAAAGACATCACAAAAAAAGAAAATTATAGACCTATATCCCGCATGAACATAGATGCAAAAATCCTCAACAAAATCCTAGCCAATAGAATTCAACAACACATCAAAAAAATAATCCACCATGACCAAGTGGGACTCATACCAGGTATGCAACGCTGGTTTAATATTAGAAAAACCATTAATGTAATCCACCATATAAATAAAACAAAAGACAAAAACCACATGATCTTATCAACTGATGCAGAAAAGGCATTTGACAAAGTCCAAAACCCATTTATGATACAAACTCTCACCAAAATAGGAATTGAAGGAAAATTCATCAGCATAATAAAGGGCATCTATACAAAGCCAACAGCCAACATCACTCTAAATGGAGAGAACCTGAAAGCATTTCCCTTGAGAACGGGAACCAGAAAAGGATGCCCTTTATCACCACTCTTCTTCAACATTGTGGTAGAGGTCCTAGCCAGAACAATTAGGATAGACAAAGAAATAAAAGGCATTCAGATTGGCAAGGAGGAAGTAAAATTATCTCTGTTTGCAGATGACATGATCTTATACAGAGGAAACCTTAAGGAATCCTCCAGAAAACTACTGAAACTAATAGAAGAGTTTGGCAGAGTCTCAGGTTATAAGATAAACATACAAAAATCACTTGGATTCCTCTACATGAACAAAGAGAACATCGAAGAGAAATCACCAAATCAATACCATTCACAGTAGCCCCCAAGAAGATAAAATACTTAGGAATAAATCTTACCAAAGTTGTAAAAGACCTATATAAAGAAAACCACAAAGTACTACTACAAGAAATTAAAAAGGACATACTTAAGTGGAAAAACATACCTTGCTCATGGAGAGGAAGTCTTAACATAGTAAAAATGTCTATTCTACCAAAAGCCATCTATGCATACAATGCACTTCCGATCCAAATTCCAATGACATATTTTAATGTGATGGAGAAACAAATCACCAACTTCATATAAAAGGGAAAGAAGCCTCAGATAAGCAAAGCATTACTGAAAAAGAAGAAGAAAGTGAGAGGTCTCACTCTACCTGATTTTAGAACCTATTATACAGCCACAGTAGTCAAAACAGCCTGGTACTGGTACAACAGACACATACACCAGTGTAACAGAATTGAGAACCCAGATATAAATCCATCTACATATGAGCAGCTGATATTTGACAAAGGCCCCGTGTCAGTTAATTGGGGAAAAAATAGTCTTTTTAACAAATGGTGCTGGCATAACTGGATATCCATTTGCAAAAACATGAAACAGGACCCATACCTTACACCATGCACAAAAACTAACTCCAAGTGGATCAAAGACCTAAACATAAAGACTAAAACGATAAACACCATGGAAGAAAAAATAGGGACAACCTTAGGAGCCCTAATACAAGGCATAAACAGAATACAAAACATTACCAAAAATGATGAAGAGAAAGCAGATAACTGGGAGCTCCTAAAAATCAAACACGTATGCTCATCTAAAGACTTCACCAAAAGAGTAAAAAGACCACCTACAGACTGGGAAAGAATTTTCAGCTATGACATCTCCGACCAGCATCTGATCTCTAAAATCTATATGATTCCGTTAAAACTCAACCACAAGAAGACATACAACCCAATCAAGAAGTGGGCAAAGGATATGAACACACACTTCACTAAAGAAGATATTCAGGCAGCTAACAGATACATGAGAAAATGGTCTCGATCATTAGCCATTAGAGAAATGCAAATTAAAACTACGATGAGATTCCATCTCACTCCAAAAAGCCTGGCATTAATCCAAAAAACAGAAAATAATAGATGTTGGAGAGGCTGAGGAAAGATTGGAACTCTTATACACTGCTGGTGGGAATGTAAAATGGTACAACCACTTTGGAAATCTATCTGGCGTTATCTTAAACAGTTAGAAATAGAACTACCATACAACCCAGAAATCCCACTCCTCGGAATATACCCTAGAGATACAAGAGCCTTCACACAAACAGATATATGCACACCCATGTTTATTGCAGCTCTGTTTACAATAGCGAAAAGTTGGAAGCAACCAAGGTGTCCATCAACGGATGAATGGTTAAATAAATTGTGGTATATTCACACAATGGAATAGTACGCATCGATAAAGAACAGTGACAAATCTGTGAAACATTTCATAACATGGAGGAACCTGGAAGGCATTATGCTGAGCGAAATGAGTCAGAAGCAAAAGGACAAATATTGTATAAGACCACTACTGTAAGATCTTGAGAAATAGTATAAACTGAGAAGAACACATACTTTTGTGGTTACGATGGGTAGAGGGAGGGAGGGTGGGAGAGGGTTTTTTACTGATTAATTAGTAGATAAGAACTGCTTTAGGTGAAGGGAAGGACAATACTCAATACATGGAAGGTCAGCTCAACTGGACTGGACCAAAAGCAAAGAAGTTTCCTGGAGAAAATGAATGCTTCAAAGGTCATTGGAGCAAGGGCGGGGGTTTGGGGACCATGGTTTAAGGGGACTTCTAAGTCAACTGGCAAAATAATTCTATTATGAAAACATTCTGCATCCCACTTTGAAAGGTGGCGTCTGGGGTCTTAAAGGCTAACAAGCGGCCAACTAAGATGCATCAATTGGTCTCAACCCACCTGGAGCAAATGAGTATGAAGAACACCAAGGTCACAGGATAACTAGGAGCCCAAGAGACAGGAAGGGCCACATGAACCAGAGACCTACATCATCCTGAGACCAGAAGAACTAGTTGGTGCCCGGCCACAATCGATGACTGCCCTGACAGGGAGCACAACAGAGAACCCCTGAGGGAGCGGGAGAACAGTGGGATGCAGGCCCCAAATTCTCATAAAAAGACCAGACTCAATCTGACTGAGACTAGAGGAATCCCGGCAGTCATGGTCCCTAAACCTTCTGTTGGCACAGGACAGGAACCATTCCTGAAGTCAACTCATCAGACATGAAAGGGACTGGACAGTGGGTAGGAGAGAGATGCTGATGAAGAGTGAGCTAACTGTATCAGGTGAACACTTGAGACTGTGTTGGCATCTCCTGTCTGGAGGGGGGGATGGGAGGATAGAGAGAGTTGAAAGCTGGCAGAATTGTCACGGAAGTAGAGACTGGAAGGGCTGACTCATTAGGGGGAGAGCAAGTGGGAGTACGGAGTAAGGTGTATATAAACTGATATGTGACAGTCTGACTTGATTTGTAAACGTTCACTTGAAGCTCAGTAAAAGTTAATAAAAAAACAAAAGGACCTACTTAAGTGGAAAAACATACCTTGCTCATGGATGGGAAGACTTAACATAGTAAAAATGTCTATTCTACCAAAAGCCATCTATGCATACAATGCACTTCCGATCCAAATTCCAATGACATATTTTAATGTGATGGAGAAACAAATCACCAACTTCATATGGAAGGGAAAGAAGCCCCGGATAAGTAAAGCGTTACTGAAAAGGAAGAAGAAAGTGGGAGGCCTCACTCTACCTGATTTCAGAACCTACTATACACCCATAGTAGTCAAAACAGCCTGGTACTGGTACAACAACAGGCACATAGACCAATGGAACGGAATTGAGAACCCAGCTATAAATCCATCTACATATGAGCAGCTGATATTTGACAAAGGCCCCGTGTCAGTTAATTGGGGAAAAGATAGTCTTTTTAAGAAATGGTGCTGGCATAACTGGATATCCATTTGCAAAAAAATAAAACAGGACCCATACCTCACACCATGCACAAAAACTAACTCCAAGTGGATCAAAGACCTAAACATAAAGACTAAAACGATAAACACCATGGAAGAAAAAATAGGGACAACCTTAGGAGCCCTAATACAAGGCATAAACAGAATACAAAACATTACCAAAAATGATGAAGAGAAAGCAGATAACTGGGAGCTCCTAAAAATCAAACACGTATGCTCATCTAAAGACTTCACCAAAAGAGTAAAAAGACCACCTACAGACTGGGAAAGAATTTTCAGTTATGACATCTCCGACCAGCATCTGATCTCTAAAATCTATATGATTCTGTTAAAACTCAACCACAAGAAGACAAACAACCGAATCAGGAAGTGGGCAAAGGATATGAACACACACTTCACTAAAGAAGATATTCAGGCAGCTAACAGATACATGAGAAAATGGTCTCGATCATTAGCCATTAGAGAAGTGCAAATTAAAACTACGATGAGATTCCATCTCTCTCCAAAAAGGCTGGCATTAATCCAAAAAACAGAAAATAATAGATGTTGGAGAGGCTGAGGAAAGATTGGAACTCTTATACACTGCTGGTGGGAATGTAAAATGGTACAACCACTTTGGAAATCTATCTGGAGTTTTCCTAAAAAGTTAGAAATAGAACTACCATACAACCCAGAAATCCCACTCCTTGGAATATACCCTAGAGAAATAAGAGCCTTCACACGAAAAGATATATGCACACCCATGTTTATTGCAGCTCTGTTTACAATAGCAAAAAGCTGGAGGCAACCAAGGTGTCCATCAATGGATGAATGGCTGAATAAATTTTGGTATATTCACACAATGGAATAGTACGCATCGATATAGAACAGTGACAAATCTGTGAAACATTTCATAACATGGAGGAGCCTGGAAGGCATTATGCTGAGTGAAATTGGTCAGGGGCAAAAGGACAAATATTGTAGAAGACCAGTTATAAGATCTTGAGAAATAGTATAAACTGAGAAGAACACATACTTTTGTGGTTACGAGGGGGGGAGGGAGGAAGGGTGGGAGAGGGTTATTTACTGATTAGTTAGTAGATAAGAACTATTTTATGTGAAGGGAAGGACAATACTCAATACACAGAAGGTCAGCTCAACTGGACTGGACCAAAAGCAAAGAAGTTTCCTGGATAAACTGAATGCTTCAAAGGTCCGCGGAGCAAGGGTGGGGGTTTGGGGAGTATGGCTTAAGGGAACTTCTAAGTCAATTAGCAAAATAATACTATTATGAAAACATTCTGCATCCCACTTTGAAATGTGGCGTCTGGGGTCTTAAAGGCTAACAAGTGGCCATCTAGATGCATTAATGGGTCTCAACCCACCTGGATCAAAGGAGAATGAAGAACAAGAACACCAAGGTCAGATGACAACTATGAGCGCAAGAGACAGAAAGGGCCACATGAACCAGAGTCTTACATCATCCTGAGACCAGAAGAACTAGATGGTGCCCAGCCACAACCGATGACTCCCCTGACAGGGAGCACAATAGAGAACCCCTGAGGGAGCAGGAGAACAGTGGGATGCAGACCCCAAACTCTCATAAAAAGACCAGACTTAATGGTCTGACTGAGACTAGAGGAATCCCGGCGGTCATGGTCCCCAAACCTTCTGTTGGCCCAGCACAGGATCCATTCCCGAAGACAACTCATCAGACATGGAAGGGACTGGACAATGGGTTGGAGAGAGATGCTGATGAAGAGTGAGCTACTTGTATCAGGTGGACACTTGAGACTGTGTTGGCATCTCCTGTCTGGAGGGGAGATAGGAGGGTGGAGAGGGTTGGAGGCTGGCAAAATTGTTACGAAACGATAGACTGGAAGTGCTGACTCATTAGGGCGAGAGTGAGTAGGAGTGTTGAATAAGGTGTATATAAGCTTCTATGTGACAGACTGACTTGATTTGTAAACATTCACTTAAAGCTCAATAAAAACTATTAAAAAAAATGAAATACAACACATAAACATTGACATCCTAGGTTTAAAACCTGAAACCAATCCATTTACCACTAAGTTGCTTTCAACCTATAGCAGCCGTAGAGAACAGAGTAGAACTGCCCCCTAGGGTTTTCAATGAGTTGCTAGTGAATTTGAACTGCCGACCTTTTGGCTAGCAGCAGTATTACTTAACCACTGCACCACTGCGACTCCATCCTGGGCTTTAGTGAGCTGAAACAGACTAGTATTGGCCATTTTTGAATCAGAAAATCATATGGTCTCCTGTGCCAGGAATGACAAAATGAAGAGGAATGGCATTGCATCATAGTCAAAAAGAACATTTTAAGATCTATCCTGAAGTATAGCGTTGTCAGTGAGAGGATAATATCCACATGCCTACAAGGAAGACCAGTTAATACAACTATTATTCGAATTTACACCCCAACCTCTAAGGCCAAAGATGAAGAAACCGAAGATTTTTACCAACTTCTGCAGTCTGAAATTGATCGAACATGCAATCAGAATGCATTGATAATTACTGGTGATTGGAATGTGAAAGTTGAAACAAAGAAGAAGGATTGATAATTGGAAAATATGGCCTTGGTGATAGAAACAAAGAAGGAAATCGCATGATAGAATTTTGCAAAACCAATGACTTCTTCATTGCAAATACTTTTTTCAACAACATAAATAGCAACCATACACATTGACCTCAGCAGATGGAGTACACAGGAATCAAATTGACTACATCTGTGGAAAGAGATGATGGAAAATACATTCTGAAGGAGAAAATCATGTAGTTTCTCCCACTCAAGTACATAAAGTCAAAAGTGTTTTACAGTTTTCAAAGTACACTTTGCATCACAGTGAAAAGAAAGTCCCTAACACAATATGTGGATGAGAAACTAATTTACATTTGTTTGCATTCAAGCAGATAAAGTCAAAAGTTTTACCTGTTTTCAAAAAACATTTCCTGTTACAAGGGCGAGAATGTTCACAATACATTCTGGGAATGAAAAACAACGTACAGTCTCTCTCACTGAAGTTCATAAAATCAAAAGAGTTTGAATGTTTTGAAAGTACAATTTGTGTTACAAGAAGTTCTTAATGTATCATGTGAAAGAGAAAGCAATATACACTCTCATTCAAGTAGATGAAATCAAAAGAGTTTTAACTGTTATCAAAAACACTGTGTTAAAAGCACGGGAATGTTGCCAATATATTCTAAGAGTGTAAAGCAAAGAAACTGTAGTTTCTCCCATTCAAGTTTAAAAAGAAAAACAAACCCACTGCTGTTGAGTTGATTCCGACTCATAGCTACCCTATACAAAGTCAAAATATTTTTGGAATGTCTTTTCAAAATACACTTTTTATTATACAGTATTGAAAGTCGCCAATACATTATGTCATTGATAAACCAATATACAGTTTATCTCATTCAAATAAATGAAGTCAAGAGTGTTAAAAAAACACAAAAATTAAAAAACACTTTGTGTTACAAAAAAGACAAACCAAACCCACTGCCAATGAGTCAATTCCAGCTCATAGCGACCCTACAGGACAAAGTAGAACTGCCCCATAGAGTTTCCAAGGAGTGCCTGGTGGATTTGAACTGCCGACCTCTTGGTTAGCAGCTGTAGTACTTAACCACTATACTACCAGGGTTTCCTTTGTGTTACAAGCATGGGAATATTCCCAATACTTTTTCTGAATGACAAAACAATGTATAACTTCTCCCAATCATGTACATGAAATAAAATGTGTTTGAATGTTTCCAATACATTCTGTGACTGAGAAAAAATGTACTATTTCTTCAGGTACCTGAAGTCAGAAAAAGCTTTGAATGTTTTCAAAGTATACTTTGAATTGCATGGATGTGAAAGCTGCCAATACATGTGACTGAGGAAACAATATACCGTTTCTCTCATTCAAGTAGATGAAGTCAAAGGAGGTTTACCTGTTATCAAAAAACACTTTGAGTTACAAGCATGGGAATGTTCGCAATACATTCTGTGAATAAGAAACCAATGTACGGTTTCTCCAATCCAATCAAAGGAAGTAAAAAGAGTTTTGAAAGTACAGTATGTATTACAAAGAAGAGAAGTTTCCCAGTACATTCTTTGAATGAGAATACAATATATAGTTTCTTCCATTTAACTACATTAAATCAAAACAATTTTACATGTTTTCAAAATACACATTGAGTTACAAACATGGGAATGTTCCCAATGAATTCTTCAAATGAGAAAACAATGTACAGCTTCTCCCATTTAAGTACATAAAGTCAAAAAAAATTACATGTTCTCAAAATGCACTTGGTGTTACAAACACTTGAATGTTTCCATTATACTGTGTGACTGAGAAAGCTGCACAGTTTCTCTCATTCAATTATATGAAGTTAAAGAGTTTTAAATATTTTCAAGGTACGTTCTTTGTTACAAGGATGAGAAAGTTCTGAAAATATTCTGTGAATGAGAATACCATATACAGTTTCATTCAAGTAGATGAAGTCAAAAGAGGTTTACCTGTTATCAAAAAACACTTTGTGTTGCAAGCACAGGAATATTTCCTATACATTCAGTGAATGAGAAAGCAATGTCCAGTTCTTCCATTCAAGTACATGAGGTCAAAAGAGTTTTACACGTTTTCAAAGTACACTTTGTGTTACAAGAAGTTCATAATGAATTATGTGAATAAGAAACAAATATAGTCTCTCTCATTCAAGTAGGTGAGATCAAAAAGAGTTTTACCTGTTATCAAAAAAACAACGTCTGTCACAAGCCCAGGAATTTTCACAATACATTGTGGAAATGAAAAACGATGTACTGTTTCTTCCACTGAAGTTCCTGAAGTTAAAACAGTTTGAATGTTTTCAAAGTACACTTTGTATTACACTGATGCAACAGTTCCCAATATATAGTATGACTGAAAAAACAATATACAATATACACTCTCTGTCATTCAAGTAGATAAGGACAAAAGAAGTTTATCTGTTATGGAAAAACACTGTGTTACAAGCACAGAAATGTTTCCTATACTTTCCATGAATGAAAAACAGTGTGCAGTTTCTCCCATTCAAGTACATGAACTCAAAAGAGTTTTGAATATTTTCAAAGTATGCTTTGTATTACATTGACATGCAACTATCCAATTCATTGTGTGAATAAGAAACCATTGTACATTTTCTCTCATTCAAATAGATGAAGTCAAAATAGTTTTACTTGTTATCAAAAAACACATTGTGTTACAAGCATGGAAATATTTCCTATACATTCCATGAATGAGAAACAAGGTACAATTTCTCCCACTCTAGTATGTGAAGTGAAAGATTTTTTAGTGTTTTCAAAGTTCACTTCGTATTACACAGATGTGAAAGTTCCCAATACATTGTGTGAATGAGGAAACAATATACAGGTTTTCTCATTCGAGTAGATGTTTGAAAGTGCACTGTGCATTACAAAGAAGTGAAAGTTCCCAGCACAATGTGTGACTGAGAAACCATTATAAAAAAAAAGCTTTGTGGGCGGAGCCAAGATGGTGGACTAGGCAGACGCTACCTCGGATCCCTCTTACAACAAAGACATGGAAAAACAAGTGAATCGATCACATACATAACAATCTATGAACCCTGAACAACAAACACAGATTTAGAGAAGGAGAATGAACTAATACGGGGAAACAGCGATTGTTTTCAGAGCCTGGAGCCAGCGTACCAGTCAGGTACGGCACAAGCACAGAGAGCTGCTCCACCCCCCTGAACTAACCCCGGGAGGGGGACCAGCCGGTTCCGCGGGCGGCGTGGGACGCAGCCGGTAGGAGAAGTCCCCGGGAGGCACTGACTGGTCTTGGAACGGGGGGAGCAGCGTCCCAGCCGGGGAACCGTCTCTCCGGGATTTGGACTGGAAGCAGCGGATTTTCTGGAAAAACTAGTTTCCCAGTGATGGCTCGGAGACAACAATCTATATCAAACCACCTAAAGAAGCAGACCATGACAGCTTCTCCAACCCCCCAAACAAAAGAATCAAAATCTTTCCCAAATGAAGATACAATCCTGGAATTATCAGATACAGAATATAAAAAACTAATTTACAGAATGCTTCAAGACATCACAAATGAAATTAGGCTAACTGCAGAAAAAGCCAAGGAACACACTGATAAAACTGTTGAAGAACTCAAAAAGATTATTCAAGAACATAGTGGAAAAATTAATAAGTTGCAAGAATCCATAGAGAGACAGCATGTAGAAATCCAAAAGATTAACAATAAAATTACAGAATTAGACAACGCCATAGGAAGTCAGAGGAGCAGACTCGAGCAATTAGAATGCAGACTGGGACATCTGGAGGACCAGGGAATCAACACCAACATAGCTGAAAAAAAATCAGATAAAAGAATTAAAAAAAATGAAGAAACCCTAAGAATCATGTGGGACTCTATCAAGAAGGATAACCTGCGGGTGATTGGAGTCCCAGAACAGGGAGGGGGGACAGAAAACACAGAGAAAATAGCTGAAGATCTGCTGACAGAAAACTTCCCTGACATCATGAAAGACGAAAGGATATCTATCCAAGATGCTCATCGAACCCCATTTAAGATTGATCCAAAAAGAAAAACACCAAGACATATTATCATCAAACTCACCAAAACCAAAGATAAACAGAAAATTGTAAAAGCAGCCAGGGAGAAAAGAAAGGTTTCCTTCAAGGGAGAATCAATACGAGTAAGTTCAGACTACTCAGCAGAAACCATGCAGGCAAGAAGGGAATGAGACGACATATACAGAGCACTGAAGGAGAAAAACTGCCAGCCAAGGATCATACATCCAGCAAAACTCTCTCTGAAATATGAAGGCAAAATTAAGATGTTTACAGACAAACACAAGTTTAGGGAATTTGCAAAAACCAAACCAAAGCTACAAGAAATACTAAAGGGTATTCTTTGGTCAGAAAACCAATAACATCAGATACCAGCACAACACAAGGTCACAAAACAGAACATCCTGATATGAACTCAAATAGGGAAATCACAAAAACAAATTAAGATTAATTAAAAAAAAATGCTCATAACAGGGAATCACTGAAGTCAATATGTAAAAGATCACAATAATCAAAAAGAGGGACTAAATACAGGAGGAATAGAACTGCCATATGGAGAGCGATACAAGGCGACATAGAACAATACAAGTTAGGTTTTTACTTAGAAAAATAGGGGTAAATAATAAGGTAACCACAAAAAGGAATATCAACTCCATAACTCAAGATAAAAGCCAAGAAAAACGTAATGACTCAACTAACATAAAGTCAAACACTAGGAAAATGAGGATTTCACACTTTACTAAGAAAAACGCCTCAGCACAAAAAAGTATGTGGAAAAATGAAATTGTCAACAACACACATAAAAAGGCATCAAAATGACAGCATTAAAAACTTATTTATCTATAATTACGCTGAATGTAAATGGACTGAATGCACCAATAAAGAGACAGAGAGTCACAGACTGGATAAAGAAACACGATCCATCTATATGCTGCCTACAAGAGACACACCTTAGACTTAGAGACACAAACAAACTAAAACTCAAAGGATGGAAAAAAGTATATCAAGCAAACAATAAGCAAAAAAGAAGAGGAGTAGCAATATTAATTTCTGACAAAATAGACTTTAGACTTAAATCCACCACAAAGGATAAAGAAGGACACTACATAATGATAAAAGGGACAATTGATCAGGAAGACATAACCATATTAAATATTTATGCACCCAATGACAGGGCTGCAAGATACATAAATCAAATCTTAACAGAATTGAAAAGTGAGATAGATACCTCCACAATTATAGTAGGTGACTTCAACACACCACTTTCAGAGAAGGACAGGACGTCCAGTAAGAAGCTCGATAGAGACACGGAAGATCTAATTACAACAATCAACCAACTTGACCTCATTGACTTATACAGAACTCTCCACCCAACTGCTGCAAAATATACTTTTTTTCTAGTGCACATGCAACATTCTCTAGAATAGACCACATATTAGGTCATAAAACAAACCTTTGCAGAGTCCAAAACATCGAAATATTACAAAGCATCTTCTCAGACCACAAGGCAATAAAACTAGAAATCAATAACAGAAAAACTAGGGAAAAGAAATCAAATACTTGGAAAATGAACAATACCTTCCTGAAAAAAGACTGGGTTATAGAAGACATCAAGGAGGGAATAAGGAAATTCATAGAAAGCAACGAGAATGAAAATACTTCCTATCAAAACCTCTGGGACACAGCAAAAGCAGTGCTCAGAGGTCAATTTATATCGATAAATGCACACATACAAAAAGAAGAAAGAGCCAAAATCAGAGAACTGTCCCTACAACTTGAACAAATAGAAAGTGAGCAACAAAAGAATCCATCAGGCACCAGAAGAAAACAAATAATAAAAATTAGAGCTGAACTAAATGAATTAGAGAACAGAAACACAATTGAAAGAATTAACAAAGACAAAAGCTGGTTCTTTGAAAAAATTAACAAAATTGATAAACCATTGGCTAGACTGACTAAAGAAATACAGGAAAGGAAACAAATAACCCAAATAAGAAACGAGAAGGACCACATCACAACAGAACCAAATGAAATTAAAAGAATCATTTCAGATTATTATGAAAAATTGTACTCTAACAAATTTGAAAACCTAGAAGAAATGGATGAATTCCTGGAAAAACACTACCTACCTAAACTAACACATTCAGAAGTAGAACAACTAAATAGGCCCATAACAAAAAAAAAGATTGAAACGGTAATCAAAAAACTCCCAACAAAAAAAAAAAAAGCCCTGGCCCGGACGGCTTCACTGCAGAGTTCTATCAAACTTTCAGGGAAGAGTTAACACCACTACTTCTGAAGATATTCCAAAGCATAGAAAATGACGGAATACTACCCAACTCATCCTATGAAGCCACCATCTCCCTGATACCAAAACCAGGTAAAGACAATACAAAAAAAGAAAATTATAGACCTATATCCCTCATGAACATAGATGCAAAAATCCTCAACAAAATTCTTGCCAATAGAATCCAACAACACATCAAAAAAATAATTCACCCTGATCAAGTGGGATTTATACCAGGTATGCAAAGCTGGTTTAATATCAGAAAAACCATTAATGTAATCCATCACATAAATAAAACAAAAGACAAAAACCACATGATCTTATCAACTGATGCAGAAAAGGCATTTGACAAAGTCCAACACCCATTTATGATAAAAACTCTTACCAAAATAGGAATTGAAGGAAAATTCCTCAACATAATAAAGGGCATCTATGCAAAGTCAACAGCCAATATCACTCTAAATGGAGAGAACCTGAAAGCATTTCCCTTGAGAACGGGAACCAGACAAGGATGCCCTTTATCACCGTTCTTATTCAACATCGTGCTGGAAGTCCTAGCCAGGGCAATTAGGCTAGACAAAGAAATAAAAGGTATCCGGATTGGCAAGGAAGAAGTAAAGTTATCACTATTTGCAGATGACATGATTATATACACGGAAAACCCTAAGGAATCCTCCAGAAAACTACTGAAATTAATAGAAGAGTTTGGCAGAGTCTCAGGTTATAAAATAAACATACAAAAATCACTTGGATTCCTCTACATCAACAAAAAGAACACCGAAGAGGAAATAACCAAATCAATATCATTCACAGTAGCCCCCAAGAAGATAAGATACTTAGGAATAAATCTTACCAAGGATGTAAAAGACCTATACAAAGAAAACTACAAAGCTCTACTACAAGAAATTCAAAAGGACCTACTTAAGTGGAAAAACATACCTTGCTCATGGATAAGAAGACTTAACATAGTAAAAATGTCTATTCTACCAAAAGCCATCTATACATTTAACGCACTTCCAATCCAAATTCCAATGTCATATTTTAAGGGGATAGAGAAACAAATCACCAATTTCATATGGAAGGGAAAGAAGCCCCGGATAAGCAAAGCATTACTGAAAAAGAAGAAGAAAGTGGGAGGCCTCACTTTACCTGATTTCAGAACCTATTATACAGCCACAGTAGTCAAAACAGCCTGGTACTGGTACAACAACAGGCATATAGACCAATGGAACAGAATTGACAACCCAGACATAGATCCATCCACGTATGAGCAGCTGTTATTTGACAAAGGACCAGTGTCAATTAATTGGGGAAAAGATAGCCTTTTTAACAAATGGTGCTGGCATAACTGGATATCCATTTGCAAAAAAATGAAACAGGACCCATACCTTACACCATGCACAAAAACTAACTCCAAGTGGATCAAAGAGCTAAACATAAAGACTAAAACGATAAAGATCATGGAAGAAAAAATTGGGACAACCCTAGGAGCCCTAATACAAGGCATAAACAGAATACAAAACATTACCAAAAATGATGAAGAGAAACCCAATAACTGGGAGCTTCTAAAAATCAAACACTTATGCTCATCTAAAGACTTCACCAAAAGAGTAAAAAGACCACCTACAGACTGGGAAAGAATTTTCAGCTATGACATCTCCAACCAGTGCCTGATCTCTAAAATCTACATGGTTCTGTCTAAACTCAACCACAAAAAGACAAACAACCCAATCAAAAAGTGGGCAAAGAAAAAATAGGATCTACCCTAGGAGCCCTAATACAGGGCATAAACAGAATACAAAACATTACCAAAAATGATGAAGAGAAACCAGATAACTGGGAGCTCCTAAAAATCAAACACCTATGCTCATCTAAAGACTTCACCAAAAGAGTAAAAAGACCACCTACAGACTGGGAAAGAATATTCAGCTATGACATCTCAGACCAGCGCCTGATCTCTAAAATCTACATGACTCCGTCAAAACTCAAGCACAAAAAGACAAACAACCCAATCAAGAAGTGGGCAAAGGATATGAACACACATTTCACTAAGGAAGATATTCAGGCAGCCAACAGATACATGAGAAAATGCTCTCGATCATTAGCCATTAGAGAAATGCAAATTAAAACCACGATGAGATTCCATCTGACACCAACTAGACTGGCATTAATTCAAAAAACACAAAATAATAAATGTTGGAGAGGCTGCGGAGAGACTGGAACTCTCATACACTGCTGGTGGGATTGTAAAATGGTACAACCACTTTGGAAATCCATCTGGCGTTATCTTAAACAGTTAGAAATAGAACTACCATACAACCCAGGAATCCCACTCCTTGGAATATACCCTAAAGATACAAGACCCTTCACACAAACAGATACATGCACACCCATGTTTATTGCAGCTCTGTTTACAATAGCAAAAAGCTGGAAGCAACCAAGATGTCCATCAACGGACGAATGGGTAAATAAATTGTGGTATATTCACACAATGGAATAGTACGCATCGATAAAGAACAGTGACGAATCTCTGAAACATTTCATAACATGGAGGAATCTGGAAGGCATTATGCTGAGCAAAATGAGTCAGTTGCAAAAGGACAAATATTGTATAAGACCACTATTATAAGATCTTGAGAAATAGAAAAAACGGAAAAGAACACATACTTTTGTGGTTACAAAGGGGGGAGGGAGGGAGGGAGGGAGGGAGAGGGCTTTTTATTGATCAATCTGTAGATGGGAACTGCTTTGGGTGAAGGGAAAGACAACACTCAAAACAAGGAAGGTCAGCCTAATTGGACTGGATTAAAAGTAAAGAGGTTTCCGAGATAAAATGAAAGCTTCAAAGGTTAGCGAAGCAGGGGCTGGGGTCTGGGGAACTTGGTTTGAGGGGACTTCTAAGTCAATGGGCAAAACAATTCTATTATGAAAACACTCTGCATCCCACTTTGAATTGTGGCACCTGGGGTCCTAAATGCCAACAAGCAGCCATCTAAAATACATTAATTGGTCTCAACCCACCGGGAGCAAAGGCAAAGGAAGAACACCAAGGTCACATGACAACTCAGAACCCAAGAGACAGAAAGGGCCACTTGAACCAGAGACCTACATTATCCTGAGACCAGAAGAACTAGTTGGTGCCCGGCCACAATCGAAGTCTGCCCTGTCACGGAACACAACAGACAACACCTGAGGGAGCAGGAGACCAATGGGATGCAGACCCCAAATTCTCATTAAAAGACCACACCTAATGGTATGATTGCGACTAGAGGAATCCCAGAGACAATGCTCCCCAGAACTTCTGATGGCACAGGACAGGAACCATCCCCGAAGCAAATCATCAGGCATGAAAAGGACTGGTCAGTGGGGGGGAGAGAGATACTGATGAAGAGTGAGCTAATTAAATCAGGTGGACACGGGAGAGTGTGTTGGCAACTCTTGACTGGAGGGGGGATGGGAAGATAGAGAGAGAGGGAAGATGGTAAAATTGGCACGAAACGAGAGACTGTAAGGGCTGACTCAATAGGGGGAGAGCAAGTGGGAGAAGGGAGTAAGATGTATGTAAACCTACATGTGACAGACTGATTGGAATGGTAAATGTTCACTTGAAGCTTAATAAAAATTAAAAAAAAAAAAAAGTGGGCAAAGGATATGAACACACATTTCACTAAAGAAGATATTCAGGCAGCCAACAGATACATGAGAAAATGGTCTCGATCATTAGCCAGTAGAGAAACGCAAATTAAAACTACGATGAGATTCCATCTCACACCAGCAAGGCTGGCATTAATCCAAAAAACACAAAATAATAAATGTTGGAGAGGCTGTGGAGAGATTGGAACTCTTATACACTGCTGGTGCGAATGTAAAATGGTACAACCACTTTGGAAATCTATCTGGCGTTATCTTAAACAGTTAGAAATAGAATTACGATACAACCCAGAAATCCCACTCCTGGGAATATACCCTGGAGATACAAGAGCCTTCACACAAACAGATACATGCACACCCATGTTTATTGCAGCTCTGTTTACAATAGCAAAAAGTTGGAAGCAACCAAGGTGTCCATCAACGAATGAATGGGTAAATAAATTGTGTCATATTCACACAATGGAATAGTACGCATCGATAAAGAACAGTGACGAATCTGTGAAACATTTCATAACATGGAGGAACCTGGAAGGCATTATGCTGAGCGAAATTAGTCAGAGGCAAAAGGACAAATATTGTATAAGACCACTATTATAAGATCTTGAGAAATAGTAAACCTGAGAAGAACACATACTTTTGTGGTTACGAGGGGGGGAGGGAGAGAGGGTGGGAGAGGGTTTTTTATTGATTAATCAGTAGATAAGAACTGCTTTAGGTGAAGGGAAAGACAACACTCAATACATGGAAGGTCAGCTCAATTGGACTGGACCAAAAGCAAAGAAGTTTCCGGGAGAAAATGAATGCTTCAAAGGTCAGCAGAGCAAGGGCGGGGGTCTGGGGAACATGGTTTGCGGGGACTTCTAAGTCAATTGGCAATATAATTCTATTATGAAAACATTCTGCATCCCACTTTGAAATGTGGTATCTGGGGTCTTAAATGCTAACAAGCAGCCATCTAAGATGCATCAATTGGTCTCAACTCACCTGGAGCAAAGGAAAATGAAGAACACCAAGGCCACACGACAACTAAGAGCCCAAGAGACAGAAAGGGCCACATGAACCAGAGACCTACATCATCCTGAGACCAGAAGAACTAGTTGGTGCCCGGCCACAATCGATGACTGCCCTGACAGGGAGCACAGCAGACGACCCCTGAGGGAGCAGGAGATCAGTGGGATACAGACCCCAAATTCTCATAAAAAGACCAAACTTAATGGTCTGACTGAGACTAGAGGAATCCCAGCGGTCATGGTCCCCAGACCTTCTGTTGGCATAGGACAGGAACCATCCCCGAAGACAACTCATCAGACATGAAAGGGACTGGTCAGCGGGTGGGAGAGAGACGCTGACGAAGAGTGAGCTAATTATATCAGGTGGACACTTGAGATTGTGTTGGCAGCTCTTGTCTGGAGGGGGGATGGGAGGATAGAGAGAGAGGGAAGCTGGCAAAATTGTCACAAAAGGAGAGACTGAAAGGGCTGACTCAAGAAGGGGAGAGCAAGTGGGAGTAGGGAGTGAGATGTATGTAAACTTATATGTGACAGACTGACTGGATTTGTAAACGTTCACTTGAAGCTTAATAAAAGTTAATTAAAAAAAAAAGCTTTGTATTAGAAGGATTGGTAAGTTCCCAATACTTTCATTGAATGAGAATACAATGTATGGTTTCTTCCCTTTAACTATATGAAATCAAAACAATTTTATGTGTTTTCAAAGTATACTTTTGGCTACACAAACTCGAAAATTCACAGTACATTGTGTGAATGAAAAGTCAATATGCAGTTTCTCTCATTCAAAATATTTTTGGCTGTTATCAAAAAACACATTGTGTTACAAGCATGGGAATGTTGCCAGTACATTCTTTTAAAGAGAAAGCAATATACAGTTTTCCATTCAAGTGCTTGAAGTAAAAAAAAAAAATGTTTTACATGTTTTCAAAGTACCCATTGAGTCACAAGCATGAAAATGTTCCCAGTAAATTCTTCAAATGAGAAAGCAATATACCGTTTCTCCCATTCAAGTACGTGAAGTCAAAAAAGTTTTACATGGTCTCAAAATACACTTGGTATTACAAACACTTGAATGTTTCCAATACGCTCTGTGAATAAGAATACATTGTACAGTTTCTGTCATTTGATTACACAAAGTTAAAGAGTTTTACATATTTTCAAAGTAAACTCTTTGCTACAAGGATTAAAAAGTTCTTAATACATTCTTTGAATGATAAAAACAATGTAAAATTTTTTCCATTCAAGTACATGAAATCAAGAGTTTTACATTTTTTCAAAGTACACTTTTTTGTTATAAAAACAGGAAAGTTCCCAATACCTTGTGTGAATCTGAAACCAATATACAGTTTCCCTCATTCAAGTAGATGAACTCAAAGTATTTTTACCTGTAATCAAAAGACACATTGTGTTACAAGCACAGGAGCGTTCCCAATAAATTTTGTTCAATGAGAGAACAATGTACAGTTTCTTTCACTCAAATGCATGAAGTCAAAAGAGTTTTACATGTTCTCAAAGTACATTTTCTGTTACAAGCACAGGAACGTTTCCAACATATTCTGTGTTTGAGAAAACAATGTATAGCTTATTCCATTCAAGTACATGAATTCAAAGTATACTTTGAGTTACAAGGAAGAGAAAGCTCCCAATACATTGTGTGAGCGAGAAATAAATATACACTGCCTCTCATAAAAGTAGCTGAAGTCAAAAGAGTTTTACCTGTTAAAAAACACTTTGTTTTGCTGCCCAGGAATGTTCCCAAGACATTCTGTGAAGGAGAAAATAATGTAGAGTTTCAGCAATTCAAGTACATGAATTCAAAACAGTTTTACGTTTTATCAAAGTATACTTCGAATAAAAAGTATGTGAAAGATCCCAATACATTGTGTGAACAACAAAGAATTATTTAGTTTTTCTCATTCAAGTAAAGAATGTCAAATGAGTTACCTCAGTATCAAAAAACTCTTTGTGTTATAAGGAAGGGGAAGTTCCCAAAACATTCTTTGAATTAGCAAACAATGCACATTTACTGCCATTCAGTTACATGAAATTAAAAGTATTTTACACGCTTTCAAAGAACACTTTCTGTTACAGGAACAGAAACCATGCCAATACATTGTGTGAATGAGAAACCAATATGCAATTTCTCTATTCAAATAGATGAAATAAAAAGAGTTTTACCTGTTATCAAAAAACATGGTGTACATCTCACAACATCGATAAACCTGGAGGGCATTACACTGAGTGAAATAAGTCTAACACAAAAGGATAAATACTGTATGAGACCACTGTTATACAAACTCATGAAAAGTTTTACACACAGAAACAACCTTGGATGGTTACAAGGGAGGGGAAGAGTAGGGAGGGAAAAACACTAACTGGAAAATACATAAGTGGTAACTTTGGTGAAGGGTAAAACAGTACACAATACCAGGAACTCAGCACAACTTGACCAAGGCAAAACCATAGAAGATGACATCCAATCTCCCTAAGGGACCAAGTTACTGGGCTGAGGGCAGGGAACCATGGTCTTGGGTGACATCCAGCTCCATTGGCATAACATAGTTTGTAGAGAAATATTCTACATTCCACTTTGGTGAGTAGAGTCTGGGGTCTTAAAAACTTGTGAGCAAAAAGAGAACCTACAGACCCAGAAAAAAAAATTGGCAGTTACAAATCAGACAAAGGCCTGATCTCTAAAATCTACAAGAAAATTCAACACCTCTACAACAAAAAGACAATCTAATTAAAGACACTTCACCAAAGAAGACATTCAAGAGGCCAACAGACACATGAGGAAATGCTCAGGATCTCTAGTCATCAAAGAAATGCAAACCAAAACCACAATGAGATACCATCTCATCCCAGCATTACTGGCATGAATCAATAAAACAGAAAATAACAAATGTTGGGGAGGCTCTGGGGAGATCAGAAATCTTATGCACTGTTGGTGGGAATGTGAAATGATATAACTGTTTTGAAATACGATATGGTGCTTCCTTAGAAAGCTAGAAATAGAAATACCCTATGATCCAGCAATACAGGAATATATCCTAGAGAAATAAGAGTATTCACACAAATAAACATACGCACCCGTGTTCACTGCAGTATCATTCACAATAGCAAAAAGATGGAAACAACCTAGATGCCCATCAACAGATGGATAGATAAACAAACTGTGGTACATACACACAATGGAGTATTACACAACGATAAAGAACAATGATGAATCTGTGAAGCATCTCATAATGAATCTGGGGGGCATTATGCTGAGTGAAATAGGTCAATCACAAAAGGACAAATGCTGTAGGAGACCACTGCTGTAAAGACTCATGAAAAGGTTTACATACAAAAAGAAACAATCTTTGGTGGTTATGAGGGAAGGAAGGGAAGGGGATGGAAAACACTTAATAAACAAACAAACAAAAAAAACCCTTTGCCATCGAGTCAATTCCTACTCATAGCAACCCTATAGTACAGAGTAGAACTGTCCCACAGAGTTTCCAAGCAGGGCCCTGTAGATTTGAACTGCTGACCTCTTAGTAAGCAGCAGTAGCACTTAACCACTAAGCCACCAGGGTTTCCTGATAGATAATAGATAAGTGGTAACTTTGGTGAAGGGTAAGACATTACACAATATTGGACACGCCAGCACAACCTGCACAAGGCAAGGTCATAGCTCCATAGACACATCCAAACTCCCTGAGGGCCTGAATTGCTGGGTTGAGCGTTGTGGGGACTGTGGTCTCAGGGAACATCTAGCTCAACTGGCATAACATAGTTTATAAAGAAAAAGTTCCACATTCTGCTGTGGTGAGTAGTGTCTGGAGTCTTATAAGCCTATGAGCAGCCATCTAGGACACTCCATTGGTCTCAAGCCTTTGGAAGCAAGGAAGAATGAAGAAAACTAAAGATACAAGGGAAAGATCAGTCCAAAGGACTAATGGACCACCTCTACCATGGCCTCCACCAGACTGAGTCCAGTACAACTAGACTGTGCAGCTACCACCACTGACTACTTTGACAGGGATCACAATAGAAGGTCCTGGACAGAGCTGGAGAAAAATGTAGAGCAAAATTCTTACTCAAAAAGAAATACCAGGCTTGGTGGCCTGACAGAGACTGGAGAAACTCTGAGAGTATGGCCCCTGGGCACTCTATCAGCTCAGTAATGAAGTCACTCCTGAGGTTTATGCTTCAGCCAAAGATTGAACAGGCCCATGGAACAAAACAAGAATAAATGGGCACACTAGCCCTGGGGCAGGGACTGGAAGGCAGGAGGGAACAAGAAAGTTGGTAATAGGGAACCCAGGGTTGAGAACAGAACGGAGAGTGCTGACATGTCGTGGTGTTGTTAAAAAATGTCATACCACAATGTGTATACTGTTTGACAAGAAACTAGTTCTGTAAACCTGCATCTAAAATTCAATAAAAAAAAATTTAAAAAAAGCTTGTGAGCATCATCTAAATTATATCTACTGGTCCCATCCTGTCTGGAGCAAGGGAGAATGAAGAAAACCAATGACACTAGGGAAAAATTAGTCTAAATGACTTATGGACCACAACAACCAAAGCCTTCACCAGACTGAGTCCTTCACAACTAGATGGTGCCCAGCTACCGACACTGACAGTTCTGACAGGGATCACAAAAAGGGTCCCAGACAGAGCTGGAGAAAAATGTAGAACAAAATTCAAACTCTCTCTCTCTCTCTTTCTCACACACACACAAAGACCAAACTTACTATTCTGGCAAAGACTGGAGAGATCCCAGGAGTATGCTTCCCTGACGCCCTTTTAATTCAGTACTGAAGTCACTCCTGAGGTTCACCCTTCAGCCAGAGATTATACAGACCTATAAAACAAACAATAACAGACAAAATTAAACCACATATATAGGACTAAATGAGTATACCAGCCCAGGGGCAAGGACAAGAAGGTGGGAGGAAACAGGAAAGCTGGATGAATGGAAATGGAGAACCCAAGGTTGCGATGGGGAGCATGTTGACAATGTTGTGGGGTTGGCAATAAATGTCACAAAAAAATATGTATTAATAGTTTAATGAGAAACTAATTTGTTCTGTAAACTTTTACCTAAAGCACAATTCAAAAAAAAAAAAAAAAAATCTTATGTTACAAGGATGGGAATGTTCCCAGTACATCCTTTGAATGAGAAAACAATGTAGTTTCTTGCATTCAAGTACATAAATAAAAAGAATTTTACATGTTTTCAGAGTACACTTTCTGTTGAAAGAACAGGAAAGTTTTCAATACGGTCTGTGAATGAGAAACCAGTATGCAATTTTTCTCACTCAAGTACATGAAATCAACAGTTTTACATAATTTCAAAGTACACTTAGTGTTATAAGCACAGAAATGTTCACAATACATTCTGTTAATGAGAAAACAATGTACAGTTTCTCCTACTTAAGTACATGAAGACAACAGATTTTACTTGTTTTCAAAGTTTACCTTGAGTTACAGGAACAGGAAGGTCCCAATACGTTGTGAGAATTAAAAACCAAGTAGATTAAGTCAAAAGAATTTACCTGTTATCAAGAAACATTTTGTGTTACAAGCACAGGAATGTTCCCAACACATTCTGTAAATGAACAAATAATGTACAGTTTCTCCCATTCAAGTACATGAAGTCAAAAGACTTTTACGTGTTTTCTAAAGACACTTTGTATAACAAGGATGAGAAGGATTCTAATACATTGTGTGAATGATAAAAAATTAGTTTCTCCCTTTCAAGGACATGAAGTCAAAAGAGTTTTACATGTTTTCTAATTACACTTTATGTTACTAGGATGGGCAAGTTCCCAAGACATGTCTCGCTCAAGTACACGAAGTCAACAGAGTTTTACAAGTTTTCAAAGTACACTTTGTGTTACAAGGATGAGAAAGTGTTAATTCAAAACCAATATACAGTTTCTGTCATTCAAGTAGATGAATTCAAAATAATTTTACCCTTTATCAAGAAACACTTTGTGTTCAAAGCATGGAAATGTTCCCAATGCATTCTGTGAAGGAGAGAACAATACAGTTTTTCCCATTCAAGTACATGTAATCAAAAGGGTTTTATGTGTTTTCAAAGTACACTTTTTGTTAAAAGAACAGGAAATTTCCCAACGTATTCTGTGAATGAGAAACCAATACACAGTTTCTCTCATTCAAATAGATTAAGTCAAAAGAGTTTTACCTATTACCAAAGACAATTTGTGTCATGAAAACAGGGAAGTTCCCAATATGTTTCGTGAATGAGAAAACAATGTACAGTTTCTCCCATTCAAATACTTGAAGTCAAAGAAGTTTTACATGTTTTCAAAGTACACTTTGTGTTCCAAGGATGGGAATTTCCCAATACATTGTGTGAAAGAGAAAATAATTCAAAACAGTTTTAACTTTACGTACTTGTATTGGAGAAACTGTGTATTGGTTTCTCATTCATACAATGTATTGGGAACTTTCCTGTACTTGTCACACAAAGTATATTTTGAAAATATATAAAATTCTGTTAACTTCTTGTACTTGAGTGGGAGAAAGTGTACATTATTTTCTCATTCACAGAATGTATTGGGAACATTCCCATTCTTGTAACACAACATGTTTTTTTGAGAACAGATAAAACTCTTTTTCCTTCTATTTGAATTTGAGAAAATGTATATTGGTTTCTCATTCAGACAATACATTGGAACTTTTCTTGTAACACGAAGTGTTCTTTGAAAACTTGAATTCATATGCTGAGTGGGAGAAACTCTACATTTTTTTCTCATTACAGAATGTATTGGTAACTTTCTTTTCGAAGCTCTTTGAAAGTTCTTTGAAAACACTTGAAGTCCCTTTGACTTCATGGACTTAAATGGGAGAAACTGTACACTATTTTATCACTTTCAGAATATATGGAAACATTCCCATGTTGTAACTCAAAGTGTACTTTGAAAACATGTAAAACTCTTTTAATTTCATGTAATTAAATGGAAGAAGTTGTACATTGTTTTCTAATTAAGAAAATGTATTGGGGACTTTCCCATTCTTGTAACACAAAGTGTACTTTGAAAACATGTAAAACTCTTTTGACTTCATGTACTTGAATGGGAGAAAGTGTGTATTAGTTTCTCAATTCCACTCTATGTATGGGAATCTTTCCCATCCTTGTAATACAAAGTGTACTTTGAAAACTTGTAAAACATTTTTGACTTCATGTACTTGCATGGGAAGAACTGTACCTTGTTTTCTCATTCACAGAATGTACTGGGAACATTCCTGTGCTTGTGTTACAGTGTTATAGGATTAGTGTTAGACATAAAGTTAGGGTTGGTGTTAGCGGTTAGAGTTAGGGTTTGGGTTTGATTTAATCTTAAATCTAGGGTTATGCTTACTTTTAGAATTAGGGTGAAAGTTAGGGTTTGGGTTATATCTAGATTTAGGGTTGGAATTAGAGTTAGGGTTGTTTGGATGTATGGTTAAGCTTTGTATAACATCTAGGGTTAGGATTAGGTTTGGGGTTAGGGTTAATGTTAAATTTAGGGTTATGGTTAGTGACAGGGTTAGGGTTAGATGTAGGGTTAGAGTTAGGTTGAGGGTTAGTAGTAGGGTTCAATCCAGGATTAGGATTAGGTGTAGTGTTAGTGTTAGATCTAGAGTAAGGGTTAGACTTAAGGTTAAAGTTAGGGTTAGAACTTGGGTCAAGGTTAAGCTTAGGTTTAATTCTTGGTTTAGGTTTAGGATTAGGGTTAGTTTTATTGTTAGATCTAGGGATAGGGCTAGGATTAGGGACTGGGTTAAGGTTAGATTTAGTTTTAGGTGTTAAAGTTAGGGTTAGATCATCGTTAGGGTTTGATTTACCTACAGATCTAATGTTAGGTTTAGTGCTAGGCTTAGGGTTTGAATTAGAGTTAGGGTCAGGCCTATGATTAGGATTAAATTCAGGGTTAAATCTAGGGTGTGGCTAAGGTTACTGTTAATGTTAAGTTTAGATCTAGGGATAAGTTTAGGTTTAGGGTTTGGGTTATAGTTAGATCTGTTTTAAGTTTTTGTTAAGGTTGGTGTCTAAATTAGGTTTTGATCTAGGATTAGGCTTAGAGTTACAGTTAGTTTTAGGGCTAGGGCTAGAAGTATGTTTAGGCTTAGGGTCAGAGTTATTCCTAGAGATGGGGTGATTGCTAGTCATAGGGATAGGAATAGGTTTAGAGTTAAGGTTACAGTTAAAAGTAGTGCTATGGTTAGGGTTAGAATAAAGTTTAGGGTTGGAGTTAGGTTTAGGTTTAGGCATATAGTATGGACTAGAATAGGGCTAGGTTAGTGTTAGGGTTAGGGCTAGTGTTAAGTTTGGTGTTTGTGTTAGGGTGAGGTTTAAGTTTGGGTGTAGGTCTAGGATTAGGGTTAGGGTAGGACTAAGAATATGGATAGAGTATGGTTACATTTAGTTTTAGTGTTAAGATTAAGGTTCGGGTGCCAATTCTGTTTTGGGGTATATTTAAGACTAAAGATCTTGTTTGGGTTAGTGATATGCTTAATCTAGGGTTAAGATTAGTGTTATGCTTAGGAATAGATCTAGTGTTAGGGTTAATGATAAGGGTTAGAGTGCAGTTGAGGGTGAGGGTGAGATATGAGGGTTCTGGTTCTGATCATGGTTCTGGTTTGAATTCTTGTTTTGGTTTTGGCTTGGGTTTGGGTTTGGGTTAGGGTTAAGGTTTCGCTTAGGTTTCAGAGAACCTACTGTCACAAAGAAGATAAGCTAGCAGTGGATTGTGACCTTTGAACCCAGGATCCCTACGTTGAGAACCTCCTAGACCCAGGAGGCAGATAGTTGTAACATCTGAGACAGCTTTAGACAGAGAGAAGTGGCGGCAAGCATGACTGACATCTGGTAGCAGCAGGAACAGGAGACTGGTTCAAGATGACACTATGGCCTTCCCGCCCCACAAAGCAAGGCAGCTACAGTGTTTGTGCCAAGCCACGGAGCAAGGGAACTCAGCGTCTTCAGGCAGGAGGCTTCCTGGAGGAATGGGGTGCATTTGAGCCGTTGTTGCCAGAGCTGTGCTTGCCAACCCATGAATGGAGAAAGCTGAGAGCCTTGGGCTGAGGCTTACTGGCAGAATAGGATGTCCCCAGGCACTTATTGGCAGAGCTAAAAATATTTGTAACACTTGCCGGAGTAGGGCAGAGGTCGGGCTGAAGTGTGGAGGGCTTGATAGACAGGCCTGCCTGTGGGCAAGGCTGAGAGAGAAGAAGCTGTCCTGATTGAAGAACTGTAGGCTGCGTTGTTTCTGATCCTGAATTGTAACCTGCTACATCCCTAATAAACCTCATAATTGTATTGTCTGTGAGTTCTATGTGACCACCGCAACAAATTATCAAACTTAGCAGAGAAGTAGTGCTGTGGGGAGGACGACTGGTACCAGAATTGCTGAAAAGGCTGGAGGGAGGACTGTCTGGTGGCCACTTCACAGGAATCAGCCTTGGGTTGCTGATGCTGCTAATGGTTCTCTCCCCACCTTGTACTTTATTTAATTTTATTTAATATTCAACCTAATTTTATGCTTTATTTTATATTAAATTGGATTGAATATTTACTTTGGTTTAGGTTCGTTTTGTCCTATTGTCTTGTATGTGTGTATACCAGTCACAATGGGGTCTTGCAAAAGATATTTCTATAAGCTGAAGTTAATTGAAAATTGAGACAGTCATTGGGTCATGAGAAAATGTCAAACACGGCAATACTCTCATCTGACAATGAGATCAGCTAATAAGCATATTTATAAAATATTATGGATGGATTCGCTTCCTTTAAAGCCGGGAGAGTAAAATGATAATAAATTCTAGTTTGGGAATACAAAAGTTAATGTCCAGCAATGCCTTTGAGGAGGCCTCCTTCTAAAGTTGACACGGAGACAGTCTGAAGAATGCAGGGTCCGTGCTCGCTGTTGAAGAAACGCGTCTGGGAGAAGCAGCAGCCCGAGCTCCCTCTTCCGCAGCCTGGGCCATGCAGAGGCGGCTTTGTCCTCACTGCCGACTGGGCGCCCGGTTTGGTCCAGAAGAGCCCACGGCTCCCTCCTCGGGGCGGTGGGTCCCGGGGGAAGCAAGGCTCCCGGTCTTGCCCTGGAAGGGCGCCCAGGTCCATCCTGGCCCGAAGGGGCACCAGGCGGTTCCCACCCTGCGCAGGGGGTCAGAACCAGCAAACTCTGTGTCAGGATTCTAAGCCACGGATTTGGAAGCTGAAACAGCAGCAGGGGCGGGGGGGGGGGAGGGCGGGGGGAGAGGCACTATCCCATGCCTTGATGGGAATCTGGGAGACACCTTGAAGTAGCGAAGGAGCGCAATATTCAAATGTTCACTGGGTATTAGACTGATCTGTAGAAGGAGACGGCGGAGAGCGGAGGAGCCCAGAGATGGAGACGGTAGTGTAATTCCTCCAGCTTTCTTTACGAGAGTGTCTGAGTGTTCTTGGCCCTTGTATTTCTATGCATATTTTGAATCAGCTGTCGGTTTCCACAAGAAGATATCTGCTGATATTCTTTTATTGTGGTTATGTTGAATCTATAGATCAATTGGGGGACAGCTGACATCTTAACAATGCATGCCAAATGAAATCATAATTTTTTTAAATAAAAAACAAAGAATGATAACGGGAACAAATATTTCCAACTCCATCACAGATGGGTTAACATCTCCAGTACATAAGGAGCTCCCAGGAACCAATAAGAGCAGCCACATGATAGAAAAATGCGCAAAAGGCATTAAAGAAAAAAAATCAGAGAAAATATAAATAGCCTACCAGGAGAGTATTGGGGGGAGGGGCACAGAACATGCAGCAGCGGGGCGGGAAAAGTGGGATCTGGCGTATGAACTGAGCGGTGGTTCCATGGCAGGTGCTCTAAGGAAGCCAGGCTCTCATGTACCCAGCCCCGAGCAGAGCTCCACGATCACCCCCACGCCTGTCCTGTGTGGGGTTCCCGGCGCCTTTCCCGCTGAATACAGGATTGCACAGTTCAGTGTCCAACCTCTCACTGTACAATTGGGAAACTGAGGCCTAGAGGTGGGCAGGGACCGCACAAAACAAACATGGTTCCCAGAGTCCAGAGGAAAAGGAAGGGTTCTGGCTCTTAGGCCCCCTTCCCGTGGGGTTTGCTTTGAGAATGAGTGCCCCTAAGAAGGAGAGACCCTTGTGTTCCCCCTCCACACTTCGGGCTATTTTCTTCTTAGTATCCCCACATGTGCATGCTTGCGCACTTGGACTTTCACAAGTGGGGACCCTGGGGTGGGGCCAAAGGGGGAGAGGGCTACAAGGAGGTGACAATGGGAAAAGAAGAAAGAGGATAGAGGCAGCTCTGGATGGGGCATCCAGTTTCCTAGCCATATGCCCACAGCATGGGAAGTGGGAGATGCCAGAATGAAGAGCAGGAGATCCTCAAGGTACCCAGAAGACTGGCTGGGTGCCACCATCCCCAGGGGAACCTAGAGAGGATGGTGCCTCATCCTTCAGTCAGCACTCTGGGCCCTTGGAGCTAGAAGGAACCCCTCCCGAGTGAAGGGGGCTACAGGACAGAAAGCCCCAGCTGCTTCCTGTATAAATTGGGAGTACTTGGAGTGGGTGACCCCAAGTGTTCCACGGGCTCAGAAAATGTGTGCTGGCCTTGGTTCTCTATGTCAGACCCACTGCGCTCCAAGACCCTTGCTGTTGTTGTGTTTGAGTTTATTCTGGCTCATAGCGACCCTGTCCCTGTAGGAGTAGGGTTTCCTAGGCTGCCATCTTTATGGGACCAGATTGCCAGCTCTTTTCTTCCACAGGACCACTGGTAGGTTCGAACCACCAACATTTCGATTAGCAGCCAAGTGCTTAACCATTGTACTGCCAGGGCTCCCCAAGGCCCTTAGAAATGCTTTCTACTCCGTGGAATAGAATATTCCCCCAGCAAGAGAACTGGGGTCTGTGGGTCTGGGGACTTGTAGTCAGGCAGAGCAGAGCAGAGCACTGGACCACGAGTCCAGGTCCAGGGTCAGGACCAGGTCCTGGTGGAGCCTTGGGGTCCTCCTGTGAAAGTGGGGTCAGGGTATTTGCCTTGAAAGTGGGAAGGATGTCTCGAGAATGAGGTGGACACCCCTGGGCCAGTGGAGGCAAAGAATGGTCAAAGAAAGCTCCTGAGGGCCCCAAACCAGACCCACGGAGCCTGCTGTCTTCAGGGTTTTGTCGGTTTCTTGCCTGGGGCTGCAGTGTTAGTGCTGGCCACCAGAGGGTGGCAGCCTCTTCTGCCAGTGGTGCCTCCTGGGCTTTGCTGTGCCAACTGGGGCCAGGGGATTGTCACTCAGAGGCCATTCAGGCCAACCCCCTGCCTATTATCAGGTTACACCTCCACAATCCAAGCTGCTCTGGGATGGGAAAGAAATTCGAGATGCTATCATTTCTTCATTCAGCTACTGTGCCCTGAGCACTTGTCCTGTGCCAGGGCTGTGTTAGGTCCTAGGTTGGTGCCGAAAACAATCTACGTGTTCCCTGCCTTTAGGAGCTCACAGTCTGCAGGGGAAGTGGACAAAATCACAAAAACAAATACATGCAAAAGAAAAGAGCAAGTGCTAAGTGAAAATAAAACAGGGTGCTGTGAGGGAGGGCTGGGGGGATTCTACATAGGGGGTCCAAAAGCCTCACTGAGGTGACATTGATGCTACAACCAGAACGGTAAAAGGGACCCTGCACAGGTCTGGGGGTAGAGTGCCAGGGAGAAAGGCACAGCTGGTCCAGAGACTCAGAGATAGAAGTAAAATTGTCCAGAGGAGGTTAGATCGTGGCCAGCATGACTGAGGCAAACTTGGGAAGGGGGGCGTTCATGAAGGCAGGCACAGATCCCAGGATATATGGACAGGAAGATTTATCTGCTGCTCTGTGACAACATGACCCCAAAACTTGGTGACTCACAACAATACACATGGAGGGTCTCACAGCCTGTGTGAACAGAGACTATGGGCATGGATTAGCTGGTGCCTCTGCCTCAACATGTCTCAGGAGACTGGGTTGTGGTCTCAACTAAGGCTTGACAGTGGGGAGGATCTGCTTCCAAGTTCACTCCCATGTTATTGGCAGGACTCGGTTACTTGTAAGCTATTGAACTCAGGCCCTCAGTCCCTCTCTGTCTGTTGATCAGGACCCTCCTTTGGTTCTTTATCACGTGGCCCTCTCCATAGGGCAGGACATACATCCCAGCTGCTTCCATGAGGTAGAGATAGAGAATATAAGAAAGCCAAGACGATTTTGCCCTATCTTATTCCTTATAAGTGAATCTCTGAGTCCAGTCCACACTAAGGGGAGAAGATGACACAGGATGTGTAAACCAGGAGGAGGGATAGTTGGGAGCCATTGTGCAGACTTCCCACCCCCTAATCTAAGACAAGGCACTTGGGTCAGATTCCAAACATAAGGGGAAGTTATTGGAGGGTTTATACCAGAGGGAGATGTTATTTGATTTGTACTTAATTCCATTCTTTTCATGGTGCAGACTGGGAATCAAGTCCAAAGAGGGAAAGATTGGCTAGGCAGAAGTTATAGTAATGAGACAGGACTCAATCTACAAGGTTGGATTATGTCTTGAGCCAATCTCTTTTGAGAGATAAAAGAGTGAAGCAAGCAGAGAGACATGGGGACCTCATACCAATAAGAAAGCAGCACCAGGAGCACAGCATGTCATTTAAACCTGGGGTTCCTGCATGGAGAATCTCCTAGTCCAGGGGAAGACTGATGACAACGACCTTCCTCCAGAGCCAACAAAGAAAGCCTTCCCTTGGAACTGCAGCCCTGAATTTCAACTTCTAGCCTACTAGACTGAGAGGGTAAACTTCTGTTTATTAAAGGCATCCACTTGTGGTATTTCTTACAGCAGCACTAGATGACTAAGACAATGAGCTACATGTGTTACCATCCCATGGGTTTTATAGGTATTATCTTATATACTATATCAGACAATGTTCTGCTGCTATTCATAAGGCTTTCACTGGCTAATGCTTTTCAGAAGTAGACTGCTGGGTCCTTCTTCCTAGTCTGTCTTAGTCTGGAAGCTCAGCTGAAACCTGTCCCCCATGGGTGACCCTGCTGGTATCTGAATACCAGTGGCGTATCTTCCAGCATTACAGCAACACCCAAGCCCCCACAGTAGGACAAACTGACAGACACGTCAGGGGAACATTGTCTGATACAGTGCTGGAAGATGAGTCCCCCAGGTTGGAAGGCACTCAAAAGATGACTGGGGAAGAGCTGCCTCCTCAAAGTAGAGTCGACCTTAATGACATCAATGGAGTAAAGCTTTTGGGGCCTTCATTTGCTGATGTGGCATAACTCAAAATGAGAAGAAACAGCTGCAAACATCCATTAATAATTGGAACCTGGATTGTATGAAGTATGAATCTAGGAAAACTGTAAATCATCAAAAATGAAATGGAACGCATAAACATTGATATCCTAGGCATCAGTGAGCTGAAATGGACTGGTACTGGCCATTTTGAATCAGATAATCATATAGTCTACTATGCTAGGAATGACAACTCAAAGAGGAATGGTGTTGCATTCATCATCAAAAAGAACGTTCCAAGATATATCCTGAAATACATCACTGTCAGTGATAGGATAGGTATCTATACGCCTACAAGGAAGACCACTTAATATGACTATTATTCAAATTTATGCACCAACCACTAGGGCCAAAGATGAAGAAATAGAAGATTTTTATCAGCTGCTGCAGTCTGAAATTGCATCGATAATTACTGGTGATTGGAATACGAAAGTTGGAAACAAAGAGGAAGGGTCAGTAATTGGAAAACATGGCCTTGGTGATAAAAACAATGCTGGAGATCGAATGATAGAATTTTGCAAGACCAATGACTTCTTCATTGCAAATACCTTCATTCACCAACATCAATGGCGACTATACACATGGACCTCGCCAGGGAGAGCACACAGAAATCAAATTGACTACATCTGTGGAAAGAGATAATGGAAAAGCTCAATATCATCAGTCAGAACAAGGCCAGGGGCCGACTGTGGAACAGACCATCAATTGCTCATATGTAAGTTCAAGCTGAAACTGAAGAAAATCAGAGCAAGTCCACGAGAACCAAAATATGACCTTAAGTATATTCCACCTGAATTTAGAGACCATCTCAAGAATAGATTTGACGCATTGAACACTAGTGACTGAAGACTGGACGAGTTGTGGAATGACATCAAGGACATCATCCATGAAGAAGGCAAGAGGTCATTGAAAAGACAGCAAAGAAAGAAAAGACCAAGATGGATGTCAGAGGAGACTCTGAAACTTGCTCTTGAGCGTCAAGCAGCTAAAGCAAAAGAAAGAATTGATGAAGTAAAAAAACTGAAGAGATTTCAATGGGCCTCTGGAGAAGACAAAATAAAGTATTATAATGACATGCGAGAAGAGCTGGAGATGGAAAACCAAAAGGCAAGAACACGCTTGGCATTTCTCAAGTTGAAAGAACTGAAGAAAAAATTCAAGCCTCGAGCTGCAATAGTGAAGGATTCCATGGGGAAAATATTAAACAACACAAGAAGCATCAAAAGAAGATGGAATGAATATACAGAGTCATTATACCAAAAAGAATTAGTCGATATTCACCCATTTCAAGAGGTGACATATGATCAGGAATCGATAGCACTGAAGGAAGAAGTCCAAGCTGCTCTGAAGGCATTGGTGAAAAACAAGGCTCCAGAAATTAATGGAATATCAATTGAGATGTTTCAACAAACAGATGTAGCACTGGAGGTGCTCACTTATCTATGCCAAGAAATGTGGAAGACAGCTTCCTGGCCAACTGTTTGGAAGAGATCCATATTTATGCCTATTCCCACGAAAGGTGATCCAACCAAATGTGGAAATTATAGAACAATATCATTAATATCACACACAAGCAAAATTTTGCTGAAGATCATTCAAAAATGGCTGCAGCAGTATATTGACAGGGAACTGCCAGAAATTCAGGCTGGTTTCAGAAGAGGACATAGAACTAGGGATATCATTGCTGATGTCAGATGCATCCTGGCTAAAAGCAGAGAATACCAGAAGGATGTTTACCTGTGTTTTATTGACTATGCAAAGGCATTTGACTGTGTGGATCATAAAAAACTAAGGATAACACTGCGAAGAATGGGAATTCCAGAAAATTGTGCTCATGAGGGACCTTTACATAGATCAAGAGGCAGTTGTTTGGATAGAACAAGGGGATACTGATTGGTTTAAAGTCAGGAAAGGTGTGTGTCAGGGTTGTATTCTTTCACCATATCTATTTAATCTGTATGCTGAACAAAAAATACAAGAAGCTGGACTATATGAAGAAGAACGGGGCATTAGGATTGGAGGAAGGCTCATGAACAACCTGCGTTATGCAGATGACACAGCCTTGGTTGCTGAAAGTGAATGGGACTTGAAGCACTTACTAATGAAAATCAAAGACCACAGCCTTCAGTATGGATTGCACCTCAACATAAAGAAAACAAAAATCTTCACAACTGGACCAATGAGCAACATCATGATAAATGGAGAAAAGGTTGAAGATGTCAAGGATTTCATTTTACTTGGATCCGCAATCAACAGCCATGGAAGCAGCAGTCAAGAAATCAAAAGACACATTGAATTGGGTAAATCTGCTGCAAAGGACCTCTCCAAAGTGTTGAAGAGCAAAGATGTCACTCTGAAGACTAAGGTGCGCCTGACCCAAGCCATGGTATTTTCAATCGCATCATATGCGTGTGAAAGCTGGACAATGAATAAGGAAGACCGAAGAAGAGTTGACGCCTTTGAATTGTGGTGTTGGTGAAGAATATTGAATGTACCATGCACTGCCTAAAGAATGAACAAATCTGTCTTGGAAGAAATGCAGCCAGAATGCTCCTTAGAGGCAAGGATGGAGAGACTGCATCTTACACACTTTGGACATGTTATCAGGAGGGATCACTCCCTGGAGAAGGACATCATGCTTGGCAAGGTACAGGGTCAGCAGAAAAGAGGAAGACCCTCAACAAGGTGGATTGACACAGTGGCTGCAACGATGAGCTCAAGCATAACAACGATTGTAAGGATGGTGCAGGACTGGGCAGTGTTTCGTTCTGTTGTGCTTAGGGTAGCTATGAGTCGGAACTGCCACGATGGTGCCTAACAACAACAACGTCTTATATACATCTGATGAAGTAGATCCTAGAATGGCCCTTATTGTTCAGTTGGGGGAACTGGGGAGGGCCCAGGGTCACAAACTGGCTAAAAGGGAGGATTCAGGTGTGAATCCAGCTCTGTCTTCTCAAACATGGGGCCTTGGGTACACCTAGGCCTTTCCTGGATTCTGTGGGGAGGGTCACATCCCAGGAAAAATCCCTTTACCTTGGATTAGGGAGGTGACCAGAGTAAGGGTGGTGTTACAATCCTACCCTAATCCTCTCAACATAAAATTATAATCACAAAATGGTGGACAACCCCACAATACTGGGAATCAGGGTCTAACCAAGTTGATACATATATTTTTGGGGGGACATAATTCAACCCATGACACATAGGAATATCAGAAATAAGCCTTTTACACTGCCTTCTCTTCATGTTAGAGTGTGACTACTTTTGCATTTCGCTTCGGTTTTTAGGGTTTTCACTCCAGACTCCAGGTGTCCCGCGGAGAGGTTGGCTTGACTGTCCTTCCACATCTCTCAGTTTTACACATCCTCACACTTACTAGGCTTCTTTTTACCCAAAAAGGGCAGGGTTTAAACTATGATATACTTTTTTTTGCAACTTGCAATCTCATGGAGCCCAACACCATGACCCCTGCAGGTCAGAAGCTACAGCAGTCTACAACGGTGCCTATGGCCCTGCATAGAGCCTGGCCTAGGATGTAATCGTTCTCTTTAATTTTTTTCAATCTGGTGCCAGGGTGGTCAAAGGAATCGCAGTTTTACTTTGATTTACAACTGCCCTTTGAGAAGCTGCACCTCCTTTCATTTGTTTATGCCCCTTTGGATTTGCTCTCCCTGAATCATCTGTTCAGATCCTTGAACTGTGTGTAGGGAGAGTTATTCCACCCCAGGATCTTCATGTATAGATGCCCTCTCCTGCCAGTATCCTGCCTTGCCGCCATTTCTCTGCCATTACTTCTTGCTTTCTTTCGTGTTACAGCTCTCTCTCTCTCTCGGTCTCCTGGTTCCAGGAGCTTCTCTGTGCAGAGATCCAGGGTCCAAAAGACATGCTCCGCTCCTGGCTTTTCTTTCTCGGTGGTGGTGAGATCCTCTGTTCCTGCCTCTGAGATGGCTCATTTTAAGCCTAGCAAGATGGCAAAACTGACCAATCCCCTTGGTGGGCCACAATTACTTTATTTGCACAGTTCCACCCAATCACTTGGATGGGAGTTACAAGACCATGGCAAAAAAAGGTCTCGTGAAAGTGACTCATCACACCAGAGGAACATGCTACATACCCACATGAAGATTCACCTCCTGAATTCACTCCTGGTCCACACTGAGTGTCACCTCAGGATTCTACTCCAGACCCACGCTGAGCGTTGCATCAGGAACCCACTCCAGAGCCACATGAAGATTCATTTCTGGAATCCTCTGCAGTCTATGTTGAGATGTTGAGAGTCACTTCTGGAACCCACTCCAGATCCACATAGAGATTTGCTTTCAGAACATGCTCCAGATCTACATGGAGGTTCACCTCCAGAACCCACTCCAGATTGCCCTCGAGCATCCCCTTTGGAGCCAGCTCCAGATCCATGTCAAACATCACTCCAGAACCTGCTCCACATCAAACATGGCCTACAGACGATGGTTCAGATCCATGTTGAGGGTTGCTGCCAGAACACATTTCAGATCCACATGAAGATTCACCTCTAGACCCCACTCCAGATGCACATGAAGATTTACCTCCAGAACCTGTTCCAGGTTCACATCGAGTGTATTGGCTCTGGACCCTTATCCAGATCTACCTTGAGCATTGCCTCTGGTACGAGCATCGCCTCTGGAACCCACTCCAGATCCACATGAAGATACACCTCCAGAACCTGCTCCAGATCCACCTCACGTGTCCCCTCTGGAACCTGATCCAGACCCACATAGAGTGTTATCTCCAGTACCCGCTCTGGATCCACACCAAGCATTGCCTCTGGAGTCCCCTTCAGATCCACATGAAGATTCCAGAACCTGCTCCAGATCCACCTCACGTGTCCCGTTTCAGGTTTGATCAAAAACAAAGTTTCATATTCTGATCATTTAAAGTGTATAATTCAGTGGCTTTATGTGCTTCTACAATGCTGTTCAGCTCTCACCGCTGTCTGTTTCCAGAGCATTTTCATCATGACAAACAGAAACCCTGTAACCGTGAAACAGTCACTCTCCAGTACCCTCTCCCCATAACCCCTGGCATTCACAAATTTGCTTTCTGTGTCTATGGATTTACCTGCTATAGATTTTTCATCTAAATGGAATCACGCAATACGTGGCTCTTTGTTTTCAATGTTTCCGAAGCTCATCCAAGGTGCACCATGTGTCAGTATCTAATTCTTTTTATGGTTGAATTAGATTAGGCCTGTTTCAACTGGAAAAGCAAAAGCATAGGGAACTGAGGGGAAAGGCTAGAAATACAATAAAAAATAGCAAATGTCCAGCAATTATTTGTGGCCACTGATATCCTTTGTGAGAGAGACACCCTCAGACCTTCCCAGGGCACCCTGCTGGTTTGGTCCTTCTTAACCACTATGCCACCAGGGTTTCCATGTCTGGGTACAGCATTATGATATTTTATTCTGATTGATGCCACATTATTGCAGAAAATTAGAAAACAGAAAAAATGCATTGAAAAGTATAGAAATGATTCATAATCTCACCACTGAGAATTTCTTCCCCTCACTCCCACATTCCCAGGCCTTAGTGTTAAGTTTGGATCAAACTGGGAAATGTATGTTTGGCTTTTGGAGGGCATTTCCATTGCTCTCTGACACTACAGTGTCATAGCTGGCAGGACTAACCAGCTAGAGATCACCTGGTTAGTCTACCTCCCACGTTCACAGATGAGCAGGGATGAATGGAGGCAGGAAAGCCAGGACTTTGGACTCATTCTCCTGCACCCCATCATCATCTCTGATCTTTCCTCCTCACCCCTCACCTTGAAAATGTCTCTTGACTGAATCCTTATCCTTCTCCTCCCTCTGTCTCTCATCTCCCTACCACAAAGAATGAAAACAACAAAAACAGCTACGAGAGCTATGAATATTGAATTCTTGCTGTATGCCAGAAAGGACTTCATCTCAACAACTGAGAGGGAACATAATTAACCCTATTCTACAGACGAAGAAACTGAAGCTCAGAAACTTGGTAACTTGGCCAAGGTCTCCAAGATAGGAGGTGATTAGAGCCAGGATTTGAATCTAGACCGTGTAATTTCAGTCTTGTACCAACCATTGTTACCTGGCCTTGGAACTAACCATAAAAAAGTTCATCATCAACTGATTGGATTTGGGTACTGAATCATAGCATACATACCCAAAAGTGTAGAGGTGGTAAGTGTAGAGCTCTATGAATTATCCAAAGGGAACGCACTTGGTAGCCAGTATCCACAGGACGCAGAACATTACCAACCCTCATAGAGCTCCGGGAGAGCACCACCAAGACCAGGTGTAGGGTGAGAATCAGGGTCTGGACCATGGCCAGGGTCAGGTTCAGGGTCAGAAACGTGACCAGGACCAGTGCCTGGGTCAGGAAATTACCAGGGCAGGTAGAGAAGTGGTTGAAGGTTATAATATGTAGGGATTTTCTCTTTTGTTCACTTCTGTGAAGAGGATTAAATGCAATGTGGATTGGATTAAATGCACTTCTCTGCAAATTAACATTTGTTGCAAATTGGTTACCAGTTTTTATATAATTTATCATTGTGAAATGATATTTTAACTCAGTGAAAGTAATTAATGAAGCTCTCTAGGGGAAAATCCTGAAAATAAAAAAAAGTTGCACACTTATCAGAAGGCCTATCCCCTTTCTTACAATGAATGACAAAGTATTTTGAAAGTATGTTAGGTAAATACAGGACTTTAACATGACATATGCATATGCTTTCTTAATTTGAAAAGAAACAGGAAAGTAATGTAAAACCCTTGAATTGTGGATGAAAGTATCAGTTACTGGAAGGAGGCATATAACATGTCAAAAAAAAAAAAAAGGATACTAGAGACATCCTAAACTCACCTTTGAAATGGAGATATACAAAACTCTAAATTAGGTACTTTTGGAATTTGAATTTTTAACAGGAGAAAAATTATTTTCAATTAATACATCTGATCTACAAAAGCGGCCACTGTCTTGGCTCTTGGCTTTTAAATTTTCTGACAATTTAAATCCTGTAGGTATTTCATCTTTAATGGTTTAAGCAGTGTGCAATTGATGTTATGGGAAAAAAATCACCATCAAGATACTTGAGAAATTCCTCTCAGTATAATCTCATAAACTGTTTGGAAGTATCATTTGTGTATTTATTTGCTTGCTTATTTATTTTAACACCATCAATCACACTGGTGTTCTGTAATTCAGACATTTCAGTAAGCTGAAGTTATTCAAAAATTATTTAAGATTGTTACTGTGTCATTAAAAAATGTCAAACGTGGCAATACCGTCATTTGAAAATGAGATCATCTAAGAAGTATATTTATAAAATATTATTCATGAATTAGCTTCCTAGGAGACCCTGTGTAGTGTAGGTGGTTCAAACCCGCCCAGAGGCTGGCTCCTCAGAAGACAGGCCTGGAGAGCTGCTTCTGAATGGGCACAGCCTTGAAAGCCTTGCAGTTCTACTCTGCATACGTGGGGCTGCTAGGCGTAGAAATCGAGTCAACAACAACAAACAACGACAACCACAAAGCCAGGGAAGTAAAATTATAATAAAGGATGAATTTGGAAGTTGAAACTAAAGCGGGGAGCTAGATCTTGTGCCTTGATGGGAACCGTGGAGACAACTAGAAGCAAGGCAGGAGCTCAATATTCAGAAGTGCACTGAGTGTTGGAATGATCTGGAAGGAGGAAACAGGGAGAGAGTGGAAGGGCCAAGAGATGAGAAGGCTGGGCCTCCTTTGGCCTGGACTCTGACCTGCGGGCTCCACACACCTGCCTCCCCACCAGGGCCAGGTTAGGGTGAATGAGGAAATATTTAAGAAACTCGGTGGTCAGGATTAATTGGCACTTTAATGTAATGTAATTTAAGAAGTAATCTATAAGGAACAAACTATCAACATTTTAGAGATGTCTGGGACAGACTGCTGGGTGGGCTGTTTGCACGGACAGATTACCCCATAAGCAAGGTACACGCACAGTCTACTTGTGCATTTTACAAGTCTAGTGCACACGGAACACATGTGAAATTGTGCAGTACAGATTAGTAAAAACAAGTAAACCCGGACGTACCTTGCTTATTGGTTAATCCACCCCTAGCTAGGTGGACGTACACGGGGGTGGGCAAGCCGGGTGGAGGGGGGTGCGTGACAAGTGGTGGGGCAGCCACCAGTCGAGGTGAGCGGGTGGTCCCAGGGGAGTCAGCATCCGTGGCTGGAGCGGGCTCAGAACATGGAGGCTAAGGCGTCAGGATGGAGGGTATGGCCAGCGCCTCCTGTTCAGCTCTCCTCCGGCCCGCCCTGTCCACTGGTGTCTTTGAGTGGCAGCCTGAGCTCGCTCTCCACACCCAGGCCCGCCCCCCCCAAACGTCCCCAGAACGTCGACTCCCCGCTGCACCTTCATCCTGGCCCCTAGTTCTGTTTTGGCAGTTTCAATCCACCAGTTGCTCCTTGGAAACCCTGTGGGGCAGTTCTACTCTGAGTAAAGCTGTTCTACTCAGAATGGCCTTCACCGCAAAGGTTTGTTTTGGTTTCTGTTTCTTGCAGCTCCTGCCCCTGCTCTGTCCTGTAGTTCACCCTCAGCTCAGTATTTGCATGAACAAGTTTTCCTAAAATCCAACACCTGGCTCAGCCTGCGTCCCTTCCCGACGCCCCCGCCCAGCCCTGCCCTCACCCTCTCTCAGCCCAGCCTGTGATGCTGTGCAGAGAAGAGATGGAGGAGGCCGGGCCTCTTCTGGCTTGGAATCTGACCTCCCTCCTCGCCAGGCTAAGAGGAGCTAGTGAACTCGGGAGACTCGTTCGGGGCAGAATAGGTCCTGTATGTTTCAGTGCCACGTTGTTGCGCTCCAGTTATGGAATGGAGTTTTAAAATGACCCGGACTTGGCATGGGACGTGCAGTCTGGGCTGCTGGCGCCTGTAAGCAGAGGCGTTTGTGACTCGGTTGAGCTCTGACTCTGCAACTCGTCCCTTAATACTTCTGACACTTTTATTGATATATAATTTAAGATTCACCCATTGGACGTGTACAAATCAATGACTTTTAGTACATTTATAGACTCGTACAAGTGTTACGACAATCTTGCTCTGAAACATTTCCAGCCCCACAAAAAAGGTCTCCCATGCCCCTTTGCTGTTAGTACCTGCGCCCACCGCAGCCTGAGGCAACTCTTGGCCTGCTTTCTATCTGTACATTGTGCTTTTTTGGACTTATTTTTATAAATGGAATCATGGGTCGTGGCTGAGCAGCGTCCGTTGAATACAAGCACCTCCTTCGTTCATCCGCTCACCAGGTGGGAGTTTATTCTCACTTCCAGTTCTGGTTGTTGCGAATGATGCCCTGGGGATCCTGCGCCTACGCACGACCTCAGACCCCACCCACCCCGGGCCTCCGCACCAAGACATACCCTCCCGTCTCCCATCCCCCCCCGCCGACTACGACCTCTGACCCCGCGGACCCTCGCCTACTCACGACCTATGACTCCAGTAGACGGCGCCCGGCTCACTACCTCCGACCATGCGGACCCCGCGCCAAGGGGCCTTGGAGCCGACCACGCACCCCTCGTGGCACCTGCTCCCAGTGCAGACGCGCGCGGAGCTGCAGACTCCTCCGGGTGACCCGCGGGCAGAGCTGACTCCCCCAGGCGCAGGCCGGGAGCGCGGACGTTTGGCCGCCTTACTCCCGGAAAGGGCTGCTGGGGGCCATTCCTTGCGGCCGCGCGTGATGCCGCAATGCGCTGCAAGGGACCCCGAGCGCAGGGTGGCACCTCTCGCGGCCCCACCGTGAGAACTGGGCGACAATGCAGAGCCAGAACCACCATCGAGCCCAGGCGAGGGGGCGCGCCCAGCCCGGGAGACCCTGAGCGGACGCCCCTCGGGCCACTGCCCTCCCAGGTGGGTGTCACGCGCAGGCAGTGGGAAGAACGGGCCCAGTCGGGGGAAGGCGGGGCTGGCGGGTAAGAGGCCGCCGCCCATCCAGGTGAGCAGATGGGCCCTGGGGCGTCAGCACTCTTAGCTGGAGGGGCTCGGATTTGGAGACAGAGGCCTTTGCACCTGACCCGCCCCGTCAATTTGGTGTCTTTGAGTGGCAGCCTCAGCTCACTGGCCACATCCGCCCCCGCCTGCGTCCCCCAAACGTCGCTCACAGCTGCAGCTTCACCTCCACCCTCAGCCCCTAGGTTAGCACCCTGGCTCTGTTTCTTGCTGCTCCTGCTCCTGCTCTGTCCTCTTTGCCCCTCTGCTCAGATTTTGCATGAACAAAATCAGAGAAGAACCAAACCCACTGCCTTGGAGTCAGTTCGGACTCATAGCGACTCTGTAGGAAAGAGTAGAACTGTCCCAAAAGCTTTCCAAGGCTGTAATCTTTATGGAAAGGAGCGCTGGTGGCACAGTGATGGCCTGCTAACTGAAAAGTTGGTGGCTTGAAACCATCAGCAGCTCAGCAGGAGAAAGATGTGGCAGCCTGCTTCTGTAATGATTTATGGCCTTGGAAACACTATGGGGTCGCTCTGAGTGGAAATCCGACAGCTACATCTCAGTTGAGCAGTTGGTGGGTTCTAACCACCGACCTTTCAGTTAGCAGTGGAACACTTAACCACTGCACCACGACGGCCCCTTTGCATGGAGCTTCCCTGAAACCCTACACCTAGCTCAGCCTGCACACCCTCGGGTCCTGCCTTTATGCCCAGCATGTGAACTTATGCCGACAGTTCTGCCACCAGTGATATTCGAGAGCAAGTTGGTATCCAGGCACTAACAGGCACCAAAAACTTTTAGGCTTTCTTTTTCCTTTTCCTCCTATGTCAGATTTCCTACTATGTCACCTCAATGTACCACAGGGGACCCCAAGTGCAGGGTGGCCCCTCTGGTGTGTGATCTGTCAGAACCTGGGCGACAACGGAGAGCCAGGACAGCTGCAAAACCAGCTCATCCCCACCATTAGGTCCAGGTGACGGGGTGCCGCCCAGCATCACCAACCCTCAGTGCTGAGCCAGGTCCAGGAGACTCATGTGACAACTCCTTGGGCCACTGCCCTTCCTGTTGGGTACTGCGACTCCAGGTGGGTGTCATGTACAGGTGGTGGGACTCATGGGCCAAGTTAGGAGGAGATGGGGCTGGGAAGGAAGACATCCTACAGTTTAAGGTATGAATGTTAATATTAATGTGGCCCCCCTCCTGCACTGATTTATTCTTGTGATTTCTGCCTGGACTGGTAAAGCCAACAGGGAAGATTAGCACATTCAGTTTCAAAAGGAGGAACAGAAATAGGCATGGTCTGCAGAGCTTTGTGTAGGGGTTGGGAGTTCCTGGGTGGCACAGATGGTGAAGAACTCAGCTGTTAATCAAAAGGTTGGTGGTCCAAATCTACCCAGAGGTGTCTGGGAAGAGATACCTGGTGATCTACTTGGGAAAAATCAGCCACCGGGTGCCGACACCGCTATCTCCATGTCCCTATGGAGTGCAGTTCTGCTCTGACACACATGGGGTCACCATGAGTTGGAGCAGACACCATGGCAAAAGGTTTAGAGGAAAGCAAACTCATTGGGGGGGATATTTACCTCAAGACCAGTAGTCCCAGTACAAGTGTGGGAAAGTCATTGTTGTTGTTAGATGCCACCAAGTTAGTTCCCACTCACAGCCACTGTCTTAGGTTGGGTTCTCTAGAGAAGCAAAACAGTGAAACATCTATATATGTAGTGAGAGAGAGAAAGAGAAAAATATTTATGAAGGAAACGGCTCATGCGGTTGTAGAGGCTGGAAAGTCCCAAATCCATGTACCAGGCTGGAAGATTATCCCTACTCATGTAGCTTCAAGGGCTGGCGAACTCAAGATCCAGATCTCAGAGGCTGACCGGTCCCAAGACTGACAGTTAAGCTGCTAGCTCAACTTCCCAGGACCTGAGGTCAGACGAACAGGAGCCAGCTGCAGGATCTAGAGCGAGCATAATTTAGTGATGCCTTCCAGAAAGTCAATCTATATTGGATGCAGGTCGCATCCCCAAGGAAACTCCCCTTCCACTAATTGGCTACTCACAGCAGATCCCATAATGGAGGTGATCACATTCTATCAGACCTCATCATGGAGGTGATTGCATCATTATAAGACTGCCAGACTACATCATAACTGCCAAACCACTGAGTATCATGGCCCAGCCAAGTTGACACACAACCTTACCGTCACAGTCCACTCCCTGTCAACTTGACACCTGTACACACCTCTCTAAGCCATACGTAATCTATAAAATCATACTTGAGCCTAAAATGATACAACTACCATGTTTACAACTGAAAACGCACTAGCCATGTTTATATCTTATATTTTATAGTTGAAGAAAACAAAAATATTTGATGCACACATACAGGGAAGAAATACTCATAACAAAGCCCACATTTCTGCAGCTGGTCACGTGGTTGTAACTGGTATTTAGAACTACCTTCTTCCACCACCCATTCTGTACTCTCTTTGCCCTCAGCGAGCACCACAGCTGGTTGTGGATCTTTGCCTGGTGGGGTGACCCAACCCTTCATTCCTTTAGTAGTTATGTTGGAGTTGGGTTGCTATAGTTTCCCATTGACTTTAATCACAGGACATGGTAGTACTAAGAGATGCTCTAAGGGATCTCCAGACATACTCATCTTACCTCCATTATGTAACATCAATCTGATTTCCTCTTGGTAATCAGGGTCAATCACACCAGCCAATGTGGTAACTCTCTTCTTTGCCTATTGATCCAGAGGCATAAGGATTCCAAAGTGGCCAGGTAGCAGTCTTAGATTCCAGTTCGATGGATTCGGTGATTTGTCTCCAGGTGGGAACATTTCTCCTTTGGAACTAAGACCCTTAGACCCGCAGAGCATAGGGAAGTGGGGACAAGAGGCAAAAATTTTGCAAGTGGGTTACTAGAGGTAATAGTGATTGGTGTTACTTCCATTTCCACCCTTTGATTCCTGGACGCATGAATCCTGGCTGTGGGAGAAGCAGCACCATGTATTGGACCCTGGTTTCGAGCATATGCAGCCTTCCTGAGAACATTTCCCCAGCCCTGTAAGGCATTACCACCTAGCTGGTACCATAATTGTGTCTTTAGAAGGCCATGCCATAGTTCTATCAAGCCAGCTGCTTCAGGATGTTGGGGAACATGGCAAGACCAGTGAATTCCATGTGCATGAGCCCATTGCTGCACGTCATTTGCTGTGAAGTGAGTCCCTTGATCCAAGGCTATGCTGTGTGGGATACCATGATGGTGAATAAGGCATCCTGTAAGTCCACAGATGGTAGTTTTGGTAGAAGCATTGCATGCAGGGAAGGCAAATTCATATCCAGAGTAAGTGTCTATTCCAGTAAGAACAAAACACTCCCCTTTCCATGGTGAAAGTGGTCCAATGTAATCAACCTGCTACCAGGTTGCTGGCTGATCACCTTACTTAGCAGTGGCTGTAGCCAAGACAGCCTTGGTGAGTGAAAGTTCATGTGACCGAGCCCATGCATAACCTCCATCCCTGTCACCATTGATGCTTTTTTGATGAGCCTATTGGGCAGGAACAGGAGTGGCTGGAGAAAGAGGATGACTGGTTTCTACAGCACATGTCATCCTATCCACTGGAATGTTAAAATCCTCCGCTGCTGTGGTCACCCTTTAGTGAGCAGTCACATGAGACACAAGTACCTTCACTTCTTTAGTCCATCCAGAGAGATCTATCCACATACCTCTTCACCATACCTCCTTGTTTCCAATTTTCCAGTCATGTTCCTTCCAAGTCCCTGACCAACCAGCCAAACCATTGGCCACAGCCCATAAATCAGTATACGATCACACATCTGACCCATTTCTCCTTCCTTCCAAGTGAAGTGAACAATTAGGTGCACTGCTCGAAGTCCTGCCCATTGGACAGGATTTCCCTTCACCACCACCCTCGAGGGGTATCCCAGAAAGGGACTATAGTGTTGCTGCTGTCCACCATCTGCTGATGCCTACATATCATGTGGAACCACCCGTAAACTAGGCACAAGTTTTCTCTTCCTCAGTCAACTGATCATGAGGAATTACCCATGAGGTCATAGGTGCACACCAGGAGGTGAAAGGTAATGTGACAGAAGTGGAGACCATGGGTATTCGGGCCATTTCCTCATGCAACTTACTTGTGCCTTCAGGTCCTTCTGGGGCCTGATATCATATATAACACTTCCATTTAATATTGGAGTGCTGCTATGCACATCTTATTTTATGATTCTGTGGGTCAGACAACACCCTATTCATGATGGGTGGCTGAGGCTGCCTGGTGACTTGATGGCCCATGGTTAAACATTCAGTCTCTGTTAAGGCCCAGTAACAAGCCAAAAGCTGTTTCTCAAAAGGAGAGTAGTTATCTGCAGAGGATGACAAGGCTCTACTCCAAGTTAGTAGGGATCTGCGCTATGATTAATGAATAGGGGCCTGCCCAAAACTCCAAACAGCATCTCTATCTGCTGCTGACACTTCAGACACCATTGGATCGGCCAGATTATATGGCCCAAGTGGCAGAGCTCCTTGCGTGGCAGCTTGAATCTGTTGCACAGCCATCTTTTGCCCTGGAACCCTACAAAATTAGCAGCTTTTCAAGACGCTTGACAAATAGGCTGGAGTAGCACACCAAGATGAGAGGTATGTTGCCTCCAAAATCCAAAGAGTCCCACTAGGCATTGGGGCTCCTTTTTTGTTGTGGGAGGGACCAGAAGCAATAATTTACCCTTCTCTTTAGTAGGTGTGTCTTGACATGCCCCACACCACTGAACCCCTAGAAATTTCACTGACAGATTTCTCACCCTCTAGCACACAAACATTCTACCATTAGTCCAGAGTCACAGACGCTTCTTCTTTACTAGGTCCAATCACCATAATGTCATCAGTGTGATGGACCAGTGTGATGTCTTGTGGAAGGGAAAGGCGATCAAGCTCCCTTTGGACTGAATTATGACATAAGGCCAGAATGTTGATAAACCCTGAAGTAGGATACTCAAGGTGTATTGTTGGCCTTGCAGCTGAAGCAGACTGCTTCTGGTGGTCCCTAGAAACAGGTATGGACAAAAAGACATTGGCCAGATCAACAGGTGCATATCAGGTACCAGGAAATGTATTACTTTGCTCGAGCAATCTGGAAAACAAGCTACAACTGGAGTCACCACCTGGTTAAGTTTTCAATAACCCACTGTCATTCTCCAAGATCCTGCTGTTTTTTGCACAGGCCAAATAGGTGAGTTGAATGAGGATGTGGTGGAAATCACCACACTGCACCCTTCAAGTCCTTGATGGTGGCAGTAATCTCTGTAATCCCTCCATGAATGTGGTATTGGTTTTGTTTTGCTATTTTCCTAGGTGGGAGCAGTTCTAATGGCTTCCACTTGTCTTCCTACCATAATTGCCCTTAGTCCCTTTGTTAGGGATCCACTGTGAGGCCTCTTCCAGTTACTGTGTATATCTATTCCAATTATGCATTGGGGAACTGAGGAAATCACTACAGGATGGATTTGGGGACTCACTGGACCTACTGTGACAGACATGGGCCAAGACTCCATCAATAACCTGACCTCCATATGCCCCCACTCTGACTGGTGGGCCACAGTGATATTTTGATCTCCTAGGATTAGTGTCAGTGCAGTAATCCTGAAAAGTCTGATTACTGCCTTTTCTCCAATGAACAGTCACTCTTATAAAAGGGCATAGATTCCTTTGGGGAAGGCTGGGAGAAAGATTAACAGTATAAATTTTTGGCAGTGTAGTGAGGTCTTTCCCCAGTGGAACCCAGCCTCCACTTCAATCAAGGGGTTGTGGATCTTTAAACTTGCTCAAGTCTCAGAATTGATTAAGGGGCTGTGACTCTCTATTCTGGCAATTTGAGTTAGACTGCTATTCACTTGACCTAGCATTCTGCTTGTACAGGTGAAGTAAATATTTAGTAGATTTCCCATCTATTTGCCTCCAGGAACACCATGACCAAGTACCCAACACCATAAGTCCATACCAGTCAGACTATTCTGATTACTACTTTGACTCCACTGTCCATTATGGTATCGATGCTTCACCTTGTCTTTGTCAACTGAGTGCCACGACTTGGCCCCTACCACCATGGGATCCATTCAGCCCCAGTGTAGTTAGGTGTTTTAATTCAGTTAGTGCATGTCATAGATTGAATTGTGTCCCCCCAAAAAATATGTGTCAACTTGGTTAGGCCATGCTTCCCAGTATTGTGTGGTTGTCCTCCATTTCGTGATTATAATTTTATGTTAAGAGGATTAGAGTGGGATTGTAACACCACCCTTACTCAGGTCACCACCCAGATCCAGTGTAAAGGGAGTTTCCCTGGGGTGTGGCCTGCACCACCTTTTATCTCTGAAGAGATAAAAGGAAAGGGAAGCAAGCAGAGAGTTGGGGACCTCATACCACCAAGGAAGCAGCACTTGGAGCAGAGTGCATCCTTTGGACCCAGGGTCCCTGCACCTGAGAAGCTCCTCTAGCAGGGGAAGATGGAGGACAAGGACCTTCCTCCAGAGCCGACAGAGGGAGAAATCCTTCCCTGGAGCTGACACCCTGAATTTGGACTTTTAGTCTGTTTCGCTGTGAGGAAATACATTTCGTTTTGTTAAAGCCATCCACTTGTGGTATTTTCTGTTATAGCAGCACTAGATGACTAAAACAGTGCAGTTGCCACTATCAAATCTGACTTAAATAAAATAGCAACCACACCAGTCTTTAAGAATGCTGGGCTCCCTTCACAATTTTTTTCCTCACCATTGTGGTAAAAACTATGTTCTTTGAGAACTCTGTGTGTGGGTCTAACCTGATAAATTCACTCTAATATGTCAATTTCCATAAGCCTTTGATTATCTTCTACTACCGCATACCAAGGTAGGCCTAGTACTTCGGCTTCATTTAGTGTAGGCCACCATGTAATCCATGCTTCAGTGACCTAATCAAATAAACCATTAGATCCTTTTCTAACCTCTTGAGCTGAAACATTGAATGAAGAATCTGGGCTTAGCAGGCCCATATCAATAAACTCAGAATGATCCATCTTTATGTTTTTTGCACCATTATCCCACACCCTTAATAACCATTCTCACACATATTCCACAGGTTTCTGTTTGTACATATCAGAAAAACCAAGCTGGTCTGTTGGGGTGTAGTGTACCTCCTCATGTATCACACTTTGTACTTCATCTTTTGGGGCTTTTTGGGACTTAAGTCTAGTTATAGGTCTGAAAGCCAAAATGGGTGATGGGGATATGTTTTGACAACATTCAGCATTGTCTGGTAAAACATCTGCCTCAGGTGATGCCCCAGGCAAGGACTCAGACAAAAGTTCTTCAGACACAGCTGAGTTAATCTCATTAGATGGGGGTGGAGGGGCTAACAGTTTTACTGGGGAGGGTGGTTTGAGTAGTCTCTTCAGATGAGAATGAGAGGGCCAGTTCTGTTGGGAGGAGTGATTCAATGGAATTTAGGGGCACTGTCCACAGCTTGGAAACCCTAGTGGCATAGTGGTTAAGTGCTACGGCTGCTAAACAAAGGGTCGGCAGTTCGACTCCACCAGGCGCTCCTTGGAAACTCTATAGGGCAGTTTTGCTCTGTCCTATAGGGTCGCTATGAGTCAGAATTGACTCGACAGCACTGGGTTTGGTTTGGTATGGTCCGCAGCTTCTTGATTATTTGCCCATACATCCCCATCTCAAGTTTCAGGATCCCATTTCTTCCCAATCAGTGCCCTCACTTTCAGTAACCACTCAGATTTGGGAATTCCGTTGACATCATAATTCAGCCAGTCTTGAGATAAGACTCTGGGTTTGGTTTTTGGAAATATCAGCTCTGTTACTACAAGGAATAAGGATTTCTTTCAAGGCACAAATGGAAACTTGGAGGTCATTTATGCAGCACTGGAGCTTTGACTCTGAAGCCCTGAGCCTATTTCTTTATCTCACCCCTTTGTCTAGTGAAAATAGGACCAATGAACCAGCTATTCTTATACTTCTCATTATGACAAAATTGTGGAAAGCATTGCCATCTTTATTACTGAAAACAGTCATCAACATCTTTAAGATTAACCAGACTTGAGAACCAATTTAGAAAACAGATCTTTACAATTTTGTTTTTTTTAGAATCACTTCTGCTACCAAATGTCTTAAGGTGGGTATATATCAAGGAAATGGCTCATGTGGTTGTAGAGGCTGGCATGTCCCGAATCTGTGGGTCAGGCTGGAGGGTTCTCCCAACTCAAGTAGCTTCAGAGACTGATGAACCCAAGATCCAATCTGCAGAGACTGATTAATCCCAGGACCCACAGGTAAGCTGCTAGCTCAAGCCCCAAGAACCAGAGATCAGAAGAAAAGAAGCCAGCTGTAGGATTCAGAGCTGAAAAGCCAGTGAGACTTGCTAGAAAGTCCACTTATATTGGATGCAGGCCACACCTCCATGGAAATTCCCTTTCAGCTGATTGGCTACTCACAGCAGACCCCATCACGGAGGTGATCATATCGTATCAGATCTCATCATGGATGTGATTGCATCATTATAAGACTGCTGTCATGGATTGAATTATGTCCCCCCAAAAATGTGTGTATCAACTTGGTTAGGCCATAATTCCCAGTGTTGTGTGGTTGTCCTCCATTTTGTGATTGTAATTTTATGTTGAGAGGATTAGAGTGGGATTGTGACACCACCCTTACTCAGGTCACCTCCCTGATCCAAGGTAAAGGGAGTTTCCCTGGGGTGTGGCCTGTACCACCTTTTATCTCTGAAGAGATAAGATGAAAGTGAAGCAAGCAGAGAATTGGGAACCTCATACCACCAAGAAAGCAGCACCAGGAGCAGAGTGCATCCTTTGGACCTGAGGTTCCTGTGCTGAGATGCTCCAAGACCAAGGGAAGACTGATGACAAGGACCTTCCTCCACAGCCAACAGAGAGCAAAAGCTTTCTCCTAGAGCTGATGCCCTGAATTTGGACTTGTGGTCTACTTGACTGTGAGAGAATAAATTTCTCTGTTAAAGCCATGCACTTGTGGTATTTCTGTTATAGCAGCACTAGATAACTAAGACAACTGCCAAGCTACATCATAACTGCCAAACCACTGAAGATCATGGCCCAGCCGAGTTGACACACAGCCTTGACCATCATAAAAAATATAATAGAGCAAACACAGTCTGGTCCTGCACCATTCTCACAATCTTTGCTATGTTTAAGCTCATTGTTGTAGCCACTGTGACAGTCCATCTTGTTGAGAGTCTACCTCTTTTTCACTGACCTTCTGCCTTACCAAGCATGATGTTCTCCATGGAATAGTCCCTCCTGATGACATGTACAGAGTACGTGAGACAAAGTCTTACCATTTTCACTTCCAAGAAGCACTCTGGCTGTACTTCTTCCAAGGCAGACCTGTTTGTTCTTGCAGTTTATGGAATATTCATTATTCTTTGCCAACACCATAACTCAGAGGCATCATTTCTGTGGTCTTCATCATTTATTGCCCAGGTTTTGCAGGCATATGAGGCAGTTAGAAATATCATGGCTTGTGTCAGTAGGCTAGAAGTCCTCAAAGTGACATCTTTTCAGCACTTCGAAGAGGTCTCTTGCAGCAGATTTGCACAATGCAATATATTGTTTAATTTCATAACTGCTGTTTCCTTGGGTGTTAATTGTAGATCCAACTGAACTGAAATCCTTGACAACTTCAATCTTCATTTATCATGATGTTGCTTACTGGTAAGTTGTGAGAATTTTTGTTTTCTTTATGTTGAGGTGTAATCCATACAGAAGACTGTGGTCTTTGATCTTTATCTGTAAGTGCTTCAAGTCTTCTTCACTTTCAGCAAGCAAGGTTGTGTCATCTGCATAATGCGGGTTGTTAATGAGTCTTCCTCCAATCCTGATGCCCTGTTCTTTATATAGTCCTGCTTCTCAGATTATTTGCTCAGCATACAGATAGAATAAGTATGGTGAAAGGATACAACCCTGAGGCACACCTTTCCTGATTTTAAATCACTCAGTATCCCTTTGTTCTGTGTGAATGACTGCCTCATGGTCTGTGTACAGGTTCCACATGAGCACAAATAAGTGTTGAATTCCCATTTTTTGCGATGTTACCCATAATTTGTTATGATCCACACAGTCAAATTCCTTTACATAGTCAATAAAACATGAGTAAACTTCTTTCTGGTATTCTCTGCTTTCAGCCAAGATCCATCTGACCTCAGAAAAGATATCCCTTGTTACACGTCCTCTTTCGAATCTGGCTTGACTTTCTGGAGATTACCTGTTGGAGCACTGCTACAACAATTTTTAGATTATCTTGAGCAAAATTTTACTTGCATGTGATATTAATGATATTTTTCTATAATTCCTGTGTTCTATTTCATTACCTTTCTTTGGAATGGGCACAGATATGGATTTCTTCCAGTCAGTTGGCCAGGAAGATGTCTTCCAAATTTCTTGGCTTAGATGAGTGCGCACCTCCAGAGCTGCATCCATTTGTTGAAGCATCTGAATTTGTATTCCACCAGTTCCTGGAGCCTTGTTTTTTGCCGGTGTTTTCAGTGCAGTTTGGACTTCCTCCTTCAACATCATCAGTTCTTGATCAGGCTACCTCCTGAAATGGTGGAACATCAACCAATTTTTTCTGGTACAGTGACACTATATATTCCTTCCTTCATCTTTTGATGCATCCTGCATGGTTCAATAGTTTGTTCATATAGTCCTTCAAAATTGCAACTCGAGGGTTGAATTTTTTTTTTTTTTTTTTTGTTCTCTTAGCTGGAGAAATGTTTAGCGTGTTCTTCCCTTTTGGTTTTGTAACTCCAGGTCTTTGCACATTTCATTATACTTTACTTCGCCTTCTTAAGCCATCTTTTGAAATCTTCTGTGCAGCTCTTTTACTTCATTTCTTCCATTTGCTTTGGCTAGTTTATGTTCAAGAGCAAATTTCAGAGTCTCTTCTAACATCCCTTTTTGTCTTTTATTTCCTCTCTTTTTGATGACCTTTTACTTTCTTCGTATATAATGTCTTTGCTGTCATCCCACAACTTGTCTTTGGTCATTAGTGTTCAACATGTCAAATCTATTCTTGAGATGGTCTCCAAATTCAGGTGGAATATACTCAAGATTGTACTTTGGCTCTCGCGGCCTTTTTAAAATTTTCTTCAAGTTGAACCTGCATGCAAGCAACTGATGGTCTGTCCTTCAGTCAGCCTCTGGCCTTGTTCTGAATGATAATATCGAGCTTTTCCATCAACTCTTTCCACATATATGGCCCATTTGATTCCTGTGTTTTCCATCTGGTGAGGTTCACATGTATAATCATTGTTTATGTTTGGGAAACAGGAAAGATTTTGAAATGTTCTTTTTGATGAATAATGAGACACATTTCTCTTCAATTTGTCATTCTAGGAATATGGACCGTACGATTGTCTGATTCAAAATTTCCAGTACCTGTCCATTTCAGCTCAGTAATGCTTAGGATATCGATCTTTAGATGTTCCATTTCATTTTTGACTTCCAGTTTTCCTAGATCCATACTTCATACATTCCATGTTCTGATTATTAATGGATATTATCATGTCACATCAGCTTTACTCCGCCTACTTCATTAAGGTCAACTCTACTTTGAGGAGGTTGCTCCTCCCAAGTTGTATTTTGGGTGCCTTCCAACTTGAGGGGCTTAATTTCCTTCAATATATCAGACAAAGTTCTGCAGGCATCTTAGTTATCTAGTGCTGCTATAACAGAAATACCACAAGTGGATGGCTTTAACAAAGAGAAATTTATTCCGTCACACTCTAGTAGGCTGGAAGTCCAAATTCAGGGCTTTAGCTCCAGGGGAAGGCTTTCTTTCGGCTCTGGAGGAAGGTCCTTGTCGTCAATCTTCCCCTAGACTAGGAGCTCTCAGTGCAGGAACCCCAGGTCCAAAGGACATGCTAGTTTCCTGGCTGTTTCTTGGTAGTATGATGTCCCCCGTCTCTCTGCTTACTTCTCTCTCTCTTTTTTTTTTTTTATCTCAAAAGAGATTGTCTTCAGGCACAATCTAACCTTGTAGATTGATTCCTGCCTTATTAATATAACCCCTGATGTAATGTGTTCTGCTGACTTCCTTCATGCCTGACCCACCATTGTACCTTGGAAGCAGTTAACTTGTATTCTAGGTTTTAGGAATGTAGAGGAATTTTTGGATTTTGGACTTGGAGTTGATTTAAGATTTTTGCTATGATATGATGGGATAAATGTGTTTTACATGTGGCAAGGACATGGATTTTTGGGGTCAAAGGGTGGAATGTCATGGATTGAATTGTGTCCCCCCAATGTATCTGTCAAGTTGGCTATGTCATGAATCCCAGTATTGTCTGGTTGTCTACCATTTGGTCATCTGATGTGATTTTCCTATGTGTCATAAACCCTATCTCTATGATGTTAATGAGATGTGATTAGCGGCAGTTATGTTAATGAGGTAGGACTTAATCTACAAGATTGGGTTGTGTCTTGAGCCAATCTCTTTTGAGATCTAAAAGAGAGAAGAGAGCAGAGAGACGTGGGGAACTCATACCACCAAGAAAAGCAGTACCAGGAGCAGAGTGCCTCCTTTGGACCTGGGGTTCCTGCACGGAGAACCTCCTAGACCAGGAGAAGATTGATGACAACGACCTTCCTCCAGAGTTAACAGAGAGAGAAAACCTTCCCCCAGAGCTGGCATCCTGAGTTCAGACTTCCAGCCTATAAGACTGTGAGAGAAAAAATTTTTCTTTGTTAAAGCTATCCACTTTGGCATTTCTGTTATAGCAGCACTAAATAACTGAGACATCTGCTATTCATAAGGTTTCCACTAGGCATGTTTTTTTTCCTTCTTCCTAGTCTGTTTCAGTCTGGAAGCTCTGCTGAAACCTGTCCACCATGGGTGACCCTGCTGGTATTTGAAATACCAGGGACATAGCTTACAGCAACACACAAACCACCACCATATGACAAACTGACAGACACATGGTAAGGGAAAGCCATTAGCAAGGATGAGAATGTCCAATGGGTTCAGAACACAGCATCTCCTTGAAGCCTAATAATGGGTAGGATACTGTCAGTTGTGTGCCTAGCAAAATGAGTCTCAGGGCTGGAATTAACTCACATTTCAGACCTTACTTTACACGACCAGTTTCCCTCGAGTGAAGTCAGAAAAGAGGCAGGGTCCGGAAATGGAATGTGTGCTGTTTGAAACTTGATACAGCAAAGCATAGATCCTCTGAGAACAAGAGGGTGGACGAACCCCAGAGGGTTAAGGTCAGGGTTAGAGTTAGGAGGTTGCCTATGGTACAGTGAATAATTACTTGATATGGCCCTTCTGGCCATAGTCTTTGTAACTCCCATCAAATGACTGGGTGAGACTATGCAAATGAGGTATATAGAGCCCAACGCTAATCAGGGAATTGGTCAATTTTGTCATCCCTTTTTTTTTCTAGGCTTAAAGGGAGACACAGAGAGAGAGAGACTAGGAGCTGTAATACAGAAGACAGAGGGAGAGCTGTAGCACCTGAGAGGGTGAGAAGTAGTGGTGGAGAAATGGTGGCAGCAGAACCCAAGGCGATTGGCAGTTGATGGAGTGGTGGGCTTCCTGGCCCATGGAGCAAGAAAGCTTTGCTGAACACCTTTGGGCAGGAGGCTTGCTGGAAGAGTAGGGTGCCTCCAGGCACTTGGTAGAGCTGGGTTTTCTGACCCATGGAGCTAGAGCTAAGCGCCTCTGGGCCAAGACTTACTGGCAGAGTGCGGTGACTCCAGCACTTATTGGCAGAGCTAAAAAGCTTTGTAACACTTCTCTGAGCAGGGCAGAGGCCAGGGCAAGGGGCCAAGGGCCAGGGAGAGACCTGCCTGTGGGCACAGCTGAGAAGAGGTGTCCTGACTGAAGAACTGTATCCTGAGAATTCCTGATCCTGAACTGTAACCTGTTACTTCCCTAACAAACTCCATAACTGTGAATATTGTCTGTGAGTTCTGTGTGGCCATTGCAATGAATTATCAAACTCAGCAGAGAAGTAAAGTGTGCCTTGGAAGGGACAGATGATGTCAGAATTGGTAAAAAGGGCTGTTGAGAGGAGGCGTGTCTGACCTCAGTGTCATAGGAATCAGCCTTGGGCTGTTGATCTTGATTCTCCTGCCCCCTTGTGAAGTTAAAGGAGATCAGATGTCTCTGCCACAACAATTTTACAATCTTGATTAGGGTCGATGCCAGGGTTAGGGTTTTAGAGTTAAGATTAGGGTTAGGGTTGTAAAGTCAGGGCGAAGGCACAAGATAAAACTTCTCCACCCAGTTCTCTTTGTGAGTGTGTGTTGGCAGTGTTCTGACATTCCTGTGTTTGTGGGGGCTTCTCCCTTGAGGACTGAGAGGCAAACTAGTTGTAGACAGTGTCAGATTAAAGGGCGGGCTGTACAGGCAGCTGCCTGGGTTGTGAGACTTTGTGAGATGCCAAACCAGTATGTCAAAACTAATTTGAATAAAATATTATCAAACCAAGTAAATATCAAGTAGTTATCCTATATTTATTAGATGTTCCCAAAGCATGTGCTATTTCACAGTGGCAAAAATAGGGTGCATGAAACCCTGCTGCAAAAATGGTACGGTGGTGTCAGTCTTCCTCTCACTTCACAAGGGGGAGGAGAATGAACGTCAACATCAGCCCAAAGCTGATTCCTATGAGATGGAGGTCAGACATACCTCCACCCTCCAAACTTTTTGCTGATTCTGACACCAGCCATCCCTCTCACAGCACTCTCTACTTCTTTGCTGGGTTCGATAATTCATTGCGATGGCTGCACCGAACTCATAGTTATGGGGGTTATTAAGGAAGTAACAAGTTACGGCTCAGGATCAGGAATGACTCAGTTCATTGATCAGGATAGTTTCTTTCAGCTGTACCCTCAGGCAACCCTGTCCCTTGGCACCTCAGCCTGGCCTCTGCCCCTACTCAGGTGTTACCTCTGCCCTGCACGGGTAAGTGTTGCAGGTTTTCAGCTCCATCAAGTGCCTGGAGGCACCCCAATCCACCGGCAAGCCTCCTCCCTGAAGGAACTGAGCTCTCTCACTCTGTGGGTCGGCACACCCACTGTATCCACCTCACTCCATGGGTCAGGAAGCCCACCTTGCCATCTGGAGCCAGTCTCCTGAATCTACTGCTTCCCTATCTCTGCCATGCTTCTCGCTGTCTTGTGCCCTTGCCAGTGTTACAACTCTGTCTCCTGGGTCTAGGAGGTTCTTGGTGGAGGGACCCCATGTCCAAAGGACATACCCCATTCCTGGCTTTTCTTCTTCTTGATGGTAAGGAGGTCTCTTCTCCTGCCTCACCTCTGGAATTGGCTCCCTTTAAACCTTTTGGTATGGAAAAATTCACCAATCCCCTTGTTAGGATTCCATACACCTTATTTGCATGGTCCACCCCCACAAGTATTCCATGCACCTTATTTACATTATTAGCAAGCTGTCCGGTCCCCTTGGTAGGCCACAAGCACCTTCTTTGTGTAGTCCCACCCAGTTATTTTGTGAGAATAGCCTAGAAAGGCCACTTTGAAGTAAGTCACTACACTGCACCCCAGTAGCTTTTTCTTGTATAAATTACATCTACTCTTCACATATTGGCTATGTTGTTATTCTACATTTTGCATTTGGTTTGGTTTTTGGTTTTTTGGTTATTATATAGCTGAGCACATGATTCAATTGATATTATCAAGATCTAGGGTTTCTCCTACTGGAGAAAGGAAATGTAGGTACTGAAAGGGAGAGGAGAGGACAGTTGCCGGAGTGTTAGATTAGAATTAGCATAATTAGCATCCATTCATAATGTACACATATACTTATGTGAGGAAAATGATCTTCAGAACTTAGCCCATAAACAACATCATGATAAATAGTGAAGAAATTGAAGTTTTCATACTAGCATAGTAGTGAACTTTTCATGATATATTAAAACAGTAGTTTAAATATGAGAATATTTTCTATAGCAGGTGTGGTATAGTGATATTTGTGTTATTTTCTTAAACACTTAAACAGTGCTTACTGTGTGTCAGGTGCCATGGACCAGATGTAAATAACTAAAAATTTTATTCAAAACTGTGCGTGTGTTACGTTGTCTCCTTTGGGCCAGGTCTGTGGTATCAAGGTAAGTTCTGGGAGAGGAAACAGCTTAATACACATGCTTAGCACCATGAGTTTCTATATGGGTTAGGGTTGGAGTTTGATTGGTGTGTTAGGGCTGTAGGGTTTTAGGGTTAGGGTTAGAGTCAGAGCCTAGTGTCAGAGTCCAGGTCTAGGATCAGGGTTCAAGGACCAGGGTCAAAGGCCAAAGTTAGGGGTTAAGGGTCAGGATCCAGGATTATATGTTTATTGGTGTGCCAGTTCATCATCTCTGACACCAGCCACTCCTCCCCTCAGCACCTTTCTTTCCCATGTTGGGTTCATTAATTTGCTGCAGTGTCTCACAGAACTCATGAACTATACTTCCAGTTAACCGATATATTGAGTTACAGCTCAGTAGACAACTCGGGTTAGGAATCAACTTGGAAATAACAGGATTCAACTTAAGATGCAATTGGTTAACCAGAATGGCTTTCTTGCAGGCTAGCCCTTGGATTAAAAATCCTCCCTGATGGTGTAGTTCTCAATCAGGACCTTGGCCATTTCTCTGCTGTCCCCTCAGATGTTAGCCTCTCTGCAACTAACTGTCCCAGCTCACAGCCTATGTAGCAGCTTGCTCAGCTATTAGCTGCTTTCTGCCATCAGGCCTCTTTTCTGCCAGGCCTCTCTGCTGATAACCTTCCAAAGTACTTTTCCAAAGAACCTAGACAAAAGGCCACATAAAGGAACTCACTGTACCACAGACTACCTTCTAGACTTTTGGCCATGGTTCTCTCACATACTTAAAATTCAGAGGGTTACTTCTCCCTCCCCATACACCTGACCAGCAGTATTACAATCTTGGAACCCTGGTGGCACAGTGGTTAAGAGCTCGGCTGCTAATGAAAGGTTGTCAGTTTGAGTCCACCAGCTGCTTCTTGGAAACCCTATGGGGCAGCTCTATGTGTCCTGTAGGGTCAATATGACTCAGAATTCACTCGATGGCAGCAGGTTTTTGGTTATTATAATCTTATTCCAAATCAGTCACTAACAAGTAGTCCATCCATAGGACAAAACCCTCAGAGTGAGGTAACTCAGGTACTAGCCATGCAGGTCTGCTGCAGATGTCTGTCTGATCTGGATAGGTTCTCCAAAAGGCCATCCCAACTTCACCCTTTCTGACATGTGATAAAATTTAACTGAGAGAATATTGTTCCCTTGCTCTCAGTCTCTCTTGAGGTAGATTTCCCATGCTGCATGACCCATTTATTCATTCCTTTATATTCAGCTGTTATTTCTTCTTCCTTCTATTTGTCATTTATTTTTACCCAAATTTTCCACCTTGGGAAGGGACATCAGGTTCAGCTGCTGTGCCAGTCCAGGTCACTGGTAGCAATACCAGTCTAGCAAGAGCTTCTCCCTTGGTCCACTCCTATCTATATGGGGTAGGGTTACATAGGTACAATGGGCTATCTCGACCACTAGGCAACACGACAGTATTCACTGTCAACCCTAGTTTTTTCAGATGGGGGAAGGTATAATGCATCCTATCAGGTCCTTGAGAATTCTAGTGTACAGGTTTAGGGGTATAGTTACAGTCTTTTGCTTAGGAATCACCCCTGCATTTGGCACCAACACCTGCATCCCTGATCCTGGGGCCACGGCATCTGGAAGGAAAAAAGCAATTTTGGGTTATATGTGGAAGAATTGTAGAGTTGCACCAACATCCTCCCTCAGCCCCTGTTCCCCACATCCCTCAGAGATACGTAGGAATCTGTCCAATGGCTATCTTCCCTTTGCCCCTCTCTTGTTGAGAGTGAGCACAGACTCATGAAGGTGTGTAAGCCAGCCCTTCATGCCTTTATCTCCCCATTCTAGATAAGTGCTTCAATTGCCCGTTCTAATTTTCTATTAACCCATTACTCTCAGGGCGATATGCAAGTTGGTGTATCCATTTAATATTATGTTTCTTTGCCCATTGCTGCACACTGTAGACTGTAAAGTGTGTTCTTTGGTCTGATGAAATATATCTTGGTGGCCCAAATTGGTACATTATCTTTTGTTCCAATACCTTAATGGTGTTTTTGGTATCTGCATCAACCACTGGGTATGCAAAGCCAAGTCCAGAGTAAGTGTGTATTCCTGTCAGGACCTATTTGTAGCCCTCTGGAGCCACTGGCATCAGTGGTCCAATGTAACTGACTTGCCAGCTATGTGCAGGGTGTTCCCCCTGGGTAATCTGCCCTATATCCATCTGCAACCTCCATCTTTCTTGCTGGAAGACAGAGCAATCCTTTTTAGCATTTTGTACCACTATGCAAGAGGGATATGTCTGGATTCAGCCCACTTATGCATTGCTGTGGCACCCCCATGCCCACTCACTTCAGGTGGCCACCTGAATTGAGTATAACAACAGGCCCACTTGCTGATTCCAGTTGCCTTCCAATCTGAGAAAGAGGTTCTTCTGATGGGCATTAGCATGGCCTACTTTAATGCACCCTCTAAATTCCCAGAGTGCTTTCCATTGGACCATGCCCTACAGAGGTGTTCCTTTAATAGTACAATTTTCCATCGAGCATTTGTCTGACCGTATAGCCAGGTCATTGGCCACTGCCCATGAATCGATAAAAATCCAAATGTATGAGGTCTCACCATTGTTCAGTTCTTCCATCACAGCGAGGAAAACAACATGCAGTTCAGCCCATTGAAATGACCTGTTTCTACCTTATTCAATGAGGGTCTTTCTACCTGCTCGTCTTAATGCAGCAGCTTTTCACATCAAATGTCATCCACGTTCCCTGTAACTGTCATTCATGAACCACGCAGCTTCCTGCTGTTCACTGGACACAGTCTATGCAGCGATAGATTCTGGCAACTTCTCAGGTGGTTCCAGGTAGGACCTATGAGAAAAGAGGCTACTCGCTTGTGAATATGGTGGGTGTCCCCTGCATTGCTCTGTATAAAAATGGCATGGTGGTGTCAGACTTCACCTAACCTTCACAAAGGGGAGGAGAGAGAAGATCATCAGCCCAAGGTTGATCCCTATAAGCTGTAGGTCAAACATACCTCTACCCCCCAATGTTTTTTTTACCAATTACGACAACAGCTGTCCCTCCTATGGCACTCTCTCCTTCTCTGCTTGGTTTGATAATTCATTGCAGTGGTCACGCAGAACTCACAGACCATACTCAGTTATGGAATTTATTAGGGATGTAACAGTTTACAATTCAGGATCAGGAACAACTCAGGATACAGTTCTTCAGTCAAGACAGCTTCTTTTCAGCCATGCCTGCAGGCAAGCCTCTTGGCCCTCAGGCCCCTGGCCTGCTCTCTCCTGTGCTCTGGCAAATGTTACAAAACTCTTTAGCTCTGCCAGTAAGTGCCCAGAGACACCCCACTCTACCAGCAAGTCACCTGCTTGAAGGCACTCAGCTCTTTCATTCCGTGGGTCTGCACACCCACTGTAGCTGCCTCACTCTGTGGGCTGGGAAGCCAACTGTGCTGTCTCGTGCTGGTCTCCTGGTTCTGCTGCCACCATTTCCCTGCCTCTGGATTCTGCCATGCTTGCTGCCGCTTCTCCTGTCTCTAGTGTTACAGTTCTTTGTCTCCTGGATCTAGGAGGTTCTCAGCTCAGGGACTCTGGGTCCCAAGGATGTGCTCCACTCCTGGCTCTTCTTCTTGGTGATAGTGAGGTTGCCTCTTGCCTCTGGGATTGGCTCCCTTTAAGGCTAGCAGGATGGTAAGACTGACCAACCCCCTTCTGTACACTTAATCTGCATGGTATCACCCCCCACAAGGATTTCATGCACCTTATTTGCATTATTAGCAAGCTGTCCAATTCTCTTGGTGGGCCACAAACAATTTATGTACGTAGTCCCATCCAGTCATTTTGTGACAGCCTCAAAGACCATAGCTAGAAGTGCTATATTAAAGTAATTCACTACATCATACACCAGTAGCTTTTTCTTACTACTCACTTATGAACTGTCTTATTATTTGACATTTCACATTTACAGCAATATTGAAAAATCTACTATCCAACTATTTTGCTCATTAATGAGGTGGTGGGCATGGCAGCAATGGCTGTGGGGTGTCTTTTCCCTTGAGGAAGGTCTCTGGGCAGTTTCCAGGAAGCTGGGCTGCACTGTTTCATGCCCCCCGGTTCCTTCTTGCAGGCGGGGGCACCGCATCTAGTTGCCTCGGGGTAGGCTTCTGTGTGGCCATGGCCTCTGGACAGACACACAGACTGCATGGAGGCAGCGGGTGACTGTTCTGGTTTCCCTGCTTCTGTATGACCCTGCTTCTATGTGACCTGAGGCCCTACAGGTCAAAATTGCTGTTGGGTGGGAAGGGAGGAAAGAAAGAAGCATCAGAGAGGGTGTTTGGAGGAAATTTTTGCAAGTTTGATAACATCCCAAAGTGAGCTGAACTGATTTGAAGCCTCTGCCTCGATGGGGCTGGGTACATGGCCAGGCTCCCAGTGCCCTTGCAGGAAGTCCTAACTCTGCGTGACTTGCCAGGGACAGAAGGCAGAGTAAGCACTGGGATTGTGAATGCAGGTTTTGCAGGGATTTGAGTGGAGCCCTGGAAGAGGCTCTGCAAGGTAAGTTCTGACCCAGCACAGGAGGAAAGTGAAGTGGTTAAGCCATGGGCCCTCCAGTCCCACAGCCTGGCTTTATCCAGCTTTGTTTCCTCTAAGCCTCCTTCTCTGCAAAGGAATAATCCATAACTGGGCTCATCACAGTGATGAGCACATCAGTAAATCTCAGCAGTTATTATTTCTATGATATTTTCTAAAAAAAAAATCAGAAAAATGGATGGTCTGAAAACAAACAAACAAACAAAAAACTCCATTTTTGTATAATGCTGATTTTCACATAATGACCTGGTCTTTGAAACCAACCATGTTGACAAGTGAGTGGGCATATTTCCATTTTATTAAAGAAGCATTTGGACACTGCCTTAATGGAGTGTTTTCCTGACATCACCCAAGACATTATTGGTATTTCAGGTTTCACGATGATTTTGTGTCCTTTCGTTGAGGCAGCCTTCATCAATACCCAATAGCAGGCTAAAAATTTAGCTTTAAATGATGTGTATCATGCTGCAGCTTCTTGAAACTTTCTAGTTCAGAATCACTGTGGTTGCCATAGGGCGGTGTTCTCTGGTTTTGCCATAAGCTCCGCTCTGTGTAAGTACGTGTGGCAAACGCCTCCAAAATCATGCCTGAATGTGGATCATAAGGGCCTAAAGGCAGAGATAGTGAAACCACTTTCTCTAATTCAGACATAACCTGATCTTGCCCTGGCACCCATTTGAATACAGTTTTCTTCTGAGTGGTTTTATGGATGGGAGCTAGCAATATTCCCAGATGTGGAATATGTGTTCTCCAAAATCTGAATAAACCAGCAAAGTTTTGAGTCTCCTGCTTAGTCTTGGAGGTAGGGAGCTACAGTAGCTTATTCTTGGTTGCCTGCAGAATGTCACGGGTGGTCCCCACCCAAGTTATCCCCAAGAATTTCACGTTTTGAGTAGGGCTCTGGATTTTTGCTAGATTTATTAACCAGCCTCTGTTGGTCAAGGAGGGCAGCACTGTATTCAAATCAGTTCTAGCGTGTTCTTCAGCGTTTGACTTTAATATAATATTGTCAATATAATGTATCATTACACTCTCCATCTGCACCAAGCCCGACTGTCTTCTAACCAAACTAGGAATAAGCGGGTGTGGTGAAATGAGTTTCTTTATGTGACACCTTGCCTTGCTTCTGTGAAAAAGAAAATCAGTTTGGGAGATTTTTTCCTTGGACACTGAAGAGTTGTTACAGCTGCCCTTGTTACAGTTGCCCAGGTGTGATTGTTAAGGTTTTGTGTTAACTCAGTGGTTTGGCAGTTATGATGTTGTTTGGCAGTTGTATGATGATTTGTCATTTCCATGAAGAAATTTGAAATAATGTGAGCACTTCCATGTTAGGATCTGCTGTGAGTAGCCAATCAGTTGAAAGGGAGTTTCCTTGAGGGTGTGTTCTGCACCAAATATAAGTGGACTTTCAAGACCTGAAGAGTTTTGCTTACTCTGGATCCTGCAGCTGGCTCCTGTTCATCTCATCTCCTGATCATGGGACTTGAGCTAGCAGCTTACCTGCCATCTTGCCTGTCAACCTTGGGATTCGTCTATCTCTGCAGCCTGTGAGCGAAAACCCTGCTTTCTGACCTACCTCTCTAGAGTTCACCAGCCCCTGCAGCTACGTGACACAAGAGAAGCCTCTATCCTGACCCACGGCCTTGGGACATTCCAGCCTCTACAAACACGTGAACTATTTCCTTGATATGAATCTCTCTATGAATATTTACCCCTTCAGGTCTGTCAGTTTGTCATACTGTGGGGGCTTGAATGTTGCTGTGATGCTGGAAGATATGCCACCAGTATTCAAATACCAGCAGGGTCACCCATGGTGGATGGGTTTCAGCTGAGCTTCTAGATTAAGACAGACTAGGAAGAAGGACTCGGAAGTCTACTTCTGAAAAAAATTTAGCTGGCGAAACCTTATGGATAGCAGCAGAATATTGTTTGGTATAGTGCTGGAAGATGAGGCCCTCAGGTTAGAAGGCACTCAAAAGATGACTGGGGAAGAGCTGCCTTTTCAAAGTAGAGTCAACCTTAATGAAATGGAGTCAAGCTTTCAGGACCTTCATTCGCTGATGTGGCACAACTCAAAATGAGAAGAAGCAGATGCGAACATCCATTAATAAATGGAATCTTGAATGTACTGAGTATGAATCTGGAAAAACTGGAAGTGGTCAAAAATGAAATGGAACACATGAACATTGATATCCTAGGCATTAGTGAGCTGAAATGGACTGGTGTTGGCCATTTTGAATTGGACAGCCAAATGGTCTACTATGCAGGGAACAACAACTTGAAGAGGAATGGCATTCCATTTGTCATCAAAAAGAACATTTCAAGATCTATCCTGAAGTACAAGCCTGTCAGTGATAGGATAATATCCATACACCTACAAGGAAAACCAGTTAAGATGACTGTTATTCAAATTTGCCTACCAACACTAAGGCCAAAGCTGAAGGAATTGAAGATTTTTACCAACTCCTACAGTCTGAAATTGATCAAACATGCCATCAGGTTGCATTGATCATTACTGGAGATTGGAATATGAAAGTTGGAAACAAAGAAGAAGGATGGGTAGTTGGAAAATATGGTCTCAATGATAGAAACGATGTTGGAGATCACATGGTAGAATTTTGCAAGACCAACAGCTTCTTCATTACAAGTACCTTTTTTCACCAATATAAACGGCAACTATACACGTAGACCTCGCCAGATGGAATACACAGGAATCAAATCGAGTGCATCTGTGGGAAGACATGTTGGAAAAGCTCAATATCATCAGTCAGAACAAGGCCTTGGACCAACTGCAGAGCAGACCATCAATTGCTTATATGCAAATTCAAGCTGAAACTGAAGAAAATTTGAACAAGTCCAGGAAAGCCAAAATACTACCTTGAGTATATTCCACCTGAATTTAGAGACCATCTCAAGAATAGATTTGACACGTTGAACAATAATGACAGAAGACCAGATTAGTTGTGGAATGACATCAAGGACATCATACCTGCAGAAGGCAAGAGGTCATTAAAAAGAAAGAAAAGCCCAAAATGGATGTTAGAGGAGACTTTGAACCTTGCTTTTGAATGTTGAGTAGCTAAAGCGAAAGGAAGATATGATGAAGTAAAAAAGTTAAAAAGAAGATTTCAAAGGGCAACTTAAGACAAAGTAAAGTATTATAATGACATGTGCAAAGACCTGGAAATGGAAAACCAAAAGGGAAGAACATCCTCTGCATTTCTGAAGCTGAAAGAACTGAAGAAAAAATTCAAGCCTCGAGTTGCAATAGTGAAGTATTCTCTGTGAAAATATTAAATGACTCAGGAAGCATCAAAAGAAGATGAAAGGAATACACAGAGTCACTGTATCAAAAAGAATTGGTCAATGTTCAACTATTTCAGGAGGTAGCATATGATCAGGAACCAATGGTACAGAAAGAAGAAGTCCAAGTGGCACTGAAGGCATTGGCAAAAAACAAGGCTTCAGGAATTGATGGAATACCAATCGAGATGTTTCAACAAAAGGATGCAACACTGGAACTATTCACTCATTTACGCCAAGAAATTTGGAAGACAGCTACCTGGCCAACCGACTGGAAGAGATCCATATTTATTCCTCTTCCCAAGAAAGGTGATTCCACCGAATGCAGAAATTATTGAACAATATCATTAATATCACATGCAAGCAAAATTTTGCTGAAGATCATTCAAAAATGGCTGCAGAAATATATCAACAGGGAACTGCCAGAAATTCAAGCCAGATTCAGAAGCAGACTTGAAACCAGGGATATCATTGCTAATGTCAGATGGATCCTAGCTGAAAGCAGAGAATACCAGAAAGATGTTTGCCTGTATTTTATTGAGTATGCAAAGGCATTCAATTGTGTGGATGATAACAAATTATGGATAACAATTAACAAGAAAGGGAATTCCAGAACACTTAATTGTGCTCATGAGGAACCTTTACATAGATCAAGAGGCAGTTTTTTAGACAGAACAAGGGGATACTGTGTGGTTTAAAGCCAGGAAAGGTGTGTGTTAGGGTTGTATCCTTTCACCATACCTATTCAATCTGTATGCTGAGTAAATAATCTGAGAAGCTGGACTATATGAAGAAGAATGGGGCATCAGGATTGGAGAAAGAATCATTAACAACTTGCATTATGCAGATAACAAAACCTTGCTTGCTGAAAGTGAAGAGGACTTGAAGCACTTACTGATGAAGATCAAAGACCACAGCCTTCTGTAGGGATTACACCTCAACATAAAAAAAAAAAAAACCAGAAAACTCTTCACAGCTGGACCAACAAGCAGCATCATGATAAACGGAGAAAAGATTGAAGTTGTCAAGGATTTCATTTTACTTGGATCCACGATCAACACTCATGGAAGCAGCAGTCAGGAAATCAAAAGACACATTGCAGTAGGCAAATCTGCTGCAAAACACCTCTTTAAGTGTTGAAAAGCAAAGATGTCACCTTGAAGACTAAGGTGTGCCTGAACCAAGCTGTGATGTTTTCAATCCTCTCATATGCATGTTAAAGCTGGATGATGAACAGGGAAGGCTGAAGAAGAATTGATGCCTTTGAATTGTGGTGTTGGAGAAGAATATTGAATATATCATGGACTGCCAAAAGGACATGGAAAAAGTACAACCGGATTGTTCTTCAGTAGCAAGGATGGCAAGACTGCATCTCCCATACTTTGGACATGTTGTCAGGACGGACCCATCCCTGGAGAAGTACAACATGTTTAGTAAAGTATAAAAAAAAAAAAAAAAAAAAAAATTTTTTTTTTTTTAAAGTATAGGGTCAGCAAAAAAGAGGAAGACCCTAAATGAGATGGATCGACGCAGCGGCAGCAACAAAGGGCTTAAGCATAACAATAATTGCGAGGATGGCACAGGACTGGGCAGTGTTTCTTTCTGTTGTATATAGGGTTGCTATGAGTTGGAACAGACTCGATGGCACCTAACAACAACAACAATATATATTTATACACTTTACTGGTTTTCCTTCTCTAGAGAACCCAGCATAAAACATTTGGTACTGTCTTGTTTATCTAATGCTGCTATTACAGAAACACGGCAAGTGAATCAAGTGGATGCCTTTAACAAAGAGAAGTTCATTCTGTCATAGCGTCGTAGACTAGAAGTTCAGATTCAGGAAAGGGAAGGCTTTCTCTTGCTGTCAGCTCTGGAGGAAGGACCTTGTCATCAAGCTTCCCCTGGGCTAGGAGATTCTCAGTGCAGGAATCTTGGATCCAAAGGACATGCTCTGCTCCCAGTATTGCTTTCTTGGTGGTATGAGGTCCCTCTGTCTCTCTGCTCACTTCTCTTTTTTATATCTCAAAAGAGATTGATTTAATATACAACCTAATCTTGTAGATTGAGTCCTCCTTCATTAACATTACTGCCTCTAATCCCACCTCATTAACATCATAGAGTTAGGATTCACGGCACATGAAAAAAATCACATCAGATGAGAAAACAGTGGATAATCACACAATACTGGGAATAATGGCCTATCCAAGTGGCAAACATTTTGTGGGGACACAATTCAATCCATAACAGTTACTGAGAGTGGTTCTACAGAAACAAAAATTGTAAGGGTGAACTTTCTAAATTGGTTCTCAAGTCTGGTTAGTCTTAAAGATGTTGATGACTCTGCTTCCAGCAGTAAAAAGGGCACCGCTAATCCATGGTGTGAGGTGGCAATTCAAATATGTAAAATATCGCCACCAGTAGATCAGATGTTGGTGAAAGGCAAGGCCCTGAGGAATAGTATGTTTGATATCTTTCTACAGTATTGCCTAATAAGAAGTATAAGGAAACTGGTTGTTGGTCCTACTTCGATAAACAGAGTGTGAAAGAAAGAGGTGAGCTCAGGACTTCAGAGTCAAAGCTTAAGTACCACATAAAAGACCTCAAAGCTTCCATTTGTGCCTTGAAAGAAAGCATTATTTCTTGTAGTAACAGAGCTGAGACCAGAGTCTTATGGTAAGAGTGACTGAATTACATACAACAAATTACAATGCCATCTCACTTCCAACCTCTAGTGGTGTCTGAAGTTAAAGTGAAGGCACTGATTGGGAAGAAATGGGATCCTGAAACTTGAGATGGGGACATAGGGACAGATAATAAGGAAGCTGGGGACATTGAGCCCCTAAATTCCATTGAATCACCCTTGCCGACAGCACTAGCCCTCTCACTCCTATCTAAAGAGATTACTCCATCTTTTTCTGCTAAGCCACCCTCCCCAGTAAAACCAAGAGCCCCTCCACCTCCATCTAATGAGATTAACCCAGCTGTGTTGTTTTGGTGGGTGTCTAAAGAGCATTCGTCTAAATCATTGCCTCAGGCATTGCTTGAGGCAGATGCCTTAAAAGACAATGCTGAGTGTTCGCAAAACATGTACCTACCACCCATTTTGGTTTCTAGACCTATATTTAGACTTAAGTCCCAGCAAGCCCCAAAAGGTAAAGTACAAAGTGTGACACAGAAGGAGATACACTACACTCCAAAACAACTGCTTGACTTTTCCAGTATGTACAAACAGATATCTGGGGGATATGTGTGAGAATGGCTATAAGGGTATAGGATAATGGTGCAAAAACATAAAAATGGATCAGTCTGAGTTTATTGATATGCACCCACTAAGCACAGATTCTTCATTCAGTGTTTCAGCTTGAGAGGTTAGGAAAGGATCTAACAGTTTATTTCCTTGGGTTGCTGAAGCATCATGAATTAAACGGTAGCCTAAACTAAATCAAGCTGAAGTACCAGACAAGCCTTGTTATACTGTAGAAGAAGGTATTCAAAAGTTTAGGGAAATTGGCATATTAGAGTGGATTTATCAAGTTAGACTCGCAGACCCATTCAAGGAGTGCTCAGATGACACACATTTTACCACAACTGTGAGGACAAATTTTGTGAAGGGAGCCCCAACATTCTTGAACACTGTTGGGATTGCTATTTCATGTAAGTCAGATTTAACAGTGGGAACTGTACTAAATGGATTAAGACACCTAACTACAATGGGGCTGATTGGAACCCCTGGTGGTAGGGACAAAGTGGTGGCAGTCAATCAACAAAGGCAAAGTGGGTGTGGTTACCGTAATGGACAGTGGAGCCAATGCAGTAATCAAAATAACCTGACTGGTATGGATTTCTGCCCTTGGCTACTTAGTCATGTTGTTCATAGGAGTGAAATAGATAGAAACCCTACTAAATATTTAATTGATCTGTACAAAAGGAAGAATTCTAGGTCAAGTGAACAGCAGTCAAACTCCAGTCGTCAGAACAGAGAGTCACAGCCTCTCAATCAATTCCTAGACTTTAAAAACCCACAACTGCTTGAATGAGGGGGTGGCTGGTTCTCCTTGAGGAAGGACCTCAAAACACTGCCAAAAACTTAACGCTGTTAGTCTTTCTCCCAGGCTTATCCAAAGGGGTCTGCGGACTTTTACCAGAGTAACTTTTCATTGGGGAAAAGAAAATAATCAGATTTTGGGGCTATTACTGAATACTGGCTCTGAAATAGCACTAATTCCGGGAAAACAAAACATCATTGTAGCCCACCAGTCATAGTGGGGGCGTTTGGAGGTTAGGTTATCAATGGAGTTTTAGCTCATGTTCATCTCACTGTAGGCCCAGTGGGTACCCAAACCCATTCTGTAGTGATTTCCCCAGTTCCAGAAAGCATAATTGGAATACATGTACTCAGCACCTGGCAGAACCCCCACAATGGATCCCTTACAAGAGGAGTAAGGGCTATTATGGTAGAAAAAGCCAAGTGGAAACCATTAGAACTGCCCCTACCTAGGAAAATAGTAAACCAAAAGCAATGCTGCATTCCTGGAGGAACTGCAGAGATTACTGCCACCATCAAGGACTTGAAGGATGCGGGGGTGCTGATTCCCACCACATCCCCATTCAACTTGTCTGTTTGGCCTGTGCAAAAGCAGATGGATCTTGGAGAATGACAGTGGATTATTGAAAACTTAACCAGGTAGTGACTCCAATTGCAGCTACTGTTCCAGATGTGGTATCATTGCTTGAGCAAATTAGTACCTCTCCAGGTACCTGGTATGCAGCTATTGATTGGGCTAATGCCTTTTTCTCCATACCTGTTACAAAGGACTGCCAGAAGCAGTTTGCCTTCAGCTGGCAAGATCAGCAATACACCTTCAGGATCCTACTCTAGAGCTACATCAACTCTCCATCCCTGTGTTGTCATATTTTTGTCTGCAGGGACCTTGTTCACCTTTCTCTTCCAAAAAATGTTACACTTGTCCATTACATTGATGACGTTATGCTGATTGGACCTAGTACGGAAGAAGAATCAATGACTCTGAACTTATTGGTAAAACATTTGTGTGTTGTTGAAAAAAACCAAACTCTTGCTATCCAATCGATTCCAACTCATAGCGACCCTATAGGACACAGTAGAACCGCCCCAAAGGGTTTCCAAGGAGTGGCTGGTGGATTCAAACTTCTGACCTTTTGGTTGCCATCTGAATGCTTAACCACTAAGCAACCAGGGCTCCGATTTGCATGCTATAATTAATCCCACAAAACTTCAAGTGCCTTCTACCTTGGTGAAATTTCTAGGGGTTGAGTGTGTGAGGCATGTCGAGACACTCCTTCTGATGTGAAGGATAACTTATTGGATCTGGCTACTCCCACAACTAAAGGAGGCACAGTGCCTAGTGGGCATCTTTGGGTTTTAAAGGCAACATATTCCTTAATTTGGTGTGCTGCTCCAGCCTATTGAACAAGTGACTTGAAAAGCTGCTACTTTTGAGTGGGGCCCAGAACAGGAGATGGCCCTGGAACATGTTCAGGCTGTTGTGCAAGCTTCTGTGCCACTTAGGCCAAAAGATCCGGGTGATCCAATGGTGCTCGAAGTGTCAGTGGCAGATAGAGATGTTGTTTAGAGTCTTTGGCGGGCCCTTTTTGTGAGTCACAGTGCAAACCTTTAATATTTAGTACTTTGGAGCAAACTGCTGCCATCCTCTGCAAATAACTAGTCTCATTTTTTTTTTTTTTGAGGAGCTTAGTTTTTTTTATTGTGCTTTATGTGAAAGTTTACAATTCAACTCAGTTTCTCATACGAAAACTTATACACACATTGTTATGTGACCCTAGTTGCTCTTTCTACAATGTAACAGCACACTACTTCTCTCCACTTTGTATTTCCTGTGTCCATTCAACCAGCTCCTTTCCCCCTTCTCACCTCGCCTCCAGACAGGAGCTGTCCACATAGTCTCATGTGTCTACTTGAGCTAAGAAGCACACTCCTCACCAGTATCATTTGATGTCTTACAGTACAGTCTAATCTTTGAAGAATTGGCCATGAGAATAATTTTAGTTTTGGGCTAACAGAGAGTCCAGGGGCCATGACCTCTGGGATCTCTCCAGTCTTAGTCAGACCATTAAATCTGGTCTTTTTACTAGAATTTGAGTTCTACATCCCACTTTTCTCTTGCGCCGTCAGGGATTCTCTGTTGCATTCCCTGTAAGGGCAGTCATTGGTGGTAGCCAGGCATCAATTTGTTTTTTCTGTCTCAGGGTGATGGAGTCTCTGGTTTATGTGGCCCTTTCTTTCCCGTGGGCTCATATTTTCCTTGTGTCTTTGGTGTTCTTCATTCTCCTTTACTCTGAGTAATTGATGCATCTTAGATGTCCACTTGCTAGCTTTTAAGACCCCAGATGCCACTCACCAAAGTGGGATGCAGAATGTTTTCTTAATACACTTTGTTATGCCAGTTAACCTAGATATCGCCTAAAACCATGGTCTCCAGACCCCCAACCCTGCTACTCTGTCCCTCAGAGTGTTTGGTTGTATTCAGGAAACGTCATAACTTTTGGTTTAGTCCAGTTGTGCTGAATTACCGTGTGTTGTGTGTTGTCTTTCCCTTCACCTAAAGTAATTCCTGTCTACTATCCAATTAGTGAATACCCCTCTCCTTCTCTTCCTCCCCACCCTTGTAACCATCAAAGAATGTTTTCTTCTGTGTTTAAACCTTTTCTTGAATTCTTATAATAGCGGTCTCATGCAATATTTGTCCTTTGCAGCTGACTAATTTCACTCAGCATAATGCCTTCCAGATTCCTCCATGTTACGAGATGTTTCATGGAGCCATCATTGTCCTTTATCATTGCATAGTGTTCCATTGTGTACATAGACCATAATTTGTTTCTCCATTCATCCTTCGATGGGCACTTTGGTTGTTTCCATTGTTTTGCTATTGTAAACAGTGCTGCAGTGAACATGGGTGTGCATATATCTATTAGTATGAAAACTCTTATTTCTCTAGGATATATTCCAGGGAGTGGGATTGCTGTGATATTGCTATGATAGTTCTATTTCTAGCTTTCTAAGGAAGTGCCAAATCAATTTCCAATAATGGTCATACCATTTTACATTCTCACCAGCTGTGTATAGGCACTCCAGTCTCTCCACAACCTCTCCATCATTTATAATTTTGTGTTTTTTGGATTAATGACAGCATTGTTGGGGTGAGATGGGAATCTCATTGTAGTTTTGATTTAGATTTCTCTAATAGCTAATGATCGTGAGCATTTTGTCATGTATCTGTTAGACACCTGAATGTCATCTTTGGTGAAATGCCTGTTCATATCCTTTGCCCATTTTTTGATTGGGTTATTTATCTTTTTGTAGTTGAGTTTTTGCAGTATCTTGCAGATTTTAGAGATCAGAGGCTGATCAGATTTGTCATAGCCAAAAATGTATTCCTAGTCTGTAGGTAGACTTTTTACTCTTTTGGTGAAGTCTTTGGATGAGCATAAGTGTTTGATTTTTAGGAGTTCCCAGTTATCTAGTTTATTTTCTGGTGTTTGTGCATTGTTAGTAATGTTTTGTATACAGTTTATGCCATGTATTAGGGCTCCTAGTGTTGTCCCTATTTTTTCTTCCATGATCTTTATCATTTTAGATTTTATGTTTAGGTCTTTGATCCATTTTGAGTTAGTTTTTGTGCATGGTGTGAGGTATGGGTTTTGTTTCATTTTTTATCAGATGGATATCCACTTATGCCAGCACCATTTGTTAAAGAGACTGTCTTTTCCCCATTTAGCTGACTTTGGGCCTTTGCCAAGTATCAGCTGCTCATAGATGGATGGATTTATGTCTGGATTCTCAACTCTGTTCCATTGGTTTATGTATCTGTTGTTGTAACAGTACCAGGGTGTTTTGACTACTTTGGTGGTATAATAGGTTCTAAAATCAGGTAGTGTGAGACCTCCTACTTTGTTCTTCTTCAGTAGTGCTTTACTTATCTGGGACCTCTTCCCTTTCCAAATGAAGTTGGTGATTTGTTTTTCCATCTAATTAAAAAAAGCCATTGGAATTTGGATAGGGATTGCATTGTATCTGTAGACCTTTTTGGATAGAACAGACATTTTCACAATGTTGAGTCTTCCTATTCTTGAGCAAGGTATTTTTCACTTATATAGATCTCTTTTGGTTTCTTGCGGTAGTGTCTTGTAGCTTTCTTTGTATAGGTCTTTTACATCTTTGGTTAGATTTATTCCTAAGTATTTTATCTTCTTGGAGGCTATTGTAAATGGTAGCATCTGCAAATAGAGATACTTTTACTTCTTCCTCACCAATTTGGATGCCCTTTATTTCTTTATCTAGCCTAATTAGTCGGGCTAGAACCTCTGTCACCTCTGTCTCAAGGGGAGTGCTTTCAGACTTTCTCCAGTTAGGATGATGGTGGCTGTTGGCTTTAAATACATGCCCTTTATTATGTTGATGAATTTTCCTTCTATTCCTATTTTGCTTAGAGTTTTTATTATGAATGCATGTTGGCTTTGTCAAATGCCTTTTCTACATCAGTTGTTAAGATCATGTGGTTCTTGTCTTTTGTTTTATTTATGTGAATGATTATATTGTTTGTTTTTCTAATGTTGAGCCATCCCTGCACACCTGGTATGAATCTTATGTGGTGGTGAATTATTTTTTTGATATGTTGTTGACTTCTATTAGCTAGAAGGATATTGGTCTGTAATTTCCTTTTATTGTGGTGTCTTACCTGATTTTGGTATCACGGTTTGCTGGCTTCATAGAATGAGTTTGGGAGTATTCCATCCTTTTCTATGCTTTGAAATACCTTTAGTAGTAGTGGTGTTAACTCTTCTCTGAAAGTTTTGTAGAATTCTCCAGTGAAGCTGTCAGGGCCAGGGCTTTTTGTTGTTGTTGTTGGGAATTTTCAATTACCTTTTCAAACTCTTCATTTGTTATGAGTTTATTTAGTTGTTCTACTTCTGTTTGTGTTAGTTTAAGTAGGTATTGTTTCTAGAAATTTGTCCATTTCCTCTAGGTTTTCAAATTTGGTAGAGTACAGTTTTTCTGAGTACTGCTTTTGCTCTGTCCTGAAGGTTCTGGTAGGATGTGTTTTCATTCTCAGTGGATTCTATGAATTTCTTTATCCAGTCCTTAATTTCTTCTATAATCCCATGGTCTTTGAGCAAGGTATTGTTCCGTTTCCATATGTTTGATTTTATTTCCTTGCTTTTCCTGTTATTGATTTCTACTTTTATGGCTTTATGGTCAGAGAAAATGCTTCATAATATTTGGATTCTCTTAAGGCTTGCTTTATAGCCTAATATGTGGTCTATTCTGGAGAATGTTCCATGTGCATTGGAAAAGAAAGTATATTTGGCTGCTGTTGAGTGGAGTGTTTTGTATTTGTCTATGAGGTCAAGTTGGTTGATTGTGGCATTTAGATCTTTTCAGTCTTTACTGAGCTTCTTTCTGGATGCTCTCTCCACTGAATGTGGTGTGTTGAAGTCTCCTACTGTTATTGTAGAGCTGTCTATTTCACTTCAGTGCTGTTAGTTTTATGTATTTTGGAGCCATATTGTTGGGTGTGTAAATATTATGCTTATATCGTCCTGCTATATTGACCCTCTAATCATTATATAGTGTCTTTTTTTTTTCCTTATGGTTTGTGCTGGATTTTACTTTAAAGTATATTTTGTCAGAAATTAATAGTCACTCCTGCTTTTTTTTGATTGTTGTTTGCTTGATATATATTTTTTTCTGAGTTTTAGTTTGTTTGTGTCCTTAAGTGTAAGTTGTGTCCCTTGTAGGCAGCATATAGATGGATCATGTTTTTTTTAATCCATTCTGCCACTGTCCATCTCTTTATGTGTTCATTTAGTCCATTTTCAGTCAGCCTAATTATTGATAAGTATAAGTTTAGTGCTGTCATTTTGATGTCTTTTTGTTTTGTTTTGTGTTGTTGACAATTTCTGTGTTCCACTTAATTTTCTGTGCTGAGTTGTTTTTCTTTATGTATTTTCTTTTCCTCTTTTTGTTGTTGCTTTTGTATTTGCTGAGTCTGTTTTTCTTGTTTTTATTTTGACGTGTAGCACTATTCATTTCCTTTATGCTTACCTTAATATTTACTCCTATTTTTCTACATTTAAACCAAGGTTTTATATCTTTATATTGCCATGACTTTCTCTCCATATAAAAGATCTATGATTACATTTTTTAGTCCTTCTTTTTTATTTTAGTGTTATCATCTTTTACATAATGACATCTCTGTTTCTCTGTTTTGAGTGTTTTAGCTTTGATTTATTGTTATGTCCCTATCTGGGTTGATATCTGGTTGTTCTGTCCTGTGGTCTAGATTTGGGTTGTTACTGGATATTATTGACTTTCTAACTGGAGGACTCCCTCTAGTATTTCTTGCAATTTTGGGTCGGGTTTTTGCAAGTTTCCTAAACTTCTGTTTGTCTGGAAATGTCCTAATTTCACCATCATATTTGAGAGACAGTTTTGCTGGATGTATAATTCTTGGCTGTCAACTTTTTTTCCTTTAGAGCTTTTTATATGTCATTCCATTGCCTTCTTGCTTGCATGGTTTCTGCTGAGTAGTCCAAGCTTAGTCTTATTGACTCTCCTTTATAGGTGACTTCTTGTTTATCCCTAGCCACTCTTAAAATTCTCTATCTTTGGTTTTGGCGAGTTTGATTATAATATGTCTTGGTGACTTTCTTTTGGGATTTATCTTGTGTGAGGTTTGATGAACATCGTAGATGGATATCTTTTCATCTTGCACAGTATTGGGGACGTGTTCCCTGCCAATAAATATTTAAAAATTCTCTTTGTATTTTCCTTTATCCCCCTCTGTTCTGGTACTCTAATCACTCATAGGTTATTTCTCTAGATAGAGTCCCACATAACTCTTAGGGTTTCTTCATTTAAAAAAAAATTATTTTATCTGATTTTTCCTCAAATATGTTGGTCCCAAGTGCTTTATCTTCAATCTCAGTAATTCTGACTTCCATTGCCTCAATTCTGCTCTATGACTTTCTACTGAATTGTCTAATTCTGAAATTTTATTGTTAATCTTCTGAATTTCTGGATTTTTAAAGCCTATTAAATTTGTCATTATGCCCTTGTCTAATTGCTTAAGTTCCTCTAATGCTTTGTGTGTTCCTTGGCTTGTTCTGCATTTTGCCTGATTCCTTCCTAATGGCTTCAAGATTTCTGTATATTAGTGTTTTATAATCTACTTCCAGTAATTCCAGGAAGTTCTCTTCATTAGGAAGATTTCTTGATTCTTTGTTTTGGGAACTTGCTGAAGCCATCATGGTCTGCCTCTTTATTTGATTTGATATTGACTGTTGTCTCGGGACCATCAATAAGTTACTGTATTTATTTATTTTATGTTTGCTTACTGTGCCCTAGCTTCTTGTTTTATTTTGTTTTGATATGCCCAGATAGGATCCTTGAGTGAGCTAGTTTGATTATTGGTGCTTTTGAAGCTCTCATGTCCTGTCACCAGAAGGTTAGAGCTGTTACTAGGTATGTGAGCCCAGGAGTTCATTCACTTTTCTTACATGCATTCAGCTAAGGTGTCCAGATAGTCAGTCACTAAGTGTGCGGTGCAGGCTCTCACCTACAGTTCTAGATGAGCAGGTGTGATTGATGTAGACACAGGTATCTGGGTGCAGTAGGGGGTCATATGCTGAGTAAGGCAGGAGCTGATGGCCTCCCCAGAGTGTCTATGAGGAAAGTGTACCCCTGTTTCATAGAGTGCATAGGTTGGTGGGTTTTGCATCTGGACTAGGGGGCACCCAATGTTGTTGGCTGTAAAAGCTGTGAGGCACCACTTATTCTTGGACCCCTCTTGCAGGTGGCTAGGCATCATGGGTGGAGCCACCAGTCCTCAGTTCCCTGATGTGGGTAGGTTAAGTGGTTAGGACTCTGCTTAATAGGCAGAATGGTGTTAAATGTCATGAACCTGCCTCTCCACCACATAGCTGAAACAGTTGAAGTTAGAGTTCAGGTATATACCCTGTTGTACAGTGCTAATGAGGGCATATGCTGTTGAAATGGGCCCATACAAGTCCATGCAGGGGTGAAAGGCATTCAGAGTCCGTGGACACTTTACGTCTGTGCCTAGGCAAAGGAGCTGTTTCTGCCCTGAGTTCCCAGCTTAGGGGAGTTGGCAGATTATTTTTTCCTGTTTGTTAATTTGTTCCCTTTCCAAGGCCAGGAGAATGACTCAGGGTGAGTGCAGGGTCCTTCTTCCAGCCCAGGGGATACAGCCAGCTGGGACCCAGTACAAAGCAGGAAGGGAGCAGGTAAGTGGATGAGAGTTTTTCCCAAAGGGGAATTTTTGTATCGTGGTAGGTTAAACACAGGTACTTTTCGTTTGTTGGTTGTGGGCCTTTTCTGGCTTGTTCTGGAGTGCTGAGCAGAATCTCTGCAGTTTCGCCTCTCCCAATGTGGGAAATGTGTCCCAAATGCCTTTGCTTGCCTCACTGCACCAGAGACAGCTGTGGAATTGGCCTGCGAGGTGCCAGTTCCTCCTAGGTCGGGTCTGGCAACTCCTTGTTGCTTCTGAACCATTTCTCCCTCCCCCTGCCACTTAGTCTGATTCCTCAACTTTGCCTTTGATGTTCAGCATTCCTAGCTTGTCATATATAATCAATTCACTTGTTTCTTCAGGTCTATGTTGTAAGAAGGACCATAGGAATAGTGGGACTACTCTGTAATGTTCGCCCTGCTTCTCACTACTCTCATTTTGAGGAATAGGTTTTGGCTTGCTTCTGGGCCTTAGTAGAGTCTTAAACAGTTAAACATGGGCAACTAAGTCAGTATGGGGCCTGAGCTGCCCATCATGAACTAGGTGTTGCCTGAGTCACAGAGCCATAAAGTTGGATGTGCAGAGCAGCACTCCATCAGTTAATGGAAGTGGTATTTATGGTATCAGGCCAGAGCAGGACCTGAAGGCACAAGTAAGTTGCTTTAGGAAGTGGCCCAAATGCTCACCATCTCCACTTCTGTCACATTACCTTCTATCTGTCAATCTGCATCAATGGTTGCATGGGGAGTTCCTTATGATCAGTTAACTGAGGAAGAGGAAATTCATGCCTGGTTTACAGATGGTTCTGTGTGATATGCAGGCACCACTCGAAAGTGGACAGCAGCAGCAATATAGCTTCTTTCCGGGACCTGCCTGAAGGATGGTGGTGAAGGGAAATGCTACCAATGGGCAGAACGTCGAGCAATGCACATAGCTGTTCACTTTGCTTTGAAGGAGACATGGCAGACATGAGATTGTATACTGATTCATAGGCTGTGGCTGATGGTTTGGCTGGATGGTCAGGGACTTGGAAGGAGCATGATCAGGAAATTGGATACAAGGAGGTAAGGGGAGGAGGCGTATGGATAGACTTCTCTGAATAGGCCAGAGGAGTGAAGATATTTGTGTCTCATGTGAATGCTCACTAAAGGGTGACCTCAGCAGAGGTGGATTTTAGCAATCCAAGTGGATAGTGGATAGGATGGCACGTTCTGTGGAAACCAGTCATCTTCTTTCCCCAGACACTCCCATCATTGCTCAGTTGGCTGGCTCATGAACAAAGCGGCCATGGTGGCAATGATGGAGTTATCCATGGGCTCAGCAACATGGATTTTCACTCACCAAGGCTGACTTGGCCACAACCATGGCTGAGTGCCCAATCTGGCATCAGCAGAGACCAACCCTGAGTCCCCAATAAGGCACCATCCCTTGTGGTGATCAGCCAGCAACCTGGTGGTAAGTTGATTACATTGGACCACTTCCATCATGGAAAAGGCAGTCTTTTGTTCTTACTGGAATAAACAGTTACTCTGGGCATGGATTTGCCTTCCTTGCATGCAATGCTTCTGCCAAAACTACCATCCGTGGACTTACAGAATGCTTTACCCACAGTCATGGTATCCTGCACAGTATTGCCTCAGATCAAGGTACTTACCTCACAGCAAATGAAGTGAGGCAGTGGGCCCATGCTCATGGAATTTACTGCTCTTACCATGTTGCCCATCATAGGGAAGTAACTGGCTTGATAGAACAATGGAATGGCCTTCTAAAGACACAATTATGGTGCCAGCTAGGCAGCAATACCTTGCAGGGTTGGGTCAGTGTTTTCCAGGAGGCTGCATATGCTTTAAAGCTGCATCCAATATGTGGTGCTTTTTCTCCCATAGCCAGGATTCATAGATCTGGGTGTCAAAATGTGGAAATGGGAGTGGCACCATTCACTGGTATCCACAGTGACCCACTTGCAAAATTTTTGCTTCCTGTCCCTGTGACCGTATGCTCTTGGGTTTAGAGGTCTTAGTTTCAAAGAGAAGAATGCTCCTACCTGGAGACATATCACTGATTCCATTGAATTCGAAGTTAAGATTGCCATCTGACACCTCTGGATCAACAGGCAAAGATGGGAGTTATCATACTGGCTTCTGTGATTGATCATGATTACCAAGAGGAAATCAGATTGGTATTACATAATGGAGATAAAGAAGAGTAAGTCTGGAATGTAGGAGATCCTTTAGGGCATCTCTTAGTACTACCATTACCTGTGATTAAAGTCAATGGAAAACTACTGCATTCCAATTCTGACATGATTAATAATGGCCCAGACCTCCAGGAATGAAGGTTTAGGTTACCCCACCAGGCAAAGAACCACTACCAGCTGAGGTGCTTGCCGAGGGCAAAGGGAATATGAAATGGGTGGTGGAAGAAGGTAGTTATAAATACCAGTTACAACCATGTGACCCGATGCAGAAACACGGACTGTAACACTTATGAGTATTTCTGCTTTGTATGTGTGCATGAAATATTTTTGTTTTCTTCACTTACATAATATGAGATGGAAGCAAGGCTAGTGTATATTTGGTTATATGTTGTTCATTTTATCATGTTAGACCCAAGTATGATTTTATAATTGTCTTTATTCAGAAACTATGTATGATTTAAGGAGATGTGTATGGGTGCCAAGTTGACAAGGGCTGGATTGTGATGGTTAAGGTTGTGTGTCAGCTTGGCTGGGCCATGATTCTCGTGGCTTGGTAGTTATAATGTAGTTTGACAGTTGTATAGTGATGTGATCACTCCCATGATGAGATTTGATATAATGTGATAACTTCTTTATAGCACCTGCTGTGAGTAACCAGTTGAAAGGGAATTTCCTTGGGGCTGTGGCCTGCATCAAATGTAAGTGGAGTTTTGGGCAAGACTCGTAGAGTTTTGCTTACTCTGGATCCTGAAGCTTGCTCCTGTTCATCTGACATCTATTCTTGGGATTTGAGCTAGCAGCTTATCTGCCGTCTTGCCTGCCAATCTTGGAATTCATTGATCTTCAGAGCCTGTGAGCAAGAGCCCTGCTATTTGACTTGCTGATACTGGGTTCACCAGCCCCTGCAGCTACATGAATCAGGAGAAACCCCTATCCTGACCCAGGGCCTTGGAACATTCCAGCCTCTATAATCACATGAGTCATTTCCTTGATATAAGCCTGTCTATATAATTATATATACTGGTACTGGTTTTGCTTCTCTAGAGAATCCAGCCTAAGACTCTAAGAAGCCAGTCCCTGCCAATACAAAATGTCAGTTAATATGTAAATCAAAGGTGCCACTTGTGAGAGGATTGGACAGTTTCTTTCAGCAAGATGATTGGTCAGTTAATTTGCAAATAGAGAACGTAAAATGTGCCCAATAGGATTGAGCTGCTTACCCATACAAGCAGCCATACCACAGAGTTTAAGGGGGGGAACCTCACTATCATCCAAAAGAAGAGCCTGGAGTGGAAGGATGCTTCGTACCTGGGTCCTTGTGCTGAGAGCCTCCTAGACCCAGGAAACAGATGTAATACTGGAGCAGTGGCAGCAGAACCGTGAGATCACATAAGATGGCATGGTGGGCTTCCTGGCCCATGGAGTGAGGTGGCTATAGTGGGCTTGCCAACCCCCAGAGCTACAGAGCTGAGCACCTTGGGGCAGGAGGCTTGGTGGCAGAGTGGGGTGCCTCAGGCACTTGTCAGCAGACCTAAAGGGTCTCATTGACCCGTGAAATGAGAGAGGGGAGAGGCTTCAGGCAGGAGGTCTGCTGCGGAGTGTGGTGCCTCTGGGCACTTGTTGGCAATGCTAAAAGTGCTGTAACTCTTGCCTGAGCAGGGCAGGGCTGAGAGGAGGCCTGTCCTAAGAGGATGAGAGAAAGGAGAGAGTTTGTCCTATGCTAAAGATGGGAGAGATGTGCTCTTCACTTTGGTGGACCCTTTCAGACCTTGCATACATGCTTCCTGACATCGATCCTGTTATTTCCAAGTTAATCCTAATTCCATGTCACTTCCCTAATTAAACATATAAGTATGAATGTGGTATGTGAGTTTTGCGTGACCATTGCAATGAAATATTGAACCTATCAAAGAGTTAGAGAGTGCTATGGGGTGAATGGATAGTAACAGAATTGTTAAAAAGGTTGGAGAGTGGAGGTATGTCTAACCTCCACCTCATAAGCTGATGCTGATTCTTATTCTCTTTAAGGTGGACGAGGTCCAACACTTGCTACTAGGTACAGTTGGTGAATTTAGATAAGTCTGTGGTAATACAGTGAAAGTAAATTGGGATCCTTCCCACATGAGAGCAAGCTGCAGCTGAGTCTTTTCCAAGATTGGGACCAAGGAAAACACATATGCGAGGTCAATCACCGACTATCAATCTCCTTTAGCCTGCTGTATTTTCTGCACCATCAATATCATGTCTAGAACAGCTGAGCCCACAGATGGCAGTACTTTATTTAGGCCTTAATATTCTACTGTCAGCTTTCATGAGCCATCTGCCTTTTTCACAGGCAATGCAGGGCTGTTATACAGATAATTTGTTTGCACCAAAACTCCAGCCTCTAGAATGTCTTTAATTAAAGCAGTAATCTCCTTTTACCCACAAGGTATCCCATACTATTTAAAAATACAACCTGAGTAGGTTCAGACAATTCTAGTGGTTCACATTTATCATGTCCAGTTAAGACTTGTCTAAGGGCAGACTTCCATGTTTTCAGTTTCACAATAACAGGTAGGAGGAGACATAATATCCATTATATCTGTTAATACCCTAATCAGACATATCCATTCCAATAATACATTCAGGTAAGGGAGATACAACTGCTTCATATATGAACTGTTTAAATCTTCCAGTTCTCCTCCAGATTTTACCTTAATTCCATCAGCTGTTGGATCCCCATATTCTCCCAGGTAATATTAGGCTCCCTCAAGATTTTATCAACAAGTTTTGGGATTATAGGGCATTAGGCTCCTGTGTCCAGGAGCCCAAGATTTTTTTTTTTTTTCCCATCTCCAGGCCATTTCACCCACACATGTATGTATGGCCTCAGGTTCCCTGACGGGAGCTGGACTCGAAGACCCTGGTCCTGCTGTCAATCCTTACATTTATTATCTTCATTAACTGGCTGTGTTGCTGCCTCAAACGGGCCCAGGTGGAGATTCCCGTTACTAAATCCCACCTGACTGGGGTGAATACAACAGACTTTTTTTTAGGCCTATTTAATGTTGAGGGACCAGCAGGAGTTTCACTTTGGTCCACCCAACCTCCTATAGTGCTGCATTAGAATCTTCATTTTAACTCCATCGATGTCCACTTTATTCATCCTGTTTCTAAGCAACCACTTAAAGACTTCCCGCCTGCAGGGGTAATTCTCTTTTTCTCTCTTTCTGTCCTTTCCCATTTTCCTGGTAATAACCCTTGCTGGTTTTGCATTTGTAAGGCCCATTAGGAGGAAGCTGCCTCAATAGACCTGACAGAGTTTCTTGGATTGTCACTCAGTTCTGCAGTAGTAAATGTAGGTGGGATGCCCATGGGATATCCATGTAGAAAAGGCCCTCTTGATCACCGTGTTTACCTCAACCTGTGTAAGGGGCATACTCGGTGGATGGATACCCTCAACCCCAGAAAGTCAACCCAGCATGGCTTGTAAACGTATTATTTCCTTAATAAGAATCAGCACAAAGCTGGTTCCTGTGAGGAGGAGGTTAAACATGTTCCACACTTCCAACTTCTCCAAGCTGCTGTACCACTCCATTGTCTCTGAATCGACCACTCTCACTCCTTTCGGCTCTTCTTTGTCTCTTTCTGTTGGGTTCAGTAATTTGCTGCAACACCTCACAGAGCGCACAAACTGTACTTACAGTTATATGGTTTATTAGGGAAGTAACAGGCTACAACTTAGGATCAGATCAACTTGGAAGTAACAGGCTACAACTGAGGATCAGCATCAGGAAGCACACAGGCAAACTTTGAAAGACTCCCCCAAAGTGAAGAGTATATCCTTCCTTCTTCAGTGTAGGTCAGCTCTCTCGGCTGTGCGCCCCTACTCTCGACCATATACTACCCCTCAGGACAGGCCTCCTCTCGGCTATGCACTCCCACTCTGCACTGTGCATGCCCTCTTCTTAGCCATACAGGCCTCCTCTTGGCCATGTACACCCCCTCTAAGCAGTGCACACAGCTGGGCTCTCTCTTGGGCCCCTAGCCATCTTCAGTGTTACAGCCCTTGATCCATATTAGCTCCACTGGCAATCCTTCTGCCCTAAAGTGCTCAGCTCTCTCTCTGTCTCTGCTTCTTCTGTCCTTGCCTCTTCTTGTTTCCGACCGTCTCTGTGGGGTTGTCTCCTTATATAAGCAAGTATCTCAATCCTATTGGGCGGATCTTCAAGCCACTATTTGCATAATAACTGACCAGTCTCATTGTTGGACTAAACTGACCAGTCTACCATTAGACCGCAAGTGGCTCCATCTATTTGCACAATAACTGACATTTTGTGCTGGCAGGGACTGGCTTCTTCCCTGGGCAAAATAACAAGCTTCTCCAAAGAAGTAGGGCAAATGTAACAACTCCTCAGGTCTTTGTGGAAAAATCTCCCAAACTGTTTTTTTTTTTTTTTCCACACAGAACCAGGGCAAAAGGCCACATGAAGGAATCCATTTCACCAGAGTTTCCATAAGGAGCACACTAGCTGCTTCCTCTGAAGTGTTCCATATGGATTTTATAGGGGGAGAGAGGCAGCCTCCCTTCTCAGGGTAAACGAACTTCACCATGGATTTTATCCAGTCCACCAGGCTAACTGTCCTCTTTGGGACAATCTGCTGTGTAACTGGCCCTTGTATCACCGTTCCTGACAGTTCCCTAGTGAATTCTTGGCCTGTCATCAGCCTAAACATACTTTTCCATTCTGCAGTATTCAAAAGTGAAGATGTTGCCCCTGAATTACTCACCCTCACAATCCATTTTAGTAAGAGCTCCTTAGGAAGCTGATGGTATTGGTCTACAAATTGAAACAACTCATTGACACTATTCCCTCTGGTTTCAGTTGTGTGTTGGTTTTGCCTGCCCCCCACCCCCCAGAGTACCTTCTTGGCAACCAGTAGTCACAGAAGTACTTCCTATCTTCCTAACACAATTTGCCTTTTTCAGGTCAGCCCTGAGACTAGCGGTCCCGGCTCTGACCAGACAAGATATGGGTTTCGTTTGGCATCACCATCTGCCTTCACATTCTCTTCCCCTGCCATTTCAGCTGTTACCGATAACAGTAACCAAGGAATTGTATATCTCACCCTTTCCCTATCACTCTGCATAGTCTTATGCACCCAACTAGCCAAATCCTCAGGGATTGGATCCACCACTCCCACATCCCCTGAATAGGTTTTGCCCTGGGCAACTGCTTGCAGTACAACAGCTACTTCTAACCATGGGGGTTTTTCATCCCATCCAAAAGCCAAAGGTTTCTCATCCTCCTACTGTCGGTCGCCTTTTTATCCAAAACCACATATACCAGTGAGTCAGGGACATTGTAGTAAATCCCATTATTCTGACAACAACTAGATGAATAATTTATGAATAAGAATTAGTGCAAAGCTGGTTCCTATGAGGCAGAGGTTAAATATACCCTAGATTTCCAACTTCTCCAAGCTGCTGAGCTAGCCCTTCATCTCCAAGATCAGCCACTTTCCCACCACTCAGCACTCTTCTTTTCCACGTTGTGTTTAGTAATCCACTGCAAAGTCCACAAAACTCTCGAACTGTACTCACATTTAAGTGGTTTATTGGGATACAACTCAGAATAGGATGCAACTTCAAAGTAACAGAATATAACTCAGGATGCAATTGATCAATCAGCACAGTTTTCTCACAGGGTAACTTTTGGATCAAATATGCTCCCTGCTGGTACAGTTCTCAGAAATGACCTTGGACGCTTCTCTGCTGTTGGGGCCTCTCTGCCTTCAGGTATTTCTGCTGCTCTTTGCCTTCAGCCTCCCCACCACTAACTGGCCTAGCTCACAGCCAGTGTTATCAACATAGCTTTCTTAGCTGCTGTCTGCCATCAAGTATCTTTGCCACCAAGCTTCTCTGAGATTGGCTCTCCGCTGTCGACCTCTCCACTGCTAACCTGCCCAGTCCATAGCCGTTGTAGGAGCTTGCTCAGCTCTCTTAACCACTCTCTGCTGTCAGGTCTCTCTGCTGTCAAGCTTCTCTACCATCAGGCCTCTCTGTTGTTGGTCTCTCTGTTTCTAACTGGCCCAACTAAAAGCCAGTGTAGCAGCTTCAGGACTGCTTGGCTCCCACGTGGTTCTCTGCCAGCCCAGCTCTTAGCCAGCATCTGTCTCTCAACCAGGAGACCTCTAAAACTTTTGTGCTTCAGCTGTCTATCCTCATCAGTTTCAAGAGGGGGCCTTCCTCACCAGTAGAATTCAATCACTTCTCTATTACTCATGAGATGTCAATCAACTCAGGCCTTGTTAATTACCAGACTAAAGTATGAAACCATCAAGTGTTTATAGTTTATATAAACTGGGAATGTCAATCAACCTGAGGAATCACTCAGGAAAAGAAACCAGCACTCTGGGGTAGAAAACAACCTGGGAGCCCCCTCCCCCAAGTTGCTTCTCCAAAGAATTAGGGCAAAATTAACAACTCCACAGGGCTTAGAGAAAATAAGAATCTCCCAAGCTCTCTTCCAAAGAACCAATGAAAAAGGACACATAAAGGAGCTGCAGTGCAATGAATTACTTTTATATGGCCCTTCTAACCATGGTCTTGTAACTCCCACAAAATGACAAATGATTGGGTTGGACTATGCAAAATAAGGTGCTGTGACCCACCAAGGGGATTGGACAATCTGCTAATACAAATAAGGTTCATGGAACTCTTGAGGGGGTGGGGCCTTGCAAATAAGTTGTACGGAACCCTTGTAGGGGATTGGTCAATTATGCCATTCTGCTAGGTTTAAAATGAGCCAATCTCAGAGGCTGAGGAGGGACCTCACTACCACCCTGAAGAAGAGCCAAGTGGAGAGAGTGTCTTCTGGACCCAGTCTCCTTGTGCTGAGAACCTCCTAGACCCAGGATACACCTATAACACTATAGGCAGCTGCTGTGTGAGACCCCAGAGTGCCAAGAGACTGGCACTAGACTTCCCAGCCCATGGAGCGAAAGAGCAGAGAGCCTTCCTGCAGGGGATTTGCTGGCGGAGTGGGGCTCCTCTGGGCACTTACTGGAGGATGTAAAGGGCTTTGTAACACTTGACCTAGCAGGGCAGAGGCTAAGCCCAAGCAAGGGCCAAGAGCCAGGGCTGAGGCCAAGGGCTGGGGCCAAGAGTGAAGTCCCAGGCCAAGAGTGAGGGCCAGTTGGCAGCAGCCGAGAAGAAGCTGCCTGACTGAAGAACTGTACTTTGAGTTTTCTGTTACTTCCAAGTTGATCCTGGTCCTAAGTTGTAACCTGTTGCTTCCCTAATAAACCCCATAATCATGAGCATGGTCTGTGAGTTCTATGTGGCCATTGCAATGAGTTAGCATACCTAGCAGAGAGGTAGAGAGTGCCGTGGAAGAGACAGCTAGTGTCAGAGTCTGACATTCACCTCAAGAATCAGCTTTGGGTAGGTGCTGACGATGGTGATATTTCTCCCCCAGAAGCTGAAGGACCTCTGATGCCGTACCATTTTATCAGGAACTCATTTCATCACAAGGAGTTAGGGCTTAAGGTGTTACAGTTGGGTTTGGTATGGGCTTTGAGTTTAAGTGTTGGAATTTTAAAATTAAGGGTTAGGTTTTACGGTTTGTGTTTGGTGTTAGGGTTAGAGATAAGGCTAGGGCTTAAGGCTTAGTAACTAAGGGCTAAAGGTTTAGGACTTGGGTTAGGGTTAGAGTTTTAGAGTTTAGGGCTTGAGATTAGAGTTTAAGGTTGGGGTTTAGTTCAGTGTTTAGGGTTAGGGTTAGAGTGAGGGTGAGAATAGGTCATAGGAGGCAGGATAGGAGTTAGGGTTTAGGGTCAGGGGTTAAGGGTTAGGGTTGTCAGTCAGGGATATAGAGGCTTAGGGGTTAGAGGGTCAGAAGGTCTAGGGATCTGGGTTCTGGGTTTTGGGGTTAGGATTAGGGATTAAGTGTTAGGGTTTGGTGATTGGTGCCAGGGCTTTGGCTTAAAGCTTAGGGGCTAGGCATAGAAATTATTATTTTGTTGTTCATCATTTATTTAAAAAAAAAATTGTCCTCAAGTGGATTACGACTCATAGTGATCCTATAGGACAGAGTATAACTGCCCCATAGGGTTTCTGAGGAGTGCCTGGTGGATTGGAACTGCTGGCCTTTTGGCTAGCAGCTGAATTTTTAACCACTTCACCACCAGAGTTTCCTTCATTATTTATAAATTTATAAATTCATTATTTATAAAAATTTTTTTTTTATAGATAGGTATAAATAAAATTCACAAATTGTAAATGAAGTTGATCACTATTTTAAATGTTTTATTTGAGCATTGGAAATATTTTGTGACTCCATAAAAATCATTTTTTTAGTTCAGAAAATACAATCTTGGAAAAAATTATTGTATGATAAAAATAATTACCTAAATGCTAATTGAAAACATTCATTCTGATATACTTCAAACCTTGGTAAAACGCATGTGGACGTTAACGGTTGGTTCTTCCTGCCCTCTAGTGGCCATTTCCCAAAATGCTGGCAAGGTTGTACTATGGTGAAATGTTTGAAATTATTCTTAAAGCTTGGGCTTGTGAATCAAACCTCATTTCCTTATTTTCATTGTGCAATCCTTTACATAGACTCACTTGACATTAAAAACCAAAAATCAAATCCTTTGACATCAAGTTTATTCCGACTTACAGCGACACTATAGGACAGAGTAGAACTGCCCCTAGGGTTCTAAGAAGCAGCTGGTAAATTCGAACTACTGACCTTTCGACTTACTTATAAATATCTAAGTCAAATAGTCATGAGATGGCAGCATCCAGTTGTATAAGTCAGTTATATAAGTCAGTGGAGATTACTGACTTAGAAAATTAGATACTGTCATCTCTTGGCCATTTCACTTACATATTAAATTATCCATGCCTATGATAATTTTCTGTAAGACATTTACAAGCATGGTAAGATAATCTTCAGTAAGACATTTACAAGTATGTTATAACTACTATCTAAGGTGTTTTTTGCAAAAAAAAAATGAATGAGTGAATGATACTCTTTTAAATGTACTGTTTCCTACTATTAGATAGTCCCTTTATATACTGTGTCTTTTATCCCTCATAACCACCTTATGGGACATGTGAAATTGATACTGTATGATTCAGATTTTATAAAGAAATACAGTGATGCTGAAAGAACCTAAAATAACTAAGTAGCCAACTCAGGGCTTGAAAAACAATCTAACTCATGAGTTTGTGTTTTATCTTTTTCTTTTCAAATCCATATAGCCAATTGATTGTGAATAGATTATAAGTTATTTAACCAGAATGAATTGGCAATATGTAGCTTGTAATATTAGGGTCACTATGAATCAGAATCAACTTGACACCAGTGGGTTACTGGTTAGCTTGTAAAATGTTATCTAACGTAGTACTTTTTAAAAACCAACATTTGTTTATTATATTTTTTTCAGATGCTAATGTATGTCAGCTTCTAAGACGTGGGTTCTTCTATAAAGTTTAAGAACTAGGCTCCATGAATTTAGATAAGGTGAATTTTTAGAATATCTGAAAAAAAGAGTTTTTTAAAAATAGTATCTTACTGTGTTTTCAGTGAAAGTTTACACAACAGATTAGGTTGCCATTCAACAATTTCTATTCAGTTGTTCAGTGACAGTGGTTATATTCTTCACAATGAATGAACATTCTCATTATTTCCTTTCTGTTGTTCTGCTTCCAGTGATCTAGCTTCCCTGCACGCTTCATTCTCATCTTTGATTTTAAAGTAATTGTTGACTGTTTGGTCTCATACAGATGATTTTTTAAAGGACCACAGTACTCATAAGTGATATTCTTTATTTTATGAGCCAATCTGCTATTTAGCTAAAAGGTGGCCTCAGGGGACAGTTTTGGTTCAAGGTTTAAAGTGTCTCAGGGTAAGAGTATTGGGGAATCCTGCAATCTCAACTGGTCCAATAAGTCTGAATTTTTTAAGAATTTGCAGTTCTGTTCTACATTTTTTCCCATTCTATCGGGGTTTGTCTACTGTGGCCCTGATCAGAATGGTTGGTAGTGGTAGTCAGGCACCATCTAGTTCTTCTGGTTTCAGGGCAGATGAGGCTGTGGTTCGTGTAGAATATTAGTCCTGTAGACTAGTTTCTTCTCCGAATCTTTGGTTTCCTTCTCTTCTGCTCTGGACGAGTAGAGACCAATAGTTTTATCTTAGATGGTTGCAACCTCCTAAGACCTAGACACAATCACCAAACTAGGATGTAGAACATAACTTTATGAACTATATTACACCAGTTGACAGAGATGTCTCATGAGGCTATGGTCCTAATCCTTCAAACCCAGAAATCCAATACTGCAAGGGGTTTGGTTAAGCCTAAGAAGTATCTACAACTTTTGTTCTGTTTTACATAGGGTTGCTATGAGTTTGGAACTGACTCAGTGGCACCTAACAATAACAACATACACATACATGCCTACATATATACCCACACATATGTTCTTTGGTTGTTTCAAAATTATATATGCCATAGCAATGACCAACAGGTCCTTTCTTCTTGTGTACTTTTTAGTGACATTGTTCAAAAGCTGGCAAACTTTTAAGACCCCAGACACTATGCCTGTGAGGCGTTTGGTTATATCTAGGACGTATCTGTAAGTATGTCCCCTGTGTAGTTTATTATACATGTGAATATATATATATATATATATATACACCTCTGTATACACACATATTATACTCATGAATTCATATGTATACACATATATGCACGCATAATACATATACACTCATACATACATATTTTTGGTTGTTTTTGCAGAATTATGTATGCCACAGCAATTACCAAGAAGTCCTTTTTTCTTGTGTATATCTTAGTGACATCGTTTACCTTGGTCTTTCTCTGCACACTTCACCCACATTTGGTGTTACATTTCCCATCACCAAAAATAACAAGTGTTTACTATTTAGAGAGTGGCCATCTTCCCACCCCCATCCTTGGTAACCACCAACGAACGTTGGTCTCTGTATGTATACCTATTCATATAAAAGTGAGATTATACAGTATCTGTACTTTTATGATTGACTTATTATGCTCAGCATAATGTCCTCCAGATTCATCCAAGTTGTAAGATGTTTCAAAGATTCATAATTCTTTATGGCTGCATAGTATTTCATCGTATGTATATACCACATTTTGTTTATCCATTCATCTGTGGATAGGCAGTTAGGTTGTTCCCATCTTTTTGCTGAGTTCATGTTTTTTACTTTTGTTTTAATTCCTTTCTCTTTCAAACAATTTCTATCCTAATAAGCAAAATTTTTCTATTGTTTAAGTTTTTAAAAATTACCAACATTTCACAAAGCAGAACTTAAAGAGCTTTCAAGTTATCTCAGTACCTTTTACAACATATGGCATCTTTAATTTTATTTGTTTGGATGAATAATTTTACATTTTGGTCCCCAGGCCCTGGTTCCCCTCACTGGCTGCAGCCGCTCCTGCGATTTTTTGTGTACCCTGCCTTTGTTGGGCTGTACCTTCACAAACACGTTCTTTTCCTCACTCACACATTAGTTTCTTGTCTTTAAATGAGAACTTCAGACACCAGGCTTTCTCAAAGCACCCTGTGTTCAGAAGACTTACCTAGTGATTATAAACACACTATGCAGCTACCAAAAAGAAAGGCAGTACAATTGTTTATTTACATTGGCAGCCTCAGAGCCCAGGTATATTAAACCAGATCTGAACAACAGCAGTGCTGACACCAGGATCAAGGGGCTTATGATACACAGTGCTTAATTGTAGGTTGCTTTCTTTTTTTTTTGTTCTTTAGATGTTTCTATCCACCACCTGAAGCTTTTGAAGGCCTTTCCTTGGTAGATGCAGGTTAAGGTCACACACTGAAACCTGCCCATGCCGGTTTTCTGCAGAGTGTAAATGTTCCTAAATTAAACTGGCTCTGAGGAAGATCCCCAAAGGCCCTTTTCACCCAAAGAATGAGGGCAGTGCCACCTGGTGTTCACTCACTTAAAGGCCTGAACCCAGAGAATGAGGCCCCATTTAAGCCACACCTCTTTTTTTTGGTGGGGGGGGGGTTTCATCTTTTACTGGTTGCTGTGAGAGGAAATACTTTTTCTTGGTTTTTAAATATGTAATTATGTAACTTATGATCTGAAGAAGAAAACATGGTAGATGCCATAAGACGAGCCGTCACCTGGACTGTGTGACACGCCCTTGAATTTGTTGTGCTGCTTCTTGTCCAACGACTCGCTCCAGTTCTTGGGTGGGTGTGTTACTTAGCTGTTCGCTACTTGGGGATTTCTGAAGCAGAGGGGAACTTTAACTGTGCCAGCTCCTGGGATCTGCTGCAGAGTTGGAAGGAGGGATGGCTCAGAGAGCAGAGGGCATTTCTTCCTGACAGAAGGGTTCTTATTTGGGCTCTTTGCTTTGTTCTTCAACCTGAACTTTCTGGATAATGAGGCAGGACACTTCCATCTGGCTGGCCACTGGAAACAACATCATCCCAAGGTCCAGCACGGTTAATGTCTATAGAGCTGGGAAGTATTGCTCACTCGCCTGTGTCTTTTCAGCTAGTACAATCGCTTGAAAATGATTGGAATTTCTAACCCGAACAAGCCTCTTTCTGTAGCCATTTCCTGCCACCAAAACAGCTTTGGTGAGATAAAGAATACAGGACCTGTCAGACAATGAAAATCTACCGGTTTCAGGTGATCCTTGAAAATGAGCTTAATTTTCCCTTGCATCCCCTGTGCCAGCCACAACCCACGCCATTGCTCACTGGCCACAACGTACCCAACGTGCCTGTGTCATCACGGGAGGTCTTTTCCATCAGTGGTTTGGTTCTGGCCCTGACACTCCAGCTCCATCTGTGCTGTGCCTTCTCAGCCCAGGTCAGGACGGGGGCCAAAAGAGCCAGGACGTCACCCGGGCCCCCACAGAGGGGTTCCAACGACATTATCTGTGGCCTTGCTCACTCAGACCTCCATCTTGCCTGCTCTTTTTTTTCTTTTTCGTTTTCTTTTTTTAGTGAGGAATTTAGAAGCACAAACTAGTGCTTACTGCCCTTTTCATGGCCATCACCAAATAGATGTTTGTGGGCCAAAAAAAAAAAAAGTGCACACTGGAAAGCATTGTATTACACAAAATTAAAAGTATGACTTCTGATAAAAATGATTAACTTTATTACTATAGAACTCCAAACTAAACCTTCTTAGAGTTCTTGGTTTAAAAGAGTTTTATTAAAGAAACCCCTGGGCATTCCACATATAGCCACTGTTTCGGTTCAGCTCATTTCTGATTAAGCTATTCGTCATCTACAAACTAGTTACCCTGATGTTCCAGCCAGTAATGACTTTTCCCTCCTCTGAATTCCTACAACATCTGGTTTATGCTGCTCATCTGGCACTGACTTCCTTTAGCCAGTACAATAGGGACAATGGAACAATCCCTGAGAACCAGGGAAAAAGAATCATCCTATTAAACTTAAAAGGAGCTCTAGTGGTGCAGCCGTTAAGGGCTTGGCTGCCAACTGAAAGGTTGGTGGTTCAACCCACCCAGAGACTCTGCAGGAGGAAGACCTGGAGTTCTGTTTCTGTAACAGTTATAGCTTAGGAAACCCTGTGGGGCAGTTCTACTCTGTTACGTGGAGTCTCTATGAGTAGGAATTGGCTTGACAGTACCCAGTAACAACATAAGAGTTAAGCAAGTACTGTAGAGCTCATAAATAAGGGAGAAGATTAACTACCTGTAAAACAACTAATTATATGTCTGGAAATATGTGCCTGAAAGCATTTGGGAACTCTTCTTAGGAACCAAGTGACTTACATGATGTCTCAGGGAGACAGGTCAGATACTCAGCTGCAAACAGGAAAGCTCAGGTCGGGACAGTTGTGCTATATCCTGTCGGATGAATAAAAAAGGAATGGATTAACATAATTAGGTATCTATCTCGATGTTAAGTTAATGATAATAGCTGTGTACAAAATTAAAACCCAACTGTTCTAAGTTCATTACATGTTTTGATTCAAGTGATTGTCACAACAACCCTAGAAGATGGCTCTTCTTGTTTTCATGATGAATAAACTGAGGCACATAGAAGTTGAGTGGCTTACAGAGTGTCTTAGTCCGGTAGGGCTGCCTTAATGAAATATCACAAACTATGTAGCTTTAAAGAACAGAAATGTAACATTTCACAGTTTTGGAGGCCAGAAGTCCAAATCAGGGCATTGGCTCCAGGATAAGGTCCTCCCTTGTTGGTAGCCCTGGGTGTTCCTTGCCAGTCCTTGGCTTGTAGATGCCAGTTCCTCACATGGTCTCTTCCCCTTCTATATGTCCGGCCTGTGTCTACTTTGCTCTTTTTATAAGACAGCACCAAGAAGTGATTAGATTCCAGACCCACCTGGTATGGCCTCGTTAATATAACCAGAATATCTAAAGAACCCTGACTAAGGCACCCAGGGTTTCAGTGTAATAAATGATGTTGTGGGATTCCCACCCAGCCTGGCAGGTTTGCACACATTCTGTTCTGTCTATCTCCTGTGCTGTAAGCTCCTGAGGATGGGGAAAATGTATGCTGTCTTTCCACTGTATATTCACTACCTATTATTATTCCTGTTGCAGTATAAGTTTTCAGGGAAAGTGTGTGTTCACTGGAGAAATGATGTGTTCAGAAAGCAGGGATTTGCCAATATTCTTTTAACATAACACTAGCTGGGAAAAAAGGAATTGGACCTGGAGGAAGAGGAAATACTTCCTTATTTATTTGTCAGCCATTTATTATACATGTTGAATAAAACATATGCTAGCTGAAACAGTATGGAGATAAAACACACATTCCTGCCCTCAAAAGAATCAAGCTTCTCTGGATGACATCTGAGGTCTATTCAAATAAACTAATTACAACAGGGTAACTAATATATTAATCTTACCTAATAATGGAGCTTCAAAATACATAAATCAAAAGCTGAAAGAACTGAGAAAGGAAAATAGATCCACAAACACAGTTGGAGATTTCAACACTTCTCTCAGTAATCAGTCAATAAAGCAAAGTACACAGAAAAGCAGTAACCTGGACAACTATCAGCTTACTGGGCTCTAGGCCCGAAGCTTTCCACCCAACAAAAGCCATATGCACGTTTGTTTCAAGAGCACTTGGAACATTCCCCAAGCACATTTTGGTGCATACAATGAGTTTTCATATATTTAAAAGGACTAAAATAATAGAAAATTTGCCTTCATTCTGCTGTAAATCCTCTCCATTCTGAGTGTCGGGTGGAGAGAAATGGAAAGAGACAAGCTTGATTATAGGGCTAGCAGGCAGTGAATTCTGCAGTTAGGACTGAATCAAACAAGGTCAGAGGGCATGGAGAAGAATGCAGGATTCTGAGATGTGGAAGAGGAATTACTAACAGGACTAGTTGACTAAGGGTTGGCGGGGAGAAAGTAAGAGAGGTGTAAAAGTCAAGAATCACTCCTCGAGTTCTCGACTGGGTGATTGGCTAGATGGTGATTTGGTTTACAGTAATAAAAACACAAGACCAAAAGGGAGTTTTGGAAGGAGTCTAAACGTCTGTGCATCTGTGTCCTTATGTGTGTGCAGATGCCAGCAGATGGATGCATGGGTTAGATTTTTGTCTTGTCAAGCCTGAAGTGCTCCCCAAGAGAGTGTCAGTTTGAGCACCAGTTAAATGTGTCTTGGAAAAACAAATTTCAAACCCAAAAGCATACAGATGGTAGATGGACACAAGGGTGACAGTGACAGAGTCCAAGAAGAGTTAGGTGAGAGAGAAGGACTGAAAATGGGCTCTGTACACCTCTATCACATGAACATTTAGTGGGCCCAAACAGCTGTGCCCAGAAGAATAAAATCCAGTGGGAAATGTATAGCAGACATTACTGGTTGCCCAGCCCATAGACACTACCCTCTTCCTCCTTGCTGGCAGAGAGCCCTGTCCACTCCTTTTCCACATAAAGTAGGGAAATCCCAATTAGTCTAAACTCATGCTGGCAGTCGTTTACCCTATGAGACTGCAGCCTTTATAGGTGGACATGGGGCCTCAGTGCCTTCGACCTAAGCCCAAGCAGGAATCTTAGTCACGTAAGGAAGTCAGGCCTATATTTACATAAGTTCATTTTCATGCATTTGTGTGTATATAACAAAAACCATTGTGACTGAGTAAATTCCTATAACTAGCAATCCTATAGGACAGGGTAGAATTGCCTCATAGGGTTTCCAAGACTGTAATCTTGATGGAAGCACACTGCTACATCTTTCTCCCGAGGAGAGGCTGGTGGGGTCAAACTACTGACCTTTTGGTTAGCGGCCGAGGGCTTTAACCACTGTATCACCAGGGGTCCTGTGCATGTATAAAATAGGCACCTATATATAATAAATAACTGAATTACCTATTATAATCTGATATGAACAAAGAAGAGACAGTTACCTTAGCCTGGACAATCAGACGCGTATTCCTAAATGAGAGGTCGGGTGAGTGGAGATGTAAAACATGATTAAAGGATGCCTTTACACTGTGTAATAAGGTATGTGACATCCTCAAAAATGGTGGCGTAAAGGCCTCCAGAATTCCACCATTCCATAAGAGCAATGACAAGACTGGCAATAACTGTTAGTATCAACTTTTTTGAACCTCAAAATTAGCCAAAGGCTTGCAGCAACCCAGGGGACTCTTTTTAATAAAAATGGTTGAATCTCAGCTGCAACAGTGAACCTCATGGCATTTTAGCTGCCAGGTCTGCAGCAGTCTTGGAAAATAACAGCTCACGTTGTTTGTACTAGAGGGAAAGAACAGGACTATAAAGAAAAAAATAAGTCTTTTAAAATTGCATTCTCAAAGAAAAATATTATTTAACTTGTCTGGGAGTTTCGAGGAACACTCCACTCAAAGGCTGGTCTTTATTTCACCTAACTTGGAATTTGCCTAATGCAAAAGCCACTCCTGGTGGTGTTAGTCTAAAACATTTTCAGGTAAATGTTTCAGTTGCTGCTGCCTGAGGTGTAGGTGACAGAGAACAGATACAGCAAAAAACAAAACAAAAAAACCATTGCTGTGGAATTGATTCAGACTCATGGCAACCTCACGCTGTAACCTTTATGGAAGCAGGTTGCCAGGCCTTTCTTCTGAGGTACCACCAACGTTTAGGTTATAGGAGTTGAGTAAAACTCACAAAGAAAAGGAAATAGTAACGAACTGCAAGCTCACTTAAGAAGTAGAAAACTGGAATAATGCTCTGTCTGTATCTATCAAAGTAATTGAATTTGTGGTTAAAACTTTCAGACATAGAAAACTCCAGTCATACACATTTTCAGTGGTGGATTCTACCAAACATTCAAAGAATAAACAATAAAGAATTACAGAGGACACTTCCCAATTCACTTTGTGAGGCTGGTGTTGCCTAGAAATCCAAACTAGGAAAAGATACTACAGGATAATAAATCTGCCAATCAATATCACTCATGGACAGAAACACATATATCCTGAAGAAAATATTAGCAAAGTCAACCCAGCAGTATGTAAAATGGTATTACATCATGACCACATAGGTTTTATTTCAGAAATTTCATATTCCAAAGTTAATCAATGTAATAGACCATATCAACAGATTAAAGAAGAAAAAGTACGTGATTATCCCAATAGATGCAGAAAAAATACTTGACATAATGCAATATTCATACTTTCATTTGAAAAAAAAAATTTCTCACCCTGATAAAGTAGATCTACAAAACACCTGCGACTAACATTATACTTGCTGGTGAAAGACTGAATGCTTCCTTCCTAAAATCAGGAACGAGGCAAAGATACCTCCTATTACTACATCAGTTTGTCATCTGGGTAATACAATAAAAAACCAAAAAAAAAAAAACCAAACCCATTGCCATCGAGTCAATTTCAACTTATAGCCACCCTAAATGAAGGGAGAAAAGAAAAAAGACATACAGATTGCAAAGAAAGAAATAAAATTTGTCTCTTCACTGACAACAAGATTGTCTAAGTAGAAAAGCCAAAAGACTCTACAAAAAAAGAGCTATGAGAAGAAATAATTAAGATTAGCAAGGCAATATTTAAAAATTAATTGCATTTCTGTGAGCTAACGTTGAACAATTGGAAACTGAAATTTAAAGACAGTGTCATTTCAAGAGAGACCTGGTGGCATAAATGGTTAAATTTTCTGTTGTTCACTGAAAGGTTGGCGGTTCAAACCCGCCCAGCTCCTCCAGGAGAGAAAGAATTGACGATCTGCGTCTGTAAAGATTACAACCAAGAAAACCCAATGGGGCAGGTCTACTCTGTCGTGTGGGGTTGTTGTGAGTCAAAATCCACTCTTCAGCATCTAACAATAATACAATTCACAATAGCAACAAAAAATGAAGTGATTATGTATAAATCTAACAAATTATGTACAGGATATGTATGCCAAAACTACAAAACATTGATGAAGGAAACACTGATTAAAGAAGACTTAACATAGAGATGTGCCTTATTCGTGAATTGAAAGAGTCAGTAAGAAGATAATGTCAAACCTTCACCAGTTAATTATAGATTTAATGCAACTGGAAAAAAACCACAGCAAGATGTTTCATAAAAATTGACATGATGTTTCTAAAATTTTAATGAAAATTCAAAAGAATAGGATAGCCAAAAAAAAAACTCTGGAAGAGAGAGAGCATGGCTGGAGGGCACATCAGTGTGGTAATAGCAAAAGGGTCAACACATAAATCAATGGAACTGAAGAGTATCCAGAAATAGACCCACTATATATTGTCAATTGATTTTCTATAAAGTTGCAAAGACATTTCATTAGAGGAAGAAAAGACCTTTCCAACAAACGGTGCTGGAGACATACAGAACATTGGAACTCTGCCTGTACCTTGCAATGTATACAAAAGTCAATTCAAAATAAACTGAATACCTAAATGAAAAAACATGTAAAATTTCTAGAAGAAAACACAGGAGAAACACTTCATGATCTTGAACAAAGATTTCTAATATACAATACCGAAAGCATCATCCTTAAAAGAAGAAAAAAAGGTAAACTATATATATGTATATATAAGCTTCTTCTTTCCATTATTGGGTTTTGAGAGTTGTTTATATGTTTTAATTACAGATTCTTTATTAAATAAATATGTATACAAAATTTATTAAATATATAAATTATTTATTTAATAAAGCATTTGTATTCAAAATGTATAAAGAGCTCTAAAAACTCAATAGTGGAAAAAAGAAGAAACAGTAAAAAAAAATGGGCAAAAGAGTTGAATAGACACTTCACCAGAGAAGATATACTAATTGTAAATAAGCACATGAAAAGATGCTGAACATTTTTGATCATGAGAGAAATTCAATAAAACTGCAAGGAGATACCACTACACACCTATTGTTAGTTGCTGGGTCGTGGCAACCACATGCCCAGTGGGATTGGACCATTGTTATCCATAGAGTTTTAATTACCTCTTTGGAAGTAGATCACCAGGCCTTTCTTCCTAATTGGTCTTAGTTTGGAAGCTCCTCTGAAAGCTGTTCAGCACCATAGCAACACACAAGCTTCTACTGACAAATGGGTGGTGACTGCTCTTAAGTTGCATTGGCCATGAGTAGAATCTGGGTCTTCCGCATGGAAGATGAGAATTCTGCCACTGTACCACCAATGCCTTCACACATCTATTAGAATGACTTAAAAAAAAAATAATAGACTGGCCATACAAGTGTTAGCAAAACTACTGAGCAAATGGAACTTTCATTCATTTTCTGGGGGGAACGCAAAAGGCACTTGCAAAGTGGCAGTTCCACTTGCATTCCTTACCAGCAAATGAATGGAAGCATATAGTGGCTTTATTTGTAATCACCCCAAACTAGAAACACATCAAGGGACATTTCTATCGTTCTCACACATTTGTCCCACAGCTACTTCTCAGTTTTTGTATTTACTAGGAATTTTTAAGTGATAACCAAATTACAAACAGCAATCAATAAATAATTTTGAAGATAAAAAAAATTTGAGTTTTTCTAATTCTGAGGATTAGTGATAATGTACATGTTGGTACTTTTTTTTTTTTTTTTAACTTCAATGTACTTTATCAGTTAAAAAAAAAAACAGTCTCCAGTAACTCTGGAACCTCAGTTTCTACATTTTATCCTCACACAGTAAACTCCAGGAAAACTTCAAAAGCTTGTGCAAAGAGCTTGATTGCAACTCTTACATGCTCTTCCAGCAGAGCTAAATTCAGGATGTAATTATTTTCTTTAAAAATTCAGTTGACTCAACGTATTTTCAAAAGAGGAAATCCGAAGGCATTGAAAAACACCTGTGTTACAGAGAAAAAAATTTCTAAGCAGAAAAAGTCTTTCTGACTCTGCAAAATGTCATCAAAGTTTCAGTTGCGTGTTTCAGGTTTATCTCTATCCAAAGACTCTTTTTCTTGAGTCTGTATAGTATAGGAATGTTGGCAGGCGAGTCATGGTAATGTCAGAAGCTTAGCCAAGCAACCCTGAAAACACAAATGCTATATTAAAGGACTGTCTAAAGACAAAATAGCAGCTTGCAAAATAAGTGTTGCATTTCTTCAGTATTTACTCAAAGGCATGAAGTGAGCGGCACCTCAAACCACCCGTTATAGACATACCTACCATTTGTAGTTCTGTCTATATTCTCTTGAGATCAAATGTTAGTTGATTCTATTAGGTTTGTAGTTATCTCTATATCCCATTTAAAAAATCTGTAATGTAGCAAGAATAAAAATGATTAGATGAAAAAATTGACATTGACAATGGAATCTATAGTTTTGGGACATGATGTTTTTATCCACCTGGTCAGTACATTTCTTCACATTTCTCCTGCCCTTGTATAAGGCCATGTGGCCCATAATTGAAGCCCTTTGGAGGCCCCTTGAACTTTCTGAGAGGAAATAGTTATACGATATTCTAGTCCTCTACTCCGTGTCCTGATATTATCTGTCTACTCCTCGGAAGGAGTTAGAACTCAAAGCTATGATACAATAGCTGTTCTAAACTGCGTTACTCTGTGGCTCTATAATACGCAGTTGCGAGGAAGCTGAGATATATTTGTTTGTAAAGAAAACAAAGCTACTTAAAACTGTTCATGTTGCAAGAAGTTGGAAGATAATTGCCTTTCATTTAGAAAAAGAGAATATCAAACTAAAGAACAAGGAAACAAAGTTGGTTCCAGTTTCTAAGAGGCAAAGAGAGACAAGGTCTTAACCAGTACCTACCTAGGGACAGAAAAAAACAAGGTTCAATACTTGGAAACTACTCAATGGCAACTGGTTATTTTGTAGATGGACACAAGAGACGCTTCCTGAGCAAAAGTTAGCCCCTCAACTCTGCCCCACCAGAATGAAACAGTTGTGATCAAGTCTATTCTTACTTATGGCAACTCCACATGTGTTAGAGTAAAACTGTGCTGTGTAGTGGTTCCAATGGCTGATTTTTTAGAAAAAGATCTCCGGGCCTGTCTTTTGAGGTGCTTTTGGGTAGACTTGAATGCTCAACTTTTTGGTTAGTAGACATGAAGTGTTTGCATTATCCAGGGACTCCTCCACCAGAATTAGGTAGTAGTTTATCTCTCCATAGCTGCTTCCAACAGTTCTCCATCCCTTTGCTTTCTAGTGCCCCTTCCTCTAAAATTTATAGTCCTCCCACCACACCCTTGCTATCTCCCCACACACATTTACACATACCCAGAATTTATGAGAAGAAAAGTTTAAGGGTAATCTATAATGTTAACAGCCTGTGGTCATATTGTACTTATTATGTGCTCTGCACACTTCCGAGTGCTTTACATAATAACACATTTACTTTTATAACATCCTTTGAGAAATAATTATAATGAGGCACAGAGAGACTAGGCTAATTGCCCAAGATTACAGAGCTTGTAAGTGTGGAGAGAGGATTGGATCTCAGACAGCCTGGCTCCAAAATCTATGTGCAGATACCACAATATTTCCCTTACTGATTCAACATGTTATTTCACTTATTAACTCACCCCCAGAGGCACATAAGAATTTCCATTATTTCTTTATTGCTTATTCTCTGGGAAAAAAAAAAAAATGCAGTCTTAACTTTCAGTATGGTCATCTCCAAAAGCTAACCACCCCACTCCAAATCCAGCCAAGCTGTTTTTCTCGCTGCCTCACAAAATTTTTGTGGGCATTTTGGAGTCTAGCTTTGGTTCAAGTTATTCTTTTATCTTGTATTTGCTATTCCCTCTTGGCCTAATTACATTATTACTTTTCTTCAGAACTTTAATGAAAGTTCTACATCTCCTCTATTAGATTCCCTTTTATTATTGTGTTTACCAGAAGTCACATATTCTGGTATCTTACAGAACGTAATGTCTCTATATCTCATTTTGTCATTTTATCATATTGGCCTACAAGGAATCAAATAAAAGCTGCATCAATTGTCATCTAGTTGCAAAGTAAACAGTCTTGTGTACTACTGGACTGCAAAGCAGTGTACAACAGGGTTATTGCAGTGAGTTAAAAAATACATTTGGGAAAGCAATATATAAATATGAAAATTTTATATAAAACTGAAACTTCGAGGGATAGAAAAGATGATATTAAAAGAGCTGGCACAATGGAAGGCAAGATTTATGGCTAGAAAATTGATAAATGCATGAAAGGGAGGAAGAAGTAACTTTGTACGTAGTCAGTAAAGAAAGGCTTTAGGAAGCAGGCAAAGGAAGCCTGGACACCATAAAAATTTAGTTGATATTCCTTTGTGGCAGAAGTGGAATGTAAGAATGGAAAATGTATATTAAAGCCATGTAGTAGATGGCTTTGGATTCCAAATCATTGAGTCTACCCTGAAGGGAATAGGAGCACACTTATTCTTTGGAACCTACTAATAACATAATTATTTCAAAAGCATCATGGAAGGTAGACTATATACAAAAGATTGACTGATGTAAACATAGTCAACCCCTGAACTCAAGCAGTGAGAGTGAGGAGGGAAGGAAAAGGAAAGGAATGTAAAAAAAAGAGTCATGTCTATGAGTTACATACACACTGTTGTGTGTGAGTTGTGTTTGTGTGTTTATTTGTGTGTGCATGCATGGATGGATAGATAGCTACCATTGAGTTGACTCTGACTCATGGTGACAGTCTTAGTCGTCTAGTGCTGCTATAACAGAAATACCACAAGTGGATGGCTTTAACAAAGAGAAATTTATTTTCTCACAGTCTAGTAGGCTACAAGTACAAATTCAGGGTGTCGGTTCCAGGGGAAGGCTTTCTCTGTCTGTGGACTCTGGAGGAAGGTCCTTGTCCTCAGTCTTCCCCTGGTCAAGGAGCTTCTCAGGCACTGGGACCCCGTGTCCAAAGGACTCACTCTGCTCTTAATGCTGCTTTCGTGGTGGTATGAGATCCCCAACTCTCTGCTTGGTTCTCTTTCCTTTTATCTCTTGAGAAAGAAAAGGTGGTGCAGTCTGCACCCCAGGGAAACTCCCTTTACACTGTAACAGAGAGGTGACCTGAGTGAGGGTGGTGTTACAATCCCACCCTAATCCTCTTAACATAAAATTACAATCACAAAATGGAGGACAATCACAAATACTGGGAATCATGGCCTAACCAAGTTGATAAACACATTTTTGGGGGGACGTAATTCAATCCATGGAAGCGACCTTGTGTACAACAGAAAAAAACGCTGTTTGGTCCTGAATCAGTTGCCGGCAAGCTCAAGTCCATCACTGCAGCTATTGTGCCAGTCCATCTCCCCGAGGGCCTCCCTCGCCCTCCCTGTCCCTCTACTTTACCAAACATAATGTCTTCCTCCAGCAATGGATCCCTCCTGATGATGTGTCCAAAGCAAGTGAGTAGGACAATGTATTGCCGTGACCCATAGCGTTTTCTTTGGATGATTTTGATTGAGTCTGCCTTAGTCTGGAAGCTCTGCTGAAACCTCTGCTCCATGGGTGGCCCTGGTGATATATGAAATGTCAGTGGTATAGCTTCCAGCATCATAGCAACACACAAGCCACCACAGTAGGACAACCTGGCAGACAGGAGGTGACATATATGTATAGGTGTTGAATATTGCTTGATTATAGAGAAACAAACCATTTTCGGTTGCCATCAAGTTGATGCTGACTCATAGCAGCCCTATAGGACACAGTAGAACTGCCCTATAGGGTTTCCAAGGAGCAACTGGTAGATTCGAACTGCTGGCCTTTTGGTTAGCAACTGAGCTCTTAGCCACTGTGCCACCAGGGGTCCCCAGGTTATAGAGAGAGGGGATAATATTAAAGATCACGTTGAAGCCTGGGAAACTGCAGAATTATTCACAAAACATGGGCAATAAGGAGGAGAGATTGGTTTTGTGTGAAGGCAATGTAACCCGTTCAGATTTAGGCTTGAGCATTTAATGATAGCAGCTACACCCAAGAGGTTGATACTCACTGAGTCATGTGCCGTCTTTACTATGGTGTGAAGGAGAAAGTTTTGGACTTTTGTCTGGGTTGTCTCTCTCGAAACTTTAATAGAGTTTTTTTTTTTTTTTAAACATAGGAAAGGTCAAATATTGCATTAGTATAATTTTAAGTAGCCCCAGCCTTACGTTTATTTAACTAAATTAAAGGGTTATAAAACAATTTGTATAGCTATTGCAGCTTGTTATGAATATTTATCCACTCAATATTATTGGATTGTCATATTTGCTATTATTGAGTTTTAATTATAAAAATATAAAATACAACAAGGTCACCTGCCTGCACTCAAGGATATCATTACTCCTATGTTGTTGTGTGCTGTCAAGTCAATTCTGACTCATAGCGACCCTGTTGGACAGAGTAGAACTAACCCATAGGGTTTCCTGGGCTGTAATCTTTATGGGAACAGACTGCCAGGTCTTTTCTTCTTGAACCAGCTGGTGGGTATAGCTTGAGTACGTTAAACAGTTTTAGAAGGAGGTATAAATCAATGTCATTCTCAGGGTCTGTAACTTGCAAATCAATATTAATATAATAACATACACTATGTATAGTTTTTCCCCCTGTGAAGTAGTCTATAATAAGTAATCACTCAGGATTTAAAACAAGAACAAACAACAATAATAAACTAGTCTGGAGCAAGTACAATAAAGATAAAAACAAACAAACAACAACAGCAACAAAAACAGTAAGAGAGACTAGCTCAAGAGCATTCTTTCCAGTTAGAATGAAGTCAGCTTCTGTTTGGAGGTTTCCAGCTCACAGTGCTTCACTCCACAGTTCAAAGACGAGGCAATAAGCTACTTTCAACTCTCTTTTGTTTGTGTCTTAGATCCAATTATTTGTGTATGCGTGCTTGCACGTGTGTGTGCACACCTTGTGCTTTACCAAGAAAAAATATTTCAGAATGGTACAGGTCAACTCTACATGGACTTTTCTCTACAGAATCCCCAAATAACTAGCAATTCAATAGAAACAATACAGTCAACTATCTGACTTTACCTGGCCTAGCAAAGACAACTCAATATTAGGTATTCCTCACGTTTTCCCTTGATGGGCTGGGATTGTTTGTCATGGCCTTAGCATCTCTCTTAGACTATGTTCTCTATAAAGGCAAAACCAGTAAAGCATATAAATATATACACAAAAAAACCCTGTGCCGTCGAGTCGATTCCGAATATATATATAAAATTAGACAGGTTTATATCAAGAAAATGGCTCACGAGGTTGTAGAGGCTGAAATGTCCCAAGTCTCTGAATCAGGATAGAGGTTTGTCCTGATTCATGTAGCCACAGAGGCTGGTAAACACACAGGACTGGCAGGATGGAGAGCAGGGCTCTTGCTCACAGGCTGTGAAAATCGACAAATCCAAAGATTGGTAGGCAAGACTGCCGGTAAGCCCAAGAACCAGAGGTCAGATGAACAGGAGCCGGCTTGAAGATCCAGAGCAGGCAAAAGCCAGAACATACACTTATATTAGGATGCAGGCCACATGCCCAAGGAAATTCCCTTTCAACTGATTGGCTACTTATAGCAGATCTCATTGTGGGGGTGATCACATAACAGATCTCAACAGGGAAGTGATCACAACAATATACTACTGCCAAAACACTGAGACTTATGGCCCAGCCAAGTTGGCACATGATTTTAACCATCACAGTCCACGCTTGTCAACTTGGCAACTGTGCACATCTACTTAAATCATACATAATCTCTGAATAAAGACAATTATAAAGTTGTACTTGCACCTAATATGACACAAAGAACAAATATACAACTGAAGATGCACTAGCCCTGTTTACATCTTTTATTTTATAAGTGAAGAAAACAAAAATGTTTGATGCACACATAACAAAGCAGAAGTATTCATAACAATTACATGCCTTGTTTCTGCAACTGGTCGTGTGGCCATAACTGGTATTTAGAACTACCTTCTTCCACCACCCATTCCGTATTCTCTTTGCCATCAGCAAGCACCTCTTCTGGTTGTGGTTCTTTGCCTGGTGGGATGACCCAAACCTTCATTCCCGAAGGTTCTGGGCCATTAGTAGTCATGTCAGAATTAGTTCACTGTAGTTTTCCATCAACTTTAATCACAGGCATGGTAGTACTAAGAGACTCCCTAAGGGATCTCCTGCCTTCCAGACATACTCTTCTTTAACTCCATCATATAATTAGTCCAATTTTGTCTTGGTAATCAGGATCAGGAAACCCTGGTGGTGTAGTGGTTAAGACCTATGGCTGCTAACCAAAAGGTTGGCAGTTCAAATCCACCAGGCGCTCCTTGGAAACCCTATAGAGCAGTTAGACTCTGTCCTATAGGGTCACTATGAGTTGGAATTGACTCGAGGGAATGGGTTTGGTTTTATGGGACTGATCAGGATCAGTCACACTAGCCACTGTGGTAACTTCCTTCTTTGCCAGTTGATCCAGAGGAATAAGGAGCCCAAAGCTACCAGGTGGCATTCTTAGCTTCCAGTACAATGGAATCAGTAATGTGTCTACAGGTGGGAACATTCCTCCCTTTGGAACTAAGAGCATAAAGTCATGGGGATAGGAAGCAAAAATCTTGTGAGTGGGTCACTAGGGATAATAGTGAGTGGTGCCACTCCCATTTCTACCCCTTTATTCCTGGACCCATAGATCCTGGCTATGGGAGAAACAGCATCATGTATTGTATGCTGGGTTAGAGCATATACAACCTCCTGGAGAACATTGCCCCAACCCTACAAGGTATTGCCACCTAGTTGACACCGCCATAATTGTGTCTTTAGAAGGCCATTCCATCATTCTATCAAGTCAGCTGCTTCAGGATGATGGGGAACATGATAAAACAAGTGAATTTCTTGACTATGGGCCCACTGTCACACTTCATTTACTGTGAAGTGAGTCCCTTGATCCAAGGCAATGTTGTGTGGGATACCACAATGGTGAATAAGGCATCTCTGTAAGTCCACAGATGGTAGTTTTGGCAGAAGCATTGCATACAGGGAAGGCAAATCCATATCCAGAGTAAGTGTCTATTCCAGTAAGAACAAAAGGCTGACCTTTTCATGATGGAAGTGGTCCAATGTAAGCAAATTCCCCCCAGGTGCTGGCCGATCACCTTAAGGGATGGTGCCATACTGGGGACTCAGTGTTGGTCTGTTGCTGGCAGATTGGGCACTCAGCAGTGGCTGTAGCCAAGTCAGCCTTGGTGAGTGGAAGTCCATGTTTCTGGGCCTATGCATAACTTCCATCCCTACCACCATGGCCACTTTCATTATGAGGCCATTTTGCAATGTCTGGAGTAGCTGGGCAAAGAGGATGAGTGGTTTCCACAGAATGTGTCATCCTATTCACTTGATTGTTCAAATCCTCCTCTGCTGAGGCCACCCTTGGTGAGCATTCAAATAAGGCACAAATATCTTCACTTCTTTGGTCCATTCTGAGAGGTCCAGTACATACCTCTTCCCCATAAATCCTTGTCTCCAATTTTCCAATCCTGTTCCTTCCAAATCCTTGACCATCCAGCCAAACCATTGGCCACAGCTCCTGAATCAGTATATAGTCATAAATCTGGCCATTTCTCCTTCCAAACAAAGTGAACAACCAGGTGCGCTGCTTGAAGTTTTGCCCATTGTGAGGACCTCCCTTCACTACTGTCCTTCAGGGAGTCCCAGAAAAGGGCTGTAGTGCTTCCGCTGTCCACTTTAGAGCGGTGCCTGCATATCGCAGAGAACCATCTGTAAACCAGGTAGGAGTTTTCTCTTCCTCGGACAACTGATCGTTGGTGTGGAGTGGGAAGGTAATGTGACAGAAGTGGAGACCATGGGCATTTAGACCATTTCTTCATAAACTTACTTGTGCCTTCAGGTCCTCCTCAGGCCCAATCTCATATGTACCACTTCCATTTAATGATGGAGTGCTGCTGTGCATGTCCAACTTTATGACTCTGTGGATCAGACAACACCCAGTTCACGATGGGCAGCTCAGGTTGCATGGGGTCTTGGTGTCCCGTGGTTAAGCACTTAGTCTCTTCTAAGGCCCAGTAACAAGTCAAAAGCTGTTTCTCAAAAAGAGAGTAGTTATCTGCAGAGGATAGCAGGGCTTTGGTCCAAAATCCTGAGGGTCTGCGCTGTGATTCAACCATAGGGGCCTGCCAAAGGCTCCAAATAGAATCTCTATCTGCCACGGACACTTCAAGCACCATTGGATCAGCTGGATCATATGGCCCAAGTTGCAGAGCAGCTTGCATGACAGCCTGAATGTGTTGCAGAGCCTTTTCTTGCTCTGGGCCCCACGCAAAACTAGCAGCTTTTCAAGTCACTTGATAAATAGGCAAGAGTAGCACACTCAAATGAGGAAGATGTCATCTCTAAAATCAAAGAGGCCCACTAGATATTGTGCCTCCTTTTTAATTGTGGGAGCAGCCAGATGCAATAATTTATCCTTTACTTTAGAAGGAATATCTCAACATGTCTGACAGCACTGGACGTCTAGAAATTTCGCTGAGGTAAAAGGTGCCTAAATTTTTGTGGGACTAATTCCCCACCCTCTAGCATGCAAATGTTTTACCATTAAGTCCAAAGTTACTGACACTTCTTCTTTACTAGGTCCAGTCAGCATAATGTCATCAATGTAATGGACCAGTAAGACGTCTTGTGAAAGGGAAGGGTGATCAAGGTCCTTGCGGACTAAATTATGACATAGGGCTGGAGAGCTGATGTAGCCCTGACATAGGCAACTGAAGGTGTATTGCTGGCCTTGTCAGCTAAGGGCAAACTGTGTCTGGTGGTCTTTTGAAACAGGTATGGAGACAAAGGCATTAGCCAGATCAATAGCTGCATACCAGGTACCAGGAGATATATTAATTTACTCAAGCAATGAAACTGCATCTGGGATAGCATCTACAACTAGAGTCACCACCTGGTTAAGTTTTCCATAATCTGCTGTCATTCTCCAAGATCCATCTGTTTTTTGCACAGGGCAAATAGGTAAATTGAGTGGGAATGTGGTGGGACTCAAGACCCCTGCATCCTTCAAGTCCTTGATGGTGCCAGTAATCTCTGCCATCCCTCCAGGAATGTAGTATTGCTTTTGGTTCACTATTTTCCTAGGTAGGGGCAGTTTTAATGGCTTCCACTTGGCTTTTTCTGCATGATATCCCTCACTCCATTTGTCAGGGATCCAATGTGGGGTTTCTGACAGTTGCTGAGTATATGTATTCCAGTTATGCATTGTGAAACTAGGGAAATCAGTTTAGGATGGGTTTGGGTGCCCACTGGACCTACAGGGAGATGGTCGTGAGCTAAGACTCCATTTATAACCTGACCTCCATATGCCCCTCCTCTGACTGGTGGGGCACAATGACATTTTGGTCTCTTGGAATTAGTGTCAGCTCAGAGCCAGTATCCAGTAGTCCCTGAAAAGTCTGGTTATTTCCTTTTTCCGCAATGAAGAGTCAGTCTCCTAAAAGGCCATAGATGCCTTTGGGGAAGGCTGGGAGAAAAATTAATATTATAAATTTTGGCAGTGTATTCAAGTCGTTCCTCAAGTGGACAGATCTGGCCTCCCCTTCAGTCAAGGTGTTGTGGGTCTTTAAACTTGCTCAAGCCTGGGAATTGACTGAGGGGCTGTGACTTTCTATTCTGGTGATTCCAGTTAGGCTACTGTTTACTTGACCTAGAATTCATCCTCTTGTACAGATCAAGTAAATATTTAGTAGATTTCCTATCTATTTCACTAGCAGGGACACCATAACGTAAGTCCGTATCAGATTATTCTGATTGCTCCTTTACTCTGCTGTCCACTACAGTAACCACACCCACCTGATCTTTGTTGATTAATTTCCGCCACTTGGCCCCTACCACCATAGGGTGCAATCAGCCCCATTGTAGTTAGGTGTCTTAGTTCATTCAGGATAGTTCCCGCTGTCATATCTGAAATAAAATAGCAATCACAGCAGTCTTCAAGGATGCTGAGGCTCCCTTCGCAAATTTGTTCCTCACCATTGTAGTAAAAGGCTTGTCCTCTGGGTACTCTATGTGTGAGTCTGTGGGCCTAACCTGATAAATTCACTCTAGCATGCCAATTTCCCTAAGTCTTTGTACACCTTCTTCTACAGTATGCCAAGCCAGGTCTGGTATTTCACTTTGATTTAGTAATCCCTGTAATCCATACTTCAGCAACGCAACCAAATAAACGTATTAAATCCTTTCCTAATTTCTTGAGCTGGAATATTGAATGGAAAAAATCTGTGCTTAGTGAGCCCATATCAATAAACTCAGATTGTTCCATCTTTATGTTCCTTGCACCGTTATCCTACACCGTTAATAGCCATTCCCACACATATTCCCCAGGTTTTTGTTTGTACATACTCAAAAAGTGAAGCAATTCTTTTGGAGTGTAGCATACCCTCTCCTGGGTGACACTTTGTACTTTACCTTTTGAGGCTTGCTGGCCCTTAAGTCTAGTTATACGTCTAGAAGCCCATATCTGTAGTGGGGAAGTGTTTTGAGAACATTCAGCATTGTCTTGGAAAGCATCTGCCTTAGGCAATGACTCACACAAGGGCTCTTTAAAGGCAGCTGGGCTAATCTCATTAGATGAAAGTGGAGGGGCTAATGATTTTACAGGACAGAATAGTTTAGCAGACAAACACAGAGTAATCTCTTCAGATGAGAGTGATGTGGCTGATTCTGCTGGCGGGAGTGATTCAGCAGAATTTAGGGGCTCAGTGTCTCCAGCTTCCTGATTGTCTGCCCATACGTCCCCATCCCATGTTTCAGGAAACCATTTCTTCCCAATCAATGCCCTCACTTTAACTTCAGATGCCCCTCAAGGTTGGCAGTTGAGTTGGCATTATCATCTCTGTTACTACAAAAAATAAGACTTTCTTTCAAAGCACAAGTGGAAACTTCAAGGTCATTTATGCAGCACTTGAGCTTTGACTCTGAAGCCCTGAGCACATCTCTTTCCTTCACCAGTTTGTCTAGCGAAAGTAGGACAAACCAACCAACTTCCTTATATTTCTCATTCTGACAAAATTGTAGAAAAGTATCACACATACAGTCACCCAGAACCTTGCCTTTCACCGATTCCTGATTGATTAGTGGTGATATTTTGCATATTTGTATTACCACCTCATGCCATGGATTAGCAGTGCCCTCTTTACTAAAATGAGAGCAGAGTCATAACCATCTTTAAGACTAACCAGACTTGAGAACCAATTTAGAAAACTCATCCTTACAATTTTGTTTCCCTAGAACCACTCTCGGTACCTAATGTCTTAGAATAGGTTTTCTAGAGAAACAAAACCAGTAAAGCATATAAATATGTATACATATGCATATATATTTTGTGTTTTATATATATATATATATACACACACACACCAAACCACTTGCCATTGATTTGATTCCAACTCATAGCGACCCCTTAGGACAGAGCAGAACTGCCCCATAGGGTTTCCAAGGAGTGCCTGGTGGATTTGAACTGCCAACCTTTTGGTTAGCAGCCAAACTCTTAACCATTCGCCACTAGGGTTTCCAAATGTATATATAGAGATTTAGCTCAAGGAAATGGCTCACACGGTTGTAGAGGCTAGAATGTCCCAAGTCTTTGGAACAGGCTAGAGGCTTCTCTTCAATCACATAGCAGCAGGGGCTAGCGGACCCAGGATCGACAGGTCAGAGAGCAGGGCTCTTGCTCACAGGTTGTGAAGATCAACGAATTCCAAGATTGGCAGGCAAGAATGCATGTAAGCTGCTAGCTCAAGTCCCCAAAACTGGAGGTCAAAGGATCAAGAGCCAGGTTCAGGGTCCAGAGCAGGCAAAAGCCAGAATGCCAGCCTGTATGCAAATGCAGGCCACATGCCCAAGGAAATTCCCTTTCAGCTGCCTGGCTACCCACAGCAGATCCCATCACGGGAGTGATCACATATCAAATCTCAACAGGGAAGTGATCACAAGATTATGCAACTGCCAAAACACTGAGAATCATGGCCCCGCCAAGTTGACACAAAATCTTAACCGTCACAGCTTCCGAACTTAGACTTTTTACTTGTCCCTTAGTGAACATTGGAAATCATCCATATGATTAGTGAACGTACCTTTTTTTTTTTCATTTTTTTTTTTTTAACAGCAATATAAACTCATTGGAAATCATCCATATGATTAGTGAACGTACCTTTTTTTTTTTTTTTTTTAACAGCAATATAAACTGTAAAAGTTTAGGTCTTTTTAGCACTAAGATCTTGGATGATTTAAAACATGTGATCAAATTCATATAAAATAAAATTAGTGCAGAAATTTAGCTATTGAAGAAACAAATAAGAATAAAAGATTAATGTCATGGGATGTTTCCCCTCAAATGCCAGTATGAGCATAGATTATGCATATACTCCTATGCCTAAATATGTAAAATTTAAGAAACACATAACAGAAAATAGGTATAAACTTTAAAAAAATTTTCTTGTGATTTTGTCACCAATAGAAACTGCAATACTTTCCTATCGCTTTACATTTATCACACATATCTCAAAATAAGCACATTGTTTATGTCTATCAGTACATCGTAATGATGTTGGTCATTGTAGTCTGTACTACATCTTGTTATTTAATGTTTTATTAAAGAAGTGCATATATTGTTGTTGTTGTTGTTAAGTACCCTTGAGTCAGTTCTGACTCATAGCGACTCTGTGTGCAACGGAACGAAACACTGCACAGTCTTGCGCCATCCTCACAATCATTGTTACGCTTAAGCCCATTGTTGCAGCCACTGTTTCAGTCCATCTTGTTGAGGGGCTTCCTTTTCTTTCCTGATCCTCTACCTTATCAACCGTGATGTCCTTCTCCAGGAACTGATCCCTTCTTATCACATGTCCAAAGTATGGGAGGCATATTCTCACCATCCTTGTTTCTAAGGAGTGTTCTTCTTCCAAGACAGATTTGTTTGTTCTTTTGGCAGTCCCTTGTATATTTAATATTTTTCACCTATACTACAGTTCAAAGGTGTCAAATCTTCTTTGGTCCAGCTTTCGCATGCATGAGGCAATTGAAAACAGCATTGCTTGGTCAGGTGCATTTTAGTCTTCAAGGTGACACTTGGCTTTTTAACACTTTAAAGAGGTCTTTTGAAGCAGATTAGCCCAATGCAATGCATCTTTTGATTTCTTGACTGCTGCTTCCATGGACATTGAATGTGGATCAAAGTAAAAAAAAAATTTTTTTTTTTTTTATAGACTTGCCTAATCTTTGGCTGAAGGGTGAATGTCGGGAATGGGTTCAGTTGTGAGTTAAAAGGGTGTCCAGGGCCACAGTTATGGGGGTTCTTCCAGTCTCTGTCAAACCAGTAAGTCTGGTCTTTTTAGTGTGATTTGAATTTTGTTCTATATTTTTCTCCCTCTCTGTCCAGGACCTTCTATTTTGATCACTGTCAGAGTGACTGTTGATGGTAGTTGGGCACAATTTAGTTCTCCTGGGCTCAGGCTGGTGAGGGCTGTGGTATCTGTGGTACATTAGTCCTTTGGATTATTATTTCCCTTGTGGCTTTGGTTTTCTTCAATCTCCTCTTCTGTGGATAGGATAGGACCAGTAGGTGTATTTTAGATTGTTGCTTGCAAGTTTTTAATATCCTAGGTGCAACTCACCAAAGTTGGATGTAGAACATTTTCTTTATGAACTTTGTTATGCCAATTGACTTAGATGACTCCTGCAACCATGGTCCCCAACCCTCAGTCCCAGTAACTTACTTCCTCTTTCTGTTTGAATGTTGCTTCAGTCAAGTTGTGCTGACTTCCACTATATTGTGCACTGTCTTTCCCTTCGGCAAAGTTAACACTTATTTACTATCTAGTTTTTTTTTTTTTTTAATGATTTCTCCTTTCCAAACCTTCCCTCTCTTGTAACAGTTAAAGATTGTTTCTTTCTGTTTATAAACCATTTCTTGAGTTTTTATAATAGTAGTCTCATACAGTATTTGTCCTTTTGTGATTGACTTAATTTCACTCAGCATGATACTCTCCAGATTTATCCATGTTGGGAGATGTTTCACGAATTCATTGTTATCATTGCATAGTATTCTATTGTGTGTATGTACCATAGTTTGTTTATCCATTCATCTGTTGATGGGCACTTAGGTTGTTTCCATCTTTTTGCTATTGTGAATAATGGTGCAATAAACATGGGTGTGTGTATGTCTATTAGTGTGACAACTCTTATTTCTCTAGTATATAATCCTAGGAGTGGGATTGCAGAATCTTATGGTATTTTTATTTCTAGCTTTTTTAAGGAAGTGCCGTATTGTTTTCCATAGTGATTGGACCATCTTACTTTCCTACCAGCAGTGTGGAAACCCTGGTGGCGTAGTGGTTAAGTGCTATGGCTGTGAACTAAAGGGTCAACAGTTTGAATCTGCCAGGTGCTCCTTGGAAACTCTATAGGGGCAGTTCTACTCTGTCCTATAGGATCGCTATGAGTCGGAATCAACTTGATGGCAATGGTTTTTTTTTTTTTTTTTTTGCCAGCAGTGTATAAGGGTTCCAGTCTCCCTACAACCTCTCCAACACTGGTTATTTTCTCTTTTTTTTGATTAGTGCCAGTAATATCACGGTGAGATGGTATCTTGTAGTTCTGATTTGCATTTCTCTAATGACTAGAACACTTAATTGTGCTCATGAGGAACCTGTACATAGATTAAGAGGCAGTCATTTGGACAGAACAAGGGGATACTGCAATGTTTAAAGTCAGGAAAGATGTGTGTCAGGGCTGTATCCTTTCACCGTACTTATTCAATCTGTATGCTGAACAAATAATCTAAGAAGCTGGACTATATGAAGAAGAATGCAGCATCAGGATTGGAAGAAGGCTCATTAACAACCTGCATTATGCTTGCTGAAAGTGAAGAGGACTTGAAGCACTAACTGATGAAGATCAAAAACTATAGCCTTCAATATGAATTATGCCTCAACAGAAAGAAAGCAAAAGTCCTCCCAGCTGAACCAATAAGCAACATCATAATAAACAGAAAAGATTGAAGTTGTCAAGGATTTCATTTCATTTGGATCCACACTCAACATCTGTGGAAGCAGCAGCTGAGAAATCAAAAGACACATTGCATTGCCCAAATCCGCTGCAAGAGACCTCTTTAAAGTGTTGAAAAGCAAAGATGTCACCTTGAAGACTAAGGTGTGTCTGATCCAAGCGATGGTGTTTTCAGTAGCCTCACATGCATGCGAAAGCTGGATGATGAATGAAGAAGACCAAAGAATTGATGCCTTTGAATTTTGGTGTTGGCCAAGAATGTTGAATATACCAGAGACTGCCAAAAGAATGAACAAAGCTGTCTTGGAAGAAGTATGTCCAGAATGCCTGTTAGAAGCAAGGATGGCAAGACTATGTCTCACATACTTTGGACATGTTATCAGAAGGGAGCAGTCCCTGGAGAAGGACATCATGCTTGGTAAACTACAAGGTCAGAGAAAAAGAGGAAAGCCAGTGACACAATGGCTGAAACAATGGACTCCAGCATAACAATGATTGCAAGGATGGCACAGGACCAGGCAGTGTTTTATTCTGTTGTACATAGGGTCTCTATGAGTTGGAACTGACTCTATGACATCTAACAACAACAAATGGCTAATAATCATGAGCATTTCCTCATGTGTCTTTTAGCCACCTGAATATCTTCTTTGATGAAGGGCCTGTTCTTATCATTTGCCCATTTTTTAGTCGGATTATTTGTTTTATTGCTGTTGATGCATTGCACTATCTTGTAGACTTTAGAGATTAGGCCCTTGTTGGATATGTCATAGCCAATTTTTTCCCCCCAGTTTGTAGATTCTCTTTTTACTATTTTAGTGAAGTCTTTTGATCAGCATAATTGTTTAATTTTTAGCAGCTCCCAGTTATCTATTTTATTTATTTTCTGGTCCTTGTGCATTGTTATTTATAGTTTGTAACTTATTTGAGCCATATGTTAGGGCCCCTAGCATTGTCCCTATTTTTTCTTCTATTATCTTTATAGTTTTAAGTTTTATAGTTAGATCTTTGATCCATTTTGAATTTAGTTTTTGTGTATGGTGTGAGATTTGTGTCCTGTTTCATTTTTTTTTAAAGATGTACATCCAGTTTTTCCAGCACCATTTGTTAAAGAGATTGCCATTTTCTCAGTCAATGGACTTTGGTCCTTTGTCAAAGATCAGCTGACCATAGGTGGATAGATTTACACCTGGTTTCTCAATTCTGTTCCATTGGTTTATGTGTCTGTCATACCAGTACCAGGCTGTTTTGACTACTATGGCTGTAGAGTAGGTTCTGAGATCAGGTAGTGTGGAGCTTCCTACTTTGTTCTTCTTTTTCAATAATATTGTATTTATCTAGGGCCTCTTTCATTTCGGTATAAAGTTAGTGATTAGTTTTTCCATCTCCTGAAGGAATGTTGTTGGTATTTGAATCAGGATTACATTATATCTGTAGATTGCTTTGCTTAGAATTGACATTTTCACAATGTTTTTTCTTCCTATCCATGAGCTTTGTGTGTATTCCCATTTATGTGGCTCTCTTTTGATTTTTTTGCAGTACTGTTTTGTACTTTTCTTTGTATTTGTCTTTTTCACCCTGGTCAAATTTATTCCTATTTTATTTTTTGGGGGGGGGTTATAAATGGTATTTTCTTGGTTTCCTTTTTGAAGTTCTCTTTGTTGGCATATAGTAATCCAGCTGATTTTTGTATGTTGGTCTTGTATCCTGCTACTCTGCTGAGTCTTTCTAAGTTCCAGTCATTTCCTTGTGGAAAATGTGAATTTCTCTGTATAGTATCATATCATCTGTGAATAGGGATAGGTTTACTTCTTCCTTTCCAATTTGGATGCCCTTTCTTTCTTTCTTTCTTTTTTGCTAGGACTTCCAACACACTGTTAAGTAAAAAAAAAATATAAGAGTGGTGATAAATAACATCCTTATCTTATTCCTGTTCTCAGGGGATATACTTTCACCCTCTCTCCATTAAGAATAATGTTAGCTGTTGGTTTGTATAGGTGCCATTTATTATGTTGCAGAATTTCCCTTCTATTCCTATTTCGTGAGAGTTTTTTTTTTTTTAAATCAGGAATGAGTGTTGGATATTTTTATCAAATGTCTTTTCTTCATATATTAGATGATCATGTGATTCTTCTATCCTTTGGTTTTTAATAACTTTGTCTTTATGTTTAAGATGTGTCTCTTACAGACTGCATGTTGATAAGTCTTTTTAAACCATTCTGACACTGTCTTTCACTCTCTTTATGGGTGCATTTAAACCATTTACATTCAGTGTTATTGTCAATAGTTATGAGTTTACTGCTGTCATATTGTTCTTTTTTGTGTGGTGCTGACGTTTCCTCTATTCCTCTTTCCTGTGCTGAGTTACTTTTGTTTGCAGATTTTCTTTTCTTTCATTATTGTAGATATTGTGTTTACCAAATCTTTATGTTTTTCTTCTTTTTTAATCTGATGAATGGGTTTTTTTAACTTTCTTTGTGGTTACCTTGAAATTTACCCTTACCTCCTAAGTTTGAACCAGTATTTTGTTACTTGATATCACCTTGACTTCCTCTCCACTTGAAAATTCTATGCCTACACCATTTATTCCCCCTTTTATTGTTTTGACGTTGTCATCATTTACAGATTGTTTCCCTGTTTTAAGTCTTTTTGCTTTGTTTTATTATTGAGAATTCTTTATCTAGGTTGGTATCTGGCTGATGCTGTCTTATGTCTTAGACTCTAGTTGTTGTCTGATGTTGTTGACTCCATAACCAGAGGATTCCCTTCAATATTTCTTGCAAGTTTGTTTGTGTGTGTGTGTGTGTGTGTGTGTGAATTCCTTTAATTTATGCTTATCTGAAAATGTCCTAATTTTGTCACCATATTTAAGAGATAGTTTTGCAGGATATATTATTCTTGGTTTTGCCAGTTTTTTTTTTTTTTTCTTTCAAGGTTTTATATATGTCATCTCATTGCTTTCTTGATTTCATAGTTTCTGTCAAGTAATCAGGGCTTAGTCTTATTGTTTTCCCTTTGTAAGTGACTTTTCATCTTCCAGAGTTGCTCTCAGGATTCTTTCTATGTCTTTGATCTTGGCAAGTGTGATTATGATGTGCCTTGGTGACTTTCTTTTAAGGTCTGTGCTATATGGATTTTGTTGAGCTTCTTGAATGATCAGCTTTTTGTCTTTTATGATATTTGGGAATTTTTCTGCCAGCAAATCTTCAACAATCTTCTCTTTGTTTGCCATTTTCTCCTCCTGTTCTTGAACTCCATCATGTGTACAATTTGCTCTTGATTGTCTCCCACGTAATTCTTAGGTTTTCTTTATTTTTCTTCATTCTTTTCCCTCATTTTTCCTCAAACAAAGTAGCATCCATGGATTTGTCTTCAATCTTGCTGACTCTGTCTCCCCTTGTTTCAAATTTGCTCCTAAAACTTTCTATGGAATTGCTCATTTCTAAAATTTTGTTGCTTATCTTTTGGATTTCTAGTTGCTGCTTTTTAATTTCTATTTTTTTATTCTTGTTGACATTTTGTTCTTGTATTATTTTCCTGAATTCTTCAATTGCTTTGTCTATTTTTCCTTGATTTTGGCTATGTTTTCATTGGTTTTGTCTGTGTTTTCCTTGATCTATTCCCTTATATCTTATATCTTGGAGAGTCCTAAATATTAGTCTTTTAAATTTTATACCAGGTAGTTTCACTGCCTTTTCTTCTACTGGAAGGCCATCTGATTCTTTATTTTGATCACTTATTGGAGCCATCTTACCCTAATTTTTTTTATATGTTTGATATTGTCTATTTTTTTACTGTCTGTGAGTCATTAAGATATTATTTTCTTTCTTTATTGATTGTATTTTCTTTTGTTCCACCCTGCTTTTTTGTTTTATTTTGATATATCAGGGTGGGCAGACCAGCATGCTTTGCTCTTTGCTTTTTTGTGGGCACAATAATTCTCATCACTTTGTCTGGGTGGGCAGGGCAGCAACAGGCAGGCAAATCTGCTCTGCTGTACACTGATTTGGTAAGGTGGCTGAGGGCAGACTGGGTGGGTGCTGTGTGTCTCCTGATGTTGGTCCAATGGTGTGGGAGCATTCCTAGTCCCTCTCCAGGTAGGCAGGGTGTCAAAAGTAGAGTGTTATGGGCTCATTTATCACCATTTAGCAGCTGGTCAAGTGGTGGGAGTAGGGGGCTTGTGGGCTAGTGTGGTGGCTGGCCTGAGCACTGGGGGTGCTGTAGCCACAGTGGTATGTTGGGTGTCAGTGGGAAGAGGGGGTGGCATATGCAGCTAGGTGGTGGGAGAAAGAAAAGAGAGAAATATAAAAATATAAGTAGCCACTAGATGGGGAAGGGTGAACCTTGGGGCAGGAAAGTGGAGGAGGTGTCATATGAAGCTAGGTGGGAGGTAGAAAGAAAATAAAAGAATAAAAAAATAAAATCAGCAGAGTTGCAGTAGCGGTGGGGTGGACCTGGAGCAGCGGCAGTCTGGTGGCTTTCCAGCTGCGATGGCATGGTGCTGTCTGGTGGCAGTGGAGGGAGGTGGCATATGTGGCTAGGTCTGAGGAAGAAGGAAAAAGAAGAGAGAGAAAAGAAAAAAATAAAGTAAAATAAAAATAAACTGGCAGCATGATGGGGCCAGCAAGTAGGGGTGGGGTGGATCCAAGGGAAGGGAGAGGATGAGATGTGTGGAGCTAGGTGGGAGAGAGAAAGAAAAGGGAAGAAGGAAAAGAAAGAGAGAGAAAAAAGGATCATTATGAGCTGGCTGGTGGGAGCAGGGTAGACCTGAGGGCCTAAGTGAGAGGGAGAAAGTAAAGAAAGAGCCAAGAGAAACAAAACAAAAAACAACAACAAAAAAATTGGCACAGCAGGAACCAATGGGTTGGGCCGGGGCAGATCCAGGTGGCTGTGTGCCTGTGGCTCTCTAGCTGAGTGGTACAGCACAGCCCATCAGGAAGGGGAGGAGGCAGAGCAGGGGCCTAGGTGGGAGGAAGAAGGAAAAGAGAAAAAAATGGTCCAGAGGGAGCCAGGTGGTAGGTTTGGGGCAAAACCAGGGTGGCAGTAAGCTGGTGTCTCTCTGGCTGAGCAACCATGGCCTGTTGGGAGTGGTGAAGGCAGCATACAGAGTAAAAGTATGAAGAGTGGGAAAGCATGTATCTCTGGTTACCAGGTGTGCTGTCTTCTGTTGGGAGCTCTGTGAATTTGCCTTCCCGTATTCCCTGTCTGGGCTCCTTGCTGGCTGTGCTCCAAGATGGTGAAGCTGTGCCATGTTAGCTGGAAGTGTCTCTCTGCTCCACAGCTCTCCTCATTTTCTTTTATCTGTTAGTTTCTTCTTCCATTTGGTAGTTGGTCTAGTTCTTTATCCCATTATTTGATGCTTAGAGTTCCAGAATTGACATTCTTATCTGTTTTATTTAGTTTTACCGATCTTTGCTGTAGAGGGACAGCATGGTACTTCTGTCCCAGCACCATTTTGGCTCTGGCCTCTGGAATGGTTACTTTTATGTGCCAAATTGGCTAGGCTGTGGTGCCCAGTTGTTTGGTCAAACACTATTCTAGGTGTTGCTGTGAAGGTATTTTGTTGATGTGATTAGCAGTTGACTTTACGTAAAGCATATTACCTTCCATATTATGGGTAGGCCTCATCTAGTTGGTTGAAGGCCTTAAGAGCAAAAACTGAGGTTTCTATGAGTGGAAGAAATTCCACAGAAATCATGCCTGAGTTTCCAGCCTACCATCCTGCCTTACAGGTTTCAGACTTCACACCCTCTACAGTTGGGTTAGTCAATTTCTTAAAATCTCTCTCTCTCTCTCTACATATGTATACATATACACATACATGTATCATATACTTTTTCTTCTGCTTCTCTGGGAAATACTGCCTGACAGATACACTTTCATAGAGTCAATTTACTCAACTATAAAATAGAGCTGCCTTATCAATATCACAGAGTTGTTATAAAATAAAATATCAAAAATATCTCTCAATGTAATATAAAGTATATAAAATACTATTATTAAATAAATATCTACATGATTCAACAAGATAAATCTAAAGGGTATTTGAATAACTTGGAATTCAACATTCACATAATATTTAGGCATAAATGGCTTTCTGGGTTTTTGCTGTATTAGTTTCCTGGTGCCGCCGTAACTTATTACCACAAGATGGGAGGCTTAATACACAGAAATTTATTCTTTCACAGTTCAGGAGACCAGAAGTTCAGAATCAAGATGTCTACAGGGCCATATTCCCTCCAACGGCTCTAGGGGAGAATCCTTCCTTGAGTCTTCCTAGCTTCTGGTGGCTCCTGGTGTTGCTGGGCTTTTGGCACTGTAACTCCAATCTCTTCCTCCATCGTCACATGGCCTTCTCTCTGTGTCTGTTTATGTCTTTTGCTCTTCTAATGAGGACACTAGCTATAGGATTTTGGGTCCACCTTAAAGCCAGGATGAATTTGTCTCAAAATCCTAAGCTAATTACACCTACAAAAACCCTATGTCCAAATAAGGTCATATTCTGAGGTTCCAGGCTGTTATAGATTTAATTGTGTTTCCTCAAATATATGTTGAAGTCTTAATCCCTAAAGTGTGAATGTGACCTTGTTGGGAAATAAATTTTTTCTTTTGTTATCAGTTAAGTTAAACAAAGTCATAACTGAGTAACCAACCAGTAACCAGTTTCGGCTGAGTCAATTAAGACTCATGGTGACCCATGAATTTCAGGGTAGAACTGTGCTCTACGGGGATGTCAGTAGCTGTAATCTTTCAAGAGTAGATTGTCAGGACTTTCTCCCAAAGTGCCTCTGGTTGGATTTGAACCGCCAACCTCTCTGTTAGTATCCAAGTGCTTAACTATTTGTGCCATCAAGGCAATTCTACCTGGATTAAAAAAAAAAAAAAAGGCATCGAGTCTATTATGACTCATTGAGTACTTATAGGACAGAGTAGAACTGCCCCAAAGGGTTTCCAAGGAGTAGCTGGTGGATTCAAATTGATGACCTTTTGTTAGTCTCACACAAGGAGGAAACTGAATATGAGGATCCTTTTATAGCAGAGGAATGTCAAGGATTGCTGGAAGCCCCTGGAAGGCAGGAGAGAGGAATGGAACAGTTCCTCTCTCAAAGTCTCAGAAGGAATCAAGACAGTCAATACCCTGGTTTGGATTTCTAGCCTCCAGAATTGTGAAACAATACTTTTTTGTTCTTTAAAGCTACCCACTTTGTGGTATTTTGTTTCAGGAGGCCTAGAAAACTAAGACAAAGTTAGACAATTTTTTTCGGGGGGGGGGCACTATTCAACCAGTATATTTCCTATGCCATTTTTTTACTTTCTCTGATTTTCTACAGGGAATCATAATACTATTTTAACTTGAGCAGTTGGACCACTGGTTATTTGCAGTTCTTTATAATATGAGGCTTCAGTCCCTCAGAATTTTAGGAACCACTTTAGCTGCATAATGATGGTTTTGGTGAGGTCCATGCAATTAAAAGATTTAGTATCAGGCACTTCAGTTCCTGAATGGAAAATAAGGTATTTGCTCTTTTCTTGAGATTCCTGTATCCAAGTAGCAAACCACGTGCTCATTCTGTTCAGTGGCACACCAGACACATTTCCCCTGTGCTCTTCTCCTTAGGAAGCAAACGAGAAAATCAAAGCAGACAAACAAGGCAGATAGAGATCCAAATATTTGTTACCACGTAACCTGTTTGAAAACATGGTTTAGATGTATGGTAACAATGTTTTTATTAATACTACATCCTAATCCTAGTAGCTGTACCATCACTGCAAGGCCAGGCTGACAACAGAGAAAAGCACATGGTCTACGTAGATCCCGAAGAGAGAAGAGAGAGGTCAAGCTAAGCATTTTTAGCTTCTTCTCACAGACGTTCTAGTGGACAAAATCACTGTTTCTTTCTTGGAAAGAAGTGAACAAAGCGATGGATAAAGGCCCGGAGAGTTACCCTAAAGAAGTTACCTCTGTATGGAAGGAAACATCAGGAGTAAGGAACAAGCATTTCTCCATAATGCCTTTGTTTCCTTCCATAAAGGGAAAATACTATAAAACCCAAGTTCCTGAGTAAGACTGAGTTTGGAATCTGAAAGTTCTTGAACACGTGTTTAATTGGAGATAATTTTATGTTTTGAAACAAGCTTGTATTTGCCAAAATAAAGAAATATGTGAAACTGTTTTGTTATACTGTAGCTAAAATATGTATTTATTTACATGTATATTGTATACATAGTAAAGCATGCATAAAACCCGCACCATGGATGAATCATGTTCTGCTTCTAAATTCACTTAGACACGTAGATGTACTCACTACTCCAGGAAAGAGTGCCTTTTTAAAGCCTGCTTCAGTATATCCCATGGATTAGTAGTAGCGAAGTCACAAAATTTATGTCAAAAAACTGTTTGAATTAACATTTTGATTACACCTACTGATTATGGTCGAGTCATATCTTTCTTGAACCTCAGTTTCAGTATTGATAAATGGATGTAATAATAATAACCTTATGTAGTTGTTTTGAGGATGACATTCATAATGTGTGAAAATTTTCTGTGTATTTTCAAATGGTGTAGATATTTTATTAATTAAGCATTAACATAGGCATGATACATTGTCATCTTTCCAAGATGACATGAAATTTAGTAACTTAGGTGATTGAGAGGCTCTCTTCAGGCTCCAGGACAGTTTACGCACCAGGCTTTCCCTCACTGTAAACTTTGGTGACAATTTTATGCTTCCAGAGTTTGTAACTTCAATATGTTTCTATGTATTTATTTGTTTATTCTTCAGTGTTCTAGTCAACCATACATTTGAGTTTTTCCTTCCAGTTACATCATTTTGTCACATTGTATAAAGAAATTCACTTAGGTTCACTTCAGTTTTTTGCCAGATATGACATGAATGCATTTATCACCCAGAAAGCATATTATTGTCATAAATATTGCTTCTCTATGTCAACATCACTCTTTTATCTTCTTTTTTATTCATTCTGAGCTTCAGGTTACTAAGTAGTTAGGTGAACCCTGATTAAGAAAACTTCAGGTTCTCTCCCTGGTTTAAATAAAAAAGATTCCAACTTGAAAGCAGAGAGTTTAGAAACAGGGATACAATCAGAAAGTAAATGAGTGGTAGTAGGAAAGGCTACTAGTGGAGAGAATGAATTACTCTCACAGATGGAATTTCCTCCTGCACATTAGGACATTAGGTAGAGAGAGAGAGAGAGAAAAAAAAATTTAAAGAGAAGTTATATATGAAAACATAAAACAGAACCTACCACAAATTAGGTATTTTATTTCTCTTCTTTCTTGTGTTCAAATTATATATTAAGTGCAATTTATTTGAGATTGTCCTTGGAATATTTTTTTTCCTCTACTCATGTAAACCAAACTTCATCTCATGCACTTGGACATGTTATCAGAAGGGACCAGTCCCTGGAGAAGGACATCATGCTTGTTAAAGTAGAGGGTCAGTGAAAAAGGGAATATCCTCAACAAGCTGGATTGGCACAGTAGCTACAACAATGGGCTCAAACATAACAATTGTGAGATGGCGCAGGACTGGGCAGTGTTTCATTCTGTTGTACATAAGGTTGCTGTGAATCAGAACCAACTCAATGGCAGCTAACAACAACAATGCAAACCAAGGCTATTTTATTCAGAAAGGTATTTTTGAATATTCTTGGATCATAGCTGTAGTGGGTTGGACGGTGGTCCTCCAAAAGATATATCCATCCAGAACCTCAGAATGTGACCCTATATGGAATAAGGATCTTTACAGATATAACTAAGGTAAGAATCTAGAGAGGAAATCATTATGGATTATATGGGCCCTATATCCAATGACTCATGTCCTTGTAAGAAAAGGAAGATGGAAATTTGAAATCTAGAGACACAGAGTGGTAGGCCATATTAAGTCAGAAGTAGATATCAGAGCAATGTAGGAATAAGCCAAGTAATGATAAGGATAGATGGCAGTCACCAATTGGTAGGAGATAGGCAAGGAACAGATTCTCCCTCAAAGGTTCCAGAAGGAGCCAGCCCTCCTGACACCTTAGTTTTGGACTTCTGGCCTCTAGAACTGTGAGAAAATAAATTTCTATTGTTTTAACTCACCACTTTTCTGCTCATATGCTCTGGCAGTCCTAGGAAGCTAATACAGTGACTATTGTATTTTTGCCCAAACAATGCACACATTCTATATTGTTTTTGCCCATGGTGCCCTCCCCTGTGAGGTATTTTCATAAGTGCCTTATGCCAATTTTTTCTTACATTGTGCTGTAAAAAAAGAAAGAAAATTAGCATAGCGAACTTATGAAATACCTGGGGGGCTGGCGTGAGGGCTCGGCTGGCAAGCAAACTCAGAAAGATGCATTATTTACATAGAATATGGGAATCAGAAAATTCAATAAATGGTTTATTTAGATCATTTCTTATTGATTTTCCATAATCACATCTGAATAATATTGTCATTTAAACAAACAAACTAACAAATACCAATTTCTGCTCTTTGGTTTTGGTTTTGTGTTTGTAAAATTTATGTTCTTAATTTTACATATTCTATTTTTATTCAAAAATAACTACAGTGGAGGCAGGGCCAAGATGAAAGAGCAGTCAATTGCTTCCTTTGGTCTCACTTACAACAAAGACCTGAAAAAACAAGTGAATCAATTATATATGACAATCTAGGAGCCCTGAACATCAAGGGGTAGTTGAGGAATCAGACTGAGCAGCAGGGGGAGGGAGAGATGCTTCAGAAGCAGGGAGGAGTTGCCAGACCTGACCTGGTGGGAACTGGCATCCCACAGGTCAGATCCACTCATGTGAGCACAGTGAGGCAAGCCGTGGCATTTGGGATGCGTCTTCTACACGAGGAGAGGCTGAATGGGGGAGAGTCCATTCATGCCTCCAGAATCGGTGAAAAGCAGCACTCAATCGTCAAGACATGAGTAAACGGGTCTAACCTACCACACAGATTTAAAAAAAAAAAAAAAACCCTTGGGGAAAAATCTCTCCCATTTACCTGCCCCCTTTCCTGGGCCGGAAGTAGGACCTGTCATGCACACTGAGCCATTCTCCTGGCCTTGGAGAAGGAACTAAATGCCAAACATGAAAATACAATCTGCCAGCTCCTCTAAGCTGGGAACTCAGGGCAGAAGCAGCTCCTTTGCCTAGGCACAGGCAAAAAGAGTCCTTGGAATTTGAACGCCTTTCACCCTTGCATAGACCTGTGTGGCTCCATTACAATAGCATGGACCCTCATTAACACAGTACAACAGGGTATATATATCTAAAGTCTAACCTCAACTGTATCAGCTATTTGGTAGAGAGGCCAGTTTGTGACATTTGACACTGCTCTGCCTATTAAAAAGGGCCCTCACCTACCCACATCAGGGGCCTGAGGACTGGTGGCCTCACCCACACCAACCAGCCACCCATGACAGGGGTCCAGGAATAAGTGGTGTCTCCCAGTCCTTACAACCAACAGTATTGGGTACCCATAGTCTGGCTGCAAAACCCACCCACCTATGCACTGTAGGGAACAGGGACATGCTTTCCTCATAGACACTCAGGAGTTGCCATCAGCCCCCTGCCTTTCTCAGCTCATGACCCCCTACTGCAGCCAGATACCTTTTCCTACACCAATCACCCCTGCCCACCTAGCACTGTAGGTGAGAGTCTGCACCACGCACTTGGTGACTGACTACCTGGACACCTAAGCTGAATTCATAGTAGAAAGGTAAACAGACTCCTGGGCTCACATACCTAGAAACAGCTCTAACCCCCTGGTGATAGGACTTTACAGCTTCAAGGGTGCAATAATCAAACTAATTCACATGAGCAGTCTATTTGGGCATACCAAAACAAAACAAGAAGCTAGGACACACATTAAGCAAACATAAAATAAATAAATAAAATAACTTATTGATGGCTTGGAGGCAACAGTCAATGTCAAATCACATAAAGAGGCAGACCATGATGGCTTCAGCAAGCTACCAAAATAAAGAATCAAGAAGTTTTCCAGATGAAGATAACTTCCTGGAATTAGCAGAGGTAGAATACAAAAGATTAATATACAGAACTCTTCAAGAGATCAGGAAGGAGATCAGGCAAAATGAGGAACAATCCAAGGAGCACACAGACAAAGCAATAGAGGAACTTAAGAAGATTAGAGAAGAGCATAATGACAAATTTAACAGGCTACAAAATCCATAGAGACACAGCAAACAAAAATCTGGAAGATTAACAATAAAATTTCAGAATTAGTCAACTCAATAGAAAGTCATAATAGCAGAATCGAGGCAATGGAATTCAAAATTAGTGAGATTGAAGATAAAGCACTTGACACCAACATGTTTGAGGAAAAATCAGATAAAAGAATTAAAAAAAATAAAGAAACCCTGAGAATTATGTGGGACTCTGTCAAGAGGAATAACCTGCGAGTGATTGGAATACTGGAACGAAAATACAGAGAGAGTTGTTGAAGATTTTTTGGCAGAAAACTTCCCTGATACCATGAGAGATGAGAAGATATCCATCCAAGATGCTCCTCGAACCCCCCTTAGGGTAGATCCCAAAAGAAAGTCACCAAAACATATTATGATCAAACTTGCTAAAACCAAAGATAAAAAGAGAATTTCAAGAGCCATTAGGGAAAAACAAAAAGTTTCACACAAAGCAGAGTCAATAAGACTAAGCTCAGACTACTCAGCAGAAACCATTCAGGCAAGAAGGCAGTGGGATGACATATATAAAACCTTGAAGGAAAAAAAATTGCCAGCCAAGAATTATATATCCAGCAAAATTGCCTCTCAAATATGAAGAGGAAATTAAGACATTTCCAAATAATGAGAATTTTGGGGAATTTGCAAAAACCAAACCTACAAAAAATACTAAAAGGTGTCCTCCAGTTAGGAAAATCAATAACATCAGATAAGACTGGAACACAGGATAGAGCAACCAGATATCAGCCCAGATAATGAAATCACAAAAATAAATCAAAGCTAAAACATGGAAAATGGGGAAACAGAGTTGTCATTTTGTAAAAGATGACAGCATTAAAACAAAAAGATGGACTAAAAAATATAATCTTAGATCTTTCAAATGGAGAGGAAGTCAAGGTGATATAAAGAAATAAAAGGATGGTTTAACTTAGAAAAACAGGGGTAAATATTAAGTTAACCACAAAGGAAGTTAACAATCCTACACATCAAAATAAAATACAAAAACAAACAAACAAAACAGAAAGACTCAGCAAATACAAAATCAACAATGATATATAGAAAAGAAAATACATAAAGAAAAATGACTTACCGCTGAAAATTAAGTGAAACAAAGAAACTGAACAACACATACAGAAAAAAAAGACATCAAAATGACAGCACTAAACTCATTAAAAAAAAAAGACAAAATTAAACTAAAACTCAAAGGATGGAAAAAACATATCAAGCAAACAACAATCAAAAAAGAGCAGGAGTGGCAGTATTATTTTCTCACAAAATAGACTTTAAAGTAAAATCCACCACAAAGGATAAAGGACTCTATAAAAACATTGAAGTTGTCAAGGATTTCATTTTACTTGGATCCACAATCAACAGCCATGGAAGCAGCAGTCAAGAAATCAAAAGACACATTGCATTGGGCAAATCTGCTGCAAAGAACCTCTTCAAAGTGTTGAAGAGCAAAGATGTCACCCTGAAGACTAAGCTGCACCTGACCCAAGCCATGGTATTTTCAATCGCATCATATGCATGTGAAAGCTGGACAATGAATAAGGAAGACCGAAGAAGAGTTGATGCCTTTAACTGTGGTGTTGGCGAGGAATATTGAATATACCATGGACTGCCAAAAGGACGAACAAATCTGTCTTGGAAGAAGTAGAACTAGAATGCTCCTTAGAAGCAAGGATGGCGAGACTGCATCTTACACACTTTGGACATGTCGTCAGGAGGGATGAGTCCCTGGAGAAGGACATCATCCTTGGCAGAGTACAGGGTCAGCTGAAAAGAGGAAGACCCTCAACTAGGTGGATTGACACAGTGGCTGCAACAATAAGCTCAGGCATAACAATGATTCTAAGGATGGCGCAGGATCGGGCAGTGTTTCGTTCTGTTGTGCATAGGGTCGCTATGAGTTGGAACCAACTTGACAGCACCTAACAACAACAACAACAACACCATTAGGACATAATCGCGTTAAATAATTACACACTCAATGACAGGGCTCCAAAATACATACAACAAACTCCAACAGCATTGAAAAGAGAGATAAACAGCTCCACAATAATAGTAAGAAATTTCAACACACCACCTTTGGTGAAGGGCTCCAGAAAGAAGCTCAATAAAGACCTGAAAGATCTAAATGCCACAATCAACTGATATGACCTCACAGACACATAAAGAACTCTCCACCAACAGAAGCCAAGTATACTTTTTTTCCAACACACATGGAATATTCTCCAAAATAGACCACATATTAGGCCATAGAGCAAACCTTAACAGAATACAAAGCATCGAAATATTACACAGCATCTTTTCTGACCATAAAGCCATAAAAGTAGAAATCAATAACAAAAAAAGCAAGGGAAAAAAAATCAAACACATGGAAACTGAACAACACCTTGTGCAAAAATTACTGGGTTATAGAAGAAATTAAAGCTGGAATAAAGGAATTCACAGAATCAAACGGGACTGAAAACACATCTTACTAGAACCTTTTGGACACAGCAAAAGCAAAAGAGGTCAATTTATGTCAATAAACGCACGCATCTGAAAATAATAAAAAAAGAAGGGTCAAAATCAAAGCATTAACCCTATAGCTCAAACAAATAGCAAAAGAGCAGCCAAAGAAGCCCTCAGGCACCAGAAGAAAGCAAATATTAAAAATTAGAGCAGAATTAAATGAAATACAGAATAGAAAAACAATTGAAAGAGTTAACAAGACCAAAAGCTGGTTCTTTGAAAAGATCAACAAAATCGATAAACCACTGGCCAAACTGACAAAAGAAAAGCAGGACAGGAAGCAAAGAACCGAAATAAGAAATGAGATGGGCGATATCACAACAGACACAACAGGAATTAAAAGAATCATAACAGAATCCTATGAAAATAATTGTACTGTAACAAATTTGAAAACCCAGAGGAAATGGACAAATTTCCAGAAACACGCTATCTACCTAAACTAACACAAGCAGAGGAAGAACAACTAAATAAACCTATAACAAAAGAACGAAAAGATAATTTAAAAATTCTCAAAAGAAAAAAAAAAAACCCCTGGCCCTGACAGCTTTACTGGAGAATTCTCCAAACTTTCAGAGAAGCGTTAACACCACAACTACTAGAGGTATTTCAGAGCATCGAAAAGGATGGCACACTCCCAAACTCATTCTATGAGCCCACAGTATCCATGATACCAAAACCAGTTAAAGACACCGAAAGAAAGAAAGGAAGGAAGGAAGGAAGGAAGGAAGGAAGGAAGGAAGGAAGGAAGGAAGGAAGGAAGGAAGGAAGGAAGGAAGGAAGGAAGGAAGGAAGGAAGGAAGGAAGGAAGGAAGAAAGAAAATTACAGACCTATATCCCTCATGAACTTAGATGCAAAAATCCTCAACAAAATTCTAGCCAGTAGAATTCAACAACATATAAAAAAAATAATTCACCATGACCAAGTGGGATTTCATACCAAGTATGCAGGGTTGGTTCAATGTTAGGTAAACAATCAATGTAATCAATCACATAAATAAAACAAAAGACAAGAACCACATGATATTATCAATTGCAGAAAATGCATTGGGCAAGTTCATCACCCATTCATGCCAAAAACTCTCAGCAAAATAGGAATAGAAGGAAAATTCCTCAAAGTTAAATAGGGCATTTATACAAAGCCAACAGCCAACATTATCCTAAATGGAGAGAGTCTGAAAGCATTCCCCTTGAGAACGGGAACCAGACAAGGATGCCCTTTATCACCACTCTTTTTCAGCATTGCGTTGGAGGTCGCAGCCAAGATAATTAGGCTAGAAAAAGAAATAAAAGGCATCCAAATTGCTAAGGAAGAAGTGAAAGTATCTCTAACTGCAGATGACACGATCTTATGCACAGAAAACCTTGAAGAATCCACATGAAAATGACTGCAGCCAATAGAAGATTTTAGCAAAGTATCACAATACAAGATAAATATACAAAAATCCATTAGATTTCTCTATAGCAACAAAGAGAACGTTGAAGAGGAAATTACCAAATCAATACCATTTACAATAGCCCTCAAGAAGATAAAATACTTAGGAATAAATCTAACCAGGGACATAAAAGACCTATACAAAGAGAACTACTGGACACTATTGCAAGAAACATAAAGAGACCTACATAAGCGGAAAAACATACTTTGCTCATGGACAGGAAGAGTCAACATTGTGAAAACGTCTCTTTTTCCGAAAGTGATCTATAGATACAATGCAATCCTGATCCAAATTCCAATGGCATTTTTAATGAGATGGAGAAACAAATCACGAAATTCATAGGGAAAGAGAAGAGGTCCTGGATAAGTAAAGCCTTACTGAAGAAGAAGAGCAAAGTGGGAGGCCTCACACTACCTGATTTTAGGACCTATTATACTGCCAAAGTAGTCAAAACAGCCTGGTACTTGTACAACAACAGATACATAGAACAATGGAACAGAATTGAGAATCCAAACATGAAATAATCCACCTATGAGCAATTGATATTTGACAAATCCCAAAGTCAGTTAAATGGGGAAAAGACAATTTCTTTAACAAACAGTGCTGACATAACTGGATATCCATCTGGAAAAAAATGAAACAAGACCCATACCTCACACCACGCACAAAAACTAACTCAAAATGGATCAAAGACCTAAATATAAAATCTAAAATGATAAAGATCATGGAAGAAAAAATAGGGACAACAGTGGGAGCCCTAATAAATGGCATAAACAGAATACACAACATCACCAACAATGCACAAACACCAGAGAAGAAACTGGATAACTGGAAGCTTCTAAAATTCAAATGTTTATGCTCATCCAAAGACTTCACCAAGAGAGTAAAAAGATTACCTGCAGACTAGATTTTTCATTTTTGGCTATGATAGTTCCGATCAGTGTCTAATCTCTAAAATCTACAAGATACTGCAAAACTTCAGCAACAAAAAGACAACCCAATTAAAAAATGGGCAAATAGTATGAACAGGCACGTCACCAAAAACAAACAAAAAAACCCATTCAGGCTGCTAACAGATATATGCGGGAAATGCTCATGGTTATTAGTCATTAGTCATTAGAGAAATGCAAATCAAAACTAAAATGAGATACCATCTCACCCCAGCAAGGCTAGCATTAATCCAAAAAACAGAAAGTAATAAAAGTTGGAGAGGCCGTGAGGAGACTGGAACACTTATACACTGCTGGTAGGTATGAAATATGGTACAACCGCTTTGGAAATCGATCTGGTGCTTCCTTAAAAACCTAGAAATAGAACTAACATATGATCCAGCAATCCCACTCCTTGGAATATATCCTAGAGGAATAAACTCTCACAAGAATAAACATATGCACACCCATGATCACTGCAGCACTGTTTACAAAAGCAAAAAGATGGAAACAATCAAGGTGCCCATCAATGGATGAGTGGATAAATATATTGTGGTATATTCACACAATGGAATACTACACAATGATAAAGAAATATCTCTTAACATGGATGAATCTGTAAGGGATTATGCCAAGTGAAATTAGTCACAAAAGGACAAATATTGTATGAGACCACTATTATAAGAATTCAATAATAGGTTTAAACATAGATGAGAACATTTTTTGATGGTTACGAGAGTGGGGAGGGAGAGAGAGGGATATTCACTAACTAGATAGTAAAAAAGTAGACAAGAATTATTTTAGATGAAGGGAAGGACAACACACAATACAGGGAAGTCAGCGCAACTAGACTAAACCAAAAGCCAAGAAGTTTCCAGAATACAACCAAACACTTGGAGGGACAGAGTAGAAGGGGCAGGGGTCTGGGGACCATGGTTTCAGGGGACATCTATGTCAACTGGCATAATAAAGTTTGTTAAGAAAATGTTCTGCATCCCAGTTTGGTGAGTGGCATCTGGGGTCTTAAAAGCTAGCAAGTGGCCATCTAAGATGCATCAATTAGTCCCAACCCATCTGGAGCAAAGGAGAATGAACACCAAAGACTTAAGGAACATATGAGCCCAAGAGAAATAAAGGGCCACATAAACCACAGACTCCAACAGCCCGAGACCAGAAGAACTAGATGGTGCCTGGCTACCACCAATGATGGCCCTGAGAAAGAAAACAACAGAGTCCCTGGTAGAGCAGTAGAAAAGCAGGGTGCAGAACTCAAATTCTGGTAAAAAGACCAGACTCAATGGTCTGACTGAGACTGGAAGGAACTTAGAAGACATGGCCCCCGGACTCTCTGTTCGCTGAGAATTGAAACCATTTCCAAAGCCAACTCTTCAGACAAAGATTAGACAGGACTATAAAACATAAAAGGATACCAGTGAAAAAAAAATTTTTTTTCTCAAGGAGATAACCCAGTGCCGCTGAGTTGATTCCGACTCATAGCGACCCTAGGAGATACATGAGACTAAATGGGCAGCTTCTGTCTGGAGGCAAGATGAGAAGCCAGAAGGGTACAGGACCTGGTTGAACGGACTTAGGAAATCCAGGGTGGGGAGGAGAAGTGTGCTGTCACATTGTAGGGAGAACAACTAGGGTCACATAACAATGTCTGCACAAGTTTTTGTACGAGAAAATGACTGGAATTGTAAACTTTCACTTAAAGTACAATTAAAAAAAAGTGAATGAAGGGTCAGTGACACACATATTTAGTATCCTGGGATAAGTGCTGTGAATGTAAGTAAATATGAGATAAAAGATAAAAGTTCAAGAAAGAGGGGAAGAATTTACATATTTTTTTTTTTTTACCAAGCATTATTTTATTTACTTTCTTCAGGTACATTAAGCTAAAAGTTTGTATCATGATAACAAACACATTTACAGCACTACATGTATACTCAAATAAAGGGTCATTTCCATGATTTGAGTTGCATTAAAAGCACAAAGGAACAACAAATATGAATATATATATAAAGAAAAATAAGTACATCAGTTAGAGTTTATAGCTTAGCATCAAGATTATAATTTAGAAAAAGGAACTAATAAAATATCTTTAAACATATCCTTCTTAATTCTCTTGGTCAATAAAGTGTAAAGTCTATACATTTGTTTTGAGAATTTGGGATGTAGTTAGCATCAAAATGTAGATGACAGCCTAGAAAGAAGGACTTAAGGAATACAAGATGAAAAAAAATCAGAAACTGAGTAATTTGCTGTCATAATATTATCGTCATCAAAAAATGGTTCTATAGATCCTAATTTAAGGTATGGTTCCTCCTTCAAGATGGACAGAACTTAGATAGGGGAATATGGAGAAATAAAAATTGACTTTTGGTATCTTTCCTGTGACTTCCTTATATTTTCCCAGGGGGAAGGCTGAATCAAGAGACCTTAATAATCATATGTGTATGGAGTGAGAACAAATTGGAGAACTCCAAGTCAATTTCATGTTTCCATGTCTGAGTCCCTGATGGAACAGTGGTGTTGCTGAGAGACATGGAGTACCCTGATAGGAAAGTGTTTATAAGAGAATGGTTTATATGCTTTTATGCGGGTATGTTGAGTTGAGGGGATAATGGGACAAGTCAGTGAAAAAAAAAGTATATAAAATCAGTTTCAGGTAGAAATTTAGACATAGTTTTAGATAGATAGCTGCCATCGACTAGACTGAATCATAGTAAGTTTATGTAAAACAGAACGAAGTGTGGCTGGGTTTGCATCATGCTCGCAGTGGCCAATATGTTTGAGTACATCATGGTGGCTATTGTGCCAGTCCCTCTCACCAAGGGTCTCCCATGTCTTCACTGCTCTCCACTTTGCCAAACATGATATCCTCCTCTAGTGATTGATCTTTTCTGATGACATGCACAAAGCAAGCAAGTTGGACAATGTTCTGTTGTGATCCATGAGGTTTTCATTGGCTAATTTTTGGAAGTAGATTGTCAAGCCTTTTTTCCTAGTCTGTCTTGGTCTGGAAGCTCCAGTGAATTTGCTCACTACCTGTGACTCTCCCAGTATTTGAAATACTGGTGGAATAGCTTCCCCCATCAGGGCAACATACAAGCCACCGCAGTGAGACTAACGGAAAGATGGGTGGTTTTAAGAGTTATTAATGTACAATTATTATTCCTCTGTTTTTAAAGCAGTAGCTTTGGAGGCATTACCTACTGTGGGTTTTCTTGTTTGTGCCTGCATATTCTCTACTTCCCTCTGTCTTAATAAAGGGCCCTCAGTTTTTGTCTATTTCCGCATCCCTCAAAATCAACTTGTTCCAGGAGCAACTGAACCCCTGACAGGTCTGTGGCTCAAGCCTAAGCTTATTAGTGCAATTTCTCACCCTAACCCTGGTCAAATTGTTGGTTTTAAGTGGCTTCTACTTGAATCAACAAAAAAAATGCCCAGGAATTTTTTTTTAATGATTATGAAAGAGACACTGGACAGCAGGGCTTAGAACTGTGGCAGGCAGTGTGCTCTTAGAAGGGAAGTCAGCCTGAGTTTGAAACCAAGACACAAAAGGGTGACTGAACCAAGACAATTAAAGAAGCAGAACTGGAGCTCCGATGAAATTACGTTTGAAGCATGAAATACCTCTGACTCTTCAGTTATGCGTATCAATAAATGTCCTTTATAGTTTTAGTCAATTCGAGTTGTGACTTATAGGTTATATTTTTGTTATACTCTCTCTCACATTTGCCGACGCATTTGATTCATGAGATTTAATTTACAGAATTCATAAGGTATTCAAATAATGTATTAGCATCATGTATTTTCAACAAAATGCTGTGAAAGCCTTGGTAATGTTTTTTCTGAGAACTGCATACTGTTAGGAACTTCTAAGACCATATAGCTAGATCCCTCATTTTATAAGTGGGAAAATGAGGCTATCAAAAATGATTGAATTTGTTCAGTTTAATAGACTTAGATAATGACAGTGTTAGTATTAAAAATCATTTCTCTTTGGCACAGAAATCACTCCTAGTGTGAAACATTTTTCACTAAGTTTTCCATGAACTGCAGTTCCAGTGCAAGTTAACAAGTATGGTTGCACCAGTACAACGAGTGTTTTGTGGATGTGAGGACAAACAAGTTAGAGAGGCCTTTCTCCAACCTGGAGCAAAATGTAAGGGAATAGACAGAGAGGAGCGGGGAGTAGAATAAATTCCAGACCCTAAAAGGAGCCCCACGTATCTCAAGGAACAACAATAAAAACAAAATACAAGGAGAGAGAGGAAGAAGCAAAATTGCTGCCATATCGCTGTTATTTATTTAACATGTACTGTGTGCTTATTTGGAGCCCTGGTGGTGCAGTGGTTGAGAGCTCAACTGTTAACCGAAAAGACAGCAGTTCAAATCCACCAGCCGTTGCTTAGAAAGACTTTGGGCAGTTCTACTCTGTCCTGTAGGGTCACTGTGAGTCAGAATCCACTCGATGGCAGCAGATTTTTCTTTTTTTTTAATTGTGCTTATTTGGAACCCTGGTGGTGCAGTGATCAAGAGCTTGGCTGCTAACCAAAAGGTCAACAGGTTGAATCCACCAGCCATTCCTTGGAAACCCTGCAGGGCAGTTCTACTCTGCCCTATAGGATCGCTATGAGTTAGAATCCACTCAACAGCAGCAAGGGGTTTGGTTTTGTTTATGTGCTTATTTGAGGAGCTCTGGGTGGCTCAGTGTTTAAGCACTCAACTGCTAACCACAAGGTCGGTAGTTCTACCCAACAGCTGATCTGCAAGAAAAAGATGTGGCAGTTTGCTTCCATAAAGCTTACAGCCTTGGAAATCCTATGGGGCAGTTTTACTGGGTCCTGTAGTGTCATTAAGGGTTGGAATCAACTTGACAGGGATGGATTTTTGGTCATGTGTTTATTTTATTCCAGGTAATGGAATCACCAGTCCCTGATGATAATGTGATGAACAAAACACAGGCTCTATCCTTTCAGAATCCTGTAGGAAGGAGATTCTAGCAAAGAGACAGCTATAACATAGATGAAGGGGTAAGTACAAGGAGGAGGATTTGGGGGTCAGGGAAGGCTTTGACTCATGGGGACCCCATGAACAATAGATGGAAACTCTGCCCAGTCCCGAGCCATCTCCATGATCATTGTAGATCAGGCCATTGTGATCGAAGAGTTTTCTTCGGCTGGTTTTCGGAAGTAGATTGCCAGGCCTTTCTTCTTAGTCCATCTTAGTCTGGAAGCTCCACTGAAACCCATTCAGCATCATAGCAACACGCAAGCCTCCATTAACAGACAGGTGATGTGAATTGGCCAGGAATCGAGCCAGAGTCTCCCAAGTGGAAGGGGAGTATTCTACCACTGAGCCACCATTTCATTCAGAGAGAAGACCATAAGCAAAGGTTATGGTCTTCTGGACGGGAGAGAAAACAGGCAGCTTGGAGTATTTTATGTTGGTTCATGTGGCTGGAGCAGAGTGTGCAGAGCATTGAGTCATGCTGGAGAGGAAGCCAGCACCACCAGCAGAGAGATGGCAGCAGGTGGAAATCCAGTAACAAGATTTGAACACCATCTCTAGGAAACAGCTCTATGAAATAGCCCAAAGTTTTATCCCCTTTCAAAATCATGTCTGCCATTCTAGATCTTTTGAATAATAAAAAAATGAATATTCATATAAATTTCAAAATCAGCTCATTTATTTTTGTTGCAGTAAAGGATTGCATTTCCAGATACAATTTGGGTAGAGATTTTTCTATTTAGAAAATCATTTTCAATGCAAATGACCTTTAAAAAATTTAAAGGCCATATGCCTACAGCATTCAAAATAAGATAGTTTTGATTTTTGTCACTGAAGGGGTGACAGGTGGCTTTCCTTTAACATACTGTGAGACATTTTCAGTTTTAGAAAGCTGGAATTCATGATTGAACAAAATTCCTGTAAATATACATTCACTTATCTGTGTCTTTGCCAGAAATAAAAGATTACTGTTTTTAAAATTTTATTACAGCATCAGCTGTCTTTTCCATCAGGACATATCTAGATCATTTGAGTATTTAAACATTCCATTCCCAGTATAGCCAAGTCTCATTTGTTTCAATTACATCAATTTTTTTCTTTCATTGTATACATATGTTTGTAAAATTATGTCGTGGGTACTCTTAAGATGCTTTCAGTAAAAGTATCAGATGTCTTTGTTTTTTAGTTTTATGTGAATTTTTTTGACATATGTGCTCCTCATTGAATTGTAATTTTCTTTCCAATTAAAAAATGCTTGTTGGATACATCTTTTCTATGTTAAGCTATGTGTGCCTTGTATATAGCCTCTTTGGCTTCCAAAAATAATATTTTCATAGTATTAGTGGTCTAAATTTGATATACTCATAAATGGTCAATCTTGTCCAAAAACTACTTTGTTCTCTTAACTTTTTTAGTGCAATTGGTAAAGAATATTTCATTTCTGAAGACCTGTTATGTCCCTTTTTAGCCATTTTCGACAGTTCCCAGGCTCTCAAAAGTAGCTATGAGGCAGGAAGCTTGAATTTAAACACATCTATGAATTCCATTTAATTGTTAGGGGCACGTCGTGGTCCAAATTGTATGAATATTATTTATTTATTCCTTGTAGCTGCACATCTGAAACTCATTGTGCAGACTCACATTTTTTCAGACAGTGTCTCAAAACTGAGTAAGCTTGATCCTCTAGTTTTGAGTGGAATGTTCCAGTTTATTAAGTCTTCGTCAACTACATAGAGAAATGTTGTCGTTAGGTGCCATCGGGTCAGTTCCGACTCATAGCAACCCTACGCACAACAGAATGGAACACTGTCTGGTCCTGAGCCATCCTTACAATCGTTGTTATGCTTGAGCTCATTGTTGCAGCCACTGTGTCAATCTACCTCGTTGAGGGTCTTCCTCTTTTCTGCTGACCCTGTACTCTGCCAAGCATGATGTCCTTCTCCAGGGACTGATCCCTCCTGACAACATGTCCAAGGTATGTAAGATGCGGTCTCGCCATCTTGCTTCTAAGGAGCATTCTGGCTTTACTCCTTCTAAGACAGATTTGTTCCTTCTTTTGGCAGTCCATGGTATATTCAATATTCTTCGCCAACACTACAATTAAAGGCATCAATTCTTCTTCGGTCTTCCTTATTCATTGTCCAGCTTTCACATGTATATGATGCGATTGAAATACCATGGCTTGGGTCAGGCACACCTTAGTCTTCAAGGTGACATCTTTGCTCTTCAACACTTTAAAGAGGTCCTTTGCAGCAGATTTACCCAATGCAATGTGTCTTTTGATATCTTGACTGCTGATTCCATGGCTGTTGATTGTAGATCCAAGTAAAATGAAATCCTTGACATCTTCAATCTTTTCTCTGTTTATCATGATGTCGCTCATCGGTCCAGTTGTGAGGATTTTTGTTTTCTTTATGTTGAGATGCAATCCATACTGAAGGCTGTGGTCTTCGATCATCATTAGTAAGTGCTTCAAGTCCTCTTCACTTTCAGCAAGCAAGGTTGTGTCATCTGCATAACGCAGGCTGTTAATGAGTCTTCCTCTAATCCTGATGCCCCGTTCTTCTTTATACAGTCCAGTTTCTTGTACTATTTTGCTCAGCATGCAGATTGAATAGGTATGGTGAAAGAATACAACCCTGGCACACAATTTCCTGACTTTAAACCACTCAGTATCCACTTGTTCTGTCCGAACAACTGCTTCTTGATCTATGTAAAGGTTCCTCATGAGCAAAATTAAGTGTTCTGGAGTTCCCATTCTTCACAATGTTATCCATAATTTGTTATGATCCACACAGTTGAAGGTCTTTGCATAGTCAATAAGCACAGGTAAACGTCCTTCTGGTATTCTCTGCTTTCAGCCAGGATCCATCTGACATCAGCAATGATATCTCTGGTTCCACGTCCTCTTCTGAAATCGGCCTGAATTTCTGGCAGTTCCTTGTCGATATACTGCTGCAGCCGTTTTTGAATGATCTTCAGCAAAATTTTGCTTGCATGTGATATTAATGATATGATTCTTAATTTCCATATTCAGTTGGATCCTCTTTCTTGGGAATAGGCATAAATATGGATTGCTTCCAGTTAGTTGGCCAGGAAGCTGTCTTCCATTTTTCTTGGCATAGATAAGTGAACACCTCCACAGCTGCATCTGTTTTTTGAAACATCTCAATTGATATTCCATCAATTCTTGGAGGCTTGTTTTTCACCAATGCCTTCAGAGCAGCTTGGGCTTCTTCCTTCTGTACCATCGGTTCCTGATCATATGCCACCTCTTGAAATGGTTGAATATTGATTAATTCTTTTTGGTATAAGAACTCTGTGTATTCCTTCCATCTTCTTTTGATGCTTCCTATGTTGTTTAATATTTTCTCCATGGAATCCTTCACTATTGCAACTCGAGGCTTGAATTTTTTCTCCAGTTCTTTCAGCTTGAGTGTTCTTCCCTTTTGGTTTTCCATCTCCAGCTCTTTGCACATGTCTACTTTGTCTTCTCCAGAGACCCTTCGAAATCTTCTCTTCAGTTCTTTTACTTCATCAATTCTTCCTTTTGCTTTAGCTGCTCGATGCTCAAGAGCAAGTTTTAGAGTCTCCTCTGACAACAGCCTTGGTCTTTTCTTTCTTTCCTGTCTTTTCAATGACCTCTTGATTTCTTCATGGATGATGTACTTGATGTCATTCCACAACTCGTCTGGTCTTCGTTCACTAGTGTTCAATGCGTCAAATCTGTTCTTTAGATGGTCTCTAAATTCAGGTGGGACATACTCAAGGTCATATCTTGGCTCTTGTGGACTTGCTCTGATTTTCTTCAGTTTCAGCTTGAACTTGCATATGAGCAATTGGTGGTCTGTTCCACAGTCGGCCCCTGGCCTTGTTCTGACTGATGATATGGAGCTTTTCCATCGTCTCTTTCCACAGATGTAGTCAGTTTGATTTCTGTGTGTTCCTTCTGGCGAGGTCCATGTGTATAGTCGCTGTTTATGTTGGTGAAAGAAGGTATTTGCAATGAAGAAGTCGATCTTGCAAAATTCTATCATTCTACCTCCAGCATTGTTTCTCTCACCAATGCCATATTTTCCAACTACTGATCCTTCTTCTTTGTTTCCAAGTTTTGCATTAAAATCACCAGTTGTTATCAATGCATTTTGATTGCATGTTTGATCAATTTCAGATGGCAGCAGCTGATAAAAATCTTCAATTTTTTCATCTTTAGCCCTAGTGGTTGGTAGGTACATTTGAATAATAGTCATATTAATTGGTCTTCTTTGTAGGCATATGGATATTATCCTATCACTGACAGCTTTGTACTTCAGGATAGATCTTGAAACATTCTTTTTAACAATGAATGCAACACCATTCCTCTTCAAGTTGTCATTCCCGCCATAGAAGACTATATGTTTGTCTGATTCAAAACGGCCAATACCAGTCCATTTCAGTTCACTAATACCTAGGATATCGATGTTTATGTGTTGTATTTCATTTCTGACGATTTCTACTTTTCCTAGATTCATACTTCGTACATTCCAGGTTCTGATTATTAATGGATGTTTGCAGCTGTTTCTTCTCATTTTGAGTTGTGCCACATCAGCAAATGAAGGTCCCAAAAGCTTTACTCCATCCACGTCATTAAGATCGACTCTACTTTGAGGAGGCAGCTCTTCCCCAGTCATCTTTTGAGTGCCTTCCAACCTGGGGGGCTCATCTTCCAGCACCATATCAGACAATGTTCCACTGCTATTCATCAGGTTTTCACTGGCTAATGCTTTCCAGAAGTAGACTGCCGGGTCCTTCTTCCTAGCCTGTCTTAGCCTGGAAGCTCAGCTGAAACCTGTCCTCCATGGGTGACCCTGCTGGTACCTGAATACCGGTGGCATAGCTTCCAGCATCACAGCAACATGCAAGCCCCCACAGTATGACAAACTGACAGACACGTGGGGGACATTGAGATAAATTTTATGTAAAATGAGAGGGACACGTTGTAATTGTACAGCTCCATGAGTATTCACATAGCCCCAAAAAGTTACCTTAGTATTCTCCTAAGCCCTGGTCCCCCCAGGCAACCACTTATTTTCTTTTAACACCGTGGCTTAATTTTGCAGTTCCACAACTTCAAATAAATGGAGTTGTGCAGTATGTATTCCTTTGTTTTCAGCTTACTTTTCTCAGCATGTGTTTGAGTTTCATCCATGTTATTGTGTCTTGATAGTGTTTTTTTTTAATTGCTGAGTAGTGTTTAGTTGTGCAAATATGCTGTAATTTATTTATCTACTTGATAAACATCTGTCAGTTTGTCATACTCTGGTGGTTTGTGTTTTGCTGTGATGCTGGAAGCTATCGCACTGGTATTTCAAATACCAGCAGGCTCACACATGGTAGATAAGTTTCGGCTGAGCTTCTAGGCTAAGATAGACTACGAAGAAGGACCTTGTGGACTACTTCAGTAAAAAAATTGGCCAGTAAAAACTGTATGAATAGTATTAAAACATTACCTGATATAGTGCTGGAAATTGAGCCCTCAGGTTGGAAGGCAATCAAAATACAACTTGGGAAGAGTTGCCTCCTCAAAGCAGAGTTAGCATAATGGTGTAGATGGAGTCAAGTTTTCGAGAACTTCATTTGCTTAGGTGGCATGATTCAAAATGATAACAGCTACAAACGTCCATTAATAATGAGAACATGGAATATAAAAAGCATGAATCTAGGAAAATGGGAAGTCATCAGAAATGAAATGGAATGCACAAAAATTGATATCCTAGGTATTAGTGAGCTGAAATGGATTGGTGTTAGCCATTTTGAATTGGACAGTTATATGATCTGCTATGCAAGAAATGACAAATCGAAGAGGAATGGTGTTGCCTTCATCATCAAAAAGGACATTTCAAGATCTATGCTGAAATACAAGGCTGCCCATGATAGGATAATGCCCATACACCTACAAGGAAGACATTTTACTATTATTTTTTGAATTTGTACACCAAACACTAATGTCAAAGATGAAGAAATAGAAGATTTTTATCAGCTGCTGCAGTCTGAAATTGATCGAACATGCAATCAGGATGCATTGATAATTATTGGTGATTGGAATGCAAAAGCTGGAAGAAGAAACGGTAGTTGGAAAACATGGCCTTGGTGATAGAAATGATGTCAGAGATTGCACGAGAGAACTTTTCTTAAATTAATTTTTATCGTGCTTTAAATGAAAGTTTACAAATCAGGTCAGTCATACAAAAATTTACATACACCTTGCCATACACTCCTAATTGCTCTCCCTCCAATGAGACAGCACAGTTCTTCCCTTCACTCTCTCTCCTCGTATCCATTCGGGTAGCTTCTGACCCCCTCTGCCCTCTCATCCCCCCTCCAGACAGGATATGCCAGCATAGTCTCATGTGTCCACTTGATCCAAGAAGCTTGTTCTTCACCAGTATCATTTTCCATCCCTTATTCTAGTCCAATCCCTGTCTGTAGAGTTGGCTTTAGGAATGGTTCCTGTCCTGATCTAACAGAAGGTCTGGGAACCATGACCTCCAGGGCCCCTCCAGTCCCAGTCTGACTATTAAGTCTGGTCTTCTTATGATAATTTGGGGTCTGCATCCCACTGCTCTCCTGCTCCCTCAGGGTTTCTCTGTTGAGTTCCCTGTCAGGGCAGTCATCGGTTGTGGCCAGGCTAGTACTTCTGGTCTCAGGATGATGTAGTATTTGGTTTATGTGGTCCTTTCTGTCTCTTAGCTCTTGTGTCTTTGGAGTTTTTCATTCTTCCTTGCTCCAGATGGGTCGAGACCAATTCATGCATCTTAGATGGCAGCTTGCTAGTGTTTAAGACACCAGACACCATTCTCCAAAGTGGGATACAGAATGTTTTCTTAATAGATTTTATTATGCCAATTTACTTAGATGTCCCCTGAGACCATGGTCCTCAAACCCCCACCCCTTCTACGCTGGCCTTTGAAGCCTTCAGTTTATTCAGGAAACTTCTTTGCTTTTGGATTAGTCCATTTGTGTTGACCTCTCCTGTATTGTGTATTGTCTTTCCGTTCACTGAAAATAAAACTTATCTACTATTTAACTAGTGAATGCCCCTCTCCCTTCCTCCCTCCCTTCCCATTCTCATAACCATCAAAGAATATTTTCTTCTCTGTTTAAACTGTTTCTCCAGTTATTATAGTAGTGTCTGATGCAATATTTATCCTTTTGCAGTTGACTAATTTCACTCAGCATAATGCCTTCCAGATTTCTCCATGTTATGAAATGTTTCATGGATTCAACATTGTTCTGTATTGTGTGAATATACCGTAGTTTATTTATCCAGTCATCCTTTGATGGGCACCTTGGTTGCTTCCAACTTTTTGCTATTGTAAACAGTGCTGCAGTGAACATGGGTGTGCATATATCTGTTCGTGTAAAGGCTCCTATTTCTCTAGGAAATATTCCAAGGAGTGGGATTGCTGGATCGTATGGTAGGTCTATTTCTAGTTTTTTAAGGAAGTGCCAAATTGATTTCCAAAGTGCTTGTACCATTTTACATTCCCACCAGCAGTGTATAAGTATTCCAGTCTCTCCACAACCTCTCCAACATTTATTATTCTGTGTTTTTTGGATTAATGCCAGCCTTGCTGGAGTGAGATGGAATCTCATTGTAGATTAGATTTACATTTCTCTAATGGCTAATGTTTGTGAGCATTTCCTCATATATCTGTTAGCAGCCTGAATGTCTTCTTTAGTGAAGTGCCTGTTCCTATCCTTTGCCCATTTTTTAATTGGGTTATCTTTTCGTGGTTCAGTTTTAGCAGAATCATGTAGATTTTAGAAATTAGGTTCTGATTGGAAATGTCATAGCTAAAAACTTTTTCCCAGTCTGTAGGTAGCCTTTTTACTCTTTTGGTCAAGTCTGTGGATGAGCATAGGTGTTTGATTTTTCGGAGCTTCCAGTTATCTGGTTTCTCTTTGGCATCTTTAGTTATGTTTTGTATTGTTTTTGCCATGTATTAGGGCTCCTAAAGTTGTCCCTATTTTTTCTTCTATGACTTTATATTTAGGTCTTTGATCCATTTTGAGTTAGTTTTTGTGCATGGTGTTAGGTATGGGTCTTGTTTCATTTTTTTAGTGGTGGATATCCAGTTATGCCAGCACCATTTGTTAAAAAGACTGTCTTTTCCCCAGTTAACTGACTTTGTACCTTTGGCAAATACCAGCTGCTCATATGTGGATGGATATATGTCTGGATTCTCAATTCTGTTCCATTGGTTTATGTGTCTGCTTTTGTACCAGAACCAGGCTGTTTTGACTACTGCGGTGGTATAATAGGTTCTAAAATCAGATGGAGTAAGGCCTCCCACTTTGTTCTTCTTTTTCATTAATGCTTTACTTATCCGGGGCCTCTTTCCCTTCCATGCGAAGTTGGTGATTTGTTTCTCCACCTCATAAAAAAAAGTCGTCGGAATTTAGATCGAAATTGCAGTGTATCTGTGGATCGTTTTTGGTAGAAAAGACATTTTCACAATCTTAAGTCTTCCTATCCATGAGCAAGGTATGTTTTTCCACTTATGTTAAGTCTTTTTTGGTTTCTTGCAGTAGTGCCTTGTAGTTTTCTTCATATAGGTCTTTTACGTCTCTAGAAAGATTTATTCCTAAGTATTTTATCTTTTGGGGGGCTACTGTAAATGGTAATGATTTGGTGATTTCCTCTTTGAAGTTCTTTTTGTTGGTGTAGAGGAATCCAACTGATTTTTGTATGTTTATCTTGTATCCTGATCCTGATTTCAGTAGGTTTTTTTTTTTTTTTTTTGAGGATTCTTTAGGATTTTCTGTGTATAAGATCATGTCATCTGAAATAGAGATACTTTTACTTCTTCCTTGCCAATCTGGATGCCGTTTATTTTCTTATCTAGCCTAATTGCTCTGGCTAGGACCTCCAGCACAATGTCGTAGTAAGAGTGGTGATAAGGGGCATCTTTGTCTGGATCCCATTCCCAAGGGGTATGCTTTCAGAATCTCTCCATTTAGGATGATTTTGGCCGTTGGCTTTGTATAAATGCCCTTTATTGTGTTGAGGAATTTTCCTTCTATTCCTATTTTGCTGAGAGTTTTCATCATGAATGTGTTTTGGACGTTGTCAAATGCCTTTTCTGCATCAATTGATAAAATCCTGTAGCTCTTCTCTTTTGTTGTATTTATATGGTGGATTACATTAATTGTTTTTCTAATGTTGAACCATGTCTGCATGGTTCATAAATCCATAAATCCCACTAGGTCATGGTGAATTATTTTTTTGATATGTCGTTGAATTCTATTATCTAGAATTTTGCTGAGGATTTTTGCATCTATGTTCATGAAAGATATAGGTCTGTAATTTCATTTTTTGTATGTGTGTGTGTCTTTACCTGGTTTTGGTATCAGGGATATGCTGGCTTCATAGAATGAGTTTGGGAGTATTCCATCCCTTTCTATGACCTGAAATACCTTTAATAGTAGTGGTGTTAACTCTTCTCTGAAAGTTTGTTAGAACTCTGCAGTGAAGTTGTCCAGGCCAGAGCTTTTTTTGTTTGGAGCTTTTCGAATAACTTTTTTAACCTCTTCTTCTGTTATGAGTCTATTTAGTTGTTCTACCTCTGTTTGTATTATTTTAGGCAGGTAATGTGCTTCTAGGAATTCATTTTTTCTTCTAGGTTTTCAGTTTTGTTAGAGTACAGTTTTTCATAGTAATCTGATATGATTCTTTTAATTTGTTTGGTCTGTTGTAATATTGCCCATCTCTATTCTTATTTGGGTTATTTGTTTCCTCTCCTGTTTTTCTTTTGTCAGTTTGGCCAATGGTTTATCAATTTTGTTGATTTTTTTCAAAGAACCAGCTTTTGGTCTCGTTAAATCTTTCAATTGTTTTTCTATTTCTTTCAGTTCTGCACTAATTTTTATTATTTATTTTCTGGTGCCTGAGTGTTTCTTTTGTTTTTCTATTTCTATTAGTTCCAGTTGTAAGGATAATTCTTTCATTTTGGCCTTTTCTTCTTTTTTGATGTGTGCATTTATTGATATAAATTGACCTCTGAGCGCTGCTTTTGCTGTGTCCCAAAGGTTCTGATAGAAAATGTTTTCATTCTCATTGGATTCTATGAATTTCTTTATTCCATCCTTGATGTCTTCTATAACCCAGTGTTTTTGAGCAGGGTATTGTTCAGTTTCCACGTGTTTGATTTCTTTTCCCAGCCTTTTCTGTTACTGATTTCCACTTTTATGGCCTTACGGTCAGAGAGGATGCTTTGTAATATTTCAATGTTTTGGATTCTGCTAAGGCTTGGTTTATGACCTACTATGTGGTCTATTCTAGAGAATGTTCCATGTGCACTAGAAAAGAAAGTATATTTGGTTGCTGTTGGGTACAGTTTTCTTTATATGTCTGTGGTTTACTGTGGCATTTTTGTCTTCTGAGTCTTTATTGAGCTTCTTCCGGATGTCCTGCTCTTCACCGAAACTGATGTGTTGAAGTCTCCTACTATGATTGTGGAGCTGTCTATCTCATTTTCAGTGCTGATAGAGTTTGTTTTATGTGTCTTGCAGCCTTGTCAATGGGTGCATATTTAATATGGTTATATCTTCTTGGTATATTGTCTCTTTAATCATTAGATAGTGTCCTTCCTTATCCTTTTTGATGGATTTAACTTTAAAGCCTATTTTGTCAGAAATTAATATTTCTACTCTTGCTCTTTTTTGATTGTTGTTTGCTTGATGTATTTTTTTCCATCCTTTGAGTTTTAGTTTGTTTGTGTCTCTAGGTCTAAGGTGAGTCTTTTAGGCATCATATAGACAGATTGTTTTTCTTGTAATCTATTCTGTCACTCTCTGTCTCTTTATTGGTGCATTTATCCATTTACATTCAGCGTAATTATGGATAGGTATGCATTTAGAGCTATCATTTTGATGTCTTTTTTGTGTTGTTGACAGTTTCTCTTTCCCACTTAATTTTATGTGCTGAGTAGATTTTCTTTATATATTGCCCTTTCCTCATAGTTGTTGTTGTGGATTTTGTTTCTGCTGAGTCTCTTTTTTTATCTTGTATTTTATTTTGATGTGTAGCATAGTTTGACTCCTTTATGGTTGCCTTATTATTTATCCCTATTTTTCTAAATTTAAACCTAACTTTTATTTTTTTGTATCGCCTTATCTTCCTCTCCATGTGGAAGATCTATGACTACATTTCTCAGTCCCTCCTTATTCTTTTAAGGTTGTCTTCTTTTACATAAGAACATTGCTGTTGCCCTGTTTTGAGCTTTTTTTTTAATCTTGTTTATTTTTGTGATTTCCCTGTCTGGATTGACTTCTGATTGCCCTGCCCAGTTTTCTAGTCTTGGGTTGATACCTGATTTTATTGATTTTCTAACCAAAGAACTCCTTTTAGTATATCTTGTAGTTTGGGTTTTCTTTTTACAAATTCTTTGAACTTCTGTTTATCTGGGAATGTCCTAATTTCACCTTCATATTTGAGAGACAGTTTTGCTGGATGTATGATTCTTGCCTGGCAATTTTTTCTTTGATTTTTTATATAACTCATCCCTTTGCCTTCTTGCCTGCATGGTTTCTGCCGAGTAGTCTGAGCCTGTTCTTACTGGCTCTCTTTTGTAGGTGACTTTTTGTTTATCCCTAGCAGCTCTTAAAATTCTCTCTTTATCTTTGATTTTGGCAAGTTTGATTATGATATGTCTTGGTGATGTTCTTTTAACATCTACCTTACGTGGAGTTCGATGAGCATCTTGGTTAGATATCTTCTCATCTTTCACAATATCAGGGAAGTTTTCTGCCAACAAGTCTTCAATAATTCTCTCTGTATTTTCTGTTATCCCTCCCTGTTCTGGTACTCCAAGCACTCATAGGTTATTTCTCTTGATAGAGCCCCACGTGATTCTTAACATTTCTTCATTTAAAAAATTTTTTTTGGTTTGATTTTTCTTCATATGTATTAGTGCCAAGAGCTTTATCTTCAAGTCCAGGAATTCTGCCTTCTACTTGGTCAAATTTGCTTCTCTGACTTTCTATTGAGTTGTCTATTTCTGTAATTTTATTGTTAATCTTCTGAATATCTGATTGCTGTCTGTCTGTGGATTTTTCCAGGTAATTAAATTTTTCATTATTGTCCTGAATAATCTTTTTAATTTTTTCAACTGCTTTTTCTGTGTTCCTTGGCTTGTTCTGTGTATTGCCTGATTTCCTTCCTGCTGTCTTGAAGGGTTCTGTATATTAATCTTTTGTATTCTGCCTCCGGTAATTCCAGGAAGGCACTTTCATCTATAAGATCCCTGGATTCTTTATTTTTAGTGCTTGTTGAGGTGATCATGGTCTGTTTCTTTATGTAACCTGATATTGACTGTTGTCTCTGAGCCATCTATATGTTATTGTTTTAGTTTATTTTTTGTTTGCTTACTGTGTCATAGCTTCTTGATTTGTTTTGATTTGTTATGCCCACATGGGTTGCTTGAGTGAGCTAGCTTGATTATTTTTGCCTTTGGAGCTCTGAGGTCCTGTCCCCATATGATTAGAGCTGTTATCAAGTATATCAGTCTAAGAGTCCATTCAGTTTTCTTGTATGAATTCAGCTCAGGTGTCCAGGTGGCTGATCATCAAGTGTGTGGTATAGACCCTGTCCTCCAGTCTTAGAGGGGCAGGGGTGATTGGTGTGGGTTCCGGTATCTGGTTGCAGTAGCGGGTCACACGCTGAACAAGGCAGGGGGCTAAGAATCTTCCCTCATGTGTCTCTGAGGAAAGCGTGTCCCTGTCCCCTAGAGTGTACAGGTGGGTGGGTTCTTCACACAGACCATGGGCACCCAATGTTTTTGGCTGTAAGGACTGGGAGGTACCAGTTATCCTTGGACCCCTGTTGCTGGTGGCTGGGTGACCTGAGTGGAGCTACCAGTCCTTAGGCACCTGATGTGGGTACATGAGGACCCTGTTCAATAGGCAAAGCAACGTCAAACATAAAACACCCACCTCTCCGCCACACAACTTGAAATGGTTGGGGTGTGCCAACAATGGCCTATTCTCCTGAAATAGACACACACAGATCCATGGAGAGGGGAAAGGTACTCAAAGTTCATGAACCTTTTATGCCTGGACAGGAGCCACTTCTGTCCTGAGCTCCCCCTGTTAATGGAACTGGCAAATTTTCTCTTCCCCAATTGCAAATGCATTCCTCTTACAAGGCTGGGAGGATGGCTCTAAGCACTCACCTGTGCCTATCTAAGGCCCAGGGAGGTAGGGTGCCGAAGCCGGCTTTGGGAGGGTGCAGTAAAATATACACAAGTTCTTGGCTTTTGAGGAGAGCGCCGTTCTTCTCTGGTTCCGGAGGTGTGAGTCGGCTGTGTGGCTGGCTGCTTCTCCCTGAGGAAACTGCAGTCTAATGCTATTAGCAGCCCGCCACTGCTGCTCCCGGGAATGGTGCCTGAGGGCTTCCTGCGATTCAGGTCTGATAATTCCTCTTTGCTTCTGAACAGTCTCTTCCTCCCCTTGCCTCTCAGTTCATTTTCTAAGCTTGCTTTTGATGCTCAGGACTCCTAGCTTGCCATAAATATACTTGTTTCACTTGTTTTTTCAGATGTTTGTTGTAAAGAGGGCTTGTTGGAAGCGTCTTTCTTTTTCTCCATCTTGGCTCCTCCTTCCTTAATCCTATTTTAATTATTTTTAAATTACATTTTCCAATTGTTTTGAATATACAACAAAGTTTTTTGTATAAAGACTCAAAATCTGTATCATTGCTAAATTTAGTTACTCATTCTAGTAGATTAACTTGTTGATTAACTAGGATATTATACAATGGCAGTCATAATCTGTGAAAAGGAATTTTAATCATTTATTTCAAATTTTTATTCTTTTTCTTCCCTTACTGTACTGGTTCATATCTGCAGTAAAATATTTACCACATGCAGGGAGAGCAAACATGCTCTTGTTTACCGTTATACTAAAGAAAACCATTCGGTCTTTCACAGTATTATGTCAGCCATAGGGCTTGTTCCCCCAAGAGTCTGTGATTTTGTCATACTGTGGGGGTTTGTGTGTTGCTGAGATACTGGAAGCTATGCCACCTGAATTCAGATACCAGCAGGGTCACCCAATGAGGACAAGTTTCAGCTGAGCTTCTAGACTAAGACAGACTAGGAAGAAGGACCCGGCAGTCTACTTCTGAAAAGAATTAGGCAGTGAAAACCTTATAAATACCAGAACGTTGTCTGGTTAGTGCCAGAAGATAAGCCCCCAGGTTGGAAGGCACTCAAAAGATGACTGGGGAAAAGCTGCTTCCTCAAAGTAGAGTCGGCCTTAATGACATGGATGACGTAAAGCTTTTGGGACCTTCATTTGCTGATGTAGCATGACTCAAAATGAGAAGAAAGAGCTGCAAACATCCATTAACAATCGGTACCTGAAATGTATGAAGTATGAATCTAGGAAAATTGGAAATCATCAAAAATGAAATGGAATGAATAAACATTGATATCCTAGGCATTAGTGAGCTGAAATGGACCGGTATTGGCCATTTTGAATCAGACAATCATATAGTCTACTATGCTGGGAATGACAACTTGAAAAGAAATGGTTTGCATTCATTGCCAAAAGAACATTTCAAGATCTATCCTGAAATACAGCACTGTCAGTGATAGGATAATATTCATACACATACAAGGAAGACCAGTTAATATAACTATTATTCAAATTTACCAACCACTAAGGCCAAAGATGAAGAAATTGAAGATTTTTATCAGCTTCTGCAGTATGAAATTGATTGAGCATGCAATCAAGATGCATTGGTAATTACTGGTGATTGGAATGTAAAAGTTGGAAACCAAGAAGAAGGATCAAAAGTTGGAAAATATGGCCTTGGTGATAGAAACAATGCCAGAGATCAAATGATAGAATTTTGCAAGACTAACGACTTCTTCATTGCAAATAACTTCTTTCACTGACATAAATGGTGATTATATGCATGGACCTTGGCAGATGGAACACATAGGAATCAAATAAGTATATCTTTGGAAAGAGACAATGGAAAAGCTTGATATCATCAGTCAGAACAAGGCCAGGGGCTGACTGTGGAACAGACCATCAATTGCTCATATACAAGTTCAAGATGAAAATAAAGAAAATCAGAGCAAGTCCATAAGAGCCAAAATATGACCTTAAGTATATCCCCCCTGAATTTAGAGACCATCACAAGAATAGATTTGATGCATTGAACACTAGAGACTGAAGACCAGAAAAGCTGTGGAATGACATCAAGGACATCATCCATGAAGAAAGCAAGAGGTCATTGAAAAGACAGGAAATAAAGAAAAGACCAAAATAAATGTCAGAGGAGACTTTAAACTTACAAACGTGGAGCAGCTAAAGCAAAAGGAAGAAATGATGAAGTAAAAGAACTGAACAGAAGATGTCAAAGGGCAGCTCGAGAAGACAAAGTATTATAATGACATGTGCAAAGAGCTGGAGAAAAAAAACTAAAAGAGTAGAACATGCTGGGCGTTTCTCAAGCTGAAAGAACTGAAGAAAAAATTGAGTTCCAATAGTGAAGGAGTCCATGGGGAAAATGTTAAATGATGCAGGAAGCCTCAAGAGAACATGGAAGGAATACACAGAGTCATTATACCAAAAGAATTATTTGATGATCAACCAAGAGGCAGCGTGTGATCAGAAACCGATGGCACTGTAGGAAGACGTCCAAGATGCACTGAAGGCATTGGCAAAAAACTAGTCTCCAGGAAGTGACGGGATATCAATTGAAATGTTCCAACAAACAGATGCAGAGCTGGAGGTTCTCGTTTGTCTATGCCAAGAAATATGGAAGACAACTTCCTGGCCCACTGACTGGAAGAGATCGATATTTATGCCTATTCCCAAGAAAGTTGATCCAACCATATGCAGAAATTATTGAACAATATCATTAATATCACATACAAGCAAAATTTTGCTGAAGATCATTCATAAATGGCTGCAGCAGTATATCAACAAGGAACTGCCAGAAATTCAGGCCAGTTTCAGAAGACGACGTGGAAGCAGGGGTGTCATTGCTGATGTCAGATGGATCGTGGCTGAAAGCAGAGAAGGATGTTTACCAGTGTTTTGTTGACTATGCAAAGGAATTTGACTTTGTGGATCATAACAAATTATGGATAACATTGCGAAGAATGGGAATTTCAGAACACTTAATTGTGCTCATGAGGAACCTTTACATAGATCAAGAGGCAGTTGTTCGGACAGAACAAGGGGATACTGAGTGGTTTAAAGTCAGGAAAGGTGTGTGCCAGGGTTGTATTCTTTCACCATACCTATTCAATCTGTATGCTGAGCAAATAATCCAAGAAGCTGGACTATAGGAAGAAGAATGGGGCATCAGGATTAGAGGAAGACTCATTAACAACCTGCGTTATGCAGATGACACAACCTTGCTTGCTGAAAGTAAAAAAGGACTTGAAGCACTGACTAATGAAGATCAAAGACCACAGCCTTCAATATGGATTGCATCTCAACATAAAGAAAGCAAAAATCCTCACAACTGGACCAATGAGTAGCATCACGATAAACAGAGAAAAGATTGAAGTTGTCAAAGATTTCATTTTACTTGGATCCACAATCAACAACCATGGAAGCAGCAGTCAAGAAATCAAATGATGCATTGCGCTGGGCAAATCTGCTGCAAAGGACCTCTTTAAAGTATTGAAAAGTAAAGATGTCACCTTGCAGACTAAGGTGCGATTGACCCAAGCCATGGTATTTTCAAGCATATTATATGCATGTGAAAGCTGGACAATGAATAAGGAAGACCAAAGAATTGACGCCTTTAAATTGTGGTGTTGGCAAAGAATATTGAATATACCATGGACTGCCCAAAGAACAAACAAATCTGTCTTAGAAGAAGTACAACCAGAATGCTCCTTAGAAGCAAGGATGGCAAGACTGCATCTTACACATTTTGGATGTGTTGTCAGGAGGTATCAGTCCCTAGAGAGGGACATCATGCTTGGCAGAGTACAGAGTCATCGGAAAAGAGGAAGACCCTCAACGAGGTGGACTGACACAGTGGCTGCAACAATGAGCTCAAGGATAACCACGATTGTGAGGATGGCACAGGACTGGGCAGTGTTTCATTCTGTTGTGCATAGGGTCGCTGTGAGTCAGAACCGACTAGACAGCACCTAACAACAACAACAACAACATAGGGATTGTTTGTTGGTTTTTTTTTTGTAGATAGCCTTAATCAGGTTTCATTCTACAATTTTTCTGAGTTTTTATTATGTACGGGTATAGAATTTTGTTAAATACATTGTGTGAATCTATGTAGGGTTGCTATGAATTGGAATCAACTCTTTGGCAGTAGGTTTGGTTTTTGGTTGGTATATAATTAGTAGTTCTATTCTCTATACATTATGTTGTCATGAGTCAAAATCAACTCAATGGTAACTCACAACAACAAATTCTGGAATGGGTGATTTCTATATTCAGAAGACTCATTTGCCCCACAGAGAGTAAACTCCCAAGAAACACTGTTCAGCTTGGAAATTAAACTTTGGAAAGTTCAGTTAAAATAGAGTGCTACTCGGTCCGCGCAGGCGGCGTGGTGACACAGCTGGTGGGAGAAGTCCCCGGGAGGCAGTGACTGGTTTTGGAGCTAGGAGTGCAGCGTCCCAGCCGGGGAACCTTGGCGCCTGGCTTTTGACTGGGCACTGTCATGGCACAAGCACGGGGCGCAGCTCTACTCCCCTGAACTAACCCCGGGAGGGGGCCCAGCCAGTCCGCGGGGGTGGCACAGTGACGCGGCTGGCGGGATGAGAAGTCCCCGGTAGGCAGCGACTGATTTTGGAGCCAGGAGTGCAGCATCCCGGCAGGGGAACCTTGACACTGGGTGTTGGACTGGCAGCGGAGGATCTGAGCACGGCTTCAGCAGGCCAGACCCCCGGGGGCAATCTCCACACAGCCAGCACACATAGCCTACACGCGCCTGGGGAATCTCAGATAAAATAGTCATTCCAAGCAAGAAAAGCAACTTTGGCTATATTCTGAGGTGCTACTCTCCTATTTCTCTGAACCCTCCCCCACCCTTCCCAGGCTGCTTCATTAACATTGGAATTTCCAGAGCCACAGGGAGAACGCCTCCGGCTCCACAGCAGCTTTGATTCCCCCCCCCCCTTTTTTTTGGTCTTTTCCTAACCCATTCTTCCGGCCTGAGAGAAGGAACCACAAAAAACCCAGGGACCAAAAATCCATCCCTAATTGGACTAAAAACACAGAACCAATTACAGCCAAGCATATATGATCCAAATCTCGGACTTTCATCCTTACAGGAAACAAGGTGGCAGTTATAATCCAAAGGCAGTTCTGATAAGGATCTGACTGCATTTTTTTAGCGGATTTTCTGGAAAAACAAGTTTCCCAGGTCTGATATCTCTGCTTATTCAACAGAGCCCTCACTGACCCACAACAGGGAAGCGAGGGCTGAAGCTCCCCCCAGACCACCTAGCCTCTTGCCTTAGGGGTCTAAGGAGGGTGACATCTACCAATCAGTAGAGGTACTTGCATCGGAGGCCTAAGGTACAGCTGCAGTGCCCTCCCCACCAAGGTGCTATAGGAATAGAGACACACCTACCTCACTGACACTTGGGGGAAGCCTGTCAGCATCCTGTCCCCCCCGGAGGGTGAACCCCAGCTGCTACTAGAATCTGGTGCCCACAACTATGACCACTACTTCTCGAGGTGGATAGGTGTTAGGGTGCAGCACACACTTGATGACCCAAAATCAGATTCTACTCAAGAATAGTGAATAGACTCAGGCATATATATCTGGCAACAGCCCAAACCAGCTGGTAATAGGTCATAAGTAAGTCAAGGGCTACAACAAACAAGACAGCACAATCTAGTAGCCCATCCACGTATATTGAAAGAAAACAAAACAAGATAAGACTCAGTGAGCAATTATAGAATAAACAACTACAAATTTTTTTTTTTTTTTTTTTTATATCTTAGTGATGGCTCGGAGACAGCAGTTGATATCAAACCACATAAAGAAGCAGACCATGACAGCTTCTACAACCCTCCAAACAAAAGGATCAAAATCTTTCCCAAAAGAAGATACAATCCTGGAATTATCAGATACAGAATATAAAAAACTAATTTACAGAATGCTTCAAGACATCAGAAACGAAATAAGGCAAACTGCAGAAAAAGCCAAGGAACACACTGATAAAACAGTTGAAGAACTCAAAAAGATTATTCAAGAACATAGTGGAAAAATTAATAAGTTGCAAGAATCCATAGAGAGACAGCATACAGAAATCCAAAAGATTAACAATAAAATTACAGAATTAGACAATGCAATAGGAAGTCAGAGGAGCAAACTTGAGCAATTAGAATGCAGACTGGGAAATCTGGAGGACCAGAGAATTAACACCAACATAGCTGAAAAAAAAATCAGATAAAAGAATTTAAAAAAAATGAAGAAACCCTAAGAATCATGTGGGACTCTATCAAGAAGGATAATTTGCGTGTGATTGGAGTCCCAGAACAGGGAGGGAGGACAGAAAACACAGAGAAAATAGTTGAAGATCTGCTGACAGAAAACTTCCCTGACATCATGAAAGACGAAAGGATATCTATCCAAGATTCTCATCGAACCCCATTTAACATTGATCCAAAAAGAAAAACGCCAAGACATATTATCATCAAACTTGCCAAAACCAAAGATAAAAAGAAAATTTTAAAAGCAGCCAGGGAGAAAAGAAAGGTCTCCTTCAAGGGAGAGTCAATAAGAATAAGTTCAGACTACTCAGCAGAAACCATGCAGGCAAGAAGGCAATGGGATGATATATACAGAGCACTGAAGGAGTAAAACTGCCAGCCAAGGATCATATATCCAGCAAAACTCTCTCTGAAATATGAAGGCAAAATTAAGATATTTACAGATAAACACAAGTTTAGAGAATTTCCAAAAACCAAACCAAAGCTACAAGAAATACTAAAGGATATTGTTTGGTCAGAAGACCAATAATATCAGATACCAGCACAACACAAGGCCACAAAACAGAACATCCTGATATCAACTCAAATAGGGAAATCACAAAAACAAATTAAGATTAATTAAAAAAAAAATGCTTAAACCAGGGAATCATTGAAGTCAATATGTAAAAGATCACAATACTCAAAACGAGGGACTGAAAACAGGTGGCATAGAACTGCCATATGGAGAGTGATACAAGGCGATAGAGAACAATACAAGTTAGGTTTCTACTTAGAAAAATAGAGGTAAATATTAAGGTAACCACAAAGAGGTATAACAACTCCATAACTCAAGATAAAAGCCAAGAAAAACGTAACGACTAAACAAACATAAAGTCAAACACTACGAAAATGAGGATGTCACAATTTACAAAGAAAAACGTCTCAGCACAGAAAAGTAAGTGGAAAAATGAAATTGTCAACAACACACATAAAAAAGCATCAAAATGACAACACTGAACACTTATTTATCTATAATTACACTGAATGTAAATGGACTAAATGCATCAATAAAGAGACAGAGAGTCTTGGACTGGATAAAGAAACACGATCTGTCTATATGCTGCCTACAAGAGACAAACCTTAGACTTAGAGACACAAACAAACTAAAACTCAAAGGATGGAAAAAATGTATCAAGCAAACAATTAGCAAAAAAGAAGAGGAGTAGCAATATTAATTTCTGACAAAATAGACTTTAGACTTAAATCCACCACAAAGGATAAAGAAGGACACTACATAATGATAAAAGGGACAATTGATCAGGAAGACATAACCATATTAAATATTTGTGCACCCAATGACAGGGCCGCAAGATACATAAATCAAATTTTAACCGAACTGAAAAGTGAGATAGACACCTCCACAATTATACTAGGAGACTTCCACACACCGCTTTCGGAGAAGGACAGGACATGCAGTAAGAAGCTCAATAGAGGTATGCAAGACCTAATTGCTACAATCAACCAACTGATCTCATAGACTTATACAGAACACTCCACCCAACTGCTGCAAAGTATACTTTTTTTTCTAGCTAAAATGGAACATTCTCTAGAATAGACCACATATTAGGTCATAAAACAAACCTTTGCAGAATCTAAAACATCGAAATATTACAAAGCATCTTCTCAGACCACAAGGCAATAAAACTAGAAATCAATAACAGAAAAACTAGGGAAAAGAAATCAAATACTTGGAAAATGAACAATACCCTCCTGAAAAAAGACTGGGTTATAGAAGACATCAAGGAGGGAATAAGGAAATTCATAGAATGCAAGGAGAATGAAAATACTTCCTATCAAAACCTCTCGGACACAGCAAAAGCAGTGCTCAGAGGCCAATTTATATCGATAAATGCACACATACAAAAAGAAGAAAGAGCCAAAAGCAGAGAACTGTCCCTACAACTTGAACAAATAGAAAGTGAGCAACAAAAGAATCCATCAGGCACCAGAAGAAAACAAATAATAAAAATTAGAGCTGAACTAAATGAATTAGAGAACAGAAAAACAATTGAAAGAATTAACAAAGCCAAAAGCTGGTTCTTTGAAAAAATTAACAAAATTGATAAACCATTGGCTAGACTGACTAAAGAAATACAGGAAAGGAAACAAATAACCCAAATAAGAAACGAGAAGGGCCACATCACAACAGACCCAACTGAAATTTAAAGAATCATATCAGATTGTTATGAAAAATTGTACTCTAACAAATTTGCAAACTAGAAGAAATGGATGAATTACTGGAAAAACACTACCTACCTAAACTAACACATTCAGAAGTAGAACAACTAAATAGACCCATAACAAAAAAAGAGATTGAAACGGTAATCAAAAAACTCCCAACAAAAAAAAGCCCTGGCCCGGACGGACGGCTTCACTGCAGAGTTCTACCAAACTTTCAGAGAAGAGTTAACACCACTACTACTAAAGGTATTTCAAAGCATAGAAAATGATGGAATACTACCCAACTCATTCTATGAAGCCACCATCTCCCTGATACTGAAACCAGGTAAAGACTTTACAAAAAAAGAAAATTACAGACTATATCCCTCATGAACATGGATGCAAAAATCCTCAACAAAATTCTAGCCAATAGAATTCAACAACATATCAAAAAAATAATCCACCAAGAGCAAGTGGGATTTATACCAGGTCATGTTTAATATTAGAAAAACCATTAATGTAATCCACCATATAAATAAAACAAAAGACAAAAACCACAGGATCTTATCAACAGCCAACATCACTCTAAATGGAGAGAACCTGAAAGCATTTCCCTTGAGAACGGGAACCAGAAAAGGATGCCCTTTATCACCACTCTTCTTCAACATTGTGGTAGAGGTCCTAGCCAGAACAATTAGGATAGACAAAGAAATAAAAGGCATTCAGATTGGCAAGGAGGAAGTAAAATTATCTCTGTTTGCAGATGACATGATCTTATACAGAGGAAACCTTAAGGAATCCTCCAGAAAACTACTGAAACTAATAGAAGAGTTTGGCAGAGTCTCAGGTTATAAGATAAACATACAAAAATCACTTGGATTCCTCTACATGAACAAAGAGAACATCGAAGAGAAATCACCAAATCAATACCATTCACAGTAGCCCCCAAGAAGATAAAATACTTAGGAATAAATCTTAGCAAGGATGTAAAAGACCTATACAAAGAAAACTACAAAGCTCTACTACAAGAAATTCAAAAGGACATACTTAAGTGGAAAAACATACCTTGCTCATGGATAGGAAGACTTAACATAGTAAAAATGTCGATTCTACCAAAAGCCATCTACACATACAATGCACTTCTGATCCTAATTCCAATGTCATTTTTTAAGGTGATAGAGAAACAAATCACCAACTTCATATGGAAGGGAAAGAAGCCTCGGATAATTAAAGCATTACTGAAAAAGAAGAAGAAAGTGGGAGGCCTCACTCTACCTGATTTCAGAACCTATTATACAGCCACAGTAGTCAAAACAGCCTGGTATTGGTACAACAACAGGCACATAGACCAGTGGAACAGAATTGAGAACCCAGATATAAATCATTCCATATATGAGCAGCTGATATTTGACAAAGGCCCAGTGTCAGTTAATTGGGGAAAAGATAGTCTTTTCAACAAATGGTGCTGGCATAACTGGATATCCATTTGCAAAAAAATGAAACAGGACCCATACCTCACACCATGCACAAAAACTAACTCCAAGTGGATCAAAGACCTAAACATAAAGACTAAAACGATAAAGATCATGGAACAAAAAATGGGGACAACCCTAGGAGCCCTAATACAGGGCATAAACAGAATACAAAACATTACCAAAAATGATGAAGAGAAAGCAGATAACTGGGAGCTCCTAAAAATCAAACACCTATGCTCATCTAAAGACTTCACCAAAAGAGTAAAAAGACCACCTACAGACTGGAAAAGAATTTTCAGCTATGACATCTCCAACCAGCGCCTGATCTCTAAAATCTATATGATTCTGTCAAAACAATCACAAAAAGACAAACAACCCAATCAAGGAGTGGGCAAAGGATATGAACACACACTTCACTAAAGAAGATATTCAGGCAGCTAACAAATACATGAGAAAATGCTCTTAATCATTAGCCATTAGAGAAATGCAAATTAAAACTACGATGAGATTCCATCTCACTCCAACAAGGCTGGCATTAATCCAAAAAACAGAAAATAATAAATGTTGGAGAGGCTGCGGAGAGATTGGAACTCTTATACACTGCTGGTGGGAATGTAAAACGGTATAACCACTTTGGAAATTTATCTGGCGTTATCTGAAACAGAAATAGAACTACCATACAACCCAGAAATCCCACTCCTCGGAATATACCCTAGAGAAACAAGAGCGTTCACACAAACAGATATATGCACACCCATGTTTATTGCAGCTCTGTTTACAATAGCAAAAAACTGGAAGCAACCAAGGTGTCCATCTATGGATGAATGGGTAAATAAATTGTGGTATATTCACACGATGGAATACTACGCATCGATAAAGAACAGTGACGAATCTGTGAAACATTTCATAACATGGAGAAACCTGGAAGGCATTATGCTGAGCGAAATTAGTCAGAGGAAAAGGACAAATATTGTATAAGACCACTATTATAAGATCTTGAGAAATAGTATAAACTGAGAAGAACACACACTTTTGTGGTTACGAGGGAGGGAGGGAGGGAGGGAGGGAGGGAGGGAGGGAGGGAGGGAGGGAGGGAGGGAGGGAAGGAGGAAGGGAGAGGTTTTTTTTGCTGATTAATTAGTAGATAAGAACTGCTTTAGGTGAAGGGAAGGACAACACTCAATACATGGAAGGTCAGCTCAATTGGACTGGACCAAAAGCAAAGAAGTTTCCGGGATAAAATGAATGCTTCAAAGGTCAGCGGAGCAAGGGTGGGGGTTTGGGGACCATGGTTTAAGGAGACTTCTAAGTCAATTGGCAAAATAATTCTATTATGAAAACATTCTGCATCCCACTTTGAAATGTGGCATCTGGGGTCTTGAATGCTAACAAGCGGCCATCTAAGATGCATCAATTGGTCTCAACCCACCTGGGTCAAAGGAGAATGAAGAACACCAAGGTCACACGACAACTAAGAGCCCAAGAGACAGAAAGGGCCACATGAACCAGAGACCTACATCATCCTGAGACCAGAAGAACTAGTTGGTGCCCGGCCACAACCGATGACTGCCCTGACAGGGAGCACAACAGAGAACCCCTGAGGGAGCAGAAGATCAGTGGGATGCAGACCCCAAATTCTCATAAAAAGACCATACTTAATGGTCTGACTGAGACTAGAGGAATCCCGGAGGTCATGGTCCCCAAACCTCTGTTGGCCCAGGACAGGAACCATCCCCGAAGACAACTCATCAGACATGAAAGGGACTGGACAGTGGGTAGGAGAGAGATGCTGATGAAGAGAGAGCTAATTATATCAGCTGGACACTTGAGACTGTGTTGGCATCTCCTGTCTGGAGGGGGAATGGGAGGATAGAGAGAGTTGGAAGCTGGCAAAATTGTCATGAAATGAGAGACTGGAAGGGCTGACTCATTAGGGGGAGAGCAAGTGGGAGTACAGAGTAAGATGTATATAAACTTATATGTGACAGACTGACTTGATTTGTAAACGTTCACTTGAAGCTCAATAAAAGTTAATAAAAAAAAAATCGAGTGCTACTATCCACTCCACTGTTAATTTTGATCTGACCTTTCCTTCCTATTAAGTTTGCTATGCTGTCTCCATTGGCACAGCTCCATTTACTATTTCTCTGGTCTTCACTGTCCTTGGTAAGTTCAGTCTCCTGAACTCCTTCAAGTTTCTATATTACCTTGGTACATTTATTATAGTATTTACTGCATTGCTTTCTTGTGTATCTCACTCATTTTTGTTTTTCTGCATTATAGTGAGTACTCAAAATATGTACTAGATTTTTCATAGCGGTAGAAGACTAATGATGGAATATTGAGAAATATTATTAACATTTATGAGATGGGCAAAGAAGATAGCAAATAAAAATTTGAAAACTATTCTAATAGATACAATTAGTAAGAGTTATTATGTAGGGAAAAGAGAGTTTCATGCAATAGCTAACATTGTCAAATAAGTCAGAAAAATAAATTACATAAAGGTTAAAAGTGATTTTTTAAATAATTTTTATTATGCTTTAACTGAAAGTGTACAAATCAAGTCAGTCTCTCACACAAAAACCCATATACACCTTGCTATACACTCCCAAATACTCTCCCCCTAAAGAGACAGCCTGCTCCCTCCCTCCACTCTCTCTTTTCATGTCCATTTTGCCAGCCTGTAACCCCCTCCACCCTCTCATCTCCCCTCCAGGCAGGAGATGCCAACATAGTCTCAAGTGTCCACCTGATCCAAGAAGCTCACTCCTCACCAGCATCCCTCTACAACCCATTGTCCAGTCCAATCCATGTCTGAAGAGTTGGCTTCAGGAATGGCTCCTGTCCTGGGTCAACAGAAGGTCTGGGGACCATGACCACTGGGGTCCTTCTAGTCTCAGTTAGACCATTGTCTGGTATTTTATGAAAATTTGGGGTCTGAATCCCACTGCTCTCCTGCTCCCTCAGGGGTTCTCTGTTGTGTTCCCTGTCAGGGCAGTCATCGATTGTAGCCAGGCACCACCTAGCTCTTCTGGTCTCAGGACGATGTAGTCTCTGGTTCATGTGGCCCTTTCTGTCTCCAGGGCTCATAATTACCTTGTGTCCTTACTGTTCTTCATTCTCCTTTGATCCAGGTGGGTTGAGACCAATTGATGCATCTTAGATGGCTGCTTGCTAGCGTTTAAGACCCCAGAAGCCACTTTTCAAAGTGGGATGCAGAGGGGAGCAGGCCCAAGATGGCTGACTAGGTAGGCGCTACCTCGGATCCCTCTTGCAACAAAGACTCGGAAAAACAAGTGAATCAATCACATACATGACAATCTAAAAACACTGACCATCAAACACAGATCTAAAGAGTTGACCTGAGTGACAGAGACTGAGAATGAACTACCACGGGGAGGCAGCGACTGTTTTCAGAGCCTGGAGGCAGCGTCCCAGTCAGGAAACCTTGGCGCCGGGTTTTGGAAGGGGTGCAGGGGAGCTGAACACGGCATCCTGAGAAGGTGCAAACACGGGACGTGGCCCTACCCCTAGAAGTGACCTCGGGGGGAGCCCAGCCAGCGCACACAGACAGTGCAGCGATGCAGCTGACAGGAGGAGAAGTCCCCGGGAGGCAGCGACTGGTTTTGGAGCTGGGAGTGTGGCTTCCCAGTCAGGGAACCTTGGAGCTGGCTTTGGACTGTGAGAGGAGGATCAAACCACGGCTTCTGAGACAGCGCAAGCACTGGATGTGGGCCTGACCCTTGGGGACAATCTCTACCCAGCCAGTGCACAGAGCCGACGCGCCCCTCGGGAGTCTCAGATAAAACAGTCATCCCAAGCAAGATAAGTAACTTTGTCTATATTCCAGGGTGCTACTCTCTCCTATTTATCTGAACCCTCCCCTCCCCTTCCCAGGCAGCTTCATTAACATTGGAATTTCCTGAGCCAGAGAGTGAACTGCGCTGCGGTTTTTCTTCCTTCCTTTTTTTTTTTGGTCTTTTCCTAACACATTCTCCTAGCCTGAAAGGAGCAGCTACAAAAAACCCAGGGACCAAAAATCCTTCCCTAATTGGACTAAAAACACAGAACCAGCTCCAGCCAAGCATATGTGATCCACGGTCTTGGGCTTTCATCCCTACAGGGAACAAGGTGGCTATTATCATGCAAAGGCAATTCTGATAGGGATCTGACTATAATTGTTTTAGCGGATTACGGGAAAGACAAGTTTCCCAGGTCTGATATCTCTGCATATTCAACAGAGCCCTCACTGACCCACAACAGGGAACTGAGGGCTGAAGCTCCCCCCAGACCACCTAGCCTCCTGCCTTAGGAGTCTAAGGAGGGTGACACCTACCAATCTGTAGAGGTACTTGCATTGGGTGCCTAAGGTACAGCTGCAGAGCCCACCCACCAAAGTGCTTTAGGAATAGAGACACTTCTAACTCACTGGCACTAGGGAGAAGCCTGTCAGCATCCTGCCCCCCCTGGAGTGTGAAGCTCTGCTGCTACTAGAATCTGGTGCACACAACTATAACCACTACTTCTCTAGGTGGATAGGTGACAGTCTGCACCACACATTTGATGACCCAAAATCAGATTCTACTCAAGAGTAGTGAATGGACTCTTAGGCTTATATATCTGGTAACAGCCCAAACCAGCTGGTAATAGGTCATAAGTGAGTCAAGGGCTACAACAATCAAGACAGCTTGATCTAGTAGCCCATCTACAAATATTGAAAGAAAACAAAACAAGATAAGACTCAGTGAGCAAATACCGAATAAATCACTACAATATCTTAGTGATGGCTCGGAGACAGCAGTCAATATCAAACCACATAAAGAAGCAGACCATGATTGCTTCTACAACTCCCCAAACTAAAGAATCAAAATCTTTCCCAAATGAAGATACAGTCCTGGAATTGCCAGATGCAGAATATAAAAAACTAATTTAGAGAATGCTTCAAGACATCAGGGATGACCTCAGAAATGAAATAAGGCAATCTACAGAAAAAGCCAAGGAACACACTGATAAAGCAGTTGAAGAACTCAAAAAGATTATTCAAGAACATAGTGGAAAAATTAGTAAGTAGCAGTAATCCATAGAGAGACAGCATTCAGAAATCCAAAAGATTAACAATAAAATTACAGAAATAGACAATGCAATAGGAAGTCAGAGGAGCAGACTTGAGCAATTGGAATTCAGGGTGGGAGATCTGGAGGACCAGGGAATTGACACCAATATAGCTGAAAAAAAATCAGATAAAAGAATTAAGAAAAATGAAGAAACCCTAAGAATCATGTGGGATCCTATTAAGAAGAATAACTTCCATGAGATTGGAGTCCCAGAACAGGGAGGGAAAACAGAAAACACAGAGAGAATAATTGAAGATCTGTTGGCAGAAAACTTCCCTGACATCATGAAAGATGAAAGGATATCTATCCAAGATGCTCATCAGACCTCATATAAGATTGATCCAAAAAGAAAATCACCAAGACATATTATGATCAAACTCACGAAAACCAAAGAAAAAGAGAAAATTTTAAAAGCAGCCAGGGATAAAAGAAAGGTCTCCTACAAAGGAGAATCAATGATAATAAGTTCAGACTACTCAGCAGAAACAATGCAGTCAAGAAGGCAATGGGATGACATATATAGAGCACTGAAGGAGAAAAACTGCCAGCCAAGGATCATATATCCAGCAAAACTCTCTCTGAAATATGAAGGCGAAATTAAGACATTTACAGATAAACACAAGCTTAGAGAATTTGCAAAAACCAAAACAAAGCTACAAGAAATACTAAAGGAAATTGTTTGGTCAGAAAACCAATAATATCAGATACCAGCACAACACAAGGTCACAGAACAGAACATCCTGATACCAACTCAAATAGGGAAATCACAAAAACAAATTAAGATTAATTTTAAAGAGAAAAAAACGCTCAAAACAGGGAACCATTGAAGTCAATATGTAAAAGATCACAATAATCAAAAAGAGGGACTGAAAACAGGTGGCATAGAACTGCCATATGGAGAGTGATACAAGGCGATAGAGAACAATACAAGTTAGGTTTTTACTTAGAAAAATAGGGGTAAATATTAAGGTAACCACAAAGAGGTATAACAACTCCACAACTCAAAATAAAAATCAAGCAAAACATAACGACTCAGCAAACATAAAGTCAACTACTATGAAAATGAGGAACACGCAATTTACAAAGAAAAACATCTCAGCACAAAAAAGTAAGTGGAAAAATGAAATTGTCAACAACACACATGAAAAGGCATCAAAATGACAGCACTAAAAGCATATACTTATCTATAATTACACTGAATGTAAATGGACTAAATGCACCAATAAGGAGACAGATACTCTCAGACTGGATAAAGAAACACGATCCGTCTATATGCTGCCTACAAGAGACACACCTTAGACTTAGAAATACAAAGTAAAACTTAAAGGATGGAAAAAAATATATCAAGCAAACAATAAGCAAAAAGAGCTCGAGTAGCAATATTAATTTCTGACAACATAGACTTTAAAGTTAAATCCACCACAAAGGATAAAGAAGGACACTACATAATGATTAAAGGGACAATTGACCAGGAAGATATAACCATATTAAATATTTATGCACCCAATGACAGGGCTGCAAGATACATAAAACAAACTTTAACAGAACTGAAACGTGAGATAGACACCTCCACAATTATAGTAGGGGACATCAACACACCACTTTCGAAGAAGGACAGGACATCCAGTAAGAAGCTCAATAGAGACACGGAAGACCTACTTACAACAATCAACCAACTTGACCTCATTGACTTATACAGAACACTCCACCGAAGTGCTGCAAAGTATACTTTTTTTTTCTAGCGCACATGGAACATTCTCTAGAATAGACCACATATTAGGTCATAAAACAAACCTTTGCAGAATCCAAAACATCGAAATATTACAAAACATGTTCTCAGACCACAAGGCCATAAAAGTGGAAATCAATAACAGAAAAACTAGGGAAAAGAAATCAAATACTTGGAAACTGAACAATACCCTCCTGAAAAAAAGACTGGGTTATAGAAAACATGAAGGAGGGAATAAAGAAATTCACAGAATGCAACGAGAATGAAAATACTTCCTATCAAAACCTCTCGGACACAGCAAAAGCAGTGCTCAGAGATCAATTTATATTGATAAATGCACACATACAAAACGAAGAAAGAGCCAAAATCAGAGAACTGTCCCTACAACTTGAACAAATAGAAAGTGAGCAACAAAAGAATCCATCAGGCACCAGAAGAAAACAAACAGTAAAAATTAGAGCTGAACTAAATGAATTAGAGAACAGAAAAACAATTGAAAGAATTAACAAAGCCAAAAGCTGGTTCTTGGAAAAAATTAACAAAATTGATAAACCATTGGCCAGACTGACTAAAGAAATACAGGAAAGGAAACAAATAACCAGAATAAGAAACGAGAAGGGCCACATCACAACAGACCCAACTGAAAATAAAAGAGTCATATCAGATTATTACGAAAAATTGTACTCTAACAAATTTGCAAACCTAGAAGAAATGGATGAATTCCTGGAAAAACACTACCTACCTAAACTAACACAATCAGAAGTAGAACAACTAAATAGACCCATAACAAAAAAAGAGATTGAAATGGTAATCACAAAACTCCCAACAAAAAAAAGCCCTGGCCCAGACGGCTTCACTGCAGAGTTCTACCAAACTTTCAGAGAAGAGTTAACACCACTACTACTAAAGGTATTTCAAAGCATAGAAAATGACGGAATACTACCTAACTCATTCTATGAAGCCACCATCTCCCTGATGCCAAAACCAGGTAAAGACACCACAAAAAAAGAAAATTACAGACCTATATCCCTCATGAACATAGATGCAAAAATCCTCAACAAAATTCTAGCCAATAGAATTCAACAACATATCAAAAAAATAATCCACCAAGACCAAGTGGGATTTATACCAGGTCAGGTTTAATATTAGAAAAACCATTAATGTAATCCACCATATAAATAAAACAAAAGACAAAAACCACAGGATCTTATCAACTGATGCAGAAAAGGCATTTGACAAAGTCCAGCACCCATTTATGATAAAAACTCTCACCAAAATAGGAATTGAAGGAAAATTCCTCAACATATTAAAGGACATCTATACAAAGCCAACAGCCAACATCACTCTAAATGGAGAGAGCCCGAAAGCATTTCCCCCGAGAACAGGAACAGACAAGGATGCTCTTTATCACTGTTCTTATTCAACATTGTGCTAGAGGTCCTAGCCAGAGTAATTAGGCTGGACAAAGAAATAAAGGGCATCTGGATTGGCAAGGAGGAAGTAAAATTATCTCTATTTGCAGATGACATGATCTTATACACAGAAAACCCTAAGGAATCCTCCAGAAAGCTACTGAAACTAATAGAAGAGTTTGGCAGAGTCTCAGGTTATAAGATAAACATACAAAAATCTCTTGGATTCCTCTACATCAACAAAAAGAACATTGAAGAGGAAATCACCAAATCAATACCATTCACAGTATCCCCCAAGAACATAAAATACTTAGGAATAAATCTTACCAAAGATGTAAAAGACCTATTCAAAGAAAACTACAAAGGAGTACTGCAAGCAACTAAAAAGGACCTACTTAAGTGGAAAAAAATACCTTGCTCATGGATAGGAAGACTTAACGTAGTAAAAATGTCTATTCTACCAAAAGCCATCTATACATACAATGCACTTCCAATACAAATTCCAATGACATTTTTTAATGTGGTGGAGAAATAAATCACCAGCTTCACATGGAAGGGAAAGAAGCCTCAGATAAGTAAAGCATTACTGAAAAAGAAGAAGAATGTGGGAGGCCTCACTCTACCTGATATTAGAACCTATTATACAGCCACAGCAGTCAAAACAGCCTGGTACTGGTACAGGAACACGCACATAGACCAATGGAGCAGAATTGAGAATCAATTCACATATGAGCAGCTGATATTTGACAAACGCCCAGTGTCAGTTAATTGGGGAAAAGATAGTCTTTTTAACAAATGGTGCTGGCATAACTGGATATCCATTTGCAAAAAAATGAAACAAGACCCATACCTCACACCATGCACAAAAACTAACTGCAAGTGGATCAAAGACATAAACATAAAGACTAAAACGATAAAGATCATGGAACAAAAAATAGGGACAACCTTAGGAGCCCTAATACAAGGCATAAACAGAATACAAAACATTACCAAAAATGATGAAGAGAAACCAGATAACTGGGAGCTCCTAAAAATCAAACACCTATGCTCGTCTAAAGACTTCACCAAAAGAGTAAAAAGACCACCTACAGATTGGGGAAGAATTTTCAGCTATGACATCTCCAACCAGCGCCTGATCTCTAAAATCTATATGATTCTGTCAAAACTCAATCACAAAAAGACAAACAACCCAATCAAGAAGTGGGCAAAGAATATGAACACACACTTCACTAAAGAAGATATTCAGGCAGCTAACAGATACATGAGAAAATGCTCTCGATCTTTAGCCATTAGAGAAATGCAGATTAAAACTACGATGAGATTCCATCTCACTCCAACAAGGCTGGCATTAATCCAAAAAACACAAAATAATAAACGTTGGAGAGGCTGCGGAGAGATTGGAACTCTTATACACTGCTCGTGGGAAAGTCAAATGGTACAACCACTTTGGAAATCTATCTGGCATTTTCTTAAAAGGTTAGAAATAGAACTACCATACAACCCAGAAATCCCACTCCTAGGAATATACCCTAGAGAAATAAGAGCCTTTACGCGAACAGATATATGCACACCCATGTTTATTGCAGCTCTGTTTACAATAGCAAAAAGCTGGAAGCAACCAAGGTGTCCATCAAAGGATGAATGGGTAAATAAATTGTGGTATATTCACACAATGGAATACTACGCATCGATAAAGAACAGTGATGAATCTGTGAAACATTTCATAACATGGAGAAACCTGGAAGGCATTATGCTGAGTGAAATTAGTCAGAGGCAAAAGGACAAATATTGTATGAGACCACTATTATAAGATCTTGAGAAATAGTAGAAATTGAGAAGAACACATACTTTTGCGGTTACGAGGGGGGTAGGGAGGGAGGGTGGAAGAGGGTTTTTTACTGATTTTCTTTTAGTAGATAAGAACTACTTTAGGTGAAGTGTAGGACAATACTCAATACACAGAAGGTCAGCTCAACTGGACTGGACCAAAAGCATAGAAGTTTCTGGGATAAAATGAATGCTTCAAGGGTCAGCGGAGCAAGGGCAGGGGTTTTGGGACTATGGCTTAAGGGGACTTCTAAGTCAATTGGCAAAATAATTCTATTATGAAAACATTCTGCATCCCACTTTGAAATGTGGCATCTGGGGTCTTACATGCTAACAAGCGGCCATCTAAGATGCATCAATTGGTCTCAACCCACCTGGGTCAAAGGAGAATGAAGAACACCAAGGTCACACAATAACTATGAGCCCAAGAGACAGAAAGGGCCACATGAACCAGAAACTTACATCATCCTGAGACCAGAAGAACTAGTTGGTGCCCGGCCACAACCGATGACTGCCCTGACAGGGAGCACAACAGAGAACCCCTGAGGGAGCAGAAGATCAGTGGGATGCAGACCCCAAATTCTCATAAAAAGACCAGATGGTCTGACTGAGACTAGAGGAATCCCAGCGGTCATGGTCCCCAAAACTTCTGTTGGCCCAGGACAGGAACCACTCCCGAAGACAACTTATCAGACATGGAAGGGACTGGACAATGGGTTGGAGAGAGATGCTGATAAAGAGTGAGCTAATTATATCAGGTGGACACTTGAGACTGTCGGCATCTCCTGTCTGGAGGGGAGATAGGAGGGTAGAGAGGGTTGGAAGCTGGCAAAATTGTCACAAAGGGAGAGACTGGAAGTGTTGACTCATTAGGGGGAGAGTAAGTGGGAGTACGGAGTAAGGTGTATATAAGCTTATATGTGACAGAATGACTTGATTTGTAAACGTTCACTTAAAGTTCAATAAAAATTATTAAAAAAAAAGTGGGAGGCAGAATGTTTTCTTAAAAGATTTTATTATGCCAATTGACTTAGATGTCCCCTGAAACCACGGTCCCAAGACCCCTGCCCCTGCTACACTGGCCTTCGAAGTGTTCAGTTTATTCAGGAAACTGGTTTTGGTTTAGTCCAAGTGTGCTGACCTCCCCTGTATTGTGTGCTGTCTTTCCCTTACCCTAAAGTAGTTCTTATCTACTATCTAATTAGTGAATGCCCCTCTCCCGCCCTCCTTCCCTCTCCCCCGCTCATAACCACAAAAGAATGTTGTTTTCTCAGTTTAAACTATTTCTCAAGTTCTTATAATAGTGGTCTTATATAATATATGTCCTTTTGCAACTGGCTAATTTCACTCAGCATAATGCCTTCCATGTTCCTCCATGTTATGAAATGTTGCAGTGATTCCTCAGTGTTCTTTATCGATGCGTAGTATTCCATTGTGTGAATATACCATAATTATTTATCCATTCATCTGTTGATGGGCACCTTGGTTTCTTCCATCTTTTTGCTATTGTAAACAGTGCTGCAATAAACATGGGTGTGCATATATCTGTTCGTGTAAAGGCTCTTATTTCTCTAGGATATATTCCGAGGAGTGGGATTGCTGGATCCTATGGTAGTTCTATTTCTAGCTTTTTAAGGAAGCGCCAAATCGATTTCCAAAGTGGTTGTACCATTTGACATTCCCACCAGCAGTGTAGAAGTGTTCCAATCTCTCCACAGCCTCTCCAACGTTTATTATTTTGTGTTTTTTGGATTAATGCCAGCCTTCTTGGAGTGAGATGAAATCTCATTGTAGTTTTGATCGCATTTCTCTAATGGCTAATGGTTGTGAACATTTCCTCATGTATCTGTTAGTACCTGAATGTCTTCTTTAGTGAACTGCCTCTTCATAACTTTTACCAATTTTTTAATTGGGTTGTCTTTTTGCAGTTGAGTTTTTGCAGTATCATGTATATTTTAGAGATCAGGCGCTGATCAGAAACGTCATAGCTAAAAACTTTTTCCCAGTTTGCAGGTAGTCTTTTGGTGAAGTCTTTGGATGAGCATACATGTTTGATTTTTAGGGGCTCCCAGTTATCTAGTTTTTCTTTTACGTTCTTTATAATGTTTTGTATACTGTTTATGCCATTTATTAGGGCTCCTAATGTCCCTATTTTTTCTTCCATGATTTTTATCATTTTAGATTTTATATTTAGGTCTCTGATCCATTTTGAGTTAGTTCTTGTGCATGAAGTGAGGTATGGGTCTTGTTTCATTTTTTTAGAGGTGGATATCCAGTTATGCCAGCACCGTTTGTTAAAAAGACTGTCTTTTCCCCATTTAACTGTTTTGGGGTCTTTGTCAAATATGAGCTGCTCATATGTGGATGGATTTATGTCTGGATTCTAAATTCTGTTCCATTGGTCTATGTATCTGTCGTTGTACCAGTCCCAGGCTCTTTTGACTACTGTGGTGGTATAAATAGGTACTAAAATCAGGTAAAGTAAGGCCTCCCACTTTGCTCTTCTTTTTCAGTAATGCCTTATTTATCCGAGACCTCTTTCCCTTCCATAATGAACTTGGTGATTTTTTTCTCCATCTCATTGAAGAATGTCACTGGGATTTGGGTAGGAATTGCATTAAATGCATAGGTCGCTTTTGGTAGAATAGACATTTTTATAATGTAAAGTCTTCCTATCCATGAGCAAGGTGTTTTCTTCCACTTATGTAAGTCTCTTTTGGTTTCTTGCAGAAGTGTACTGTAGTTTTCTTTGTATAAGTCTTTAACATGTCTGGCAAGATTTATTCCTAAGTATTTTATCTTCTTGGGGGCTACTGTAAATGGCATTGATTTGGTGATTTCCTCTTCGATATTTTTTTGTTGGTGTAGAGGAATCCAGCTGATTTTTGCATGTTTATCTTGTGTCTCGATACTCTGCTGAATTCTTCTACTAGTTTCAGTAGTTTTCTGGAGGATTCCTTAGGGTTTTCTGTGTATAAGATCGTGTCATCTGCAAATAGAGATACTTTGACTTCTTCCTTGCCAATCTGGATGCCCTTTATTTCTTTATTAGCCTAATTGCTCTGGCTAGGACTTCCAGCAGAATGTTGAATAAGAATGGTGATAAAGGGCACCCTTGTCTGGTTCCCGATCTCAGTGGGAATGTTTTCAGGCTCTCTCCATTTAGGGTGTTGTTGGCTCTTGGCTTTGTATAAACAAATGCCCTTTATTATTTTGAGGAATTTTCCTTCTATTCCTATTTTGCTGAGAGTTTTTATCATGAATGAGTGTTAAACTTTTTCAAATGCCTTTCCTGCATCAATTGATAAAATCATGTGATTTTTGTTTTTTGTTTTATTCAAGCGGAGGATTACATTGTTTTTCTAATGTTGAACCATCCCTGCATACCTGGTATGAATCCCACTTGGTCATGGTGAATTATTTTTTTGATATTTTGTTGAATTCTATTGGCTAGAATTTTGTTGAAGATTTTTGCGTCTACATTCATGAAGGATACAGGTCTATAATTTTCTTTTCTTGTGCTGTCTTTACCTGATTTTCGTATCAGGAATATGGTGGCTTCATAGAATGAGTTTGGTAGTATTCTGTCCTTTTCTATGTTCTGAAATACCTATAGTAGTTGTGCTGTTAAGTCTTCTCTGAAAGTTTTGTAAAACTCTGGAGTGAAGCCGTCTGGACCAGGGCTTTTTTTGTTGTTGTTGTTGGGATTTTTTTGATTACCTGTTCAATCTCTTCTTTTGTTATGGGTCTATTTAGTTGTTCTACCTCTGTTTGTGTTAGTTTAGGTAGGTAGTGTGTTTCTAGGAATTCATCCTTTTCTTCTAGGTTTTCAAATTTGTTTGAGTATAATTTTTCATAGTAATCTGATATGATTCTTTTAATTTCAGTTGGGTCTGTTGTAATATCACCCCTCTCATTTCTTATTTGCTTCCTCTCCTGTTTTTCTTTTGTCCGTTTGGCCAGTGGTTTATCAATTTTGTTGATTTTTTCAAAAAACCGTCTTTTGTTCTTGTTAATTCTTTCAATTGTTTTTCTGTTTTCTATTTCATTTAGTTCAGCTCTAATTTTTTTAGTTTTCTTCAGGTGCCTATGGGTTTCTTTTGTTGCACTCTTTCTATTTGTTCAAGTTGTAGGGATAATTCTTTGATTTTTGGCCCTTTTTTCTTTTTGGATGTGTGCATTTATTGATGTAAATTGGCCTCTGAGCACCGCTTTTGCTGTGTCCCAAAGGTTCTGATAGGAAGAGTTTTCATTCTCATCGGATTCTATGAATTTCTTTATTCCATCCTTAATGTCTTCTATAATCCAGTCTTTTTTGAGCAGAGTATTGTTCAGTTTCCAAGTGGTTGATTTCTTTTTCCTGCTTTTCCTGTTACTGATTTCCACTTTTATGGCCTTTGGTCAGAGAAGATGCTTTGTAATATTTCAATGTTTTGGATTCTGCTAAGGCTTGCTTTATGACCTTATATGTGGTCTATTCTAGAGAATGTTCTGTGTGCACTAGAAAAGAAAGTATACTTGGTTGCTGTTGGGTGGAGTGTTCTGTATATGTCTACAAGGTCAAGTTGGTTGATTGTGGCATTTAAATCTTACGTGTCTTTATTGAGCTTCTTTCTGGATGTCATGACCTTCACCGAAAGTGGTGTGTTGAACTCTCCTACTATTATTGTGGGGCTGTCTATTTCGCTTTTCAATGCTGATAGAGTTTATGTATCTTGAAGCCCTGTCATTGGGTGCATAAATATTTAATATGGTTATATCTTCTTGTATTGTCCCTTTTATCATTACATAGTGTCCTTCCTTATCCTTTCTGATGGATTTAACTTTAAAGTCTGTTTCGTCAGGAATTAATATCATCACTCCTGCTCTTTTTTGATTGTTGTTTGCTTGATATATTTTTTTCCATCCTTTGAGTTTTAGTTTGTTTGTGTCTCTAAATCTAAAGTGTGTCTCTTGTAGGTAGCATACAGACAGATCTTGTTTTTTAATCCATTCTGCCACTCTCTGTCTCTTTATTGGTACATTTAGTCCATTTACATTCAGGGTAATTGTGGGTAAGTATGAATTTAGTGCTATCATTTTGATGTCTTTTTTTGTGTGTTGACAGTTTCTTTTTCCTACTTGATTTTATGTGCTGAGTAGGTTTTGTTTATGTATTGTCCTTTCCTCATATTTGTTGCTGTGGATTTTGTTTCTGCTGAGTCTCTATTTTTCCCTTGTATTTTATGTTGATGAATAGGATAGTTTGTCTCCTTTGTGGTTACCTTATTATTTACCCCTTTTTTTCTAAATTTAAAACTAACTTTTATTTCTTTGTATCACTGTATGTTCCTCTCCATAAGGAAGGTGTATGATTACATTTCTTAGTCCCTCTTTGTTATTTTAATGTTGTCTTCTTTTAGGTAATAACATCGCTGTTATCCTGTTTTTGCCTTTTTTTTTTTAATAATCTTGCTTTGTTTTTTTGGATTTCCCTGTCTGGGTTGACTTCTGGTTGCTCTGCCCAGTGTTCTAGTCTTGGGTTGATACCTAATATTATTGATTTTCTAACCAATGAGATCCCTTTAGTATTTCTTGTAGTTTTGGTTTGGTTTTTACAAATTCCCTAAACTTCTGTTTATCTGGAAATGTCTTAATTTCGCCTTCATATTTAAGAGACAGTTTTGCTGAATTTTTTTTTTTTTAGGCAGGCAATTTTTTTTTCCTTCAGTTTTTTTAATATGTCATCCCATTGCCTTCTTGCCTGAATGGTTTCTGCTGAGTAGTCTGAGCTTATTCTTATTGGCTGACCTTTGTAGGTGACTTTTCGTTTATCCCTCACTGTGCTTATAATTCTTTAGCTTTGGTTTTGGCAAGTTTGATTATAATATGTCTTGGTGACTTTCTTTTCAGATCTACCTTACATGGAGTTCGATGAGCATCTTGGATAGATATCTTCTCATCTTTCACAATATCCGGGAAGTTTTCTGCCAACAAACCTCAACAATTCTCTCTGTATTTTCTGTTATCCCTTCCTGTTCTGGTATTCCAATCACTCGTAGGTTATTTCTCTTGATAGAGCCCCACGTGATTCTTAAGGTTTCTTCCTTTTTTTTTTAATTCTTTTATCTAATTTTTCTTCAAATATATTAGTGCCAAGTGATTTATCTTCGAACTTGCTCAATTCTGCTCCTCTGACTGTCTATTGAGTTATGTAATTCTGTAATTTTATTGTTAATCTTCTGAATTCCTGATTACTGTCTGTCTAAGGATTTTTCCAGCTTATTAAACTTTTCATTATGTTCCTGAATAATCTTTCTGATTTCTTCAGTTGCTTTATCTGTGTGTTCCTTGGCTTGTTCTGCGTATTGCCTCTTTTCCTTCCTGATGTCTTGAAGGGTTCTGTATATTAAACTCTTGTATTCTGCATCTGATAATTCCAGGAATGCACTTTCATCTAGAAGATCCCTGGATTCTTTGTTTTGAGAGCCCATTGAGATGATCATGGTCTCTTTCTTTATGTAACCTGTTATTGACTGTTGTCTCTGAGCCATCTATAAGTTATTGTTTTAGTTTATGTTTGCTTACTGTGTCGTAGCTGCTTGCTTTGTTTTGTTTTGGTATACCCCTATGGGTTGCTTGAGTGAGCTAGCTTGATTATTTTTGCCTTTGGAGCTCTGGTGTCCTGTCCCCAGCTGGCTAAAGCTGCTATCAGGTATATCAGTCTAGGAGTCCATTCAGTTTTCTTGTATGAATTCAGCTCAGGTTTCCAGGTAGCTGATCATCAAGTGTGTGATACAGGCTCTGTCCTACACTCTTAGAGGGGCTTGGGTGTTTGGCGTATATACTGGTATCTTATTGCAACAGGGGGTCATGCTCTGAACAAGTCAGGGGGCTGAGAACCAACCCCCAAATGTCTCTGAGGAAAATGCATCTCTCTTCCCTAGATCATGCTGGTGGGTGGGTTCTGTAGAGCTCCCATGGGCACCCAGAGTTTTTGGTTGTAAGGACTGGGAGGTACCAGTTATCTTTGGACCCCCGTCGCGGGTGGCTTGGTGACTTGAGTGGAGCTACTAGTCCTTAGTTCCCTGATGTGGGTAGGTGAGGACCTTGCTTAATAGGCAAAGCAATGTCAAATGTCAAACACCCACCTCTCCACTGCACAGCTGGAATGGTTGGAGTTTGCCAACAAGGGCCTATTCTCTGGAAATAGGCTCACAGTGGTCCATGCAGAAGGGAAAGGTGCTTAAGGTCCATGGACAGTTTATGCCTGGACAGAAGCCGTTTCTGTCCTGAGCTCCCCTGGTTAATGGAGGTAGCAAATTATCTTTTCCCCCCATTGCAAATTTTTTCCTTCCCTAAGGCCGGGAGGATGGCTCTAGGTGCTCACCAGGGTGTATCTCAGGCCCGGGGATTCAGCTGCTAAAGCTGGCTTGGGGGTTGGGGTGGCGTGGTAAAATATACGCAAGTACTTAGCTTGTGCCGAGAGCACTGTTCTCCTCAGGTTCCAGAGATGTGAGTAGGCTGTGTGGCTGGCTGCCTCTCCCTGAGGAAACTGCGGCCAAAAGCTAGTACCACCGCACCACTGCTGCTGCCTCTCCAGGAATGGTGCCTGAGGGGTCCCCGTGATTCAGGTCTGGTAACTCCTCTCCACTTCTGAATGGTTTCTTCCTCCCCTGTCCCTCAGTTCATTGTCTAAGCTTACCTTTGATGCTCAGGGCTCCCAGCTTGTCACAAATATACTAGTTTCACTTGTTCTTTTCGGGTCTTTGTTGTAAAGAGGGCTCACCGAAAGCGTCTGTCTGTTCCTCCACCTTGGTGCCACCCTTCTAAATTGTGATTTTTTTATATGGCAATTAGAGTATGGATTATTTTACCAAATACATTTCCATAAAATAAATATAGGAGATGTTGTGTAAAGGATTAAGCAATAAAAGAAAGCAAATAATAGAAGAGAACTGCTTAGGCAAATTTGGGCATGTAATATGGAAAATTATAAATCCATTAAAATTAAGAATCAGCTGAAAAATCAAATTAAACATTGTTCCTTTGCTGCTCTTTCTCTCAAAAGTGAGGTATGTTATTGTTATTTTTCTTTCCTTTTTTTTTTTTTTTTCAAAATACCACCCTGGTTAGTCAGTATCAAGTCCCCCTTTCTACTTCTACTTAATGACACATAATAATTCTGATTCAACAACATTAAATCACTAGTTATGCACCATTTAGCAGAGCAGAAGATACTTCTTAGAAGTTATTCATATGGCTGAACTCTCCCAGTACTATTATCTTTCCTCCCTGGTAGTGTATTAACATTTGTATTCAATAAGCATCATATTTTGTAAAAGCAATTGTGGTCTGTAGTATATTCTTTCATATGTATCATTTTGTGTTCTCTTCCTATTTAACTCCAGCCAAATATCTCTGCTGTTTTCAATTACTGGTGACTCAGGAAACTATAATTAGTAGACCTTTACTGCCCAAGGCAGACACCTGCTTTTGATGAAGAGATCTGTTTTACTTCAATCCGAAGGTGGCCTTTATCTTCTGAACATGGAATTTATTTCACTTGTATTAGAAGCTTGCTTACATTATTATAACTTAGTGACCAATATCACAGGTGCATTGTCTGTACTTGAAAATTTTGAATGCATAAATCTTCAAATATTCTATAATTAAAATATTATTTACTCAAAATAATCCTTCATTTTAATATCTATTTCAAAAGTACCCAGGATTTGTTTTATCAGGTATAGCAAGAAACACAGATTCAGAAATGACTGTTGAGAAAGAAGTTTGTTATACTCACAGTGCCCTGAGGAGAACACAGCACCTCACAAGGCAGGGTCACTCAGGGGATTGCACCCAGAAAGAGGTAACAACAATCTGAAATTGTATGAGACGGTTTAAGTAAGGTAAGCAGGGTAGGGTTAGCTAGGTTTTGCTGGCTTCCTGTGGATTGGGTATTTCAAATAATTCTAGAGGCTCTAGGTCACAAGGGCTATCCTGAGGTGTGGGGCACCTATCCTTGGGACAATTAAGGTAGGTATAATGGCCCAGGAATGTGAGAGGGGATTAAACAGCTGCTTAAGAAGTGGAACTCATCATCCTCCAGTCATGGCCTCAAAGTTGAGTCAAGACAGCATTTTAAGAAAAAACTGTATTATGATAATCTTGCTTAATATGTTTTTGATAAATTATTTCAATTCATTTACACTAAGATTGAGTCATTTATAGTAGACTCAAAAATTCAGTTATGAAGTTTTGAGCATATTTTTATGTCCCTGGACAATGTCTAGTATTGATGTGGTGGTAATTCAGTCTGCTCTCCTGATTTTTCCTATATTCATTGCTGTCCTTTTTGCAGGAAGTGTCACGGTGTGAAGAGTAGAACATACAGGTCCTTGTTGTTTTTTGGCATGTTGCTGTTGACAAGCATATGATACAGAGAAACTGTATAGAACATTGCATTTAGTCCTATACTAATTTATTGGGACTTAGTCAATGACATTCTAGCTAACAAGTATTTTCTAATATTTATTCAATCATAAAAACCAAAAAACCAAAACCCACTGCCGTCAAGTCGATTCCAACTCATAGCGACCCTATAGGACAGAGTAGAACTGCCCCATAGAGTTTCCAAGGAGCACCTGGCGAATTCGAACTGCCGACCTTTTGGTTAGCAGCTGTAGCACTTAACCACTATGCCACCAGGGTTTCCTATTCAATCATAAGCTGTTGCTTTTATTTTTTTACTCCTCTTGCTGTGTTGTAGTTTATGGCTGATGACATATTTACCTTGTGGTAGACAAAGAAAAAGTGCATGGTGTGGTCTAATCGTGACTTGTGTGATAAACAGAAATAAGGCACTGTGTGTGGATAATAAGAATGCTGTTGCATTTTAAAAGAAATCTGTCTTAAAATATGTTTTTTAAAGTATATATCAAGCATATGTCAAATTTATGTAAGTGCTGTTGGGGGAAGCATTAAATATTTCCCCCTTTAAAATAAAAAAAAAATAAAACATGGTATTTATATCATAGAAAGAAATGACTCTCCCACCCTGTCCAAACACATATTCTCAGATATTTATGTAAAAAATAAAAACGTCATCTTCCTCTTAATATTTTGCTACTTCTTTCCTCTTTAGTTACAAAAAAAAAATTTAATATATGTCACTGCTTCCATTATAAGTAGGTTTTGTTGAAGAGGTATATGGTTTTAAAATTTTACCATTTCCTGTAACTTGAACTGGTTTAACCCACTGTTTACCCAAATAAGTTTTTTTTGTTTATCTCAAAGCTTGCAAAAATGTTTTTGTTTTGAACATTTAGGGAATTATACTATGATACTGGTTTTGCTATAAATTTCAAAATTCCTGTGGTCATTGTTTAAATCAGAACTGACTCAAATAACACATAATAAATCTACTAGAAATTATTATTTTTGTATGCAAAAAGATTCCTGTTTGTTAAAACAGTATATATTTCAATTTGTGCTCATTTTATTTGAACTCTATATGTTAATTTGCTGCGTTCTTGTTGGTAACTTCAACCCTACTCAACAATTTGCAGATTTGGAGTTTATGTTTGAACTTGAACTGTGACCTTAGTCTAGCTCTATAAATTTATTTTTCTGTTGCTAAAAATGAGGCAGTCGTTTGCAGTTCTGATACTAAATCAGGCCCCTAGATAAACATTTCTTTACAATGTCTCACTCTACAAATTAGAGAAAAGTTGTACCTCTTGCACCACCCTTCTCAAGAGTGACACATCTCCCATTGTAAGATAATAATTTATAGAGTTAAGTGTTGATTTAGCCGAATATCAAAAGAGATGTGTATGTGAACATGTGCGTGTGTGAGATATGCATGCATGTCTGTAGAAGAAAAGCGTGCCTATTTTAATAGATTAACTGAGCAGAAGGAAGTTGATTATTCATGGAGATGGGTATCTCTGTTTTATTGGTACCTGTTTTTAATCTCAGGCCAAAATGAGGAAAACTACTTTTTTCTGCTATTTATTCACGATTTTATCTAGAAAAACAATACAAAAAAAACCCATAAATTAATTATAGTTATATTTAATTTCAGGTCTGATCATTCTAACATGCCTGCCACATCAGAGTCGTTCTGATGTTTTTCCTGTCTCTTCAGATTGTGTTTTTTTTTTTTTTTTCATGACTTACAATTTTTTGTTGAAAGCCAGACATGAGATATTGGGTAAAAGGAACTGAAGTTCTTTCATTTGGAAAGTTCTCTTCGTGCTGATATGGTGGTAAGGTGTAGAGAGAGGGCGTGTTGTATAGTCCTATGGTTATGTCTCGGTTTTTTATTGAGACTGTGCATATGGATGGTGACCTTAACAAGTGCTTCTCAGTTCTTTTTCTCATCCCTTAGGAGAAACAGGAAGGCTAGAAGGGACTGTAGTTGGGTATTTTCCTTCCCCTGCATGGAAGGATATATGGGGACTAGAGTTTGGTGGATCTCCCCCACAAGCGGAAGCTAGAGGAAGATTGAGCTGGGTATTTTCTCTCCTCCAAGTAGGCTAAGCTCTAATAAAACCCAGATTGGCTAGGCTCTGGTAAAGCAGTTTCCTTTGAAGGCAGGCTATTGTCAAGGAAAACCAAAACCCAAACCAAATCTGTTGCTGTTGAGCTGATTCTAATTCATGGCAATCTATCTGTTATAGAGTAGAATTGCTCCATAGAATTTTCTTACCTATAATCTTTAGGGATGCAGTTTGCCAAGCCTTTCTTTCATGGTGCTGCTGGCTGGGTCTGAACCAGCAACTTTTGGGTTAGCAGTCTAGTTCAATGTTTGTACCACCCAATGACGTTTAGAGCAGTATTTCTGCTCTGTGAGAACATGTTGTATCGGTGTGGCTAGGTGCTGTCAAGTTGGTTCTGACTCACAGCAACCCTATGTACAACAGAAAGAAACACTGTGCAATCTGGCACCATCCTTGCAATTGTTAAGCTTGAGCCCATTGTTGCAGCCACTGTGTCAGTCCATCTCTTTGAGTGTCTTCCTTTTTTTCGCTGATCCTCTTCTTTACTAAAAATGCTGTCCTTCTCCAGGGGCTGATCCCTCCTGATAACATGTCCGAAGTGTGTGAGATGCAGTCTCGACATTCGTGCTTCTAAGGAGCATTCTGACTGTACTTCTTCCAAGACAGATTTCTTCGTTCCTTTGGTGGTCCGTGGTATATTCAATATTCTTTGCCAACACCATATTTCAAAGACATCAATTCTTCAATCTTCCTTATTCATTGTCTACGTTTCACATGCATATGAGGCAACTAAAAATACCATGGATTGGATCAGGCTCACGTCAGTCCTCAAAGTGTCATCTTTTATTTTTAACACTTTAAAGAGGTCTTTTGCAGCAGATTTCCGCAATGCAATATGTTGTTTGTTTCTTGACTGCTGCTTCCATGGGTGTTGATTGTGGATCCAAGTAAAATGAAATCCTTGTCAACTTCAATATTTTCTCTTTTTATCATAATGTTGCTTATTGGTCCAGTCGTGGGGATTTTTGTTTTCTTTGTGTTGAGGTGCAGTCCCTAATAAAAGGTGTAGTCTGATCTTCATCAGTAAGTGCTTCCAGTACTGTTCGCTTTTTGCAAGAAATGTTGTGTCATTTGCATATCGCAGGTTGTTAATGAGTCTTTTTCAAATTCTGATGCCTCATTCTTCTTCATATAGTCCAGCTTCTCAGATTATTTGCTTAGCATACAGATTGAATAAGTATGATGAAAGGATACTATCTTGATGCACACCTTTCCTGACTTTAAACCACTCAGTATCCCCTTGTTCTGTCCTAACAACTGCCCCTTGATCTATGTACAGTTTCCTCCTGAGCACAATTAAGCATTCTGGAATTCCCATTCTTGCAATGTTATCCATAATTTGTTATGATCCGCAGTCAAAATCTTTGCATAGTCAATAAAACAAAAAAAATAAACATCTTTCTGGTATTCTCTGCTTTCTGCCAAGATCCACATGACATCAGCAATGATATCCCTAATTCCACATCCTCTTCTGAATTTGGCTTCAGTTCCTGGCAGTTCCCTATCGATTTACTGCTACAACCAATTTTGAATGATCTTCAGCAAAATTTTACTTTTGTGTGATATTGATATTTTTCGATCACCTCTGTATTCTGTTGGATTACCTTTCTTTGGAATGGGTACAAATATGGATTTCTTTCAGTGGGTTGGCCAGGTAGCTGGCTTTCAAATTTCTTGGAATAAACAAGGGAGAACTTACAACACTGCATCCTTTTGTTGAAACATCTCAATTGGTATTCCATCAATTCCTGAAGCCTTGTTTTTCACCAATGCCTTCGGTGCAGCTTGGGCTTCTTGCTTTAGTGCCGTCAGTTCTTGATCATATGCTACTTCCTGAAATGGTTGAATGTCAGACAATTCTTTTTGGTATAGTGTCTCTGTGTATTCCTTCCATTCTCTTTTGATGCTTCCTGTGTTGCTCAATATTTTGCCTATAGAATCCTTCAATACAGCAACTTGAGTCTTACATTTTTTCTTTAGTTCTTGTAATGAGAAATGCTGAGCATGTTTTTCCCTTTTGGTTTTCTAACTACGCCTTTGCGCATTTTGTTATAATATTTTTCTTTGCCTTCTCAAGCCACCCTTTCAAATCTTCTGTTCAGCTGTTTTATTTCATTATTTCTTCCATTCACTTTAGATACTTGAAATTCAAGAGCAAGTTTCATTGTCTCTACTGACATCCATTTTGGTCTTTTCTTTCTTTTACTCTCTTTTTAATGACCTTTTGCGTTTTTCATTTATGTTGCCCGTGATGTCATCCCACAACATATCTGGTCTTTGGTCATAAATCTTCCATGTGTCAAATCTAAAAAAAAAAAAAAAAAATTTTTTTTTTTAAGTCGGTCTCTAAATTTAGGTGGGATACACTCAAGGCCATATTTTGGCTCTTGTGAACTTAATTTTTTTTTTGCTTCAGCTTGAACTTGCATATGAGGAATTGATGGTCTGTTCTGCGTTTGGGCCAGCCTTTTTCTTACTGATGATATTGAGCTTCTCCATTGTCTCTTTCCACAGATGTAGTTGATTTGATTTCTGTGTAGTCCATCCGGCAATGTCCAGCTGTATGTTGTTGTTGTTATCAGGTGCTGTTGAGTCAGTTCTGACTCATAGTGACCTTATGTACAACAGAGTGAAACACTGCCCAGTCCTGCACCATCCTCACAATCGTTATGCTTGAGCCCATTGTTGCAGCCACTGTATCAATCCATCTTGCTGAGAATCTCCCTCTTTTTTGATGGCTGTCTACTTTACCAAGCATATTCAGTGTTTATGTTGTTGAAAAAAGGTATTTGCAATGAATAAGTCATTGGCCTTGCAAAATTCTACCATGCAAACTCTGGCGTTATTTCTATCACCAAGTCCATGTTTTAAAGTATCAATTCTTTTTCTTTGTTTCTAACTTTCATATTGCAATCACCAATGATTAACAATGCATCTTGATTGCGTGTTTGATCAATATCAGACTGCAGAAGTTGGTGAAAATCTTCAATTTCTCCATCTTTGGCATTAGTGGTTGGTGTGTAATTTTAAAATAATAGTCATATCTGGTCATCCTTCTAGGCATATGGATATTATTGCTGACGGCGTTGTACTTCAAGATTGATCTTATAGTATTCTTTTTGAAGATGTTTGCAGTGCCGTTCTTCTTCATTCTGTCATTACCAGCATAGGAGACCATATGATTTTCCAATGCCCAGTTGCCAATCCCTGTCCACTTCAGCTCAGTAATGCCTAGGATATTGATATTCATTTTTAATTTCATTTTTGATCGCTTCCAATTTTCCTTGATTCATAGTTTGTACAGTCCATGTTCTGATTATTAATGGATGTTTGCAGCTGTAACTTCTACCTGGACTTCTGATGTGTGGTAGGGCTTTTGATGCAGGGAAACGGTATGTCTTTTAATAATTATTTTGGAAAGAGGTCAATCCTTGTATCTAGAAACAAGGTTCAAGGATACATGCTTTAGACTTCTGTCTCTGGTACAGTCATCAGTCTGCATCCATGGTTCTGAGTCTGCAGATGCAACCAACCATGGATAGAAAATATTTAGGGGGAAAAAAAGTTCCAAAAAGCAAACCTGAGTTTGCCATGGGTAGAGCACTGTACTGAAACCATGCGAATGAAATAACGTGTAGGCATGCCTTGCTGTAGCCTCCTGCTATTTCACAGATCTTCAGTCTCTCTCCAGCGGTTGTAGTTTGAGCTTGCAAAGACTGAGCAAGCTTTAAGTGTAAGCATTAGCAGGAGGTGGGTAGATTAAGGGAGGTGTCAAAACAGAAAAATCCGAGGTACCTCTTGTGCAGATCAGTCAATAACTCAGAAATTGCTGAAGAACATTTGAAGGGAATCGATCTACCAGCGGGAGTTCAGGTCATGTCAATTTTTATTATGTATTAAAAGAATAATAGCAATGATAATTAACATTTAATTAGCACTTACTTGTTGCAAGGCACTGTAATTGATGCTTCACATACATTAACTCATTTAATCCTTCCAACATATTTTTGAGATAAATAATACTATTTCCATTTTAAGGATGGATATATTGAGGCTTAAAGATATTAAATAAATTGCCCACAGATTCCACTGGATAATATCAGAAGGAAATCTTTAATCCCAAACCTGTGGTCTTTGCCTCTATGCTATACAGTTAATGATATTAACATAGTGATTATATCACAAACCTAACTGTATCTGTGTGGACGCTGTGAGCTCTGAATAAATATACTTACCTGGAAAAAAAAATAGAGAGAACTAACCTATGGTAGTAACTGCTGAACTTTTTCAATTCCAAATCAGAGTATGGGATGTAACAGATACAAATAGTTAAGGGAATAGAGCTACACAGACTCTGATATTGTGACTGTCCTAAAAATTTTTGGAAAAATTATTATTCTAGATATAGATAAAATATGCTAACTTACAATGACCCAGCCATGAAATTACTTCTTCTGAGGAGTTCAAGAAGATATGATAATATTTTATCGAAATATTATCCTTATGAAATTGCAATGCTGTGTTTAAGAATACATTAAAGAAAAAGAGAGCTACCAGAAAACCGATGAACAAAAACATATTTTGCTATGTTATCTGTGCTTTAAGCTAAACAAGATGCAGGCAATTTTATTTTAATATTGTACCATTAAACAGACATACATTTACTCAAATCTAAGCAAGGCTTATACACAGTTGATTACTTTTTCCATGCTACATTTTTCTTCTCTTATGTCTGACTATAGTAAGCAATGTCCTCTACAACCAATATTTATAGAATTCATTTCAATGAGAAGCAAGGAAAAAAGTTGGAGATTAGTTTATTTAGCTGTATTTAATTTCTCAGTTCCATTTTAAAATGTATACAATGAACTCTAAAACTTAGAATATATATTTATACATCTTAAAAAAGAAATTAAATTTTGGCTCCAAGTATATGGGCCAGATATTAAAAACAAAAATCAGAAAAAAAGTATTCAGTGAGATATACTACTAACTTCCTGTGGAGAATTGGGTATATCCCGGTATGTACATGGAACCATCTCTTTGTGTAACAAAGGTCTCAATTTGAGCTTAAGGAGGACCATCAGTGTTAGAATGCTGGGTTTTCACACAAGAAGGAGGTGAAGCGGCCTTCCAGGGGCTCATGTAAATGAGGGATATAGGAGCAGTCTGGGAAGATGGTCTCCTCACGGAAGTGAGAATCAGGATACATAAGTTTGATTCAATAGCTGTGTCTCAGGATCAGATCTACAGGATCGCTTTTGGGAAAGCATTATTTGCAGATCGTCTTCTGGAACATTTCCACGAATACTGTCTTTGTTACAAATGCCTGAATGATGCCGGGTAAAATGGCCATGATTTTGGAGTAGGAAACCTAGAGAATAGTCAAATATTCCCAGAAATTCTTGGGATTTTCTGGATAATTCCTACTGTTTTCATTTCTCCTTCCTGACAGCCTCTGTAACCAACCAAGTCAAAGAAGAAGGAGATGTCTGTTTCCAAAACACCCCTTCCCACTTTTTTAGGAAGCTGGTACTAAATGTCCTTACCCACAGATAATTAGATCATGGGTTCATCTCAGTCATCTTTAAGGCCAAATGAGCCCTTAAAGAAACTACCCACTGACAATGCCTTCTAACCACATCAAACCACGACATATGAGAGAGACTAGCAGCTGAATGTTGTGTCAGGTTATGTGGCAGCTTTCTTCAAATGCTTGATTTTGTCACCATGACAAGTTAGGATGCCTGTGTGGAAGTCTACTCTCAGAAACTGAACTATCAAGTTGGAGTTGGAGTAATCCCAGATGCGACCGGGTTCTAATTGCAGGGAGAGTAAGTCATGCTGTTGGTCAAGATAGGAAAAATAAAGTTGTAATTGAATGAACACATAGACAAGCCATCACCTTTTGCATATTTTCAGTCTTGGGGTCTTGCTTTCACACCTGCATCCTATGCTTTCTATAACATATTTTCATCATAGACATAACTACGTTTACTGCAACGGCATTCTTAAAAATAAAATGTGTTAGACATATTGCTCTCTCTATGCCTCCCAGATAGGTTACTGGATAGATGATGCCTAGTAAATCCTGCTTGGAAGAATCTTAAAGCACATTTTATGAATACTTAAAGATAGCAATGGTCTCATGATGTTATGTGAAAATGCTCTTCATTGACAGGAAAGAGGAAAGAAAAAGCAGAGTAGCCCTCAACGGAATCTGAATTTTGAATTCCAATTGCAGCCCAGTGGATTCCAAGTCATAATGACCCTACAGAACAGAGGAGAACTGCCCCGTAGGGTTTCCAAGGAGTGGCCGGTGGATTCGAACTGCCAGCTTTTTGGTTAGCAGCCATAGCTCTTAACCACTGCACCACCAGTGCTCCCAACTTTGAATTAGCCAGGTTTGGATCCTGAATTTATTTGCCTAAAAACAACTAAGTTTTAAATAAAAAAAAAAAATAATAATCAAACTATCCTTTACTTATCAAGATTATTTAGTGCTATCAATAGATATGAGGAGGTTTGGTGGCACAGTGTTTAAGTGCTTGGCTGCAAACCGAAAGATAAGTGGTTCGAACACACTGGTGGCTGTTCCAGAAAAAAGACCTGGCAACCTGCTCCTGGAAAGATCATAGCCTAGAAAACCATACAGGACAGTTCTACCCTGTTGTATAGGGTTGCTATGGGTCAGAATTGACTCAATAGCACCCAACAACAACATCAATAGATAAATGTGTATGTAAGAAATCTGAGATAAGTTAAGAAAAAATTAAGTCATATTTTTGCATATCTGAATCAGAATTCTAAGTTTTATTCATCATTGAGCAATTTTTTACTGTTACTGCGAATCCATGTGTTAGATAAAGTATTATGTACTTTACTGTATGTATTTATATGTAATTTGTTCTTTTTTCAACAGTTGAAAACTTTGTCGTGGCTTTTCAAACCATCATCCAATATTTATTCTGAACTAATTATATTTGGTAAGAAAAAAATATTAGCTTTAAGAGGCTTATAATTTACTTGAAGAGGCAGACTTCATATACATACGATAATAATACCAACTTACAATCTAAAAGCTAAATTTATGGCATCGATTACTAATTCTAGAGTAGTTTAGATAAGAGAGTTAACTGAACTGAGAGTCATCTGAATTGTCTAGAATAAAAAAAATGAGTTTATAGGATGTTCAGCATGTGGTAAACCCTAAATAATAGAGGTCATGGTCAATGGTATAAAACATGTATGTGTGTATGTGTGTGTGTGTGTGTGTAACTTTGGCTCCATAGACTTGCTTTGAGAGAAGGAAAAGAGAATAGTAGAAACATCAAAATGAAAAGTCTCTAGTATAGTTTCTGTAGCAATTAAGTTAAAGGATCATGAGGAACTTTCCTTTCATTGTTATAATGGAAAGAAAGAGACAGGATTAAGGTGTTTGCTTACTGCGATGGTGATTTATACACATGAGACAAGAAAAAGGAAAGAACAACTGAAAATGGAAAAAGCCATGCATTGTAGGATGTTACCTAAAAGTCTCTATGGCATGTCATAAACTAATAGTAATAATATGCCCAATCAAGCGTCGGAGGTTTGCACTGAAGATATAGGTTCTCTTCACAAGAGCCCCACCTTCTTGTGATAACTGAGACCTTGTAATTTCAATGAGGTGAGTTAAAGCTTACAGAACACCAATAAGAATCAAAAGCAGAGCCATAAGTCCCGTTGATATCTACAGCTCTTCCCTCATCTCAGTAACTCCTGTGCTCTTATTTCAACTCTGAAAACTGCCAGCTAATTACAAATGTGACCTTCATGTTATTCATATGAATATGCATTTCTAGAAAGTAAAGGTAAACTACCAGTCAAGGTTTACTAATCTAATATTAGCCTAAGGCCCAAGGCCAAAATACAAAGCCTGCTTTGGGAAAGTGATTTGAAACGGTGCTTGACATTCAAGCAATAAGTTAGAAATGTCAATTGCTGCTTGAGGTAAACATTTATTTTCCAAGGTAAATGTTACAACCTCTGCTTTTCATGACAGTGTGTCATTCAAGCCCATGTCTAAAAAACGGCAATACTTCTTGGAAATAGCTTTCATTCCTAATCCATATTTGTGTTTAATTTAATTCACCAACTTACTGTAACCACCAAAAAGAGAATACACACAATATTTGTTTCATTGTAAAAATAAAACATAACCCAGTCCATCTCTCTGCTTCAGATTCCTTTTGAATACTAATGCATAAAAGCCCAGATTAAATTAATCTCTGCTGTCACAGTCAGACTTGGCAAATGAATCATGAAATAGCTATCTTTGAAAGTCAAGTTGCCCTTGACAGCAAATTAAAATCTTAATAAGGGTTTTTAAAATACACATGTATATATACATGCATAACCAATTTTATTGGAGCTCAATGTCAGAATACAAATTATTTTGCTGTATATCTCAGATATTGTGAACTTTTGAGAACATTTTCCAGCTCTTTTTATCTAGTGGTTTCAAATTCTCTATATATTTGAATATGTTTTACTCACCTTCAAAATAATTGCTTTAGAAATCTTGCTAAAGTTGTTGTTTTTTTTTAGTTATGTGTATATATATGTAAATGACATAATTCTCTACCTCCCACCCTTTCTTAATGACAGCAAGAAGTCAGAGATCAACCTGGCATACAGAGGCAGCTTCCTGCTAGCACTGTAGAGTAGGAAATACAACTTCTTAAGATCAGGGAAAGTTGACAAGAAAAAAAAAATTAGAAAACAGATGTAGACTTCCAGTTTCAACTGTGACATGTAAAGAGCTTAGAAGTTGCCATTCCTGTCCTTACAACAACAGAAAGGCTGAACAAGCTGAAAAGTAATGACTTTTTTTGGACCCATCAGAGAACTGAGGTCTCAAGGCAAACCACCACTCTGAAATCTGAAGGGGCAGGTGAATCCAGAGAGTCAGGAGCCCCTGGAGCCATAAACTGGTAGGAGCACTTAAATGACAATTTTGATTAACTGCTGGAGGCCTAGTGTGGACTAGTGAGAGTGAGAAATCTGTAGGAACCAGAGTTTAAGAGGGGCCCCATATTTTTATAGATATTACTTCCAAGAACTCCACCAGATTTCAGGGTTAAGGATCAAGAAATATTCCCTGGTAGCTCTCTGGCAGTGGGAGGAGAAGATTAAGCATAGTGAAATACACCCAGAACATTCTCCATAAAAAAATGTTACTCTCCTGGGTAAAGGCTTTTTCAGGGTGTTATCCCAACTGGAGGACAAGCATTTTACTGACTCCTGTTCCCTCTAGTTTTCCTGCCTCACAAGGGGTGGAGAGTGGGTGCCGGTGGAAGATAAGAAATAAATGTAAAGATTCCTTGAAGTTTTATCATCACTAGCTATTCTTAGTATATAAGATCTCACCTTCCATTTACCCGAACATTGAAACAAGAAAATAGATACTCATATTTATTCATATGAAGACACAGTATTTCCTAAAAACTATTGTGCTTTAATATCTTTTAAAAAATCCACTGAATAAACCAAACTGTTTTGGTTCATGTTAGATATGTTTTCAATTCTCCACAAATTGCTAAGATTATCACATTTTCCTTTTAATATATAAAATATTCTTGTATAATTGTTTTGCATTTAAGTCTTTTCTCAGTGTTGTTGCAAATTCCTCAAGAACAGGTATTGTGTTTTACCTTTTCTGATTTCCCTTATCCTCAAATGATTATAAATTGTTAAGCTGGTAATAGTTTGCTTAAAAATTTACAAATGGAGTCAAAATACAAAGCCACAAATTGGAACCCACAAAGACATAAGTCATTGTGAACACACATAGATTCTTCATATTTGCAAGAGCCTTGGAAATTCCAAACAATGAAAAGTAGAAATTTAGATAGATTTGTGAGAATTTCTTATACTCTAATTTGTTGACTTGATCCTTTTTATGGATGCATACTCTATGGAAAAGACCAGATTAAATGCATGCACACTCATACACATTCACAAACATCTACCTAACATGTCTTTTACATGTGTTGAATTGCTGATATGGAAATGGAATGTTTTTGTTACTTCCCACATACCTGGGACTATATAAAATCATTTTGAAAAATCAACTGAAACTTTCTATTATTGTACAGATTTATCTAGGATTTCTACCTTCCCTCCAACCAGTTTGGAATCTTTTTTGGTTTATATTCAGATTTTCACTGTCACCCTAACCAATTCAGATTCACTGCTTTTCCTGTGGTTGGCCTGATTGTTTGATCTGGTATTTTTCAAGAAGCTGAATCTCCAATTTTCACTCACTGTCCCCAGGCAACCTAGGCTTCAGGACTACAATTCCAAGCCTGAGCTCAATATCTCAGATTCCTGTCCTCTACAGGTCAAGAAGGGAACATTAAAAAAGAAAAAAAGTTGCTGTCTTGCTGACTTTCACTCATAGTGATCCCACGTGTGTCAGAGTAGAGCTGTGCTCCATAGGGTTTTCAATGATTGATTTCTCAGAATTAGATCTCCAGACTTTTCATCTCTGTGGGCTTGAATCTCCAATGTTTTGGTTAGCAGCCCAGCTCATTAACTACTAGGGAACATTAACCCATTGCCTTCGAGTCAATTCCAACTCATAGCAACCCTATCGGAAAGAATAGAGCTGCCCCATAGGGTTTTCACTGTCATTCATAAGGTTTTAACTGGCTAATCCTTTTCAGAAGTAGACCTCCAGGTCCTTCTTCCTAGTCTGTCTTAGTCTGGAAGCTCAGCTGAAACCTGTTCACCATGGGTGACCCTGTTAGTATTTGAATACTGGTGGCATAACTTCCAGCATCACAGCAACATGCAAGCCTTCACAGTACAATAAACTGACAGATGTGTCAGGCTGGTGTTCAAGCATTTCAGGAGGTAGCATATGAGCAGGAATCAATGGTACTGAAGGAAGAGGTCCAAGCCGCACTGATGGCATTGGCAAAAAACAAGGTTCCAGGAGTTGACGGAATACCAATTGAGAAGTTTCAAAAAACAGATGCAGGGCTGGAAGTGCTCACTTGTCTATGCCAAAAATTTTGGAAGACAGCTGCCTGGCCAACTGACTGGAAGAAATCCATGTTTATGCCTATTCCAAAGAAAGGTGATCTAACTGATTGTGAACATTATCGAACAGTATCATTAATATCACATGCAAGTAAAATCTTGCTGAAGATCATTCAAAAGTGGCTGCGGCAGTACATTGACAGGGAACTGCCAGAAATTCAAGCCGGATTCAGAAGAGGACGTGGAACCATTGCTGATGTCAAATGGATCCTGACTGAAAGCAGAGCATACCAGAAAGATGTTTACCTGTGTTTTATTGACTATGCAAAGGCATTCAACTGTGTGAATCATAACAAATTATGGACAAAATTACAAAGAATTAAAATTCCAGAATACTTAACTGTCCTCGTGAGGAACCTGTACATAGATTAAGAAACAGTCGTTCTAACAGAACAAGGGGTAGTGCACGGTTTAAAATAAAGTGTGAGTTGTATCCTTTCACCATACCTATTCAATATGTGGAAGCCCTGGTGGCATAGTGGTTAAGAGTTCAGCTGCTAATTAAAAGGTCAGCAGCACGAATCTACCAGGTGATCCTTGGAAACTCTGTGGGGAAGTTCTACTGTGTCCTATAGGGTCGCTATGAGTCACAATTGACTAGATGGCAATGGGTATTTTATTCAATGCTTATGATGAGCAAATAATCTGAGAAGCTGGACTATATGAAGAAGAATGAGGTATCAGGATTTGAGGAAGACCCATTAACAATCTGTGTCATGCAAATGACACAACCTGGCTTGCTGAAAGTGAAGAGGACTAGAAGCACTTACTGATGAAGATCAGACTACAGCTTTCAGTATGGATTTCTCTTCAACATAAAGAAAACAGAAGTCCTCACAACTAGACCAATAGGCAACATCATGATAAAGAAAGAAACTATTGAAGTTGTCAAGAATTTCATTTTACTTGGATCCGCAATCAACACCCATGGAAGCAGCAGTCAAGAAATCAAAGAACACATTACATTGGGCATATCTGCTGCAAAAGACCTTTTAAAGTGTTGAAAAACAAAGGCGTCACCTAGAAAACTAAGGTGCACCTGACCCAAGCCATGGTGTTTTCTAATATGCATGTCAAAGCTGAACAGTGAATAAATAACACCAAAGAAGAATTGACACCTTTGTATTGTGGTGTTCGTAAAGAATATTGACTATACCATGGACTGCCAAAAGAATAAATAAACCTGTCTTGGAGGAAGTACAGCCAGAATGTTCCTTATAAGCAACGATGGCGAAACTACGTCTCACACACTTTGGACATATTATCAGGAGGCATTAGTCCCTGAAGTAGGTCATCATGCATGGTAAAGAGGGTTATTGAAAAAGAGGAGGACCCTCAACAAGATGGATTGACACAGTGGCTGCAACAATGGGCTCAAACATAACAATGACTGTGAGGATGGAGCAGGACTGGGAAGTATTTCCTGCTGTTGTACATAGGGTCTCTACGAGTTGGAACTGACTTGACAACACCTAACAACAACAGCATAGGGTTTCCAAGGAGCAGCTGGTAGATTCAAACTGCTGACCTTTTGGTTAGCAGACATAGCTCTTAATCCCTGTGCCACCAGAGCTCCTCTAGGGAATATTAAGAGCTAGCAAAGTAGTTATACACTTCAGGCTTCCCAGTTTTCTAGCACTAGCCCTCTGACCTATTATTGTACATGAAAAATATAGGCTGGCCATGTTCTACACATTATAATCATAATAATAGTTCTACATACCTGGGACAATTAAGAATCAGAAGACTATTCTTAGAACAAATCTTCCCCATTTCAGTATTTCATTATATTTATATGTTTTTAAAATCAAAATATGTGCTTTATAAATGGGAAATGTACAATAATTTCAAGGTTGTTGTTTTTCATTGCAAATACTGTACTCTTTGTAAACTCATTGTTTTGATTGACATAAACTTAATGCCTTGTATTTTCCATAGTAATTCTCTACCAAATTGCTGGTGATACTTGAAAACTAGGCTTGGAGATTAACCAGTTCAGTCTTAAGATGATTAAATTTTAAATAGAATGTTTTGCAGGTTATATTGAGGTCACCCTAAATCACTTGGGGTACACATAATAACATAAAAATATATATTCATGACTTAAATTTTATGTCAAAGAATGTTTCATTTAAACATGGAAACATTATAAATACCTCTTCCAAGAGTATATTTTGGAGGCAGTGTATTATAAAGTCATAAGCTGTAAAGTAAGCTTCCTGGGTTGGAATTTTGCCTCTATACCTTAGAGGTAGTGTGACTTTAGGGAAGTAACTTGACTGCTACATGCCTCAGTACTCTCATATGTAAAATTGAGGTAATAATAGTGCCTACTTTATTGAGTTCTTGTGGGGTTTAAATGTATCACTATGTGTCAATTTTTCAGACAGGTGACTAAAGTACTCAATGAGCATATGAAATTATTTAAAGCTTTTTTTACTCAGAAAATTACATAGTCCTATAACTAAATTTACATGTTGCAAAAGGCAGTTGTTCTATTTGAAGAAATCATTTTTCAAAAAGATAAACAATTATGTATTTTTGAAAAAAACATATCCGTGTTTGACTAACTGGTGTTTTACTTGCTACCCAATGATGTAGAATTTGACTGAAATGTACAATGCTTCCTTCCATAATTGTCATCAATTTGTTTTCTTAAGCATTCCTGTCTTTCACTTAGAGATCTGTCTTTCCCAACTTGATTCAGTAATTTCCTGGGTACTTGTTAAATAGTGATCCTGAGGCCTCACATCTTAAGGTCTATGATATGGAATCCCAGAATCCAATTTTAACAAGAACAACAGATATTTTAATAATTAGCTCAGTTTGAGAAATACTGGTCTAAAGCATCTACCTATTTGTTAAAATGTATGCCTGAAGAGTTAGACACAAGTGCATTTTTCATTTATTTTGGAAACCATGTTAGAAATGTTGATATTCATTTATGAGATAGAATCCCAAATACCTCTGAGGTCCTGGTGGGACATTGGTTAAGCACTAGGCTGCTAATCAAAAAAATCAATGTTTGAACCCACCAGCCACTCCACAGGAGAAAGATGTGGCAGTCTACTTCCATGAAAATTGACAGCCTTGTTCTGAAAATATTCCCCTTGAGAACAGGAACAAGACAAGGATGCCCTTTATCACCACTCCTGTTTAACATTGTCCTGGAAGTTCTAGCTAGAGCAATAAGGCAAGAAAAAGAAAAAAAGGGCATCCGAATTGGTAATGAAGAAGTTAAACTGTCCCTATTTGCAGTCGATATGATACTATATGTAGAAAACCCGAAACACTCTATGAGACAATTACTGGAATTAATAGAAAGGTTCAGCATAGTAGTAGGCTTACAAGCTAAACATACAAAAATCAGTTGGATCCCTATACACCAATAAAGACAATGAAAAGCAAATCACGAAAATAATACCATTTATAAAAACCAACAAAACTAAACGTAGTACCATTGAGTTGATTCTGACTCATAGTGACCCTATAGGACAGAGTAGAACTGCCCCACAGAGTTTCCAAGGAGTGCCGGGTAGATTCGAACTGCTGCCCTTTGGTTAGCAGCCACAGTACTTAACCACTATGCCACCAGGGTTTCTGTACAATTTACCATTTATAGTAGTCCCTAAAAAAATAAAATACTTAGGAATAAATCTAACCAGAGATGTAAAAGGCCTATACAAAGAAAACTACAAAATGCTACTACAAGAAACCAAAATAAAAATAGATCTACATAAATGCAAAAACATACCATGCTCATGGATAGGTAGATTCAACATTGTGAAAATGACAAGTCTGCTCAAAGAAATTTACAAATACAATGCAATCTCAACCCAAATACTAACAACATTCTTTAAAGACATGGAAAAACTGATCATTAACTTTATATGGATAGGGAAGAAGCCCCATATAAGTAAAGCAATATTGAAGAAGAGGAATAAAGTAGGAGAACTCTCACTACCTGACCTCAGAACCTACTGTACAGTTATGGTAGTCAAAATAGCCTGGTACTGGTATAACAAGAGAGACATTGACCAATATAACAGAAATGAGAACCCAGATATAAACCCATCCATCTATGGTCACCTAATCTCGACAAGGGTCCAATGTCCATCAAATGGGGAAAAGACAGCCTTTTTAAAAAATGGCGCTGGCAAAACTGTATATCCAACTGGAAATAAGTGAAACAGGACCCATACCTCACACCACACACAGAAACTAATTCAAAATGGATCAAAGACCTAAATATAAAGCCCAAAACTATAAAGTTCATAGAAGAAAAAATAGGATCAATGCAAGATGTCCTAATACATGGCATTAACAGGTTACAAACCAAACCAACAACACACAAACTCCAGAAGATAAGCTAGTTAACTGAGATCTTCTAAAAATTAAACACTTATGCTCATCAAAAGGCTTCACCAAAGAGTAAAAAGAGAACCTACAGACTGGAAAAAAATTTGGCTATTACAAATCGACAAAGTTCTAATCTCTAAAATCCACAGGAAAGTCTAACACCTCTACAACAAAAACATAAATAACACAATTTAAAAATGGGCAAAGGAAATGAACAGACACTTCACCAAAAAATACATTCAAGTGACCAACAGATGCATGAGGAAGTGCTTGCAATCACTAGCCATTAGAGAAATGCAAATCAAACCCACAATGAGATACTATCTCACCTCAGCATTACTGGTACACACACACACACACACACACACACACACAAAAAAAAAAAAAAACCAGGAAATAACAAATATTGGAGAGGCTGTGGGGAGATCGGAACTCTTACGGACTGCTGGTGGGATTGCAAAATGATACAACCATTTTGGAAAATGATATGGCTCTTCGTTAGAAAGCTAGAAATAGAAATACCATATGATCCAGCAATTCCACTGGCGGGAATATATCCTAGAGAAATAAGAGCTGTCACATGAATAGACATATGTACACCCATGTTCATTGCAGCATTATTCATGATAGCAAAAAGATGGAAACAACCTAGATGCCCATCAACAGACGAATGGATAAACAAACTGTGGCACATACACACAATGGAGCATTACACAACAATAAAGAACAATGATGAATCTGGAGGGCATTATCCTGAGTGAAATAAGTCAATCACAAAAAGAACAATATTCTATGAGTCCACTACTTTAAAAACTCATGAAAAGGTTTACACACAAAAAAGGAGCAATCTTTGAGGGAGGGGAGGGATGGGAATGGAAAAACACTAAATAGACAATAGATAAGTGGTAACCTTGGCGAAGTGTAAGACAGTACACAATACTGGGGAAGCCAGCACAACTTGTACAAGGCAAGGTCATGGAAGCTCCTTAGACACATCAAACTCCTTGAGGGACTGAATTTCTGCACTGAGGATGTGGAGACCATGGTCTCAGGGAGCGTCTAGCTCAATTGGCATAAAGAAAATATTCTACACTCTACTTTGGTGAGTAGCAACGGGGGTCTTAAAAGCCTGTGAGCAGCCATCTAAGATACACCACTGGTCTCACCCCTTCGGGGGCAAGTAATAAGGAAGAAAACTAAAGATACAAGGAAAAGATTAGCCCAAAGGACTAATGGACCACATCTACCACGGCCTCCACCAGACTGAGTCCAGTACATCTAGATGGTGCCTAACTACCACCACTGAGTGCTCTGACAGAGATCACAATAGAGGGTCCTGGACAGAGCTGGAGAAAAATGTAAAACAAAACTCTAACAAAAAAAGACTGGACTTACTGGGCTGACAGAGACTGGAGAAACCCCAAGAGTATGGCCCCTAGACACCCGTTTAGCTCAGTAATGAAGTCACTCCTGAGATTTACACTTCAGCCATTTAAGATTAGACAGGACCATAAAACAAAACAAGACTAAAGGGGCACAACAGCACAGGGGCAAGGACTCGAAGGCAGGAGGGGACAGGAAATCTGGTAATAGGGAACCCAAGGTCTAGAAGTGAGAGTGATGACATGTCGTGGGGTTGTTAACCAATGTCATAAAACAATGTGTGTACTAACTGTTTAATAAGGAACTAGGAATTGCCTCGACGGCAGTGGGTGGTAGTTCTGTAAACCTTCATCTAAAGTACAATAAAAGAAAAAAAATTACAGCCTTGGAAAAACTATAGGGGAGTTCTACAGTTCTACTCTGTCCTATAGTGACACTATGAGTTGGAATTCGACTCAACAATGGTTTGGGATATATGTGTGTGTGTATATTTATATGTATGTATATTTTTTATATGTATATATAGATACATACATATATATATATATACTGAAAACCAAACCCGTTGCGGTCAAGTCAATTCCGACTAATACCAACCCTAGAGGACAGAGTAGAACTGCCCCATAGGGTTTCCAAGGAGTGCCTGGTGGATTTGAACTGCTGATCTTTATGGTTAGCAGCCATAGCTCTTAACCACTGTGTCACCAGGGTTTATATATATATGTGTGTGTGTGTGTATAAGTGTGTGCATATATATGTATATGAATATAATTATATATATATATTCATATTCTAATGAATCTCAGTTTAAGAAAAGCCACTCTTTTGTCATAATGGGGAGTGTGGTAGGCAAAATAATGGTCCCCCCAAAGATGTCTGTGTTCCAAACCCCAGAATGTTAATATATTATGTTATGTGGCAAAGGAGAATTAAGGTTGCAGATAAAATTAAGGTCTCTTAATCAGCTGGCCTTAAAATTGAGTATATATCCTAAATTATCTGGGCTGGCCCAATGTAATCAAAAGGGTCTTTTAAAGTGGAAGAAGAGGGAGGAATAGAAAATCAGAATCAGAAAGAGATCTGAAGATCCTAGACTGTTAGCTTGGAAGGTGGAGGAAGGGACCACAGCCAAGGAATGTGGGCAGCTTTTAGAAGCTGGAAGAGGAAAGGAAATTGATTCTTCCCTACAGCCACAAGGAGAAACACAGCCATGTTGACACCTTGATTTTAGCCTTGAGAACTTGAGACCCATTTCAGACTTCTGACATCCAGAATAGAAAGATAATAAATTTGTGTTGTTTTTTAAACTACTAAATTTGTGGCAATTTGTTACAGTAACAATAGGAAACTAATATAGGGGGAATTATTGTAGGCATTCTCAGCATTTGTCAAGACAAAATAGCAATTTTGAGAGTTGGAAATTTTCTCTGAAGTAATTTAAAATAATTCCTTATTCTGAAACAAACATATTCTGCAAAAATGTATTCACATCAGCAGACGTACCCCATAACATTGCTAACAATAAACGCGTAATAAAAATAGTAAGTTCAAAGTTCACATTTCCTTTTTTTCTCAATTCTATGTAAATCAAGGAATTGAGCTGGCTTTGGGCACCGTTTCATTGAGGTATTCATGATATTTTCAAAACTCTTTCTCCATTCACCTCTTGGCTTTTCTTAATCCTATATACGTGTCATTTTCAAGCAGCTTCTCCCTAACTGTGACCAAAGATACCTGTGATGGGTAAGGCTGTGTTTTGACTTGGCTGGGACATTATTCTCAGTTGTTTGGCAGTTATATAGTGATGAAATTTGGCTATTATATAATGATGTAGTTACCCTCTGTTTTGTCATATAAACCCTTCCATGATATGATCTGATGTGATCAGCCAATCAGTTGTAAGGGGAGTTTCCTTGGGGGTGTGGCCTGAATCCAATATGTATGGACTTTCTGGTTCTGGCAAAGCTCACTGGTTTTTGCTCACTCTGGATCCTGCATCTGGCTCATCATGATCTGACCTCTGGTTCTTGGGATTTAAGCCAGCAGCCTACCATATTGCCCCCCAATCTTGAGATTCATTGGCTCCACAGACTGTGAGCCAGGAGCCTGCCATCTTATGCCAATCTTGGATTCATCAGCCTTCACAGCAGCCCACCACCTGACCTGCCAATCTTGGGTTCAACAGCTTCTGATGCATTGTGAGTCAGGAGAAGCCTCCAGCCTATTGCCTGACCCATGGACTGGCGACCAGCCAGCCTCTACAACCATGTGAGCCATTTCCTTGAGATAAATCTCTCTCTATATCTATCTATCTATCTATCTATCTATCTATCTATCTATCTATCTATCTATCTATCTATCTATCTATCTATCTATCTATCTATCTATCTATCTATCATCTATCATCTATCATCTGTCATCTATCTCTCATCTATCTACCATCTATCTATCTATCATCTATCTATCTATCTATCATCTATCTATCTATCTATCTATCTATCATCTATCTATCGTCTATCATCATCTGTCATCTATCTCTCATCTATCTACCATCTATCATCTATCTATCTATCTATCTATCATCTGTCATCATCTGTCATCTATCTCTCATCTATCTACCATCTATCTATCTATCTATCTATCTATCTATCTATCTATCATCTATCTATCTATCTATCATCTATCTATCTATCATCTATCATCATCTGTCATCTATCTGTCATCTATCTATCTATCTATCTATCTATCTATCTATCTATCATCTATCTATCTATCATCTATCTGTCTATCATCTATCTATCATCTGTCATCATCTGTCATCTATCTCTCATCTATCTACCATCTATCTATCTGTCTGTCTATCTATCTATCTATCTATCTATCATCTATCTATCATCTGTCATCTATCTCTCATCTATCTACCATCTATCTATCTATCTATCATCTATCTATCTATCTATCTATCTATCTATCTATCTATCTATCTATCTATCTATCTATCATCTATCTATCTATCTATCTATCTATCTATCTATCTATCATCTATCTATCGTCTATCATCATCTGTCATCTATCTCTCATCTATCTACCATCTATCATCTATCTATCTATCTATCTATCTATCTATCTATCTATCTATCTATCTATCTATCTATCATCTATCATCTGTCATCATCTGTCATCTATCTCTCATCTATCTATCTATCTATCTATCTATCTATCTATCTATCTATCTATCTATCTATCTATCATCTATCTATCTATCATCTATCTATCATCATCTGTCATCTATCTGTCATCTATCTATCTATCTATCTATTTATCTATCTATCATCTATCTGTCTATCATCTATCTATCATCTGTCATCATCTGTCATCTATCTCTCATCTATCTACCATCTATCTATCTGTCTATCTATCTATCTATCTATCTATCTATCTATCTATCTATCTATCTATCTATCTATCATCTATCTACCTATCTATCTATCTATCTATCTATCTATCTATCTATCTATCTATCTATCTGTATATGTGTATACGTCACTGGTTTTACTTCCATAATATATTTGGCACTGACAGTGAGGTTCTAGAGAAAAATTTATGGATGAGTTTTCTAAATTGCTTCTAAAATCTGGTCAGTTTTAAAGATGTTGATTACTCTGCTTCCAATAGTAAAGAGGAGGCTGCTAATCCATGGCATGAGGTAGCAATAGAAACACAAATTATCACCAACAATAGATCAAGTATTGGTGAGAGGTGAGGTTCTGGATGATTGCATGTTTGATACTTTTCTACAATTTCGTCAAAATGAGAAGTATAAGGAAGCCGGTTGGTTGGACCTCCTCTCAGTGGACAAAGTGGTGAAAGAAAGAAATGAGCTCAGGGCTTCAGGGTCACAGCTCAAGAGCTGCATGAAAGACCTCAGAGTTGCCATTTGTGCCCCGAAGGTCTTATTTCATGTAGTAACAGAGCTGATATTGCTGAAAACCAAAACCAGGGTCTTATCTTAATAGTGGCTGAATTACAACCCTAATTGAATTTCCAACTTCGAAAGGTGTCTGAAGCTAAAGTGAGGGCATTGACTGGAAAAAAAATGCGATCCTGACACTTGGGATGGGGACATATGGGCAGATAATCTGGAAGCTGGGGACACTAAGCCCCTAAATTCTATTGAATCACTCCTGCCAACAAAACCAGTCCTCTCATTTCCATATGAAGGATTTATTCCATATTTGCCTACTAAGCCACATTCTCCAGTAAAACCATTAACCACTCTATACCCATCTGATGAGATTAACCCAACTGAGGAGTTTTTGTCTGAGATATGGCAGCGTCTGAGTCATCACCTAGGGAGGCATCTGAGTCATTGCCTGGGCCATCACCTGAGGCAGTTGCCTTTCAAGACACTGATGAATGTTCTCAGAACACATTCCCACCACCCAATTTTGCTTCTAGACCTATAACTAGACTTAAGTCCCAGCTAGTGCTACAAGGCGAAGGATATAGTGTGAATCAGGAGGCGGTATGCTACACTCCAAAAGAACTGCTTAACTTTTCTAATATATACAAACAAAACCTGAAGAAAAATTGTAGGAATGGCTATTAAGGGTGTGTGATAACGGTGCAAGGAATGTAAAGATGTATCAGTCTGAGTTTATTGATATGGATCCACCAAGCACAGATCGTTCATTCATTGTTTCAGCATGAGAAGTTAGGAAAGGATTTAATAGTTTATTGGGTTGGCTTGCTGAAGCATGGATTATGCGGTGGCCTGCACTAAATCAAGCTGAGGTACCAGACCTGCCTTGGCATACCGTAGAAATAGGTATCCAAAGCTTAGGGAAACTGGCATGCTAGAGTGGATTTATCAAGTTAGACCACAGACCCACACATGGAGGGCACAGAGGACACACCTTTTACCACAACTGTGGGGAACAAATTTGTGAAGGGAGCCCCAGCATCGTTGAAGACTGCTGTGATTGCTATTTTATGTAAGTTAGATTTGACAGTGGGAACTGCCATAACTGAATTAAGACACCTAACTGCAATAGGGCTGATTGGTCCCTGTGATAGTAGGGTCCAAGTGGCCGCATTCACTCGAGAAAGACAAGGTGGGCTTGGTCACTGTAGTGTGACTCACATGAATTTAGTCATGGTGTTTATAGGAGTGAAATAGATGGGAAATGTACTATTTACTTGATTTGTACAATTGGAAGAATTCTAGGTCAAGTGAACAGCAGACTAAACCAAAAGCAATACTACATTCCCGGAAGGATTTCAAAGATTACTGCCACTATCAAAGAATTGAAGGATGCAGGCAGGTACTTCCCATCTCATTCCCATTCAACTCGTCTATTTGGCCTGTGTAAAAAAAACATGAATCTTGGGGAATGACAGTGTATTATTGTAAACTTAACCAGGTGGTGACTCCAATTGCAGCTGCTGTTCCCAAAGAGGTTTCATTGTCTGAGTAAATTTCTACATCTCTTGTTACCTGATATGCAGCTATTGATCGCCCAGTGCCTTTACTTTTATTTATTTATTTTGTTATTGTGCTTTAGATGAAAGTTTACAGCTGAAGTTAATTTCTCATACAAAAGTTCATACACATATTGTTATGTGACCCTAGTTGCAATCCCTGTAATATGACAACACACTCCCCTTTTCCACCCTGGGTTTCCCATGGCCATTCAGCCAGCTCTTATCTGTTTCTGCCTTCTTATCCCACCTCTGGACAGGAGCTGCCCATTTAGTCTCATATATCTGCTTGAACTAAGAAGCACACTCTTCACGAGTATTATTTTATGTTTTATAGTCCAGTCTAATCTTTGTCTGAAGAGTTGTTTTCAGGAATAGTTTTAGTTCTGGGTTAACAGAGAGCCTGGGGGCCATGTCTTCTGGGATTCTTCTAGTCTCAGTTAGACCATTAAGTCTGGATTTTTTATGTGAATTTGAGTTCTGCACCACACTTTCTCCTGCTCTGTCAGGAACTCTGTTGTGTTCCCTGTCAGGGTAGTCATTGGTGGTAGCTGAGCACCACCTAGTTCTTCTGGTCCCAGGCTGATAGAGTCTCTGGTTTATGTTGCCCTTTGTCTCTTGGGCTAATAGTTTCCTCCTGTCTTGGTGTTCTTCATTCTCCTTTGCTTCAGGTGAGTTGGGACCAATTGATACATCTTAGGTGGCCACTCACAAGATTCTAAGACCCCAGACACCACTCACCAAAGTCGGATGCAGAACATTTTCTTAATGAACATTGTTATGCCAGTTGTCCTAGATGTCCTCTAAAACCATGGTCCCCAGGTCCTCACCCCTGCTACTGTGTCTCTGGAAGTATCTGATTATATTCAGGAAACTTCTTAACTTTTGGTTTAGTCCAGTCATGCTGACTTCCCCTGTATTGTGTGTTGCCCTTCCCTTCACCTAAGATAATTCTTGTCTACCGTCTAGTTAGTAAATTCCCTTCTCCCTCCCTCTCCACCCTAATAACCATCGTAGAATATTTTTTGTGTGTTTAAACCTTTTCTTGAGTTCTTATAATAGTAGTCTCATACAATATTTGTTCTCTTGTGACTGACTAATTTTACTCAGCATAATGCCTTCCAGATTCATCCATGCCACGAGATGTTTCACAGATTCATCAGTGTTCTTTATCGTTGCATAGTATTCCATAGTGTGAATATACCATTATTTGTTTATCCATTTGTCTGTTGATGGGCACCTAGGTTGTTTCCAGTTTTTGCTACTGTGAACAGTGCTGCAATGAACATGGGTGTGCATATATCTATTTGTGTGATGCCTCTTATCTCTCTAAGTTATATTCCAAGGAGTAGGATTGCTAGATTGTACGGTACTTCTATTTCTAGCTTTTCAAGGAAGCCTAAATTGATTTCCAAAGTGGTTGTACCATTTTACATCCCCACCGATAGTGTATACGTGTTCCAGTTTCTCCACAAACTCTCCAACATTTATTATGTTGTGTTTTTTGGATTAATGCTAGCCTTGTTGGGGTGAGAAGGTATCTTATTGTAGTTTTGATTTATGTTTCTCTTATTTAATGGCTAATGACCCTGAGCAGTTCCTTTTATATCTCTTAGCTGCCTGAATGTTTTCTTTGGTGAAGTGCCTGTTCATATCCTTTGCTAATTTTTTAATTGGGTTATTGGTCTTTTTATTATTGAGGTTTTGCAGTATCTTATAGATTTTAGAGATTAGACCCTGATAGGATATGTGGTAGCCAAAGTTTTTATCCCAGTTTGTAGGTTGTCTTTTGGTGAAGTCTTTGGATGAACGTGTTTGATTTTTAGGAGTTCCCAGTTATCTAGATTCTCTTCTGGTGTTTGTGCATTTTTAGTTATGATTCTAATTCTGTTTATACCATGTATTAGAGCTCCTAGCATTGTATCTATTTTTTCTTCCATTATCATTATCATTTAGATTTTATACTTAGGTCTTTGATCCATTTTGAGTTAGTTTTTGTACATAGTGTGAGGTATGGGTCTTGTTTCATATTTTTGCAGATGGATATCCAGTTATGCCAGCACCATTTATCAAAGAAATTGTCTTTCCTTCATTTAACAAACTTTGGGTCTTTGTCAAATATCAGCTTATAAATGGATGAATTTAGGTCTAGATTCTCAATTCTATTCTACTTGTCTCTGTGTCTGTTGTTGTACTTGTACCAGGCTGTTTTAACTACCATGGCAGTATAATAGTTTCTAAAATCAGACAGTATGAGGGCTCCCACTTTATTCTTCTTCGTCAGTAATGCCTTACTCATCCAGGGTCTCTTCCCTTTCCATATGAACTTGGTGATTTGTTTCTCCTTCTCATTAAAAAAATGTATTGGAATTTGGATAGGAATTGCATTGTATCTGTAGATCCCTTTGGGTAGAATTGACATTTTCGCAATATTGAGTCTTCCTATCCATAAGAAAGGTATGTTTTTTCACTTATGTAAGTCCCTTTTGGTTTCTTGCAATAGTGTTTCATAGTTTTCTTTGTATAGTTCTTTTAAGTATCTGGTTAGATTTATGCCTAATTATTTTATCTTCTTGGGGTTCATTGTAAATGGTATTGATTTGATGATTTCCTCTTCGAAGTTCTCTTTGTTGGTGTAGATAAATCCAACTGATTTTTGTATTTTTACCTTGTATCCTGATACGTTGCTGAAATCTCCTGTGAGATCCAGTAGCTTTTGCGTGGATTCTTTGAGGGTTTTCTGTATTTAAGATCATATCATCTGCGAATAGGAATACATTTACTTTTTCCTTACCATTTTGGAGGGTCTTTCTTTCTCTTACCTTACTGCTTTGGCTAGGATCTCCAGCACAGTGTTGAATAAGAGTGGTGATAAATGGCATACTTGTCTGGTTCCCGCTTTCAAGGGTAATGCTTTCAGACTCTCTCCATTTAGGATGATGTTGGCTGTTGGCTTTGTATGAATACCTTTTTTATGCTGAGGAATTTTGCTTCTATTCCTATTTTGCTGAGAGTTTTTATCATGAATGGGTGTTGAACTTTGTCAGATGTCAGTTGATAAGATTGTAAGGTTCTTATTTTTTATTTGATGCATTACATTGATTGTTTTTCTAACATTGAGCCATCCCTGCATACCTAGTAAGAATTCCACTTGGGCATAGTAAATTATTTTTTTTATGTTTGTGAATTCTATTGGCTAGAATTTTGTTAAGGATTTTTTTTTGTCTATATTCATGAGGCATGAGGGCTATTGGTCTGTAATTTTCTTTTTTTGTACTGCCTTTACCTGGTTTTGCTATCAGGGTTATGCTGACTTCATAGAATGAGTTCGGGAGTATTCCATCTTTTTCTATGCTCTGAAATACCTTTAGTAGTACTGCTGCTAACTCCTCTCTGAAAGTTTAGTAGAATTTTCCAGTGAAGCCATCAGGGCCAGGGATTTTTTTTTTTTTGTTCCCATGGGAGTCTTCAATCTCTTCTTTTGTTGTAGGTTTATTTAGTTGTTCTACCTCTGTTTGTGTTAGTTTAGGTAGGTAGTGTGTTTTTAGAAGTATGTCCATTTCCTCTAGGTTTTCAAATTTGTTAGAGTAAAATTTTTCATACTATTGTGTTATGATTCTTTTAATTTCAGTTGTGTCTGTTGTGATATCACCCATCTCATTTCTTATTTGTTTTATTTGCTTACCCCTCCCCACCCTTTTTTTGTCAGTTTGGCCAATGGTTTATCAATTTTTTTTTTTATCTTTTCAAAGAACAAGCATTTAGTTTTGTTAACTCTTTCAATTGTTTTTCTATTCTCTATTTCACTTATTTCTGCTCTAATTTTTATTGTTTGCTTTCTCGTAGTGCCTGAGGGCTTCTTTAGCTGCTCTTTCTATTCGTTTGAGTTGTAGGGTTGTTTCAAGTTGTTTTGATTTTGACTCTTTTTTCCTTTTTGGATGTGTGCAGTTATTGCTTTAAAATGACCTTTGGCCATTGATTTTGCTGTGTCCCAAAGGTTCTGGTAGGATGTGTTTTCACTCTCTTTTGATTCTATGAATTTCTTTATTCCATCCTTAATGTCTTCTATAACCCAATAGCTTTTGAGCAAGGTGTTGTTCAGTTTCCATGTGTTTGATTTTTTTCCTTGCTTTTTCTCTTATTGATTTCTACTTTCATGGATTTATGGTCAGAAAAGATACTTGGTAATATTTCGATGTTTTGGATTCTGTTATGGCTTGCTTTGTGGCCTAATATGTGGTCTATTTTGGAGAATGTTCTATGCACATTGGAAAAGAAAGTATACTTAGCTGCTGTTGGAGTGTTCTGTGTATGTCTATGAGATCAAGCTGGTTGATTGTGACATTTATATCTTCCGTGTCTTTATTGAGCTTCTTTCTGGATGTTTTATTCTTCATCAACAGTGGTGTGTTGAAGTCTCCTACTATTATTCTGGAGCTGTCCATTTCCCTTTTCAATGCTGTTAGAGTTTGTTTTATGTATTTTAGAACCCTGTCTTTGACTGCATAAATATTTATTATGGGTATGTCCTCCTGGAGTATTAACCTTTTTATCATTATATGGTATCCTTCATTATCCTTTGTGGTGGATTTTGCTTTAAAGTCTATTTTCTCAGAGATTAAGAGCGCCACTCCTGTTTTTTTATAGTTGTTTGGTTGATATATTTTTTTCCATCCTTTGAGTTTTAAATTGTTTGTGTCTTTGAGTCTAAAGTGTGTGTCTTGTAGGTAGTATATAGGTAGATTTTTTTTTTAATCCATTCTGCCACTCTGTGTCTCCTTACTGGTGCATTTAAATCCAACTACATTCAGTGTAATTATTGATAGGTATGAACTTAGTGTTGTCATTTTAATGTTTTTTTTGTGTGTGTGTTGTTGACAGTTTCTTTGTTCCACTTAATTTTCTGTGCTAATTCGTTTTTCTTTATGTATTTTCTTTTCATCTTTTTCAATGTTGTTGATTATGTATTTGCTGAGTCTTTATGTTTTTCTTGTTTTTTTATTTTGATGTGTAGGATCATTAGTTTCCTTTGTGGTTACCTTAATATTTACCCCTCTTTTTCTAGGTTTAAACCAATCTTATTTCTTGCTATCACCTTGATTTCCTCTTCATATGAAAGTTCTATGACTACATTACTTGGTCCTTCTTTTTTGTGTTAATGTTGTCATCTTTTACATTTTGATGTCTCTGTTTCTCTATTTTCTGAGTTTTAGCTTTGATTTATTTTTGTGACTTTCATATCTGGGTTGATATTTGGTTGTTCTGACCTGTGTTCTAGTCTTGGGTTGTTATCCGATGTTATTGATTTTCTCACCAGAGAACTTTCTTTAGTATTTCTTGTAATTTTGGCTTGGTTTTTACAAATTCCTTAACTTCTGTTTATCTGGAAATTTTCTAATTTTGCCATCGTATTTGGCAGTTTTGCTGGATATGTAATTCTTGGCTGGCAATTTTTTTTTTTACTTCAAATATATGTCATCCCATTGCCTTCTTGCCTGCATGATCTCTGCTGAGTAGTCTGAGCTTAGTCCTTTTGACTCTCCTTTGTAGATGACTTTTCATTTATCCCTAGCTGCTCTTAAATTCTCTCTTTATCTTTGGATCTACCTTGTGTGGGGTTTGATGAGCATCTTGGATAGCTATCTTCTCAACTTTCAAGATATCAGGGAATTTTTCTGCCAGCAAATCTTCAGTAATTCTCTCTGTATTTTCTGTTAACCCCCTCTGTTCTGGTACTGCAATCACTCATTGGTTATTCCTCCTGATACAGTCCCACATAATTCTTAGGGTTTTTTCATATTTTTTAATTCTTTTGTCTGATTTTTCCTCAAATATGTTGGTGTCAAATCCTTTATCTTCAATCTCTCTAATTCTAACCTCCATTGCCTCAATTCTGCTCCTGTGACTCTCTATGGAGTCGTGTAATTCTGAAATTTTATTGTTAATATTTTGGATTTCTGTTTATTGTCTCTCTATGGATTCTTACAGACTTAAATTTGTCGTTACGCTCTTGTATTACCTTCTTAAGTTCCTCTATTGCTTCTTCTGTGTGTTTCTTGGCTTGGTCTGCATTTTGCCTGATCTTCTTGATTTCTTGAAGAGCTCTGTATATTAATCTTTTGAATTTTACCTCTGGTAACACCAAGACTCTCTCTTCCTCTGGGTGGTTTCTTGGTTCTTTGTTTTGGTCTCTTGCTGAAGCCATTATGGTCTACCTCTTTATGTGACTTGATATTGACTGTTGTCTCTGAGACATCAATAAATTATTATATTTATTTATTTTATGTTTGCTTACTATGTCCTAGTTTCTTGTTTTGTTTTATACTGATATGCCCTAATAGGCTGGTTGTGTAAGCTACTTTGTTTATTGGTGTCTTTGAAGCTTTCATGTCCTGTCACCAGGTGGTTAGAGCTATTACAGGTATGTAAGTACAGGAGTCCATTTACTTTTCTTGTGTGGATTCAGCTCAGATGTCCAGGTCATTGGTCACTGAGTGTGTGGTGCAGACTCTAATCTATAGTCCTGGACAGGCAGGGCTACAAAGGGGTGATTGGAGTAGGCATAGTTATCTGGTTGCAGCAGGGGGTTATGTCCTGAGCAAGATAGGGGGCTGATGGCTGTCTCTCAGTGCCTGAGTGTAAGGCATGTCCCTGTTCCCTAGAGCATGTAAGTGGGTGAGTTTTGAAGCCATACTTTGGGCACCCAAAAGTGTTGGCTGTCAGAACTGGGAAGCAGCACTTATTCTCAGACCCATGTCATGAGTGGCTAGGTGGAGTGGGTGGAGCTACTAGTTCTCAGGCCCCTGATGTGGGTAGGTGATGACCCTGCTTAATGGGCAGGATGGTGTCAGATGTCACAGATCTGCCACTCCCCCTTAGCTATTGCAGATGAAAATAGGCTTCAGGTATATACCCTGTTGTAGTGTGCTAATAAGGGCCTAGGCTGTTGAAATCAGCCCACACAGGTCTACACAGGAGTGAAAGACATTCAAAGTCTGTGGACCCCTTATGCTTCTGCCTGCTTTGAAATCCCAGCTTAGAGGAGCTGGCAGAGTTTGTTAATATGTACCCTCTTCAAAGCTGAAAAAAAAAAAAATTTTTTTTTTTTCAAAGCTGAGAGAATGGCTTGGGGCACATGTCGGTTCCCATTTCTTGCCCAGGGGTCACAGCAATTGCTGAAGCTGGACTGAAACTGGAGCAGAGAGGGGAGGGGTCAGATGAATGGGAGAGAGGTACTTCCCAGAGGGGGAAGGGTTTTCTTGATCCCACACAGTAGGTTAGACACTTGCAGCTAACTTTCACATATTCAGTGCTGCTTCTCCCTGGTTCCCGAGGCTTGAGCAGACTCTCCACCACTTGGTTTCTCCTCGTGTGGAAAATATGTCCTGAGCACTACTGCTTGCCTCAGCTAGTGCATGTCAGCTGATCCACCCTGCAGGCTGTCAGCCAGGTCAGGTCTGACAAATCCTCGCTACTTCTTAACTGTCTCTCCCACTTCCTGCCACTCAGTTCAGCCACTCAACTTTGTCTTAGATGTTCAGGGCTCTTAGATTGTCATATGTAATCAATTCCTTTTTTTTTTTTCTGATCTGTTAGAAGGATCACAGAAAGTGTCTGACTACTACACCATTTTGGCCCCACCTCCCAATGCCTTTTTCTAGATGCTGATTTAGAAGGAGCTCTAGAAGCAGTTTGCCCTTAGCTGGAAAGGCCAGAAATACACCTTCACTATCCTCCACTAACCCACTGCTGTTGAGTCAATGCCAACTCATAGCGACCTTACAGGACAGAGTAGAACTGCCCCGTAGAGTTTCCAAGGAGCACCTCGCGGATTTGAACTGCCAACCTCTTGGTTAGCAGCCATAGCACTTAACCACTATGCCACCAGGGTTTCCACACTATCCTACCTCCGTGTTATATCAGTTCTTCAGCCCTATGTCATAATTTAGTACACAGGGAACTTGGTCACCTTTCCCTTCAACAAGCCATCACATTATTTCACTACATTAATGTCATTTTGCTGATTAGAGCTAGTAAGGAAGAAGTGTCCATGACTCTGGACTTCCTGGTAAAATATTTGCATGCTGGATTGTGGGAAATTAATCCTACAAAGATTCAGGTGCTTTCCGCCTCAGTGAAACTTCTAGGGGCCCAGTGGCATGGGGCATGTTGAAATATTTCTTCTAAAATTAAGGATAAGTTATTGTACCTGGCCCCTCCCACAACTAAAAAGGAGGCATAACACTTGGTGGGCCTCTTTGGATTTTGGAGGGAAGGTATCCTTCATTTAGGTGTGCTATTCCCGCCTATATACCCAGTGACTCAAAAAAGGCTGGTAGATTTGAGTTGGCTCCAGAACAAGAGACAGCTTTGCAACAGGTTCAGGTTGCCATGCAATCTGCTTTGCCATTTGGGCCATAGAACCCGGCTGACCCACTGGTGCTTGAAGTGTCAGTGACACGGATGCTGATTACAGTCTTTGGCAGGCCCTTATTGGTGAACCACAGCACAGACCCTTAGGATTTTGAATAAAGCCCTGGCATTCTCTGCAGATAATTACTTTCCTTTTGAAAAACAGCATGAAGGACAGTGGTGAAGGAAAATCCTCCCAATAGGCAGATCTTTGAGCAGTGAACCTGGTTGTTCACTTTGCTTGGAAGGAGAAATGGCCAGGTGTGAGACTGTATACTGATTCTTGGGCTGTGGCCAATAATTTGGCTGGATGGTCAGGGACTTGGAGGGAACACGATTGGAAAATTGAAGACAAGGAGATATAGGGAAGAGGTATGTGGATAGACCTCTCTGCATGGGCCAAAGAAGTGAAGATATTTGGGTTTCATGTGAATGCTCACCCAAGGCTGAGTTCGGCAGCAGAGAATTTTAACAATCAAGTGGATAGAATGACACATTCTGTGGAAACTAGTCTTCCTGTTTTCCCCTGCCACTCCCATTATTGTCCAATAGGTTCATAAACAAAGTGGCCATGGTAGCAGGGATGAGGGCTAAGTGTGGGCTCAGCAACACAGACTTCCAGTCAGAAAGGCCAGCTTGGCTATAGCTACTGGTGAGTGCCCAATCTGCCAGCAACAGAGACCAAAACTTAGTCCCTGATATGGCACTATTTCACTAGGTGATCAGCCAGCAACCTGGTGGTTGGTTGACGACTCTGAACCCTTTCCATGATAGAAAGACTGTTTGTTCTTACTGGAATAGACAGTCTGAATACAGATGTGCCTTCCCTGCACACAATACTTCTGCCAAAACTACTATCTGTGGACTTAAAAAATCACCTTGGAACAAGAGGCTCACTTCACAGCAAATTAAATGTGGCAATGGGCATATGTTCATGGAATTAACTGGTCTTACCATATTCCCCATCATCCTAAAGCAGCTGGCTTGATAGAATGATGGAACGGCCTTCTAAAGATGCAATTACTTCACCAGTTAGATGGCAATACCTTGCAGGGTTGGAGCAGTGCTCTCCAGAAAGCTGTATATGCTCTAAACCAGTGTGCAACATACAGTGCTGGTTTTTTTTTTTTTTTTTTTTTTTTCCCATAGCCAGGATTCATGGGTCCAGGAATCAAGTGGTGGAAATGAAAATCATACCACTCATTATTATCACTAGCTGCCCACTCACAATTTTTTTTATTCCTATCCCTGAAACCGTATGCTCTGTGGGTCTAGAGGCCTTAGTTCCAAAAGGAGGAATGCTCCCTCCAGGACACATATCATACATTCCATTGAACTGGAAGTTTAGAATTCCACCTGGCCACTTTGTGCTCCTTCTGCTTCTGGATCAGTAGACAGAGTCGCTGTATTGGATGGTGTGATTTATCCTGAATACCAAGGGGAAACCGGGTTGATATTACATAAAGTAGATGAAGAATAATAAGTCTGGAATACTGGCAATCCCTTAGGATGTCTCTTAGTACTATCATGCCCTGTGATTTAAATCAATGGAAAAGTTCAGCAACCCAATTCTGACATCAGTTGTAAGGGGAATTTCCTTGAGGCCATGACCTGCATTCAATATATATGGACATTTTGGTTCTGGTAAAGCTTTCTGGCTTTTGCTCACTCTGGATCTGGCATTGTCATCATCTGACCTGTAGTTCTTGGGACTTGAGCCAGCAGTCTGCCATATTCCCTGCTGATGTTGGGATTTGTCAGCCTCTGCAGTCTGTGAGCCAGCAAACTGCCACCTTACCTGCCGATCTTTGATTCATCTGCCTCTATAGCCCATGAGCCAGCTCCCTGCTCTCTGACCTGCTGATCTTAGATTCGTCAGCTCCCACAGTTTCCTGAGTCAGAAGAAATCTCCAGCCTGACACCTGACCCACGGACTTGGAACTTGCCAACCTCTACAACCACGCAAGCCATTTCCTTGAGAGAAATGTCTTTCTCTTTATCTCTCTCTCCCTCCTTCTCTCCCTCTCTACATATATATATATATATATATACATGCTTCACTGATTTTGCTTCTTTAGAGGACCCATCTTAAAACAATATCCAATAATATCTTAAGAGATCTATCTTAACGGTTTAGCAATTCCATGGAAAGAAATATCCTTTTGCTTAGTAGGTCTCTAAATCCCTGGGCTGATTCTTAATGGGCCCACTTGAATCACGAACCTGGAGCTAATCACTATGGCTGCTGGGATAGAATATGCTGATTGGCTAGGTCTGGATCACATGTCTACTCTTGGAGTTTATAATGGTATCAGCTCCATCAGTCCACACGGATGAAAATTTAGGGGGATGATTCTCAGAAGGAAAATGACAGTGACCTGATAACTTTTGGGTAGGACATTTAGGTAAGAATGTTCAGGAGCAAAAATGCACACACGGTTGCAATTGCTCCTAGTAATATAATAAGACATTTGGAATTGTTTCCTGAACGCTAGAGATGGGGCTGTGGTGACAGAACAACACCAGCACCTCGAACAGCAACAACAATTACGGTAAGAAAGAGGTTTCTGGTAAAAGCAGAGTCTTCCTTACACAGTGGTAAGGAAGGGTCTAATAAAGGAACACTACAAATGAGAAATCCCTTCAGGTGAAGAATAGCCAATACAATTCTCTTGATATCTCTCCACCCTGCTTGGAGTTATTTCTGGCTGTGCTAGGACCAGTCTCCATTTCAATAAACATCTGTCACCTTGAAAGCTGTATGTTAGGGTTTATTTGTTGTTTGAAAAGTAGAGATGATAATCACACTCTTCTCCTTTGTGTAGACAAAAGTAAAGTAGAATAACACCTGAGATGGAGTTGGGTCAATGTTTTTGTGCCATGGGTCATCATTAGTGATAAACACCAAATATTTCTGGTTTGTTTCCATGGGAAATGGTAGAGTTTCCTTCTCTTTTGCTGTTAAGGAGTGGTCACGTGTCTTGCTTCGACTAATGAAATGTGAGTGGGAACAATGTGTATTAGTAGGCGTGAATCATGCTTTGATCATTCCCACTGCACTGGGATGATGGTCACTAACAACAACAGCAACAACTATAGGGCAACCCAGCCTCTTTTGAGTAGTAAAATCTGGAAGAATTAACCTGCACTGTGTAGTGTGGACTCACTCAGGAGCCGGTATGAGGGTAAATCCCTTTCCATTAACGAAACTAGCAGAAGCTGACTTTTGAAATGCCAGTAGGAGCAATAGATCCTAGAATTAAGATGGCTTTATTTGAAGGTTAAAGGAGAGGATGAACTGTCAACCCTGGAGGACTCAGCCACTTTTAGGTGTCAGAGCACTTACATTACATTCAAATTTTGGAAAGAGGCTGTGGAACAAGCAAACACCAAAAGCAGTAGTAACAAATACAAAACTTGAATTTTGTGTAGTGCATCCTTGTAAAATTGTTCCAAATAACAGTAGTTATATCAAATAGAGCTTCTCAAATCACTGCATTCCCATCACAAGGGAATCCTGTTAAACGAAGATTCATTGAACGAACCCCAATGATTTGGATGGTACTGACCTGGGGACTACACTTTGATAAGCAAGGGTGTCGGATACATGAATGTAAATAGAAAGTTTTACTTTGTTTGAAAATATAAATCCAATTTTAGAAAAAAAAAAATGGACCTAGGCAGGTAATTATAGTTTTTCAAGAATATGATGAAGTATCTAAATTCAAATACCCTTGTTTGGGTACCTATTTCCTTACATTTTCAACATTGGCCTAATCTCGTATCATTTACATTTGGCTCAGGAAAAGATTCCTAAATGAGGCCAGCTATTGCAGATTAAAAATAGAAAAGAGAGAAAAATGTCAAACTATAAATTAAGAAGAAAATCATAATTTTAAAATTAGCAGAGTTTTTATTTTGCTTTGTTTGATGGAAGAGGATATGACATTTTATATTTATCAAAGAGGACTTAAAGGAAGATTTGGAATATTGTAATTTATTCTGACCATTTTTTACTAGCATTTATTTTTACTTTTAGCACCAATTCAGATGCTCAATGGAGCATAATATTAATGTTTATGACCGGTTAAAACTCAAACCCAAATGCTAAAATATTTAGAAAAGTAAATTCTTAGATGCTATCTCAGTACTTTTTTTTTTTTCCTAAGAGGGAACATTGTTAGTGTACTGACCTTTTCCCCAAGTCCTAAACTTCAAAAGCTTGCTGGCCAAGCAAAGCTCTTCTAAAGAAACTATGTTAGATTTCCCAAAGGGCACAGAAAATGAAGAATTTATAATTCATTTATCATTTGAAAGCTTCTTAGGAAATATCTCTTCTATAGTTTTATTAGAATAAGAATATTTGTTAAGTATCAATTCTGTTATCCTTATTTACAGTACAGAGAAGAGACACAGTAAACCCTGAGACATGAGATCAGACTACCAGGTCAAGGACAGCTTAAGAACAGGAATCCTTTTAGCAATGGATGTTACAGGTGAGTCATATAAAAACCACATGGGAAGGAGAGGAATAAATTACAGAAGATGTTGAATTTAAATTTTATCTGAGTTATTGAACTTTAACTTTAAAAATATATATTTAGATTATCAATTCTTTTGTAATGTGACAAGAGTAAAAAGGTGTGCATCAAATAAAAGATTCAGCAACATTAATATATTACTATATCACAGAAAAACTGAATTATAGTGATTTATAATGAGTTATGTGACAATTTTTGTTGTACAGTATTTTCATATATTAAATGTCAAACTAATAACACATAAAAAAAATTTTTTTTCTACATTTAAAGATTACAAGCATTACTTTTTTAAGTAAACATTTTATTTTAGAATAGATTTAGATTTAGTGAAAAATTATCAAGATAGCATAGTTTGCATATACTCCATACCCAATTTCCCATTATTAACATCTTAGTATATTTGTTACAATTAATGAACCAGTATTGATATCATATTAACAAAAGTCCATACTTTATTCAGATTCCCTAGTTTTGTTTTTTTTTTCTAATTTTCTTTTCCTATTTTTTTTTTAATATCTTCCAGGATACCACACTATCTTCAGTTGTCATGTCTCCTTAGACTCCTCTTGCCTGTAAAAGTTTCTCACACTTTCCTCATTTTTCACAGACGACCTTGACAGTTTTAAGGAGTACTGTTCAGGCATTTCATAGCATCTGACTCAACTGGAATTTGATGTTTTTCCTTTCATGACTAGACTGGGTTTATGGGTTTTTGGGAGGAAGATCACAGAGGTACATTGCCATCATCACATCATATCAAACATATATACTGTCTCGGTGATAGATAATTTATAACTATTGATGTTAAACTTGCTCACCTGGGTGAGGTAGGATTTTTCAGAATTCTGTGTTATAAAATTACTCTTTTTTTCCACCTTTCCATACTGCATTCTTTGGAAGGGGAATCACTATGCACAATCCACACTTAAGAAATGGGGAGGTGTGTTCCAATACTTTGAAGGTAGAATATCTATATAAATTACTTGGAATTCTTTTACATGAGAAATCTGTCTATTCTCCCTCATTTATATTCATTCAATTGTATGTATATATGTATACCAGGTTTTGCCCTCATTAATTTTCTCTATTGTTTTCCTGTTTTTAATTTCATTGATTTTTATTATTTGTTTTACTCTGCTTGTTTTAGGTTGAAGTTCATTCTTCTTTAGATTCCTAAAGTCAAGCTTAGGTAATTGGTTTTAGAATTTTCTTTCCTCCCATCACATGTATTTAGTGCTATCAATTTTCCTCTAAGCGCTGCTTTTCCTTCTTCCAAGAAATTTTAAATTCTATTTTCATTTTAGTTTAGCTCAAAACAATTTAATTCTCCTGAGATTTCTTCTTTGACAAATGTATTATTCGGAAATGTGCTGTTTAATGTTCAGATATTTGAGAATTTTCTAGCTATATTTCTGTTATTGATTCTCAGTTTAATAATAGTGTGATGTGAGAATATACTTTGTATTGTGTCTATTTTTTAAATAGCTTAAGGTGTATTTTATGACCCAGAACATTCTCAATCTGAGTGAACGTTTTACGTAAACTAGAGAAGAATGTGTTTTCTGTTGTTTTGGATAAAACATGGTATAAATGCTAAATAAAGTTGATTGACAGTGCTGTTAAAATCATCTATATTCTTACTGATTTCATGATTGCTTGATCTATCAATACTAATAGAAGGGTTTTGGAGTCTCAAACTGCACTACTGGATTTGTCTATTTCTTCTTTTTTCTATTAAATTTTTCTTTACATATTGACACTGTGTTTTCAGGTGCATACACATTTAGGGTTGCTATGCATTCTTGGAGAAGTGACCCTTTTGTCATTGTGTAATGCCCTTCTTTATCTCTGAAAATTTTCCTTGTTCTGAAGAATTCTTTGACATTAATATAGCTATTCTGGCTTTCTTTTGATTAGTGTTTGCATGGTATTTATTCCTGTATCCCTTTTCTTTTAACCCAGTTTGAGAAGTTTCTAATTATGTATCTTCAGACTCCCTGATTCTTTTCCTCAGCCATGTCAAATTTACTGCAGGGCTCTTTATAGATGTTTTTCATTTCTGCTACTGTGTTTTTAATTCCCAGCATTTCTTTCTTAGAGCTGCTATCTCTCTGCTTACATTACCTCTTTGCTTACATTACTTCCTTGCAGGTTGTCTGCCTTTTCTGTTAAGGGTCCTTAATACAAGAATAATAAAAGCAAAACCCATCGATTTTGACTCATAGCAACCCTGCAGGGCAGAGTAGAACTGCCCCATAGGGTTTCTAAGGAGTGCCTGGTGGATTCGAACTGCTGACCTTTTTGATTAGCCGTAGCTCTTAACCACTTCACCATGAGGGTTTTTATATGAATAATAGTTATTTTAATTCCCTATATGATAATCCCAACACCTGTGCCACATCTAAGCCTGATTCTGATGCTTATTTTGTCTCTTCACACTGTGTGTTTTCTCGCCTTTGGCATACTTACTAATTTTTTGTTGAAAGCTGGACGTGTTATATCAGGTAATAGAAATAGTAGTAAATATAGCTTTAGTGTGACGATGCATGAAAATCTGGCTAAGATTTGGGCTGTGGTTTAATGTTTACTGTAGCTGTATGTGTCAGAGGCTTCAAATACCCTTGTTACTTTTTTTTTTTCTCTCCTTTGATTTTGGTGTTTCCAATGTAATCCTCTTCAGAAAAGTCTACCACTCTGCTCGTTCAGATATAAGCCACTATTTTTTTTTAAACAAGATCCCTTTTGGTGTGATAGTAACATGTGGGACAGGGGAAGCATTCTATAATCTTATGACTAAATATCAGTCTTTTAGTGGGTGTGCATCTTGGAGCCGTGATCTCTGGCTCCCTTTTCTGGCTGCAGAATTCCCAATCCATTTCCTTGAAGCCCTAACAGCTCTTGAGTCTCTATTTTCCCCATCTCTTAAGGGAGGGACATGCTAAAGGAGGCTGGAATGGGAGGAACCTCCTTCCCCCAGATTAGATAAAATTAGCAAAGTCTTGTCTTGGGGCTGGTAACCAATGTCACAAAAGAATATGTTTATTGATTGCTTAATGAGAAGCTAGTTTGTTCTATAAACTTTCAACTAAAGTACAATAATAATGATAAAAAAAATTGTAGAAAAAAATATTAGCCAAGTCTTTTTTTCTCTGTGCAGTAGGCCTTTGTTTTGGAGAAGGTTCTGGGTATATAGATTTTGATTATTCTTCCCTTTAACTGCCCGAATCATCAAAGAACCTTTGTAGGGTCTCACCATGAGAACCTGCTGGGTTTTTCTGAAATAAAGAAGAGAAGTGTGTCCCCTAATCCTGCAACCCCCAGGTTTCTCAATCTCATGCCAGTCCACACTAGTTTGTCAAAATTACCATTTAAGTGTTCTTACTAGTTTATGGCTTCAGAAGCTTCTCCTCCAGGTGAAGAAATCTTAGCTGTGATTCTCAATTCATCTGTCTCCAGATTTTAGGGTAGTGGAACCTCAGTCCTCTGATAGATCTAAGAAAAGTAATTTATTTTCAGTTTGTCTAGCTATTTTTTATTTTAAGTATGGGAGTAATATCTTTTAAGCTCTTTACCTATCAAAGTTGAAAATGGAAGCCAGGCATTTGTTTTTTGTCTAAGTTTTCCTCAAAATTTCTCACTTGTCTTTAAAAGAATACAAATTTACATGGGATATTGACCAAGAGAGAATCTCTAGAGGGACATTTTCAGGATGATGAAAGAATTCAGTAGTATTTTGCATAATTAACAGTTAAAGGACCTTGAGATATTTATCCAGGTGAAGAGAAAACTCATGAAGGAGAAGTTGGGACATTATAGTTGCCCTCTGAAGAAAAAAGGTTTTAATTTCCCTAGAATCCAGATTTCTAGATTTCATGGAGGCTGAGGTGACCCACCCAAGCTATTTCCCTCAGATGATCTTTGAACCTTGAGCCTAGAGGAAAATGGCTCCCTGAAAGTCAACTTTAAGTCAGTGGTCTAGCTTAATTAGTAAAGAACACTTTTGCCTTGGGCACTGTGCTCTTTTAAAGAATTACGTATGTGCAGTTTTGACAACAGGCACTGCAAAGATGAGACCAGAGCTATGTTTCAGGGTGAATCTGTAATTCTCTGAACTGTTCTTCAGGAGAATCCTGCATGACCATAGATTGCTTTATCAGTTCTATTCCAGCCCTTTTGTCAATGCAATGTATAATTACTAGCAATAAGATGGAATATAAAAATCCTTGAAAGATCTCTTTTTTTTTTTGGAACATTTTGGACTCCCTGGTCAGAAGTGTTGCCCTGATTTGCAAGTTGTGTATAAACTTCAATCAATTTCTATTATTGGCTTAATGTCATTCTTGCTTTAACTCTTCAAATATTTGAAGGACTGTCATATGAAAGCACAATTAGGTAAGTCTGTTATGATAAATAGAGTTAAATTATGTGTTAAACGAATTACGGAGAAAGAAGGCAACGCTTTTCCAAGTTCATTTGGAATGTCAGAGGTTAAGCACACATGCAATTTTCCTGCTCTGGTTAAGGCATCGTGTCAGACAATATTCTAGTTTCTGAATTATGTACCATTTTTAGAGTTTCTTCATTGATAAACTTATTTAGAGTTGCTCAGTGCTGAGTATTCACACAGGAATAGCTGTCATTTCCTTCAAGGATACTAATAATGCCCTCTACATCTCTTCTTCTCTACCTCAGTGTTTCCCCTATTTTCTGAAGCTGAATACTTCATTTCTTCTGAGTCAAGGTAGCTCACTTTAAAGCCCTAGATTATACTTGTAAATATTTTTGGAGAATTGGAAGAGCTAATTAAAGCCTCAATCTTGTGCAAATGGTTGAGACTTTCCTTTGAGAAAGTTCTGACAGGGCAGTAGGACAAGAGTGTACAAGAGTGAATATGAAACATCAGACATCAGAAAGTGACTCTGTTTAAGGGGAAACTGATGAGATTGATACATCTTCCTTATCCACCATTTTCCCAGTTGCCATATGTGAGATTGTCTAACAGAATTCCCAATCCTTGGCCCAATGGACACAAGGTCCCTGTATTCATTTTTTGCAAAGGGGAAAGTCTGCATTTATGTCTCCCATGTGGGCTGCCTAAGCTGAGGCCTTGGGCTCAGAGCGTTCGCTGATTGGAAGGTTGGGAATTGGGTCACACACTCTCTCCCAGTTTCCTCTGCTTGTCAGAGAAGGCTTCCCTTTTCTGTGCTCACGGTAAATTTCTCTGTCTCCATGACTACCTATAACTACTTAATTATACTGAGTTAGTCTTGTATATGTAGAGAAAGAAATGTGCACTTTGATCAAAAGATGGTAATTCTGTTTGCACCTGAACAAAAGTCACCCTGCTGGTCACCAGGTGGCCGTCCAGTTTGTGTCTAAACAGAGGAACCCTCTTCTTACCACCCTTCGTCTGGCTTCTGTGTAGTCCAGTGCATATACCCCTCAAGTTTATGTATATAAGCAAGCCTCAGGCCCAAGTTTCCTTTTATTCTCTTGCCCATAGAGCATTAAAGGGTATGATGGAAATCACACAAAAAAATCTCACGTTGGACAGGAGCCTTTTAGGAGATCTTGGCTCTTGATAAACCCTGCTCCTCTTATCATTGCCCTGATTACTGTAAGTAATAAAAGCCTGTGGAGATGCCAGTGAGGAGTGTGATTATTCGTTCTGACCCAAAGAGCCCTACATTGTGATTTATTTCACTCAAAACATCTCAGTTTTGTTTGGCTTTTGCCTTATTCTACATGGTATTCCATGGGACAATGTCTCTAAGTGGGTGTTATGTCAGAGTAGGGTGCAAGTGGGGCCCTGGTGGCACAGTGGTTAAGTGTTTGGCTACGTACCAAAAGGTTGGCAGTTTGAATCCTCCAGCTATTCCTTGGAAACCCTATGAGTCAGTTCTTTCTGTCCTATAGGATTGCTATGAGTTGGAATTCACTCTACGGCAACAGGTTTAACGGGTTATGGTGCAAGCAGGTGACCATCGTCTTTGTTTTACCTAGCTAGCCTCAAACACTTAACCATTATACTACCTCCTTTTATATAACTGAGTCAAAAATGGCCTCTGTGTATTGGCCCAAAGTTATTTACTTCTTCATAGCAAACATATCCTTTAGCTCAAAAAATCCACTGGTGCCAAACTCAAGTTTGTACATATTCCATTATTTCAAAAATAGCCCAAATAAAAAGATTTTTAAGCCATTTAGAGTCTGCTTGCTTTATATACTGCACAAAACTGCAGCGAACATCTGCTAGCCTTATTGTTGTTGCTTTTTGTTAGGTGCTCTCAAGTCAGTTCCAATTCACAGTAACTCTACATACAACAGAAGGAAACACTGCTTGGTCCTGTGCCATCCTCACAATCCTTCATCTGATTGAGTCCATTGTTGCAGCACTGTGTCAATCCATCTCTTGAGGGTCTTCCTCTTTTTCACTAACTCTCAAACCGTAAACCCGTTGCTGTCGAGTCGTTCTGACTCATAGTGACCCTAGATAAGACAAAACCTTTAGTTTAAAGAATCAAAAGACACTATTGCCTTCAGAGTTCTCAGACCCAGAGCCTCACAACCTTGCTGCAAGAGAAGTTGCACATAAGCTATCCACCACTTCTTTTCTCTGCTATCGGGGGCCACCCCCTGCATGTGGCTGTCAATACTTCTACCCCCAATAAATAGCTTGCTGTGCAACATCAGCTTGCTGTTTTGTGGTCATTTTTTTTTTTCCTTGATAAGCTCCAAATTCCCTCAAACTCACTACACCTCCATAGAGTCTTGAGAATGGCTTCTTTGAACTCTCACGATTGCCTTCATTTAGACTCTAAAGGTTTTATTTATATATTTATTTTTTTAAGAGAAAGGAACCTATATGCAAAAGAAATGTAAAAAGCTGACCTAAGATTTTATGTGTCATTGATGATTATAAACCTGTACAACAAAAGGAGTAAATAAAAACCAAAATCAACATATTAGAAAATAAAATGACTTCAAGATACGACTACTTCAATCTGACTTTTCCAATCTCTTTGATACTTCAAAAACTGTTGCTAAGTCTAACCACAGACCTCTTTTCCAACGATAAATACATTAAGCCATGAAGCTGCGCTCATGCATACTCGTTGCTCTGAGGATTAATGAGTTCTTGAATAAGAAGATTCACACTACTTTGGCCTTCTTAAAGATAGTCATTTATGTTTAATTATTGGTTGAAACCAGCAAGTATGGCTCTTCTGCCATCAAATAGTTTAAAAAATATGTCCTGATATTTTCTAGGATGTTTTCCCACGCCAGTTTCACTTTGTCCTAAGAATATGGACCTACTTCTGTATGGACTTTCTAAGGGAAAATAAGTCTCAGATCATATTCTTAAACATAAAAATCCTTTGGAGAGCATTCTTTACCCTTTCTGTCAATAGGGAGTTTTCTCAAAGTTAACTACAAATAGGGATGGGTTGAAATGATCTTTGTGTCAGAATGTTTATATTTTGTAAACAAAGTATTTTCATTTTATATTTAAACATATTAGGAAGCAACTTTACTCCACTCTGTCTATATATTCTGAATCCAAACAGTGAAATTTATAGTAAATTCTCATCTATGTAAATCACACATTTTTATAAAAGGTCAGATTGTACCATAAGACTAATAACAAAGAGTGTCAAGCCTCTCTCTACCTCTTCTCTCTTTTACTCATATTCCTGAGAGGTACCAGCTTATAATTCTTCCAAACGTTTATTTTTGTTAGTGATCTTCATATTTCCAGTAATATTTATATTCTGATCTCGTGAATGATCAATTTCAGTATGATTTTCTATTTCCATCTCCCTTCCTCCCCTCTGAGAATATTACATAGTTATATCATCATTTTGTACTAGATAGTATTTCAGTGTCTGCATTATAATGATGAAACTATGTTTCACTGCTAAACCAAAGTATGTTTTGTCTCCATTTCCTTCTTAAACAATGTCCACTTTTTTCTTGGAATTAGTAAGTATTCTTTCATTTCGTTCTTGTTTGTCATTTGTTTAATTTCCTAAATACTGCTGAATAATTTTTTCCTAAATGCTCTAATGCAATCAGTTGCTGTCAAGTCAATTCTAACTCATGCCGACCCCATCTGTTTCAGAGTGAAACTGTGCTCCACAGGGGTTTCAATGACTAAGCATGAGCTTATCAATTTCTCTTCTTTTTCCGCCTTGGATATCTCTCTTCTGTAGTCATCATCTAATGGCTCCAGATGTACCATTTGTTTTCTAGGCCTACAGCACATTGATGCCATCCCACCCATCATTACCTTCAGCCCTCTTTCTTTCTCTTTTATTGACTCCTCTGTTTTCTGGATCTCAAGTTTTTCTCTTGCTTGATTTTCCTGGCTATTTTACTGACACCATCTTTTACTTGAGAAAGGGTATACTTCCATTTTGAGATCTTACATGTTAAATGTTTCTAATCTATCAAACCAAAACCAAATCTGTTGCCACTGAGTTATTTCGTTTTTGTTTTTAATGTCTATAAAAGCATCTTTTTTAGTTTTATTTGACTCATAGCAACCCTATAGGACAGAGTAGAAATGCCCTATAGGGTTTCTGAGGAGTGGCTGGTAGATTCGCACTGCCAGCCTTTTGGTTAGCAGCTGTAGCTCTCTGTAGCTCTTAACCACTGCACCACCAGGACTCCTTCTAATCTACAGAGACAGAATTAAGGGGAAAGTGAATTTTCAGGCATTGTGCCATGGTTTTCTACACTACAGGGTGGCTGTTGAGAGGTCTGATGTCTTCCTATTTCCTGTTACTTAGTATAGGACCAATTTTGTTTACGTATTTCTGGAAGCCTTTAGGATCTTCTTTGTATTCCTGGTATTTTGAAAATTTATATTGAATATGTCTAAGGTATGAGTCATTTCTTAGTCAGTATATTGAATACTCACTAGGCCCTTCTAAGATAGAAAATCCTGTAATTTAGTTCTCTGAGGTTTTCAAAAATTATTTCTTTAATAATATCTCCTCTCTCTCTCTTTTTTTCTTTCTGTCTCTCTGGAGTTACCATTAGTTGAACATTGAACCACCGTGATTGATCCTTTGATTTTCTTATTTTTCTCTTAAACTGAATCATTTAAAATTGCAATATATGATCTTTTTGACATTAAAAATGGTATTTCATATGGTTCAATCTGTATTTGTTCTTAAAAGATTTTTGATTTTATCATACAAAATAATTTCATATTAACTGTGATTTTTATTTAATTTTCTGATTTGTTTTCACTGAATATCAAGATTCTTATTTAATATCATTATGCTCACATATCCTCTTTCCTGTTGCTGTCGAGCTGATTCCAACTCGTAGCGAACCTATACGACAGAGTAGAACTGCCCCATAGGATTTCCAAAGAGCAGTTGGTACCACCAACCTTTTGGTTAGCAACCTTGACTCTTAAATCCTGTGCCACATATCCTTTGTAGTGTGTTAATTACACTTTTTAGAAATTTTCTTCTACTTTCCTATTTTTTTGTTTTTAATGTCTATAAAAGCCTCTTTTTTAAAATTATTATTATACTTTAGATGAAGGTTTACAGAACAAACTACCTTCTCATTAAACAGTTAGTACACATATTGTTTTGTGACATTGGTTACCAGCCCCACGACATTTCAACACTCTCTCTTCTCAGCCTTGGGTTCCCTATCACCAGCTTTCCTGTTCCCTCTTGCCTTCTCATCCTTGCCCCTGGCTTGGTGTGCTCATTTAGTCTCATTTTGTTTTATAGGCCGGTCTAATCTCTGAGTAAAAGGTGAACCTCAGGAGTGACTTCTTCACTGAGGTAAAAGGGTGTTCAGGGGCCAAATCTCAGAGTTTCTCCAGTCTGTCAGGCCAGTAATCTGGCCTTTTTTTGTGAGTTAGAGTTTTGGTCTACATTTTTCTCCAGCTCTGTTCGGGACTCTCTATTGTGATCCCTGTCAAAGCAGGAGGGAGAACTGGTTCTAGAGCCAGGCTAATGCTGAACCTTTACCCAGCCAGCCATCCTGTCTCATGAGTATGCCCTTGGAGAAAGGGCTGTGAGGGATGTGAAAGAAAGGAATTAAGGTCATTAATGATCTGTAATCCTCGGAGCCTCATAGCCAGATCCAACATGGAAAGGAGGTGACTTAGGAAGATGCAGAGTAAAGCTTCTGCCTCAGTGGGGAGCAAGAGAATATGCTACATTTAAGGGACAGGGTCCAGAATCAAAGAGGTGAGAGGACATCTAAAATGACAGCATTTTCTGAAGGCCTGTGTAAGCAGGACTACTTTTTGCTCTAGATGGATTGTAATTGGGTTTTTTTTTTTTTTTAATTTGTAAAGAAGGGGAAAAAAACCTAAAGTTGATTCATGTCCTCAGTAATGGATGAGTCGGGAACATATTGCTTGCTCTATTTAACCTCTTTTCTTCTCTGGAACTTTCTCAGCCAAAAGCATCACTTGCGAGGAGCTGAAACAATCTTATCTACATGGGTGGGTGCAGAGAGAATTTTGTATTTACAAATAATTTGTTTTATTTCCTGCTTCCTGTAGATGGAGCTAAACCCTCAAGTGTATATTTACATATTTTGGAATAACTAGGAAGGACCTCTTTGAAAGACAATATAAATGTCTTCTGCTGAAGGCTCTTAATTCTTTTTACTTACTGCAACTAGTGCTTCAATGAGCGAGATTTGGTGCTAAAGAAAAAAAAAAAAGTAATGGGAAGTCCTATGCCTGCTTCATAGTCTTTGCAGGGAGCCTGTTTTTGTAGAAAGATTACCAGGAATAGTGCTACTGTTTTGTATTTTAAGGTAATGTATGACTTGTTCGGTTTTGTTTTCTTGTAAAAATTAAACTGTTATACTGACCGTTATCCATTGTCCAGGTGCTGCCCTTGCTCTGTGAGACAGGATGACCATATATAACAAATTGTGATGAGCTCACAGTATTTCCCATAGTCAGTTACTGACCACTGCCTGTCCGAGGACACAGAGATGCACTTCGTTACTTTCCCATATAGTTTAAAAGGATGTGCGAACACAATGGGGCAGGCCAACAGGAAACTTAGAAAAAGACAGAGAAAAAAATGTTTTTAAAGAATTTGATTGTGTTCCTACCAAGTTGCTTGCAGCACTGTATTTATTAATTCCACAACCAGGCAGAGGAATTTTATACCTTAAAAAGAAAAAGGCAGATAATATTTAAAGGATTTTAAAGATTAATGTTAATATGGAAACCAATTTGATTCAGTGCATTTTCTTATGGCTTAGGTACTTTTTAATTTCTCCAACAGGGCATTAAATAAATTTTATTTCTTGAAATATGAAGATAAGGATTAAAAAATGTAGCTTTTAAGGACATTTTTCTATTTTTTGTTCCATTTAGCTTCCATTTTTGTAACTAGTATACTAAGTCATAGGCAAAATAAACACCAACGAATTATAACCTAAAATATCTTGAGCTTCTGAAAAAGCCAAACCACACTCGTTGCCATTGAGTCAATTCTGACTCATAGCGACCCTGTAAGACAGAGTAGAACTTCCCCATAGAGTATTCAAGGAGTGGCTGGTGGATTCGAACTGCTGACCTTTGGATAGCAGCTGTAGCTCTTAACCGCCGTGCAGGAGTAAAAGCTACTGACGTCAAAACAATTTTTATTTTCTACACATTAATCTTTACAGTGGAGCCTCTGTACTCTTGTGTACATCCTAATTCTCTAAAGCTGTCACATTTTCAGTAAGTATATCTTTATTTGAATTAATACGTTGAATGAAGCCTGTTCAGAAGGGGTTAATTTTATTACTATTTGAGTTTGAACTTTACATTCCAAAAAGTTCTCAAAAATATTAGAATACTCAACTTTCCTGGACTGGCCAGCATGCCCATGTATCATTTACTGTTGTTTTTAGAGTTTAAAGAATTAAAGAAAAGAAACTAAAAAGGTAAATTATGAAATCTGTTGTCTCTAAAACAAATTCCAGAATTATTATTGTTTGAAAAATAATATGATTCAATCCTCCTAAAAGTTCCTTTTGCTGTTGTACAACTAATCCCTTATTTTAACTACTCAAGAACACATTAAAGGCATATTTTTTTTTACGTGTTTTTCTTGAGACTCTGTTAAAACAAATGGCTGTTTTTGGTCTGTGCCCTCTTCCAGGCCATCTAGCAATTCTATATTGATTCCCAAAGGGCACTTCATTACCAAAAAAAAAAAAAAAAAAAACTTTTGTAATTATCTGAGTTCCATGTGTTTAGGAGGTTTTTGAAACATCTAGGAATAAGCCAGTTTCCTTAATGGTCAGAAAGAATTGTATGGAGGACACAATAAAAGATTTTTTTGTTTATGTTTGTGTGTCTCTAAGTATGTGATTTATTATTTAAAAAAAAGTAAAAATGATGTTAGTTTTTAATCATATTGTTTCCACATTTAAAAAAAAAAAAAAGCCCTAGCAGTCATTGTTCTATTTTCCTGTGATAACACTGTCAATCAGCTCTCTTGAGGAAGATGAAACAGAAATCAGAGCCGATGTTCCATGTGATGGGGAAATTTACATAGATTTTATACACTGTAAAGTTTATAGAAAAAATTCTAATATGTAAGCGTAAGAATGGATTCCAAAACATTTAAAGCATGCTGATGGACAGAGATTTGTAAAGACCATTGAAGAAGACTATATTTTTGCACCGATGTTTATAGCACATTTACATTTTTAACTCTGATAGAATTTTAAGTTGAATGTACCTTCTAAGGATTAAGTATTTCCAAATTTACTATGCTAAAACCTGTTATTTCAAATTTTCTCCCAGTTTAGGGGTCTTTGAAAGCAAAGGGGAATAACCGAGTTAGGACAGTGTCCTCTTACTGCCTATTTAAGGAGGCATGGGTTATACAGTCACTAGTTGAATTCAATTACGTCCCTTTCTGACATTTTCATTCATTTTATTGCCTAGCCCCAATATATTAAACAAAATGAGATCTGGGGCCAGGATGATTTTCCTCTGAAAGGATCAGTGCTCATCAACTTTAAATATTTGCCTTTTTTTTTATATCTAAGTCAATTAAGTATTTTCCCACAAAATTTATAAAAGTCCAAAAGTGATCAAGAAAGAAACACATTGAAACCTGAAGACCTGATTATAGATTGAGAAATGGAAATACAGATTTCATTTGTTTACTCTGATGTACCAGTGTCTTTTTTTTTTTTTAGTTCAGGAAGCATGGGAGCTAGCCCTAGGAACGGACATGCCTTAAACATTAAAAAACCAGTTGCCTTCAAGTTGAGTCCTGCTCATGACATCTTCCTGTGTGTCAGAGTAGAAACGTGCTCCACAGGGTTTTCAGTGGCTGATTTTTCTAAAGTAGATCACCAGGCCTTTCTTCGAAGGTGCCTCTAGGTTGACTCCAGTCACCAGCCTTTCTGTTAACAGCTGAGAACGTTAACATTTGCACCACCCAGGGACCAGTAGCCATAAGGCACCTAAACTAAAGACTGTTTTAGAAAAGAGTTTAAGCAAGTCAGCCTTTTGTGAAGGATAACAGGAAGAATACAGTGGAGAATTTATTCAATACTAGAACCATAAAAAAGTGCCTGAAACTGTGTTATCTTTTTGTTTACTCTAAATGAGACAACTGTCTCTCCTTATCTAGAAACTTAATCAGAACATCTTCAAATGCACACTAGCTTGTTGAGGCATAACGTAGGGAACTTTTAAAGTGCTGAATAAAGGTGGATTCCTCCATTTATTCCTTTGAGAAATCTGCTAAAAGTTTTTTTTTTTTTTTAGAAGAAGACATTTTTCTTTGTTCTTTGTTCATTAACATGGCTTTATTCATCATAACTTTGAATCAAATTATCCCTTTCACAAAACTACTCACGTTGTTTCCTATTCCTTGGCACGATGAAGTCATGCATATGTATGACACATTAAGAGGTGTCATTTTAGGAAAGACCCTGTTATTATGCATATGGAAAGAAACAGAGTTAAATTGCTGTAACCATGGAAGCCGCTTTATTTTGCCGCCTTTGGCTTTCTGGAGGGAGTTAGGGGATGGTGAAGGGATCCCATTTGAAATGCTGTAATGTTAGAGGGTTTGGATGATGAATACTTTGCAAATAACTAGACAGCAAATAAAGGTATAAATGCTCCACTCATTTGCATTACCAAATTCAATTTGAATATATCATTTTTAAAACACACACATCAGTACCTCTTGGGAGAAACGTGAAAAAATGTTTTTGAATTAAAGCTCAAAATTTTTAATTATTTTTAGACCACTGTAACGATCTTGGAATTTATAATTCCTTTACGTAGAGATCAGAAAAACTTTGCAAGCTTTTCAGGTCAACGGGGTGCGGGAGGGGGGATAAAATGCAATATTAAAAAAAAAAAAAAAAAACTTGAAGGAAACAAAAAATTGCAGTCACCTAATTAGAAAATCTCGTAACTACCAGCAGATGGTGCAACAACCTACTGTATTATCAATGCTAGAAAATAACCTAAAATAGCATTTTTATTTTTACTTATTAATTCTTAAATGACATAAAAAAATGACTTTATTGACAATAAAATTTAAAACTGTTATCATAGAAACTGTCCTAGTGCGCTGGAATAATGATAGGACCATTATACATATATCTGATTTTTTGAGCTAAAAGGGACCTTAGAGTTATTTGGTGAGTTCTCTGTTTAATAGCTGAGGAAACTGGAACCCAAAGGGTTAGTAATTTACTTAAACCACCCAGCTGGGTAGAATCTTGATGATGAACACTCTTCAGCTAAATACTATTTAAAAATAGTATTTTTAATTACCATTTGGTATTAAAAATGGTATTTTTAATTAGTCCAGTAATTAGAATTTGGAGAGTATGTGACCATGTAAGTCAATAACTACATTTCAGCAGGCATTTATATCCAGAGACTCTTTACTTCTGTTGTAGGAACAGTAACCTTTTTGGAGGAAATATACTTTGATCTCCTTCAGTCAACTCACCACTGTGTATTTTTAACTATCTCTCAGTTTCTGGCTGCAACCCAGCATTCAGTTATGCCAAGTTCTTTTCTTTCCAGCCTCTGGATATTTCTGCAATAGGGGGAAGTGACTTTTTCACATATTTGGTTTATACTATGAAAGATTTCTTGTACAGTCAACAAATATCATACTAAAAGGGATGATTAAGGAGACCCAGCTTCTATTCTTTTGCCAGAATGCTAATGAAAATGTATGCTACCATTTAAAAAATAGAAGTTGACATGAATTATTACATCATAGACAAAGAAAAGTAAAGTAATGAAAGCTTGATTAAAAAAGAAAAGAAAAAAAAATTGTCACCTGACAAACTAGAAGGAGAGAAAACTGATATGACAGGAACTTAACTAAAAAAGTTGAAATATTTTGTAATTTACATTATTTCTTCTTGATCATGTTGCCAAATGGCTTGAAATCTGTCTAAAGGGCTATAAATAAAAATTCATGCTGAAAACAATATATTAAAAGTTTTGTTGCAATATTGAGGAAAGATAAAGTTTCTGGAAAAAAACAAAGCATCCTCCAAAGTTTATTCATATGTGTTTCCTTTCATCAACAGCTGGTAATTTCTGTCAGCCAACCAAAACAACGATGGTAGTTTACCAATAAAATGACTTTCAAAATTTTATAATTAAGTAATACAAGAAAAAAAAACTATTATCAAATGTCTGATGGGAAAAAAAGTTACATGGTTTCTTTTTTTATTGTGCTTTTAAGTGAAAGGTTACAATTCAAGCCAGTTTCACATACAAAAACTTATACACACATTGTTATGTGACCCTAGTTGCTCTCCCTACAATGTGACACCACACTCGTCTCCATCCTGTATTTCCCGTGTCCATTTGAACAACTCCTGTCCTCTTCTGCCTTCTCATCGAGCCTCCAGTCAGGAACTGGCCACATAGTCTCATGTGTCCACTTGAGCTGAGAAGCACACTCCTCACCAGTATCATTTTATGTCTTACAATACATTCTAATCTTTGTCTGAAGAGTTGGCTTTGGGAATGGTTTTAGTTCTGGGCTAACAAAGAGTTTGGGGGCCACATCTTCTGGGATCCCTCCAGTCTTACACCGTTATGTCTGGTCTTTTTACTAGAATTTGAGTTCTGCATCCCACTTTTCTTCTGCTCCAACAAGGATTCTTTGTTGTGTTCTCTGTTGGGGCAGTCATTGGTGGTAGCTGGGCACCATCTAGTTCTTCTGGTCTCAGGCTGATGGGGTGTCTGGTTTATGTGGCCTTGTCTCTTGGGCTCATGTTTTTCTTGTATCTTTGGTGTTCTTCATTCTCCTTTGCTCCAGGCATGTTGAGACCAATTGATGCATCTTAAATGGCTGCTTCCTAGATTTTAAGACCCTTGATGCCACTCACCAAAGTGGGACGTCGAATGTTTTCTTAATACATTTTGTTATGCCAACTGACCTAGATTTCCCCTGAAATGATGTCCCCAGAACCCTGCCCCTGCTACTCTGTCCCTCGAAGTGTTTGGTCATACTCAGGAAACTCCTTAGCTTTTGGTTTCGTCCAGTTGTGCTGACTTCCCCTGTATTGTGTGTTGTCCTTCCCTTCACCTAAGATAATTCTTGTCTACTGTTAGCACTAGTTACTGTCTAGTTAGTGAATACCCCTGTTGCTCCCTCCCCACCCTCGTAACCATCAAAGAATGTTTTCTTCTGTGTTTGAACCTTTTCTTGAATTTTTATCATAGCGGTCTTATACAATATTTGTCCTTTTGCAACTGACTAGTTTCATTCAACATAATGCCTTCCAGATTCATTCATGTTGTGAGATATTTCATGAATTCATCATTGATCTTTATCATTGCGTAGTATCCCATTGTGTGAACATACCATAATTTATTTATCTATTCGTCCGTTGATGGGCACCTTGGTTGTTTCCATCTTTTTGTTATTGTAAACAGTGCTGCAGTGAACTTGGGTGTGCATATACCTGTTCATGTGAGGGTTCTTATTTCTTTAGGATATTTTCCAAGGAGTGGGATTGCTGGATCATATGGTAGCTCTATTTCTAGCTTTTTAAGGAAACACCAAATGGATTTCCAAAGTGTTTGTACCATTTTACATTCCCACCAGCAGTGTATAAGTGTTCCAGTCTCTCTACAACCTCTCCAACATTTATATTTTGTGGTTTTTTGGATTACTGCTAGCCTTGTAGAGGTAAGATGATACCTCATTGTAGTTTTGATTTGCATTTCTCTGTTGGCTAATAATTGTGAGCATTTCTTCATGTATCTGCTAGCCACATGAATGTCTTCTTTGGTGAAGTGTCTGTTCATGTCCTTTGCCCAATTTTTTTTTTTTTTTTGGATCTGGTCACTACTTCTTTAATATATTTTTTATTTATTGTTCTTTAAGTGATGGTTTACAGATCAAGTAAGCCTCTCATAAAAAAAGTTATATACACCTTGCTATGTACTCCTAGTTGCTCTCCCCCTCGTGAGACAGCACACTTCTCCTCTCCACCCTGTATTCCCCGTATCCATTCAACCAGTTCCAGTCCCCCACCGTTTTCTCATCTCACCTTGAGACAGGAGTTGCCCACGTAGTCTTATGTATCTACTTAAGACAAACACTCACTCCTCACCAGTATCATATTCTGTCTTACAGTCCATTCTAATCTCTGAATTGATGGCCTCGGGAATGGTTCTAGTCTTGGGCTAACAAAGGATCTGGGGACCATGACCTCCGGGGTCCAGAGTCAGACCACTAAGTCTGGTCTTTTTTATGAAAATTTGAAATCTGCATCCTGCTGTTCTGCTCCATCAGAAATTCTCTGTTGTGTTCTCTGTCAGGACAGTCATTGGTGGTAGTTCTTCTGGCCTCAGGCTGATATAGTCTCTGGTTTGTGTGGCCTTTCTGTCTCTTGATCTTTGCCCAATTTTTATTTGGGTTATTTGTCTTTTTGTTGTCGAGGCTTTGCAGTATTTTGTAGATTTTGGAGATTAGACATTGATGGAATTTGTCACAGCCAAAATTTTTTTCCCAATCCGTAAGCTGTCTTTTCCTCTTTTGGTGAGGCATTTGGATGAGCATAAGTGTTTGATTTTTAGGAGCTCACAGTTATCTAGTTTGACTTCTGGTGTTTGTGCATTGTTAGTAATGTTTTGTATACTGTTTATTCCATGTATTAAGGCTTTTAGCATTGCCCCTATTTTTTCTTCCATGATCTTCACCATTGCAGATTTTATATTTAGGTCTTTGATCCATTTTAAGTTAGCTTTTGTACATGGTGTGAGGTATGGGTCTTCTTTCATTTTTTTGCTCTGGATATCCAGTTATGCCAGCACCATTTGCTAAAGAGACTGCCTTTTCTGCAGTTAATGGACTTTGGGTCTTTGTTCAACATCAGCTGCTCGTAGGTGGATGAATTTATATCTGGATTCTCAATTCTGTTCCATTGGTCTATGTATCTGTTGTTCTACCAGTACCAATCTGTTTCGACTACTGTAGCGGTAAAATAGGTTCTAAAATCAGGTAGTGTGAGGTCTCCCACTTTGTTCTTCTTCTTCAGTCATGGTTTATTTATCCAGAGCCTTTGGATAAATAAATGAAGTTGGTGATTTGTTTCCCATCTCATTAAAAAATGCCATTGGAATTTGTATTGTGGTTGCATTGTATCTTTACATCCCTTTGGATAGAGTAGATATTTTCACAATGTTGAGTCTTCTTATCCATGAGGAAGGTATGTTTTTCCACTTAGGTAGGTCTCTTTTGGTTTCTTGCAGTAGTGTCTGGTAGGTTTCTTTGTGTAGGTCTTTTATATCTCTGGTTAGATTTATTCCTAAGTATTTTATGTTCTTGGGGGCTATTGTAAATGGTATTGATTTGGTTATTTGTTCTTCAACATTCTCTTTGTTGGTGCAGAGGAATCCAACTGATTTTTGTATGTTTATCTTATATCCTGATACTTTACTGGACTTTTCTATTAGTTCCAGTAGTTTTCTTGCAGATTCTTTAGGGTTTTTTGTTTATAGTATCATATCATCTGCAAATAGAGATACACTTACGTCTTCCTTACCAATTTGGATGCTCTTTATTTCTTCGTCTAGCCTAATTGCTCTGACTAGGACCTTCAGCACAATGTTGAGTAAGAGTGATGATAAAAGGCATCCTTGTCTGGTTCCCATTCTTGAGGGGAATGCTTTCAGACTCTCTCCATTTAGGATGATGTTTGGCTGTGGCTTTGTATAAATGCCACATAAATGCCTTTATTATGTTGAGGAATTTCCCTTCGATTGCTATTTTGCTGAGAATTTTTATCATGAATGGGTGTTGTGTTTTGTCAAATGCCTTTTCTGCATCAATTGATAAGATGATGTGGTTTTCTTTTGTTTTACTTATGTGACAGGATTACTTTGATGGTTTTTCTAATGTTGAACCATCCCTGCATACCTGATATGAATCCCCCTTGGTCATGGTGAATTACTTTTTTTGATATGTTGTTGAATTCTATTGGCTAGAATTTTGTTGAGGATATTTGCATCTAAGTTCATGAGGGATATAGTCTGTAATTTTCTTTTTTTGCAGTGTCTGTACCTGGTTTTAGCATCGGGGTTATGTTGGCTTCAGAATGAGTTAGGGAGTAATACATTCTTTTCTAAGCTCTGAAATATCTTTAGTAGTAGTGGTGTTAACTCTTCTCTGAAAGTTTGGTAGAATTCTCCAGTGAAGCCATCAGAGTCAGGGTTTTTTTTTGTTGTTGTTGTTGTTAGGAGTTTTTAAATTGCCTTTTCAATCTCTTTTTTTGTTATAGGTTTATGTAGTTGTTCTATCTCTGTTTTAGTTTAGGTAGGTAGTGTTTCTAGAAATTTGTCCATTTCCTCTAGGTTTTCAAATTTGTTAGAGTACAATTTTTGATAGTATTCTGTTATGATTCTTGTTATTTTATTTGGGTCTGTTGTGATATCATCTATCGCATTTCTTATTCAGGGTATTTGTTTCCTCTCCTGTTTTTCTGTTCCCAGTTTGGCCAGTGGCTTGTTGATATTGTTGGTCTTTTCAAAGAAGTAGCTCTTGATCTTGTTAACTCTTTCAATCGTTTTTCTGTTCTTGATTTTATTTAATTCTGCTCTAATTTTTATTATTTGCTTTCTTCTGGGGCACAAGGGCTTCCTTTGCTGCTGTCTTTCTATTTGTTCAAGTTTTTTGGATAATTGTTTCATTATGACCCTTTCTTGTTTTTGGATGTGTGCTTCTATCGCTATAAATTGACCTCTGAGCACTACTTTTGCTGTGTGTCAAAGGTTCTGGTAGGATGTGTTTTCATTCTCATTTGATTCTATGAATTTCTTTACTCTGTCCTTAATTTCTTCTATAATCCAGTAGTTTTTGAGCAAGGTTTTGTTCAGTTTCCATGAGTTTTTTTCTTTTTTCTTGCTTTTTCTATTATTGATTTCTACTTTTATGGTTTTATGTTCAGAAAAGTTGCTTTGTGATATTTCTATGTTTTGGATTCTGTTAAGGCTTACTCTGTGGCCTAATATGTGGTCTATTCTGGAGACTCTTCCATGTGCATTGAAAAAGAAAGGATGCTTAGCTTCCATTTGGTGGAGTGTTCTGTATATGTCTGTGAGGTCCAGTTGTTTGATTGTGTCATTTAGATCTTATATGTCTTTATTGAGCTTCTTTCTGGATGCTTTGTCCTTCACTGAAAGTGGTGTGTTGAAGTCTCCTACTATTATTGTGAAGCTGTCTATCTCGTTTTCAATGCTCTTAGAGTTTGTTTTATGTATTTCGGCGCTCTGTCCTTGGATGGGTAAATATTTAATATGATACTATCCACCTGATGTATTGACCGTTTAATCATTATATAGTGTCCTTCCTTATCCTTTTTAGTGGATTTTACTTAAAAGTCTATTTTATAAAAAATTAATATTGCCACTCCTGCTCTTTTTTGATTGTTGTTTACTCAATGTATTTTTTTTCCATCCTTTGAGTTTTAGTTGGTTTGTGTCTTTAAGTCTGAGGTGTGTCTCTTGTAGGCAGCATATAGACGGATCCTTTTTTTTTTTATCCATCCTGCCACTGTCTGTCTCTTTATTGGTGCATTTAGTCCATTTACATTCAGCGTAATTATTGGTAGGTATGTGTTTAGTGCTGTCATTTTGGTGCCTTTTTTGTGTGTTGTTGACAGTTTCTTTTTTCCACTTAATTTTCTGTGCTGAGTCATTTTTCTTTGTGTATTTCCTTTTCCTCTTTTTCATTGTTGTTACTTTTGTACTTGCTGAGTCTTTTATGTTTTTCTTGTTTTTATTTTGACGTGTAAGATTGTTAGTTTCCTTCCTGGTTACCTTAATATTTATCCCTATTTTCCTAAGTTTAAACCAAACTTTTATTTCTTTATATTGCCTTGACTTCCTCTCCGTATGAAAGATCTATGACTAGTTTTTAGTTCCTCTTTTTTGATTTAATGCTGTCACCTTTTTTTGTCATGACTTCTCTGTTTCCTTGTTTTGAGCATTTTAGCTGTGATTTATTTTTGTAATTTCCCTATCAGAGTTGATATGTGGTTGCTCTGTCCTGTGTTCTATTCTCAGGTTGTTATCTGATGTTATTGATATTCTAACCAGAGAATTGCCTTTAGTATTTCTTGTAATTTTGGTTTCTTTTTTGCAAATTTCCTAAACTTCTGTTTATCTGGAAATGTCTTAATTTCACCTTCATATTCGAGAGACAGTTTTGCTGGATATATAATTCTTGGCTAGCAATTTTTCTCCTTCAAGGCTTTACATATGTCATACCATTGCCTTCTTGCCTGCATGGTTTCTGCTGAGTAGTCGAGCTTAGTCTTACTGACAGTCTTCGTAGGTGACTTTTCATTTATTCCTAGCCACTCTTCAAAATTATCTATCTTTGGTTTTGGCAGGTTTAATTGTAGTATGTCTTGGTTACTTTCTTTTGGGATCTACCTTTTACGATAACAGGGAAGTTTTCTGCCAACAAATTTTCAACAATCCTCTCTGTATCTTCTTTTTATTCCCCCCTGTTCTGGTACTCCAATCACTCGTAGGTTATTCCTCTTAATAGAGTCCCACATAATTCTTAGGGTTTCTTATTTCTTTAAATTCTTCTTTCTGACTTTTTCTCAAATATGTTGGTGTCAAGTGCTTTATTTTCAATCTCACTAATTCTGAATCCCATTGCCTCAATTCTGCTCTTATGAATTCCTGTTGAGTTGCCTAATTCTGAAATTTTTTTTTTAATCTTCTGGATTTCTGTTTGCTGTCTCTCTGTGGATTCTTGTAGCCTATTAAATTTGTCATTATATTCTTCTCTAATCTTCTTAAGTTCTTCTAATGCTTGGTCTGTGTGTTCCTTGGCTTGTTTCCCGTTTTGCCTGTGCTCTTTCCTGATTTCTTGAAGAGTTCTGTATATTAATCTTTTGTGTTCTACCTCTGATAATTCCAGGAAATTTCTTCATCTGGAATATTTCTTGATTCTTTGTTTTGGGAGCTTGTTGAAACCATCATGGTCTGTCTCTTTATGTGATTTGACATTGACTATTATCTCTGAGCCATAATTAGGTTATTGTATTTATTTATTTTATGTTTGCTTGCTGTGTCCTAGCTTCTTTCATTTTGTTTTGATATATCCAAATAGGCTGCTCAAGTGAGCTAGTTTGATTTTTGGCACCTTTGAAGCTGTAACATCCAGTCACAAGGTTGTTAGAGCTGTTAGTAGGTATATGAGCCCAGGAGCCAATTTACTTTTATTGTATGGATTCAGCTCAGGTGTCCAGGTAGTTGGTCACCAAGTGTGTGGTACAGGCTCTCACCTACAGTCCTAGATGAGCAGGGGTGATTGGTGTAGGCACAGATATCTGGCTGCAGTAGGGGGTCACGCACTGAGCAAGTCAGGAGACTAACGATCGCCCCTTAGTGTCTGTGAGGAAGGGGTGTTCCTGTTGCCTAGAGAGCACAGGTGGGTGGGTTTTGCAGCCAGGCACCCAGTGCTGTTGGCCATAAGTACTGGGAGGCACCAGTTATCCTTGGACCCCTGTCAAGGGTGGCTAGGTGGTACAGATGGCTCCACAAGTCCTCAGGCCCCTGATGTGTGTAGGTTATGATATGCTTAATAGGCAGAGAGGTGTTAAATGTCATGAACCTGCCTCTCTGCCCTACAGCTGAAACAATTGAATTTGGACTTCAGGTATATACCCTGTCATACTGTGCTAATGAGGGGCCTATGCTGTCAAAATAGGTCCACACAGGTTTATGCAGGGGTGAAAGTCACTCCAAGTTTGTGGACCCCTTATGCCTGTGCCTAGTCAAAGGAGCTGTTTCTGCCCTGAGTTCCCAGCTTTGAGGAACCAGCAGATTATTTTTCCCTGTGTGTTATTTGCTGCTTCTCCAAGGCCAGGAGAATCCCTCAGGACACATAATGGGTCCTACTGTTGGCCCAGGGAAAGCAGCTATCACTGAAGCCGGCTAGGGGCCTGGTTTAGAGAGGGGAGGAGTCAGGTAAATGAGGAAGAGTTTTTTTTCCAAAGGGGCATTTTCAAAGTGTTATTTTAAAATAAGTTTTGTTTCGAATGTGTCTGAAAATCAAATTGCCCGGCTGAATGTAATCTTTTTTTGTTGTTGTCTTTTTTTTTTAACTTAAGATGTGATCATTTTATTAATCTATCTCCCCTACTGCAGCATGCTGTGAGTTTTTCACCCTCCATTTGACTTCTATAGGCATCTGTTCCTATGTAAGTAACTCCCAGGATACTTTATTTGACCCAATTTAAAACTACATTTAATTAAGTTTTAATTTGACAAAAGCAGTCTCTTGGGATATGTACTTTAGAGACAAGATAAAATGAGATAATGCAGACAAAGCACATTGTACATTTTCTGGCTAAAAAATTGGTAATGATGATTATTATTGTTGTTCTTATAGTTATCATTATTATTACCTCTGGAATTATAGCAAAATTGCCATCCAACTTTCAGTATATGCTACTTTGGTGCAGGACCTTTAACAGAGAACTGAATGTTCAGACCTTGCTTTTGTTGTAGTTATGTGCCATCAAATTGGTTCCTACTCATAGCAACCCTATGGACAACAGAGCAAAACACTTCCTGGTCCTATGCCTTCCTTACAATCATTGTCATGCTTGAGCCCATTGTTGCAGTCCATCTCATCAAAGGTTTTCCTCTTTTGGGTTGACCTTCTACTTTACCAAACATGATGTCTTCTCCAGGGTCTGATCCCTCCAGGTAACATGTCCAAAGTGTGTGAGACAATGTCTCACCATCCTCGCTTCTAAGGAGCATTCTAGATGTACTTCTTCCAAGACAGAAGTGTTCTTTCTTTTGGCACTCCATGGTGTATTCAATATTCTTTGCAACACCATAAGGGCAAAAATTCTTCTTTGGTCTTCCTTATTCATAGTCCAGCTTTCACATACATATGAGGTGAAAGAAAACAACATGGCTTGTGTCAGGTGCACCTTAGTCTGCAAGGTGACGTCTTTACTTTTCAACGCTTTAAAGAGGTCATTTGCAGCAGATTTGCCCAACGCAATCCTTCTTTTGATTTCTTGACTGCTACTTCCATGGGCATTGATTGTGGATTCAAGTAAAATGAAATCCTTGACAACTTCAATCTTTTCTCAAATAATGTTTCTATTTGGTCCAGTTGTGAGGATTTTTGTTTTCTCAGTTTCAATCTTTTCTCAAATAATGTTTCTATTTGGTCCAGTTGTGAGGATTTTTGTTTTCTTTATGTTGAAGTGTAATCCATACTGAAGGCTGTGGTCTTTGATCTTCATCAGTAAGAGCTTCAAGTCCTCTTCGCTTTCAGCAAGCAAGGTTGTGTCATCTGCATAATGCAGGTCTTTAGTGAATCTTCCTCCAATCCTGATGGCACATTCTTCTTCATAGAGTTCAGTTTCTCAGATTATTTGCTTAGCATGCAAATCGAATAAGTATGATGAAAAGATACAAACCCAATGCACAGCTTATTTAACATTAAGCCACAAAGTATTTCCTTTCTTTTTCGGAAAGACCGCCTCTCAGTCTATTAACAGGTTCTTCATGAGTACAATTAAGTGTTCTGGAATTTCCATTCTTCACAATATTATCAATAATATGTTATGATCCACACGTCGAATGCGTTTGCATAGTTAATAAAACACAGGTAAACATCCTTCTGGTATTCTCTGCTTTCAGCCATGATCCATCAGACATAAGCAATGATATTCCTCCTTCTACTTCCTCTTCTGAATCTGGCCTGAATTTCTGGCAGTTCCTTGTAGAAGTACTGCTGCAGCTGCTTTCAAATGATCTTTGCAATGTTTTACTTGCATGTGATTATTGATGATATCACATGATGATTTCGACACTTGGTTGGACCACCTTTCTTAGGAATAGGCATAAATATGAACCTCTTCCAGCATTTGGCCAGGTAGGTGTTTTCCAAATTTCTTGGCATAGATGAGTGAGCACTTCCAGTGCTTCATTTGTTTGTTGAAACATCTCAATTGATATTTTGTCAACTCCTGGGGCCTCGTTTTATTGCCAGTGCCTTCCATGCAGCTAGGACCTCTTCCTTCAGTACCGTAGGTTCTTGATCATATGCTACCTCCTGAAACAGTTGAATGCTGATAAATTATTTTTGATACACTGACTCTGTGTATTCCTTCCACCTTCTTTTGATTCTTCCTTTGACATTTAATATTTTCTCAGTAAAGCCTTCAATATTGCAACTGGAAGCTTGAATTTTTTCTTCAATTCTTTTAGCTCGAGAAATTCCTAGTGTGTTCTTCCTTTTTGGTTTTCTAACTTCAGATCTTTACTTCACTTTGTCTTCTCAAGCTGCCCTTTGAAATCTTCTGTTGAGCTCTTTTACATCATCATTTCTTCCATTTGCTTAAGTTACTAAATGTTCAGGAGCAAGTTTGAGTCTTTTCTGGCATCCATTTTTGTTTTTTATTTCTTTCCTGCCTTTTTAATGACCTCTTGCTTTCTTCATGTATGATGTCCTTGATGTTATTCCACAACTTGTCTGGTCTTCGGTCATTAGCGTTCAGTGTGTCAAATCTGTTCTTGAGATGATCTCCAAATTCAGGTGGGATATACTCAAGGTTGTACTTTGGCCCTTGTGGACTTGTTTTGGTTTTCTTCCACTTCAGATTGAACTTGCATATGATAAATAGATGGTCTGCTCCAGAGTCTGTCACTGGCCTTGTTCCGACTGATGATGTTGTGCTTTTTCATTGTCTCTTTCCACAGATGTTGTTGGTTTTATTCCAGTGTATTCTATCTGGCATGGTCCACGTTTATAGTCACCATTTATATTGTTGAAACAAGGTATTTCCAGTGAAGAAGCCGTTGGTCTTGCAAAATTCTATCATGTGACCTCAAGCATCATTTCTGTCTCTGAGGGCATATTTTCCAGCTACCAATCCATCTTTGTTTCTAATTTTCGAATTCCAACCACCAGTAGTTATCAGTGCATTACGATTGCACGTTTGGTCAATTTCAGTTGGTAAAAATCTTCAGTTTTCATCTTTGGACTTAATAGTTGGTGTGCAAATTTGAGTAATAGTTGTATTAAGGGGTTTTACTTGTAAGCATACGAATATTATTCTATCACTGACAGCCTTGTACTTCAGGATAGATCTTGAAATATTCTTTTTGAAGATGAATGCAACGTCATTCCTCTTCAAGCTGTCATTCCTGGCATACAAGGTCATGTGATTGTCCGATTCAAAATGGCCAATACCACTCCATTTCAGCTTACTAATGCCTAAGCTGTTGATCTTTATGTGTTGTATTTCATTTTTGATGATTTCCACTTTTCCTAGATTCATACTTTATACATTCCATGTTCTGATTATTAATGGATGTTTGTACCTGTTTCTTCTCATTTTCAGTCATGCCACATCAGCAAATGAAGCTTGACTCCATCCACATCGTTAAGGTCGACTCTACTTTGAGGAGTCAGCTCTACCCCATCATATTTTCAGTGCCTTCTAACCTGAGGAGTTCATCTTCTGGCACTGTATCAGACAATGTTCTGCTGCTATTCATAAGGTTTTCACTGGCTAATTTTTCTAGAAGTAAACCACCAGGTCCTTCTTCCTAGTCTATTTTAGCCTGGAAGCTCAGCTGAAACCTGTCCACCTTGGGTGATGCTGCTGGTATTTGAATAGCAGCATGCAAGCTCCCACAGTAAGACAAACTGACAGATGTATGGGGTTTAGTCAGGCCTTGGTTTAGTCATGCAAGTATGTGGCTATATCAGATGCTCTTCTAGAGCAACTTGAGGTTTAATATTTGGTGTTTTTAATAGCTTATTTGAAACAAATGAAGCAGTAAAACCTTTCTGACTTTCATTTTGAGGTTTCTACATCCAATAGTTGTGTATAGCATCTGTGACAAAATTGTGGGAAAATTCGGTAAAATACATTTTATTTGTAATATCTATTTTAATTGGAAATTATCTTAGTGGACATAACTTCCTTTTTTAAGTTAAATTTTATTGTACTATGGGTGAAAGTTTATAGTGCAAATTAGTTTCTCATTTAAAAATCTATACACAATTTTTTTCTGATACTGGTTTCAATCCTTCCATAGTGTCAGCATTCTCCCCCTTTACCTCTCCACCCCAGGTTCCCCGTATCTGATCATCCAGTTTAACTGTCCCTTCCTGCCTTCTTATCTTTGCTTTTGGGCAGGAGTTGCCCATTTGGTCTCATGTACTTGATTTAATTAAAAAAAGCATGTTCCTCATGTGTTATTATTATTGTTTTTGTTTGGTAAGCCTGTCTAATCTTTGGCTGAAAGGTAGATTTTGGGAGTGACTTCAGTTCTCAGTTATTAGGGTGTCCTGGGACCACAATCTTGGAGGTTCCTTCAGTCTCTGTCAGATCAATAAAGCTGGCCTTTTATTTTTATTGTGAATTTGAATTTTGTTCTACATTTTTCTCCTTCTCTGTCTGGGACCCTGTATTTTGATCTCTGTCAGAATGGTCTGGGGTAGCAGCAGGGCACCATCTAGTTCTTCTAGGCCCAGGGTTGTGGGGGCTGTGGTTCATGTGGTCTATTAGACATTTGGACTAATATTTTCCTTGTAACTGCGGGTTAATTCACTCTCCTTTGCTCCAGATGGGATGGAACCAATAGATGTATTTTAGATGGCCACTTTCAAGCTGTTAAACCCCAGACTCTACTCACCAATGTAGGATTTGGAACATTTTCTTTATGAGCTATGTTCTGCCAATTGACCTAGATGTCCCCCAGAACCATGGTCCCCAGCTCTCAGCCCTAGTAACTCAGCCCCTCAAGGTGTTTGGCTGTATCTAGGAAGCTTTTATGACTTTGCCTTGGTCAAGTTGTGCTGACTTCCCCTATATCGTGTGTTGTCTTTCCATTCCCCAAAGTTACCACTTGTCTACCATATATTTAGTAATTTCTCCTCCCCACCCGCTCACTCCCTAGTAACCATTGCACACTTTTTTTTCTGTGTGTAAACCTTTTCTTGCTTTTTTGTAATAATGGTCTCAAACAAGTTTGTCTTCTTGTGATTGACTTATTTCACTCAGCATTCATCCATGTTGTGAAATGTTTCATGGATTCATCATTGTTCTTTATTGGTCCGTAGAATTCCAGTGTGTGTATGTATCATAGTTCATTTATCCATTCATCTGTTGATGGGCACCTAGGTTGTTTCCATCTTTTTGCTATTGTGAATAATACTGCAGTGAACATGGGTGTGTATATGTCTATTCCCATGAAGGCTCTTATTTCTCTTGGATATATTCCTAGGAGTTGGGTTGCTGGATCGTATGGTATTCTAGCTTTTTCAGAAGGCACCATAGCATTTTCCATAGTGATTGTACCATTTTACATTCCTTCTAACAGTGCATGTTTGTCTTAGAATGGGTTCTCTAAAGAAGCAAAACCAGTAGAGTATATATTTATATATAAATATAATTTGTGGACTTGTTAATGAAGATCAAAGACCACGGCCTTCAGTATGGATTGTACCTCAACATAAAGCAAACAGAAATCCTCACAACTGGACCAATGAATGACATCATGATGAATGGAGAAAAGAATGAAGTTGTTAAGGATTTCATTTTACTTGGATCCACAATCAACAGCCATGGAAGCAGCAATCAAGAAATCAAACAACACATTACATTGGGTAAATCTGCTGCAAAGGACCTCTTTAAAGTGTTGAAAGGCAAAGATGTCACCTTTAAGACTAAGATGTGCCTGACCCAAGCCACGGTATTTTCAATTGCATCATATGCTTGTGAAAGCTGGACAATGAATATGGAAGACTGAAGAAGGATTGACGCCTTTGAATTGTGGTGTTGGCAAAGAATATTGAATATACCATGGACTGCCAAAAGAAAGAACAATTCTGTCTTGGAAGAAGTACAACCAAAATGCTCCTTAGAAGCAAGGATAGTGAGACTGAGGCTTAAATATTTTGGACATGTTGTTAGGAGGGATCAGTCCCTGAGAAGAACATCATGCTTGATAAAGTACAGGGTCAGTGGAGAAAAGGAAGACCTTCAACGAGATGGATTGACACAGTGGCTGCAACAACGAGCTCAAGCATAACAACGATAGTAAGGATGGTGCAGGACCGGACAGTGTTTTGTTCTGTTGTACATACTGTTTCTATGAGTCAGAACTGACTCGACAGCACCTAACAACAACAACGACATATATATTTGTATAGAGAGAGAGAGAGAGAAATAGAGAGAGAGATTTATATCAAGGAAAAGGCTCACGCAGTTCTTACAGGCTGTAATGTCCCAAGTCTATGAGGCAGGAAAGGCAATTCTCCTGACTCATGTAGCCACAGGGCTCACCTGCATTCCAGACATGCCCTTCTTTACCTCCATTATGTAATATCCACCTGATTTCCTTTTGATAATCAGGACCAATCACACCAGCCAGTATGGTAACTTTCTTTTTTGCCTGTTGATCCAGAGACATAAGGAGCCCAAAGTGTTCAGTTCAATGGAATCAGTGAAGTGTCTCCAGGTGGGAGCATTCCTCCCTTTGGAACTAAAACCTCTAGACCTACAGAGCATAAGGTTGAAGGGACAGGAAGCAAAAATCTTGCCAGTGGTCACTAGGGGTAATAGTGAGTGACGCCATTTCCATTTCCACTCATGAATCCTGGCTATGGGAGAAACAGCATCATATATTGGATGCTAGGTTAGAGCATATACAGCCTCCTGGAGAACATTGCCCCAACCCTGCAAGGTATACAACCTAGCTGGCACTGTAGTTGTGTCTTGAGAAGCCCATTTCATTGTTCTATCAAACCAGCTGCTTCAGGATGTTGGGGAACATGGTAAGACCATTGAATTCCATGAGCCTGGGCCCACTGCTACACTTCATTTGCTGTGAAGTAAGTCCCTTGATCCAAGGCAGTGCTGTGTGGGATACCATGACAGTGGATAAGGCATTCCGTAAGTCCACGGATGGTAGTTTTGGCAGAAGAATTGCATGCACGGAAGGCAAATTCATATCCACAGTAAATGTTTATTTCAGTAAGAACAAAACCCTGCCCTTTCCATGGTGGAAGTGATCCAATGTAATCAACTTCCCACCAGGTTGCTGGCTGATCACCTCCAGGGATGGTACCATCTCAGGCACTCAGTGTTGGTTTCTGTTACTGGCAGATTGTGCACTTAGCAGTGGTTGTAGCCAAGTAGGCCTTGGTGAGTGGAGACCCACGTTGTCGGGCCCATGCATAACCTCCATCCCTGCTAACATGGCCACTTTGTTCATAAGCCCATTGAACAAAGATGGGAGTAGCTGGGAAAAGAAGATGGCTGGTTTCCACAAAGGCATCGTCCTAGCCACTTGATTGTTAAAATTCTCCTCTTCTGAGGTCATTCTTTGGTGAGCATTCTCATGAGATACAAATATCTTCACTTCTTTGGCCCATTCAGAGAGGTCTATACACATACCTCTTCCCCATAAATCCTTGTCTCCAATTTTCCAATAATTTTCCTTTGAAGTCCCTGACAATCCAGCTGAACCATTGGCCGCAGCCCATAAATCAGTACACAGTCACACATTTGGCCATTTCTCCTTCCAAGAAAAGTGAACAACCAGGAACACTGCTTGAAGTTCTACTCCTTGGGAAAATTTCTCTTCACCACTATCTTTCAGAATGGAGCTGTAGTGCTGCTGCTGTCCACTTTCAAGTACTGCCTGCATATTACACAAACCATCTGTAAATCAGGCACAAGTTTTCTCTTCTTCAGTCAACTGATTATAAGGAACTCTCATGAGGCCATAGCTGCATACCAGTTACAATGAGGTGTATTTATTTGCTCAAGCAAAGAGAGTACATCTGGAATAGCAGCTGCAATTGGAGTAACCACCTGGTTAAGTTTTCAATAATTCACTGTCATTTTCCAAGATCCATCTGTTTTTTTCACAGGCCAAATAGGTGAGTTGAATGGAAATGTGGCGGGAATCACCACCCCTGCATCCTTCAAGTTCTTAATGGTGGGAGTAATCTCTGCAATCCCACCAGGAATGTGGCATTGTTTTTGGGTTACTATTTTCCTAGGTAAGGGAAGTTCTAATGGCTTCCATTTGGCTTTTCTTACCATAATAGCCATTACTCCATTTTTCAGGGATCCAATGTGGGGGTCCTGCCAGCTGCTGAGTATGTCTATTCCAATTATGCACTCTGGAACTGGGAAAATCACTACAGGATGGGTTTAAGGACCCACTGGACCTACTGTGAGACTGACATGGGCTACGACTCTATTAATAGCCTGGCCTCCATGTGCCCCATTCTCATTGGTGGGTCACAGTGGTGTTTTGGGTCTCCTGGAATTAGTATCAGTTCAGAGCCAGTATCCAGTAATCTCTGAAAAGTCTGATTATTTCCTTTTCCCCAATGACCAGTCACTCTCGTGAAAAGCCAAAGATCCTTTGGGGGAAGTCTGGGAGAAGGATTAACAGTATAAGTTTTTGGCAGTGTATTGGAGCCCTTCCTCAAGGGTACCCAGCCTCCCCTTCAATCAAGGGGTTGTGGATCTGTAAACTCACTCAAGTCTGGGAATTATTGAGGGGCCTCGACTATTCTGGTGATTCAATTTAGACTGCTGTTCACCTGAACTAGAATTCACGCAGTAGTACAGATCAAGTAAATATTTAGTAGATTTCCTATCTATTTCACTCCTAGATACACCGTGACTAAGTAGCCAACACCATAAGTCCGTATGAACCAGACTATTCTGATTACTGCTTTGACTCTGCTTTCCATTATGGTAACCATACCAACCTTGTCTTTGTCGATTGAGTGCCACCACTTGGCCCCTACCATCACAGGCTCCAATCGGTTCCATTGTAGTTAGATGTCTTAATTCAGTTAGGGCAGTTCCCACTGTCAAATCTGAGTTACATAAAAGAGCAATCACAGCAGTCTTCAAGGATACTGGGACTCCCTTCACAAATTTGTTCCTCACCGTTGTGGCAAAAGATGTGTCCTCTGGGCATTCCATGTGTGGGTCTGTGGGTCTACCATGATAAATGCACTCTAGCATGCCAATTTCCCTAAGCCTTTGGATATTTTCTACAGTATACCAAGGCAGGTCTGGTACTTCAACTTGATTTAGTGTAGGCCACCACGCAATTCATGCTTCAGCAACTCAACCAAATAAACTATTAGATCCTTTCATAACTTCTTGAGCTGAATCATTGACTGAAGAATCTGTGCTTAGTGAGCCCATATCAATAAGTTCAGGCTGATTCATCTTTATGTTCCTTACACCATTGTCCCACACCTTTAATAGCCATTCCCACACATATTCCCCAGGTTTCTGTTTGCACATATTAGAAAAGTTGAGCAGTTCTTTCAGAGTGTAGAATATCTCCTCCTGGGTTACACTTTGTACTTCACCTTTTGGGACTCACTGGAACTTAAATCTAGTTATAGGTCTAGAAGCAAAAATTGGTGGGGAATTGTTTTGAGAACATTCAGCATTGTCTTGTAAAGCAACTGCCTCAGGTGATGTTGCAGGCCATGACTCAGACAAAGTTGTTTTAGATGCAGCTGGGTTAATCTCATTAGATGGGAGCAGAGGGGCTAATGTTTCATTTGGCAGGAGTGATTCAATGAAATTTAGAGGCTCAGTGTCTTCAGCTTCCTGATTATTTGGCCATATATCCCCATCCCAGGTTTAAGGATTCCAATTCTTCCCAATCAATGCCCTCACTTTAACTTCAGACACCTCTTGAGGTTGGCGGTTGAGTTGGTGCTGTAATTCAGCCACTTTCACAGTAGGACTCTGGGTTTCATTTTTGGCAATATCAGCTCTGTTAGTACAAGAAATAAGACTTTCTTTTAAGGCACAAGTGGAAAATTTGAGGTCATTTATGCATTGCTTGAACTTTGAACCCCTGAACTCATCTCTTTCTTTCACCAGTTTTTCTTGTGAAAGTAGGACCAATCAACCAGTTTCCTTATACTTTTCATTATGACAAAATGTGTCATCCATGCAATCACCCAGAGCCTCTCTTTCACCAATACCTAATCTTTTGATGATGATATTTGTGTATTTGAATTGCCACCTTATGCCATGGATTAGCAGTGCCCTCTTTACTGCTGGAAGCAGAATCATCAATGTCTTGAAAACTAACAAGACCCGAGAACCATATTAGAAAACTCATCCTTACAATTTTGTTTCTCTAGAACCATTCTCAGTACCAAATGTCTTAGGCTGGGTTCTCTAGAGAAGCAAAATCACTAAAGTGTGTGTGTGTGTATATATATATATATATATAAAACACACACATATTTATATATATATATATAAAACACACACATATTTATATATATATATGTTTTTATATATATACACAGAGAGAGAGTTATATCAAGAAAATGGCTCAAGAGGTTTTTAGAGGCTGTAACATCTCAAATCTGTAGGGGCAGTAAAAAAGGATTCTTCTGATTCACATAGCCAGAAGGGCTGGTTAACCCAAGATCAGCAGACCAGAGGGTAGGGCTGTAGTAGGCTATGAAGATTGACAAATCTCAAGGTCAGCATGCAAGCTGCTACCTCAAGTCCCAAGAGCTGGAGGTCAGAGGAACAGGAACAAGCTACAGGTTCTAGAACAAGCAAAAGCCCTGACAAGGTGAAAAGGAAGAGCTGAGTGGCTGAAGGCAGAAAGATGAAGGCTGAAGGGATGGTGAGCCACCACAGGCTCTACTCCCACTGGTACCACTCAGCAGATCCCATCATGGGGGTGATCACATATCAAATTCCAACAGGGAAGTATTCACAACATTATACGACAGCCAAATAACTCAGAATCATGGCCCAGCCAAGTTGACACACAATCTTAATCATCACACTGTTGTTGCTGTTGTTGGGTGCTATAGAGTTGTTTTCTATCCTGTGCCATCCTCACACCCTCACAATCATTGTTATACCTGAGCCCGTTGTTGCAGCCACCGTATCAATCCATCTTCTTGAGGGTCTTCCTCTTTTTCTCTGACGCTTTACTTTACCAAACATGATGTCTGTCTCTAGGGACTGGTCCCACCTGATAAAATATCCAAAGTATGTGAGATGAAATCTTGCTATCCTTCCTTCTAAGGAGCAGTGCATAAGAGTTCCAATCTCCCTGCAACCTCTTCAATATTCTGTTTTTTTGGTGAGTGCTGGTAATGTTGGGATGAGGTGGAATCTCATTGTGGTTTTGATTTGTATTTATCTAATGGCTAATGATCTCGAACATTTCCTCATTTTTCAGTTAGCCACCTGGAATGTCTTCTTTGGTGAAGTATCTGTTCATATCCTTTGCTCATTTTTTAATTGGGTTATTTGTGTTTTTGTTGTTGAGGTGTTGAAGTGTTCTGTCGATTTTAAAGATTAAAGCCTTGTCAGATATGTTGTAGCCCAAAATTTTTCCCAGTCTGTAGGTTCTCTATTTACTCTTTTGGTGAATTCTTTTGATGAACATGTTTAATTTTGGGTATTCCCAGTTACCTAATTTATCTTCTGTTGCTTGTGCTTTGTTATTTACAGTTTGTATTGTTTTTATGCCATGTGTTAGATCACCTAGAGTTGTCCCTATTTTTTCTTTCACGATCTTTATCATTTTAGGTTTTATATTTAGGTCCTTGGTCCATTTTGAGTTAGTTTTTGTGTACGGTGTGAGTTGTTTGCATTCTTATTTGATTCTAAGATTTTTTTAATTCCCTAATTCCCTCTAACCATTTTTGATTTCTTCTATTAAGCAAGCTGTTACTAAGTTGCCATGTATTTGATTTTTTTTTTTTCCTTGCTGTTTGTTATTGATTTCTACTTTTATGGTATTGTGATTAGAGAGAATGGTTTGTAGTTTTTCAGTGTTTTCGATTTTATTAAGGGTTATTTTGTGGTCTAAAATGTGGCCTATTCTGGAGAATGTTCCATGTGCTGTCGGAAAAGAATGTGTATTTTGTGCTTTTGCGCGGAGTGTACTATATGTGTATATGAGGTCAAGTTGGTTGATTGTGGATTTTAGATCTTCTGTATTTTTGTTGAATTTCTTTCTAGATATTCTCCCTTTACTGAGAGGGGTGTGTTGAAGTCTCCTACTACTGTTATGAAACCGTTTCTCTTTTCAGTGCTTTCAGAGTGTATTTTATGTATTTCAGAGCCCTGTCATAGGCTATGTAGGTATTTATTAAGGTAATGTCTTCTTGGTGGATTGTCCCTTTAATCATTATATAATATTCTTCTTTGTCTTTTATGGATGTTTTTGCCTTGAAGTCTATTTTATCTGAGATCAGTATTGTCACTCCTGCTCTTTTTTGGCTACTGTTTGCTTGATCTCTCTCTCTATATATATTTTCTATCCTTTGATTTTTAATATGTTTATGTCTTTGTGTCTGAGGTATGTCTCTTGTAGACAGCATATTGATGGGTCATTTTTTTTTTTTTTTTTAGTCTATTTTGCCACTCTGTCTTTCTATGGTAGGGAGCATTTAAGCTTTTTACATTCAGTGTGATTATCAATAGATATGATTTTATTGCTGTCATATTGTTGTGATTTTTTTTCATGGTGCTGACATTTTCTTTGTTCCTATTAATTTCCTGTGCTGAGTTCCTTTTGTTTGTGGATTTTCTTTTCCTTTCTTTTGTTATTGGAGATTTTGTGTTTACAGAAATTTTATATATGTATTTTTTTATTTCGATGAGTAACTTTGTTAACTTTCTTTATGGTTGCCTTGAAATTTATCCTTATAGTCCTAAGTTTGAACCAGTCTTTCATTATTTGATATCACCTTGACTTCCTCTCCATTTAATAGTTTTATACCTACACTGTTTATTTCCCCCTTTTATTGTTTTGACATTGTCCTTATTTACAGGCTGATGTCTCTCTTTCCATGTTTTAAATCTCTTAGTTTTGTTTTGTTATTGAGAGTTCTTTAATTAAGTTCATGTCTGGCTGGTGCTGTCCTATATCCTATATTCAGGTTGTTTTCTGGTATTATTTGTTCTCTAAACAAAGGACTCCCTTGAATATTTCTTGTAAGTTTGTTTTGTTTTTATGAATTCCTTTAATTTTTGTTCCTCTGGAAATGTCCTAATTTCACCATTGCATTTGAAATAGTTTTGCGGGATATTTATTCTTGACTGGCATTTTTTTTTTCTTTCAAGGTTTTATATACATCATCCCATTACCTTCCTGCCTGCATAATTTCTGCTGAATAATCAGAGTTTAGTCTTATTATCCACCACATCTCTATCAGTTTGTCAGAATGTGGTGGTTTGTGTGTTGTTGTGATACTAGAAGCTTTGCCACCATTATTTCAAATACCATAGGGTCACCCTTAGTGAACTGGTTTCAGCAGAACTTTCAGACTAAGACAGAACAGGAAGAAGATCTGGCAGTTTACTCTTGAAAAAAAATTGGCCAGCAGAAACCTAATAAATACCAATGGAACACTGTCTGATATAGTGCTGGGAGATGAGCTTCTCAGGTTGTAAGGCACTCAAAATACAACTGGGGAAGAATGGCCTCCTTAAAGTAGAGTCGACCTTGATGACATGGATGGAGCCAAGCTTTCAGGATCCTCACTTTCTGATGTGACAAGAAAAAAATGAGAAAAAACAGTGAAAAATATCCATTAATAATTGGAATGTGGAATGTAGGGAGTATGAATGAATCTAGGAAAATTGGAAATCATTAAAAATGAAATGGAATGCATGAACATTGATAGCTTAGGCATCAATGAGCTGAAATGGAGTGGTATTGGCCATTTTGAACCAGACAATTATATGGTCTACTATGCTGGGAATGACAAATTGAGGAGGAATGGTGTTGTGTTCATTGTCAAAAAGGACAGTTCAAGATCTATCCTGAAGTACTATGCTATCTCTATAAGGAAGGCCAGTTAATAGTACTATTACTCAAATTTACACACCAACCACTAAGGCCAAAGATGAAGAAATTGAAGGTTTTTTACCAATTTCTGCAGTCTGAAATTCATCAAGTACGCAATTAAGAAGTATTGATAATTACCAACAATTGGAATGCAAATGTTGGAAACAAAGAAGGGTTGGTAGTTGGAAAATATGACCTTCATGATAGAAACAACTCAGGGAATTGCATGACAGAATTTTGTAAGACCAATGACTTCTTCATTGAAAATACCTTTTTTTACCAACATAAATGGTGACTATAAACATGGACCTCACCAGATGGAATACACAGGGTTAAAATCAACAACATCAGTGGAAAAAGATGATGGAAAAACTCAACATCATCAGTCAGAACAAGGCCAGGGGCCAACTGCAGAACAGACCATCAGCTGCTCATATGCAAGTTTAAGTTGAAGTGGAAGAAAATTAGAACAAGTCCATGAGACCCAATGTAAGACCTTGAGTATATCCCACCTGAATTTGGAGACCATCTCAAGAATAGATTTGATGTGTTGGACACTAATGACCAAAGACCAGACAAGTTGTGGAACGACCTCAAGGACATCATACATGAAGAAATCAAGAGGTCATCAAACGGACAGGAAAGAAGAAAAGTCCAAAATGGATGTCAAAAGAGAATCTGCAAGTTGCTTTTGAAGGTAGAGTGGCTAAAGTGAAAGGAAGAAACGATAAAGTCAAAGAGCTGAATGGAAGATTTAAAAGGGTATCTCGAGAAGACAAGGTAAAGTATTATAATAAAATGTGCACGGTCCAGGAGAGAGAAAGCTAAAAGGGAAGAATAGACTTGGCATTTCTCAAGCTGAAATAAGTGAAGAAAAAATTCAAGCCTTGAATTGCAGTATTGAAGAATTCTACAGGGAAAATATTAAATGACACAGGAAGCATCAAAAGAAGATGGAAGGAATTCAGAGTCACTGTACCTAAAAGAATTGACCAACATGCAGCCATTTCAGGAGGCAACATATGATCAAGAACCGATGGTATTGAAGGAAGAGGTACAAGTTGCACTGAAGGCACTGGTAAAAAACAAGGCTTCAGGAATTCACAGAATACCATTGAGATGTTTCAACAAAAAAGATGCAGAGCAGATGGTGTTCACTTCTGTATTCCAAGAAATCTGGAATATAACTATCTGGCCAGCCAACTGGAAAAGATCCATATTTGTACCCATTTCAAAGAAAGGTGATCCAACAGAATGCGGGAATTATCTAACAGTATCATTAATATCACAAACAAGTAAAATTTTGCTGTAAAATCTTTCAAAAGTGGTTGCAGCAGTGCATTTACAGTGAACCATCAGAAATTCAAGCTAGATCCAGTGGCTGCAACAATGGGCTCAAGGATAACAGCAATTGTGAGGTTGGTCAGGACTGGGCAGTGTTTCATTCTGTTGTACATAGGGTCATTATGAGTCAGAACGGACTCCATGGCACCTAACAATAACAACAGTTGTGTTGTTTCCCCTTCGAATGTCACTTTTGCATTTTTCACTAGCTGCACTCAGGATTCTTTATCTTGGTTTCTTCAAGTGCGATTATCATATGTCTTAGTGACTTTCTTTTGGGGCCATACTCTACGGGGTTTGTTAAACTTCTTGGGTTGTCAGCTTTTTGACTTTGTGGTATTTGGGAAGTTTTCTCACCATCAAATCTTCAACAATCTTCTATGTGTTTTCCATTTTCTCTCCAGTTCTGAAACACTGATATTGTGCAAATTTTTGCTCTTAATTGTGTTTGACATAATTCTTAGTTTTCTTCATTTTTTCTCTGATTTTTCCTCAGACAAAGTGGCTTCCATGCATTTTTGTTAATCTTGCTGATTGTGTCTTTCATTCTTTCAAATTTGCTCCTAAAATCTTCTACTGAGTTGTACAGTTTAGAAATTTTTTTGATTATTCTTTGGATTTTGTTGCTGTTTTTGTATGGTTTCTAATTGTTTATTTACTGAGACATTTTGTTCTGGTATTATTTTCCTGAATTCTTCTATTGCTTTGTGTTTTCCTTGGTTTTTGCTGTGTTTTCATTTTCTTTGTTTTCCATGATTTTGTCTATTTTTCCCTTGGTTTTATCTGTGTTTTCCTTGATCTCTCTCCCAATCTCTTAGAAATTCCTAAATGTTAGTCTTTTGAATTCCATGTAAGGTTGTTCTACTGCCTTTTGTTCTATTGAAAGGATATCTGATTCTTTCTTTTTTTAGTCATTGCTGGAGCCACCTTCTCCTTTTTTTTTTTTTTTTTTTACATGTTTTGATATGGTCTTCTGTTTCTGAGACATTAAGGTATTATTTTCTATTTTTATTTACTGTGTCCTGTTTTTTGTTTTGTTTTGTTTTGCTATGTCAGGGTAGATGGGCCAGCTGTGCTCTGCTTCTTGCCCATCTGTTGGTATGACAGCTCTCACCACTTTGTTTGGGTGGGCAAGGCAGCAGCAAGAAAAGGAGCCTATTTTGCTTTTCACTGGCTTAGTGAGGTGTCTGAGGGCTGACTGCGTAGGCACTGTCTGCTTTCTGATGTTGATCAAGTGGTGTGTGAGCATGCACAGCTCCTTGTCAGATGGGCAGGGGTGTTGGATAGGGAGTGGTACGAGTTCACCTCCCATCTTTCAGCAGCTGGTCAAGTGGCAGGAGGGAGGGGCGGTGTGGACCTGGTAGGACAGCAGGCCGAAGTGCCGGAGACACTATAGCTGTGGCAGTGCAGCAGGGGCCAACAGGAAGGTAGAGGAAGGTGGCATATGCAGCAGAAGGGTGATGGATGGGATAGCGTGTTTCTCTGGTTACCAGCACTCTGTTTCCTGTTGGCAGATTCATGAAGTTGCCTTCTCATATTTCCTGTCCACAGTTGTTGCTGGCTTTTTTCCAAGATGGTGATGCTGTGCCGTGTTAGTTGGTAGCGGAGTCCACTCCATATCTCTCCTTGTTGTCTGTTTTCTGTCAATTTCTTCTTCCATTTGGTGTTTAATCTAGTTCTTTGTACATTCATTTGATGCTTACAGTTCCAGGGTTGATATTTGTATATGTTTTACTTAGTTTTTCAGGTCCTTGCTGCAGAGGGACAACAGGCTATGGCTGTCTAGGGCACCATGTTGGCTCTTTCTCTCAGTGATGTTTACTTCTTTAGAAAATACAGAACAAAATATCCTGGACAAAATCCTGGCAAAAGATTCTTTTAGGAACAATCCTGTATTATATAAGAGGTAGAATTAATGACCTAACAATATATCTTCATATCCAAATTTAAACCATTTTCCATATTGTGTGCTTTTCTTTGGACAATTTTTAATCTAGATTTTAAAAAAATGAACAGAAATTTCAACACATGAAAAAACTACTGATGTTGACTTTCATAAAATGAGCCATGAAAATATTTTCAATATAGTAATAATTATTACAAATTTTGCCTACTAATTGTTAGTTACTAATTATTACTTTTTTCTTTTATTTTCTTCCCTTGTCAAGAAATTACCAAATTTCCAAATCTATAGATTGTGACATATAAAAAATGTGTGAAACCTGGTTGTGTGAACCTTCCTGGACCTCAGTTTTCCTCCATTCAAAACAGAAGGAATTGGATTGAATGAGATCTCAGTTCCCTTCCTGGCTCTCTATATAGTACCTATCTACAACAGCTCTGCTTGTGTATGTGCAGATAGATAGCTAATGATCTCAGTGCCTAGTCAACCAATGGGATAGCACCATAGGTCCCCAAGCCTTTATCCAAGATATTCTAGGTCTGAACTTTTTTCTCAATTTCAGAAATCTGATTTTTTTTTTCTTTTGAATTTTAGGAAGAAGTACAACCAGAATGCTCCTTAGAAGCAAGAATGGCAAGGCTTCATCTCATGTACTTTGGACATGTTATCAGGAGGGAATGGTCCCTTGAGAAGAACATCAGGCTTGGTAAAGTAGAGGGTCAGTGAAAAAGAAGTCAACCCTCAATGACATGAATTATCACAGTGGCTGTGACCATGGGCTCAAAAATAGCAAGAATTGTGAGGATGGTGCAGGACTGGCAATGGTTTGTTCTGTTGTACATAGGGCCCCTATGAGTCAGAACCAACTCAACATCTGACAACAACAATTGCATTGCTAATACAGTGTATTATATAAGACATCCAGCAAGCTCTGGAACAATTCTCCATTATCAAAAACATTAACAACTCTTCAGCATCTTTATGACTACCCCCATTAAAAAAAAAAAACGGTAGTAAATAGGTGCTATAAGTAGCATCTCATCAATTCAGGTAAGTTGCTGTGGCCAAATGAGTTATGAGAAAAAACTTTTTTTTGTCACTGTATTTTCAATTTCAGAATTGTAGAGAAGGAATTGTGATAGCTTTTTCTATAATAATAAAAATTCAGATATAAATGTGATTGACAATTAGCATCCACCCTCCACGGAAGTCTATTCTCAAATTGAGGGAATTGGAGGAAAGTTCTTATCTGGGGAAGGGTGAGTATTTGCTTGTGGGTGCACGTGGGACTTTCTCAGTCACTATTTACTTTGTTGGTTCCAGTATAATTTTTACTCTCTTTACTTTTATTTATTTATTTATTTTTTATGGCAATGCAAACATACAAACTGACTGAAAGAAAACTGAGTTTTATTAATTTTGCAATAGCCCACATTTTAAGCTAGGCTCCTAAATGAGTGGTTGTCAGCTAGAACCCACCTACTGCTTCACAGGAGAAAAGACCTAGCAACCTGCTCCTCCAAAGATTACAGCCTAGGAAGCCCTCCAGGACAGTTCTACACAGTCGAATAGAATCACTATGAATTGGAATTGACTCAATGGCACACAGCAACAACACACGTCAAGCAATATAATTATTTAGACCTCACTTACTGAAGCGTTTTATAAGGGAACCATCAGCAATTTATAAACTCTATTGTGTATCTGAGAATAAATGAAAACCATCCAAATGACAACAAACAGAGGCTATTACTCATAGCTTGCTATAGCAAGGGAGTCAGCCACCATTACTTAATGTTTGTCAGAGACTCAAAGCCAAGCAGCGGAGTGAGAAAGCTTTAAAGTGGGAAAAATGGAAGGCTTCAGGCATCCTCTGATTGGAGGCTGTTGGCAAGAGAAATCTGGATTGGGCTAGCTAGAAGCAAAGCATCCTATGTGAGTGGTTATTGTTGTTTTTATGTGCCATCTAGTCAACTCCCACTCATTAAAACCCTATATGACAGAGTAGAACTGCCCCATAGGGTTTCCTAGGCAGATCACCAGGTCTTTTCTCCTGCAGAACCACTAGTGGGTTCTAGCTGTTGACCTTTCAGATAAGCTAAGCGCTTAACCATTACGATACTAGAGCTCCTTATGTGAGAGTTTAGGGGAGCATATTTGTTTCTCTCTGCTTGGTCCTAAGTTGAAAGTGAGGGCAAAAATTAGGGAAGAATTTCCCAAGACCCGACTTTTTGGGCTGACTGCTGCAGAGGTTGTGGGTCAGAGTTCAAATTTTATAGACGACCTGGTGATTGTATTTTCAGCCTCTCAGTTCCAGTAAGTTCCATAAAGAAGTTCCAGTGGTAGTTCCAGAATTTCTAAAAAGGAAAGACTTAAAGGGGTAATTTTATGGATGGAGAGACTAGGAGGCAGGTTTCAAAGCTTTATTTGCTAGAAAACACCCCCTAGCTTTACTTAGGTAATTTGCTTATTTTGGAACTGCTTTGGCCTAGGGCATGCTGGACACTAGGAGGCTGGTGGTGAAGGCTCCAGTGCTTCCTGTAGGACCATGGCTGGGAGATGCTTTCTTGTGTTAAATTTAATTCATTCTCATCAAGCAGCTGACATGAACATTCTTAATATAGCTGAACATCAAAATGGTTCTAAGAGCAGCCAAGATTTTCAAATATTAAATAAAACAGTCTCTTTTCATGCAAAATTCTGTACTAATGAAGTGCGCTATCAAATAATTTGCTTTGCAGGTCTCAAGGAAGATCTTGAGGAAATGGTGAATGGGAAGAAGGGTGAAAGAATAGAAATATTGACAAGAGAGATGCACCAATGAACTTCTGAGTTACTTGAACAAAATCAAATACTTAGTATGAAAATGAACTATTAGTCAAACCAATTGATTTATGAGATGAATGGTCCATTCAGAATAAAAGTAATGATATTAAATGGCAGAATAACTGCATTTGAGGTTATCGAAAAGAAAGGAAATCTCTGCAGTGTCTAAAGTTAATGGTCTGCTCCTGCCCTGCTATCAGCTTTCTTCATTCAGAATGTATTTTTTTCTCTTTCACCATCTATGGAATACTAATATCTATATATCTATTGGATTACTTCACACATCACAGTAAAACAAAATTATTATGTGAATATTATACCCATATTTTGAATACTCCCTGAAGTGCCTTCTTGGTGATCAGAGTGATATTTCATTTAATATGTGAAGATAGTCATTTTTCAAATGAAGGATTTCTAATATACACAGCACCTAAATATATATCTTTTTATATTTTTATAAAGATTTTCATCTGAGGCTTTCAAATCTCATTGTTGCCTTAAGTTTATTTTCTATCTAAACCAAGAGCCTACGCTAAAGACGCAGGCACAATGTAGCTTCCCATTGTAATTATTAGGAACTGTGAAGGGTCTAAGATTTTACCTTCTTGCAACCAAGAAGTTAGGCTGCAACAGTTTCATGGATGCAAGCAGAAGACATGAAACTCCTGAGTTAGAGACAAAGGACTTTATTACTCATGGTGCAGCAGACAACTTGAGCATCCTGTTTGGTGAGTTAGTGCCATGTGTCCCCTAAGCCCTCCAGAGTTGATGCATACATGTGCAGCAGGTGGTGTTGCAAGAGAGGAACTCAACTTTGAGAATCCATTTTTTTGGGAGGAAAGGGGCAGAAAGTATACCTTTGTTCCAGATGGGATGCTATTTCCTTGTTAGGCTGTTTGCTATACAAATACTCTTGAAATGATAGAAACAAAAGGCAGCCAGGGCATCTGCTCCCTATAACTGCTATTGCACTATAATAGCAGAGGTGTGACAGAGACCTTATGGCCCTCAAAGCCTAAGATAATTACTGTCTGGACCTTTATAAAAACAGTTTGCCAACCCCTGCCATAAACCTTCAGAGTCTAGGGTAAGGTAGAAAGCCTGGTGGCTTTTTATTCGGAGCGTGTGTTGCCCTTTTACCTGGCCTGGGGCATTAATCAAGTACAGGAAGGTATATTATCAAATGAACAGACTTGGTCTTGACCCACAAGGAAGCCATCTAGAGCAGTTCTGTCATCTATAACGCCTTGGCTAGTGAGTTGATCGTGACATGACTACCTTCACAGGCTGAGGTGGTGTCACTGGTCACTTCAGCTAAAGTCAGAAAAATTTCTTATGACATTTTCTAATGGTATGGCTTCCATTGTATGGATAATGGACCATAAAATGTGCATAAATAACAATTGTTTTATCTCTCTGGGAAGCTTCCCTGAGTAGACCAGGATAGCTTCATTCTGAGAATCTTCATGGTCATCTGAGGGCCGTACTATTTACTGGTGTTGTTTTCTTAACCACTTGAAGGTCAACTATGATAACCCCTAAGGTGAAATTTGCTGTTTTGGGAAGGAAAGCAAGTTACCTGGGTTCCATACAGGAAGCACAGTCCCAGGGGTACAGGTTGACAGAGTCTCCATCATGGCCCCCCAGCCTGTTGTTAGGTCTTAGGGGTCCCAGTTCAGTTCTAATAATTGAGTCCGTTCCTTGTGTTTGAGGAAATGCATGAAAGAAGTCCATCTAAAGTGTCCTATTTGTCCATACCACCAACAAGGTGGCATTCATACAACACATGAACTAACTTATTAACAGGTATAGTACTATATGGTACTATAGTGGAAACCCTGATGGTGTAGTGGTTAAGTGCTATGGCTGCTAACCAGAGGGTTGGCAGTTCAAATCCACCAGATGCTCCTTGGGAGCTCTATGGGGCAGTTCCACTCTATCCTATAGTTTCGCTATGAGTTGGAATCGACTTGACGGCAATGGATTTTTTTTTTTTTAATAGGAATAGTGGTAGGTAAACTTCTGGAGGTGTTGATAGGTGTTTGGAGGTGTTGAAAAGTGCAGGAATAGGGCTTTTTCCTGATGTTTCCAATAGATTTTTCACAAAGTTAAAGAGAAAAGTGATCATGGACAGAGCCATCTGATGGGAGACAGCCGATACAGCAGTAGTTAAATTGAAGGTGATTGTCATAGTCTGGAAAAGCCACAGGAAGTCCTTTTCCTTCATTTGCTCCAAGGGCAGTACTTAAAAATGAAGATCGTAACTGTCATCCTCCTTTCTTCCCAGGATCTAAGATATTCCATTGCCAGGTACCAGGGTTGTTGCTCGTTTCACTGCCATCAAATCAGTATATCCCATTTCAGAGGCTATATATAACTTTACCTTTTGGCCAATTCCATTCTCATATCCAGACCTTTTCTCAGGAAGGATCAGGTTCAACACAAACATGTATCTTCAAATTTACAGAGTTCATTATATATCTCACTTTGGCTAGTCAGGGCTACTGTAGAGAAACTCAGTGATCACTGTACTCAAGCCAATGGTGGTTATCCTTGTGTTCTAGAAACATGTCAGTCCATCAAGAGAATCCATATGGCCGAACTAGAACTAAGTTTGAATGTCCTTCCTTTTAACCTAGCTACCATCCAAAGATTTACCAACAAGGCAAGCCTGAGGTGACTATTAGAAAAATGAAAGAAGCATCATGCCCAGAAATGATCAAGATGTAATCCTGTATTTTCAAAATAGGCATATATAACCCCATTTCATCCTGATCATTACCCAGGAAGTGGTGAAATAAATGGTTCCTTTTGAGAACCAGCTGTTTTCAGTGACCAAACTGCCTTACTAAGATGTGTGAACCAGAGAGTGGGAAGAAAGGTAGAGTCCATTTTTTTTTTTTAATTCATCTTTTGAGGAGGCTGATCCAGCATTCAACAACAGCAAATGACTGTGGATGGTTGGCAGCATGGAAGGGCCATCAAATTCTTAAATATAAGTCCATTGCTAATCAGCTTTTGTTATAAAATGTACACCACTGCCAGACTGTAAGTAGCCTGGAAAGTTGAAAACATGGCCTAAATTGCTTTCAAGGCAACAATGGTGTGGCCAGGGTCAGAAGACTGGACTGGTAGAGCAATGCCTTAATCTGATAAAGTGTTAACAGTGTTGAAGCACAACTGAGAGCCTCAAGAAGAGGACAGATATTGGATGGAGTCAATCTGCCAGGATTGGCAGGGTGCTACTCCATGCAGTGTGGCTTCCTTCACCAAATGACGAACAGCCAGGCCATTGGCAACAGCTCAAGAGTCAGAAAAAGAATATAATAAGGTTCGTCGATGAGAGTTTTGGTCAGAGCTATGAGAAAGGCCTTGAGTTCTGCACACTAAGTGGAATGACCACGTCCATCTTCGGTTCTGTATAGGAGGTGAGATTGAGCAATTGCAGCAGCTCAGTGGATACCACCTGGGTTGGAGCCAGTGAATGAGGCCTAAGCTTTTAGGGTGACCTCTGTAAATAAAGAGCCGCATTGAGGCAGCAGCTTTGTTTTTATCTCAGGGTGTATGCTTTAAATGCGATCAACACTCTGCTACCACCACTTGCTGTTGAGTTAGTTTCAACTTATGACAGCCCCATGTGTGTCAGAGTAGAACTGTGATCCCTACAGTTTTCCGTGGCTGATTTTTCAAAAGTAGATTGCCAGGTCTTTCTTCCCAGGCATCTCTGGGTGGACTCAAACTTCCACCCTTTGCATTAGTAGCTGAGTATGTTAACTATTTACAACATCCAGGGACTCCTAACAGTCTGCTGGGACTCTCTAAATGATAAGTAGAGAATACTTTTTAAAATATTTACTAATCTTTTACCATAAATATGCATATCTGAAGACAGATATTTTGTAATTTTATGTCTAACTGATTCCACGGCAATGGGTTTTCAGGACTTTTTAAAGGGACTTTTGTTTAGATCATCACCATCTTCTTACACTGGTTGCTAGTAAGTTTATTCATCCAACAAATGCAAAAGGTCCTAGTCTGTGCCCTCTGTGGTCCACCTTTTTCATCAACCTGCTGTCAGCTTTTCCACCATATCACAGTCTAGCTCAACAGTCTTAAGAACCACAGTACCCTGCCCCAATTTCTAATTACTGGGCCTTTTTGGCCTGTGTTCCTATGTCTCCCTTCTCATTTTTAAACTTCTTTTCTGTTTTTTTTCTCTTCTTTTTCCTGATCTCTTTTCTTTCATTCCCTTTTTTCCCTATTCTGAATACATCAAACCATCCTTTTTCTTATTTTCTTTGGTGATTTTAGGGACTATTTTTCATTAGGCAAATTTATTGTTTTAATGTGACTTATAAAGTCAGTGCCATTAAAGTATTCATGCCCTTGGAAACTCATACATATTCAACTTCTAGAACCCCCTGAGACCTGGGAGCAAGAAAGAGTAAATCTCTGACTTTCAGTGTCCACAAGAACAATTAGAAATAATATGATGAACTAGCCATGTTACAGCCCCCCCACCAAAAAAAAAAAATGCCTCAATAATATTAACCCTTCACTACTCATTACAGACAAATATGTATTAAACATTCAAAATTAACTTTGTTTTATATTTTGATAAATTCTTAATACATTAAACAAACAAACAAAAACAAAACCATGAATGATGACAACATATGGGGGTAGTAGCAAGTCTTCTAACTTTCCCATTCTGCTCCTCATTCCCATGTTGGGTAGGGGCAGTGATATCTCGAAAATTATGCAAAGCTCTAGTTATATACTTTAATGTAAAAATCTGTTTTACATTTTCCCTGGGGTGGGACTAAGAATTTGAATGAGTATACTTAAAAACATTTTGAAAGTTTATTTCTTATCTTTCCTAGATTACGTGTTTTTTGAATTGATATAGTTGTTGAATCTTTGCTTTAGGTGTTGTGGTTGTTAGGTGCCATCGAGTTGGTTCTGACTCAGGGACCTATGTGCAACAAGACAAAACACTGCCTGGTCCTGCACCTTCCTCGCAATCCTTGCTATGTTTGAGTCAGTTGTGTCAATCCATCTCTTTGTGGTTTTTCTCTTTTTCACTGACCCTTTACTTTATCAAGCATAATGTCCTTCCCCAGGGACTGGTCCCTCCTGATTACACATCCAAAGTACATGAGACGAAGTCTTGCCATCCTTGCTTCTAAGGAGCAGACTGACTGTACTTCTTCCAAGACAGATTTCTTTGATCTTCTGCCAGTGCATGGTATATTCAATCTTCTTCGCCAACACCGTAATTCAGAAATATCAGTTCTTCAGCCTTATTCATTGTCCAGCTTTCATATGCACACAAGGCAATTGAAAGTACCATGGTTTGGGTCAGGACCAACTTAATCCTCAAAGTGACATCTTTGTTTTTTAAACTTTAAAGAGGCCTTTTGCAGCTGATTTGCCCAGTGCAATCTAGCATTTGATTTCCTGACTGCTGCTTCCACGGATGTTTAAAGTGGATAGAATATGAAAAACTATCTAAAATCTGAATCAGACCATAGGTCAGGGTAAAGCGTGTTAGTGAGATGAATGTGATTCTGCTGATCAGGATAGTAAATTTGACTTGTGTGATCTTCTCTTAATGCAATAAAAAATAGAATACTGCAGTACTAAAAAGTTTATTCATGGGTCACCAGGGTGAGTAAGGCATTGATCCTAGAGGAGACCCTTTCCACAGAGACACTCAGATTTTCATGGCTGTCAGAGTTACTGTGGATTTCAGAGAGCCGAGCCATCATGGCTATGAATCTGCAACTGTCTGCATCTCTGCCTACACACATTGAGCCTTTATTGCCATTGCTCATTTGACCTCTTTATCAATTTTTTTCCACCCTCTTGCCAGTATTCCCTGGCTCTTATGTAAGCTGTACTTGAGCCAGTTTAAACCCTCCTAACAAATGAGGTGGAATCCATATAAAGAGGAGTGCGAGGCATGTTGAATTGAAATAGCTTGCCTCAGGAGCAGCAAAACATTTCCAGCCATTTCCTTCAGCTAGGAGCCAGCATACCTCAAAGAATCAATCAACATTTACGTATCCGTCCCCTGTCCCCTACAGCAGTCTTGCAATTCATTTTCAAGAATCATTGAACCACTAACGGTTGATCCGCTCTGCAAAATATACACAGCGTCTTCTCCTATCTACCAGGGTTACCCCCTCTAGGCCACACTCAACTTTTTATTTTTTACTGCTCCTGATTTTAGTGAGCAGAGAATATATTCACTTGCCTAGGGAAATTACTTTTACCACATATTTGCCTCTTATATTTAAATATCTATGAGACAGTCTCAGAAAAGAGAGCAGAAAGCATGCGACATAGATGTTTCCCCCAGTTTTTTTTTTTTTTTTTTAAGCTATCTTAAAAATGAAGCTGTGGGTGGTGCAAGTTGTTAATGTACCCGGCTGCTAACTGAAAAGTTGGAGGCTCGAGTCCACCCAGAGGTGTCTGGGAAAACAGGCCTGGTGATCTCCTTCTAATCTGATACACATGGGGTCACCCTGAGTCAGAATTCACTCAAAGGCAACTGGTTTTACTAGTTTTTTGTTTTATTAATGACATGCCGGTAGAAGTAGCTAACACTGTTTTTTTTCTTCTTCTTTAGACTTGATGTCCAGGTCCAACGAAATGAAATCTGTGACAAAGTCAGCGTGCCTGCTCCTTGGCTTCTATTCCAGCACCTGAGGCATGCCTCTGAGGCATGCAGGGTCCCTCAGCAGCTTCCTTCTCTTCACCTCGATCTTATGATAAGTGGTAGGCAGGCAGGACTCCCTTTACCTGGTGTTTAGTCCTGCTTCCCTTTTCTTCAGCAGCTTGGTGGTGACCCTGAGCAAGTGTCCTAACATAAGGCCACTCTCCTGATCTGCAAATTCCAACTGCTATGTCCTGCCCCCCAGAGTGTTCACAAAGTTATTGTTCCTTCCCACTTGTTCAGTCATCCTCAACTTGCTTTTATGTGGTTTGTCTGTGTGAGAGACTACAGTGTCTGCTAGTTTGTGGACTGGGCCATGGAAATTAGAAGTGAGGCCAGCACATAACTTTGAGTGAGCGAATGGGGTATGCAGATGGATGGATGGATGGATGGATGGATGGATGGATGGATGGATGGATGGATGGATGGATGGATGGATGGATGGATAGATGGATAGATGATGGATAGATGGATAGACGGGTTATAGATAGGTAGGTAGGTAGGTAGATAGGTAGATAGATACATAGATGATAGATACATAAATAGATGATAGAAGATAGATGATAGACATAGATAGATGATAGATAGATCGATAGATCGATTGATCGATAGATAGATAGATAGATAGGTGATAGATAGATAGATAGATAAATAGATAGATGTTGTTGTGTGTTGTCAAGCTAATTTTGACTCAGAATGACCCTATAGGACAGAGTACAACTGCCCTGTAGGGTTCCCAAGGCTGTACATCTTTATGGAACCAGACTGCCTCATCTTTCTCCTGTGGAGTGGCTGGTGGGTTTGAAACGCTGACCTTGTGGTTAGTAGCTGAGCGCTTAACCACTGCACCACCAGGCCTCCTTAAAATTTAATTGTGCAATTTCACAGTTTTTTTTTTTTTTAATTTTTATTAAGCTTCAAGTGAACATTACCATTCCAATCAATCTGTCACATGTAGGTTTACATACATCTTACTCCCTTCTCCTACTTGCTCTCCCCTATGAGTCAGCCCTTACAGTCTCTCGTTTCGTGCCAATTTTGCCATCTTCCCTCTCTCTCTATCTTCCCATCCCCCCTCCAGTCAAGAGTTGCCAACCCATTCTCCAGTGTCCACCTGATTTAATTAGCTCACTGTTCCTCAGCATCTCTCTCCCCCCCACTGACCAGTCCTTTTCATGCCTGATGATTTGTCTTCGGGGATGGTTCCTGTCCTGTGCCATCAGAAGTTCTGGGGAGCATTGTCTCTGGGATTCCTCTAGTCGCAATCATACCATTAGGTGTGGTCTTTTAATGAGAATTTGGGGTCTGTATCCCATTGGTCTCCTGCTCCCTCAGGAGTTGTCTGTTGTGCTCCCTGACAGGGGAGACATCGATTGTGGCGGGGCACCAACTAGTTCTTCTGGTCTCAGGATAATGTAAGTCTCTGGTTCATGTGGCCCTTTCTGTCTCTTGGGTTCTTAGTTGTCATGTGACCTTGGTGTTCTTCCTTTGCCTTTGCTCCAGGTGGGTTGAGACCAATTAATGTATTTTAGATGGCCGCTTGTTGGCATTTAGGACCCCAGGTGCCACAATTCAAAGTGGGATGCAGAGTGTTTTCATAATAGAATTGTTTTGCCCATTGATTTAGAAGTCCCCTCAAACCAAGTTCCCCAGACCCCAGCCCCTGCTTCGCTGACCTTTGAAGCTTTCAGTTTATCCTGGAAACCTCTTTACTTTTAATCCAGTCCAATTAGGCTGACCTTCCTTGTATTGAGTGTTGTCTTTCCCTTCACCCAAAGCAGTTCTTATCTACAGATTGATCAGTAAAAAGCCCTCTCCCTCGCTCCCTCCCTCCCCCCTTTGTAACCACATAAGTATGTGTTCTTCTCCGTTTTTTCTATTTCTCAAGATCTTATAATAGTGGTCTTATACAATATTTGTCCTTTTGCAACTGACTCATTTCGCTCAGCATAATGCCTTCCAGATTCCTCCATGTTATGAAATGTTTCAGAGATTCGTCACTGTTCTTTATTGATGCATAGTATTCCATTGTGTGAATATACCACAATTTATTTACCCATTCGTCCGTTGATGGACATCTTGGTTGCTTCCAGCTTTTTGCTATTGTGAACAGAGCTGCAATAAACATGGGTGTGCATGTATCTGTTTGTGTGAAGGGTCTTGTATTTTTAGGGTATATTCCGAGGAGTGGGATTTCTGGGTTGTATGGTAGTTCTATTTCTAACTGTTTAAGATAACGCCAGATGGATTTCCAAAGTGGTTGTACCATTTTACAATCCCACCAGCAGTGTATGAGAGTTCCAGTCTCTCCGCAGCCTCTCCAACATTTATTATTTTGTGATTTTTGAATTAATGCCAGTCTAGTTGGTGTCAGATGGAATCTCATCGTAGTTTTAATTTGCATTTCTCTAATGACTAATGATCGAGAGCATTTTCTCATGTATCTGTTGGCTGCCTGAATATCTTCCTTAGTGAAATGTGTGTTCATATCCTTTGCCCACTTCTTGATTGGGTTGTTTGTCTTTTTGTGGTTGAGTTTTGACAGAATCATGTAGATTTTAGAGATCAGGCGCTGGTCTGAGATGTCATAGCTGAATATTCTTTCCCAGTCTGTAGGTGGTCTTTTTACTCTTTTGGTGAAGTCTTTAGATGAGCATAGGTGTTTGATTTTTAGGAGCTCCCAGTTATCTGGTTTCTCTTCATCATTTTTGGTAATGTTTTGTATTCTGTTTATGCCCTGTATTAGGGCTCCTAGGGTAGATCCTATTTTTTCTTCCATGATTTTTATCGTTTTAGTCTTTATGTTTAGGTCTTTGATCCACTTGGAGTTAGTTTTTGTGCATGGTGTGAGGTATTGGTCCTGTTTCATTCTTTTGCAAATGGATATCCAGTTATGCCAGCACCATTTGTTAAAAAGACTATCTTTTCCCCAATTGACTGACACTGGTCCTTTGTCAAATATCATCTGCTCATGGATTTATACCTGGGTTCTCAATTCTGTTCCATTGGTCTATGTGCCTGTTGTTGTACCAGTACCAGGCTGTTTTGACTACTGTAGCTATATAATAGGTTCTGAAATCAGGTAGGGTGAGGCCTCCCACTTTCTTCTTCTTTTTCAGTATTGTTTTGCTTATCCGGGGGTTCTTTCCTTTCCATATGAAATTAGTGATTTGTTTCTCTACCCCCTTAAAGTATGATATTGGTATTTGGATTGGAAGTGCATTATATGTATAAATGGCTTTTGGTAGAATAGACATTTTTACTATGTTAAGTCTTCCTATCCATGAGCAGGGTATGTTTTTCCACTTAAGTATGTCCTTTTGAATTTCTTGTAGCAGAGTTTTATAGTTGTCTTTGTATAGGTCTTTTACATCCTTGGTAAGATTTATTCCTAAGTATTTTATCTTCTTGGAGGCTACTGTGAATGGTATTGATTTGGTGATTTCCTCTTCGGTGTTCTTTTTGTTGATGTAGAGGAATCCAAGTGATTTTTGTATGTTTATTTTATATCCTGAGACTATTCCAAACTCTTCTATTAGTTTCAGTAGTTTTCTGGAGGATTCCTTAGGGTTTTCTGTGTATAAGATCATGTCATCTGCAAATAGTGATAACTTTACTTCCTCCTTACCAATCTGGATACCCTTTATTTCTTTGTCTAGCCTAATTGCCCTGGTTAGGACTTAAGTACGATGTTGAATAAGAGCGGTGATAAAGGGCATCCTTGTCTGGTTCCCGTTCTCAAGGGAAATGCTTTCAGGTTCTCTCCATTTAGAGTGATATTGGCTGTTGGCTTTGCATAGATGCCCTTTATTATGTTGAGGAATTTTCCTTCAATTCCTATTTTGGTAAGAGTTTTTATCATAAATGGGTGTTGAACTTTGTCAAATGCATTTTCTGCATCTATTGATAAGATCATGTGGTTTTTATCTTTTGTTTTATTTATGTGATGGATTACATTAATGGTTTTTCTGATATTAAACCAGCCTCACAGTTGGTTTTTTACTTATCTCTCGGTTTTCCTATGCCTCCATTGCTACATTCTAGCGGTCTTTTGGATAAATTAAATATATTTCAGTATCCCATATTATTTCCTCTATTACAATTCTTAGCTATACCTTTTGTTATTATTTTTAGTGGTCTCCCTAGGGCTAACAATAAATGAATCCTTAATTTATCAAAGATCATGTAGAGTTAGTATTTCAGCATTTCACACTTTGTATATCACACTTGACACTTCACATATCATTATTCACATTTGGAGCCCCTGGGTGGTACAAATAGTTAATGCACTCAGCTTCTGACTGAAAGGTTTGAGTCCACTCAGAGGGGCCTTGGGAGAAAGGCCTCGTGACCTCCTTTTGAAAAATGAGCCATTGAAAGCCTATGGAGCAGAGCTCTACTCTGACACATATGTGCTCATCTTAAGTTAGAGTCAAATCAATGGTAATTGGCTTATTTTTACTGGTTTAGTTCACGCTTAATACTTTTCACTCCTCTCCTGAAATTTTCCACTCCCCACTTCACAAAAGTAGCAACATTAGAAGAATATAATCTACTTACTGTTCCATTCCATTATATATGCTATTCTTGCCATATCTTTTACTTCTCTACGTGTTATAAACCTCACCTTAAAGTGTTGTGTTTGCTTTAAAATTTTTTTTTTTAAGAAAATTAGATGATGGAAAAAGTCTTTTATGTTTTCCAAAACACATGCCATTTCCAGTGCTTTTCATTCTTTTCTGAAGAGCCAATCCTCTAACTTCCGTCATTTTCCTTCATCTTGAAGAACATCATTTAGCATTTGTTATTGTTCAAGGCTTTCTCATTGCTGCTGAGTTGATTCCTACTCATAACAAGCCTGTAGAACAGAGTAGAGCTGGCCCATAGGGTCTCCTAGGCTGTAATCATTACGGAAGCAGTCTGCCAAATCTTTCTCCTGCAGAGCAGCTGGTGAGTTTGAACTGCCGACCTTCTGGTTAGCAGCTGAGTGCTTAGCCATGACACCACCAGGGCTCCATTTGAAGTCTGCTGGTTGAAAATTTTTTTTTGGTGTTTGTTTATCTGGAAATGTCTTAATTTCATCATTATTTTTGAAGGATGTTTTACTGGATGTTGAATTTTTTGTTGATGTTTCCTTTACATTTTAGAACTTTAAAAATATCATTTCATCATCTTGCTGTCTCTTTTGCTTCTGATAAGAATTTAACAGTACTTTATATCATTTTTCGTTTTATGTAAGGTGTCATGTTTTCCTCTGGCTGCTTTCAAGATTTACTCTTTATCTTGGATAATGATATGCCTGGTAGTGTCTCCTCTGTGTTTGTTCTGCTTGCATCTGTATGTGGATGTTTTAAAACAAATTTGAGACAATTTACTACTATCCTTTTTTCAAATACTTTTCCTCTTGCGCTCTCACTGTCTTGTTCTGAGGCTCAAAAAACACATATTTTAGTGCTTAATGTTTTTCCATAGGATCCTGATGCTCAGTTCACTTTTCTTCAAGTTTTTTTCAACTCTCTATTCTTCATATTGCACAATTTCTGTCAGTGTCTTCAGTTTATTGACTCTCTTTTCTGCCAAGCCTATCCAGTATATTTTTCATTTCGGTGAAGGTAGTTTTCAGTTCTAGAATTTCCATCTGGTTCTCTGTTACACTTGCCATTTCTTGACTGAGACAGCGTATCTGCTTACTCACTAACACCATGTTGTTGTTGTTAGTTGCTGTCAAGTTACTTTCCACTTTTGTCAACCCCTTGTGTGCAGAGTACTGCTACATAGGATTTTCAAGGGTTTGACCCTTCAGAAGCAGATAACCAGGCCTATGTTCCAAGGGTGGGTTCAAACCATTGACCTCCATTAGTGGTCAAGCCCTTGACTGTTTGCACCAACTGGGTACTCCCATTAAGACCATATCTTCCTTTAATTTTTTGAATATATTTATAACAGGTGCTTTAAATTCTAACAACGGGTCCATAAAGGGCTATCTATTTATAATGACTGATTTTTTTTCTTGGCCGTAGGTAGTATTTTCCTATTTCTGTATATGTCAGGTAATGTCATTATTGTATTCTTGACATTGTGAGTGATAAACGGTATAGCTTCTGAATTATGTTCTCATGATCTGAAAAATCACCATTTTTGTATTAGTGTATTGTATTACTAACTGATTTCCTTGAATTTGTATCAGCTTGATTTTATACTTTGTTAGGGCTGATCTGGGAAGAGAATTGTAAATTTCTCAGGGTCCTCTAACTTGGACAATTCACCTCCAGCCCAGTCCTCAGCCAAAGACTCTTGAGGGGTCCCCTCGTGGACTTCTGAAATTCCCCACACTCCCTCCTCTTCTGCCGTATGGATCCCAGCAGCTTCACTTGTCCCATACTCTCATCTTTCCTTCTCGGTTCGGTAGGGTTTCCATTCTCTTCTTGGACACTATCTTCGTACACTGCTGTTCAGGAAATTGGCCAATGCAGACAGCCAAGGGGCTTACCTTCTGTTGATAATCTTACTCTTGTGCTTCCTATTTTCTGATGCCTGAGGATACTCACTTCATATGTTTTGTCCGTTTACAGTTGTTTGCTATGGTAGGCTAGTCCAGTAAAAACTACTCCATCATAAAAAAAAAAAATAAAAAAATTATTATTTTTTATTTTTTAGCCAGTGACAAATTTAAAATTCTGTTAAACTAATGTTAATGTCCTAAGGCAATACTGCTATAAAACAGTATGACTTATATATAGGGAGTGAGTTTTATGAAACAGATGTTGTTTTAAACAATTTCTTAGCTTTAACCCATTTAATCTTTACATCAATAGTTACCTATCTTCAATCAAACACCTATGCTCATCTAAAGACTTCACCAAAAGAGTAAAAAGACCACCTACAGACTGGGAAAGAATTTTCAGCTATGACATCTCCGACCAGCACCTGATCTCCAAAATCTATATGATTCTGTCAAAAACTCAACCACAAAAAGACAAACAACCCAATCAAGAAGTGGGCAAAGGATATGAACACGCACTTCACTAAAGAAGATATTCAGGCAGCTAACAGATACATGAGAAAATGCTCTTGATCATTAGCCATTAGAGAAATGCAAATTAAAACTATGATGAGATTCTATCTCACTCCAACAAGGCTGGCATTAATCCAAAAAACACAAAATAATAAATGTTGGAGAGGCTGCGGAGAGATTGGAACTCTTATACACTGCTGGTGGGAATGTAAAATGGTACAACCACTTTGGAAATCTATCTGGCGTTATCTTAAACAGTTAGAAATAGAACTACCATACGACCTAGAAATACCACTCCTCGGAATAAACCCTAGAGAAATAAGAGCCTTTACATGACAGATATATGCACACCCATGTTTATTGCAGCTCTGTTTACAATAGCAAAAAGCTGGAAGCAACCAAGGTGTCCATCAACGGATGAATGGTTAAATAAATTGTGGTATATTCACACAATGGAATACTACACATCGATAAAGAACAGTGACGAATCTGTGAAACATTTCGTAACATGGAGGAACCTGGAAGGCGTTATGCTGCGTGAAATTAGTCAGAGGAAAAGGACAAATATTGTATAAGACCACTATTATAAGATCTTGAGAAATAGTATAAACTGAGAAGAACACATACTTCTGTGGTTACGAGGCGGGGAGGGAGGGAGGGTGGGAGAGAGTTTTTTACTGATTAGTTAGTAGATAAGAACTACTTTAGGTGAAGGGAAGGACAATACTCAATACATGGAAGGTCAGCTCAACTGGACTGGACCAAAAGCAAAGAATTTTCCAGGATAAACTGAATGCTTCAAAGGTCAGCAGAGCAAGGGTGGGGGTTTGGGGACCATGGTTTAAGGCGACTTCTAAGTCAACTGGCAAAATAATTCTATTATGAAAACATTCTGCATCCCACTTTGAAATGTGGCATCTGGGGTCTTAAATGCTAACAAGCGGCCATCTAAGATGCATCAATTGGTCTCAACCCACCTGGATCAAAGGAGAATGAAGAACACCAAGGTCACACGATAACTATGAGCCCAAGAGACAGAAAAGGCCACATGAACCAGAGACTTACATCATCCTGAGACCAGAAGAAATAGTTGGTGCCCGATCACAACCGATGACTGCCCTGGCAGGGACCACAACAGAGAACCCCTGAGGGAGCAGGAGATCAGTGGGATGCAGACCCCATATTCTCACAAAAAACCATACTTAATGGTCTGACTGAGACTAGAGGAATCCCGGCGGTCATGGTCCCCAAAACTTCTGTTGGCCCAGGACAGGAACCATTCCTGAAGACAACTCATCAGACATGGAAGGGACTAGACAGTGAGTAGGAGAGAGATGCTGATGAAGAGTAAGCTATTTGTATCAGGTGGACACTTGAGACTGTGTTGGTATCTCCTGTCTGGAGAGGGGTGGGAGGGTAGAGAGGGTTGGAAGCTGGCAAAATTGTCACAAAAGGAGAGACTGGAAGAGCTGACTCATTAGGGGGAGAGCAAGTGGGAATAAGGAGTAAGGTTATATAAACTTATATATATGTGACAGACTGACTTGATTTGTAAAAGTTCACTTGAAGCTCAATAAAAATTAAAAAAAAATAGTTAACTATCTTCATTTTTAATGAGAGACTTAAGTTGAGACAGAATAAATAACTTATTCAGTGTTACATGGTAATACGGCAAACAGCGGAAATTTAAAACCAATTATGAATGATTCTAAAACCTATAACATATTTTTATACTAATGACACACCTACTTTTGTTTGCCAACTGCTTCCTCCCTGTTGAGGTATTTTCATAAGTGTGCAATGCTAATTTTTTTTTTTTTTACAGCAAAGTGTAAAAAAAAGGCATAGCGGTGCTTACAAAAATACTTCTTGGGGGAAGGGTGCAGTTGTCAAATGAACGTAGAAGGTACTTGTTATTTGTGTAAAAATATGGTACTCTTTAGCAAGTAATGCATGTCCCCATTCCCAAACATACGCACCTACGCTGTTTTTCCAACTAAATATTTTAATTAGCTATTGATGTAATATTGCTGTGGGAAAAACAAGTCACAATGGCATAAAACCAAAAGCATGTATTTTTTTCTCATGGGAAAGCAGGCCAATAGGAACTCACCTGGCTAAGCTGACCTTCAGAATTTGGACCTCAGGTTCCAAACTGCCTGTTTGGCTCAAGTCTATTCCACATGTTTACTCCTTCCCTTGAGATCATTGACAACCCGGGGCACATTCTTCTTGTGACTATTTACCGGAGTGCAAGGTGGCTAGTCAGACCAGCAAGCAAGTGATGATTTTTTGCTTATACACCATTAGCTAAAGCGATTTGCATGAGCAAATCCTACTTGACTTCACTGCAAGGTACATGGAGGAGGAGATAGGAAAATGTGCTGCATAGCAATAACAGTGATCCAATCTACCATGATGGAGTATTCCTGTGTGTTGAAAGAAAGTCCTGTAGTAAAGCAAGGCAGAGAAACCACTGTCATCTTGAACAGAAGACTGATCAAAAACCTGGAATTAAGAAGACTGATATCTTGAAAACTTAGCAAATAAAGGTGTGAGTAGTATCAATTAATATCAATTCCATTAATAATTCACTGGAACCTGATCTAGTAGACTAAAATGTGACATATAGATCAATAAAATTGTCTTTACTCTTTTCATCCTCATTTAGGACTTAGAATAATTTTAGTAGCAGGAGAATATAGGGTGGTTTACATTTTTTATTTTTTTTTCAAGATGAAGGTAGTTGTGTTTTAAAAGTTGTGACTGATATATGTATTTTAAAATTTGAGGCAGTGTTAAATTAGAATACCTAAATGATCTCTCAATATGTTTGCATATAATGAAATGCAAGAAGTAGATAAGCCTTTGTTTCTTAAAATACAGAATTACTAGCTTCACTTTTCAAATGTTTAAAAAATAGGCGTTGGTGCTTTCCATATCTTTATATTCTGAAAACCTTAAATCAGGAATTTCAAGCCCAATTGAATTTTCCAATTTCTTTCCAAAAATAAAAGCTCTAAACCTACAAGTTGAATTTAGAAGTGAATTGTTTGATATTTTACTCAGGCTTAAACATTTCTAAAAAATTAACAATCTCCATTAGTATTTGTATCTTTCCCTTCTAAGAAATAAAATTTTATGTCGTTATTATATTCTGATATAGAAAAAAATGTTTTAATAAAACATTCATTCTTCAGCACTAGCTGAAAAAAAGTCTTTTGGTTTAGATATCTTTTTTTTTATTTTTGCTCAATAGCTTTTATAGTATAAGCTATCAGTTCAAAAATACATTTCAAATAAGGTATATTATTTATTGAATAAACTAAAAAAAAAAACTCAAGAGCTCAATAATTCCAGTCCTGTATTTATCTTCTCAGAGTAACTTGATGTCAGTAAATGGTAGATTTATGCATGCACATTTAACCAACAATAGTGGATTTCAACATCTTTAACTCATTTTTGGAGAGAGATTGTAACTCAAGAAAAATAATTTTAACATGATATACTTTGCTCAACAAAACACATACCTGCATCCAAGATTTGTTTGACATTTCTATGCCTTTTACATAAATATTAGAAATGTTTCAATAGAATTTTGGAAGACTTTTATTTTCACCAAACACTCATACGCTTTAGCTTAAACAAATTAACAGCAAAATATCAAAAAATCTGTGTTTTTGGTGGAAGAAAGAATGGGAGTGAGGGAGGGAGGCCCATTCAATAAAATTCTCTAGGGGGAAAAAAATGTTCTTGACTGTCAAATTTTTTTTTTTTTTTAAGTTTTAGATGAGAAAAAAATGTACAGTTTCTCAGATATGTTAACAAGTAATAAAGCCTAGGAAGTAGATTTTCATTTTCCAAAAAGAGAATTATATTATCCTGGCTACTCAAATGCATTATGTGAGCATTTAGGTTTTTTTTTTTTTCCCCCTTGTGCACTATATTTTAAAATTTAGATCTTACTAATGTTTGAAGTCTTAACTTATACGGTAATGCAAGAAAATGTTCTATTCAGTCTGGAAATGTGAGTAATATGTTAACTTAATAAAAAACAATATTGAACATGTCACATTACACATTATGTTTTCTTAGCTCATTGCCAGATGTCAAATAACAACCAATAACAAGAGATAGGAAGATTTTCTGGATTTCATTACCTCTTTTCTACGTCATGATTCTTCTTGACCAGGGTATTTTTGTTCTGTCTACAGATGGACTTGATTATAGAAGACCTGGCCGAACAGTTTCTGAGTATATATTGTGAGAACACAGGGGTTATTATGATATTAATACTTTTTTTATAACTTATTAAGTGCAGTATGTTGAGTACTGTTCTAATACTTTCATGCATTAATTCATGAATTTGCTGTATGTAGTGGACGCCCTAGTGGCACAGTGGTTAAGCACTCAGCTGCTTAATGAAAAGTCTGTGGTTCGAACTCACCAGCCGCTCTGCAGGAGAAAGATGTGGCGGTCTGCTTCTGTAAGTTGACTATAAGTTGAAAATGACTCAATGACAAAGGTTTATTTTATTTTATTTTATTTTAAGTGGATGCCATGCCACACCACCAAGCTTTTCAGGACAGGGGTACTCATCGCTGTCAACAGATGTTGATATGCCGAGTCCATCTTCAGGAATTTCCCATTGCCACCCCCAGTGTAAACAATCTCACCCTGACTGGCTGATGAAGAGCACAAAGGTCTGAACCTCTGGTTTCAATTAGAGACACTGCTGAAGGGTCACGGGTCGCCTCAGCCCCAGAGCTCCCCATATAGTGGCTGAGGCCTCTGTGACAACTGCACCACAGTTCAGATGCTCCCTCTGTCTAGTCCTGTTTTCTTCTCCTCAGAACTGATTTCCTGAAAGTTGTTGTTGCTGATGTTAGCAGCCGTCAGGTCAGCCCCCAACTCACAGTGACCCCTGTGGACAGTGGGATGAAACGCTGTTAAGTCCTGCACCATCCCCGTGATGGGCTGCCAGTCAATGCGATCCGCAGAGTTTTCAATGGGTGATTTTGGAAGTAGTGCACCAGGCCTTTCTTCCTAGTCTGTCTAATTTGGAAGCTCCAGGGAAACCTGTTCAGTACCATAGCAACACGCAAGTCTCCACTGACAGACAGATGGCTGCTGCCACGCTTGAGGTGCGTGAACCAGAATCTAACCTAGCAGTGGCATCGCTAGGGGGTGCAGGTTGTGTGGACCACACCTGGTGACACTTTCAGAGGGGGTGACAGCCTGTATATTTTTTGTGCAGTGTTTCAACAGAAATTTATTATTTTTTATTAAAATATCCTTGTAGTTGGTTGTAACAACCAGAGCTTTTCATAAACCCAGCTTACATGTATCAGTATACCTACAAGGTTAAAAACTCTATGCTAATTTACTTTTTGAACCTTCTAATGTGCTCCTGGAAACCCTGGTAGCCTGGCGGTTAAGAGCTATGGCTGCTGACCAAAAGGTCAGCAGTTCAAATCCACCAGCTGCTCCTTGGAAACCTTATGGGACAGTTCCATTCTGTTCCATGGGGTCACTATGAGTCGGAATCGACTGGAGGGCAACAGGTTTTTTTTAATTACTTCTGCTGACGTAGTGGTTAAGAGCTAACCAAAATGTCAGCAGTTCAAACTCACCAGCCATTCCTTGGGAGCTGTACGGGACAGTTCTACTGTCCTATAGGGTTGCTATAAGTCAGAACCCATTAGATGGCAAGGGTTTAATGGCCTTTTATCAGTGCTGTCATCATTACCCAATTACAATGATGTTTCGAATCACGTGGTTTCATCCGCACACGCTACAAGCCTGCGCTACAGTTTTCATTGCTGCCAGTGTTTTTATAATCACTGATTTTGTCAGATTTCTTGGTATTTAGCCACTGTATTGTGGTAATTAGTATTTGTGAACCTATATCAATAACATTTCTGAGAATAAAGTAATTAAATGAAAATGACAAAAAGAAGACAAGGCTTATGCTAAGTTACTAATAATGTTGTAATTTAATGTAGAAAGATTTTACAAAACAATTTTGATGTTAGTATTAATATGGTCTAAGAAATATTACATTTAAGCAATTTACAACTCTATTAACCACATATGATTTTATGATTAAAATTGATAATAAACATTCCTAAGGATTCTGTGTGGTCTGGAATGGAAGGAGCCATTGAGGGTGTGACACCCACCCTAGTGATGCCACTGTAACCCAGGTGTCCTGTATGGAAGATGAGAATTCACCATGGACCTATAATTCCCCCAATAAAGCCTGTGTATGTGAATAGCCCTCACAGACCCTACCCTAAACAAAGCAGGAAAGCTAACTCCAAATAATGTAAACTTCTTTTTCATGTTCGATGGACAGAGCTAGAAGCAATTGATGGAATTTACAAGGAAGCAGATCTCAGGTCAGTATATGGTGAAATTCTCCAATAATTGTGAAATTATGTCAAAATGGTAGGAACAATTTTATAAGTGAATAAACTTTCTGTTGCTTGACAGGAACAGTTGTTGCAAAAAGAGATAAATGTAGCCCTAGGAGAATGTGAGAATTTTTCAGTGTAAATGTAATTACGTCGAGTACTAATAAAATCATTAAAAATAATGTGTGATGATAGATTCCTATGTGTTTTGGCAGAAGCAGTACACATAATTCACTGGTATTGCTATAACAAAAACCTATTGCTGTCGACGTGAACTCCTACTCATAGCTACCTATAAGATACAGTAAAACTGCCCCATAGGGCATCCAAGGCTGTAAGTCCTTATGGAAGCAGACTGCCGCATCTTCCACGGAGTGGCTGGTGGGTTTGAACTCCTGATTTTTCGGTTAGCAGGTGAGCTCTTAACCATTGCCCTACTGAGGCTCCTTGCTATAACAAAAGCTTTCCTCATATCATCTATGCATTTGGAAAATTGGAACTGGCTTGGTGCTACTGCCTGTCTCGTCCTAGCAATAAATAATCACCGTTCACTTATAGATGGAAGACAAAAAAACAAAGTATATACTGATAAAGGATACATTTAGGAAAAATTGTACTTTTGGTTTATAAGAAGAAGCCCTAGTGGTGCAAATAGTGAAGTGCTCTGCTACCAACTGAAAGGTTGGCAGTTCAAATGCATTGGTGGATCCACAGTAGAAAGACCTGGCAATCTGCTTCCATAAAGACTATGGCCAAGAAAACTCTATGAGAAAGTTCTACTCTGTCACATGAGGTCGCTATGGGTTAAAAATTAGTTGATGGCACTTAGCAACACAACAATTTATAAAAACTCAAATGTCAAAATTAAAGTAAAATGAAATATTAAGTTATGGTACTTATGGAAACCCTGGTGGCATAGTGGTTAAGTGCTACCGCTGCTAACCAAAGGGTCGGCAGTTCAAATCCGCCAGGCATTCCTTGGAAACTCTGTGGGGCAGTTCTACTTTGTCATATAGGGTCGTTATGAGTTGGAATCGACTCGATGGCACTGGGTTTTTTTGGGGGGGGGAAGTATGGTACTTATGTTGCTTGCTCAATTCTGTATCATTAGCCAATTGTAACAAAAAATCTATCCAGAAGACATTTTTAATTCTTAGTATTACGGTCACAGATATTTGAGTACAGGCATACCTCGTTTTATTGCACTTCACTTTATTGTGCTTCCTAGATACTGTGTTTTTTTAAAAATTGAAGGTTTTGTGAAACTGCATGGAACAAAATCTATTGGTGCCATTTTTCCAACAGCATGTGCTCACTTCCTGTCTCTGTGTCACATTTTGGTAATTCTCACAATATTTCAAACTTTTTTGTTATTATATTTGTCGTGGTGATCTGTGATCAGTGATCTTTGAAGTTACTGTTACAACCGTTTTGGAGCTTCACGAACCTTGCCCGTACGTTGGTGAACTTAATCGATAAATGTTGTGTGCATTCTGACTGCTCCACTGACTAGCCATTCCCCAGTTTCTCTCCCACTCCTCGGGCCACCCTATTCCCTGAGACATGAGACTATTGAAATTAGGCCAAATAATAACCCTACAATAGCCTGTAAGTGTTCAAGTGACTGGAAGAATCTCACATCTCTCACTTTAAATCAAAAGCTAGAAATAACCAACCTTAGCGAGGAAGACATGTCAAAAGCCAAGCCAGGCTGAAAGCTAAGCCTCTTGCACCAAACGGCCAAGCTGTGAATTCAAAGGAAAAGTTCCTAAAGGAAATTGAAGGTGCTACTTTTTTTTTTTTTTTTTTTACCCCAGTGAACACATGAATGGCAAGAGAGTGGAACAGTCCTATTGCTGATACGGAGAAAGTTTTAGTGACCTGGCAAGAAGATTAAACTAGCCATGACCTTCTCTTAAACCAAAGCCTAATCCAGAGCAAGCCCCTAACTCTCTTTAATTCTATGAAAGCTGAGAGAGGCGAGGATTCTGCAGAAAAGAAGTTTGAAGCTAGCAGATGCTGGTTCACGAAGTTTAAGGAACAAAGCTGTCTCCATAACGTAAAAGTACAAGGTGAAGCGGCAAGTATTGATGCAGAAGCCGCAGCAAATTATCGAGAAGACCTACCTAAGACAGTTGATGAAGGTGGCTACGCTAAACAACAGATCTTCCATGTAGGTGAAATAGCCTTATATTGGAAGAAGATGCCATCTAGGACTTCCATAGCTAGAGAGGAGAAGCCAATGCCTGGCTTCAAAGCTTCAAAAGACAGGCTGACTCTCTTGTTAGGGGCTAATACAGCTGGTGACTTTAAGTTGAAGCCAATGCTCATTACTGTTCCAAAAATCCTCGGGCTCTTAAGAATTATGCTAAGTCCGCTCTGCCTGTGCCCTATAAATGGAACAACAAAGCCTGGACGACAGCCCATCTGTATACAACATGGTTTACTAAATGTTTTAAGCCCACTCTTGAGATCTACTGCTCAGAAAAAAGATTCGTTTCAAAATATTGCTGCTCGTTAACAATGCACATGATCACCCAAGAGCTCTGATGGGGAAATACAAGGAGATCATTGTTGTTTTCACGCCTGCTAACACAACATCCATTCTGCAACTCGTGGATAAAGGAGTGAGTTTGACTTTCAATTCTTATTATTTAAGAAATACCTTTCGGAAGGCTATAGCTGCCATAGATAGTGATTCCTCTGATGGATCTGGGCAAATAAATCCTTCTGGAAAGGATTCACCATTCCAGATGCCATTAAGAACATTCATGATTCATGGGAGGAGGTCAAAATATCAACATTAACAAGAGTTTGGAAGAAGTTAATTCCAACCCTCTTGGATGACTTTGAAGAGCTCTAGACTTCAGTGGAGGAAGTAACTGCAGATATGGTGGAAATAGCAAAAGAACTAGAGTTAGAAGGCAACTGTTAGGTCAACTTGTTTATGTATATTTTCAGCTGATGACACAGGATAGAAAATCATTACGGTATTCAGATTTCATTAGGTAAATTTAAAAGCATGTACATAGCTTTTTAGTTGATCCTTTTAACCTTTAAAACTCTAATATGTGCAGATATAGATATTATAGCCTTTGCAACTACTTAAAACAAATTTTTTCAAGTGGCAACTTAACATTGTGTGAGGGAATATATAGTTTTTCAAAATTATGTTAGATGTTAAAATAGCAAAAAATTTCCACCAAACAAGATCACTCAAAATTACCTACCATAAGTTCGGTGATACCCTCTTTTCTTTTCTAGAAATAATACTATCTAATCCAATCTTGTGTGGTAAGCACCCATTCATGATGGAAGATAATTAAAAAAGTGTGCATATATAAATTATAAATAGATACATATTTAATATATGTGCTTTTTTAACACCTAACATAATTTTGGAAAACTATATATTCTCTCACACAATGTTAAGTTGCAACTTAAAAAATTTTGTTTTAAGGTTAAGTAGTTGCAAAGGATATATTATCTAGATCTGCATGTATCGGAGTTTTAAAAATTAAAAGGATCGACTAAAAAGCTATGTACATGCTTTTAAATTTACCTCATGAAACCTGAATACCATAATGATTTTCTATCCTGTGTCTTCAGTTGAAAATAAACATATACAAGTTGACAAAACAGTTGCCTACTTTATGTCATTTTTCTTTTCCTTAAATGTGATTATTTAATATATTAAATCATATGTATAAAAAAGAAAAACCCATTGCCGTCAAGTCAGTTCCAACTTATAGCAACCCTATAGGACAGAGTAGAACTGCACCATAGGATTTCCAAGGAGCAGCTGGTGGACTCCAACTGCTCACCTTTTGATTAGTAGCCAAATGCTTAACCAGTGTACCACCAGGGCACTCAATCATATATATATATATGTATGTATATGTATATTTATGTATATATACGTATATGTGTCTACATGTATGTATATGTATATGTGTCTATATGTGTATTTAATGTATATGTGTATAATATGTATTTGTGTGTGTGTGTTGTTAGATGCTGTCTAGTCAGTTCCGACTCATAGCAACCCTGTGTACAACAGAATGAAACACTGCCCGGTCCTGCGCCATCCTCACAATTGTTGCTATGTTTGAGCCCATTGTTGCAGCTACTGTCAATTCATCTCGTTGAGTGTTTTCCTTTTTCGCTGACCCTCTACTGTACCATGCATGATGTCCTTCTCCAGGAACTGGCCCCTCTGGATAACAAGTCCAAAGTACATGAGAGGAAGTCTCGCCATCCTCATTTCCAAGAAGTATCCTGGCTGTACTTCTTCTAAAACAGACTTGTTCATTTTTCTGACAGTCCATGGTATATTCAGTATTTTTCACCAACACCATAATCCAAAGTCATAAATATATATGTCAATTGAAGAATTGATTATTTTTTAATATATATCTGAAGATATATATGTATATCTACGTCTATATTATTAGCAATGGAAGAAGTAATATCACTTGGAAAATCCAAAAATAAGAAATGTTTAAAGTTGGAAGTGGTTCACAATCAGTAGGTAATTTAGGGATGCCCTCTCCCAGTTAATGCTCTGAACTTTTCAAATCTGTGTCATTTCTGAATCAGCCCCCTGCTCATTTTGTCAGTCCTGAAAAGACACATTGAAAAATTATAATGAGATTCATATAAATAAAAGTTATTATTAAACAAACATCATACTAAATGGTACACTGGTGTTTTATATATGCTATCAAGTCCCACTTAGCCAAAGAGGAGGAGGGAAAAGAAAAAGAGGAGGGGGGGAAAGAATAGAACTATTTGAGAAAGGTGTTTTTTCTTATCTTAAAGATGAAATAATTTAAGTAATCTGATACCTCAAAATGTCCAATTTGAGATCAGACTGCAGTATATTGAGTTACAAATGTCATTTCTTTCTAGAAACAATTCTTCACTAGTGGCCCTTCCTCCTCTTTTTCTCCGATTTCATGTTCTCATGTCTTGTTAACTAATGGGAACTTGTGATACCCTTTAGACTCACATTTCCTGGGTGTTTTTCTCACTAAAAGAAATGAAGACGGAGGATTTGGGGAGATGATTTTCCTTAGATCCAAGATTGCTGTTGTCTTGTTCCTTCCCAGACAATAGATGACTTTGACTTGAACTTGTGAGAAATACGTTCCACCAGATTGATGCCCCCTTCCAGTGGGTAAGTCCATAAGAGTCTACCTAATGTAACCCTTCAGGTATTAATGATGCATGTTATGCTCAATTAAAACAGACAATCTGGCATTCTTTGTCCTTATAATTGATCCTCCTCAGAAAAAAAAAAAATATATATATATATACTTTAGCTACAGGCAAAATGCTGCCATTTACTTTATGAATCACACTGTTCTTTTGAATATTTGACCTCTTTACATTTGTAGTACTTGTCCTTAACTCTGATGGAATTTTTTTGAGGGTAATAAATATCTACCGCTTTTCATACAATAATTTTAGATTTTTCTAACATGAAACATTTTATTTGCCAGTCATTTTAGTCAAGATCTTTATAAAATAAATGTTACTGTGTGGAAATCATATTCCCTGAATGTATCTATAAAGACTGAAAAAAGACAAGTAGAAGAATAACTTTCTTCTGCCAAAATGGAAAGTCACTAGAAGAAATATCTTCTAAGATAGAGATTGGGTTATAATCAGGGATAATGGAGGCAGAGGAACAAGGGGAAACAAAAATAATTCAACTGCACTGCAGGACGACTGGAACTATGACTTCAAGACTCTACCAAGTTATTATAACCCAATCAGGAGGACCCACTTTATTCTCAGGCAAGAAGCATCATTATGGATTGAATGAAAGGTTTTAGTCCACTGCATGTTTCAGGAAATCCATTCACTGCCCTGAGAGAGGCAGTGACATATGGACACATCACCATGATCATAGTATTCTGTTGATTAACTCTTATTTGAGGCGCTAAATACTGAAAACAGAATTGCTACAGTATTTACAAAACTTGTGAATATTATGCACTTCCAAAATACAATACACCTGTACATCCCCGCTTTGTAATTTTTAACTGGCCAAAATTTCAAGTTGAATAGGCATTATGATTTTATTTCTTCTTCTCTTCCAGCTGGAATCATTGTAAGAGTTTTATTCATATGCCAAAGCTTAAATTAGCAGCTTTATCTTGTCAAGAGAGAAGCATAATAAGAATTGCATTCAAAACAATAGGCAACACAATGATTGATACTAATTATTGCAAGGAAGTTCTGAAATTAAGAACTAGTCAATACAGGCATATATGCAAATGTGAAAGGGCAAGTAGGATATGACACTTACATAGACGTACTGTCAATCTCTGGAAGCAAGATATCTTCCTTCCGTTGGAAAAAGTAGAGTGCATTCAGCATACCCAAGTTGATCTGGAAATAAATTACATTAGCATTTAGAGCACAGATATGATAATAAAAAGGGACTAATATGACCAAATTAAAGTTTTAACAAAATTAGATAGATGATAATGGAAGCATAAGGAAAAGTTACAGAGAAATTATTTTAAAAATTCTGTTTACTCTAAAGCTAGGTCTGCAAAATAAAAGGTAATTCAATATTAAACATTTCAAAAATTGAGAAAGTGGTCCATTACATAAGTTTGGGTAAAGATATTATTACTAAAAAGTGGATAAAATATGGTTTGGAGTGGAGGGGATAGGAGAACATATTGAGTGTAATCAGAACTCACCTTAGGTCATGATAGCTAGACTTGGATGTGTTGTTTTATCAAGTCAGGTCACAAAATATCAACTTCTCTCACTTTCTCTATCAGAAAGTGCAAATCTGATTTTGCTATAAAATTAAAGCTGATTAGCAAAATCTTTAAAACTAAAGCGGGGAATTTTCTCATAGTCATTAAGAATTTGCCAGAGTGAAGATTTGTTTAAGTATACAAGATTTTCATTTTTCTAGCAGAAATATATTATAGTTGTAACATTTCCCACAAGTGAACTCTATCAGCAAATTTTGACTGCATGAACCAGAGCCGCCATAACCCAAGTCACATGGTTGGATATGCAGACCTGTGTGATTTTTTTTGTTGTTGTTCCTTAAAAAAAAAAAAATATTACTATTAGTGATAAATTACTAAGGCACTACAAATAAACTAGAATGATTTTTTAATGGAATTCTCAGTCTTTTAAAATTTTTACTAACAATCATTGTGCAAATGAAAAGTAAGCACCTTGAAAATACTTAATTTTATGTAATTTTCCTCCATTACTGGCAGTCTTAGCCAAAATAATTTTTGATACAAGCTTAATTCTTTCAAAGCAACTTAAAGTAATAATATCAAACAAAAGACATGTCCTTTGTGGAATGGCATATATACAAGATACAAGGAAAACACCCAGACTTCGGCTAAAAAGTCAGGTACTCATAGAACTTGAAAGCTCTTGCCTGCCTTAACAAATTCATATAGATTCAAATTTACTGATAGTGTGGCCATTATTGTTTAGTTAGAGCTGCTGATATCTATATATCCTTCTTGTGACTGTGAATTTGTCTTGCCATGGGGGCTTACATGTTGCTGTGATGCTGGAAGCTATAGCACTGGTACTCAAATACTAGCAGGGTCATCCATGGCAGACAGGTTTCAGCTGAGCTTCCAGACTAAGGCAGATTAGGAAGAAGGACCTGGCGGTTTTCTTCTGAAAAGAATTAGCCATTGAAAACCTTATTAACAGTAGCAGAATAGAAGATGAGCCCCTCAGGTTGGAAGGCACTTAAAATATAACTGAGGAAGAGCTGCATCCTAAAAGTAGACAAGCCTGTTGCCATCGAGTCGATTCCAACTCATAACCACCCTATAAGACAGAGTAGAACTTCCCCATAGATTTTCTAAGGAGCACCTGGTAGATTAGAACTGATGGCCTTTTGGTTAGCAGCCGTAGCTCTTAACTACTACACCACCAGGGTTTCTGCACCTAAAAATAGAGTCAACCTTAATGACATGGATGGAGTCAAGCTTTAGGGACCTTCATTTGTAGATGTGGCACGACTCAAAATAAGAAGAAACAGCTGCAAACATCCATTAATAATGGGAACATGGAATGTACAAAATATGAATCTAGGAAAATTGGAAATCATCAAAAATGAAATGGAACACATCAATATCAATATCTTAGGCATTAGTGAGCTGAAATGGACTGGTATTGGCCATTTTGAATCAGACAATCATATGGTCTACTATGACAGGAATGAGAACTTGAAGAGGAATGGTGTCACATTCATTGTCAAAAAGAACATTTTAAGATCTATCCTGAAGTATAATGCTTCAGTGATAGAATAGTATCCATGTGCCTACAAGGAAAACAAGTTAAAATGGCTATTATTGAAATTTACACACCAACCACTAACAAGAAAGATGAAGAAATTAAAGATTTTTACCAACTTCTGCAGCCTGAAATTGATGAAATCAGGGTGCACTGATAATTACTGGTGGTTGGAATGCGAAAATTGGAAACAAAGAAGGATCAGTAGTTGAATGCCTCAGTGGTGGAAATGATGCCAGAGATCACATGATAGAGTTTTGCAAGACCACTGACTTCTTCATTGTAAATACCTCTTTTCAACAACATAAACAGCAACTATACACATGGACCTCTTCGGATGGAATACACAAGAATCCAATTGAATACATCTGTGGAAAAAGACAATGGAAAAGCTCAATATCATCAGTCAGAAAAAGGCCAGTGACAGACTGCAGAACAGACAATCAATTGCTCATATCCAAGTTCAAGTTGAAGCTGAAGAAAATCAGAACAAGTTGATGACAGCCAAAGTATGACCTTGAATATATCCCCCTGAATTTAGAGACCATCTCAAGAATAGATTTGACGCATTGAATACTAATGACTGAAGACCAGACAAGTTGGGGAATGACAGGAAGGACATAATACATGTAGAAAGTAAGAGGTCATTAAAAAGACAGGAAAGAAAGAAAAGACCAAAAAGGATATCAGTAGAGACTCTGGAAGTTGCTATTGAATTTTGAGTAGCTAAAGGGAAAGGAAGAAACGATGAAGTAAAAGAGCTGAACAGAAGATTCCCAAAGTCTGATCGAGATCTAGTAAAGTGTAATGACTTGAGCAAAGACCTGGAACTAGAAAACCAAAAGGGAAGGGCACATTCCACATTTCTCAAGCTGAAAGAACTGAACAAAAAATTCAAGCCTCGAGTTGCAACCCTGAAGGACTCTATGGGGAAAATATTGAGCAACACAGGAAGCATCAAAGAAGGTGAAAGGAATACCCAAAGTTGCTATTCCAAAAAGAATTGGTAGACATTCAACCATTTCAGGAGATAGTGTATGATCAGGAACTAATGGTGCTGAAGAAAGAGGTCCAAACTGCACTGAAAACACTGGCAAAAAATCTGTCTTGCAAGAAGTACAGTCAGAACGCTCCTTAGAAGCAAGGATGGTGAGACTTCTTCTCACATTCTTTGGACATGTTATCTGAAGGGAACAGTCCCTGGAGAAGGATATTATGGTTGGTAAAGTAGAGGATCAACAAAAAAGAGGAAGACCCTCAAAGAGAAGGATTGACACAGTGACTGCAACAACGGACACAAGTCTTTAGTTCCTTTTTCTCATGTCTGTACCACACAATTAACACCTCACAATAGAGTAGCTAAGGAGCCCTAGTGGTACAGTGGTTAAAGTGCTTGACTATTAACCAAAAAGTCACTGGCTTGAATTCACCAGCTGCTCCATGGGAGAAAGCTGTGGCAGTCTGCTTCTGTAAAGTTTACAGCCTTGGAATCCCTATGGGGCAGTTCTGCTCTGTCCTTTAGGGTCTCTATGAGTCAGAATTGACTCAAAGGCAACAGGTTTGGTTTTTGTATACAGTAGCTAATACTCTAATTCTACCACCTGTTTGTCTGTTTGTGGTGGTTGTGTGCTGCTATGATGCTGGAAACTATGCCACCAATATTTTGAATACCAGAATGGTCATCCATGGTGGACAGGTTTCAGCAGAGTTTCCAGACTAGGACAGACAAGGGAGAAAGGCCTAGTTATCTACTTTCTGATCACATCAGAACATTGTCCAACTCACTAACTTTGAACATGTCATCAGAAGGGATCAACTGCTACAGGAGGACATCATGTTTGGTGAAGTAAGAGGCCATTGAGGATGAGAGAGACTGAGATGGATTGGCACAATAGCTGCAAGGATGGACTTGAACATGCCAGCAATCATGAGGATGATACAGGACTGGACATTATTTTGATCTGTTGTACATAAAGTTGTCATGAATCAGAGTCCATTCGACAGACAGTAATGACAAACAATGCACTAATTATTTTACCTAATAATTTTACACCTGATAATTAGTTATTTTGGTCTACCTTATCTATTAACCTAAAAATGTATAATATTACCTTGTATATTATCATTGTATAGTGTATATTAGCTTAAAATCTTACTGAAAGAGAAGAAATTGTATATTTTTTATATGGATACAGGAAGCTGTCTCAGTTCATAACAACTACAAAATAAGCAGCAATGTGGTTCTTTATCTGATCCATGGGAAAATTTTGATAGAAGACATAAAAAGTACCTCTGTAGTAACTTGCATATATTTTCATGCTGTCCCACGTCATTATGAAAGTGTATGTTGAATTATACCCTGGAGTTAGTAATTTTAATTGCCTTAGTCATATTTAATCTTCTAATTAAACATTATTTATAGGGATGAGAATCACGAGACTCACTTAAAGTAAAATCAGAGGCGAGTCTTTAATCTGACTTGGTTACACTCCCAGGGCAGAAAGGCTGCATCAGGATTCCCTTCAGGAGGCAATTTAGGCTTCATACTAATGAGAAGTGCTGGCTTTCTTGGAAACTCAAACAAAACTTAAGCAATAAAAACTATTGAAGGCATATGGAAAATGTTAGCAGATGACTTTCTATTCCAATTGAATTGTTATCCATATATCATGATTATTAATACATTGGTAACATTGCTTTGTTATTATAGCTAGGTCATATGTTAAGAATATTTATTGTCTGCAGCAATGTGCATTAGTGGTACACATTTAGTGTTAATGCTTGCAATAATCTTCCCTGTGGCTACTTTCCTCTCGAATTTACAGATTTAGGGTCTTATGCCAATTCTTTAACAAAATAAGTGTTTTCATGAACTGACTCAAAAGGTCAAGCACTGTCACTGTTTACAATTTCCAGGAGAAAACAAATTTCACGGTACAATTCCAAATCTCTATTTTATATGTGTGACTCACTCTACCTAGCCGATTCAACAGGAACATGAATAAAGTAAAACCTTTATGCAAAGAAATTACCAAATATACAAATAGCTACATTTATATGAATTTATGTCATTTTCTGAGATATCTCGACCTCGTGATTTTTTTCATGTTATTGGTTGGAATAGTCCAGAATGCATTAGAGCGAAGTGGATGTTTTTGCTATTTGCTTAGCCAGGAAATACTTTGTGAATATTAAACTTGATAGAATTTAATAATATAGCTTGATAATAGAGATGGATAACATTTTATGAATGGAAGGGAGATGGGTAAGCCAGAAAAAAAGAGCAGGAAAAGTAAACAGACTGAGGGATATCATATTTGAGGAATAATTTTGCTAATATGGCACAAGTAAAAACAATAACAGTGAAATGGAGATAAAATAAAGAATTCCATGACCCATTCACTTGCTTACTCACAAAGATTTACCTTGCATGACATCAACTGTACATAAAAAAAAGATTACAGATTTTATATAGGTGTGATTTATAAGGGGAGGATGGAGAGAGATTTATTATGGCAAAAAAGGTGTTAATTAGGTACTATAGAAAGATGTAGTTGAAAATATGAAAAATCTGTGATATATAAGAGTTTTAAGTGAAAGACAAGTGATTGCAGTCATAAAAGGCAGGTGTGGAAATGCCACAAAAAATACTTAGATTTGAGAACCCTGGTAATTTGCTTTACAAGGAGTATTTTATAAAGATTACATTTATCTTAAAGAGTATTTAACAACCTTTGTCTTTCTCATTGAATTTACTGGGACACAGTCATCTGAAGATGTCTATTCCATGGTTGATATAATTAATTTTTTTTAATGCAATATCAGTATGCACAACACATGCACACAAATGCACACTTATTCGAAGACATGCCTCCAAAAATCCATGCCTTTTATGTTCCGTTCTCTAGCATGGCTACTGATACTTGGCCATGACCCTGGTATACTTTTTGAATTACTCCAGCATAGCCTTTGGCAGAAATGGGGGAGTGAGAGGAAGTTTAAAATATTGTACCATACAAAACTATGTTCGCAATTATTTGTACAGTAGAACAAAATGCTATTTGAAATAAAAACTTATTTCAGGTGATTTTGATTACTAGGGTAAGGTCTATCCACACTTCTGTCAGCTTGTCACACTGTGGGGGCTTGTGTGTTGCTGTGATGCTGGAAGCTGTGACACTGAGATTCAAATACCAGCAGGGTCACTCATGGTAGACAGGTGTCAGCTGAACTTCTAGACTAAGACATACTAGGAAAAAGGACCTGGTGGTTTACTACTGTAAAGAATTAGCCAGTGAAAACCTTATGAATAGCAGCCAAACATTGTCTGATATAGTGCTGGAAGGTGAGCCCCTCAGGTTGGAAGGCACTTAAAATATGATTGAGGGACAGCTGCCACCTCAAAGTAGAGCCAACCTTAATGACATGGATGGAGTCAAGCTTTCAGGACCTTCATTTGCTGATGTGGCATGATTCAAAATGAGAAGTAACAGCAGCAAATAACCAGAACGTGCAATGTACGAAGCATGGATCTAGGAAAATTGAAAATAGTCAAAAATGAAATGGATCGCATAAATACTGATATCCTAGGGATTAGTGAGCTGAAATGGACTGGTATTGGTCATTTTGAATCAGATAGTCATATGGCCTACTATACCAGGAATGACAACTTGAAGAAGAATGGCATTGCGTTCATCATCAAAAAGAACATTTCAAGATCTATCTTGAAGTACAGTGCTGTCTGTGATAGGATAATATCCCATATGCCTACAAGGAAGATCAGTTAATATGACTATTATCCAAATTTATGCACTAACAACTAAGGCCAAAGATGAAGAAATTGAAGATGTTTTACCAACTTCTGCGGTCTGAAAGATCAAACATGCAATCAGAGTTCACTGATAATTACTGGTGGTTGGAATGTGAAACCCGGAAACAAAGAAGGACCAGTAGTTGGAAAATATGGCTTTGGTGATAGAAGCGATACTGCAGATCTCATGACTGAATTTTGAAAGACTAACAACTTCTTCGTTGCAAATACATTTTTTCACCAGTATAAACGGTGACTAAACACACGGGTTTGCCAGATGGAATACACAGGAATCAAATCAACTACATCTGTACAGAAAATGGAAAAGCCCAATATCATCAGTCTGAACAAGGCTAGGGGCCGACCGCAGATCAGACCGTCAATTACTCATATGCAAGTTCCAGTTGAAACTGAAGAAAATTAGAACAAGTTCACGAGAGCCAAAGTAAGATCTTGAGTATATCCTACCTGAATTCAGAGACCATATCAAGAATATATTTGACAAGATGAACGCTAATGACTGATGACTAGGCCAGTTGTGGAATGACGTCGAGGACATCATACAGTAAGAAAGAGGTCATTGAATAGACAGGAGTGAAAGAAAAGACCTAAATGGATGTCAGAAGAGACTCTGAGACTTGCTCCTGAAATCAAGTAACTAAAGCAAAAGGAAAAACTGATGAAATAAAGGAGCTGAAGAGATTTTAAAAGGTTGGCTTGAGAAGACAAAGTATTATGATGACATCTGCAAAGACCTGGAGATAGAAAATCAAAAGGAAAAAACACTCGCAGCATTTCTCAAGCTGAAAGAACTGAAGAAAAATTTCAAGGCTTGGGTTGCAACCCTGATGGATTCTACAGAGAAAAAAATAAATGACGCAGGAAGCATCAAAAGAAGATTGAGGGAATATGCAGAGTCTTTACACTAAGAAGAATTGGTCGATGTTCAACCATTTCAGGAAGTAACATTTTATCAGAAACCCATGGTACTGAAGGAAGAAGTCCAAGCTGCACTGAAGGCATTGGTGAAAAACAAGACTCCAGAAATTGATGGAATACCAGTTAAGATGTTCCAGCAAATGGATGTAGTGCTGGAAATGCTCACCCCTTTATGCCAAGAAATTTGGAAGTCAGCTACCTGGACAACTGACTGGAAGAGATCCATATTTATGCCTATTCCCAAGAAAGGTGATCCAACCCTACGTGGAAATTATCAAACAATACAACTAATATCGCATGCCCACAAAATTTGGCTGAAGATCATTCAAAAGCTGCTGCAACAGTGTCAGCTGGGAACTGCTAGAAATTCAAGCTGGATTTAGAACAGGACCTGGGACCAGGGATATCACTGCTGATGTCAGATGGATCCTGGCTGAAAACAAAGAATACCAGAAAGATGTTTACTTGTGTTCTATTGACTATGCTAAGGCATTTGACTGTGTGGATAGTAATAAATTATGGATAACATTTCAAAGAATGGGAATTCCAGAACACTTAATTGGGCTCATGAGGAACCTGTACATGGATCCAGAGGCAGATGTTTCAACAGGACAAGGGGATACTGCAAGGTTTAAAGTCAGGAAAGACGTGTATCAGGGTTGTATCCTTTCACCATACTTATTCAATCTGTACGCTGAGCAAATAATCCGAGAAGCTGGACTATATGAAGAAGAATGGGACATCAGGATTGGAGGAAGACTCATTAATAACCTGCATTATGTAGATAACACAACCTTGCTTGCTGAAAGTGAAGAGGACTTGAGGCACTTACTGGTGAAGATCAAAGACCACAGCCTTCAGTATGGGTTGCACCTCAACGTGAAACAAAAATGGTCACAACTGGACCAGTAAACGACATCATGATAAATGGAGAAAAGATTGAGGTTGTCAAGGATTTCATTTTACCTGGATCCACAATCAACACACATGGAAGCAGCAGTCAAGAAATCAAAAGATGCATTGCATTGGGCAAATCTGCTGCAAATGACCTCTTTAAAGTGTTGAAAAGCAATGATGTCACCTTGAGGACTAAGGTGTGCCTGACCCAAGCCATGGTATTTTCCGTCACCTCTTATGCATGTGAAAGCTGAACAATGAATAAGAAAGACCAAAGAAGAATTGAAGCCTTTGAATTGTGGTGCTGGAGAAGAATATCAAGTATACTATGGACTGCTAAAAGAAGGAACAAATATGTTTTGAAAGAAGTACAACCAGAATGCTCCTTAGAAGCAAGAATGGTGAGACTATGTCTCACATCTTTGGACATGTTATCAGGAAGGTTCAGTCCCTGGAGAAGGACATCATGCTTGGTAAAGTAGAGGGTCAGCAAAAAAGAGGAAGACCCTCAACGAGATATGTTGACACAGTGGCTGCAACAATGGGCTCAAGCATAACAATGATTGCGAAGATGGCACAGAACCAGGCAGTATTTGGGTCGCTATGAGTTGGATCTGACTTGACAGCACCTGACAACAACAACAGTGTAAGGTCACGATACATATCAGGGAGGCAGGTTTTTGTTAGGAAAGTTTCTAGATTTAAGCTTGAAATTTTGTGTTCACCTCCCTCCTAAATTACTTTTTATAATAAAGCAGAAGAAATGTTTACTTACTGCAGCTGCTTCAGAAGAAAGAGTGAGTAATGCTAAAGTAAATTAAAAAACAAACAAACAAACAAACAAACAAACAAAACAAAACCATTGCTAATAAGTCAATTCCAACCCTATAGGACAGAGTTGAACTTCACCGTAGGGCTTCCAAATAGTGGCTGGTGGATTCAAATTGTGGAACTTTTGGTTAACAGCTGAGCTGTTTACCACTGTAGCGCTAGGGCTCCAAAAGAAGATGATATTTAAAGAGCAGCTAGGAGTGAGGGAACCAAAATATATAAAAATATATGCTACCTCGGGAAGTTAATCAGCAAAAGACTCTGTGAAATAAGTTACCAAGGGACTTTCCGTACAGGCTATATAGTAGATGATTTCAAGTCAATAATTGTACTGCGAAGTTAGCTATTTTATTATACCAAATTTTAATAAAAGTATGCAGCATATAATAGCCTCATGGTTTTGGTTTTGAGGGAAATTTTAAGATAGTTGCTATATCTTATATTTGGGCTTACTTATGAAATAGAAATGATACGAGCCATAATTGAGTGTTAGATAATTTAGCTACTAAAAAAAAACAAAGAAACTAGAGTCAAACATGACCATGAGAATCTGTATAGTCCATATTACATTTTCCATAAAATGTTGGAGCTTGTGCAGAGTTGTGTGTGTTTATGTGTATGTGTGTATATGCATGTGTGTATGAAATTAAAAGAGAGAAAACCAAGAGTTAGAGACAGATGGATTGTGTTAAAATTCAAAAACACAAATTTCAACACTGGCGTCAAATATGTCATTTATTAGTTCCTTCATTTATATAAATAGTTTTTAGGCACTTTATTAAATTCTTGGGAACAAAATAGTTAATAAAATGGTCTCTTTATTCCAGGCATTATTTTCTAAAGAATTAGCAATCTAGAGAACATCAGAAATCAATTTCTGAAGTCAGGGGCATACACATGATCAGTGAGTCAAGAAAGAAACCTTAAATTTGACATTAATAATATGAATAAAAATACATTTGATGAAACATCACAGTCTTCACAATCACACTATTTATGTGGAAGTGGCAAAAAATAGAAATACGATAGCCATTTTAAGTACATGGATAGAACGTAATTCTATCTGGAAATAGTTACTTTCCATTACCTAGTGACAAAATGCCATTCAAAGATATTGAAAACACTTGCAGACACACTGCACTATTTTTCCTGCATTCTAAATAATATCATAGTTCTCATGAGCTTTTACCGAGGGTAATTGAAAAGATGGTAATAAATGGTAAATTCACAAAGTTATAGGTAGAGCTTAAACAAGAGATGTAGAATCACCTAGCAGCTAGCAATATCAGGAAGTTGTTACCACCACCATTCCTAAGTCATTGCTGGAGCCCAACGAGGGGTGTAGCTATAGGAAAGTGTCATTAGATAAAAGTTGTGGCTTTCTGGCACTAGGACCTCCAGACCTACTGAGGCCCAAATCATGGGAATGAGAACCAACATTTTATTTTCCATTGATTTATATAACACTGAGGGGATCTCTCCCACTTCCATCCTTACCTTGGTTTCCAGACCTATCTGTTATAGGTGTGTGGGAGGGAGCACTACATATTGCCTGCTAGTTTAATGAATATACTGCATCCTTGTAGGACAACCTCTTTAATGCAGTTTATTTTCTCCTAATTGAGTTTTCAACAAGTCATTCCACCATTATATGCTTCTAAATGATGGGGCACACGGTAAGACCACTGAATTTATATTCATCTATTTATTATTTCCACCACTCATCTGTCAGTTTGTTATGCTATGGTGGCTTGTGTGTTGCTGTGATGCTGGAAGCTATTTCAAATACCAGTAGAGTCACCCACAGTGGACAGGTTTCAGTGGAACTTTCAGACTAAGACAGACTGTGAAGAAGGACCCGGCAGACTACTTCTGAAATAATTCGCCAGTGAAAACCTTAGGCATAGCAGTGGAACATTGTCTGATATAGTGCCTGAAGATGAGCCCCTCAGGTTGAAAAGCACTCAAAATATCACTGCATAAGAGCTGCCTCCTCAAAGTAGAGTTGACCTTAATGATGTGGATGGAGTAAAGATTTGGGGACCTATATTTGCTGATGTGGCATAACTCAAAATGAGTATAAATAGATGCAAATATCCATTAATAATTGGAATTTGGAATGTATGAAATATGAATCAAGGAAAATTGGAAGAAGTCAAAAATGAAATAGAATGCTTGAAGACAAATATCCTAGGCATTAGTGAGATAAAACGGGCTGGCACTGGGCATATGGAAACAGACAACTGTATGGTCTACTATGATACAACAATGATGGGAATGAAAAATTGAAGAGGAACAGCATCATATTTATGATCAAAAATAACTATCCTGAAATACAACACTGTCAGTGAGAGGATAATATCCATATGCCTGCAAGGAAGACCAGTTTACCTATTATTCAAATTTATACATCAACCCCTAATGACAAAGATGAAGAAATTGAAGATTTTTACCAACTCCTGCAATCTGAAATTGATGAAGCATGCAATAGGGACACAGTGATAACTGCTGGTGATTAGAATGTGAAAGCTGGAAACAAAGTATAAAGATCAGTAGTGGAAAAATATGGCCTTGGTGATCGATGACAGAGAGTGCATGACAGAATTTTGCAAGACCTATGACTTATTCAATGGAAATACCTTTTTCAACAATATAAACAGTGACTACATGCATGGACCTCACCAAATTGAAAACACAGGGATCAGCTGTGAAAAGAGACAATGGAGGAGCTCAACATCATCAGTTAGAACAAGGCCAGGGGCCAACTGCCAAACAGACCATCAATTGCTTATATGCAAGTACAAGTTGAAGCTGAAGAAAATTAAAACAAGTCCATGACAGCTAATATATGACCTTGAGTACTTTCCACCTGAATTTAGAGACCATTTCAAATGTAGATTTGATGCATTAAACACTAATTACTGAAAACCAGATGAGATGTGGGACATCAAGGACATTATACAAGAAGAAAGTAAAAGGTCATGAAAAAGGAAAGAAAGAAAAGACCAAAATGGTTGTCAGAAGAGACTCTGAAACTTGCCCACGAGTGTGGAGTAGCCAAGGCAAATGGAAACAGTGATGAAGTGAAAAAGCTGAACAGAAGCTTTCAAAGAGTGGCTCAAGAAACAAAGTATTATAATGAAATTTGCAAAGACTAGAGTTAGAAAATCAAAAGGGAAGAACACGCTTGGAATTCCTCAAACTAAAGAGCTGAAGAAAAAATCCAAGCCTCGAGTAGCAATTTTGAAGGATTCTATGGGCAAAATATCGAACGACACAGGACGCATCAAAAGAAGATGAAAGAAATACATGGAGTCACTGTACAAAAAGAATTGGTTAATATTCAGCCATTTCAGAAGACATCATATGATCAAGAACTGATGGTACTGAAAGAAGAAATCCAAGTTGCCCTGAAGGCATTGGTAAAAAACAAGGCTCCAGGAATTGATAGAATACCAGTTGAGATGCTTCAACAAACAGATGCAATGCTGGAAGCGCTAACATGTCTGTAACAAGAAAATTGGAAGACAAGCTACCTTGCCAACTGACTGGAAGAGTTCTAAATTCATACCCGTTCCAAAGAAAAGTGATCCAAAAAAAATGCAGAAATTATTGAACAATATTATTAATATCACATGCAAGTAAAATTATGCTAAAGATAATTTAAAAAATGGTTAAAGCAGTTCATAGACAGAGAACTGCCAAAAATTCCCACCAGATTCAGAAAAGAACGTCGAACAAAGGATATCATTTTGGACATCAGATGAATCTTGGCTGAGCGCAGAGAATATCATAAAGACGTTTACCTGTGTTTTATTGACAATGTAAAAGCATTTGATCATGAGCACCCAATGCTTTTGGTTGTAAGGACTGGGAGGTACCCCTTGTATCCTTGTCATGAGTGGCTGGATGTCCTGAGTGGAGCCACTAGTCCTCATGGCCCTGATGTAAGTAGGTGAGGATGCTGTTTAATAGGCAAAGTAGTGTCAACTATCAAACACCCACCTCTCTACCACACAGCATAAACAGTTGCAGTCTGCCAGCAAGGACCTATTCTCCTGAAATATGCCCATACAGGTCCATGCAGGGGGGAAAGGTATTCAAAACCCATGGCCATTTATGCCTGGACAGGAGCCACTTCTGTCCTGAGCTCCCCAAGTTAGTGGAGCTGGCACATTATCTTCTCCCTCTGTTGTGAATTTATTCCTTCTCCAAATCTGGGAGCATGGCTCAGGGTGCTCAAATGGTCCTATCTCAGGCCCAGGGAAATTAACAGCCACTGAAGCTGGCTTGGGAGCGGGGGACACGGTAAAATATACACAAGTACTTAACTTTTTCCCAGAGCACCGTTCTTTTCTGGGTTCGGAGGTGTGAGTAGACTGTACAGCTGGCTGCTTCTCCCTGAGAAAACTGCTGCTGAATGCTGCTCTCAGCCTGCCGTAGCTCCTCCCAGGAACAGTGCCTGAGGGATCCCAGTGATTCAAGTCCAGTAACTCCTCTCTGCTTGTAAACCGACTCACCCGACTCTCCCTTCCTCTGCCGCTAGGTCCATTTTCTAACTTTGCCTTTGTTGTTCAGGGCTCCTGGGTTGTCATAAATATAATTATTTCACTTGATTTTTTGGGTCTTTGTTGTAAGCAGGATTGCCTGAAGCATCTGGCTATTCCGCCATCTTGACCCTGCCTCCATCTTTTGATTTCTTTACTGCTTCTTCCATGGGCATTGATTGTGGATCCAAGTAAAATGAAATCCCTGACAACTTCAGTATTTTCTCCGTTTATCATGATGTTGCTTATTGGTCCAGTTGTGAGGGTTTTTCTTTTATGTTTAGATACAATCCATACTGAAGGCTGTGGTCTTTGATCTTCATCAGTAAGTGCATCAAGTCCTCTTCACTTTCAGCAAGCAAGGTTGTGTCATCTGCATAATGTAGGTTGTTAATGAGTCTTTCACCAATCCTGATGCCCTGTTCTTCTTCATATAGTCCCTCTTCTAGGATTCTTTGCTCAGCATACAGATTGGATAGGTATGGTGAAAGGATACAACTCTAACTCACACCTTTCCTGACTTTAAACCATGCAGTGTCCCCTTGTTCTGTTTGAATAATTGCCACTTGATCTATGTCCAGATTTCTCATGAGCACAATTAAGTGTTCCAGAATTCCCACTCTTTGCAATGTTATCCATAATTTGTTACAATCCACACAGTTGAATGCCTTTGCATAGTGACTAAAACACAGGTAAACATCTTTCCTGTATTCTCTATTTTCAGCCAAGAACCGTCTGACATCGGCAATGATATCCCTGGTTCCATATTCTCTTCTGAATGCGACCTAAATTTCTGGTAGTTCCCTGTCAAGATACTACTGTAGCCACTTTTGAATGACTTTCAGCAATATTTTACTTGCATGTGATATTAATGATATTTTTTGATAATTTCCGCATTCGGTTGGACCACCTTTTTGGGAATAGGCATAAATATGGATCTCTTCCAGTCAGTTGGCCAGGTAGCTATCTTTCAAATTCTTGGCATAGACAAGTGAGCACATCCAGTGCTGCATCCATTTGTTGAATCATCTCAATTGATATTCTGTCAATTTCTGGAATCTTGTGTTTCACCAATGCCTTCAGTGCAGCTTGGGCTTCTTCCTTCAGCACCATCGGTTCCTGCATATGCTACCTCTTGAAATGGTTGAATGTTGACCAATTCCTTTTTGGTTTAATGACTCTGTATTCTTTCCATCTTCTTTTGATGCTTTCTGTGTCTTTTAATATTTTCTCCTAGAATTCCTCACAATGAAGTGGGTTAGGAGCAGTTATAGTGATGAGATCTGTAAGATTAGATAGTGCCTTAAGCCAATCTCTTTTGAAATATAAAAGAGAGAAGAGAGCAGAGAGATACGGGGACCTCATACTACCAAGAAAGCAGTGCCAGGAGCAAAGTGCATCCTTTGGACCTGAGGTTCCTGCACTGAGATGCCTCCAGACCAAGGGAAGACTGATGACAAGGATCTTCTTCCAGAGCCAACAGAGACAGAAAGTCTTCCGCTGGAGCCAATGCCCTGAATTCAGACTTCTAGCCTACTGGACTGTGAGAGAATAAACTTCTGTTTGTTAAAGGCATCCACTTGTGGTATTTCTGTTTTAGCAGCACCAGATGACTAAGACCACTGCTAACCAAAAGGTTGGCAATTCAAATCCACCACCTGCTCCTTGGAAACCCTATGGGGCAGGTCAACTCTGCTACTACAGGGCTGCTATGACCCAGAATAGACTCAAAGGCAATGTGTTTATATATATATATATACATATATATTGGTTTTGCATCTCTAGAAAACCCAGCCTAAGACAGAATTTGGTACCAGGAGAGTAGGATGCTGCTCTAACAGATGCCTAAAAGGTGGAAGTGGTTTTGAAACTGTGAATGGGTAGAGACTGAAAGAGTTTTAAAGTGCCTAATAGCAAAAGCCTAGATTGCCTTGAAGACAGTGTTGGTGGAATTATGGACGTCAGAGACAATTCTGGTGAGGACTCAGAAGAAAGTGAGGGGAGCTGTTACACTGGATATGGTAAAGATGGCGAGAATCTGCAGCAGAAAAACAGCAGCCAAACCAGGAGACTGGTGCAAGACAGTGCTGGAGCTGACCCATGGAGTGAGAGTTGAGTACCTTTGCACAGGAGGCTTTTTGGTGGAATGGGGTACCTGAGGGCAGTTATTAGTGGAGCTAGGCTTGCTTACACATGGAGCAAGAAAGCTGAGTGCCTTCTGGCCGATGTTTACTGGTGGAGCACGGTGCCTCCAGGCACTTAAAAGTGGAGCTAAAGAGCTTTGGAGCACTTGCCCCAATAGAGAAGGCAGAGAGGCCCAAGGGGCCAAGAGACCAAGGAGTTAGGAAGCAGAAGCTGAAGAGACAAGGAACTCAGGAACCAGAGCTGCCTCAGTTTTAAAGGGTAGGGCCACAACTTCTGAAGTCTCAAAGGGTGGAGCCACAGCCTCCTAGGTTTCAAAGAGTCAGATCTTCACCAACTTTGTTCTGGAGTGTGGGGCTGCCATTCACAAGCTATAATGGGTTGGGGCTGGATCAGCTGCCCAAAGCTGCGGGGACAGGTCTGCTATGCCCAAGGGGCAGCAGAATGGGGCCTGCCAGGGCTGAGGGGATAGGGTCACTACTCAGATTGACTAGAATAATGGGGCTACCCAAAGCCGAGGGAGAAGAATTGACATTCCAGTGGGCCTGGAAGGCAGAGCTAAAGCCCAGGACTGAGAGGCATCCACCCAGAATGCTGACAATGTGACCAAAACCCAGAGTTTGGAGGGCAGGACTATTGTCTAAATGGTTTCAAAGAACAGAGGATTATTTTCAAGCCTTGTAATGTAATGTGTTCTGATGACTTTCTTAGTGCCTGCTATCCCTCCTCTCCCTCCAATTCCTCCCATTTGTAATGAAAATGTCTACTTTGTTCCTATTCCACCATTGTACTTTGGAAGCAGATAACTTATAATCTAGATTTCACAAATGAAGAGGAATTTTGCAGAAGATGTGATTTTGGACTTGGGGTTGATTTAAGACTTTTGGCATGACATGATGGGGTAAGTGTGTTCTACATGTGGCAAGGGCATGAATTTTGGGGGGCCAATTGTGTCCCCCAGAAACGTGTGTCAACTTGGCTAGGCCATGATTTCCAGTATTGTGTGATTCTCCACCATTTTGTCATCTGACGTGATTTTCCTATGTGTTGTAAATCCTACCTCTATGATGTTAATGAGACCAGGTTAGAGGCAGTTATATTAACGGGGCAGGACTCACTTTATAAAATTTGGTTGTATCTTGAGTCACTCTCTTTTGAGATACAAAAAAGAGAAGCTAGCAGAGAGACGGGAGTACTTCATACCACCAAGAAAGCAGCACCAGGAGCAGAGAGTGACCTTTGAGCCTGGGGTTCCTGTGCTGAGGAGCTCCTAGACCAGGTAAAGATTGACGACAAGGGCCTTTCCCCAGAACCAAAAGAGGGAGAAAGCCTTCCCCTAAAGCTTGCACCCTGAATTATGACTTCTAGTCTCCTAAACTGTGAGAAAGAAAAAATTCTCTTTGTTAAAGCCATCCACTTGTGGTATTTCTATTATAGCAGCACTAGATAACTAAGATAGTGGTATTAGCTCTGTTGCTACAAAAAAGCTTTCTTTAAAAGCACAAGTGGAAAATTTAGGTCTTTTATATAGCACTTAAGCCTTGACTCTGAAGCCCTGAACTCATCTCTTTCTTTCACTAGTTTGTCTAGTAAAAGTAAAACCAACCAACCAGCTTCCTTATACTTCTCTTTATGGCAAAATTGTAGAACGGTATCAAACACTCAGTCACCCAGAGCCTTGCCTCCCACAAATACCTGATCCATTAGTGGTGATATTTTTGCTATGTTTATTGCCACCTCACACCATGGATTAGCAGTGCCCTCTTTATTACTGGAAACAGAGTCATCAACATCTTTAAGACTAACCAGATTTGAGAACCAATTTAGAAAACACATCCTTATAGTTTTGTTTCTCTAGAACCACTCTGGATACCAAATGTCTTAGGTTGAATTCTGTAGAGAAGCAAAACCAGTGAAATGTCTATATATAGAGAGAGAGAGGGAGAGACAGAGAGAGGGAGATCAGGGAAGTTGCTCATGAGGTTCTCAAGGCTGGCAAGTCCCAAATCTGTGGGTCAGGCTAGAGGCTTCTTCTGACTCATGGTAGCTGCAGGAACTGGCAAACCCAAGATCCAGACTGCAGGGGCTGATGAATTTCAAGATTACCAGACAATCTGCTAGCTCAAGTCTCAAGAACCCGAGGTCAGATTAACAGAAACCAGCTAGCTGCAAGATCCAGAGTGAGCAAAAGCCAGTGAATCTTGCTAGAAAGTCCACTTATATTGGATGTAGGCCACAACCCCAAGGAAATTCCATTTCCACTGATTGGCTATTCACAAGGGATCCTATTATGAAGGTGATTACATTATATCAAGTCTCATCATGAAGGTGATTGCATATTATACCACTGCCAAATTACATCATAACAGCCAAACCAGTGAGAATCATGGCCCAGTCAAGTTGACATACAACCTTAACCATCAAACTTTGTAGAGAATCAGTGAAAAAGTAAGATGGATTGACACAGCGGCTGCAACAATGGGCTCAAACCTGGCAACGATTGTGAGGATGGTGCAGGATTGAGCAGTGTCTCCTTCTGTTGTGTATAGGGTCACTATGAGTCAGAATTGACTCTGCACCTAACAATTTCTTTATTTGAATTTGTGGGTTGAGTGGGAAATTCTGCCAATCCAGACTGGAGTTGAGTGATCTCACTTGGAGTGATGCATTTACCTGTTGTCAGCCCATGGGTTCACTGGGAGTTGGCTGGTCTAGAAAGGTCTCGACTGAGACAGCTCAGCTCTTCCACATGTCTCATCTTCCAAGGGTTAGTCCAGGAATATGCTCATGACAGTATCTTGGTTCCAAGAAAGAGTATGGACATACACAATCACTTTTTCAAGTCTCTTCTTGTAGCACTTTTGCTACTGTCCCATAAATCAAACCAAATGACATGACCAAGCCCAGCGTCAGTGTGGGAGTTTTGAGCATAACAGTAGAAGTGGATACACCAAGATGTGGAAAATGAATGCTATTGGTGCAATCAATCTAACATAAGTATGTCAGTTCCAAAAATAAGTTTGAAATAGTTCCTTTTTTTTTTCCCCCAATCAGGAAACATTTATGTAATGTTGCTATAATTTTTTTTTCCTTAAATACTTGGAAGAATTCATCACTGCAGCTATTTAAATCTGGGATTTTCTTTGTTGGAATGTTTTAAATTACAGAATCAATTCATTTAATAAAAAAATTAAAATTATATTTCTAATCCCAGTTTTGATGATTTTATTTTTTATGAAATAGATCTATTTTGCAAATTTTTACATAAAGTTATTTATCTTAATAAACATATACAGAATATGTAGTGATAAGCCCTTTATTCTTAATATTTTCATTTTTTGTTTTCTGTATTATTTCTTTATTAGTCTTGCTAGGATTTTATCAGTTTTATTAGTCTTTTAATATTTGGCTTCTTTAGGGCTAATGCCTGTGATATATAATGGGGGGAGAGATTAGAATTGAACAAGGAAAACCGTCAGATTGTGAAAAAAATCAGATACCTTTGAAATTGAAGTTGAAAATAAATAGTGAGATCGTGATATAAACAGCCATATCAGCAGCAAGGATAGAATTAAAGTTAAAATTAATTTCTTGGAACAAAGTTTGAAAAATGAAGGAATATTTAACCTGAAGAAGCAAGGAATTAGGAACCCCTGAAAGTTGTCTTCAAGTAATTGAAAGCCTGTCATATGGAAAAGGAATTAGTTTAGTTTTGCACATCCCCTAGAGAAAGGATTTACTGGCCAAAATGATAGGAAGACAGAGCTCAAATTTACCTGAGGAAGACCATCATTGCTGCTCCAGTATGAGTTGCCTTGATTTAAGGTGTTCATGCTGAAGTTGGACGCCTGCTTAGTGGAAACGTTATAGAGCAGTGGTTCTCAAAGGCTGGCAACCGTGAGATTCTCTAAGAAATTTCTCAAGGTCAAAACTATATTTATAATTATGCTACACCGTTATTTGCCTTGTGTTGCCATTTGCACTGATGGTGTGAAAGCAGTGATGGATAGAACTGTTCACAACTTAGCATCAATCAAAATACTAGAGCCAAACTATATTAACAGTCAATTGTATCTTTCACCGAAGGCACAATAAAATAACAGAAAAGTGTTGATTCAAGTAGAAGAGTCCCCAGTATAGCAGTGAAAATATTAATTTTATTAACTCTCAATTCTTCAGTGCACTTCTTAATATTCTGTGTAATGAGATGAGAAGTGTGCATAAAGCATGTCTGCGTACCAAAATCTGACGACGATCTTGAGGAAAAGCACTTCTATGATTGAGTTCTGAGCTGAACTAGCCACTTTTTCATGCAACATCAATGACAGCAAATCTCTGTTTATTTTTACACAAATAGTGTATGTCTTCTACATTTGTTGGCCAAACACACCCATCCCCTGAAAAGTATTTTCATAAATGTGCTATGCTAATTTTTTCTACAGCAACATGTAAAAAGAAATTGGCCTAGAGGCACTTCTGAAAATAATTTGCTGGGAAGAGGAGGGAGTAGTTGGCAAACAAATGTAGAAAGCATGTATTATTTGGGTTTTTGGCAAATGTTTTCTTGAACAAACTGAGCCTGTCACTTCAAGGAAACCAACCAACACCACTTGTCAATTGTTATGGATTGAATTCTCACTCTCCAAAATGTGTGTTGTAAATCCTAACCCCTATACCTGTGGTTGAAGCCCTGGTGGCACAGTAATTAAGAGCTTGGCTGGTAACCAAAAAAGTCAGCAGTTTGAATCCACTAGCCACTCCTTGGAAGCCCTATAGGGCAGTTCTACTGTGTCCCATAGGGTCTCTATGAGTTGGAATCAACTCATTGGCAATGGCTTTTGTTTGGTTTGATATACTTGTGGTTATAATCCCCTTTGGAAATGGATTTTCTGTGTTATGCTAATGAAGCAGTATTAGCGTAGAACGCGTCTTAAGTCAACCTCTTTTGAGATGTAAAAAGAGAAGAGTGAGCAAGGAACCATGTAAACAGAAATAGAGGAAGATACACGCCAAGTCACATGAAGATCATGGAAGAAAAGAAGCTGAAAAGAGACAAGAACCTTTCTGCAGGGCCCACAAGACAGAAAGTCTTTCCTTAAAGCCGGTGTCCTGAGTTCAGAATTCTAGCCTCTTAAACTTTGAAAAAATACATTTCTGTTTGTTAAAGTCACCCACTTACGGTATTTGTTATAGCAGCACTAGATAACTAATGAATTTTGAGATTCGGGTGAAAGTTAGAAACTTGTTTCTGCCGTGGTGAACTGAACAGCTTCCTAGTACTCACATACTTTTCATACGAGATCAGTGGTAACAGTACAAACATGAACTTCTGTATTTACTGAAACTGTCAACATTGGAAAGAGCTGCATAAGTCAATGAACTGATGTTTTCCAAATGACTATCTCAGGATGTTATGAAATTATGCATAAACTAAGAAAAAACATTCAAAGTGCAAGGTAAGTAGATTTTAATGTGACAAGGGTATGGAAAGTCCATTGATATGGTTTGAGATTACACACTGCAGTTTCCACTTCGAAACTTAAAAGAAGTTCCTACTTGTCCAATTTTGTTACAATATCAAGGGAGGATGACCACAATTATCTGAAGAGCTATTACAGTACTCCTTTATCCAAATGCATATCTGTATGAGGCTGAATTTTTTTCATATACTTCATCCAAAACAACATATTTCAATAGAATGGATGCAAAAACAAATTTGAGAATCTAGAGAACACAACTGTGACATTAAAGAGCCAGATATTAAAGAGGTTTGTAAAAATGTAAAACAATACTTCTCTTCACTCTTCTTGTTTTCTTCGAAACATCTATTTACTCTTCAAAAATATTTTAGCAGGTTGTAACCAAAACAAACCAGATGCCGTCAAGTCAATTTGGACTATAAACTTTTAAGTTAATTAATAAATAATTATTTTAAATTTTCCGTTATTATTTTGGATGTGCTAAGTTTTTATAGAATAACCCACTTAAAAAAAAGCTCTTTGGGTCCTCTTTAATTCTTAAATGTGTAAAGGGGTTTGGAGCCTAAAATGTTTTGAAACCCTGGGCCACTTGATCTTTACAGGCTCCTTCAACCTGAGGTGTGATTAGTCATTGTTCTGAAAATCTAATATTTGAACCGTGATATTATCTTGTTTGGCCTTGAATATATTGCTGACCTAGTTCCTGCAACCCAAATGAATGAAATTGCAAATATTTTTGTGTTGTTCTACAGTTCTTCAAAATGATTGGGATAAAAGTTGACAAAATTCTTCAAACTCAATTATATGGACATGTTTTTATGTTAGAAGAAAAAGGGGTTTAAATCTACTGCTTCATGTGAAATGTTCATTTACGGAGTATGGAAAGTTTATTGATATCTCTGTAAGTAAATATTAATGTCACTCAAAAAGAAACATCGGCTCCAAGAAATATCCTTAAGCTGACTGGTACCAGAAGGTGGCAGTAATGCTATGACTGTCAGTATCAGAGCTGGGATAAAGATTTAAATGGTCTATTTTTATATATTTAAAAAAAAAAAAAATTTTTTTTTTAATAATTATATATTTATAACAAAGTCTGGCCAATTGTTGAAGGTTCTCCCTTAAAAATAGAGAAAGAAAATACGAACTTCATGTGGTTTTAAAATGTGTAGTAATTGTCATATTTCACTATGTTTTATGATTCCCTGGAAGGCACATTATAAATTAATAAATGGCTGATTTTCACAGGGTTTTCTTTTCACCTTAATCTTTCCAAATGGCAGAAATCTGATTATGTGTTACCTTTAGAAGTTTGGGCATCACTCCTCAATGCTTGTTAAAATTTTCTCTTGAGAAATCACTTCCAATAAACATTAAAAAAAAAAAGTTCATCTGTTAACCTAATGATATTTTCTCATATTGCTATATACCAACTACAAAATTTTATACCAACTATACCCTAAAATTAGAAATCTTCATTCCTGGAAAGATATAAAATATCTCCAGGAGAGCATTCACCTAGTAGTAATCTGATATTTGAAAATACAGTTTATTTAACAAAAATGATTTTAAATATAGAGCATTACTCCCAAGGTAATGATGGAAAAAAAAAATTTTTTTTTCTTTCCTTTTCCACATTCTGTAATACCACCTGGTATACCTGAAAAATATGTTGTAATTTTCAAGGTTGAAGAAACAATAGTCACCCTTGAATTGGCATTTGTTCATTTATTTAAACAAATATTTACTGACTGGTCTCCAATTGCTATGAACTTTGCAAGACACAGACATCCAATGACAACCAAGCAAGCATACGTCTATTAAATAATATTGTTTTTTCATGAAAACTTAACACTGAATATGTCTGTGCTCATCTATTCTTGGGTGCATCACAACTATTATTAAGTATTTTTTTGCCATTGCAAATTCAGGGTCATTCATCAGCATTTAGTATTGATTCTTATTTACGGGTGAAAGAAAGCATTCATTCAAAGATATTTGTGCCCAGTAATTACATTTTCTTTACAATAGTATTATCGTGTAGTCTTTTTATCACCTTTATTTTCAATGTTAACTCATATGACCGATAAAAATATATTCAAGATTAACACATCTAAGGCACTTAGTACTATGACCTGTGAGTTTCATGAGAGGAGAAATCGTAGCATTTAAAAAAAATTACCTACATAGATAAATTATGATTATTTTTATTATTTCTGAGGAATATGATCTTTATAAGAGCTTATAAAATGGGAACTGAAACCAGTACTCAAGAAGAATCAGTAATGTCTCTAAATTACCTATAAGAGGTACAAAACTGAGAAGCAACGTCAGTTTGTTATGCCATTAGAAGCCATTTTAACAATCAGTGTGCTTGAAGTAATTTCCTGGTACAACCAGCTAAATGAGCCAGTTATTTCTGTCATTCATGTCTAGATATGTTACTGGGATCAGAATTATAAGCAGTAAGTGATGTAAAAATTCAGAATGTAGAGTAGTAAGTCTCTAATGCTTTTAGAAAAGATGCTAAATCCTATTGAATTTGAAATAAATAATGATTATGATGTTGAACTTGGCTGTCCAATACAGTAGCCACTAACTTCATGTGACTACTGACCTCTTAAAGTGCGACAGTCTAATTGAGAGACGTTGTGGGTGTAAAATACACAACAGATTTCAAAGACTTTATGTGAATAAAGGAATATTGTGTATTTCATTCACAGTTTTTATACTACTTGCATGTAGAAATAACATTTTAGCATGTTGATTTAAAAAATATATAACATTAAAGTTAATAAAACCTGTTTTTTTTTATTTTTATTGTGCTTTAAGTGGAAGTTTACAAATCAAGTCAGTCTCTCATACAAAAATTTATATACACCTTGCTGTATACTCCTAATTGCTCTTCCCCTAATGAGACAGCACACTCCTTCCCTCCACTCTCTATTTTCGTGTCCATTCAGCCAGCTTCTGACCCCCTCCGCCCTCTCATCTCCCCTTCAGACAGGAGATGCCAACATAGTCTTGTGTCTACTTGATCCAAGAAGCTCATTCTTCGCCAGTATCACTTTCTCTCCCACTGTCCAGTCCGATCCCTGTCTGAAGAGTTGGCTTTGTGAATGGCTCCTGCCTTAGGCTAACAGAAGGTCTGGGGGCCATGACCTCCGGGGTCCTTCTAGTCTCAGTCAGACCATTAAGTCTGGTCTCTTTATGAGAATTTGGACTCTATATCCTACTGCTCTCCTCCTTCCTCAGGGGCTCTCCTTGCACTCCCTGTCAGGGCAGTCATTGGTTGTAGCCGGGCACCATCCAGCTGTTCTGGCCTCAGGTGGGTGTAGTCTCTGGTTTATGTGGTCCTTTCTGTCTCAGGCTCATAATTACCTTGTGTCTTTGGTGTTCTTCATTCTCCTTTGCTGCATTGAGATCCATTGATGCATCTTAGATGGCCCCTTGCTAGTGTTTAACACCCCAGAAGCCACTCTCCAAAGTGGGATGCAGAATGTTTTCTTAATAGATTCTATTACACCAATTGACTTAGATATCACCTGAAACCGTGGTCCCCAAATCTCTACCCCTGCTAGGCTGGCTTTTGAAGTCTTCTGTTTATTCAGGAAACTTCTTTGCTTTTAGTTTAGTCCAGTTGTGCTGACTTTGCCTGTATTATGTGTTGTCTTTCCCTTCACCTAAAATAATTCTTATCTACTATCTAATTAGTGAAAACCACTCTCCTTCCCTCCCCCTTCTCGTAACCATCAAAGAATATTTTCTTCTCTCTTTAAAGTATTTCTCCAGTTATTATAATAGTGGTCTTATACAATATATGTCCTTTTGCAAATGACTAGTTTCACTCAGCATAATGCCTCTCAGATTCCTCCACGTTACGAGATGTTTCATGGGTGCATCACTGTTCTTTATCAATGCATAGTATTCCATTGTGTGACTATACCATGATTTAATTACGCACTCATCCATTGATGGGCACCTTGGTTGTTTCCATCTTTTTGCTATTGTAAACAGTGCTGCAATGAACATGAGTGTGCATATATCTGTTCATGTAAAGGCTCTTAATTCTCTAGGATACATTCCAAGAAGTGGGATTGCTGGATCCTATGGTAATTCTATTTCTAGTTTTTTAAGGAAGCACCAAATCGATCTCCAAAGTGATTGTACCATTTTGCATTCCCACCAGCACTGTGTAAGTGTTCCAGTCTCTTCACAACCTCTCCAACATCTATTATTTTTAGTTTTTTGGGTTAATGCCAGCCTTGTTGGAGTGAGATGGAATCTCGTTGTAATTTTGATTTGCATTTCTTTAATGGCTTTAATGGCTAGTGATCGTGAACATTTCCTCATATATCATTAGCTACCTGAATGTCTTCTTCAGTGAAGTGCCTGTTCATATCTTTTGCCCGTTTTTTAACTGGGTTATTTGTCTTTTTTTAGTTGAGTTTTAGCAGAATCATGTAGATTTTAGAGATCCGGTGCTGACTGGAAATGTCATAGCTAAAAACTTTTTCCCAGTCTGTAGGTAATCTTTTTACTCTTTTGGTGAAGTCTTTGGATGAACATAGGCATTTGATTTTAAGATTTCCCAGTTATCTAGTTTCTCTTCTGCATTGTTAATAATGTTCTATATACTGTTTCTGCCAAGTATTAGGGCTCCTAACGTTGTCCCTATTTTTTCTTCAATTATGTTTATCATTTTAGATTTTATATTTAGGTCTTTGATCTGTTTTGAGTTGGCTTCTGTGCATGGTGTGAGGTATGGGTCTTGTTTCATTTTTTTGCAAATGGATATCCAGTTATGCCAGCACTATTTATTAATCTATCTTTTCCCCATTTAAATGATTTGGGGCCTTTGTCAAATATCAACTGCTAATATGTGTATAGATTTATGTCTGGATTCTCAATTCTCTTCCGTTGGTTTCTGTATCTGTTGTTGTACCAGTACCAGGCTGTTTTGACCACTGTTGGTGGTATAATAGGTTCTAAAATCAGGTAGAGTGAGGCCTCTCACTTGTTCTTTTTCAGTAATGCTTTACTTATCTGAGGCCTGTTTCCCTTACATATGAAGTTGGTGATTTGTTTCTCCATCTCATTAGAAAATGTTGGAATTTGAATCACAATTACATTGTATCTATAGATCGCTTTTGGTAGAATAGACATTTTTACAATGTTAAGTCTTTCCATCCAAGAAAAAGGTAGGTTTTTCCACTTATGTAGGACTCTTTTGGTTTCTTGTAGTAGTGTCTTCTAGTTTTCTATGCATAGGTCTTTTACATCTTGGGTAAGATTTATTCCTAAGTATTTTATCTTCCTGGGGGATACTGTAAATGGTATATAGATCCAGTGATTTCCTCCTCGATGTTCTTTTTGTTGTTGTAGAGGAATCCAACGGATTTTTGTATGTTTATCTTGTATCCTGATACTCTGGTGAATGCTTCTATTAGTTTCAGTAGGTTCCTTGAGTATTCTTTAGGGTTTTCAGTGTATAAGATCATGTTATCTGCAAATAGAGATACTTTTACTTCTTCCTTATCAATCTGGATACCCTTTATCTAGCCTAATTGCTCTGGCTAGGGCCTCCAGCACAATGTTGAATAAGAGTGGTGATAAAGGGCATCCTTGTCTGGTTCCCCTTCTCAAAGGGAGTGCTTTCAGAGTCTCTCCATCTAGGATGATGTTGGCTGTTGATTTTGTATAAATGCCCTTTATTAAGTTGAGGAATTTTCCCTCTATTCCTATTTTGCTGAGAGTTTTTATCATGAATGCATGCTGAACTTTGTCAAATGCCTTTTGTGCATCGATTGATAAAATCGTGTGGTTCTTGCCTTTTGTTTTGTTTATATGATGGATTACATTAATTGTTTTTCTAATGTTGAACCATACCTGGTATGAATCCCACTTTGTCATGTTGAATTATTTTTTTGATATGTTGTTGAATTCTATTGGCTATAAATTTGTTGAGGATTTTTGCATCTAAGTTCATGAGGGATATTGGTGTGTAATTTTCTTTTTTTGTGGTGTCTTTACCTGGTTTTGGTATCAGGGATACGCTGGCTTCACAGAATGAATTTGGTAGTATTCCGTCCTTTTCTATGCTCTGAAATACCTTTAGTAGTAGTAGTGTTAACTCTTCTCTGAAAGTTTGGTAGAACTCTGCAGTGAAGCCATCAGGGCCAGGACTTTTTTTGTTGGGAGTTTTTTTTTTTTATTATTACATTTTAAATCTCTTATTTTGTTGTGTGTCTATTTAGTTTTCTTACCTCTGTTTATGTTAGTTGTGGTAGGTAGTGTGTTTCTAGGAATTCATGAATTTCTTCTAGGTTTTCAAATTTGTTAGAGTACAATTTTTCATAGTAATCTGATATGGTTCTTTTAATTTCAATTGGGTCTGTTGTAATATCACTCTTCTCATTTCTTTTTCAGGTTATTTGCTTCCTCTCCTGTTTTTCTTTTGTCAGTTTGGTCAATGGGTTATCAATTTTGTTAATTTTTGCAAAGAACCAGCTTCTGGTCTTGTTAACTCTTTCAGTTGTTTTTCTGTTTCATTTAGTTCTGCTCTAATTTTTATTATTTGCTTTCTTCTGGTGCCTGAGGGTTTCTTTTGTTGCTGTCTATTTGTTCAAGTTGTAGGGAGAGTTCTTTGATTTTGGCCCTTTCTTCTTTTCGTATATGCGCATTTATTGATATAAATTGACCTCTGAGCACTGCTTTCACTGTGCCCCAAAGATTCCGATAGGAAGTGCTTTCATTCTCATTGGATTCTACAAATTTCTTTATTTCATCCTTAATGTCTTCTATAACCCAGTCCTTTTTGAGCAGGTTATTGTTCAGTTTCCAAGTGTTTGATTTCTTTTCCCATTATTGATTTCCACTTTTGTGGCCTTATGGTCAGAGAAGATATTTTGTAATATTTTGATATTTTGGATTCTGCTGAGGCTTGGTTTATGACCTAATATGTGGTCTATTCTAGAGAATGTTCCTTGTGCACTAGAAAAAAGTATATTTGGCTGTTGTTGGTGCAGAGTTCTGGATATGTCTATGCGGTCAAGTTGGTTGATTGTGGCATTTAGATCTTCCATTTCTGTATTGGGCTTCTACCTGGATGTCCTGTCCATCACTGAAGCTGGAGTGTTGAAGTCTCCTACTATAATTGTGGAGCTGTGTATCTCACTTTTCAGTTCTGATAGTTTGTTTTATGTATCTTGCCCTGTCATTGGGTGCATAAATATTTAATATGGTCACATGCTCATGGTATATTGTCCCTTTAATCATTATATAGTGTCCTTCCTTGTTCTTTCTGATGGATTTAACTTTACAGTCTACTTTGTTGGAAATTATACTCCCACTCCTACTCTTTTTGTTTGTTGTTTGCTTGATATATATTTTTTTCCATCCTTTGAGTTTCAGTTTGTTTGTCTCTCTAAGTCTAAGGTGCAACTCTTGTAGGCAGCATATAGATGGATCATGTTTTTTTACCCATTCTTCCACTCTCTTTCTTTACTGGTGCATTTAGTCCATTTACATTCAGCGTGATTATAGATAGGTATGAGTTTAATGGTGTCATTTTGATGTCTTTTTTTGTGTGTTGTTGACAGTTTCTTTTTCCCACTTAATTTTTTGTGCTGAGTATTTTTTTTTTTATATATATTCTCTTTTCCTCTTATTCATTGTTTTTGATTTTGTTTCTGCTGAGTCTCTTTTTTTTCTGGTATTTTATTTTGAAGAGTAGGATAGTCAGTCTCCTTTGTGGTTACCTTAATATTTACCCCTATTTTTCTAAGTTTAAATGTAACTTTCATTTCTTTATATCACCTTGTTTTCCTCTCCATATGAAAGATCTATGAGTACATTTCTTAGTCCCTCTTTATTGTTTTAATATTGTCTTCTTTTACATAATAACATCGCTGTTTCCTGATTTTGAACTTTTTTTATCTTGATTTATTTTTGTGATTTCCCTGTCTTGGTTGACCTCTGATTGCTCTGTACAGTGTCTCTACTGTTGGATTGATACCTGATATTATCAATCTTCTCACCAAAGAACTCCTTCTAGTATTTCCTGTAGTTTTGTTTGGTTTCTATAAATTCCCTAAACTTCTGTTTCTCTGGAAACGTCCTAATTTCACTTTCATATTTGAAATACAGTTTTGCTGGATATATGATTCTTGGCTGGCAAAATTTTTTCTTCAATTTTTTATGTAAGTCATCCCATTGCCTTCTTGCCTGCATGGTTTCTGCTGAGTAGTCTGAGCTTATTCTTATTGACTCTCCTTTGTAGGTGACTGAAAATTCTCTATTTATCTTTGGTTTTGGCAAGTTTGATTTTAATATGTCTTGGTGACTTTCTTTTAATATCTACCTTATGTGGAGTTCAATGAGCATCTTGGATAGACATCTTCTCATCTTTCACAATATCATGGAAGTTTTCTGCCAACAAATCTTCAACAATTCTCCCTGTATTTTCTCTTATCCCTCCCTGTTCTGGTACTCCAGTCAAAACCAGAAAACCAAACCCAGTGCCATTGAGTCGATTCCGACTCATAGTGACCATATAGGACAGAGTAGAGCTGCTCCATAGAGTTTCCAAGGAGCGCCTGGCAGATTCAAACTGCCGACCTTTTTGGTTAGCAGCCGTAGCAGTTAACCACTACACCACCAGGGTTTCTGGTACTCCAGTCACTCATAGGTTATTTCCCTTGATAGAGTCCCACATGATTCTTAAGTGTTTTTCATTTTTTTTTAATTCTTTTATCTGATTTTTCTTCAGATATTTTGGTACCAAGTGCTTTATTTTCAAGCTCACAAATTCTGCCTTCCACTTGCTCAGTTCTGCTCCTCTGACTTTCTTTTGAGTTGTCTAACTCTGTAATTTTATTGTTAATCTTCTGAATTTCTGATTGCTGCCTCTCTATGGAGTCTTGCAGCTTAATAAATTTTTCAGTATGTTCTTAAATAACCTTTTTTAATTTCTTCAGCGACTTTATCTCTGTGTTCCCTGGCTTGTTCTGCATATTGCCTGATCTTCCTAATCTCATTGCTGATGTCTTGAAGAGTTCTGTGTATTAATCTTTTGTATTCCACATCTGGTAATTCTAGGAAGGCACCTTTATCCAGAAGATAATTGATTCTTTGTTTTGAGAGCTTGCTGAGGCAATCATTGTCTGTTTCTTTATGTGACTTTATATTTACTCTTGTCTCTGAACCATCTATGAAGTATTAAATTAGTTTATTTTATGTTTGCTTACTATGTCCTGGCTTATTGCTTTCTTTTGTTCTGATATCCCCAAATGGGTTGTTTGAGTGAGCTAGCTTGATTATTTTCACCTTTGAAGCTCTGACGTCTTGTCATCAGATGGCTAGAGCTGTTATCAGGTATATCAGTGCAGGAGTCCATTGACTTTCTTGTATGAATTCAGCTCGGGTGTCCAGGTAGCTGATCATCAAGTGTGTGGTATAGGCTGTGTCTTACAGTCTTAGAGGGGCAGAGGTGATTGGTGTAGGTATCGGTATCTGGTTGCAACTGGGAGGCATGCTCTGAACAAGACAGAGGACTGAGAAACATCCCCTGAGTGTATGCGAGGAAAGCATGTCCCTATTCCCTAAAGAATAAAAGTGGGTGGGTTCTATAACAGACATTGGACACCCAATGCTTTTGGTTGCAAGGACTGGGAGGTACCAGTTATCCTTGGGCCCCTGTCACAGGTGGCTGGGTGACCTGAATAGATCCACCAGTCCTTATGCCTCTGATGTAGGTAGGTGAGAACCTTGTTTAATATACAAAGCATTGTCAAATATCAAACACTCACCTCTTCACTGCACAGCTGAAATGGTTGCAGTTTGCTTGCAAGGGCCTATTCTTCTTGAAGTAGGCCCACACAGGACAATGCAGCAGGGAAAGTTATCCAAATTCCAAGGACCATTTATGCCTGGACAGGAGCTGCTTCTGTCCTGAGCTCCTCCAGTTAGTGGAGCTAGTAAATTATCATTTCCCCAATTCTGAGTTTATTCCTACTCCAAGGCCGGGAGGATGGCTCATGCTTCTTAATAGGGCCTATCGCAGGCCCAGGGAAATTAACAGCCAATGAAGATGGCTTGGGGGCTGGGGATGCATTAAAATATATGCAAGTACTTAGCTTTTTCCAAGAGTGCCATTATTCTCTGGTTCCGGAGGTGTGAGTAGGCTGTGCAGCTGCCTGCTTCTCCCTAAGGAAACTGTGACCAAACGCTACCATCAGCCATCTGCAGGCGCTCCTGGTGATGGTGCCTGAGGGATCCCAGATATTCAGGTCTGGCATCTCCTCTCTGCTTCTGAACCGTCTCTCCCTCCCTCTGCTGCTCAGTCCATTTTCTAACTTTGCCTTTGATGTTCAGGGCTACTAAACCAAAAACTAAACCCACTGCCATCGAGTCGATTCTGACTCATAGTGACCCTATAGGACAGAGTAGAACTGCCCCATAGAGTTTCCAAGGAGCACCTGGTGGGTTTGAACAGCCAACCCTTTGGTTAGCAGTTATAGCACTTAACCACTACACCACCAGGGTTTCCTCAGGGCTCCAAGCTTGTCATAAATATAATGATTTCATGTGTTTTTTTCAGGTCTTTGTTGTAAGTGGGATCACAGGAAGCATCTGGCTATTCTGCCATCTTGGCCTTGCCTTTGTATTTCTTTCTTTTTTTTTTTTTTAATAAAAAATCTGTCTTGGAAAGTATAACCAGAATGCTTCTTGGAAGCAAGGATGGCGAGACTATGCCTCACATACTTTGGACATGTTGTCAGGAGGGATCAGTCCCTGGAGAAGGACATCATTCTCGGTAAAGTAGAGGGTCAGTAAAAAAGAGGAAAACCCTCAATTAGATGGATTGACACAGTGGCTGCAACAATGGACTGAAGCATAACAACAATTGTGAGGATGGCCAGGACTAGGCAGCATTTCGTTCTATTGTACATAGGGTTGCTATGAATTGGAACTGACTCAATGGCACCTAACAACAATAAGTGTTGTTGTTGTTAGATGCCTTTTGACTCCATTCCAATGTATAGCAACTCCCATGTATAATAATGAAATTTTGTCCAGCCCTGTGCCATCCTTACAATAGTGGGTATGTATGAGCCCATTGTTGAAGCCACTGTGTCGATCCATCCTGTTGAGGGTCTTTCTCTTTTTCCCTGACCCTTCAATTTACCAAGCATGATGTCCTTTTCCAGGAATTGGTCTCTCCTGATAATGTGTCCAAAGTAAGTGTGACCATCCTCACTTCTAAGAAGCATTCTGGCTGTACTTCTTCCAAGACAGATTGTTCATTCTTCTGGCAGTCCAAGGTATATTCAGTATATTCTTTGCCAACACCACTAGATAAACTATTTTTATTAATTTCAGTTTGGGATTCCAAAATGTACCAAATAAACCCCTGAGACAATTATTTTCTTATGGGTTAGTTTTGTTGTACTATTTGATTTCTTGATCAGTGGTTTTTATAGTATGATCTACCATGTGATTTTTGTTAAATAAGAATATTCAGATATAAAGTTAACTGTTTAAGTACAAAGAATATACAGATTCCAGGAGAAAACAATAAAAAACATAGTATATAGATTATAAAAAAGAATCTTTTTGTGAGTCAGAGAAAATTTATATTAGAAAAATCATTTTTACCTTCTATAAAAGGGTTTTGAAAACAACTACTAAGTGAGGAAATAGAACAGGCCATTAGAAATTAGTTATTTATAAGCCAGTATCAAAAACTGAATCTTATCCCAATCCTAGGAACATATCCAAGAGAAATAAGAGCTGACACATGAATAGATATATGCACACCCATGCTCACTGCAGCATTATTCACAATAGCAAAAATGTGGAAACAACCTAAATGCCCATCAACGGATGAATGGATAAGGAAATCATGGTACATGCACACAATTGAACACTCCAAAAAAAAAAAAAAAAAAAAAACCACTCGTTGCCATGGAGTCAATTCTGACCCTATAGGACAGAGTAGAGCTGCCTCTTAGAGTTTCCAAGGAGCACCTGGTGGATTCAAACTGCCAACCTTTCCGTTAGCAGCAGTAGCTCTTAACCACTATGCCACCAGAGTTCCCAGTGAAACAGTACACAACAATAAAGAACAATGGTGGTTCGGCAAAACATCTTGCAACATGGATGAATCTGAAGGGCTTTATACTGAATGAAATATGTCAATCACAAAGGAACAAATACTGTATGAGATCACTATTATAAAAACCCAATAAAAGTTTTACACACAGAAAAAAACTACCTTTGATGGTTGGGGGTGAGGGGAAATCATTAACTAGATGGTAGATGAGTGTTAACTTTGGTGAAGGGAACGATGATAACACACTATATTGGGGAAGTCAGCACTACTTGACCAAGGCAAAACCATTAAAGCTTCCTAGGCACATGCACACACCTTCAAGGACTGAGGGCTGGGGATCATGGTCTCCGGGGACATCTAAGTCAATTGGCATAACATATTTCATAAAGAAAATGTTCTACATCCTACTTTGGTGAGTAGTGTCTGGGGTCTTTAAAACTTATTAGCGGTCATCTAAAACGCATATATTATATGTTGGTCCTATCTGGTCTGGAGCAAAGGAGAATGAAGAATATCAAAGATACAAAGAAAATATTAGTCCAAAAGACTAGCGGACCACATGAACTACAGCCTTCACCAGCCTGGGCCCAGACAAATGAGATGGTGCCTGGCTACCACCACTGACCACTCTGATTGGGATCACAATAGACAGTTCCAGACAGAGTGGTAGAAAAATGTAGAACAAAATTCAGATTCACACACACAACAAGAATATACTTACTGGTGTGACAGAGACTGGAGAAAACCGTGAGACTATGGCCTCCGGACACCCAGTTAACTCAGAACTGAAGTCTACCTTTCAGCCAAGAATTAGACAGGCTTGTAAAACAAACAATAACATGTGAGGAAAGTGTTTCTTAGTTTAATCAAATGTATGTGACAAAATGGGGACATCTGACCAAAAGCAGAGACCAAAATGCAGGAAGGGACAGGAAACTGGACGAATGGACATGGAGAACCTGGGTGGAAAGGGAAAGGGGGAAAGTGCTAACACATTGCAGGGATTGCTACCAATGTCATAAAATAATTTGTGTATAAATTTTTGAATGAGAAACTAATTTGCACTGTCGACTTTCACCTAAAACACAATAAAATAAAATGAAAAATCTTCTTCGTGAAACAGATATGCCATTTTTAACAAATCTGGAAAAAAACACATAGAATAAACTCCATTTTATAACTGTATCACCATCTTCGCCAAATACATGAATTTATTTTTGTATTATTACCAGAAAAATGTTGATAATAAATATATTCTACTTAAAATTGATTAACCCAAGATTATATATATATATAAAATGGATGAATACGGAAAACATCTTTAATACTTAAAATTGTTTGAAAAAAGGAGTGTGAGGGGGAAGACTTACCAGTAAATGTTAAGACTCTTAACCTCTAATTATTACAACTTTTATCAACAGTGATCTGGCAAAAGAACGTTATATATCAAAGCTGAGACCTTGTCTTAGTCATCTAATGCTGCTAAAACAGAAATACCACAGGTGGATGGCTTTAACAAAAAGAAATTTATTTTCCCACAGTAAAGTAGGCTAAAAGTCCAAATTCACGGCTTTAGACCCAGAGGAAAGCTTTCTCTCTCCATTGGCTCTGAGGAAAGGTCCTTGTGAAGCATCAGTCTTTGCTTGGTCTGGGAGCATCTCAGTGCAGGAACCTCAGGTCCAAAGGATGCGTTCTGCTCCCAGCACTGCTTTCTTGGTGGTATGATGTCCCCCACTCTGCTTGCTTCACTTTCCTTTTTATCTTTTAAGAGATAAAAGGTGGTGCAGACCACATCCCAGGGAAACTCTCTTTACATTGGATAAGGGATGTGACTTGGGTAAGGGTGGCATTACAATCCCACCCTAATCATCTTTAACATGAAATTACAATCACAAAATGGAGGACAAAAACAGAATGCTAGGAATCATGGCCTAACCAAATTGACACACACATTTTTTGGTGGATATAATTCAATCCATGACAGACCTCAAGGCCATATATAAAAATCTGATGTATAATATTACCAATTAAGGAGGAAAGGTATTCGTGCCAGAACTCAATCAAAAATATAAATGAATTATAGTCTCACTTCCTGTTATAGCCCCCCAAATTCAAGTAGGTTAGACATAAATAAAATTAATAAATAAAAGAATGGAGAATAATGAAAAGTAGAAAAAGGAAGAGGTATAGAGGATGAAGTAGAGGCAAATTAATGAGTATATGTTAATGAATTTAGAAGGCATAATAACGAAAGCAAATATATTTAGATTTCACTGCAGAAAAAGCAAAAGTTTCTAATTATTAAAGACATAACAATCAAGTCAAAAGATAAACAATAAGAGATGTGCACACACCCATGCATGATGTATACACATACCAAATCCTAATGACAAAGCACATTCATAGGTTTGACTACATGTAAATGCCTCATAGTATTTAAGAAGATATTTATTTGATTAGTAGTCAAATAAATTCAGATGATAAGATGCAATGTGGTGATTTTTTTTCTTTTTATACATTTTGGAAGGACAAAAAATATTTGACTTTTTTCTTTGTATGGAAATTAGTATAATCTTTCCAGAAATTAACCTAAAAATATGTATCAAAGGCCTTAAAAATACCCATGCCCTTTGATTCAGTAGTTCTATTTTTATAAATCTATACTAAAGTATGAAACATTTACCAAAGGTATTTAGAAATAGTCCTCAATATAAAAAATCCAAAATAAAAGAAAGATTGAGTGAAGTGGTTAGAAACAGTATACTTTATTCTAAAATTAAGTTTCTGGTCAGACTTGAATAAATGAACTGGTGAAGGGTTTCTAATATAATCTTAGAAGTAAAAAAGCAGGTTAGAAAATTACGCATATAGCTTAACCTCAGAAGGAAATAATAGAAAGAATGGCAGAAAATATATTAAAATATTAAGAATTTTTTTCTAAAGTATGGGTTGTGTAGCACCACGTTTTCTCTATACTTTTCCTATTTTTGATTTCTATTTTTATATGTCTCTTCATGGGTTTCTTTTATAATCAGAAAAAAATAACTCTACTGAGCAATTGTTAAAAGTTTGGAATGTAGGAACCAATCAAAGAACATATGGCACTAACTTGCTGATGTACATAAATTCTTTTCCCTCAGTTTGAGAGTCTTTTCTAAGGATCCAGAACTTCTTATTTTTAACATTTGTCATTAAAACACACCTTGTATTAACTATAAGAGATTTGCACAGATTATAATGTTAGGTGCTTAGGAAAATTAAACCTCAATTTTCACATAATTTCTACTCCTAAAGAATGACAAATAGAAAAAAAAAAAAAATAGACCCGTTAACCAAATGACGCATGCCAAAAACTCATGTTTTCTAAAGAAACGAGGAAAAAATAAAGATGGGGACTTCATAAATTATGGTCTGTCAAACAGTTAAAATCCAGAGCAACTGGTTTTCAATAACATATTATTTAACTTTCATAGCATCAAATCACCTCAGTGGGAATATTTTACTTCTTCCCTTGTTAAAATGATTTGGAAAATCTTTGGTCCAAAGTTAACTGAGGTATACTAACTAACCGAGGTATTTTAATTAACTAAAGTGTACTAATTAACCAAGGTATACTAATTACCTGAGCTCCACTAGTTCTAACCCCAGGCCTGTCGCCATCTTAATGCACTGCTAAAGAAGCATAAAGAGTTTGATGTTGTTTATCACCACTGGTTGCCATCGAAGCCCTCGTGGTGCAGTGGTTAAGAACTCAGCTGCTAACCAAAAGGTCAGTAGTTTGAATCCACCAGCCGCTCCTTGGAAACCACATGGGAGCAGTTGTCTGTCCTCCACAGCCGATGTGAGTCAGAGTTGACTCGACAGTAACGGGTTGTTTTTTTTTTTAGTTGCCGTCAGGTTGACTCTGACTCCTGGTGACCCGACGTGCGTCAGAGTAGAACTGTGCTCCACAGGGGTTTTCAGTGGCTGTTTTTTTTCAGAAGTAGATCACCCGGACTTCCTTCTGAGGCACCTCCGGGTAAATTCTAACCTCCAACCTTTTGGTTAGCAGTGGAGCACAGTCACATTTTGCATCACCCAGGGACTCCTTGATTTTATTAAGAAGGACTTCATTATATGCAAATAAAGAAAATCAACTCTGGAGAGCATTCCCCGTCTACCTCCATTTTACTCACAGCAGATACTGGTGGATTTTGGACCAAAACCAAGACATCGAAGTGACTGTAAAAGGTATTTGCCCTCCATTAAAAAAATAAAAAATAGACATCATTGGGTGAACCATGCCTCCTGGGAAACATTTTTTTTCCCTTTGTTACTGTTCATTCGTTCATTCCCTCAATGAACATTTCCAAGTGCCAGGATGACATCAAAGATACATAAAAATAATAAAGAGGATAATAACTATCTTCTTGAATTTACGGGGGCAGTGGTGGTTCAGGGTAGAATTCTCTCTGTCTGTATGGTAGATCTGGGTTTGATTCCTGGCCAATGGACCTCTTGCACAGTTGCCACCCTTCTATCAGTAGAGGTTTGCGTGTTGCTATGATGCTGAACAGGTTCCAGAGGAGCTTCCAGACTAAGACAGACTTGGAAGAAAGGCTTAGTGACCTACTCCCACAAATGCCAGCCAATGGAAACCTTTTGGATCACAATGGTCCTATTTGCAACTGATCATGGGGATGGTACACAACCAGGCAGTGTTTTGTTCCATTTTACATGGGGTTGTCAGGAGTCACCTCACGACTCTACGGCAGCTGACAAGAACAATAATTTATATTCCAGCAGATCAACATATATTAGTTACACACATATATCATGTTGTCACACAATCCTAGCACTTTGCACCATGTTCACACAAGCACTAACGTGCTACTCAGTCTCAGCACATGTGCTGGGACATAACTATATCCTGCTTTACATAATAGGAGACCATGGGGGATGATTTTCTTTAAAAACTGTTTTATTCTATTTTTAAAAAATAATTTTAGTGAGATTTTTAAAATACAAACCTTCACCACCTATTTAAAACATGTTTTGAATGATAAAAATAAGTATCATGAATAATGAATCAGAAAAATTTGTGTGTGTGTGTGCATGTGTGTGTGTGTTATAGGAGGTGAGATAAACCTGTACACAATAACTACCTAATGTTTGTTCCTGGGAGGCTGGAAAAACAGGAGATGCATACACTCTTTTGTGACCTTCTTCGGGATTGTGAAATAATGACTGGCCTCTGTTTGGAGAAGCAGTTCCCTAACCACGCCGAATGCAAACATGGCAATCTGGGGTGGCAAGCCTCTGGTGGTAGAACTAGCTTTCCAGTAGGTCTTGTTTACCCAATGAGCTCATTTTCTGTTTGTCCCATGACCTCACTATCACCCTAGCTGATGGCTTACAACCTGAATCCAACAGACATGCAGGGAAGGTTTCTTTGCCAGTTTGTTTTTGTTTGGTTGTTTTTATCTTGAATTGCTTGAGTAACAACAACATGGTGCATCCCAACAGATAACGGCTGAAAGAGATTTTTTTCTAATTTTACTTATGATTTTTAGATTGCATTGATTTGGGTCTGTTAACTTTTTCAGAAGACCCCTTAGCTCTTTCTGCAAATTGGTGTCCCTTCATATAACTGGTTTATATGGTTAACATCTGGGATACTAAAAGCTTTCTCAGATGCTATATTTGCACTTTGAGAGAAATGACCCAAGTGAGGCAATTGGTGAGCTATGATCTTATGCTACCCATAGTAATACATGCTTCCGGTCTTTTCAACTCTATAACAAAAACCACAAATCACTGCATGAGAACAATGTATGAGATGTAGGACTCCTTCTTGAGGCATTGTTTTCTAGCAAATGCTACAGCTTTACTGGTTTGGCCACTTTGCACAAAAGGGTATTGTCTAAAGTGGTCCAATAAGGATTTACCCCGTCTAAATATATATATACTCTAGTTTTTATTATATTTTTGTTAACTGAACCTTACAACAAAATAAACCAAAACCAAACCAAACCTGTTGCCGTTGAGTCGATTCCGACTCATAGCGACCCTATAGGTCAGAGTAGAACTGCCCCAAAGAGTTTCCAAGGAGCACCTAGTGGGTTTGAACTGCCGACCTTTTGGAAGGCAGCTGTGGCACTTAACTACTACACCACCAGGGTTTCCAGTACCACAAAATAAATATTACAATATTCTAATGCTAATTTTTAATTTCATTTCCTACACATTAATGAAAATTCTGGGTTTATCTTGAGAAGATATTCCCAAGTTGTTCCATCGAGTACTAACCTCATTAGATGCTCCATGAAAAAATAGGGTTTGTGTCAAAATAAGTTGGAAAATACTTCCTGTCGTATTCTCCCTTCTGGTTGAGAGCCCCCATGTGCCTTAGTACATTAAGGGCTCCGAGAAGAAGAGTGATAAGGAAACCTGATCATTTTTGTCCTATCCGCAATTTCCCAACATACCTGACCATGTATCTCTTCTGAACAAAACACCCTTTAACATGTCACAGAGATTGTATTAACTTAAACACTGAAAATGCCGGTTTAGGGCATAGTTCTGCTCGAGTTTGGTCCTGCTTTCTCCTCTTCTTGCATCGGTCATGTCCTATTTATCTATGTCTCTGATTCTTGTCTTGCTAATTCTTGTCTCACCCTGGTGTGACAATTACAATATTACAATTATATTATAAAATGCTTAGAAAAATTCTGTTGCTACGTTTCCAAAGAGTACAAAGGCAGATTCTTCATTAACTATATTTGAAAAATATTACTTTTTTAGCATTTCATCTTAAATGTACAGTACTGGTTGTTTATTAACAGAGGATAATGTCTCTTTCCATTTGTGTATGTTCTAGGTCTGTAGCCTTTTCTATTTTCTCCACTATGAATCCAAGATGAACTAAATGTCACACTGAATAAATATGAGTGTCAGTAAACTTCCTGCTTAACAACAAATATCCTCTATGCTTGAAGTAGTTCCACAGTTTTACTGTTTACCCATTTTATTCTCACTATCAGATGGATCATAACATTTAATAGGCATACTTGTTACTGTACTGAAAATGTTATACAAAAATAGAGTTAATTTCAGAAAAACAAAAGCATCTAAATACAGTTAAATGCTTTTTTTCAAAAATCTTTACTTGCTTTGTTCTTAATGTTTTGAAGTATCTTCAGCTTTTCTTTAATTTTTTATTTGCCCTGAAAAAGGACCAGGGTTGCTATTTGGGTTCACGATCATCTCAAAGAAATCATAACAGCACTAGCGAAGTTCTGGCCCTCACTGGTCCTCATCCTTGACTTCATCCCCACCTATGTTCTCATACACATGGTCTCCCCCAAAAGACATCTATTTTAGACTTATGACTACCTGGCATTTTTTGTTTGCGTATCTGTCTTCTTTTGAGAGACTGCGACTTCTAAGGGCAAAGATCATCTTTGGGTCCTTAGTATAAGGCAGCGTGTGAACAAGTAAGCGTTCAGTGGTTGCTTGATGAAGGGCTCATTTGCGTGCGATGTGTATTTCATTATAACTTAGATTTTGTATATATTTAAGAAACTCTTCCCAAGGTCCTGGTTATAAACAGCTCAAAATTCAGCCAATTTAAAATAACATCTTGAAAAAGTATGCATATTTCACATTGCAGTTGTTCATTGCATGCCTTGTATATGTTATTTTAATTTTACAATTATACGCTATGTAACAGCTTTTGACAAAGTCCTTTTAATGATCATCTTGAACAGCTATTTATCTTTGTGTATTACATCATGTTCCAATTTATGAGGCCGTTTCTTATGGTTAAGTTGCATTAGTACATGTAATTATTCAGCAAACATTTACTTCTTTACTATTTACAGGTTATAAATAATAAAATTAAAATTCGAAGCCAAAAGTTTGTCTCAAGAATTTTTGTTCTTAACTGCCATATACACTTGTTTTTGTATGCCACATTTCTTGTAATGTAGTTGCCAAGCCATAGTGTCTGACATGTTTTCTTCAGCACACCAATAGGTTTATTTATAAATTTAAGAGCAACATAGGTAGATGCATAGATAGATAGATGCTGTTAACAGTTTAGAAAATAATAAATTGAAATTATTTTACTAATCATTAATACAAAATCATAGCATAAAATTGTATTTACCTGTATTTTACATTTCTAAGAGTCAAATATGTTTCATATGTTTGCATTCCAATAGTGCTTTATTTTTTCATCCAAAAATTTTATTCACAAATTGTTTTGTAACACTGGTTACAATCTCCGCAATGTGTCAGCACGGCACCCCTTTCCCTTTCTACCCTGGGTTCTCAGTGTTTTTCATCCAGCTTTCCTGCTCCTTCCTGCCTTGTTGCCTTTGCTTTTGGGGAAGTATTTCCTATTCGGTCTTGTATACTTGATTGAACTAAGAAGCACGTCCTTTACATGTGTTATTGTTTGTTTTATAGGCCTGTCTAATCTTTGGCTGAAGAGTGGACTTCAGGAGTGGTTTCAGTTCTAAATTAGCAGGGTGTCAGGCGTCCATAGTCTCGGAATTACTCCATTCGCTGTCAAACCTGTAAGTCTGGTCTTTTTTTGTGAATTTGAATTTTGTTCTGCAGTTTTCTCTTGGTCTTCCTGGGACCTTCTATTGTGATCCTTGACAGAGTCTAGATGGGCACCATCTCGACTGTCTTTTCCCCATTCGATGTACTTTGGACCCTTGTAGAAGATCAGGTGACCGTAGGGAATGGATTTACATCTGGGTTCTTGATTCTGTTCCATTGGTCTAAGAATCTGTTGCTGTAGTAGCACCAGGCTGTTTTGACCACCATGGCTGTACAGTAGGTTCTGAGATCAGGTAATGTGAGGCCCCTTATTGTGTGAAAATGTGAATCCTATGCAAAGTGATCTACAGATATAACACAATCCCCGTCCCAATACCGACAGCATTCTTTAACAAGATAAAGTTGATGATTAGTTTTTCCATCTTGTTAAAGAATGTTGTTGATAGTAGGATCAGGATCCCATTATATTTGTAAATTGCTTTTTTGGGTAGGCTTGACATTTTCACAATGTTGAATCTTTCTATCCAGGAGCATGGTATGTTTTTCCATTTACCTAGGTCTCTTTTGGTTTCTTGCAATAGAGTTTTATAGTTTTCTTGTATAGGTCTTTTACATCCCCCATTAGATTTATTCCTAAGTATTTTATCTTTTTAGGGACTATTATAAATGGTATTGTTTTCCTGATTTCCTCTTCTCAAAGTTCTCTTTGTTGATGTATAGGAATCTAACTGATTTGTGTATGTTGAACTTATATCCTGCTACTGTGCTGACTCTTCTATTAGTTCCAATGAAATCTTTGGGATTCTCTATGTATAGAATCATAACATCTGTGAATGGGGATAGTTTTACTTTTTCTGTTCCAATTTGGACTCCCTTTATTTCTTTTTCTTGCCTTATTGACTTCCAGTATAATGTTAAATCAGAGTGGTGATAAAGGGAACAATCGTCTTGTTCCAATCATCAGGGAGAATGCTTTCAGCCCCTCTCTGCTGAGAATGATGTCTATCTGTTTTTAGCTTGTTGATGTTTCACTCTTTATTCAGAGTTTAATTTGGTATATGTCATAAGTTTTGCATCCAAGTATATTTTTTTCCACAAGAGTTATTAAAAAGGTTATTTAGCTTTTTCTTTCCAGATGGAACTATGGAATCCTGTCTTGTGTTATTAATCATGATTCTTCCCATTATTGGTCACTTAAAAATATTGCAGTTTATCACCTATATGTCCCAACCCAGGGATCCTGAGTAAAATCTTATCATATCATACTACATCTCAGGTAATAGTTAATAATGATATTTATTTAAAAAAAAAAAAGATTTTAAAACAGTGGGTACTTTTTGTGGTGAACAGCCTTTTTAAGTTTGGTTTCTGTTCAGTGTTATATTAACTGTACTACTTTGCCTATTGGTCTTTGTTAGATTCTATATAAACACATCATTCTCAACTTAGTCACAATAATTATGAGTATTGAGAGCATTTAACCTCTTGTGCCACTCAGGGGCTCCTAACACAGAGCTACCCCAGTAATTAAAAAAAAACATAGGATCTGGAAAAGAGTGTTCAATCTAGAAAAGGGTATCATGAGGTTTTATTCACTTTAACTTCTTTAGTTTGGATTTCTCTGAGTCCCTGCCCTGGTCTTTGGAAACCCTAAATATGCGATTATGAGAACATAAATTAGCCTGAGATAAATTCTCTTGGGGTTGGCTATTGTTTTCTAGATTTAGTAATGCGGAGTCTGTGTGAGGATAATTTTTTTAACTTAAAAAATTTTTCACTCTGTTTTACTTTTTGTAATCTTAAAAATAGAAGTGTATTAGGGACTTTATGTTACATTAATACAACTTTGAGGAGTTCCTATCTATTTAGTCACAAGACACCTACTAGCTGAAGTCTGGCAGATAAAAAGATAGGAGAAGTGCATTTTTAACTTCCATTTCTTTGAAATAATTCAAAAGGGGAGAAAAACTGATTTGAGTATTTAATTACTTTGGATTTTATTACCTTTGCATTTAATTTTCTTGGACTTTACTCTCAAAGAAATCTTAATCTTTGAGCTTTAATTTCTCCCTGAAAACTTGAAAGTAAGAAGTGACCTTGTATATATGCTTGGGGTATCTCTATATTGACCTTTTATTAATGAGTTTTTAATAGTGTCATTGAATTTAATTGCAGAACCCTTCATGGGCTATATTGACAATTTGTGTGGACAAAACGGGGTTACATATAGAACAGGAAGTAAACTTTCAGTATTGTTTACAGAAGACATCAAACTTAATGTAATTAATGGACAGCTCTGATGTATCGTAGAACCTTCTGGAGGAGAAATGAGCACTTCACTACAGTGATCCTGGGAGGAACCTAAAGGCTGGTTTTGGCGAAAAGGTCCCCTAAGAGAAGCAGCTGTCCCGATATATCATTGCTCTGCTCCCCAGAAGGATCTAGCCACAGGTCTGCTGGACCATAGGATGAATGGTTAAGTTCAAGGGCTAAGAGAATAAAAGGCTGTGAATTGTAAGTGGGTTTGCACTTTACATGCCCCTGTTATTTTCTTTCAGGTGGCTGTATATATATTAGTATAACACTTCTAGCTTCTTTGCAGCCCTTCATTCATGCACAGGACCAGCTACGCAATTTGCAGGGCTCTCTGCAAAATGAAAATGTGGGGTCTCCTTGTTCAAACAGAAGGTAAAAAAATGTTGTTAATGACAATAAAATATAAAGCTTTCTCTTTTTTTCCCCACAGCCTCCTTCTTGACTTGTCGTGGTGTTTTTTATGTTATTTAATGCTTGCTCCCTTGGACAAAGTGCCACTTGCAAAGCAAATGCAAACCCTCACAGGCACCTGTGGCCAGGCCTCATGACTCAGCAATTGAGTGGGTGGCCCCTCGGCTGTTAGGTTTCCTTTTCCACGCCTGCTTGACTGATGGGTCGTGTCACAGAAAGGGGCAGGGAAGCCTGGCTGTGCAACTCACCTTCCCATGAACCATCGCCCCAATTATAGCAGACATCCCCAAACCAAAACCAAACCAAACCCAGTGCCATTGAGTCGATTCCGTCTCATAGAGACCCCATAGGACAGAGTAGAACTGCCCCACAGAGTTTCCAAGGAGTGCCTGGTAGATTCAAGCTGCCGACCCTTTGGTTAGCAGCCGTAGCACTTAACCACTACGCCACCAGGGTTTCCAGACATCCCCAAGCATTTTGCGATCTCCATGCTGGGATACAGTAAGTACGCAGACTAGGGGTGGTTAGTTTTTTGCTTTTGTGCAATGCTGCTTTGTGACATAAGCTTTATAGGGGCACAACCTCATTAGGGAAGGCCTGACATGGACCAGCACTCCTTGTGAATGGATGCAAGGGGTGGATCTGCGTGATTCTTGAGTCCAGTATTAGGAAGCTCATGTACCACTAATATGAGCCAAGTCCCTCACTGTAATCTTTATTACTAGTTTTTGTTTTGTTGTTTTTAATTTCTCAGTCAGATCAGGAACTGGGCAAAAAGAAAGTGTTATCAGCTGGGCCCCCTAAAATCACAGTAGAATGTATGTATTTTGTTCTTACTAAGGCTGACCACATATTAAATGATTCCTGGCTGATATGGAGGGAAAAAAAAAAAACAGCTGTGGTTGAGTCAGTTCTTACTCATGGCGACCCCATGAGGGTCAGAGTAGAAGTGTGTTCCACAGGGTTTTCAATGGCTGATTTTTTGGAAATAGATCACCAGGTCTTTCTAAGTGCTTCTGGGTGGACTTGAACCTCCAACCTTTCTGGTAACAGCCAAGCATGTTAACAATTTGCACCACACAAGAACGATGTTGAGAATACCTCTGCTCCATTACCCTGTTTGCTTTTTACCCCTCCTTTTTTTTTTTTTCTTCAGTTTCCTGGGGGCCAGAGTTTAGTTTCCACTCGCTCTGTCCTTTAAACCTCTCAGTGTGCTGTGTTCTGTAGAGGTATGCAATAATCACTTCCAAGGTTGATTAGTACCCTTTATTTCTTCCCCTGGAATAAAGGCACTTATACTTCTAAACTTTAAACTGGAAATAAAAGGAAATCCTGAATTAATAATTTGTAAAGCATGTTACCTTTTACTGACTCTCAATAATGAATGAGTAAGCAGAACCAATAAAAGCGTAGATATACTCAGAATGTAATTACAAGAGTTCATTCAGCCTCTGGCTCAAGCCAACCTGTCTAGCCTCACATTTTATGATCTAATCACATTGGCTGGCCCACCCCTATCTACACCCACGCCATACTGCTTTCATATTTTGCTCATGCTATTAAATATGCCTTTGTTACTTGGCTAGTTTTTATCTTTATGCCAAAGTTCAGCTCAGAGATCATTTCCTCTAGCAAGCTTTCTTTACGCCCTCAGAGTCTTTCTCCTGCATTCCCTTTATAAGCTATAGATAGAGTTGCTGTCACTGTTAGCTGCCATTGATTTTGTCCCCGACTCATGGCAATCTCATGTACAGCTGGATCAGGCCATTATGATCCATAGGGTTTTCTTTTGCTAGATCACCAGGCCTTTCTTCAAAGTCCATCTCAGTCTTGAAGCTCTGCTGACAGCTGTTCAGAAGCAGACCAACATGCATGCCTCCACTGACAGGCTGGTGGTGGCTACACTTGAGAACCAAACCTGGCTCTGTACATGGAAGGCGAGAATTCTACCACTAAACTGCCAGTGCCCCATATAATTAGGTACCAAGGCCACAATTTCAAAGACAAAAGTATATCAAAATATTCTATTTTTATGTCTATCTTTTTCTACTAGACTAAAAGCTTTGCAAGGACAAAGATGACATCTCATTTGCTTTTTTTTTTTTTTAAAGCCTGATCCCCAGCACACAACTGGACACAGGACAGAATCCCAATAATTACTTTTTTCTTTTTAACTGAACAGAGGACAGTTCTTTATATATTTGCTTATGTGCTCATATTTTTCTAACAGATACAGAATTAAACTGATAAAAATGTTTAAATAACCGGTGTCTATTTGTTTAGAGAGTCTCATGGTAACCTCATGTTTTCCATAGGGTTTTCTTGGCTGTTATCTCAACAGAAGCGGATTGCAATGCTTTTTCTTCCACTGTACCAATGGGGGGGGGGGTTGAAACTCCGACTTTTAAGTTAGCGGTTGAGCGCAAGCATGAGTCGGAATCGACTCAAGGGCAACTAACAAAAACATCGTTTGTTTTGAGGTGGCACGATGGTGGTTCAACGGTAGAATTCTCACCTTCCATACTGGAGACCAATGTTTAATTTCTGGTAAATGCACCTCACGTGCAGCCACCACCCCTCTGTCAGTGGAGGCTTGCATGTTGCTATGATGGTGAATAGGTTCAGCGGAGCTTCCAGACTAAGACAGGCTAGGAAGAAAAGCCTGGCAAATTATTTTCAAAAATCAGCCAGTGAAAGGTCTATGGATTCCAATGGTCCAGTCTGCAACAGATCATTGAAATGGTGCAGGACTGGGCAGTGTTTTGTTGTGCTTGGAGTCACCACAAGTTGAGCACCACCATAAGTCACAGACTCTAGGTCAGCCTACAGCAACAGTATTTATTTAGAAATATATGTATTTTTTCAATAATAATAATAACAGACTGACCAGACCCTAACAGAACCCAAACTGCCTTTTTAACATTTTTTTAAATGTTCTATCATGTCCCCAAGTTATCTTCACTTGTTTTGGTGAGCTGTCTTTGAAGGGTCAGTTATTGAATCAACTTCTATAACCCTTGAAAGTCATTCGACGCCGCAGTTACTCTGCTCATGAAATTAGCAATGATAATGATGGCTGCTAAGCAATATCGATAAAAACTCTTGATTAAAAAGCGTCATATCTGAATGCTGCCAAATAATGATTTTAAGCACATTTTTCTAAGCTTCTGATAATCATTTTAGTGATAATGGAAAGGAAGGATGGCTTTCCTATTTGACAGTTTAGTATTTCTATCCCTCAAATCAAGCTAGCCGAGTTAAACATTCTGGTCATATTTAACTCACATCTCTTGTTTCCGAATTATTCAAAGATACCATGGAAAATAATTGTGGCTTGATCTTATCTTTAGATAGTATGTTGACAGGCTTATAAAATTATATGATTTTTCATTTCAAGTAAATCATATTTAAATCATCATTGTATTCCTTATCTATCGACTAGGTAGTAATTTAGTTTACTGCTATCAATGGGAATTTTATATTTTCTGACTCTGCTCAAAATTGCTCTTATCATCCACTTCCCAAATAAAATATTATACCCAGAAATAGGGTAATATTAAAAAAGAAATTTGTAAGCAATGCAAGTAATCTAGGAAAATGGTGAAAGAAAGTTTGAGAATAACATTTTAAAAGCTGGAGTTTTGCCTCCTGTTTAGTGTACTTTATCCCAGCCTTTGTTTTTAATCACCACCCCTCTCAGTTCGTCATACCGTGGTGGCTTACATGTTGCTGTGATGCTGAAAGCTCCCCCACCAGAATTTCAAACATCAGCAGGGTCACCCATGACAATGTTTTCAACGGAGCTTCCAGACTAAAACGGACTAAGAAGAAAAGCCTGCAGACCCACTTCTGAACATTAGCCAGTGAAAAACTCACGCATCACAACAGAACATTACCCAGCTCTCTTGCTTTGGACATCTGGAGGAGGACATCATGTTTGGTGAAGCAGAGGGTCTGCGAGGGTGAGGGAGACCCTCAATAAGATGTATTGGTATAACAGCTACAATGATGGACTTGAAGATGCCAGCAATTGTGAGGATGACATAGGACAGGACAATGTTTTGTTCTGTTGTACATAAACTCACAATGAGTCGGAGTTGACTCTGTGGCAAATTTATTTTATTATTTTTTTAAGTTTATCGTGGACTTAATACACTTTTGGTATATCACTTCTTTTTCCCCGCCTTTTCAGCATTCATGGAGTTTCAATGTTCACTTCTACATAGATAAATTCTGAATTGCTAGATTTGATTTTTCACTCAATTTTTAAAAATTCTTTGTGGGCATCTCTGTTTGGATATTTTAAGTTCTAGTGAACAAACGTAGACCAAAAAATCAGATTTGCACTCAAAGTTTGAGGACAAAGACTTGCTTATTACAAAATCAGCAAATATGCAGAGCAATTTATATACAAGTTAAGGTTAATTGAGTGGACACAACCTCCTAACTGCTTCTTAAGTTTCTCGGGGACACACCAGGGAAGTTTAGTGATCAATGCAACCTGTGCAGAAGAGTAACCCCTCAGGTAGGAGGATCCCAGTGTTGGTCATTCCCTGTCTTTCCCATAACCAGGCTGACAGAGAGGTGTTGGCAGAACTCAGGGCTCTGCCTAGAGCCACAGTTGCACACATCTGTGCTCTGCTGCTTACTGGACTCAAGGTCCAATAGCAGGCCAGACCATGACCCACCACATCCTGTGGAGAAATTGCGTCACACTCAGAAATAATTAACTTTTCATGCCTCTAAAAACAGAATCTTTCCTTCACTGTAATCACTGGAACAACCATTGCCATGAAAGGTTAGTCATAGTAATTTGGATATATTCTGGTTAACCTTCCTTGTTTACTGTCCATTAAATCTGACCAGTTAAAGACAATCTGTTCTCAATAGTACTTCTTAGCTCTATCCTTTATTATTTCAGCAAATACCCCTGTAACCAAGAATTTTTATTGAAAACTTTTTTTTTCCCAAATTCAATCTTCTTTCCCAATTTTAATTCATCCATTAAAAGATTACCAAGGAACATTATTCAAACATTACTTTTATCACAACACTTTTCTGGCCAGAAATCAGCAGAGATTCTGTAGCTGCTTTTTTAAGACTTAATTTGACCCTTTAGCTTTTGTCTTAGTGTCACTCTGAGTTCCACCACTAATCTTTAAAATTAATTTCTTGTCATTCCACTGCTACATGCTAATGTCTAAATTACCACCTGAACTAAGACGTTTGCTGCCACACTCCTGAAACAATTGTCCCTGGGACCATACCTTTTGACAAGATGCTTCCCTTCCCAACTGCTAGTCCGAGTAATTATGTCAACATCATCTGTTTTGTGTTAAAGTTTCCTTGATCAATCTTTGGAGAAAACTCGGTGCATTTTCTGGAGCACGGTGACCCTCAATTTGTTTTGCCTGCCTTGGCAATGGGGATAAATCAGGAAAGGCAGTAATTTCTTTACAATACCAAGTAGGGTTTCTTTACACATGCAGACATGAAGCATAGTAACAAGATGTCTGGTGTTCCAGGCGGGGCTCTATCATAGTAAGAAGAGAATGCAAAGCAGAAAATCAGGCAAATCAGGAGGCCTGTTTCCGGATTTTGTGTCCTGGACAAGAGGGCAGGTGCCAAGGGAGGCCCTGGGCACTCATCTTCAAGCCTGTTGGGGACTAAAACCACAGTAGGACAATGAATTCCAGAGCTGATACAGCAATAAACCATTAATATTCTCCCAGGGCTTTGCCAGGCTGATGAGCAATGAGAGAGCTGAGCCTCAGGGTCAAGGCATTGCTAGCTGGTGGTCAGTGAGGATTTTTAAAAATTGTACTCAATAGATTTTCTTAATGCACTTGCTGATTAGAAGACAGTAAAATCAACATAACAATTAAAACAAACCCTATTTCAGATTTTAAAATTTATTTATCTTTTTTGGATATGGCCATTTTCCATTGTTTCTATCTTTCTAAAGCAAGAGCGAGTCCCATTAATTGTTGCTGTTGTTAGGTGCCATCGAGTTGGTTCCAAAGCAACCGGATGTATAACAGAAGGAAATGCTGCCTGGTTCTGTGCCATCTTCACTATTATTGTTATGCTTGAGCCCATTGTTGTAGTCACTGTGTCAATCTATCTTTTTGAGGATCTTCCTCTTTTTTGCTGACCCTCTATTTTACCAAGAATGATGTCCTTCTCCGGGGACTGGTCCTATGTGATAACATGTCCAAAGTTTGTGAGACAAAGTCTTGCCATCCTTGCTTCTAAGGAACATTCTGGCTATACTTCTTTCACGACAGATTTGTTCGTTCTTCTGGAAGTCTGTGGTGTACTCAATATTCTTCACCAACGCCATAATTCAAAGGCATCAATTCCACTTCGTTCTTCCTTATTCATTATCGAGCTTTTGCAACTGAAAATACCATGGCTTGGGTCAGGCACACTTTAATTCTCAAAGTGACGTCTTTGCTTTTTAAGCCTTTAAAGAGGTCTTTTGCAGCAGAGTTGCCCAGTGCAATATAGCACTTGATTTTTTGACTGCTGCCTCCCTGAACATTATTCATTATTATTGTTATTAATTGTTATTTATTAGTATTGGTCAATCAATAAGAGACACCTTTCTTAACCATGTTGCAATACGTTATTGAGGAAAAATCTACCTCTTCTTGGCCCTAGTTATAATAAATACCTACTCATTCAATTATTACAAAACAAATTCCAAGTTCCAAAGATAGAACTTTCTCAAGTTAAATGCATTGCATCATTAAAGTGTAATGAATGACATTTTCTGGCAATAACTTTTTTTTTTTCTTAGCAATTGTCTGACTTTGAATCCAAATCATACTTGGGAATTGCTTTCAAGACTTTTTCCTGAATCTATGGAGTAAAGGTTTCAACTCAAGGATGAAGGCAAATTTTATAAGTAACCAAGTGTACATGAAGTAATAAACGCTTTCCTTTCCCAAGGCAATAAATGAATCTGACTTTTTGTTCTAATGCCACAGAATAGTAGTCTCCGCAACCACCTCTGGGATCAATTAGACTAGCGCTTTAGGTTTGTTTTTATTTATTTGTTCATGCATGTATGTGTTTTTATTTATTTGTATTCTTTTCCTTAGAGACCTAAGTATATTGTAAGGCTGTAATTTCAGTTAAAATTATAAATTTAGCTGTAATTATATACTTTGTGCCTATGTAGTGCTTTATAGTTTTTAAAAGTGAGCTTATTTATTAACAAATTTGAATGTCATTGCAGCCCTTCCAAGTGCTCAGAAGACAGATGATTACACTTCCTTCATAAATGCGTTGGCTAAGCCTCAAATATTAAATGACTTTTCCAAGTCCACCAGTTATCTCAGTCCAGTGGAGGAAACTCTTGTTTCAGGAATGTTAGAATTCTTTTTTATGTCCTTATAAACAAAACTTACATAAGTAGAGAGTGAGAGTCTCCAGAACCTCATACAAAGAAGAAAAAGGAAACAGGAACATGGATAGATATCGAGACCATTTTCCAGAATTCAGTAAAACATAGCATTGAATCACATTCCATTTTTTAAATATCATATTCTATTCTGGATATAATTAGAAACATTATAAAGATGGAGGTGAACTAACATTTAATGGGTTCCTATAATGGGTCAGGCAAAATGCTACATACTTATTTGCATTTTCTCATTCGATTCAATCCTCAAGACTATCTTATAAATAAGATATTTTTCTTTCAATTTCTGTTTGAGGATACAGTACTCAGATGTCGAACTGCTGATCCAAACTCACACATTAGTAAATGGCAGACCCGGATTGGAACTTGAATCTCCATGGCTGTAACTTCTTCCTCTTTCCACAGACACTGTAGATTGGGACAACTGCCTCTGACCCTGATCTTTTTTCCTCACCTATCCCTAATCCATCTGAAAGCCCTCTTCTCCATTCCAGAGGAAAAACAATTGAAAACTTGAACTTTTCCTGTATTAGAGGATATTGAAGCTATAAACATTTTTAACTTACTGAAAAGCACTGAGGTAGTTGGAAATAGATTTTCAAAAATATTACCTTTAATCTATTATTTGGACTTCTTATGAGATTCTAAATGGGGATAAGGAGTCCTGGTGGTACAATGATTAAGCACTTGACTGCTAACTGAAAGGTTGATGGTTAGAGCTCATCCAGTAGCTACATGGGAGAAAAACCTGGAGATTGGCTCTGTAAAGATTACAGCCTCGAAAACTCTATGGGGCAGTTCTACTCTGTCACATGGCATCACTTTGAGTCAAAAATCAACTCAACAGTGCCTAACAACAACAAATAGGGATAAGGAGAATGAGGATGTTTTCCTTCCTGAGATGTTGCAGTTTTCCACTTCTTTCTGTTTCTTCCACATAATCTCACTAAGACCCATGTCTACTTTGGTAAGATTATCAGGCAAGTGGTCTTTAGATACAGCTGAGGCAGACTTCTGCTTCCATTGGTGTGACAGACCAGGTACTGGGACTGATCTTCCCGCGGAAACAACTAAAAACGTTGGATAAAATATGAGAATAGGTGAAGCCAAAGAGAAAGAGGAAAAAGGAGAGGAGATAAGAGAGAAGAGAAAAAGAAAATATGTGAAATGGAAGAAGAATTGGCAGATATTTTGATGAAAATACACTTTAAATTATTAAATAATTAAATCTGCTGCTTCCTTCCCCAAACAAAAAGCAAATAAAAAAGTCCCTGCACCAATAGACAACATAAACTTGGGCTGACCAAATACTAGGTTAAGTGTGTTTTGTCAATCCCTTTTAAGTTTAAACAAAACAAACCAAAATAAAAAATACATTTAAAAAAATAGGTTTCATCAGGCAAGTACTAAAATTCCTTTTTTTTTTTTTTTTTAGTATTACTTTATTTGACTTTTTATTATGGAAAATTTCAAAGATATACAAAGTAGATCATCTAATATCATGAACTCTCATGGATTTATAACATAGCTTCAATAATATCAGCTCAAGGCCAATCTTGCTTCATCTAAAGCCCCTGCTTCCTCATCCCACTTCATATGCTATCTTGAAACAAATCCCAGACATCGTAGCCGCTGTAAATAATCAATGGGTATCTCTAATGATAGTGACTTTTACAAAATATAACCATAATATCACATCTAAGAATTTAGTAGTAATTCCTAATATCATCAAGTTTCCAGGCGGTGATCAAATTTCCCCAATAGTCTTTAAAAAAAAACAAACTTCTAAACATTTTCTTTTTATATAAAGAAACCAAAAGCCAAATCTGTGGCCATTGAGTTGACTCTGACTTACAGCAACCCAATAAGATAGAGGAGACTTGCGACATAGGGTTTCCAAGGCTGTAATCTTTACAGAAGCAGATTGCCACATCTTTCTCCCCCAGAACAGTTGGTGGTTTCAAACCACGGACCTTTCGGTTAAGCTGAGCACTTAACCACTGTGCCACCAGGGCACCTTTTCTTTTTACATAATAAGGATAAAATCAGTTTTAACCATTTGCTACAATATAAATAATATTCCTTTTTTTTTTTTTTTTTAGGTCCTTTGAGGATTTTTTTTGAGGATATTTCTGTAGGGATACATGAACGATTTTTCCAAGTTATTTATTGCTTAATAATCTTCACTCTATGGTTCACGGCAAAACTCACAGGCAATAGTTTGATCATTATATACCAGGGATTGGCCACTTCCCCACAGATAAGCTCTGAGTTTGTTACTACCAGACGACAGCGCCATCTCAGCCTCACGTGTTGTTATATATCAATGTGTGCAATCATGCATAAATCCAGCTTTCTCCCAATTTACTGCCTTAAGCTTGCAATTGCATTTTGAAGACATTAGTCTCCTCTTGAAAGTAAACTTCTTTAATCTATTTTACAGCTGCTTGGCAACATTTATGTGTATTCCTTAACTTACCACACATGCAAATATCTGTATGACTTCAAGTTGTTTATGGCACTTTTAAACCAACATTACATGGCCTTTCTAAATGGAACAAGAGTTAAGCAAAACTATTATGCTTAAACTTGAATTACAGGATATGATTCAATAGGGACAAGGGAAATAACAAGAACTGTTTTAATGAGCGTTTGTAAAAACAATCATCAATGGCTTTGCCCTTCTTCCTTTTTTTTTTTTTTTACCTCTAAGTCTAAAATCTTAAAGAATGAATCTTCTGATTTTACAAAAGATAACTGTAATAATGAAAACAGTAGATAAGCTATTACATTTTGAAGCTGAGACTATACTGGAAGTAAGCTTGTGGCAGCCATGCTTCGTAAACCAGGGCCTTTGGGGGTCTGTAACGGTTGGTTTTATGCTCCTGATATCCACAGAAACAAGACAACTGTCAAGTACAGACAGTGGAGACTTACTGAAGCAATTCATGAGAAAGATCAATACAGAGAAAATCTAAGAAGCAGACAAATGCCATATTACCCTTCACCTTATGTGCGATTTGCCCACAAAATATCCATCTGTTACCTCTAAAATTTGTTCAATTATGTAATTATACAGTGGAATAATCTGGTTGTCTGAGAAATTGGAAGTGTTCATAATACTCTTACTAAAAACCTTTCTCCTTCCATTCCTCCCCCAGCCCATAACTCTCAAATGTCAACTATTTGGTGGGCTTGATCTCCATTTAAATGCAGGAAGCACTTAATTGCTATTTGGGCAACAAGGACAATAATTTTAAGCTGTTATAGAAATGCAATATTAATATGAAATCCATTAACAGAAGATGGAGTTGATTCTAGAGATCATTAAGAGCATCCATTAAACAAGTTACCTTCTTTGGAGGTGCTTCAAAATCCATGACTTAGTTACTTACTCAAACTTTCAATAAGAATAGGATGTAATTCTGTTTTATTGATTCATATTCTGCAAACCAAAAACCTGAATATATCAATGGATAGATAAGTATAGAATACATATAATGCACAAATTAGACATATTTTTCCAGACACATGTTGATTTAAATCAGTTGTTTCCTAGTATTACCATTTATTTTTTAAAGAACCCTTCAAAGTTAATAAATCCTTATTTCCTATAGGAATCACACAAAAGATGATTGTGGCAAATGATATTTGAAAAGGAAGTCGTTGACTGAATACACTTACATTGTCCCCATCACATATGTTTCCTCTTTGTGAGTTTGGAGTGTTGACTTAGTACCACTGCCTGTTTCGTAAGTCTCCATTTTAAAAATTATCATGAATTCTCTTGAATCTCTCATTTTCTCCTTTGAGTCAGTCAACTTTTTATTCTAATCACAAATTGTATTGTTGCTGATTCTCACCTTACTCAAGCAGTTGAAACCTAACTCATTACCCATCTCTCTATATGTGTTTCCATGCCCACATTAACACCTCTGTGTTCCCTACGTTTAGTAATGATCCCTAAATATCTTCCCATTAAAAATTAAAGTATCTATGCATTAAAATGAAAATATACATAAACTAGATGAATTGAGCCTAGAAAAAAAAAAAAAGAAAAGAAAACTAAAACCAATCACACAACTTAAAAATAATACTAAATATGAAAGTGATAAAATATTCCTTTGAGACATACGTCTAAGCTTAGATAATTATACGAGTCCCTGGTTATGTCCATGAGTATGGATTATTTTACAATTTAAAATTTTAGAAATAAAAAGCACTTCTTTCCTTGAAGTTAGAAGTGTTACCATTGATAGAAATATTCTTTCTCTAAAAATATTTTATTCCTATCTTCTATTGTTTTACTTGCTGCAGCGAACATGCTTAGCTTTTACAAAAATGTTTAATTATTATGAGGATAATTTTTGGATTGTATTAAAATAAACATAATTGCAGTTTACTTTTTTGAGTTGTTTGTATTTGAACATTTCCTTCAAGTTTCTATTTTGTTTACTTGTTGCAAACATTACTTTCTACACAATTTTAATAAGAATATTAAACCATAATTAGTACTCTGACTTCGGGGCATGTCTGCATGAAGATACTTTTTATTGGTAAAAAAAAAAAAAAATAGGAGGCTAGATCTAGTTTTAAATTAAGTGAAAACTAGCCATCAATTTGCCATATCTATTGGATCTTCCTTTTCTCTTGCGCCCACTTTTCATTTCAACTGCTATCTTTCTGGTTTAAGTTCTTATTACATCTTGCCTGAAATATTAAACTAAATTTATAACTAGACTCCAATTCCTTTTTTCTCACTCAAATCCACCTAGCATATACACAACTTATAGATTTATCTTCTTAAATCCATTCTTTTTATTTTTTAAAATATTTTTATACATTAATTACATGTAAGGAATCAATTGGAGTTAAAAACAAAAGCATGCATAAATTATTTTATTTATGAATATTTGCAGTATGTCTATGTATGTATATATAAATATGTGTGTATATATACACAAACCTACAAACATACAAGAAGAATTGATACCTTTGAACTATGGTGTTGGTGAAGAACATTGAATATACCACAGGATGCCAGAAGAATGAACAAATCTGTCTTGAAAGAACAGCCAGAGTGCTCCTTAGAAGCAAGGATGGCGAGGCTTTTTCTCACATACTTTGAGCATGTTATCAAGAGGGACCAGTACCTGGAGAAGGATATCATGCTGGGTAAAGTAGAGGGTCAATGAAAAAGAGGAAGACCCTCAACGAGGTGGATAGACACAGTGGCTGCAAAAATGGGCTCAAGCATAACAATGATTGCCAGGATGATGCAGGACTGGCAGTGTTTCGTTCTGTTGGTCGTTATGAGCCGGGTCTGGCTTGACAGCACCTAGTAACAACAACATGTATATACGTGATGTTGTTAGTTGCCATTGAGTCAATTCCAACTCATGCTGACCCCATGTGTGCAGAGTTGAACTGCTCGATAAGGTTTTCCATGCTATGACTTTTCTAAAGCATATTCTCAGGCCTGTCTTCTGAGATGCCTCTGAGTGGTTTCCAGCCATTAACTTTTCTGCTAGTAGTTGAATGCTTAATCGTTTGCACCACCCAGGGATTCCTATGTGTGTATATGTATATATATATACACATATATACACACAATTGCAAAACTTCACAAATGCCATGATTTATGCATAGTTTTGTTTTTAACTACAATCATTTCCCCCCTACCTTTTTTTTTTTACAAACGCATATAAATACTTATGTATGTATATACGTATATATGTATGGGTTTTTATTTAAGGAAATAGAGTTAAACACACTTCTGAATACCGATTGTTTTCACTGACAATACTTTATGGAACTCTTGCATGTCCTTAGGTAATGGGTCAATTTTGGTGGGCATATATTTTTTTTAGTACTTCATATTATATTTAATGTAGTGTTTAATTTATGGACAGTAAATCTCACTTCTTTCTTGTACTGTTTTATAAATTTTGACAAACGCATAGAGTTGTGTACTCACCACTATAATAAAGACATAGACAAGCTTCCTCACCTCCCAAATACAACCTTCTAGGGGTAGTATTCGTAGTGAAGCCTCTGGCCATCTATATTCCCTAGTACCGCTGATCTGTTCTTGTTCCCATAATCATACCTTTTCCAGAATGTCATATGAACAATACCATGTAGTGTATAATTTCTTGGGCCTGGCTTCTTTCTCTAAACATAATGTGTTTGAGGTTCTTCCAAGTTGGTGAATGTATATTTTGTTGCTGAATAATATACCACTTTATGGATAAAACACAGTTATTTATATATTCACCCATTGAAGGATGATACTGCCTTCATAGAAAGAGTTAGGAAATTTTTCCTCCTCTTCTACTTTTTGGAAGTTTGTGAAGGATTGGTGTTAGTGCTTCTTTTAGTATTTGGTAAAATTTACCAATGAAGCCATCTGGGTCTGGAGTTTTCTTTGTGGAAAGCTCTTAACTTGCAATTTCAGTATCTTTACTTGTTACGGGTTTATTCAGATTTTCTATTTCTTCTTTTTTCCCCTCACATTTATGGGGTTTATTAGGGTAGTAACAGGTTAAAATTTGGGATCAGGAATGACTCAGGATATATTTCTGCAATCAGGACAGTCTCTCCTCAGTTGTGCCCATAAGCAGGACTCTCTCTGGCCCTAGGCTTCTTATCCACTTGGCCCCTTGGTCCAGCTTTTGCCCTGGTCAGACAAGTTGTTACAAAGCTCCTTAACTCTGACAATAAATGCCTGGGGGCACCCCACTCCTCCAGGAAGTCTCCTGGGTGAACATGCTCAGTTCTCTTGCTCACTGGATCAGCATGCCCACTGTAACTGCCTTGCTCCATGGGCCAGGAAGCCCACTGCACAGTCTTGACCAGTCTCCTGGTTTTTCTGTTGCTGTTTCTCACCGTCTTTTGCCATCTCTTACGTTACACCTCTCTCTCTCTCTCTCTGTGTCTCCTGGTCCTGGATCTAGGAGGTTCTCAGCACAGGGACCCCAGATCCAAAGGATGCACTCTGCTCGTGTTTCTTCTTGGTGGTAGTGAAGTCCCACTTTTCCACCTCTGGGATGGCTTATTTTAAGCCTAAAGGGATGGCAAAACTAACCATTCCCTTGTTAGTATTTCATACGCATTATTTGCATGGTCCAATCCCCCCAAGTGTACCATTTACCTTATTTGCATTATTAGCAAGCTGTCTAATCCCCTTGGTGGGCCACAAGCACCTTATTTAAATAGTCCCACCCAATCATTTGGTTGGAGTAACAAGATCATGACTAGAAAGGCCATATAAAAGCAATTCATTGTACCACAGGCTACCCCCTGGCTTTTCTAGCCATAGTTATTTCTTACTTGGAGGATAGCTTCCCCCTCCCAATCATTTTTACCAGTCCAAAACAGTCATCAACAATTGACTAATTGTTAATTCAGTAGGGCAAAGAGTCCTGAGGGTGAGGTTACTCAGGTATCAGTCATTCAGGTCTGTTGCCGGTGTCCATATGATTTTATCAGGTTTTCCAAAAGTTAACTCAGCTTCGCCCTTGCTGGCCTCTGATAAAATTTAACTGAGAGAAGATTATTGCCTTGCTTTGAGCCTCATCAAGTATCAGCATAGCAAAACCTTTAAGGGACTTTAAGTTTGGCCACCGTACTCCAGTCCAGTTCAGCAGCGCCTCCCTCTTAGTCTGCTCTTTCAGTTACTGCTTGTGATGGTTAAGATTGTGTGTCAAGTTGGCTGGGCCATGGTTCCCAGTGTTTTGGTAGTTGTATAATGTTGTGATCACTTCCCTGTTGAAATTTGATATGTGATCACCCCCATGATGGAATCTGCTGAGTGGTACCAGTCGGGGTGGGGGCTGTGACAGCTCATCTCCCGCTTAGCCTTTATCTCTCTTTTCCCCACCACCTAATTCCTTCCTTCTTGCCTTGCTAAGGCTTTTGGCTGGCTCTGGATCCAGCAGTTACATCTTGTACATCTGACCACCAGTTCTTGGGGTTTGAGTTAGCAGCTCAGCTGCTGATCTTGGGTTTGCCAGCCCCTGCGGCTGTATGAATCAGGAGAAACCTCTATCCTGATCCACAGACTTGGGACGTTCCATCTTCTGCAATCACATGAGCTATTTCCTTGATATAAATCTCTTTCTGTATATATATTTATATGCTTTACTGGTTTTGCTTCTCTAGAGAACACAGCCTAAGAAATTTGGTGCCGAGAGTGATTCCAGAGAAACAAAATTGTAGGGATGAGTTTTCTAAATTGGTTCTCAAGATTTGTTAGTCTTAAAGATATTGATGACTCTACTTCCAGTAGTAAAGAGAGCACTGCTAATCCATGGCTTGAGGTGACAATTCAAATATGCAAAATATCACCACCAGTAGATCAGATATTGATGAAAGGCAAGGCTCTGGGTGATTGCATATACGATACCTTTCTACAATTTTGTTATAAGAAGAAGTATAAGGAAGCTGGTTGGTTGGTACTACTTTCAGTAGACAAATTGGTAAAAGAGATGTGATCAGAGCTTCAGAGTCAAAGCTCAAGTGCCACATAAATGACCTCAAAGCTTCCACTTGTGCTTTGAAAGAAAGCCTTATTTCTTGTAGTAACAGAGCTGATATTGCCAAAAACCTAACCCAGACTCTTACAATGAGTGGCTGAGTCACAATGCCAGCTCAGCTGCCAACATCAAGAGGTGTCTGAAGTTAAAGTGAGGGCATTGATTAGGAAGAAATGGGATCCTGAAACTTGGGATGAGAACATATGGGCAGATAATCAGGAAGCTGGAGACATTGAGCCCCTACATTCCATTGAATCCTTCCTGCCAGGAGAACCATTCCCATTTGAAGAGATTACTTCTTGTTTGTCTGCTACACCACCCTGCCCAGAAAAACCATTAGCCCCATCCACTCCCATCTAATGAGATTAGCCCTAGCTCAGCTGCCTCTAAGGAGCCCTTGCCTGAGTCATTGCTGGGGACATCACCTGAGGTAGATGCTTTACAAGGCAATGCTGAATGTTCTCAAAACAATCTCACACTACCGATTCTAGATCTTTAACTAGGCTTAAGTCCCAGTGAGCCCCAAAAGGTGAAGTACAAAGTGTGACCCAGGAGGAGGTACGCTACACTCCAAGAGAGCTGCTTGACTTTTTGAATATGTACAATCAGGAACCTGGGGAATACGTGTGGAAATGGCCGTTATAAGGGAGTGCGATAATGGTGCAAGGAACATAAACATGGATCAGTCTGAGTTTACTCATATGAGTCCATTAAGCACAGATTCTTTATTCAATGTTTCAGCTAGAGAAGGTAGGAAAGGATCTAACAGTTTATTTTGGTAGGTTGCTGAAGCATAGATTACTAGGTGGCCTACACTAAATCGAGTTGAAGTACCAGACCTGCCTTGGTGTACTGTAGAAGAAGGTATCCAAAGGCTTAGGTAAATTGGCAAGCTAGAGTGAATTTATCAGGCTAGATGCACAGACCCACACATGGAGAATCCAGAGGACACACCTTTTATCACAACTGTCAGAAACAAATTTCTGAAGGGAGTTCCAGGATCCTTGAAGACTGCTATGATTGCTATTTTATGCAAGTCAGATTTGACAGTGGAACTGCCCTAACTAAATTAAGACACTAACTACCATCAGGCTGATTGGACCCTATGGTAGTAGAGGCCAAGTGACAGCACTCAATTGACAAAGACAAGTGGGTATGGTTAAAGTAATAGACAGTGAAGTCAAGTCAGTAATCAGAATAGCCTGACTCCTACAGACTTATGACATTGGCCACTTAGTCATGGGGTAACTAGTAGTGAAATAGATGCAAAACCTAGTAAATATTTACCTGATCTGTACAGACGGATGGATTCTAGGTCAGGTGAACAGCAGTCTAACTTCAACTGCCAGAATAGAGAGTCACAGTCTCTCAATCAATTCCCAGACTTCAGCAAGTTTAAAGACCCACAACCCCTTGAATGGAGGGGTGGCCGGGTCCCCTTGAGGAAGGACTCCAATACACTGCCAAAAATTTACGCTGTTAATCTCTCCCCCAGCCTTCCCCAAAGGGATCTACAGACTTTTAAAAGAGTGACAGTTCATTTGGGGAAAAAGAAATAATCAGGTTTTTTGGCGATTACTGGATATAGGCTCTGAATTAACACTAATTCCAGGAAACCCAAAACATCACTGTGGCCCACCAGTCAGAGTGGGGGCATATGTAGGTCAGGTTGTTCACGGACTCTTGGCTCATGCCTGTCTCACAGTAGATCCAGTGTGTCCTCGAACCCATCCTATAGTGATTTTCCCAGTTCCGGAATGCATAATTGGAATAGATATACTCAACAACTGTCAGAACCCTCACATTGGATCCCTGACAAATGGAGTAAGGGCTATCATGGTAGGAAAAGCCAAGTGGAAGCCACTAGAACTGCCCCTACCTGGAAAATAGTGAACCAAAAGCAGTACAGCATTTCCGAAGGAATTGACCTATTCGGCCTGTGCAAAAACAGATGGATCTTGGAGAATGTCAGTAGATTATAGAAAACTTTACTAGGTGGTGACTCCAATTGCAGCCGCTGTTCCAGATGTAGTTTCATTGCTTGAGCAAATTAATACATCTCCTGGTACCTGGTATGCAGCTATTGATCTGGCTAATGCCTTTTTCTCCATACGTGTTTCAAAGGACCACCAGAAGCAGTTTACCTTCTTCTGCCAAGGCCAGCAATACAACTTCAGTTGCCTATGTCAGGGCTACATCAACTCTCCAGCCCTATGTCATAAATAAGTCGTCAGGGACCTTGATTGCCTTTCCCATCCACAAGATGTCACACTGGTCCATTACATTGACAACAGGCTGATTGGGCTTAGTTAAGGAACAAGTGTCAATGACTTTGGACTTATCGGTAAAATATTTGTGTGCTAGAGACTGGGAAATTAATCCCACAAAAATTCAGGTACCTTCCACCTCAGCGAAGTTTCTAGGGGTTCAGTGGTGTGGAGCACGCCAAGATATTTTTTCCAAAGTGAAGGACAAGCTATTGCATCTGGGTGCTCCCACAAATAAAATGAAACACAGTGCCTAGTGGGCATCTTTAGATTTTGGAGGCAACACATTCCTCATTTGGCCATGCTACTCCAGAGTCTTTATCGAGTGTCTCAAAAAGGTGCTAGCTTTGAGTGGGGCTGAGAATAAGAGAGCTCTGCAAAAGGTTCAGGCTCCTGTGTAAGCTGCTCTGCTACTTGGGCCGTATGATCCAGCTGATCCAGTGGTGCTTGAAATATCCATGGCAGTTAGAGATGCTGTTTAAAGTCTTTGGCAGGTCCCTGTTGGTAAATCACAGCACAGACCCATAGGATTTTGGAGCAAAGACCTGCCATGCCCTGTAGATAACTATTCTCCTTTTGAAAAACACTTTTTGGCTTCTTACTGGGCCTTAGTAGAGACTAAACACTTATACATGGGGCATCAAATCACCATGCAACCTGAGCTGTCCATCATGAACTGGGTGTTGTCTGACCCACAGAGTCATAAAGTTGGACATGCACAGCAGCACTCCATTGTTAAGTGGAAATGATATATACAAGACCGTGCCCAAGTAGGACCTGAAGGGACAAGTAAGTTGCATGAGGAAGTGGCCCAAAGCCCATGGTCTCCCCTCCTGTCACATTACCTTCCATCTCCCAGTTTGCACCTATGGCCTCATGGGGAGTTCCTTATGATCAGTTGACTGAAGATGAAAAAACTCATGCCTGGTTTACAGACGGCTTTGTACAATATGCAGGCACCACTCGAACATGGACAGCGACAGCACTACAGCCCCTTTCTGGGAACTCCCTGAAGGACAGTGGTGAAGGGAAATCCTCCCATGGTCAGAACTTCGAGCAGTGCGCCTAATTGTTCACTTTGCTGGGGAGGAAAAATGGCCAGATGTGTAATTGTATACTGATTCATGGACTGTGGCCAGTGGTTTGGCTGGTTGGTCAGGGACTTGGAACATGATTAGAAAATTGGAGACAAGGACTTATGGGGAAGAGGTACGTGGATAAACCTCTCTGAATGGGCCAAAGAAGTGAAGATATTTGTGTCTCATGTGAATGGTCACCAAAGGGTGACCTCAGCAGGGGAGGATTTTAAAAATCAAGTGGATAGGATGGCGTGTTCTGTGGAAACCAGTCATCCTCTTTCCCCAGCTACTCTTGTCTTTGCTCAATGGGCTCATAAACAAAGTGGCCATGGTGGCAGGAATGGAGGTTATGTATGACCCCAGCAACATGGACTTCCATTCACCAAGGACAACTTGGCTACAGCCACTGCTGAGTGCCCAATCTGCCAGCAGCAGAGACCAACACGGAATCCCTGATATGGCATTATCCTTCAAAGTGATCAGCCAGCAACCTTGTGGCAAGTTGATTTCACTGGACCACTGCCATCATGGAAAGGGAAGTGTTTTGTCCTTACTGGAATATACACTTACTCTGGATATGGATATGCCTTCCCTGCACAAAATTCTTCTGCCAAAACTGACATCCGTGAATTTCTTATTCACCTTGATGGTATCCCATACAGCATTGCCTCAGATCAAGGGACTCGCTTCACAGCAAATGAAATGCAGCAATGGGCCCACGCTCATGGAATTCACTGGTCTTACCATGTTTCCATCATCTTGAAGCAGCTGGCTTGATAGATTGAATGGCCTCCTAAAGACACAATTGTGACAGTAGGTAGGTGGCAATACCTTGCAGGGTTGGGGCAGTGTTCTCCAGGAGGCTGTATATGATTTAAACCAGCATCCAATATATGGTGCTTTATCTCCCATAGCCAAGATTCATGGGCCCAGGAATCAAGGGGTAGAAATGGGAGTGGCACCACTCACTGTTACCCCTAGTTATCCACTTGCAAGGTTTTGCTTCCTGCTCCCACAACCTTATGCTCTGCAGGTCTAGAGGTCTTAGTTCCAAAGGAGGAATGCTCCCACCTGGAGACAAATCACTGATTCCTTTGAGCTGGAAGCTCCTGCCCCCTTTGGACTCTTTATGCCTCTGGATCAACAGACAAAGAAGGGAGTTACCATACCAGTTGGTGTGATTGATCCTGATTACTAAGAAGAAATCTGATTGATATTACACAAGGGAGGTAAAGAAGAGTATGTCTAGAATGCAGGAAAACCCTTAGGGTATCTCTCAGTAGTACCATGCCCCGTGACTAAAGTCAGTGAAAAACTACAGCAACCCAATTCTGACATGACTACTAATGGCCCAGACCCTTCAGGAATGGAGGTTTGGGTTACCCCACCAGGCAAAGAACCATGACCAGCTGAGGTGCTTACTGAGGGCAAAGGGAATATGGAATGGGTGGTGGAATAAGGTAGTTTAAATACCAGTTACGGCCATGAGACCAGTTGCAGAAATGAGGACTGTAATTGTTTTGAGTATTTCTGCTTTGTATCTGTGCAAAAAATATTTTTGTTTTCTTTGCTTATAAAATATAAGATGTAAATGGGGCTATTTTTTGAGTAAAAGAGGCTAGTGGTTTTTAGTTGTGTGTTTGTTTGTTGTACCATGTTAGACCCAAGCATGAGTTTGTAATTTTATTTATTCAGAGATTATGTATGGTTTGGGAAGTTGTGCACAGGTGCCAAGTTGATAAGTGGTGGACTGTGATGGTTAAGATTGTGTATCAACTTGGTTGGGCCATGATTCTCAGTGTTTTGGCAGTTGTATAATGTTATGATCACTTCCCTGTTGAAATTTGATATGCGATCACCCGCATGATGGAATCTGCTGAGTGGTACTGGTGGAGGCAGGGCATGTGGCAGCTCACCTCCCCCTCAGCCTTCATCTCTCTGCCCTCTGCTACCCACTTCCTTCCTGCTTGCCCTGCCAAGGCTTTCGGCTGGTTCTGAATCCTGCAGCTGCCTCTTGTTTATCTGACCTCCAGTACTTGGGAATTGAGCTAGCAGCTTACCTGCTGATTTTGGGATTCATCGATCTTCACAACCCGTGAGCAAGAGCTCTGCTCCCTGACCTGCTGATCTTGGGTTTGCCAGCCCCTGCGACTACATGAATCAGGAGAAACCTCTATCCTGATCCACGGACTTGGGACATTCCAGCCTCTAAAATCGCATGAGCTGTCTCCTTGATATAAATCTCTCTCTACATATATGCTTTACTGCTTTTGCTTCTCTAGAAAGCTCAGCCTAAGGCAATGCTTCTACAATTATAGTTTTTACAATCACAATTAACCTTATTAACAATCGACACTCACAACTGAATAATTTTATCAATATCAGCATCTTCTCCCACCCTCTCTTTCCTAGACCCATCAGGAAAAGAGGAAACTATTCAGTGGGGATCCTCTCTTGTCTCCCTCATTTTGAGCCTAAGCACACCCACAGAAGTATGTAAGCCAACCACTACATACCTTGACCTGCCCCCATTTTACATAACCCAATTAAATTGCCCATCCCTCTATCGGGTCACTATGAGTTAGAATCGACTTGATGGCAGCAGGTTTGGGTTTTTGATTTTATCAAACCAGTACCCTTAGGAGACAAACATGTTCTTTGATCTGAAGAATCTTCTGTTCTGGTTAGAACTTTGAGCATCTGCATGCATAAGCAAACTCCAGTCGAGAGCAAGCCATCAAATTGCAGTAATCTACACCAGTTCATGGTGTCAAATATCCCTCTCTGTTCATTTGGTCAAGTTCTGGTCAGCTCATCCCTAGTCCCTAGGGGCTAGGTCAATAGGCACCACCGGTAGGCTTAGGAGTCCACACAACTCCTTGCACTTCAGAGTAGCCAGCCCTTTGCCTCTAATCCCTAGCCTCCATAGGCTAGATCAACAGGTGCCAATGAAACATATCAAACTCAGCCCATCTTTGCTGCATCTCCCCCACTTCCACTCATCTTGTGGCCCCAGGTGGTCACTTCAAGCCAGCATACCAGGCTGTCTACTCACTGGCTCCCTTTAACTTCCAGTCCTAGAAGGGGGTTGTTCTAATGGGCACTCACTTTTCATGCTTTAATGCATCCTAAGGCAAACTGCTTGTTCCAGTTCAAAAGGCAAAAATCAATTTTTTCTGCAGGTCCTTTCTTCAAATGCAAATCTCTCCTAGTTCTGGGTAGGTCTGCATGCATTTTCAAATGCAAATTTTCTGACTGGAAAGATTCTGAGCAGGGGCTCAGATTTTCGACCTAAGCCCCTAATACTCTATACACAAGGCTAATGCATTGAAAACTACAGCCTGTGTTTCTTTTGGGCAAATATTAGTTCTTCTTTTAGCATATTCAATCAAGTATTGGCAGAAAACAGAGTTACACACTGTTATCTGTAATTCCCAATGTTCATTTGTATCACACATTTAGGTCTTTTTTACAATGCTAGGTAGGATCAACATTCACTATACATAAAAACCCAAAAAACCCACTGCCATCCGGGGTTTCCTCAATATACATAGTACATTCAAATAAACTCATAAACCTTACCTTAACATTTCAGTTTCATGTTCTCTTCTCCATATCTTAACTATCTTCCCATTATATGTATATAGCCTTGGGCCTCCGAATGGGTGGAACCAGAAGACCCTGGCCCCTTATCAATCATCTTGCTTACCTGGCCTGTCTTTTGTCCCAAACCACCCCAGGTGCAGCTTTTCTCCCCTCAGCTGCAGCATAACATCTCTTATTTTCCTTTCAGCCATTACAGGTTACATCCGAAGTAAGCATCTAAGAATCAAAAGTTTCACTTCTCACACCCCTTCATTCTTTCTCTTAAAAGTTGCATGCTTCCACAAGTCTGGAGCCATTGCAGTGAATCCAACTTCTGATGTCAACTGTAAAAGTGGCATCTGAGGCCCTCTCAGTTCCTGAGGGGAAAAGAAGAATCATTATCAGCACCAACACTCCAAGGCTTATCGCTATGAGGTGAAGGTAAGACATACCTCCACCCTCCAATCTTCTATAAATTCTGACACCAGCTGTCTCTCCCACAGCACTCTCTACCTCTCTGCTGTGTTCAATAATTTGTTGCTGTGGCCACACATAACTCACAGAACATACTCGAGAGTTATGGGGTTTATTTGGGAAGTGACAGGTTACAATTCAGGATCAGGAATGACTCAGGATACAGTTTTTTGATCAGGACAGCCTTTTCTCAGCCATATTAATAGTCAGGTCTATCTCTGGCCTTTGGCCTCTCGGGCCCTCAGTCCCTCAGTCCCTCGGCCCAGCCTCTGCCCATTTCGGGCAAGTGTTACAATGTTCTTTAGCTCTGCCAATAACTATCTGAGGGCACCCAACTCCAACAGGAAGCCTCCTGCCCAAAGGCACTCAGCTCTTGCTCTGTGCGTCTGGGTCGGCAAGCCTAACTCCGTTAACAAGTGCCTGGAGGCATCCCACTTTACCAGGAAGCCTCCTGCCCAAAGGCTGTCAGCTCTCTCACAGTGTGGGTCGGCACACTGATAGCAACCACTTCACACAGTAGACCGGGAAGCGCACTGCACCGTCTTATGCTGGTCTCTTGGTTCTGCTGCCGAAGTTTCTCTGTCACTGCTTTTTGCCATCTTGTGCTGTCTCCGGCATTACAGCTCTCTCTCTCTGTCTCCTGAGTCCACGTTACAGCTCTCTCTCTCTGTCTCCTGGGTCCAGGAGGTTCTCAGCGCAGGGACCACCGGACCAAAGGGTGCACCTCACTCCCGTCTTTCCTTCTTGGTGGCAGTGAAGTCCTCCTATTTCTTCTTGAATCCATTTTTGTGGTTTGTGGCATCGTAGGAACTTATCTATTTCATCTGTGTTACCCAGTTGTCAGAGCTTTTCATGGTATTCCCTTATAATCCATTTTATTTCTGTAAGTCTTATAGTGATTAACCGCTTTCATTCTTGATCGTAGTTATTTGACTCTTCTTTCTCTCTCCCCGTCTCTCTCTCTTTTTCTTAGTCAGTCTAGCTAAAGGTTTGTTAATTTTGTTTGTCTTTAAAAAAAAAACAAATTTTGGTTTTGTTAATTTTTCTTTAGTGTTTCTTATTACCTGTTTCATTTGTTTCTACTCTAATCTTTATTATTTCCTTTATTTTGTTTGTTTTTGGTTTCATTTAATCTACTTTTCCTAGATATTGAAGAATAAGCCAAGGTAGAAATTTAGGTTAATGATTGGATATATTTCCTCTTTTTTTTTTTTTTAAATATTGCCATTTACAGCTATAATTTTTCCTCTGAGCAACACTTTAGCTGTGTCTCATAAGTTTTGGCATGTTGTGTTGTCTTTTTCATTTCATCTCAAAATATTTTGTGATTTTGTTTATGATTTTTTTCTTAGATCCATTGATTATTTTGGAGTGTGTTGTTTAATTCCCAGGAATTTGTGAATTTTCTTTTATATTGATTTCTATTTTTCTTTTCACCGTGGTTAAAGAATATACTTTGAATGATTTCAATCCTTTTAAATAAATTGAGACTTATTTTATAGCTGATCACTTGGTCTATTCTGGAGAATATTCCATATGAGCTTGGGAAGATTATGTATTCTGCTGTTGTTGGGTAAAATGTTATATAGATGTCTGTTAGGCCTAGCAGGTTTATATGTTTTTCAATTCTTCTAATTCATTGTTGATCTTCAGTTTACTTGTTCTGTACAGTATTGAAAGGGGTATATTGAAGTCTCCAAATTATGTCGAATTGCTTATTTCTACATTCAATTTTGTCATTTTATTGGGGCTGTGTTTGTAGCACATTTGTGGTCACAATTTTTATGTCTTCCTGACAGATAGACCCTCTCATCATTATAAAAAGTCCTTCTTTGCATCTAGTAAGAATTTTGTCTTCAGTACTAGTTTGTATGATATTAGTATGATAGTAAATATTCAGCTGTCTTTGTTTTCTGCTTGCACAGTATATTTTTCAATCCTTTTACATTAAAACTATTTGTGCTTGATATGAAGGACTTATTTACACCACGTTGCTGTTTTTCCAGTGTTTTATGTCTTTTTTTGCTTCCCTATTTATTCCTACATTACTGCCTTCTTTTGCATGAAATAGATATTTTGTAGCACTTTTTTATTCCCTTGTTAATTCTTATACTGCATTTTTTCCCAGTTATTTTATTAGTGGTTGCCCAGGGGATTACAATTAACATCTTAAGTTAAAACAATTTAGTTTTGATTAATACCAACTTAAATTCAATAATATACAAAAACTTTACTCCCTTGTTAATTCTTATGCTGCATTTTTTCCCAGTTATTTTATTAGTGGTTGCCCAGGGGATTACAATTAACATCTTAAGTTAAAACAATTTAGTTTTGATTAATGCCAACGTAAATTCAATAATATACAAAAACTTTACTCCAATACAGTTATCTTTCCTCTGCTCTCCTTTGTGTTATTATTGTGATCTAAATTGCATGTGTATTCATGAACATCAACATAGATTTATAAGTATTGTTTTATGCTATTGTCTTTTAAATCAGTAAGTAAAATAAAAGAATTATAGGCAAAAATTATTCTTTTTTTATATTTACCTACATATTTATTGATCCATGAGTAATTGAGTTATGATTTAGTATTCTTTCAATTTAGCCTGAAGGACTCCTGTAGTATTTCTTATAGGGTAGATCAACTAATGACAAATTATTTCAGTTTTTATTTTTCTTGAATGTCTTAATTTCTCCTTCATTTCTTCATAATTTCTTGTCATATCTTTTATGTTAACTAGTTCTATGAGATTTGGCAGTTTTGGCTCATTTTCTTTGGGGGGCATGTGTGTCTCAACACACAGACACATACACAGACAAGATTCTTCTAAAATGCCTTGACATTTTAAAATTCTATGAGTTAGTAATTCCTTAATTAAAAAGGAGCTTCTTAAAAGCCTCTTAAAATAAGTAATTTTAATTTTTGAGGCCTTGTATAATATTTCAGTTGAAAAAGAACTCTGGCTTAATCCTACACACATTTAGATTTTTCCATGAAATTGAGGGGCATGCAATTTTTTATATAAATATATATATATTTTTTTATCTCATGATGTGAAAGTAGTTAAATCCAAATAAACTACACCTTTAAGTTGTACCTGACATGTAAGTCAAAGTACGGGAATTTGCAATCCCTTTATATCTTTTCCGCATTAGTGCTGCAAATCTATAAGAAATTCTCTTGAATAAGACACATTGTGGTATTTTATTTGTAATTTGGGCACTCAGTTTATATAAAGTATAGGTTATTTAGGAGCCCTGGTGATGTAGTGGTTAAAAGCACTTGGCTGCTAACCAAAAGGTTGGTGGTTTGAATCCACCAGCCGTTCTGTGGGGGAAAGATGTGGCAGCCTGCTTCCGTAAAGATTTACAGCCTTGAAACCCCCATGGGGTAGTCCTACTCTGTCCTGTAGGGTTACTGTGAGTTGGAATATACTTGACTGCAGGTTTGAGTTATAGCTTATTTGATTGTCCTTTAAATAAATGGAGCTGCTGTAAGCATATTCATGCAGCATCTTATTCTTGGTCACATTATTATCAATAATTCTGCAAGTAGATACATTGATCCTCTCCCACCCCAGGAGACAAAATAAGACGTCTTAATAGAGTAATAAGAGTAACAAGCCAAAACACAGAATTTTAAAACTTAGGTGTTCCAGTTGGTGCTCTCATAAAGGCTTTGAATATTTTATACTATTTGTTATAAACATAAAGTGATATAATCTGAGAGCCCCATAAAACTGCAGCTGTTATAATTTCATACCTCATGGATGGTTACTAATTTCAGGAATTCAATGTGCTTTAGGGAAAGCTTTCCTAGAACTTATTGGAACAAAAATAGGTGCAAAGGGGCTAGCTTGGCACTAGCAAAATGAACTGGAAAACTGAGTCAATTAACAGACTTTTTCAGTATAGATTTTCCCTACAATATATACAGTATGAAAACCTGTTTTATAGAAGTGTATAAACTATGGAATTGGCAGTATGCTGAACTGCCCCACAGTAAGCATGTGAGACAAGAGGACAACAGATCTCATTTCGAGAAATATGTATAGTTTATCAGCCAGTCACATCCAAAGTCTGAACCAGCTTGATACCCTCAACAACTCCTTGCTGCCGAGAGAGACCACTGAAGCCTTATAAAAGTTCCATTCTCTCAGCACATCAATGTCTCTTCCAATCTCTCCCTAATGTGTCACCTGATTGTGACCTGTGTGACAGCCCCTTCACTTTAAATTTGATTCACTCCTTTTTACTTGACTCTTCAGGCTGTTAATTTCTCAGCCTACCTTCTCTTGGAATGCTGTCTTTGAATATTACCTGAAGATTTAGACTGGTTTTTCCTTATCCAAGACCTGGTGTTTCCTCCCAGACCCCTAGTCTAAGCCACATGCACAGCCCTCACATATACTGGGGAGGAGTTCATTTGGTTAATGTATACTTTGAGCTTTTCTGCAACTCTTTGAAGATGGAAAACTGCTATTATTTGTTTCTATTTAGTAAATGGAAAAATTGAAGTTGGCGAAGCAATACATGTTTAAGTAATTTTATGTTTAAGTGTCCAGAGTCCTAGCCCAGCACATTTTATGTTATACTACAGAGCTGTCCATCACGGTCCAGAGTAAAATTTCTTGGCCGTCACAGCCCCTTCTCTGGATCTCTACAGAATTGAATATAGGGTCATTCTAGCCAACATGGTTTTTAAAAACATATATTCTAGATATTTTATTTAGGTATGAAATTAAGACTCAGCCAGTATTATCTTTTCAGGTTTAATCACTCAACATCATTATTTTTATTAAATTGGCCTCCTTTGGTAATTCAGAGAAGCACTAAGCAGAAGGGAAATTGTGTGGAAAAATTACATCATAGACTTCCAGGCACAGGAATGCAATGGTGTTCTGAGATCTCCATACCTTTCTTCTTAGCATTCCTTAGTCTGGAAGCTCCACTGAAACCTGTTCAGCATCATATAATCAGCCAGTCCTCTACAGACAGAAAGGTGGTGGTTGCTCATAAGATCTGGGTCTCTTATACGGAAAATAGGAATTCTACCATTGAACCACCGTTGCTCCCAGGAAAAGAGGGTAGGACCATGGTAACATACTTATGGATGCGCATATTTCCTTGTGTGAACAAACTCAATGCCTCAGCTGAATTCCTAAAAGAAATATGTGGAAGTTTTCTTCGGTTTCAAGCTAGAGCAAGCAAATTAATTTCTCATTAGAAGGGGCAAAAGCTGTGTTGTGGATGGAATTGTGTTCCTGGAAAGCATGTGTGAAGTTCTGGCCCCTGTTCCTGTGGATGTGATCCTGTTTGGAGACAGACTTTTCTTTTATTATGTTAATGAGGTCATACCAGAGAAGAGTGGGCCCTAAACTTAATCGCTTCTAAGTTATAAAAAGAGCAGAATAGACAGACACACACAGGGGGAAGACGCCATATGAAGACAGACACACAGGGAAACTCCAAGGGTTGCCGGCAACCACTAGAAGCTGAAACAGACAAAGAAAGACCTCCCACCACACACACTATAGCCGTACTCTGAACTGAGACTTCTAGCTTCCTGAACTATGACAGGATAAATTTTTGTTCTAAAAATCCACCATTTGTGGTATTTGTCATAGTGGTACTGGTTAACCAAGACACCCTGGATAAGAAAACAGCACTGTTGCTTGGTTTCATCAATATCAGGTAAATGCACGGGTTTTTACTTCTACAAAGGACCCAGTAAAAGTTGCTATACTAAGTCTACTACATGGGTTTTGTAGAAATTGAAACAGATAAAAAACTATGTGGGTATTTATTATGCTTATGACGAACAGGAATTCTTAAGCAATGAAAAATTAGACAGACCAAGCTTAAAGAAAGACAGGTAATCTCAGGCCCACCTCATACCAATACCACACGGCCAGCACTCAATAATGGAGTTTTTCAAACCTGACACTCTTTTTTTAAAATTTTTATTGTGATTTAAGTGAAAGTTTAAAAATCAAGTCAGTCTCTCATACAAAAATTTATATACACCTTTTTTTTTTTTTTATATACTCCTAGTTGCTCTCCCCCTAATGAGACAGCACACTCCTTCTTTCCATTCTCTATTTTTGTGTCCATTTGGCCAGCTTCTGACCCCCTCTGCCCTCTCATCTCCCATCCAGACAGGAGATGCCAACATAGTCTCATGTGTCTGCTTGATCCAAGAAGCTCACTCCTCATCAGTATCATTTTCTATCCCATAGTCCAGTCCAATCCTTGTCTGAAGAGTTGGCTTTGGGAATGGTTCCTTTCTTGGGTTAACAGAAGGTCTGCGGACCATGACCTCCAGCGTCCTTCTAGTCTCAGTCAGATCATTAAGTCTGGTCTTTTTATGAGAATTTGAGTTCTGCATCCCACTTATCTCCTGTTCCCTCAGGGTTTCTCTGTTGTGTTCCCTGTCAAGGCAGTCATCAGTTATAACTGGGCACCATCTAGTTCTTCTGGTGTCAGGCTGATGTAGTCTCTGATTTTGTGGCCCATTGTGTCTCTTGGGCTCATAATTACCTTGTATCTTTGGTGTTCTTCATTATTCTTTGCTCCAGGTGGGTTGAGATCAATTGACACATCTTAGATGGCCGTGTTTAAGACCCCAGACACCACTCTCCAAAGTGGTGCATATTAGGTTTTATTATGCCTATTGACCTCGATGTCCCTGAAAGTATAAACCTTACACTCTTGATGGTCTATATCTTTAACTACTTCACTGGCACAGGAGTTGCCCTTCCGTTTCTGAGCTTTGCAGTCTCAACCATCCTGACCTTTCAATTCCTGAAGCCCCTCCCTTGTATCTGTTTGATGGCCTTGTACACATCTCTCACATCTGACATTTGACATTGAGCATCTGGCATTGAACATTGATTGTCAACCGCATCTTCAACTCACACTCACACCTTCGTTTATTCCTGCTCCTTACTGTAGATAGAAAATCCTTCCTCCTCCCAACAAACCCCTGCTACAGATTCAGCTTTCCACAAGGGGTTATTGTAGTCAACCTTATATCAGGGTGATCTAGAATTGCCCCCAAAAGTAATCTGACATCAAAAGATTACTTGTTGATAAGAATAAAGTTTCCAAAAAAATAATTATTTCCAAATGAATAATTATATGTTTAGTCTTGGTGGCATAATGCTCAAGGAGGACTGATGATTCTGTAGCTTAAAGAGAAGAAAAGTAAAACTCCAAAACCCCATACCTTACATCTTATAATATGGATTTCTTCTACTTTCCCTAGTCTTCAACTGGACAGATGCTCTGACTGTGACGGAGTATAACTTCTTTGATGGGAAAAGTAGTAGACCAGTGGTCAGGACTGAACTTTTTTTTTTTTAATTCTTAATTTGAGTAATATGTGATAGGAATTTCTCATTAATAAAACTGACATTATGCATATAAAACTCACAGGATTTTCCTTAGGGTCAATTGAAAAAACATTTTTGGAGTTTTTGGAAAATGTCTGACAAATAGTTATTATGACATATTTTAAGGCATCAAATAGTCTATGAATCATTTGTGTTTATATGTGTATTTCACTTATGCACATATCTTCCCACAAATTACAGTACAAATGATTTTTCTTCAGCTCTCTATTGATTTCACCACTTGGAATAATTTATTTCAGGAATACTCAACAAGATTTAAGTCCTTTAGAAAATAAATTTAGTCCATGATAAGGAGGAATGAACCCTCTGCCCCTGCAGGATAAACTCAATAGGTTAAACTACATTGGAATGAACATAAAACATACCATGGAGTTCTTTGGAAAATAATCGATTCTTCATATTCATTCTAAATATAATTGCATCACATTCGTATCCTAGGAACAGTAATATTGTAATAGCAAATTATCACAAAAGTCTTCTAAGAATAAGAAGAATGGCCAGAAAAAGAGAAAATATGTGTAAAGTACGAATTGAGATTGCTTTTGAGGTAATGAAAGTGATGAAATTCATTTTAATTCCCTAAAATAACAAATTAAAGGAGCTCTGGTATTGCAGTGGTTAAAGTGCTCCACTGCTAACCGAAAGGTCAGCAGTTTGGAACCCACCAGCTACTCTGTGGGAGAAGGATGTGGCAGTCTGCTTCCGTAAAGGTTACAGCCTTGGAAACCCTATGGGGCGGCTCTACTCTGTAGTGTAGAGTCACTATGAGTTGGGATTGACTTGGCAGCAATGGGTTTGGTTTGGATGGTCAGCAGACAAGCAGCCTGAGTGGTGCAGGTGATTTGCCATCAACTGCTACTAAAAGGTTGGAAGTTTGAATCCACCCAGCAGTACCATGAAAGAAAGGCCTGGCAATCCACTTCTGTAAAGATTACAGCTTTGGAAATCCTCTGAGGCAGTTCTACTCTGTTCTATAGGCTTGCTATGAGTCGGAATCAACTCGATGGCAACAGATTTGGTTTTTTTGGCTTTAAAATTGTGCACGTCTGTCTTCTTGCTTCACTTTTCATTGATCTCAAAACTCAGCTACATGAAAGCTCCTGCGTTTTACCCCCATACCCGTCAATCCCTGGTGATGAGGAAAAGTCGGTAGATTCTTAGGCACGTGGCAATATGCTTAGTCTAAGATGAGTTCTAAATATTGTATATTTTCTCCTAACTTTAAAACATGATGAGGATATGAAAATTCTAAATTTCCCCTAAACAGAAAGACTTTCTAATTTCTTATTGGTTAGAAGAATCCAAATTGCTTGATCTATTTTACTACTTTAATGTAAAAAAAAATACATTTTTTAAGAACTGTACAGTGTTGAGAGATCATGAGTATTCACAATTTTAATAAATATATCATATAAGCATTAAGTCCTCAAATATGCCTTCATTTCTTTCTTTTATGATTTTTTTGCCTTGCTTTCTTGACGTTGTCTATACCATAGAAACATACTGGTTTCAAAATAAATGTCCACAGTGGAATTATTCACATAAATTGACTTACATTGTTCTTTGAACTTAAAGACAGTATAAATTTCACAAGCTTTCTTGTAATGGGAACAAAAAAAAAAAAATCCAAATCTTTTTTGCTGTTTTTCAATTTCCAGTCACAAACACATCTCTCAAACCATTTGGAAACAAAGAATATGCTTTGACTCAAATTACTGAAAGTTCCCAGACTGCAGTGCCACAGATCCTCCTGGTGGATGTAGAGGCTCACTCAGTGCCCTGAGGACTGTTTACGTCTGGCTCAGCTCCTTCCGTGTTGGCTTAGTTCCTCTTTAGACTCTTCTCCACATGACAGCAAAGACGTCTTCCAGCAGCCACAGGCTACAGGAACCTTGGTACTCACAGTCTCAGCAGGAGAGTAGCTCTCTTCTTTATGGCCTTCATATTAAACTTCAAATATATGGGTTTTCTAAAATCACGATCTCACCCCTGAAGCAGGGAAGTGGAACACTTATTGTCAGTTCTGGGTCAACTAGATTAGGAAGAAGTCCTTGGGTGGTGCAAATGGTTAACGTGCTCAGTTATTAATCAAAACGTTGAGGTGCTACCCAGAGGCACCTCAGAAGAAAGGCCTGGTGATCTACTTCCAAAAAATTGGCCGTTGAAAACCCAGTGGAGCACAGTTTTATTCTGACACACACGGGGTTACCACAAGTTGGAGTTGGCTCAACATCAGCCGGTAGGTCAGGGAAGAATAGTTCTCAAAAAAAAAAAAAAAAAAGAGGGACGTTAAATTCCCTCAAAGAGAATAAAGAGGGTAGGGATGCTGGGCAGGATAAAATGAATTATGACATTTTGGAGGTAAAACAACCTTTAGTGATGCTGTCTTCTAGCCATATCATTTTATAGATGAGAAGATGGAGGTACCTGGGAGGTTACTTGACTTTCCAAAGTCACATGGTTGAAGAGTGACCACAGCAAGAAAAGAACATGAATTTGTGATATTTCATTCTAAAACTATGTTAATACCTTTCAAGATAACATATGTGGGGTAACTTAAAGGGAAAGAAAATTAACTGCATTACTTATATATTTCGTTCATTCTTAAATTTCTCTGCATAATGCTTCCCTCTGTCTCCGGCATTCTCTTTAATCCAAGGGGAGTAATCAATATGGTGGTTCATTCTTTAATGCCATCAGAGATAAAGCAAGTCTGAAAATTTGTACTTAGTACTTACAATTAATTGCTTTTGCCAGCTGATGGTTTATTTTTCTTATCTATATTACCTTCTAGCAGTATTTGTATACCTATTGAAATTTCTCTCGTAATGAAAAAAAAAAAGGAAACCCTGGTGGGGTAGTGGTTAAGAGCTATGGCTCCTAATCAAAAGGTCAGCAGTTTGAATCCACCAGGCGCTCCTTGGAAACCCTGTGGTGCAGTTCTACTCTGTCCTACAGGGTCGATGAGTAGGAATCGACTCGACGGCAAAGTTTTTTTTTTTTAATGGAAAAATGAGTTTAACTGTTTCCCTATCATCAGTTCTAATCCCCTTCTGGCCTGTCACATATGCTAAGACACAAATATATGTATCATCTGTGTGGATCAATTAGCATGAACTGAAGATCCATGTATAGAACTAAAGGAGACATCCAACTTTCTACATAGCTTTTGTCTTTTCTGGCTCTGATCCATTGGTCTTGTGGCTTGAAAGAGGCTCAAAATACAACATGTATTTGGGCTTTGACTCTCTGCTGAAGAAAACCACTGAATCATTAAACTCACTCTCATTACATGAAAAACAAAAACAAAAACAAACCCACTGCCATCGAGTTGATTCTAACTCACAGTGACCTACAGGACAGAGTAGAACTGCCCCACAGGGTTTCCAAGGCTGTGATCTTTATGGAAGCAGACTGCCACATCTTTGTACTGCAGAGCAGTTGGTGAGTTCAAACCGCTGACCCATCAGTTAGCAGCCAAGTGCTTTAACCAGTGCACCACCATGTCTCCTTTTCTAAGTACATGGGAAGGACAAATTCATTATATAACGCTGACTGGAAAAATGACCATTTACTTAGTGTAAACCTGAAGTGTGTCAAATAACACTTTCTCAGAGCCTTTTCTGATCCTTTCAATACCAGGCTCAAAATGAAGAGATAAATAAACAACATTCCCAGGCGGAAGTGTCAGCATCTCATCTGTGTGCCCACATAAACACAGAAGCTTGAATTCTAGAAAGTATGGATCGACTCGACGGCAGTGGGTTAGTGGGTATCTTCCAGGTGTCAAGTGAAAACTCTAACAACAAAGGGCATCATCTGATTTTATTGTTAAAACTTTAGTTTTCATAGTAATATGTACGTGTGTAGTTGTAAACACATACATATACACACCCGAGTTTATATATTTATATACGTACATGTTTATATATGCACGGGGCATAATGTATAAATATGATACATGTTGTTGCTGTTGTAAGTTGTTGCGGACTCATTCCAGTTCATTGCAACCCCGTGTACAACAGAACAAAATGTTGCCCTGTCCTGCACCATTTTCATGAGCATTGTCATGCTCGAATCCAATGTTGCAGTCACTGTGTCTATTGAGTGATTTCCAACTTAGGGAACTTATCTTACAGCACTATATCAGACACTGTTCTGTTGTGATCCATAGGGTTTTCATTGGCTAATTTTCAGAAGTAGATCTCCAGGCCTTTCTTCCTAGTCTATGTTAGTTTGAAAGCTCTGCTGAAACGTGTCCACCATAGGTGACCCTACCAGTATTTCAAATAGTGGTGGTATAGCTTCCAGAATCATAGCAACATGCAAGCCACCACAGTAAGACAAACTGACAGACGGGTGGTGGAAATATGTTACATAGCTGCATCTAGTTGTTTTCTTTGTGGAACACAATAATAAACCTCAAAGTTGTGATGCCTTCATTGTTCAGTGGCTCCTGTGGCTCCACAGGAAATCTGCCATCCTGACCATTGATAGAATATCAGCATTCCTGCTTAAGTGACTAGGGATGAAAAAATTACTTGCACAATAGAGAGCTAATGGAAAGAAATGGCAGTTGTTGCAAGAACAACTTAGGTCCTCATAAAGAGCATATGAAGTTTTTCACATTGCGGTTTATTTCCTCAGTTAATGTGGCTTGGACTTTTTGAGGCAGAAATCTAATTTTGAAATTGTCTAAATATTTTTAATGGGAAGTATCACACTGTTTGAAAGCACATCACTCTGAGTGACGTATATCTTGTGTACTTCCTACTGGTATGCCCAGAAATCTTTTTTTTAATGGAACAATTTTTTCTTTAAGCAGAAAATATTATCCTGTTTATGAATAACTAGCAAAGGCTAATTCTAACAAATATTTTGGCCCTGCATAAAAAGAAAAAAAAAAATTGTACTAAATTAAAGGGAATGGACTTTCCTATCTCCCTCGTAGGGTAAAAACTCAAGATACAGAGAAGTGTTTCTTTCTAGGTTTGTCTCTCTGCATGAGCTCCAAATAAGCTTGTGAAATTATATTTGTTATCTTTGTATACTTTAGGTTCATAAGCAAAGGCATAAAAGGATGGTCTTTCCTTAGCCTACCTAAATCTCTTGCAAATTAAACATTTTGATAAGCTCCAATCACTCATTAAACAAGAATAAAACCAAAATTAACTTAATGGAACTTATAATTTGCCTGAGCTCTCAATACCAGGCCTGATGCTCACACACTGTGGTAAGTTTCCAAGAAATGTGATTGTATTGTCATTCAGTGTAGGTATGAGGATAGGTTTGAGCCAAATGCACACAAGGGCTTTGATAGTCCTCACCATTCTTCTGTAAATCACTCCTGATACTCAGGAAATAAGTCAAGTCCTTTAAAATTTACTGAACCAAAGAGAGAAGGGTCCCTGGGTGTTGCAAATGGTTAAGCACCTATCTGCTAACCTAAAGTTTGGATGTTCAAGTCCACCCAGAGATGCCTTGGAAGAAATGCCTGGTGATCTACTTCCAAAAAATCAGCCACTGAAAACCCCATGAAGAACAGTTCTGCTCAGACACATACGGGGTCTCCAGGAATCAGAGTCTGCTGGATGGCAAATAGTTAAGAGATTAAAACTTATGGCATTAGTAACCAAAGTTGCATTGAAATTCAGAGCTTAAGTTCCTGGTGGAAATTTTCAGCAAAAAAATAAATAAATAATAAGTTACATGTGATTCATTTTATATATATATATATTGGTAATATAATTATTTCTACCTCCATCAATCAATAAACACCCATTACATATTTAGTCCGTGAAGGCACTCTGCTAGTTCACATAAGAGGCCCAGAGAAGTATAAAAAATAATCCTCATCATCATAAACACAAACTGAACACGTTACTGTCTGTGACGGTTAAGGTTGTGTGTCAACTTGGCTGGGCCGTGATTCTCAGTGTTTATGTGATCACCCCCATGATACAATCTGCTGTGAGTAGCCAATCAGTTGAAAGGGAGTTTCCTTGGGCTCCTGGCCTGCATCCAAATATAAGTGAATGTTCTGACTTTTGCCTGCTCTGGATCCTGCAGTGTCCTCCTGTTTGCCTGACCTTCAGTTCTTGAGACTTGAGCTAGCAGCTTACCTGCCAATCTTGGGTTTGACAGCCCCTGCAGCTACATAAGTCAGGAGAAGCTTTGTGGTCTTCCCTGCCAATCTCAGGATTCATCAATCTTCATAACCTGTGTACAACAGCCCTTGGGTTCGCCCGCCCCTGCAGCTATGTGAATCAGGAGAAGCCTCTGTCCTGACCCATGGACTTGAGACATTCCAGCTTCTACAATCGTGTGAGCCATTTATTTGATATAAATCTCTCTATATATATATTTATATGCTTTACTGGTTTTGCTTCTCTAGAGAACCCAGCCTAAGACACTGTCCAATCAATTTTGACTCATAGCAACCCTGTTAGACAAAGTAGAACTGCCCCATAGAGTTTTGTAGGCTGTAATCTTCATGGAAGCAGACTGCCACATCTTTCTCCTCTTGAGTGGTTGGTGGGGTCAAACCACCTACCTTTCAGTTATCAGCCCGGTGTTTAATCACTGAGTCACCAGGGCTTCTTCCTTATCATTGCAGAATTTATAAACCGAATAGGAAGATATGGATGCAGCCCCAGTACTGTGTCAAGATTTGTAAAATTCTTTACCAAAGAATCAAGCATACACATGGAATATTTGCAGCATAATAATGAGCTGGTGTAAAGTTGTAGGTAATTTATAAATAAGAAATAAATGATAAAGATAATTAAAGCTATACTACCTCAGAGTTGTGAGTAATATCCAAATTAATTCATATAAGGGATCAGACTGATCTAGGGTCTGTGGGATGTGAAGGACTGATTTAAAGGTAAATATCCTCTCAAGTACCATGTAATGTCCCTCTGCTTGTTTTATTAACATTATTCACCACTAGCATTTAAATTTTTAGAACACTGTCTTGGGTGTTATTTTAAAATGATTTGTTTCAGGAAGGTGAACTGGTTGGTTTCCAATTTCATGCAACAGATCAGTTTTAATAGGATGACTCTTGTTGCTCTTCCTTATGACCCGACACAACTTGATTATTTACTTAAGGGAAGAAGGCTGAGCAAAAGCAGATGGTCACAGAATCCTAGTTCATGAGGCCTTGCAAGAGCAGACAAGTAAATTTTCCAATGTTTACTCAAAACAGAGCTGTCCTACAAAATTTATCAAAATCTCTAAGAGGAGATATTGTAGGTGGTTACACAGCAGGCTTACCATCCCTTACAGGAGCCTTTCCATATGATCGCTCCCCTCTCTTCACTCATCTTTTAACACTTCTCTCCCTGTCCCCTTTCCCTAGTCCTCTTTTTACTCTGCACTGTCCTCCTTGCTCTTCTTCTAACACTTGGAAAATAGTCCAGCCTTAGAACCTTTGTGCTTGCTATTCCCTATGTCTAGAATACTCTTCTCAAAGATATCTTCAGTGGCCAGTTCTTCAACTCTTTCAAGTTTGGCTAAAATGTCACCTCCACGGAGAAGACTTGTTATATGTCCCTCTCTCAAAAGCACCTCTGCCTTCCCCCACCAAATGCTATCAACTTTCTCCATTTTATTTTTCTTCTCTGTACTTACCAAAACATGACCTTATATTTAATATCTAATGTTTGTCTACCACTCTTCCATCATTTTGTCGTACTGTGGTGGCTTGCATGTGCTATGGTACTGGAAGCTATAGCACCAGTATTTCAAATACTGACAGGGTCACCCATGGTGGAAAAGTTTCAGGGCAGCTTCCAGACTAAGACAGACTAGGAAGAAAGGCTGGGGAACTACTTCTGAAAATTAGCCAAGGAAAACCCTATGGATCACAACAGAACATTGTCCAGTATCGTATGGCAAGTGAGCCCCCTAGGTTGGAAGGCACTCAAAATACACAGCGGCTGCAAAAATGGATTCCAGTATACCAATGATCAAAAAGATGGTGCAGAACTGGGCAGCATTTTGTTCTGTGTTACATGAGGTCACCATAAGTCGGAGCTGACTACAACAGCGTGTATCTGTTTATTCTTCTTACCCCCAGTCCATCAAAGCCTTTGAGGTCATAGATTTTGCTTCTTGTTTTGTTTTGTTTTGAATGCTTTTTCCCCAATACCTAGAATATTGCCTGATACATACTGGACTCTCAAAAATATTTGTTGAATGAATGAATTACAGGCAAGTAGGAATCACAAAACTAGTCCATTGAACTCTATGTAATATTTCCAAAGCATTTTAAGACCCAAGCTCAGAAACTAGATTAGCTTCCTAGGGCTGCCATAACAAAGTGTCACAAAGTGGATGGCTTTAACAACAAAAATGTATTGTCCCACAGTTCTGGAGCCTAAAACCCTGAATTCAGATGTCAGCAGTGCCATATTCTCTCTTAAGGGGGACTTGGGGAAGATCCTTTCTTGTCTCTCCCAGTTTTTGGTAGCTTTGGGCATTTCTTCATGCCCCTTGGCTTGTAGATGCACCTTCACATGGAGTCTTACTCCCTTAGATCCCTACTTTTTTATGTTTCTTCTCCTCTTTTAAAAGAACACCACTCAGATGGAATAGGGCCCCATTCTACCCCTATATGATCTCACGTTAATTTCACTAATAAGAACTTCAAAGACTATTTCTAAATGAGGACAAAGTCACAGTTACCAGGTATTAGTACATCAACTTATCTTTTGGTGGAACACATTTCAATCCACAATATTAAGAGTTTTACGCTGTACTATGCTTAGCCTCAAAAAAAAAAAATTCCCTTTTAGTAATGGCAATTTGGAAGCTCCTGGAAGACTTCCAAATAAAATAATTTCAGATGAGGGGAGGTCCATCCTAGACACATTTTACATCTCACCCCCATAGGGATAATCTCTCTTTATGAAGCAAAGAATTAGTTTTTCATTGAAAACCTGAGGTCAGCTGAAGAATATTTTATTCCTAATATTTATTCTTAATGGCAGAGCCTCTCAACATCCCCACCCACATTATCCACAACGGTGTTCCCTCCTCTCTCCAGAGCATCATATAAAGTCTTAGTTTCCAAGAGGCAAAAGATTACGGAGAATGTTCTCAAACCAAAACAATAAAAATAAATAAGAATACGTAAGTGGCTTCCCTGCTAAGGCAAAAGCCCGCACAAGATAAAGAAAAGATTAAAGTTCTCAAAAAGGATAAATTCATGGCTTCCTGTTTTCAAAAAGAGATCTGAATAGAAAATTGACTTTATGTGTGAGTGTTCAGCTGGACTCTTATTTTAAAGATAGCCATCAGCCAAGGGGAGGGGGATAGTTATAAGAATTATAAAGCATATTGTCCATCTTCATCACCTCTCTAATTGAGACCTAAAATGTATTCCTTTACCTCAATTATTTACTTCTTGCAAAAAAATCTATGTGCACCAGGTATGCGTTGTTATAAGTAGCCCTTTATACTTCAGTGTGAATTAAAGAGCTTATTAAAATTTTAGTAATAGTAAGACTAAGTATGAAGGAACCGATCATTTGAGAGGGCACTCCCATAGTAATAAAGGAGAGGATTATCAAGAATATTCAAGATGAAAGTCAGTAAAGTTGCCTCAGACTTATCTAGCTCATTTTAACAGCATGACAATCAGCATATTTGCTGGTAAATAGTACAATCCTAATGAGTGCTCAAATCGAAACTAATATGAATCACATTTACACGTGTGCTGTATTTTTGAAATGATAAAAACAATCCCCTTATATAGTCAAGATATTCGTGCTTATGTTCCAAATGAGCTAATGCCCATCAGTCCATTGAAGTGAATCAGCCAAGTGATGATCACCTTAACACACACTGTATACATTTTAGCATACATTATTCAGCTAAAATGAGTTTTATCTTCATGCGTTCTGCCTAGGACCTGATAAAAATTTAATGGTACATTAGTGTTGATGCTTTAGGTTTCTTCCTATAAATATCAAAGACAGATTTTGTTGGAAGAGTCGGTCCATTATCTTTTTGAAACTTATAAAAGTTTTCCCTTGTTTATTTCTGTGTCTCTGTGGCTACCAGAGGAAAGCAGTTTCCATTGAAATTTGTTATTTTTCTTTATTTGTTTTTAAAAATATTTTATTTTGCATATTCACACAGGGGTGTAGACAGATATGTTTTTTGGATGTTGGACAGTAGTTCCTCAAGAGGTATTACAATGCCGTTTGATGGCTCATACTAAAGCTCTATTTCCCTCACCCCTTTTTAAGTGATTATGTAAGGCGGAGGGAGAGAGCTTGCACTCGGGAGGAAGAAGAGACAGGGGGTGGTGACATTCCTCAATAAGATGGTCTGTACATAGTTAAACTTTAAGCCAAGGAAATGATCCATATAGGGGTCCCTAACTTAAGTCCCCTAACTTGATAAGGTCCCTAACTTGGTAATTAAATCTTAAGCCAAGGCAATGGTCTCTATAGGGATCCCTGTCTTGGCTGTTAAATGTTAACAGGGAGAGATAAGAGACAAGAAGGGTATAAAATCCTAAGAAAATGACTATTGGAGCTCTCAGACTCTCCCTCTGAGCAGCCTGCTTGACGCTCTCTGGTCAAGTGTACTATCGCTATCAAACCAATAAAACCCCTTGCTTGTTTGACACTCTTTGTCTCAGTGTTTGAATTTTTTCTTACACCGAAGACAAGAGCCAAGGCTATTCTCCAGTAACAATTATAAAACCAACAGAAATGCTTTATGCTCAGAAATTTTCTTTCACGAATCAGTCCAAAGCTGTTTCATCTCCTCTTGATCATACGCGATCATACGCTCGTCCTTCACTAAAACAAACATTTTCACAGTTTTCTGAGATCTGTATTATCCTCCTGACCTGAGTAATTAGAACATTATAATTATCTCCTAGTAATGCCCGACATTGAATATGAGTAATTCACGCCACATATTTCTCTATCACCTGCCCTGTGCTAGAAATTAGAAACACAATAGTGATTAACCTGGTCTTGCTCTATCGAAAATGGCAGCTTATCAGGCAATTGTTTGTTTGATTTTTCTTTGAACACGGTTTCAGTGGTCAAATGTGACAACAATAATGTGTAATATATGCAACATGATGGCAGTGGAGACAAAGCGCACAGAGGCAAGAAGGAGGAATATACATTGTGTTTTAATTCCTTCCCCAAACCTAACCCAGGCAATTTAGGAAATAATATTTTGTCAAGTAAAATGAGAAGCAATTGGAAACTTGCTCCTCCGACTCATATCCTTTGAGTCCATTTGTCAAATCTGAAAAAGTAAGAGCCTGAATCCAGCAATCCGATGGTTATTTCCAATAATTAACACATCACTCAAAAAACTTAGTAAGGCAGATGTTTTTGCTTGGATTAGCCATATATTTATCACAGTTTTCCATTTCTCTTTGTGTTTGTACATATTCTTAGCATCTATTTTTAATATTCTCAAAAATATAACGCATTGAATTTTTAATGCCTGGACCCAAAATGTAGGAATAACAGACATTGTGTGGTCTCAGGAGAAGACAACTTTCAGGGCAGTCAGTGAGACGGAGGCATACTATGCTGACCATGCTATCTCATTTTAATCTGGATTCTAGACTAACAGCTATGGTTTGTGAGAAAAACATGTTTTTCCTTGGTGGTCAAAACCAGGATGTGAAACCATATATCCCTAGGGGTCTTAACCAAGGGACAATCTGCACCCCTCAAAATACACATGCTTAGGAAGAATGCTGTCTGGGTGCTGTTGCCAACCAGACATTTTTACAAGTCAAAGAAAACACATGTAAGCATCGTATGACCATGTTCTAAGCATCCTGTGAAACTATCTGCTTTCTCTAACTATGCTATTGATAATCAGTAACCAATCAGCGTGTGATTGTTACGATATTCATTGATTTTCCTGTAATTGTCCTCCCTATGGTTTTGTTCCTCTTTCTATCCCGTAAGACTACTTGTGTAACAAAACTGCCCCAGGATTACCTGGTTCTATTTTCAATGAGCTACGAAGTTCTCTGATTGCAATTGTTCTAGACCTTTAATAAACAGCTCTGTTTTAACTTGGAACAGTGTTCGAGTTTTTCTCTACAATAGTATGCATCTCCATACTTCACCAAACTTCAATGTTGTTCACGATTTTCTATCTTATAATATTTATTTTTATATGCATATTTTTTAATATGTTTTTATATTGTTTCTTTAGAGAAGGGCCACTGCTGTATTCATTTGATATCCTCCCATCTCAAAGAGGAAACCCTGGTGACGTACTGGTTAAGAGCTATAGCTGCTAACCAAAATGTCAGCAGTTCCAATCCACCAGGTGCTCCTTGGAAACCCTATAGGGCAGTTCTACTCTGTCCTATATGGTTGCTATGAGTGAGAATTGATTCAATGACAGTGGGTTTGGTTTTGGGTTTTATCTCAAACAGCATAGCATATAATCAATAAATACTGAATATATAAGTAGATTAATTAAAAAAAAAAACAAACCCACTGCCGTCGAGTCGATTCCAACTCATAGGGACCCTATAGGACAGGGTAGAACTGCCCCATAGAGTTTCCAAGGAGCGCCTGGTGGGTTTGAACTGTTGACCTCTTGGTTAGCAGCTGTAGCACTTAACCACTGTGCCACCAGGGCTTCCCCTTGTGCTACATTCTGAATAAATTAACAAATATAAAATTCACACTGGAAGCTTAATGATGACATTTTTCTGTTGTCTTCGTATTGAATCCATAAACAAAGATGTCATCAGAAAATTTAGGAGGTAGTAGACCCTAAGACACTAATGCTAGGATTTCCCTCTTTGGAGATGATTCCTCTCTGGAATTCAAAGACATGTACAGTCATTCATGTGAATTACTTAGAGGCCAAATTCAGGTCACCAGAAATAGACTTAATTATTCCTTTGTTAACTGTGGCATTATATTCATTGTACATCGTCCTAATATTTTCCTGAAACTAATTCAAGTGGCCTATGAGCCCTTTGGCAAAACCCAAAGGAGAGAAACAATCAGATTTCTAAAGGAAAATCATACAGAAGAAAACAGTTAAGACATGTTTAACAATGTATATTCACCTATTAAAAATGAAACTTGAAAAGAAGAAAAGAAACTCTTATTTATTTATTTAGCTGAGATGTATTGGGAAAGAAAAAGTTATGTGAATTAACTGAAAACTCAAATAATTCTTTCAGATACCTTCATCACCCCATAAATCACTCAGGAGAACCAACATAGCTTTACCTATGTCTTCTTTTTTGATATACATAGTATTTTGCTAAAGAGAAATGAAAAGCTTTATATCTGATTTTTATTTAAACCTCTAACATGCCCCTAGGACAAAAATTAGTGATAACTTTGTGGAGTTGTGAAGTAAGCGGTGATGGTAGTAATACTGAGTACAGTAGTAAACCCATTGCTGTTGAGGCGATTCCCACTCATGGTGATTGTAGTAGTAGTGCTAGTCTACTCAGAAAACTAAAACGTTGAGCAGGAGGAGGAACAGAAGGATGAGGGAAAAGAGGAGAAATACTTAACATTTAATGAATGCGTATTTTCTGATAGTCATTGTCGTAAATTCTGTACATGTATTACCTAATTTAGTCCCCCCAAATATTGCTAAGTATGTAATTGTGTTATGCTCAATTAGCAGATAAAGAAACAAGGACCTGAGTGGCTAAGTAACTTACCCCAGGCTCCAAACATTCTTCAGTCTTTCCTATTTTCTCAGCTGGTTGTTATACTTGAAATGATATGGCAAAATAATTTACATTGAAGTGAATGACTGTCAACAGTGCTTTCTTCCCTCGGGTAACTTTTAACTCAAAGGAATAAAATTCTAATGATCGCATTTGTGTCAAGGCTTTAGGGAGATAATTCTGTTCAGAGAAGCTTTCCAAGAATCTGTGATTTCACACTCTAGAAGCAGCTGCCCAATTTTAACTATTTATTGGCTGTTAGACGTTGCAAGTGGAGAATAAAACCCCCCCAAAAAACAGCTTTGCATGCTTAATTACCAATATGTCCTGGTTTCTTAACTATTTTAACCTTTTCCCCATATTTCTCTTCACATGTGTGTTCTTTAATATTTGATCATGATGATGATGCTAAAGTGAAAGATTGATATCATATAAATATATATATTGCATTACTTTCACTGCCCAAATCAATGAAATTTTCTTGTGATAAGTTGAAACATTAAATTTAATTAAATTTAATTTTTGTACTTTTTTTATACTCCATCAAATTATATTCAAGTTTTTTGGTAAGCAAAATAAAATTTACTAATAGGCATTATCAATTAATTCTGTTGATAACGAGACCATTTAATTCCTGGTGATAAATCAAAATATCCACAGTTAAAATATTTCATACCCAATAGAATTTAGAGTAGATATTTATATATTTTTTTTTATTTTATTTACATTCACTGATAATCTTTACATTAGGAAAGTGGGCTTAGAAAATGAGGAATTTCAATATTATGTTTACTAAAACTCAATAATTTTTTTCCTTTATTAGATAAATCTGGAAAAAAATAAAACAAACTCTTTCTATATAGAGTTTGTTTTATATATATATATGTCCTAATGGCACAGTGGTTAAGAGCTCAGCTGCTAACAAAATGGTCAGCAGTTTGAATCAGCCAGCCGCTCCTTGGAAATCCTATGGGGCAGTTCTACCTTGTCCTACAGGGTCACTATGAGTCGGAATCAACTGGGTGGCAAAGGGTATATATACATAGAGAGAGAGAGAGAGTTTGTTTTATTTTTACTAAAAGATTATATATATATATATGTTTGCCTAAATGTAAAGAAAGTTTCATGCATTTAGCTTTTGGCAGAGGGTGTTTTAAATATGGTTAAGACTTACTACTGATTTTTCCTGCTTTACATATTGCAGGAAGGGGACAAGGGGCACACTACAATTCAAAAATATAATCGACATAACATCTTTGCTCTCCAATTTATATATATTTTTAAATTTGTTTGAGTTGCAGGATTAAGCTATTGATTTTGACCCTTTCTCTTTTTGATATGTGTGTTTATTGCTATAAATTCTCCAGCATGGGGAACTTGGAGAGTACGGTGAATGTGTGAGTGCACCTAACTTTCTCAAGGCAGGGAGCGCTCATGCCTGGCTCTGCACACGGGTACAACTCATTTATTAGCTCTGTTAGTTGTGTGTGTGTGTTCCTTAGGATTTGCTACAGCAGCACTAGATGATAGGGGTCTTGACTGGGAATGCTGCTTGTTTTTTCTTGATATGACTGTTCTGGGCGGGTTCGGCTGGTAGGGTGCCTATGATCCATAATTCTGCATGCCCACTATTTTTATACAGTCTCTCCTTCTACTTGGCTCTAGATCAGATTCTTTGGCCTTGTCTTTAGTGCTCAAGATTCCAAAATTGCAGTCTATATCGGATTCACTTGTTTTCTCTAATCTACGTTGTAAGGGGGATGCTATCAGGTGTCCAACTACACCACCATCTAGGACCAGCTCCTAGTTTACCTATATTTTTGAAACTCCAAAATGTCATTTAAATGGCTAACAGAACTAAAAATTAACACAATATGTGGTTTAGGTATTTATTGTGAACCTTATATATTTTGATGGAAATGCACATCAGTGTGTTATTCTCTTTCAGTCTCTAAGCGATATTGACCCTGATTTGTGATTTATGTTTTCCCGATACTATTGCGTTCTCCACTGAGTCATTGTTAATGGAATCAGGGGGAAAGATTTTGCCTCTGGCTGTCATCTAAGAAAGACAGCTAAAGCATTCTGTTTACACAGCAGGATTAGAGAAGTCCTTTAAACTCTTTTAAACATTATGAAAGTTCAGGTAGTTGTAAGATGTATCTATCTTTACGGTTATTTTTAAAAACCAAAGCCTAATAAAAAAGGGAGTGAAAAAATTGACTTTTGAGAACTGGCTCTGTCGCCTGCTAGTTGTATAACGTTGGACCCATTATTTAAGATCTCTGTTTCCGACTTAGGAAAATAGGAATTCTGTTACCTTCTCCACAAAAATGCTGTGAGGAGAGAAGGACAGGATACGTGTGAAAACGTTAGGCTTAGTACCTGGCACGTTGCGGTGGATGCTGCAGAGGTATTACTTTCCAAAAAGAAAACACCCCCAAAAGCCTTCACTGTGAATTGTACCAAACTTTTAGAGAAGAATTAATGCTAATCTTTAAAAAAAAAAAACTTCCAAAAAATGGAAGAGGAGAGAAACTTTCCAACCAATTCTATGAGGCCAGTATTTCCCTGCTATCACACCAAGATAAAACACCAGAAGAAAAGAACTGAGACCAATGTTTTGGATGAATATAGATGAAAAAGCCTCAACAGAATACTAGCAAAACAAATCCTGTAACACATAACATCAATTATGTATCATAACCAAGTGGAATTTATCCCAGGAATGCAGGGTTTGTTCACATATGACTATCAATCAATGTAATACATTATATTAATAGAATAAATGATAAAACACACATGACTGCCTCAATAAATGAAGAAAAAGAATTTGACAAAATCTAATAATCTTTCCTGAGGAAGGCACTCGACAAAATTGGAATAAGAAGAAACCTCCTTAATATGATAAAGTGTATCTCCAAAAAAAAAATACCCTCAGCTAACATCATTCTTAATGGGGAAAGACCAAAAGTTTTCCACCTGTATGAGGAAAAGGGCAAGGATGTCCCCTTTCAGTATTTCTCTTCAACATTGTACTGACAGTTCTATCCAGGGCAATTACACAAGGGAAACATAAAGAATGGAATCCAAAAAACTACCTCAATTTGTATATGCCATGATCCTGTGTATAGAAAATCCTAAGGAACACACACACACACACACACAACTAACAGAGCTAATGAATAAGTTTAGCATCAAAATACACGACTTACATACAAAAATCAACTATATTTGTGTACACTAGTGATAAACAGTCTGAAAATTAAATTAAATTAAGTAAGCAACTTGTTTTAAATAATATCAAAAATAATAAAGCACTTGGAAATAAATTTAACAAAAGACTTGCAAGGCTTATACATTGAAAACTACAAAACACCATTGGAAGAAATTACAGAAGATTTAAATAAATGTAAAGACATCTTGTGTTCATGTATTAGAAGACTTAATAGTGGTAAGATGGCTTTACTACCCTTCTTAGTTACCTAGTGCTACTGCAACACAAATATCACAAGTGGGTGGCTTTTAAGAAGAGGAATGTATTTTTTCACAACTCAAGAGGCTAGAAGTCTAAATTCAGGGTGAGGCTCTAGAAAGAGGTCCTTTCTTGCCTGTAGTCAGTCCTATGAGGTCCTTGAGACTCCTTGGCATTCCTTAGCATTTCTTGGTGCCTGTCTTTTCCCTGTTTGTGTCTCTGGGATTATTCTACTTTTTTTATAACTCGGAAACGGTTAGGTTTAGTACACTCTTCTCTGGGATGACTTTATTAACATAATAAAAGAAAAACCTTATTTTCAAATAGAATCAGATTCACAGATACAGGAGCCAGGACTTAAGTAAATATTTGGGGGGACACAATTTAATACATAACACTGCTAAAATTGTTTTACATATCCAACAAAATCCCCATCAATATCCTCGCTGGGTTTTATTGCAGAAATTGATATGCCAATTCTAAAATTCACTTGGAAATCCAAGAGACTTCCAAAAGCCAAAGCAACCCTGAAAGGAGAATAACAAAGGAGGACTCCCTCTTTCTCATTTCAAAATTTACTTCAAAGTTATGGCAACCAGGAATGTGTGGTAATGGCTTAAGTGTACACATACAAATCAATGACATAGAATTGAGAATTTCTAAATAAACCTTGACTTTTGTGATCAACTGATTTTTTGTAATGGTGCCAAGACAATTCAATCAGAAAATAATAGTATTTTCACAAATGGTGGTGGGACAAGTGGCTAGCCACATGTAAAAGAATAAAGTTGAATCCTACAAACGACCACACACAAAAATTAACACAAAATGTAAATGCGAAATAGATAAGTCTCTTAGAAGAACACAGACATAAATCTACATGATCTTGAATTAGGCAATTTTTTTTATTTTACATATGACAACAAAAGTATGAACAACAACAGAAAAAATAGATAAATTTGGCTTCATCAACTCTAAAAGCTTTTGTGCTTCATCAGGGAACATCTAGGTCAATTGGCGTAACATAGTTCATAAAGAAAATGGCCTATGTCCTACTTTGGTGAGTAGTGTCTGGAGTCTTAAAAGCCTGCAAGTAGTTATCTAACATACGTCTACCAGCCCCATCATGTTCAGAGCAAAGGAGAATGAAGAAAACCAAGGACACAAGGAAAATATTACCCCAAAGACTAATGGACAACATGAACCACAACCTCCACCAGCCTGAGCCCAAAACTAAATGGTGCCCTGCTATACCACTAACCTCTCTGACAGAGATCGCATTAGAGAGAGGTCCCAGAGAGAGCAGGAGAAAAATGTAGAATAAAATTTAAACTCAGAAAACAAGACCAGGCTTACTGGTCTGATGGTGACTGGAGAAACCTCCAACACTATTGCCACCAGACACCCTGCCAACTCAGAACTGAAGTCACTCCTAAAGTCCACCTTTCAGCCAAAGATCAGACAAGCTTATAAAACAAACAATAACACAGGTGAGGAATGAGCTCCTTAGTTCAATCAAGTGTATGATACCAAATGGGCAACACCTGACCAAAAGCAAAGTCCAGAAAGAAGGAAAGGGCACAAAAACTGGATGAATGGACACAGGGAACTCGGGGTGGAATGTGAAAGGGGGAGTGTGTTGACACAACGTGGGGATTGCAATTAAAGTCGCAAAACAATTCATGCATAAATTTTTGTATGAGAAACTAATTTGCTCTGTATACTTTCACCTAAAGCACAATAAAATTAAAAAAAAAAAGCTTTTGTGCTTCAAATGATATTATCATATAATGAAAAGACAACATACAGGATGTGAGAAAATATCTGTAAGTCACATATCTGATAAGGGATTTATATTCAGAATGCATAAAAAATACAACTCAATAATAATAAAGAAAATAATAAAATTGGACAAATAATTTTAATAGGTATTTCTCCTATATACAAAAGGACAGTAAACACATGAACAGATGCTCAACATCATTAGTCGCTAAGAAGCTGTGACTCAGTGTGATACCACTTCACACCCATTGAATGGTCATAATAAAATAGAGGGACAACAGAAAGTAATGGTGAATATGTGGAGAAATTAAAACCATTATACTTTGCTGGTGAAAACTTAAAATGTTGCAACCATTTTGTAAAGCAGTATGTCAGTTTCTCAAAAGATGAACTTTGAGTTGACACTGCAATTCCACTCCTAGATACACACCCAAGAGAACTGAAAGATACATACCCGGAGAACATGTCCACACTGAAACTTGCACTTAAACGTTGGTAGCAGTATTTTTCATAAGAGTCAAAAACTGGAAGCAACCCAAATGTCCCTCAACTGATGAATGGGCAAACAAAATCTGGTGTACCCCAAAATAGAATATTATTCAACAGTGAAAATAAAGTTCTGATATGTTCTAACATATGAACCAACCTTGAAAACATTATGCTAAGAGAAAAAAGCCAGAAGAACTAGGTCACACATTATGATTCAGTTAACTTGAAATGCCCAGAATCTAAGGGGACAAAAAGTAGTGTTTGCTATAATGAAGGGAGGGAGAAATTGGGAGTTATTCCTAATGGGTATACAGTTTCTTTCTGGGGTGATAAAAACACATGGGGAATTACCTAGTGGTGATAACTGCAAAACTTTGTACTCTAAACCGCTGAAGGGTATGCTTTAAAAAGGTGGATTTTATGGTATGTTTATGCACTAATTTTAAAAAATTGTTTGAGAGAAAAAGACATGACCATGAAATGGACAAATAGACTTTATTAGAAAAAAGAAAAACAAACAAAAAATAAGATATTAAAAAAAAATATGGCTAGAAACTGATAATCTAGACATAGAAATTTTTTTTCATAGAAGCAGTACAAGTACTCATTTCCTATATCTTAAGCAACCTCAGGCTTTGCAACGAAATCAGCAATGGCACATACAGGTAGTCCCTGAGTTACAATGAACCACACTTACAACTTTCTGTTTTTCATGATGTGCCATGTTGTGGTGCAAAATTTGCTGATGTTATCATCCTCAGAGGGTCACTCGTAGATGTTTATATGTAATGTTTCCAATCCCCAAAGACAAATAAGGGGCACGTTTGTAAAAATACTAATAATAAATGGCAATAATAATGAAAATTAAAAAAAAAAAATGAGGTATTCAACTTAGGGTTAGAATAGACTTGTGACAGACTCTTTGGTAGGGAACCCCATTGTAAGTGTAATTGTATAATTGTAAGTACAATAAAATCATGTGTTTGAAAGATGTTGATTTATGAAACCAATGAGCCTCTAATGACCATTTATTTATTAAAAAAAACAAAAAAACCCGTTGCCGCTGAGTCAGTTTTGACTCACAGCATCCTATAGGACAGAGTGGAACTGCCCCCTAGGGTTTCCAAGGAGTGAGTGGTGAATCTGAAGCAGCTGAGTTCTTAACCACTGCGCCAGTAGTCATGAAATCCCACCAAAAGACTTTCAGCCTTAATTATAACAGGATTTGACACATTTGGGTAATTCTGCATACACTTTTCACATGATCTCATTTCATCCTTTCAACAACTTTTTCAGTTGGGCTCAGACATTTTGTTCTCATTTTATGTGTGGAGAACCTGAAGAACAGAGCACTTAAGAGCACTCAAGAGCCCAATTCAAGAATGAATCATGAATCATTGATGGAGGCCTTGACAGTCTTCTGACCCCCATTCCTAAAATATTTCTAAAACATGTGACTGGGAGAATTCACACAAAGGAGCACCCACATTAAACATTTGACGAAAACAGCTTCCGCTACCAACTTAAAAAAAGTCAAGCCACTGTGCAGTTTCACAGTAGTGAGTGAAATGTTCCTTCAACTTTATTTTTCATGCCATCCGTCTTTGAACGGTCTGAAGAACCTTCGGTCACTCTCAGCTCTGTATTGTGAAACAGAATTTCATATCATCTTGCTACTCTTTAAAAAGACATTTTCACTCTAAATAGTTCACAGAATGGAATATATTACCATGCAGGACACTAATCTCTGTTTACAGAAAATACCAAGACAGATGGGAAAGTAATTATGACTAAAAATAGATCCATCCCTCAAACACATTCCTTAACAGAAGAATTTAAAAATCAACAAGAACACTAAAAACCCCAAGCGAAACCTAGCCCAATGAAGTAACACATTGCCCTGAAGTGACATATTGGATCTTGACAGGAAAATCTGCTTAAGCCTGGCGCCATTTCTAAGCTGGACTTCCAGTAGTTTCTATTATCGGGAGCTTTTTCTGTGCCACCTAGATTTGCTTGGCTGTGCCACCGGCATTTCTGACTGGAACTGAATGAACACAGTGTTTGTTTGAATTCTGCTGACCCCCTGACTGTAACTGGATCAGCTGACATCACTGACTCTGCTGAGCTGTGTGAAGCACCTCTGCAGTGAAGCTCCACCCTGTGAGTCAGAGGTTGGTAATCCCTAGAGACTAACTGGCATTCATGTGCTCGGTATGACTCATGCGGCTGCTATCTGGACACAGTTGCTGGGTGAAATGCCCTATGAAGTGTTTACTTACCAGACTTCCTTTGCTCTACCACCATTGGTTATTTTGATTTGAACTAAAGAACAAATGAGAACAAAATGTGACAAAGAATGTGCCCTTTCTGAGGAAAATTGGGATGTTTGGAGAGTCATATGTAGTTCTCCCGGGCTGGTCTGGGGACTGTTGTTTACAGGGAACATAAAAATCCAGGAAACAAAGAAAGAAGTCACAAATGTGAAAGAGGAAGAATAAAAGCCAGGGTAGTTGGGATAGTGTGAGAGGTGTTGATATAATTATAGCAAAAACATTTATTTCTACCATTCATTAATAGAAAAGTGTTTTAAATGATGCCTAATGGTTTTTTTCAGGCTTTTTCTGAAAAGTTTGTTTGCTTCAAGATTTGACCTTTTGAAGTTTTTCATTATTAAAACTCATGTATGATAAATTAAGGAAACATTTCAATGAAAATAGAATTAAGAGACTTTCTAGAATTTAGCACTTTGTAATTGTAAGATGACGTTTTGTCAAGATCATATATATTTATCAAATATACTGACAATTACAGATAAATACATGTATATTTGAAGACATAATTGTATGTATACATTAATACAGAGAGAGCGATTGAGACTGAATGAGAGGGAAGACAAAGAGAAAGGGCTAGGCTTGCTCCACAGTGACTCAAATATCAACAAGGCTTATAAATATGCTGACTCCTGACACAGACATGCTCTCCAAACCAACTCTATTCTCAAAGCAGTACCAGCTTCACTTTACTTCATCTGTTGGCGTTCAAAGCCATTAAAGCACATTGGCAAACAAAGTGGACAAGGGAGATAATTTATGTGTCAGCCACAAACAGATAAGAAAAATGGAACTGTCTACCTGAAAATGGGATGGCTGGCACGTTTGAAGGGATGGGAGGAAAGTGGACTGCAGGACGGAAAACAACATTAATGGAACAAAAATGTCATAGTTTTGATCATGCTGAGTCTGTGAGCCACAGATCAGAGTTTTTAAAAAAAGGAGGGGGGATAAGCAATTCCCTGGGCTTGGGCTGCAGTCAGTGTCATTTGTTGCTGACAGCGTTCCTGTAAGAACAGCCTGAGGAAGTGTCCTGTGAGAGTGAAGTCATCGTGTGTGTGTGTGTGTGTGTGTGTGTGTGTGTGTGTGTATACACTATCTGGGGAACTGAATTCTGTTCTGTGTTCAACCAAGTCTTCAGATTCCACACATACAGTTCTTCCCAAGTACATGTCAAACTTTAATTCTTTCTGAGCAATTAGAGGAAAAACACATAGATTGGAACAAGCCAGCACTTCTGACTTTTCACAGCGACAGACCCAAATTTTGGCAGTTTACGTCTTCAGTTGCAAAGTCTGCTAATAAACACATTTGCCACAGGAGGGGAGAGTTCTATGGTTATTGGTTCATATGAACATGATAATTATCAGTGCACTGTTGGGTAGACTGTAAGAGGATGGCTACACGTAGGTCTATCTGGTATACACTTTCAGTTAATTCATTGGAAAGGAGATATTGTATTCTTGACTGTTTTGTTCATAAAGCCCTTTGTTTCCTAAGAATAGTATGAGGGAAATATTGTTGTTTTTCATCATGTAAAATGGTTAATTAGCTGTGCTATGACTTTGTTAATAGAGTCATTTATTCACCTTTGCCATACGATATCAAGTGCTTGGTCCCCAGAATGTCATGTACCATGATGTCTGACACATGCCAAGCCAGTCATACTTGCCAACAGAGCTAGTGTACCCACATACCCTGATTCTCAGTAGTCAACCAAGATTCAGAGGGACTGGAGAAAGTGGAACAGAGAAGGAAACTCCCTTTTCTGGAAACTTCAGGCCATTCTCTGGTCTACCTCAGCAAGTAAAAGGAGCCCCCACACTGGCCCTATGACACCAGCCCAAACAATTTTTAATGCAATTTTTTTATTTGACCACATATACAACTTAAGCTATTAAAATTTGCACTTTTACAAATTAAATAATCTTCTGATACTGTCTCCTACAACTCTTGGATCACAAACTTGAGAGAGGAAAAATAAAAGGGTAAGCAATCTTTGATTCCTGTGGTCCCTATGCAGCCTGAAGCCTTTTCTAAACTGGAAAGACCTGGGAGCCTGACAGCCCTGCTCCTCCTTCCTGGCGTCAAGCATTCAAATTCAAAAGACAGAATCTAAGCCAAAAGACAGGAGGAAGGAAGTAATTCCGATTCTTTTAAACTCCAGACAAGAAAAGCTCTGCAGTCCAGCAGCACCTTCTTTAGCTTCTAGGGTTTGCAGTTGTTAAGGAGCAGACAGACTAGTTCTCAGGCTGCAGTGAGGCTGGGCAGTGGCTAATAAGGAAGATGGGGCACACTAGAGGGGACAGGGAAGGGAGAAGGGGAAGAGAAAGCAAAGGAAGAAAGGGAAGGAGAAGAAAAGGAAAATGTGAGGAGGGGGCATGAGGAATTAGGAGAAGGAAAAGGAAAAGAGAAGGAGAGAAGAAAAAGAGGAGAGAGGGAGACATGGGGGTATGGAGAACAGGATAATGAAATCTACAAGATTTAAGGCACACAGTCTTGTAGGGATTCCCTTCACTGATTGGTGCACCCAGCCCCTAGCTGCTGCGAGTGTTGACTGCAATATCTCAGAGTTTCCCTCGTCTACAGGTATACCCCATTTTATTCTGCTTCAGTTTATTATGCTTCCTGGATATTACATTTTTACAAATTGAAAGTTTATGGCAACCTTCCATCGAGCAAGTTTATCAACACCATTTTTCCAATGTCACGTGTACCCTTTGTGTTTTTGTGTCACATTTGGGTAATTCTCGCAGTACTTCAAACTTTTTCATTATTATTCTCTCTGTTATGGTGATCTGTGATCAGAGATCTTTGATGTTACTATGGTAATTGTTTTCGGATGCCATGAATCACGCCCATTTAAGAGGGTGAACTTAATCGATAAACATTGTGTGTGTTCTTAAGGCCATCAGTACTCTGGCCATATTGAATAACAAGGGGCCATGCCTGCCACCTTCTGTAATATAGAGAACTAACTCCCTGCGTTTAAGCTATCCTCTTATTGGTAATATAGGAATTAGCCTCTGCCTTTAGAACATCTCCTTATTTAGGCATACTTCTGGTTCTGACTCAGTTAAAGAAAACAAGAGACTGGGGTCTTCAGTCCAGCCAAAACTGGTCTTGAACCAGTTCAGGTTCACCTGGCATGCTCAGTACTGATGACCCTGTTCCTCAGATGACCTATTGACATCAGAGGCCAAAAACCACACTCCCATCTATACCGAGTCAGAATTCACTCCATGGCAATGGGTTTGGTTTGGTCTACACCCTGGATGTGGGCAAAACACCATCTTTGTGGCCCTCCTTTCAGACTGAACAGGCCGAGAAGACCGGACTGCCCTAGGAACACCTTTTTCCATCAAACCAATCAACAAGCTGGCCCCATCTTGGGGTGTTCCTGAGGACCCCAGAGCTGATTTACTTCACCCGTATAAACCCTGTGGGCTATTGTACTGGGAGACATCTTGGCAACTGGAGTCCCCATGTGCTCCTTTACTTGGCCAACTAAATAAAGCTTCTTCTTTCTCTTTCATCTGCTCTGTGTGTATTCTTAGCCTAGCCAAGCAGACCTGAAAGTATCAGGTTACGTTCTGACTGCCCCACTGACCTCCCCCCCCCCTTTTTGGGCATCCCAATTCCCTGAAACACCACAATATTGAAATTAGGCCAATAATAACCTTATAATGGCCTCTAAGTGTTTAAGTGACAGGAAGAATCACATGTCTCTCACTTCAAATCAAAAACTAGAAATGATTAAGCTTAGTGAGGAAGACATGTCAAAAACCAAGATAGGCTGCAAGCCTTGGTCCAAACAGCCAAGTTGCGAATGCAAAGGAAAAGTTCTTGAAGGAAATTAAAAGTGCTAGTCCAGTGAACACACGAATGATAAGTAAGTGAAACAACCTTATTGCCGGTACGAGGAAGTTTTAGTGGTCTGGATAGAAGATCAAAGCAGCCACAGCATTCCCTTAAGCCAAAGCCTCATCCAGAGCAAAGCCCCAATTTTCTTCAATTCTGTGAGGGCTGAGGAAGGTCAGGAAGCTGTAGAAGAAAAGTTTGAAGCTGGTAGAGGTTGGTTCATGAGGTTTAAGGAAAGAAGCTGTCTCCATAACATAAAAGTACAAGGCGAAGCAGCGAGCGCTGATGTGGAAACTGCAGCAAGTTCTCCCGAAGATCTAGCTGAGATGATTGATGGAGGGGCTGCACTAAACCACAGATGTTCACTGCAGGTGGAACAGCCATATATTGGAAGAAGATGTCCTCTGGGACTTTCAAAGCTAGAAAGGAGAAGTCAATGTCTGGCTTCAAAGCTTCAAAAGACAGGCTGACTCTCTTGTTAGGTGCTAATGTAGCTGGTGACTTTAAATTGAAGCCATTGCTCACTTCTCATTCTGAAAATCCTAGGGTCCTTAAGAATTATCCTAAATCTACTCTGCCTGTGCTCTATAAATGGAACAACAAAGCCTTTTTACAACATGGTTTACTGCATATTTTAAGTTCACTACTGAGACCCACTGCTCAGAAAAAAAGATTCCTTTCAAAATATTACTGCTCTTTGACAACGCACCTGGTCACCCAAGACCTCTGATGGAGAAAGACAAGGAGATCAATTGTTGTTTTCATGCTGTATGCTCAGCAAATAATACGAGAGGCTGGACTATATGAAGAAGAACGGGGCATCAGGGTTGGAGGAAGACTCAGTAACAACCTGTGTTATGCAGATGACACAACCTTGCTTGCTGAAAGTGAAGAGGACGTGAAGCACTTACTAATGAAGATCGAAGACCACAGCCTTCAGTATAGATTGCACCTCAATATAAAGAAAACAAAAATCCTCACAACTAGACCAATGAGCAACATCATGATAAATGGAGAAAAGATTGAAGTTGTCAAGGATTTCATTTTTCTTGGACCCACAATCAACAGCCATGAGTGTAGCAGTCAAGAAATCAAAAGATGCATTGCATTGGGTAAATCTGCTGCAAAGGACCTATCTAAAGTGTTGAAGAGCAAAGACGTCGCCTTGAAGACTAAGGTGCGCCTGACCCAAGCCATGGTATTTTCAATCACATCATATGCTTGTGAAAGATGGGCAATGAATAAGGAAGACCGAAGAAGAATTGATGCCTTTGAATTGTGGTGTTGGTGAAGAATATTGACTGTACCATGGACTGCCAAAAGAACGAACAAATCTGTCTTGGAGGAAGTACAACCAGAATGCTCCTCAGAGGCAAGGATGGCGAGACTGTGTCTTACATACTTTGGACATGTTGCCAGGAGGGATCAGTCCCTGGAGAAGGACATCAAGCTTTGCAAAGAACAGGGTCAGTGGAAAAGAGGAAGACCCTCAACGAAGTGGATTGACACAGTGGCTGCAACAATGAGCTCAACTGTAACAATGATTGTAAGGATGGCTCAGGACTGGGCAGCATTTCGTTCTGTTGTGCATAGGGTCGCTATGAGTCGGAACTGACTTGACAGCACCTAACAACAACAACACAACATCCATTCTGCAGCCCATGGGTCAAGAAGTAATTTCGACTTTCAAGTCTTACTATTTAAGAAATACATTTTGTGAGGCTATAGCTGCCATATATAGTGATTCTTCTGATAAATCTGGGCAAAGTAAATTGAAAACCTTCCCTGGAAAGGATTCACTGTTCTAGATGCTGTTAAGAACGTGCATGATTCATGGGAAGAGGTCAAAATATCAACATTAACAAGAATTTGGAAGAAGTTGATTCCAGCCCTCATGGATGACTTTGAGGGGTTCAAGACTTCAGTGAAGGAATAACTACAGATGTGGTGGAAATAGCAAGAGAACTAGAATTAAAAGTGGAGCCTGAAGATGTGACTGAATTGCTGCAATCTCATGATAAAACTTCAATGGATGGGAAGTTGCTTCTTATGGATGAGAAAAGAACATGGGTTTCTTGAGACAGAATCTACTCCTAGTGAAGGCGCTGTGCACATTGTTGAAATGACAACAAAGGATTTAGACTATGCCATAACATTAGTTGATAAAGCAGCACATTGTTGAAATGACAACAAAGGATTTAGACTATGCCATAACATTAGTTGATAAAGCAGGGTTTGAGAGGATTGACTCCAATTTTGAAAGAAGTCCCACAATGGGTAAAATGCTGTCAAACAGCATCCATGCTACAGAGAAATCCTCCATGAAAGGAAAAGTCAATTGATGCAGCAAGCTTCACTGTTGTCATATTTTAAGAGATTGCCACAGTCACCCCAAGCTTCAGCAACCACCACCCTGATCAGTCAGCAGCCATCAACATCAAGGCAAGACTCTCCACCAGAAAAAAGATTACGACTTGCTAAAGGATCAGATGATGGCTAGCATTTTTCACCAATAAAGTATTTTTTAATTAGCATGTGTACATTGTTTTTTGACACAATGCTATTGCATACTTAATAATCTACAGTATAGTGTAAACATAACTTTTATATGCAATGAGAACATAAAAAATTCTCATTACTCGCTTCATTGCTGCTGTATTTGATTTATCACAGTAATCTGAAACCTAACCAACAGTATCTCCCAGGCATACCTATATAGAGAATTTTCCACAGCCAAACAGGAACCCGTAGCCCATAATGTTGTGCCATTTGTCTTCCCTCAGAGGTAGCTGGTGGCCAATGACTGAGTAGCACAGGGTACAAACCGCTGGCCCCTTTCTGTAAGGTGAGACCAACTCTGGGGTGCAAGCTGGATTCCAGAACTCTCTGAGGGACCAAGCTGAGGCTAATCTCAGGCTAGGCCTACCTTTTTTTTTATCAGCTTTCTTCACCGTCCTGTCCTGCTTCCTTCACTACTCTTTTCTTCAAAGCTGCTGTTGTTGTTAGCTGAAGTCCAGTCAGCCCGATTCGTGGCGACACCATGCAGAACGGAATCAGACCATTGCGTTTGATAAGGTTTTCATTGGCTGATTTTTGGAAGTAGATCGTCAGGACTTTCCTCCTATTCCATCTTAGTCTGGAAGCTTTACTGGAACCTGTTCAGCATCATCGCAACAAGCAAGCCTCCACTGACAGACATGTGGTACCTGTGCTTGAGGTTCATTGGCTGGGAATTGAACCTGGATCTCCCACATGGCAGGTGATAATTCTACCGATGAAACACCACTGCTCTGTTACTTAGAGTCCCCCCCACCCCCGGAAGTCCCTTTTTAGGAATCCCAGGCTTAGGCTCCACTTCTACGGAACCTAACCTAAGACGAAGACACCACTTTTGCTGGCTCCCTTAGGCGCTGCCACACCTCTGTAACTAGTCCCTTCATTGAACTACCTTCAGTAAAACCTTTTCAGAATGGCACCTCAGCCCTGCAGGGACCTTGATTGATCAATGAATTTGTCTGTTTTTATCTTATTTGCAAATTTATTGAGAACCAAGAGTGCCTGATGATGGAGGTTACAAAAACCAACCTCTCTACCAAAGTTATTTTCTAAGTGAAAGTAAATATCCCATCACTTTTACTCAGAAACAAAAGTACTTTCATCTCTTAAAACCTATTCTCCTCAAGGGACACAATAGAAAACTTGGCAGACTAGGGGTTAATTCATAGAGAAAGAGGCATTAAAAAGGGCACTATCATTGTTTAGAGCAAATGTTCACTATTAAGTCCACTGTATACTGGCACAGTTAAGTACCTTTGCAACAACTTCTCAGCTAATACACGTTCAGTAGGCACATTTTCACAGAATTTAACTGGCCAGGAAAAGAAAGGAAGCAGAAATCCATGTATCTTTCTTAATTCTTCCAATTTAATAGCAGTGAGAATTTATTAGCACTTCGAATAGCACTTTCAGGTGGTGGTTCGAATTTCCCCCGAGATTCCTCAGAAGAAAGACCTAGTACTCCTAAAAGATCACAGCTGTTGAAAACCCTATGGAGCAGTTCTTCTCTGCAACTCGTGGGGTCATCATGAATCAGAATGACTGGATGGCTACTGGTACTGGTTTATATGGTGTTTTACTCATTTTATAGCTCTTTCACATCATTTATCTCATTTGATCCTCCATCAGCTCATGAGGTAGAAATAGCATTAATCTGTGACAATATACTTTACTACATGTGCCCTACCTACAAAAGATGTAAAGAGCTTCACACAGTGGCTCCACACATTCTAGAAGGAGAAGACAGATTAAATACTAGACAAATATTACACGACAAAGAATAAATATTTACGTTGGAAAATGAAAAGTTCCTGCTTGTAAGTATCACCACTAGCCTAAATCCAGGATATTTCTAAATCATTTGTCTATGAACTCAGTTTGAAAGGAATTATTCCGGTTTTTAAAACAGATTTTAGAATATGGTAAAACAAACAAAGGTCTATGTTTCAATGTTTTAACAGAGCATAATATCAGAAAAGAACACAGTCACTGAGATATGAATGCTTGGTTATGGTATGCCTCACCAACCAGGATCTACCAGTAGGAAATGTGGTAAAGGTAGGTTTGCTCTTAAACAATTTTTTCTTCTTGTTTTCTTTTCAGTCATGATTTTTTTTTTTTAAGTAAGATTGTTAATAATGGTTATAGGTAAGGCCAGATTGTATTTACCACATCGCCTGCATTTTTCCTTCAAATCAACGCACATAACTAAATTCAATGGGAACTATTGAAAGCATATCTAAGAAAAGAATTTGGCTTCAATGTCTTTCCCTGACTGTACATAAATTGTTTGTGAAACTGCAGATCTGAAGACTTCACCTTTATTAAGCCTAGCTCTGAGGAAATGCTGAATTTAATCCGTAATAATATAAAACTTGGATGTGTCAATTTCTAAACCAAATTTGAACTTCAAATAACTTTTAAATGAGGACAAGATTTTACTAGCAATAAAGCGTAGATGTTAGTCAAAAGTTAAAAATTTTTAAAAAGAAAGCCTGACAAATGCAAAATAACTTGTGAAAGTACGTATATATATACACACACGGTTTTATTAGATGCCTTCAAGTTGGCTTCAGCTTATACCCATTACCCATTACCATAGAGTCAATTCCTACTTATAATGACCCTATAGGACAGAGTAGAACTGCCTCTAAGGAGCGCCTGGTGAATTTAAACTCCCGACTTTTTGATTAGCAGCTGTAGCTCTTAACCACTACACTACCAGGGTTTCCCTTCAACTCATAGGGACTCTATGTATAACAGAAGTAACGTTACCTGGTCTTGAATGATTCTCACAATTGAAGGTGTGTTTGAGCCCATTGTTGCAGACACCGCGTCAATCCATCTCTTTGAGGGTCTTCATATATATACACATAAAATAATCTCTAAAAACTGAAAGAAATCAAGTTTCATATCTATTTATACTCCTAAGTGTGATGTCCATATTTTTTCTGGTTTTATTACATTCGCTGTGATCAAGGTATTCCTTAATTTTAAGTCTTAGTTTCTCTGAATGTAGTCAGAGGGTCTCCAGCCTCAGCTTCTCTGAAGCAACAATCTCCCCCAGAGATCCATGACAACAAAAGGTTGAGACTCTGGGTAGTAATTAAATATGGACAGTAGGGGGCAGAAATGCCCATATTTCTTTTTTATGTTGACAGCTTTGTTTTTTCAGTGGAGTGTGGAAAAAAATCTTTTGGCTTCAGGCACATTTTAGATTCAGAACTTTCAAATAAATATTTCTTGTCTGTTCTCTTACTTTCCTGCCTCAAGACAAAGACTTTTTATCGTTGTAAAGGTAATAAGATTATTGAACAAAATTTGGAAAATATCAAAAATATAACAACAAAACAAAACACAAACAACTCACTCAAATTCTCACCATCAAGGAATAAAATGGTCTGGTAATATTTTGTTTTATTTGCTTATAACCTTTGTGTGTGTGCGAGTATATATAATATATATAATAATATGTATAAAATTATGTTACATATATAATATGCATATAAAACTTTCAAAAATGAAGTTCATTTTGAAGTACACAGTTATGAATTTTTTTCTTTTCTCACTTGAATTATACTTTTTATGAATTTTGGTAGTGAATAGTTCAGCTCATTATAAGATGTACCAGGCTTTAGCACTTAACCAAAGTGCTTAAAAACTGTAATGACTGCAGTCAATGTAAAAGAGGAAGAACTGGGTGTCTCATTTTCTTCCTCAAAATTTGGGTCACAAAGACCCTGGCATGAGTTTGTTACCAACTGACATCCTTCCATAGCCAGTCAACCTTATGCTGTTTTATTGCCAAGATCCTTGATCAATTCACGAATTAACAAGTCTCAGCATATATCTATTGTTTTTTAGTTCTCATTTTACATACACTTTAGTGGCAAATATTTTATGATTTAGAAATTTTCACCTTGAGCTTTTCTAACCTTTTTACAATGTGTTTTTTTTTTTTTTTTGGCAGTATTTTCTTAGAATTTTTTCTTGTATTTTAATTCTCTATTTGATAACTTGGAAAGCTCTGCTAATATAGCCTTTTGGACTGCAAGAACTAGCAGTGAGAAATCAAATCAGTTAAGCTTACTCTTTCTTTCAATAAATGTTTTGTGAGGTTTCAAATAAGTTGCTGTCTAGTCAATTCTGGCTCATAGCAACCCTATAGGACAGAGTAGAACTGCCCCATAGGGTTTCCAAGGAGTAGCTGGTGGATTCGAACTGCTGACCCTTTGGTTAGCGGCCAGGCTCTTAACCACTGCACCATCAGTGCTGCTGTGAGGTCTTACTACAACTTAATTCATGAAAAGAAAAAGAAGGAGACTAGGTGCCGACTTTCTAGCCACTGTCTAAAAAGGCGCCCTTGAAAAACAGTGACTAACAAAGTGATATTTTTCTCTGTAGTTTTTATGTACATTAAGAAAAATTTATTGTGAATGTTTCTAAATTCAGAATATTAACCCGAAGGAATGTTGAGCCTGTAGTGAGGCTAGGATGTAGCGTGTCCCAACGTTAAAAACGTTACTGCTCAGGAAATACAAGGAGTATGCGGACACGTACTTCTTGGGCCCATGAGTGACTTCTGAGATCTTCCTGTAATTAGTGGGCCAGTTTAACTTAATCAGAATTAATTTAGTTAGCATCAAGTGTGTGTTAGGGATTTTGTTAGGTCTCCTTATAGATTAAAAAAAAAAAATTTGATCCTCTTTCAATAAATGTTGGGAAATTAGATATCTGTGTGGAAAAAAAATAGAGCTACATCACTATATAAAAAGTAAATTCCACATAAACGTGAAAAGCAAAGCTTTAAATTTGTAGAAGAGAATATAGAAAAATCCCTTCATGCCCATAATTGAGAGGTTTACTTAAACTATAGAGGAAAAAAACATATCATAAAAGCAATGAATAAATAAACTACAAGTTTAATATATTAAATAGTCGCCCAAGTATGCCAAGATAAAGGCAATATATAGGCCACAGATGGGTGAATAGATTGATAGTGCATATAATCTATAAAGAATTATTATTCAAAACATTTAAACTTCTCTAACAAATCAGCAAGAAACACACACATACAAAACAAACAAAAATTAACAAAGGATAAAATATGCAATTCATAGAAGAGTAAGTTTTAAAGATCAATAAATAAAGAGATAGTAGTGTTAAAATAGTGAAAAAATGGAAATAAACTGAATGTTCGTCAGCAGAATGGGTGAATATTTTGGGGTTTATTCATAAAATTGAATATATTATTCCTTTTTTTTTTGTATTACTGAAATTGTTTATTAAAACAGTCTTGTTCTTTTTTTCCCACAATTTAAACAGAGCCACTTACTTAAGTGATCTAGTACAATCCTTCCTTAAAACCAAACAAACAAAAAAACCAAACTGCCCATAGAGTTTCCAAGGAGCACCTTGTGGATTTGAACTGCTGACCTTCTGGTTAACAGCCAAGCTTTTAACCACTGCACCACCGGGGTTCCCATAGCCACTATTTTTATTTATCCTTCCTTAGGAGTGTTGAAAGAAAAATCTGATCAAGAAGCCAATTTGAGTTAAAAGTTTTTATTGGGCAGACGAAGCTGTTCAAAAACAGAGCGCACTCCTCTGAAAAGATGAGCCCATCACATTAAAATTTTGATCAGCTTATACACAGTATGGGAACTCTGCTGGCGTAGTGGTTAAGTGCTACCGCTGCTAACCAAAGGGTTGGCAGTTCAAATCTGTCAGGCATTCTTTGGAAACCCTATGGGGCAGTTCTGCTCTGTCCTATAGGGTCACTATGAGTTGCAATCGACTCGATGGCACTGGGTTTGGTTTTTTTGGGTTTTGGTTATACACAGTACAAACTGTTAGGAGCTTCCCAAAAGGGACATTCACCTACTGGACACGTGGTGGCTTGGATTGCTTCATGAAGTTTGTATGTCTGCAATTTATAGGCTGGTTATGGCTTTACCTGATTATTTACATTTTCCCAGCACTGCCTTTATCACTTTTGGTTTCTGGGAAGGGTTATGAGTTAAGTTAAAACTGGGAGGCCATTTTCTTTAACAAGAGGAAGTTAAAATTTACTTGTCAAATACCAAGTGTAGAACTGGATTAAGTAGAATTCTATTTAAATTTTTTCAAAAGAATATGTGTTTTAAAAAATTTAAGAACTGATATAAATGTAGATGAAAAAGAGTAACTTTCACTAAATCTGAAATCTAAGGTATCTCTGCTGAAACAAGAGCAATCTAAATGAAAATAAAGCTGCTTTATAATTGTAAATTTGTGTTGGAAGAAAAGATAACCTGATAGAATAGTTGAAATATAATTGAATATTAAAAGCCAAAAAAAAAAAAGTAACTTCAAAAAAAGATATGAGCCAGAACGAATTGTCCATAATGATATTAATACTTCAGCTTGGGAGTTTAGCCAGGTGGTCAAGTTTAAGGGTGATGTAGTAGTCCATTTAGCTTGTACTTTTGTAATGTTTGTTATGTATGGACCTGATACTTTGATATCTCCCAATATTCTGTAATTTTGAGGTTAACAGTAGCAAATTTGATAAGACAGAAAAAAAAAATACCACTGTAATTGCAAAAATGTTTGTATAGAAGAGTAGTCATAAAAATTTGTCCCTAGTCTCACCTCCAGAACCTTCTTCATGCTGCTCCATGTATTAATTAAATAGAATGGGTAGGCTGAGGTGATAAAATTGTTCTAAGATTTAGTTTAAATTTAAAATAGGTCCTCGCTAACTCACAGGTAAATTGGTTAACATCTCACAACTATGTAGAAGATTCGGAATCCTGAATCCTGTGGCTGAGTCAGCGTTATAGAAAGTCTGGAGCATGGGGGGGGGAGCAGGACAAGAAGGCATGCAAGTCATGGTGCCAAGAGAAGGACTTTCCCAATCTTTTAATTATTGGTTGTGAAACAAATCCGTTGCAAAAATGTGGAGTCTTCTACCCTGACATTATGTTTGCTTGTTTGTGGCATAGGCAGTGTCACAGAATTTCTGGAGTGCTGGTAATTAGTTTTCGTGATCACTTTGTAAAGTTTGTCTGCCTATTTGTTTATCTATTTGCTTATTTAAATGATATTGGCCATGGAAAGAATACTTTGTTGCCATTTAGAGATGGGTTGTAATATTTCATTTTAAATGTTTTTATGGGATAGACAAATAATATAAACATAATATACCTTACTGGTTTAGTCATCTATGAATAATATTACTACCCTAATGCTTTTCAAAATCTAGACATGAAATCTACTAAATCTGTTTGAAAACACCTATGTATGCATTAAACAAGGTATAAAAAAACCAAACAAGCAAAAAAACATTTCCATCAAGTTGATTCTGACTCATGGCGACCCTATAAGAGAGAGTAACACTGCCCCATAGGGTTTCCAAGGAATAACTGGTGGATTCGAACTGTCGACTTTTTGGTTAGCAACAATAGCTCTTAACCACTGCACGACCACAGCTCCAAACAAGATACAAAAACAAAAACAAACCCGTTGCCATCAAGTCGATTCCGGCTCATAGCAACCCTGTAGGACAGAGTACAACTGCCAAACACATAACCAGTGTGCCACCAGGGCTACCAGGGCTCCAAACAAGGTATAAAACCAAAAGCAGTTGATAGGCACAGTTAAACTGCCCCCTAGGATTTGTAAGGAGCAACTGGTGGATTCAAACTGCTGACCTTTTGGTTAGCCAGACAAGTTCTTAACCACTACACCACCAGAGCTCCCCAAATAAGGTGTAAACCAAAACCAAACGCACTGCTGTCAAGTCGGTTCCAACTCATAGTGACACCAGAGGATAGAGTAGAACTGCCCCACAGGGTTTCTAGGAATCAGCTGGTGGATTTCAACAGCAGACCCCTTGGTTAACAGCCATAGCTCTTAACCACTGTGCTACCAGGGCTCCAAATAAGGTATAAAAAATTTAAAAAATTATATAGGATGGTTTATTTCTCCACTACTTGGGTACATCTTTGTGTTTGGTTTTCCATGTGTACTTTTTATTAGTGAAAACCCTTAACCTGCAATTTTATGTTCCTTTTTATTAACATAGTTCAGAACAGGAAAATGGTAAATAAATGCTGATGAAATCAATAATTTGTCCCCTGGCAACCTCAGTCATTGGGAAATAGCCAGCTTTTGTCACTGTCACAAAAACCAAGCTTAAAGCTTTACGTTTCACTTTTATGCGAGTGCATCAGCCTCTCGATCGCAGCTGATCAATTCATTTCCTAATTTATATCATTATAGAAACAGAAGATTAGAAATGGGCAGTAAGGAGAGTAGACCCTGACAGTACAAAGTAGTAAAAGCTGATAGCCTGTAGGAAGAAAATAAACACCCAAAAAAAACAGAGAGAGAGGAACTGAAGAGCAGAGAAGTGGTGTTGGGGCTACTTAGAAAAGGAGCAAATCCGGCAATTTTGATGCTTAGTATTAATCACTCTCAAAGTTTCAAAGATGGTTTCTGAAATGGAAATTCCCAAAGTTTCAAAGACGGATTGACACAGTGGCTGCAACAATTGGCTCAAACAAAGCTACTATTGTGAAGATCACACAGGACTGGGCAGTGTTTCATTCAGTTGTACATAGGGTCACTATCAGTCTAAACCAACTTGTCCGCAGGTAACAACACCAACAACAAAGTTTCATTTATGCTGAAAATGTCAATGCTCTGTATAACATGTCCTCCAACATTGGTGATGAACGGAGAGTTGCAGTGATTGACTTTTCTCTTGTTGTAGTGACATGCTTGGCTGCTAACTGAAAGACTGCATGTTTGAGTCCACCCAGAGGCTCCTGGGAAGAAAAGCCTGTCAATCTACTTCCAAAAAACTAGCCTTTAAAAACCTTATGAAGCACAATTCTATTTTGACACACATGGGGTCGCCATGAATCAGAACTGACATGATAGCAACTAGTAGAGTAGCAGGTAGAGTATTACCCATTTCTACAAATTTCACTAACAAATATGTATGTGAATTTTTTGATAGTGACCTAAACTTTTACTGTTAAGATAAACATCTTAACAAAATGTTAACTTAAACCCTGAGTGGTTATGAGGATGTTAGAGGACGTTATTGGCAGCGGCTGGTAACACACGACAGTGATTTACCAATATTATTGAATATGAAAACTTGAAAGATTTTTAAGAATTTTCACTGCAAACCCAAAAGCATCACATTACATCGCCAGTTACAGAAGAATACCAATATTAATATCACACAAGAAGTTGGAGTCAATTTTTCCAGTGACTCCAATATTAAAAAAGGAAGAACGGAGGTCCTAGGAAATCAGAGGAGAAAAAAAAAAGGGAAGAAAATGAAAACCTAAGTCAAAATTGAACTCTTTGATCGTGCAATATGTTCAGAACATCAGGAAGTAGATAAAATGGTAATCCAGAGAGCTTTTCACCCATGAAATGAATATTTTGTGAGAAGGCTAATCTCTTTCAATCTATGGAGTCAGAATCTGGATTAGTGGCACACTTTGGGCGACAGACTCGCCAAAACATCCTCAAGGTTAACCACAGGGTGCATAGCCTTGCAAAACAAATACAAATATTAAAAGAAACATCCTTCCAGAATGCATCTATTCCTTTCCACCAACTAAGCTTCCACATTATATTTGCACCGAAAACATTATTCCTGAGATGGAAATAGATGTTGTATTACACAGCTCTATTATTTTCGTGTCAGAAGACTGATTACAGTGATGGAAAGATTTAAAATGTGTCATGCTTTGCAGTAGAAAAGCAACATTTCTCCTGAAGTCATTTAATATTTCATTCCTGGAATACTCAATGATGTCAAAAATCAGAATCCTTTAACTTTGTGTTATGTAGGTAAGGAAAAAACAAACATCAATTTATAGAGAAAGGCCACAGATGTCACTTAAAATCCAGTAGTAGATAATATAGCCTGGCAGCCATCATAACGTTCGGTGTTTTTATGATTCAGAAAACACCACAATCAGGTTAAACAAATAGTATTTTTTATTAAATTTCACTCAGTCCTAGGGCTGATTATTCATCTGTGTTCCACTCACAGACTCAAGCACTGTAGTTACAATCAAAAGACAGCTCGAGCTGGAACTACTAATCCTGCCTGTGTAGTTCTCTGGAAATAAGGGAACAAAACAAAACGACAGCAGAAAACCCCTCAGATAAAATCCTGATGAGGAAGAAGATGAAAACTATCATGTTGTACAGTTAGGCGGTTAAATGCTTAAAATAAATAAAATAATGTGGCAAAGGAAGGTTTAGAGTCCTGCAGTGTTCTGCTCATCTTTCAGAACTCATGCACTTTTTACATAAAGAACCATAGAGCACTTATATTTCATGGTGGACCCAGTCTGATTTTATAGCAATTTTGCGGGTAAACATGAACAGTAAGGCCGCTCAGATTTCATTGCTAAAAAGCCCTATCACTAAGTGGGACAGAGTACAGTCACGTGCAGCATAATGCCCATTCAGGCATGGTCCCATCGGATATGAGTTTCTGGTCCCATAAGGTTATAGTAGAGTTCAGAAAACCTGATCTGAGAACAGGACATAGCAAATGTAACTGGACGTAGTGAACGCAACAGATTCCCACACACAGCACATGTATCTCGTGCCTCTTGCACACAAAGCAATTCTGCTGCCAGGCATATAATGGTACAATATATAACCTACAGCAGATAACTCTTCATAGTCATAGTAAATGTTTATGTTACTGGCTTGTATATGTACTGCACTTTCTGTTGTTATTTTCATGGGAACTTTACTTACAAATAAAAAGTTTATCATATAACAGCATACACTTCCACTCATAGACAGTAGCATCTAAGCATGTTTATCGTGCAGCTCTTGAGTGTGGTAATGTTATCTCTCTGTTTAACTTTCTTTAGAAAATATTATCACGAAGTGCATCATGGCTCCCAAACACAGCAAAGTCATACTAGTGATAGCCGCAGCAAGACACAAAGGAGAAGCATCAATTTGGAAGCAAAACAAAAAGCACTCCATATAGCTTGGCTAAGTACATAAACACAGTGTCCGCAAATGTCCAAATCACCTAACATCCTGTTTCACAGAACATGTTGTGGACATGAAGCAATGCATGAATATATAGAGTAAAAGGAGTCCTCAGGTGATGCAAAAGGTTAATGGGCTCGGCTGCTAAAAGAAAGGTTGGAGGTTCAAGGGCCCCCAGAGGCACCTCAGAAGAAAGGTCTGGGGATCTAATTCTGAAAAAATCAGCTGTTGAAAACCCTGTGGAACACAGTTCTACTGTGACACATATGAAGTCACCATGAGTTGGTTGGAATCAACTCAAAGGCAACTGTTTTTGCTTGTTTGTTAATCGGGTAAACAATGCTCAAAAGAAGAGACAGCTGCTGATGTTACACCCTACCAGCAGTCAGTTCACCACAAAATTTAAGCTGCTTCTACTCACCCCGACCCTCCGCCCTGGGGCTGGATGTGTTCTCCTAGCTGAGCTTCTGACAGTTCCTGGAGCGGGCTGTGCATTCTGCTTCTGGCTCTCTGCATTTCAAGCTGAGACCTTAAATTCTCTGTAAAATCTTCCTTGACCCACCAATGTGCACGTACTTTATCACAACACTCATCATACAGTATTACACTTACTAGTTTGCTTGTCCCCATTAGCAGATTGCAAGCTTCTTCAAGACTGGACCTGGGTTTGGCATGTAGTGACACTCAAAAAATATTTCTTAAATGAGTATCTGTGTATATTGGCATTAAGTAGATTTGATTTTTTAATGCTAAAGATGTAGATAATATAGTTAAAACTACGTAATCGTTACACTTTGAACTTAGACTAAAATTAATTGGCAACTCCATTCCTACATACCCATTAGTGTTCCAGTGGATATTTCCAAAATAAACAAAGAACAGACAAGAGGGAAATCCTCATTCCCTAGGAACAATGTCAAGAAGCACATACATTACCTTAGGCAAGAGGTTTCAACTTGTAAAAATAAATCTTTGTGGATGTTTGATTATGAAATCTGAGAAACATGAGTCAGTTGTATCAGAGCCTGAAAAGTAGGGAAAGCATGTGATGGGAAACAATATTAAAGTCATCTTTTTTTTTAATTATATTTTTTGACATTTTCATTTTGCTCCATTTCAAAACTTTCATTGTGTTTGCCTACATTGGACAATTGTTTGAATTTATTGAATTTTGAATCACAAAAACTACTGTGAACTACTTAACGCTCCTACTAAATTTACCTTCCAGATGGATTTTTAAAAAATAACAATAATTTTTCATATTAATCTCTCTTCTTAATCCTCCAATAGAATTTTCTAATCTATTATTTAACTTCTAGTATTGTTTTCACTTTATTTCTGTATTGCTTTCTATAGAAGTTGAATGTTTCAAAACTTTTCTTGGTTGACACAAGCAAAATTGGGACCCTTTTCATAAAATTTCACCATGCTACTTAAAATCATTTATTCAAAATAAAACGTTGCTAGCAATAGTCACTGGAGAGGACTTGATTTATATGTCCTATATTGCTAGGTGTGCAGTCAGAAATAATTTAAATTAACATTTATCATGGTGTAACTTCCTCAAGTCAAAGATACCAACAGAGAAGCAAAGAGAGAGAGATCAGTGGTTCACAGTAGATGAGCAATTAAAAGATTATCTTTCTAATATTCAGTTGCCTTGTTTTCGTGAAGTTTGGCAGAACATTTCACAGTAGCAATAAGTGTCTGTAGTTTTTAATTTTCATGTTTATAACGTAGGTAGGACATCCATCCGATTTGTTGTAAGTAATCCAAGTTCAGCAAGTTCTTTATAAATTTAAAATGATACGCAACTAAACCAGGATTCTCTCTGGGCCTGATTTCTGGCTGACCTGATGGCGTCCTTCTCAGGGCTCAGAAAGAAGGCATGGCACCTGCTGTGATTTCCTCCCAGTGAAAGTCTCAACAACCATCTGGACACTCAACAGCCTCTTTCCAGGACAGCTGCCTATATCAGGTATTTTAACTATGATATATCAGAACCGTAAAGTTTGAAAATGGATGGAAAATATTTAAACTATCAATTCTTGCAGTCATTATTCTACCACATACAAAGACCCAGAAATCAATTTTTGGTGATGCGAAATACTGTGGCATGTCCAGGTGATGACATTTGTGTGTTTAGATCATGTTCCATTTTCCAAAGTTCTCCCCTTCTTCAACCAACTGCTGTGGTAGTTTTAAAATACATCTACAAATTCTTTGACAATACTTCCATCAGGAGATGGAATCTAATTCCCTCCCCCTTGAATTTGTTCTGCCCTTAGTGATGAGTAGAATGAGGTGGAAGCGATGCTCCATGAGTTCTAAAGCTAGTGCATAAAAGACATTACATTTTGAGTGTGTCGCTCTTTCTCTCAGGATGCTTTCTTAAGACCAGCCACCATATTGTGAGGAAGTTCCAGCCATGGGGAGAAGGCAAACATAAGTGTTCTGGCCATAAGCTCCAGCTAGAGCCCTGGTTGACAGCAAGGACCAACCAGATCCTTGTGACTGAGGGAGACTTCGGAACGACTCCAGCTCCAGGCATTCTCTGACTACTGCATGAGAAACACTGAAGAAAGACTTTGTGCAAGAACTATCAAGATGAGCCCAATCAATCCCAGAAACAGGAAAGATAATAATCATAATAAATTATGTTATTGTTTTACACCAGTATATTTGGTTTGGTTTGTTATACAGCTATAGATAACTAGAATGACTGTGATCTAGATTCTTCTGCCCAGCCAATATTTTACCGATACTGGTTATTCAGATTAGATTTATTGACCAATTCAATGGATAGCCTTCAGTTTGACATGGGCCCATTCTTCCCTTTGCCTTTTTGGCTTCTGTGACATTTTTCGATTGGGCATATCTTTCTATATCTCTGAGAATCACCTCATGGTCTACTTCCCTGGGTTCTTTGCCCTCTACTATAATGCTAGTTTTCTTCATATTTCTTTCCCTAATATTTTCTACAACCCACCAGGCACATGTGACAGGAAGATTCACAGGGACCTCAGACTCATTATTAAATTCTTTGTTTTTCCACCAAGTATTCATGTCCTGTCTTTTCATTTCTTTTAGAAATACCACCATGCAACCAGTGAGAAAATAAAACAAACCAAAACAGAAAGCTGAAGATCATATTTGTTCTTTCCTTGCACTCAGCATATCTAATATGCAAAATAATCTTACAACGTCACCCACTTCAGCGTAGTTAAGAGGTTGTTCTAAAATTGAAAGTTTACTTCATTGTATTTTCACCTAGCCCTGTTTTCTACAGGATGATGTCTAAATACTTAAAATTACATTTAATAATAACATTAAGTAACAATATTAAGTAAATTTATTTCCTTTGGTGCTAAAGTCTTTAGTCCCTAGAGCAGCTCTATGAAATAGATACTATTATAATGGATATAATATTAAATACCAGGTAATTACTAAAAAAAAAAAAAAAAAAAAAAATTTTTTTTTTTTTTTTAATTACCTGTCCACAACGTTTTGTTTTTATTTCACATCCCTGTTTTTGTTACTGTTGTTAGGTGCCATGGAGTTGATTCCGACTCATCATGACCCTATGTACAATAGAACAAAACATTACACAGTCCTGCACCATCATCACAGTCATTGCTGTTTGAGCCCATTGTTGCAGCTGCTGGGTCAATCCATCTCATCTAGGGTTTTCCCCTTTTTTGAAGCCCTTCAACCTTACCGATCATGATGTCCTTTTCCAAGGACTGGTCTCTTCTCATAATATGTCCAAAGTACATGAGACAAAGTCTCGCCATCCTCACTTCCAAGGAGCCATATGGCTGTACTTCTTCTAAGAAGACTTGTTTGATCTTCTGGAAGTCCATAGTATATTTAATATTTTTTGCCAATACCATAATTCAAAGACACCAATTCTTCTTTCAACAACATTCATCATCCAGCTTTTGCATACACATGAGGCTATCGAAAATATTATAGTTTGGACCAGGTGCACCTTAGCCCTCAAAATGGTGTCTTTGCTTTTCAACTCTTGAAAGAGATCTTTTACGCAGATTTGCCCAGTGCAATACCTCATTTGATTCCCAACTGCTGCTTCCATGGATGTTGATTGTCAATCCAGGCAAAATGCATTGATGATCCTTGACAATTTCAGTCTTTTCTCCATTTATCATAATGTTGCATATTGATCCAGTTGTGAGAAGTTTTGTTTCCTTAATGCTGAGATATAATTCATACTGAAGACTATGTGGTCTTTTATCTTCATCAGTAAGTGATTCAAGTTCTCTTTTTTTTCACTTTCAGCAAGCAAGGTTTTTTCATCTGCATATTGCAGGTTGTTAGTCTTCTTGCAATGTTGATGCCACATTCTTCTTCTTATTGGCCAGCTTCTCAGATTATTGGCTCAACACACAGATTGAATAAGTATGGTGAGAGGCTATAACCATGACACACACATTTCTTGATTTTAAACCACATGGTGTGCCCTTGTTCTGTTTGAACAATTGATGAGCACAATTAAGGGTTCTAGAATTCCCATTATTTACAATGTTATCAATAATTTGATATGATCCACACAATTGGATGCCTTTGCATAGTCAATATAACACAGATAAATACTTTTTGGTATTTTCTGCTTTTAGCCAAGATCAGTCTCACATCAGCAATGATATCCCTTGTTCCACTTCCATTTCTGAATACGGCTTGAATTTCTGACAGACTTATGTCAATGAGCAGCTGCAAGCGTTATTGATTTATATTCAGCAAATTTTCACTTGCATGTGATATTAATGATATTGTTTGATAATTTTTGTATTCTGTTGAATCACCTTTCTTTGAAATAGGCACAAATATGGATCTCTTATAGTTATAGGTTAGATAGCTGTTCTCAAATTTCTTGGCATGACAAGCTAGAGCTTCCAGCTTTACATCCTTTTGTTGAAACATCTCAAATGATCCTATAGCATCCTCACAGTCATTGTTATACTTGAGCCCATTGTTGCAGCCACTGTGTCAGTCCATCTCATTAAGGGTCTTCCATTTTTTTTTTTGCTGACCCTCAACTTTACCAAGCCTGATATCTTTCTTCTGGGACTTGTCCCTCCTGATAACATGTCCAAAGTACGTGAGGCAAAGTCTGACCATACTAATGAGCATTCTGGCTGTACTTCTTGCAACAGAGATTTGTTCATTCTTCTGGCAGTTCATGATATATTTAATATTCTGCACCATCACCATAATTCAAAGATGTCAATTCCTCTTCTGGTTTCTTTATTCATTGTCTGATTTTTGCATGAATGTAAGGTGATTCAAAATACCATGGCTTGTATCAGGCCTATATTAGTCCCCAAAGTGACATCTTTGCTTTCTAACACTTTAAAGAGGACTTTGCAGTAGATTTGCCCAACGCAATACATCATTTCACTTTTTGACCGCTGCTTCCATTGGTTGATTGTGGATCCAAGTAAAATGAAATCCTTGACAACTTCTATCTTTTCTCCATTTATTGTGATGTTGCTTATAAGTCCAGTTGTGAGGATTTTTGTTTTCTTGTTTTGCAAGCCATACTGAAGGCTGTAATCTTTGATCTTCAGTAAGTGCTTCAAGTCCTCTTTACTTTCAGCAAGTAAGGTTGTGTCATCTGCATAACACAGGTTGTTAATGAGTCTTCCTCCAATCCAGATGCCACATTCTTTTTCATATAGTCTGGCTTCTCAGCCTATTTGCTCAGCATACAGATCGATTAAGTATGGTGAAAGGATACAAGCCTGACACACACATTTCCTGACTTTAAAACCCACAGTATCCCCTTGTTCTGTTTGAATGACTGCCACTTGGTTTATGTACAGCTTCCTCATGAGCACAATTAAGTGTTCTGGAATTCACAATGTTATCCATAATTTGTTATGATCCACACAGTCGATTGCCTTTGTGTAGTCAATAAAACACAGTAAGCATCTTTATGGTATTCTCTGCTTTCATCCAAGATCCCTCTGACATCAGCAATGATATACCTCATTCCAGGATGTCGTCTGTATATAGCTTGAATTTCCGGATGTCCCTGACAATGTACTCCTGCAACAGCTTTGGAATGATCTTCAGTATTATTTTACTTGTGAGTGATATTAATGATATTGTCTGAAAATTTTAGAATTCTGTTGGATCACCTTTCTTTGGAATGAGTACAAATATGCATTTTTTACAGTCGGTTGGCCAGGTAGCTGTCTTCCAAATTTCTTGGCATAGACGAGTAAGCACTTTGAACACTACATCCATTTGTTGAAACGTCTCAATTGGTATTCCATCAATTCCTTGAGCCTTTTTTTTTGTCAGTGCCTTCAGTGAAGCTTGGACTTCATCCTCAGTATCATCGGTCATTGATCATATGCTACCTACTAAAGTGATTGAATGTCGACCAATTGCTTTTGGTACAGTGACTCTCTGTATATTCTTTTCATTTTTTCTTGACCTTTCCTGTGTTATTCAATATTTTCCTTGTAGAATTTATCAATATTGCAACTGGAGCCTTTAATTTTTTTTTTTTTTTTTAAGTCCTTTCAGCTTGAAAAATGTTGAGTGTGTTCTTCCCTTTTGGTTTTTTAACTCCAGGTCTTTGCTCATGTCATTATAATACTTTTCTAAGACTTCTTGAGCCACCCTTTGAAATCTTCTGTTCAGCTGTTTTACTTCATTTCTTCCTTTCGCTTTAGCTACTCTACATTCAAGGACAGGTTGCAGATTGTCTTCTGACATCCATTTTGGTCTTTTCTTTCTTTCCTGTCTTTTTAATGACCTATTTTCTTTCTTAATGTTGGATGTCCTTGATATCATCCCACGACTCATCTGGTGTTTGATCATTAGTGTTCAATGCTTCAAATCTATTCTTGAGATGGTCTTTAAATTCAGTTAGGATATATTCAAGGCCATGTTTTGCTCTTGTGGACTGTTTTAATTTTCTTCAGCTTTAACTTGAACTTGCATATGAGCTATTGATGGTTTGTTCCAGAGTCTGCCCCTGACCTTGTTCTGACTGATGATATTGAGCTTCTCCATCATCTCATTCCACAGATACAGTCAGTTTGATTCCTGTGTATTCCATTTGGTGAGATCAATGTGCATAGTCACCATTTATGTGGCTGAAAAAGGTATTTGCAATCAAGAAGTTGTTGGTCTTATAAAATTCTATCATGGATCTCTGATGTTGCATCTATCTTCAAAGCCATATTTTCCAATTACTGATTCTTCTTGGAGCCCTGGTGGTGCAGCGATTAACCAAAAAGTCAGTAGTTTGAATCCACCATCCGCTGCTTGGAAACCCTATGGGGTTGTTCTACTCTCTCCTATAAGGTTACTATGGGTCGGCATTGATAGAACAGTACCAGATTTGGTTTATTTATTTATTTTTGGATCCTTCTTCTTTGTTTCCAACTTTCACATTCCAATCACCAGTAATTATCAATGCATCTTGATTGCATGTTTGATCAATTTCAGATTGCAGAAATCGGTAATAATCTCCAATTCTTCATCTTTGGCATTAGTGGTTGGTGCATAAATTTGAATAACAGTCTTATTGCCTGGTTTTCCTTGTAGGTGTATGTATATTATCCTATCACTGACAACTTTGTACTTCGGGATGGATCTCGAAATGTTCTTTTTGATGATGATGTGACTCCATTTCTCTTCAATTTGTCATTCTTGGCATAGTAGATCATATATATGATTGTCCAATTCAAAATGGCTAACATCAGTCTATTTCATTTCACTAATGCCTAGGATATTGATCTTTATGCATTCCATTTCATTTTTGATGACTTCCAATTTTCCTAGACTCACATTTCATGCATTCCATGTTCCAATCATTAATGGATGTTTTCGACTATTTCTTCTCATTTTGAGTAGTGCCACCTCAGCAAACGAAGGTCTTGAAAGCTTTACTCTGTCCACATTATTAAGGCCGACTCTACTTTGACGAGGCAGCTCTTCCCCAGTAGTATTTTCAGTGCTCCATCTTCTGGCATTGTATCAGGCCATATTCCACTGCTATCCATAATGTTTTCCCTGGCCAATTTTTTTTTTCCAGAAGTAGATCACCAGGTCTTTCTTTTTAGTCTGTCTTAGTCTGGAAGCTCTGCTGAAACCTGTCCAACATGGGTGACCCTGCTGCTATTTGAAGTACTAGCAGCATAGCTTCAGCATCACAGCAACATTCGGGCCATCACAGTATGATAAACTGACAGATGCATGGTGATACACATCCCTATTACCTAGTATTGTGCAGGGCATGTAATACACATCTGATGAACGAACAAAGAAAGAAATGAATGAATGAATATGCCAGACTACAACTAGAATTTGGAGTGACAATTAAGATGTATAGGTTATGGACTTATTGATGAAAAATAAAGAACTGAGGAAATCATGAATAAATCAACTATTACAGTGTGGTCTTGCGATAAGTGTTATTTGCAGAGTGCTATCAGCACAACAGGGAGCCCTGGTGGTATAGTGGTTAAAGTTATTGACTGCTAACCAAAGGTTCAGCAGTTTGAAACTATCAGTGGCTCCTCAGGAGAAACATGTGGCAGTCTGCTTTCACAGAGATTTACACCCTTAGAAACCCTGTGGGGTCACTATGAGTTAGAATTGACTCAGTGGCAATGGGTTGAATAAGCACAACAGAAAAATATTAAAATTATGTTCACTATTATCTTTGACTCATAGTGACCCTATCGGACAGAGGAGAACTACCCTATAGGGTTTCCAAGGAGCCAACTTTTTGGTTAGCAGCTGAACTCTTAAGTTAGAATCAGCTCCATGGCAATAGGTTATTGTCTTTTAGGAAACTCTGGTGGTGTAGTTTTTAAGAGCTACAGTGCTAACCAAAAATATCAGCAGCTCAAATCCACCAGGTGCTCCTTGGATACTCTGTGGAGCAGTTCTACTCTGTCCTATAGGGTCACTATGAGTTGGAATCAATTTGATGGCAACGGGTTTGATTTTTTGGTTTACTGTCTTTGAAATATTTAAATTAAATTACTTAGTCCTGTTTACCAAATGCTAGGAAATGATTCATTTTTTTTTCCATCATATCTCTCAGCAGCCTTGTCCATCATCCTGAGCCAGCCCCCTTAATTCATAGTGACTTCCCTTCCCTCTCTATACACTGTGGGAATTATGCCCCAAGACTTCAGTCAGTCTCTGAAGGCACAATGCCCTAATCACTCTGTCTCAATCACCTTGCACCCCATCAAATATGTATCAGCCCAATTTTTCCTTTTCTTTACCACCAGATCAAGGGTCATTTCATTGCTGGAATAGAAGAAACAGTAACAGTCATTGAGTACTCCAGTTGCCCATCTATATTCCTTGGTCCCTTTGCATTAGGCATGAGCCATATGATTATTCCTAGCTATAAAATGTAAGTGGGGTAATATGTGTCCTTCTTGGATAAAACAAAGGAAAGTCTAGTTCTTTTTTTTTTTTTTTTTGTCACAGCAACTAAGAGGTGGGAGTAGAGCACGCATTTCATATGATACAGCAATTGGATGGTGACATTTCCATCAGTTTAGGTTCCTGAGAGAGTCCTAAAAAAATCATAGTCAAAATAAAAAACAATCTAAAGCCTTATTTCCTTCTGGTATTATCTGGCCACACACTTCTTGTTCCTTTTGAGACAATGACCTTATTTATTTGCTAGAAAGGTCCTAGGCACTTAAAGCCATTGAGGCAATTGATTATTCTTTATTTTGTACAAATTTCTCCTTTCATATTTTATTTCTAAGTCTAAACAGAAGATAAATTGCATGTTAAAAAGGTTTTCCATCTTTTGGTACATCTAAGTCAAAGCTAAAAAAATTGAAGAATTGGAATGTCTTTCCATTGCCAAGAATGGAATTCATTAACATTTAAAATACACTAATTCTATCGATCTGCTGCTGGAGAAAATTCTTTAAATTGTTGCTGCTTCTACCTCTGACATATAGGCAAGTAGGAAGCAAACCAAATCAGGAAGGGAAAATGTGATATTCATTGTGTTTAGGATGGAAGAAAGAGTGGGCAGTGTTTCCTTTTTTTTTTATCCTTTTTCTTTCTTTTCTCTCTCTCTCTTTTTTTTTTTTTTTTTGCTAAAACACTATTCTAAATTCGTCCTAGCTCCATTTTGTGCAGAACACATGATCAGCAGTAAAGAGACTACACATTTGTTCTCAGCTACATACCTGCTAAGAGAACCCAGACAAGTTTCAGCAGTGCTTTTAATGTCTGTGGAACTGACTGTTTAGCTCCATTAAGACTGATGACAAAGGAACTATTTTTGGTACCTCTAAGAAAGAAACATGCTGGAGTCTGTTATTTTCAGTAATCCTGCTGTTTGAGAAGAAAAGTACCAACAGAGCCATTTTTTTATCAAATAATACTAAATTCCTTTACCCCTATAGGGCTATTCTTTAGTCTATGCACTTGGCCGAAAGTGCAACACATGAAATATGAACAATGAATGCCTTCTTGTTGTCTCTTTCCAAAAAAAGGAATCAAGAGTGCAACATTCCTTTTGTAACTCTTTTTGTAATTTCCCAGATTACAAAGAAAAGAAGAAAAAAATGTCCTTAAGTGTTTAACAAGAATGTTATTTTAGTATCTCATCATGGGAAGTAAATTTAAGGACTTCATCCTTTCTAAGGCATCTAACAACAACATTCTCAATCTCTGCACCCTTAAACACAGAAACTTCTTTGCATATTCAAATTAAGGTTTCACTAACTTTAAGCAAGCTGGGAAAATGCCCCTATGATGTCAGAGTATTAAGAAGACTTTTCATAGACCATCCTGTGTACCTATAACTCAACAATGTTCGTTTAATAACAGTGGGCACTACTTGTGTCAGCCATTAGTGAAGAATGTGCAAGAAAGAACTCACAGGAATAATAACATGGCAAATAATAATAATATGATCTTGAGGGGGCCCAATCAGTCAATGAGAATAGGGTGAAACACAAAAAACCAAACCTGTTGCCATGGAGTCAATTCTGACTCATAGCGACCCTACAGGGCAAAGTGGAACTGCATCATAGGGTTTCCAAGGCTGTAAATTTTTACAGAAGCAGATTCCATCATCTTTCTCCTGTAGGGCAGCTGGTCAGCTCGAACTGCCAACCTTTCATTTAGCAGTCTCCCTCTTAACCATTGTGCCACCACGGTGAATACCTATTAAATCCCAGCACTATTCCACAAGATGAATGTGAGAGGCACAATGGAGATATAATTAAGATAACTTGGAGAATAATGTATGTCAATTCTGAGAACAGAAGTTCAAATATCTGCAAGATTTTAAATTTGGGTGGCTAATAGAATTTGGTGTTCTTAAAGAAAAAAGAATTAACAAAGCATACTTTAAAAAGATATAGTAGCTCAAGAAAATTGGAATATGTCAGATTAGGGAAGAGGAAATTGAGTGATAGGGAATAATAACAGTATTTAAAATATTTTTATAGTGTAACAGAAAATAAAATAAAACTTGGTAGATTTTTCCTGTTTCCACAGAAGAAAAATTTAAGAAGGGGAAAATTAAAGAATACAAACAAAAAAAACTAAAAACTGATTTTTTTCTAGCAAAATAATGAATTAGGAAGCTGTGGTAAGTACTGAATGCTTGTGTTCAAGCTAATTCTAGTGGTGTCTTAAGGGCTTGAGGAGAATTGCTTACGGTGGGAAGTATACATCATCCTTAACTACTTCCCGTACCTCATTTCTCTTGCTCAACTACCATATCCAATATATGCCTAACTGAACAGTTGCCATTGAGTCCCTTTTAATTCATGACAACACCATGAGTAAGTATGTCCTGTTAGTTCTATACATTTATGTATTAAACTAATGTTTAGTATGCACTGCACACCAAGTTAGGCATCTGGGTTATATTGGTGCAAAAGATAGAGATGTTCCCTGTTCTTATCAGAATTGCATTCTAGTGGAAAAGTGGGGTAGTAAATAGACAAGTTAGTATATAACATTATTCTAGATAATGATAACTGCTGTGAAGACAAAAAAATTTAAGCCAATAATTTAGACGGATGAGGGTGGCTATTTTAGACAAAGTTGTCAGAGATATCATCTCTGAGAATGTTACTAGAAGGCCTGGCTCTGAAAGAAAAGGTTACAGGTAGAAGAATCACCCAGAAATAAAGTTTGAAATTAGCTTGGCATGTTTGAGGAATGAGGAGAGTGTCACCGTAGCTGAGCAGAGTAAGTAATGGAGAGAGGTGTAGAGATCAGATTGGAGAGAGATAAAAAGGATCCGGCCATGTAGGGCCCGATGGATCATCAGAGAAAGCTGACTATTATTCTAACTGTGTTTGAAAGCCACTGTAGGACTTCAGGCAGAGAGTGAGGAGGAGGGGAAGGTTATGGTTCTGACTACTCTGACTGCTGTATGGCCAGTAGACTGGGGGCTTTGGGAAAAGGTGCAAAAGTGAGAACAGGGAGACTGATAAGAAAGCTTTTGTAATGATCTAGACAAAAGTACATGGTGGCTTTGATTTGAGCCATTGGAGCCTGCATAAGAATAAATATGGGCAGTAGAGCCAACACAAATGTTAAATTGATTGTATGTGAATGAAAAGTATGGCCAGGAGAAAGGTGATTAGGGTAAGAAAAGAATTCATAGCTATTTCAGGTATTTGCCTCCACCAACTAAGGGATATTAACAGAGATGAGGAAGAATGGAGGAGGAGTAGATTGTACTTATGGCAGGGATAGTGCAAATACAGCTCTCTTGGTTGTGTTAAGTTTCCAAAGCATATCAATATCCAAGTGGAAATGTAGTATGGCTGTATGTATATGTCTATATCTATATACCTGTGTCTGTATCTCTATATCTGTATCATCTATATACATACACATATATTTCCTATATTTGATAATTAAGAAATTGAGGCTCCAAATATATATCTGGTATCTGTGTTACTTGGGATTCTCCAGAGAAACAGGACCAACAACAAGTACAAACACACATATAGACAGAGGATAGATAGAGAGAGAGACAGACAGACAGAAATAGAAATATATATTTTTGTTGTTAGGTGCCATGAAGTCAGTTCCAACTCATAGCAACCTCATGTTCAACAGAATGAAACACTGCTCGGTTGTACGCCATCCTCACGATCGTCGTTATGGTTGATCCCATTGTTAAAGCCACTTTGTCAATCCATCTGGTTGAGGGTCTTGCTGTTTCTCACTGACCCTCTACTTTACCAAGTGTGATGTCTTTCTCCAAGGTCTGGTCCCTCCTGACAACACGGCCAAAGTGCTTGAGAAGGACTTGCCCCATTCTTGCTTCTAAGGAGCATTCTGGCTGTACTTCTGCCGAGACAGATTTGTTCATTCTTCTGGCAGTCCATGATATATTCAGTATTCTTCACCAACGCCATAATTCAAAGGCATCAATTCTTCTTCGGTTTTCTTTATTCATTATTCAGCGTTTGCATGCATATAAGGCAATTAAAAACACCAGGTGCAGTTTAGTCCTCAAAGTGACATCTCTGCTTTTCAAAACTTTGAAGAGGTCTTTTGCAGCAGATTTCCTCAATGAAACACATGTCATTTAATTTTTTCACCACTGCTTCCATGAGCCTTAATTGTGGATCTAAGTAAAATGAAATCCTTGACAACTTCTATCTTTCCTCCATTTGTAGTGATGTTGTTTATTGTTCCAGTTGTGAGGATTTGTGTTTTCTTTATGTTAAGGTGCAATCCATGCTGTAGGCTATAGTTCTGATTTTCATCAGTAAGTGCTTCAAGTCCTCTTCACTTAAAGCAAGTAAGGTTGTGTCATCTGCATATCGCAGGTTTTTTAAACAGTCTTCCTCCAATCCTGATGCTGTGTTCTTCTTCATACAGTCCAGCTCCTTGGATTATTTGCTCAGCATACAGATTGAGTAAGTATGGTGACAGGATAAAAAGTGAAGCACACCTTTCCTGACTTTAAACCATACAGTATCACTTTGATCTGTTTGAACCACTGCCCCTTGATCTATGTTCAGGTTCCTCAGGAACATATTTAAGTGTTCTGTAATTTCCATTCTTTGCAATGTTGCCCATAATTATCATGATCCATACAGTCCAATGCCTTTGCATAGTCAAGGAAACACAGGTAAATATCTTTCTGGTGTTCTCTGCTTTCAACCAAGATCCATCTGACATCAGCAATAACCCTTGTTCCACATCCTCTTCTGAATCCAGCTTCAACTTCTGGCAGTTCCTGTCGATGTAGTGCTCCAACCGCTTTTGAATGATCTTCAGCAAAATTTTACTTGTGTGTAATATTAATGATATTTGTTTGATAATTTTCACATTCTGTTGGATCACCTTTCTTTGGAATGGGCATAAATATGGATCTCTTCCAGTTGGTTGGTCAGATAACTGCCTTCCAAACTTCTTGGCATAGACAAGTAAGCACCTCCAGTATTGCATCTGATTGTTGAAATATCTCAATTGATGTTGCTTCAATTTCTGGAGCCTTTTTTTTCAGTGTTCCCTTCAGTGCAGCTTGGACTTCTTCCTTCTGCACCATTGGTTCTTGATCATATGTTACCTCCTGAAATGCTTGAACATCGACCAATTCTTTTTGGTACAGTGACTCTGTGTATTCCTTCCATCTTCTCTTCATGCTTCCTGAGCCATTCAATATTTTCCCTATAAAATCCTTCAACATTTAACTCGAGGCTTGGATTTTTTCTTCAGTTCTTGCAGCTTGACAAATGTGGACAGTGTTCTTCCCTTTCGATTTTCTAACCCCAGGACTTTCCACATTTCATTATAATACTTTATATTCTCGAGCTGCCCTTTGAAATCTCCTGTACAGCTCTTTTACTTCATCATTTTTTCCTTTCCCTTTAGCTACTCTACATTCAAGAACAAGTTTCAGAGTCTCTTCTGACATGCACTTTGGTCTTCTCTTTCTTTCTTGTCTTTTTAATAACATTTTATTTTCTTCATGTATGATGTCCTTGATGCCATCCCACAACTAGACTGGTCTTAGGTCATTAGGGTTCAATGAGTCAAATCTATTCTTGAGATGGTCTCTAAATTCAGGTGGGATATACTTGAGGTCATAGACTAGCTCTAATTTTCTTCAGCTTACAACTTGAACTTGCATATGAGTAATTGCAAGTCAGTCCTTGGTCTTTTTCTGACTGATGATATTGAGCTTCGCCATCGTCTCTTTCCACAGATGAAGTTGATTTGATTTCTGTGTATTTTATCTGGTGTGGTCAACGTGAACACACAGTCACCATTTATGTTGTTGATAAAAGGTATTTGCAGTGAAGAAATCACTGGTCTTGCAAAACTCTATGGTATGATCTCTGGCATTGCTTTTTTTTATCACCAAGGCAGTATTTTCCAACTACATATCCTTCTTCTTGGTTTTCATCTTTTGCATTCCAATCACCTGTAATTATCAATGTATCTTGACAGTACCAAAAATAAAACCAAACCCAATGCCTTCAAATCGATTCTGACTCATAGCAACCCTATAGGGCAGAATAGAACTGCCCCATGGAGTTTCCAAGGAGCGCCTGGCGGATTTCAACTGCTGACCCTTTGGTTAGCAGCTGTAGCACTTAACCACTACGCCACCAGGGTTTCCATCTTGACTGTAAGTTTGATTAATTTAAGACTGCAGAAGTGGGTAAAATCTTCAATTAAATTTGAATAATAGTCATATTAACTGGTTTTCCTTGTAGGCATATGAATATTATCCTATCGCCTACAGCATTGTGCTTCAGTATAGATCTAGAAATGGTCTTTTTGATGATGAACATGCTACATCATTCCTTTTCATTTTGTCATTCTCAGCATAGTAGACCTTGTGACTGTCTGATTCAAAATAGCCAATTCAAGTTCATTTCAGTTCACTAATGCCTAGGATATTGATATTTATAGTTTTGTTTTTGACAATTCCAATTTTCCTAGATTCTTACTTCACACATTCCGTATTCTGGTTATTAATGGATGTTTGCAACTGTTTCTTCTCATTCTGAATCATGCCACCTCAGCAAATGAAGGTCCTGAAAGTTTGACTCCATCCACGTTATTAAGGTTGACTCTACTTTGAGAAGGAGCTCTTCCCCAGTCATATTTTCAATGCCTTCTAACCTGCAGGGTTCATCTTCCTGCCCTATATCAGATAATGTTCCTCTGCTATTCATTAGGTTTTCACTGGCTAATTTTTTTTTCTGGATTAAGACTATAAGGTCCTTCTTCCCAGATTGTCTTAGCCTGCAAGCTCTGCTGAAACCTGTCCACTATGGGTGGCCTTGCTGGTATTTGAAATACCTGTGGCATAACTTCCAGCATCACGGCAACAAGCAGGCCAGCACACTATGACAAATTGACAGACATGTGAGGACAAATACATATATGTGTATGTATATGAGAGACAGAAAAGGAGATAGAGATTGATTTATTTTCAGGTTTGGCTCATGTTATTGCAGGGAATGGCAAGTCCAAAATCGGAAGTACAGATGGCAGGTTGGAAACTCCAGCAGACTTGAGTCTGAAATGCATAGACCAGGCAAGCTGGAAACTCTTGGGAGTATTTCTATGTTACGGTTTTAAGATAGAATCTTTCTCACCCTGGGAAACCTCAGTTTTTCGTTTTATGGCCTTCAACTGGCTGGATAGTGTTGTTGTCAGTTGCTGTCTAGCTGATTCCAAATCATTGTGACCTGTGTGTGTAGAATAGGACTGCTCCATAGTGTTTTCAGTGCTGTGAACTTTGGAGTTTGTTGTGAATGGGAACGATGAGAGTCAATAGCTTTTCGAAGGAGTTTTGTTGCAAGGAGAGCAGAGTCATGGCACAGTAGCTGAAGGAAAGCATATGACTAACAGAAGCGCTTATTTTGTTTTGAATTTCAAATGAGGTCCTGTCATTAGGCAATTATGAGGGATAAATTCATGATGCAGGTAATTAAAAGGAAAAATCATTAAAGTCCTTGAGTAGGCAAAAGCTTATGGCAAAGAGTATGGAGATCGGTAGCTACATGGCACGTGCATAAGGCAGTTTTCATCCGATTGCTTTAATTCTTACTCGTAAAAAGGAAGTTCTTTAAATGAGAAAGAGAAAAAATTTAAAAGGTTTATGGAGAAAAGGAAGCAAATTTACTAAAGAAATGTAATGGAACTGCTTGATAGTACTAAATGTTCATTTGATATTTGTGGTCTAAAATAAAGGGGAGACAATTCATTATGGTTGTATTACTTTTTTGTTGTTGTCATTTTATTTTCTTTTTTTTGTCAACAGTATAGGGATAAGGAGCCCTAGAGATACAGTGGCAAAGAGCTCCGCAGCTAATTAAAAGGTCTGCAATTCAAATCCACCAGCTGCTCCTTGGAAACCCTATGGGGCAGTTCTACTCTGTCCTATGAGGTCAAAGTGAGTCAGAATCAACTCGATGGCATTTTTTTTTTTAATAGGGATAAAGTTGATTGAAGAATGAAACCATCTGAGTTGAAGTTTTACCAGACCCCGTTCACACAAGAGAGAAATAAGAGGATTGAAGATGTTTGCAAAGAAGTGATTCTAATGATTATATTGATGATAATCTAAACTGGGTGGGGAGGTAATGAGGACTCAAAATAGGACATGGATATAGAAAAATGTGCAGCATTGTGGCAGGCATAATTCTAAGATTGCCCTCAGAATCTTTTTAAGCTGAAGTTATTTCCATGATACTATTCATGGCAAAAGACATTTTTTCAGATGTAATTAAGGTTACTAATCAGTTGATTTTAAGATATCTAGGTAGGCTTAGTTTAATCACATAAACACTGTTAAAGCAGGGAGTTTTCTTTGGCTGGTTGTAGAAATGGAAGTTCTAAAGTTTCCAAGCATGAGAAGGATTTGACATAACTCGGCTAACCATAAAATATAGGGAAATGAAGAGTGAGGAATGCAGGCAGCCTCCCAGACTTGATAATGGGCCCTGACTGAGAGCTAGCAAGGAAAAGGGAACCTCAGTACTACAAACACAAGAAACTGAATTCTGCTATGAGCTTAGAATTCTGAACAAGCTTGGAAATGGATTTTCCCCCAGAGTCTCCAGATAGGAGCCCCGTCCAGGTGACACTCTGAGTTCTGTCTTGTGAGGCCCTAAACAGAGAACTCAGTTGAGCTTGCTTGGATTTCTGATTCTGATCTACAGAACTATGAGCTCATAAATGGGTGTCGTTTAAAGCTGCTAAGTCTATGATACTTTGTTATGCAGACAGAGAAAAATAATACAAGGGTCAGTGGATTATAGATTTCATGGGAGTAGAAGAATTACTGGAAATAAATGGAGGAGGTATTCAGAATCAAATGCTTGAAATTAGAATTTTGGAGGTGGTGCAGTTATTGTTCATAAATCAGGCCTAAGGTATGATAATAAAATAGTGATATGGAGGTAAATTTGCAGGAAAAGATCATTTAGAATGTAGGAGGTAAAAAGAATACTGTTGTTATTGTTAGGTGCCTTTGAGTTGATTCTGATTCATAGTGACCTTATATAATAGAGTAGAACTGCCCCATAGGGTTTCCTAGGTTGTAATCTTTACGGGAGCTGATTAACAGTTCCTTTCTATCTAGGAGAGGCTAGTGGGTTTGAACTGCTGATCTTGCCATCAGCAGCAGAGTGTTGTGCCACCAGGGCTTCTTAAAATGAGCCCTACCTCCAAAAAGAGAGACACAGAGAGAGGATCTGGTATGAGTGATATGAGATGTTGAGTCTCTTTGTCCTACAATACTTCCTGGTGTCACCTCCCTACCCCAGCAGTTCCACCTGATTTTTATGGTTCCTGCTAGATATTCCACCTCCTGTGAAGACTTCAGTGTCTTCCCCTGCCCCTTCCCGAGATGTGCTTCCAGTGGGACTTACCAACTAATAAGTATCTGCCTTTACAAACATCTTGATAGAGGAACTGTATATTGTATCCCACTGATGCACAAATGCTTTACTAGTATTTTTTTTCCTGTAATTGCTTTGCCTTTCTAATTTTAAGCCAACATTTTATTAAGGTTGCAACATATTAATAAACATTCTAAATACCTAATTATTTATGTGTGTGAATTTATTTTTTTCCTACTTAAATTTAACTTGTCTTAGCTAAATCATTTACCTCACTTCAACAAAGCCTCACTGTGGCAGTTTTGTCAAAGTCTATTGTGGCTCTATTACAAACTAAGCCAGGTTTTCTGTGTTTATATTCTGTCACCTTAACTAGCACATTCTTAATATCATATAAACACTGGTATTATCCTTAATATAGAGATAACCTGGCTTAGACAGGTCAGCTTATTTCGCACTTTAGTAGAATCAAAGAGATTACATGTGGTTTGACAAAAAAATGAAGGCATACCTTGAATATTTGTTTTTCAAAGCATACCAAGCATATATTTTTGTGACTTTATATTAAAAACACACACACACACACACACACATTAAGGCAAATTTGATTGCAGAAATTAAAACTGTAATCCAAGTAAACATAAAAAAAAAGAACTATAGATAAATTTGAGTTTCACTACATTACCATTACAACTTTCATAACCATTTGAGCAAAAATTGGTGGTAATGTCTAGAAATAGACTACACAAAAAATGAAAGCGAATTCATTTTTGTCATGTGGTGAATTTTATAATCCAGAGTTCATATCTATAATTTTCTGTGCTGGTAGTACCTTACCTTGATCTCAACAGGGTTATTGTCTGTGAAATGATAAAAGGGTATAAAATAGAATTTCCCACTGAGACAAAGAAATGCCATTGAATGACTCTGAAAGGTGACATCTACTCTGAATTTTATTGTAAATATATATATCAGTTGGATTTGGTCTTACTTTCTCTAAGCCCCACTTTTCATAGGGTCATGTATCTGGAGCCCCTAGGCATTAGGTAACAGCATAGAGGTTCAGATATATTAGAAGCTCAGAACCTAACAAAGAGAGATACAGACGCACATATTCTTCTATGTTTCTATAGAAACATTCTTTTTGTTCCTTTTTTTATCTTGATTGAGTGACTTCAGTCCTTCAAATACAAATAAATCAAATACTTCGATTTACCCAAGAAGAAACTCTACTTGGTCTTTCCATTATTTTGTTCCTAGTGTTCATAATTAGGTGCATTGTTTTTTACTAAAATAATTTCAACAAAAATGAAATTACACTCACCCCTTCTATACACACACACATACACATGTTTTTCCAACCTTTGTGACTATCTTTTAAAAATGTTACAGTCATTTTTATATATCAAAAATTATGGACCTGCTGTTGTTAGTAGTGGTCCCCTTGAGTCAGTTCTGGCACATGGCCACACTAGGTAAAACAGAGCAAAACCCTGCCTGGTCCTGCTCCATCTTCACAATCGTTGCTGTGTTTGAGCCCATTGTTACAGCCACTATGTCAAACCAGCACCTTGAGGGTCTTCCTCTTTTTTGCTGATGCTCTATTTTACCAAGCCTATTGTCCTTTTCCAGCGGTTAGTCCCTCCTGATAACCGTGTCCAAAGTAGATAAGACAAAGTTTAGCCATCCTTGCTTCTAGGGAGCATTCTGGCCGTACTTCTTCCCAGACAGATTTGTTCTTCTGGCAGTTCATGGTATATTGGACATTCTTTCCCAACACCATAATTCAGAGACATCAAATCTTATTTATTCATTGCCCAGCTTTCCCAAGCATATGAGGCAATTGAAAATACCTTGGCTTGGGTCAGGTTCACCTTAGTCCTGAAAATGACATCTTTGGTTTTCAGTACTTGAAAGAGGTTTTTTGCAGTAGATTTGCCGAATGCAATGTGTCTTTTGTTTCTTGACTGTTACTTCCATCGGCATTGGTTGTGGATCCAAATAAAATGAAATCCTTGACAACTTCGATCTTTTCTGTTTATCATGATGTTCCTTATTGGTCTAGTTGTGAGGATTTTTGTTTTCTTTATGTTGAGCTGTAATCCATACTGAAGGCTATAGTCTTGGATCTTGATCAGTAAGTGCTTCAAGGCCTCTTCATTTTCAGCAAGCAAGGTTGTGTCATCTGCATGTCACAGGCTGTTAATGAGTCTTCCGCTAATTCTTATGCTGTATTCTTCTTCAGATAGTTCAGCTTCTCAACCTATTTGCTCAGCATACAGTTTGAATAAGTATGGTGAATAGATGCAGCCCTGACGTACATCTTTCCTGATTTGAAACCACACACTATACCTTTGTTCTGTTCAAACAACTGATAAGCACAATTAAGTGTTCTAGAATTTCCGTTTTTCACAATGGTATCCATAGTTTGTTGTGATTCACAAAGGTGAGTGCCTTTGCACAGTCAATAAAACACAGGTAAATATCTTTCTGGTATTTTCTGCTTTCAGGCAAGATCTATTTCACATCAGCAATGATATCCCTTATTCCATGTCCTCTTCTGAATCCAGTTTGAATTTCTGGACGTTTCCTGTTGATGTACTGCTGCAACCATTTTTGAATTATCTTTAGCAAATTTTCAGTTGCCAGTGATAATAGTGATATTGTTAGTTAATTTCCTAATTCTGATGGATCACCTTTCTTTGGAATGGGCACAAATATGGGTCTGTTTTAGTCGGTTGGCTAGATAGCTGTCTTCCAAATTTCTTGACATAGATGAGTGATTCCGGCAATGCATCTGTTTATTGAAACATCTCAATTGGTATTTCATCAATTCCTGGAGCCTTGTTTTTCACCAGTCCCTTAAGTATAGCTTGAACTCCTTTCTTCAATATGCTACCTCCTGAAATGTATGAATTTCAACCAAATCTTTTGGTACAGTGAGTCTGTGTATCCCTTCCACCTTCTTTTGATGCTTCCTGTATCATTCAATTTTTTGCACATAGAATCCTTCAACATTGCAACTTGAGGCTTGAATTTTTTCTTCAGTTCTTTCAGCTTGAGAAATGGTGAATGTGTTCTTTCCTTTTGGTTTTCTAATGCCAGGTCTTTGCACATTTCATTATAATACTTTGTTTTCCCAAGCCACCCTTTGAAATCTTTTGTTCAGCTCTTTTACTCCATCATTTCTTCCATTTGCTTTGACTACTCTATATCCAAGAGCAAGTTTCAGGGTCTCTTCTGACATCCATTTTGATCTTTTCTTTCTTTCCTGTCTTTTTAATGACCTTTTGTTTTCTTCATGTATGATGTCCTTGATATCATCCCACGAGTCATCTGGTGTTTGGTCATTAGTATTCAATATGTCAAAGCTATTCTTAGATTGTCTCTACATTGAAGTGAGATATACTCAAGGTTGTACTTTGGGTCTCGTGGACCTGTTTTAATTTTCTTCAGCTTCAGCTTGAACTTACATATGAACAATTGATGGTCTTTTCCTCAGTCACCCCTGGCCTTGCTCTGACTGATGATATTGAGTTTCCCCACTGTTTCTTTCCACACATGTAGTCGATTTGATTCCTGTGTATTCCATTCATGGAGGTCCACGTGTATAGTCAATGTCTATGTTGCTGAAAAATGGTACTAGCAATGAATAAGAATTTGGTCTTGTAAAACTCTATCATGCGATCTCCGGCATTGTTTCTATATTTTGCAACTACAGATCCTTCTCCTTTATTTCCAGTTTTCATACTCCAATCAATAGTAATTACCAATGCATCTAGATTGCCTGTTTGATCAATCTTAGACTGCAGAGAGTGGTAAAAACTTTGATTTCTTCATCGTTGGCCTTAGTGGTTTGTGCATAAATTTGAAAGTCTTGTTAACTGGTCTTCCTTGTAGGCATATGGATTTTATCCTATCACTGACAATGTTTTACTTTAGGATAGAGCTTGAAATATTCCTTTTTGACAGTGGATGCTACACGCTTCATCTTCTTTTTGTCACTCCTGGCATAGTAGATTGTGTGGCTGTCTGATTCACAATAGTCAATACCAGGCCATTTAAGCTCAATAATGCCTAGAATATCGATCTTTATGTGTTCCGTTTCATTTCTGATGACTTCCAATTTTTCTAATATCATACTTTGTACTTTCTACATTCCAATTAGTCATGGATTCTTGCAGCTGTTTCTTCTCATTTTGAGTTGTGCCACATCAGCAAACAAAGGTCCTGAAAACTTACTCCATCCACGTAATTAAGGTTGACTCTACTTTGGTAGCTCTTCCTCTGTTGAATTTTGAGTGCTTTCCAACCTGAGGGGCTCTTCTTCCAGCACTATATCAGACAGTGTTCTGCTGCAATTTATAAGGTTTTTTTTGAACAGTTTTTTAGAAGTAGACAACGTTTTACTTCAGGATAGATCATGAAATGTTCTTTTTTGATGATGAATGCTACACTCTTCATCTTCGTTTTGTTGTTCTTGGCATAGTAGATCATGTGACTTTCCAATTAATTGTTCATTCTTTGAGAATACCTTTTACCTTCCTTTAGTCTAGAAGTATTTATTGTGATTGTATAAAGAGAGACTTCTGTGTTAGGATATTTTTTCATCTGCTCAAACATGGTATAAGAAATGAAAGTTTCCTAAAGCACAACAATACTACTATATATTCAGTTTACGCAGAAGAAAAGCCCTCTTTCAACAATTTTATTTTTATTGTGGAAAATTGTTTTTTGACAGCAACTTGATTTTCCCTTGGAGAATTACTTCTCTTACCTTTAAATACAACTTTATTTACTCTAAAGTAGATGTCTTGTCCTCTTCGAGCTAAACATGTATATGACTTGAAACTTGAGAAAAATGACTTAATTTTGAAAATTAAAGCAAACTACCAAACGCTAATACCAAAAGCCAAACTGTTGCCATAGACTTGATTTCAACTCATAATGACCCTATAGAACAGAGTAGAAATGCCCTACAGGGTTTTCTTGTTGGTAATCTTTATGGAAGCAGACTGGAACACCTTTATCTTGCAAAGCATCTGGTGGGTTCAAACCACCAACAACATGCTATGAAAGGGATTATTCTAAGTCCCTTTAACTGGTAATATTCAGAGTTGACCTTATTCCTTCCTTTCTGAGGCTTTTTTTTGTTTGTTTAATTTGTTTGTTGTTGTTGTTTTCTTCTTTTATTTGCCATACACCATATATTTCCAATACATTCCAGTTTAATTGTTAGCAAAGTTTCTTTATGTTTCTTGCCATCAAAGAACTCTAATAGAAAAGTCCTTGTAGTTTGGTCAGGCCCCACTAGCACGATTTCTAGAAAGGCCTGTAGACCAACCTTAACTTCAGTTCTGCAGTTTTAGGCTAAGAAATTTATTTGAATAAGCCTGGAATTCTGACAGTGATAAATGAGATGAAATCCATTCCTACCTGAGCACACCGTGTTGACCCTGTCCACTATTATTATAGTTTATCTGATTATCATCATTTTGTATGATTACAGATTGATGGCTTACAACTGGCCCAAATAAAGTGGTCTCTTACACCTACCGGAGTATTAGCCTAAATGAAGAACTAACTGAACCAGGTTTTACTTATATTTAATATTACATATGATTTGATGGGAGAAAGTTGAGCTCCTAGATCTGATGTGTCATGCATTCACTCAGACATTCTTATACATAATTGTGCAACTCCTGATGATGATTTTGACGTAGTTTGGCTGTTGTGTAATGATATCATCTGGCAGTTATCTAATGCAGTTATTCTCCTTCATTTAGTAATATAATGTAATAGCCTCCATGATGTGATTTTAGCTGCTAATCAGAAAGCCAGCAGTTCAAATCCACCAGCTACTCCTTGGAAACCCTATGGAGCAGTTCTATTCTGTCCTTAGAGTCGATATACAGCTGCTATGAGTAGAATCAACCTGAGGGCAATGTATTAACATGCGTATGTTTTACTAATAATTTCAGACCCATTGACACTTCTTCATTACTAGGTCCAATCAGCATAATGTCATCAATGTAATGAAACAGTGTGGCATCTTGTGGAAGGGAAAGATGATAAAGTTCCCTGTGGATTAAATTATACATATGGCTGGAAAGTTGATATACTCTGAGGTAGGACAGTGAAGGTGTATCACTGGCCTTGCCAGCTGAAGAAAACTGCTTCCAGTGTTTCTTCTAAACTGGAATTGAGAAAAAGGCATTTGACAGATCAGTGTCTGCATACCAAGTACAAGGAGATGTGTTAATTTTCTGAAGCATTGAAACCAAATTTGGAACGGCAGCTGCAATTGGAGTCACCACGCAATTAAGTTTCTGGTAATACACTGTCATTCTCCAAGAGCCATCTGTTTTTTGCACAGGCCAAATAGGTGAGTTAAATGTGGATGTGGTGACAATAACCACCCCTGGATCCTTCAAGTCCTAGATGCTGGCAGTGATCTCTGCTTTCCCTCCAGTAATGAGGTATTACCTTTTGTTTACTATTTTCTTAGGTACAGGAAGTTCTAAAGACTTCAGCTTGGCTTTCCCTACCATAATAGCCCTTACTCCAAATGTCAGGGATTCAGTGTGGGGATTCTGCCAGTTGGTGAGTATATTGAGTCCAATTATCCGTTCTGGAACTGGGGAAATCACTACAGGATGGGCTTAGGGACCCACTGGACCCACTGTGAGATGAATTTGAGCTAAGACTCCATTAATAAGCTGGTCTCCATATGTGCCCATTCTGACTGGTGGGTCACAGTGATGTTTTGGGTCTCCTAGAATTAGTGTCAGTTCAGGGCCATTATCTAGTAATCCAAAAAAAATCTGATTATATCCTTATTCCCAGTGAACAGTCACTCTAGTAAAAGGCCATTGATCCTTTTTGAGGAAGGCTGGGAGAAAGAGTAATAATATAATTTTTAGCACTGTAGTGGGGTCTTTCCCCAAGGGGACCTGGCCTTTCCTTCAGCAAAAGGGATGTGGGTGTATAAACTGGCTCAAGTCTGGGAATTCATTGAGGGATCATGACTCTCTATTCTGTCAATTTGAGTTAAACTGTCATGCACTTGACCTTGAATTCCTCCACTTGAACAGATCTAGTCCCATCTATTTCACTCCTAGGAACACCATGACTAAGTAGCCAACTTCATAAGTCCATATGAATCAGGCTATTTTGATTATTGCTTTGACTCTGCTATTCACTATGGTAGCTACGCCCACCTCTTCTTTTTCAATCGAATGCTGCCACTTGGCCCCTACCACCACTGGGTCCAATCAGCCCCAATTCAGTTAGGTGTCTTAATTCAGTTAAGGAAGTCCCCACTGTCAAATCTGACTTACATAAAATAGCAATCACAGCAGTGTTCAAAGATGCAGGGGCTCCCTTCACTAACTTGTTTCTTACTGTTGTGGTGAGAGATGTGTCCTCTGGGCACAACGTGTCGGTCTGTGGGTCTAACCTGATAAATCCACTCTAACACACCAATTTCCCTAAGCCTTTGTATATCTTCTTCTACAGTATACCAAGGCAGACCTGGCACTTCGGCTCAATTTAGTGTAGGCCACTGCATAAGCCATGCTTCAATAACCCAAATAAATAAACTATTAGATCTTTTCCTAACCTCTAGAGGTCAAACATTGAGTGAGAAAATCTGTATTTAGTGGGCTTATGTCAACTTTCCTTGTACCATTATCTCACACCCTTAATAGCCATTCCCACACATATTCCCTAGGTTCTGTTTGCATATATTAGACAACTTAATCAGTTCTTCTGGTGTAAAAAAAAAAAAAATTTTTTTTTTTATAGTGTATTTCTTCCTGGGTCACACTGTACTTCAGGTTTTGGGCCTAGCTGGGACTTTAGTTATAGATCTAGAAGCAAAAATGGGTGGTGGGGATGTATTCTGAGACTATCCAACAATGTCTTGTAAGGCATTTGCCTCAGGCAATGGCCCAGGCAATTACTCAGATGCTTCCCCCAGCAATGACTCAGACGAAGGCTCTTCGGATACAGTAGGATTAATCTCATCAGATGATGGTGGAGGGTCTAATTGTTTTACTGGGAAGGTTGGCTTAGTCAACAAAGATGGAGTACTGTCTTCAAATGGGAGTAAGAGGGTTGATTCTGTTGGCAGGAGTGATTCAATGAATTGTCTATGTCTTGAATGACAGTGGTCACAGGGGATGTGTTGAGACAAGGTTGGATTTGGACATATTTTGAACATAGAAATATTGCCCTTCTCCAAAAGATTTAAAAAGTTAGAAATGTTTTTTGTTCTTTTCCAAAAATCCATTTTAAATCTAGGTCAGCGTATTTGGGGTGACTAGGGGAGGTAAGAGAAGCGAGGAAAAGAATAAGTTTAACAGTAAACTGCAATTGTAATGTTTATTTGATGAAGAAAATTTTGTGACTAAATTTTTTAAAGCTGACATAATTACTCAAAAATACATTCTTAATTTCTAGGTTTATTGGGCAGACCCTTGGTGATGCAAATGGTTAACATGGTCAGCTGCTAACCAAAATGTTGGAAGCTCAAGTTTACCCAGAGGTGTCTCAGAAGGAAGGCCTGATGGTTTCCTTCCAAAAAAAAAACCCTGTGGAGCACAGTTCTACTCTGACACACATGGGTCATCATGTGTTGGAATCCACTCAAAGGCATTTTTTTTTTTCTCACTGGACATCTAAAGGGTACACCAGGGAACAAATAAAATCTTAAATTTTACTTATTTTTTAAAAGCTACTTTGTTTTCTACAAATATCTTTTTAATGTTTTTTTTAAGAATATTAGATATTTACTTACTGAGACTACAGTATATGAAAAGTCAAATGTGTATATGTGTTTTAGCTGAGATTAAATAGCCTCTAATATGTTAGAAGGAAATTCCTGTTTTCCTTTTTCTACTTACTTACATTTCAAAATGAAGGTTAAACAGAGTTACAAATTATATGCACAAAGTTTCATCCATGAAAGTTACCTTTAGGTCATATATAATTAGCATATATTTGAAATCCCAGGGAGCATGTTCTCTATGATTTAAGAATTATTATTTTTTTAAATCACAGGCTTAAAAAACTCTAAAAGAAATGAATAACAATTATAATTTTAGCTCATCAAATATACTAAGAATTTAGTTGTTAATCTAATGAAGTCCTTGAATTGGGGGAAAATTTGTTATTACTTTTTTTTATAAAAAGAATCTTAAAATAACTAGGTACTAAGGCCTTCAAAATGCATTAACCAAACATTTTGCATTGAAGTAGATGTATCCCTATTCCCAGAACCATCAAATAAAAGGGAACTGTTAATTTTTGGCTACTTGCGTATAAATCTGCTTGAAGTCACCAATGGCGCAATGGCTAACCACTTAGCTGATAACCTAAATGTTGGCAGTTCCAACCCACCCACTGAATGGCTCCATCGGAGAAAGAACTGGAGATCTACTTCTGTAAAGATTCAAAAACCAAACCCACTGCCGTCGAGTTGATTCCGACTCATAGCAATCCCACAGGACAGAGTAGAACTGCCTGATAGAGTTTCCAAGGAGCACCTGGAGGATTCAAACTGCTGACCTCTTTGTTAGCAGCCGTAGAACTTAACCACTACTCCACCAGGGTTTCCCTATAAAGATTACAACCTAGAAAACCCTGTGGAACAGTTCTACTTTGTCATATAAGGTCACTATGAGTTGAAATCCACTCGATGGCACCTAACAACACGTTTCAGAGGAGCTTCCAGACTAAAATGAACTAGGAAGAAAAACCTGACAACCTACTTTCGAAAATCAGCCAGTGGAAACCCTAGAGATCACGATGGTCTGATCTGCAACCAATCACAGGGATGGCACAGGACTGGACAGTGTTTCCTTCCATTATGCACGGGGTCACCACGAGTAGGCACCACGAGTAGGGAGCCAACTTGACAGCAGCTAAGGAAAACAAAAACAAACTATATATATGTATATATATACTCAATTAGCTAAAAATTGTAGGACAGAAAATATTACCTGTCTTAGTCTTCTAGTGGTGCTATAACAGAAATACCATGAGTGGTTGGCTTTAACAAAGAGAAATTTATTCTCTCACAGTCTAAACCAAAAAACCAAACCCAGTGCCATCGAGTCGATTCCAACCCATAACGACCCTACACACAGTCTAGTGGGTTATAAATCCAAATTAACTGTGTCAGTTCCAGGGAATGGCTTCCTCTCTCTATTGGCTCCAGAGGAAGAGTCCTTGTTGCCAATCTTCCCCTGGTTGAGGAGCTTCTCAAGCATAGGGAACCCAAGTCTGAAGGAAGCACTGTGCTTCTGGTGCTTGCTTCCTAGGTGGTATGGGGTCTCCAACTCTCTGCTTGGTTCCATTTCCTTTTATCTCATGAGAGATAAAAGGTGGTGCAGGCCACACCCCAGGGAAACTCCCTTTACATTGGATCAGGGATGGGACCAAGTAAGAGTGTCACAATCCCACCCTAATCTTCTTTAACATAAAATTACAACCACAAAATGGAGGACAACCACAGAATACTTGGAATCATGGCCCAACCAAGTGAATACACACATTTCGGGGGGCATATAATTCAATCCATCGCACCACCATACCAAAATGAGAAAAAAATTCTCTAACAATATTTTTTTTAGTATTCCTTAATTGGGCAAAAAATCAAAAACCATGTATTTATTTAGTTGCTGTACACCTGGCCCTCTAAGTAATGAGGATTAGTCTTCAGCTCTCCTGTCCTATCCCACCTTTAGGGGCTAAACACATGGTCCCAGAACCCAATAAAAAACCCGTTGCCATCTAGTCAGTTCTGGCTCATAGTGACACTATAGGATGGACTAGAACTGTCCATAGGGTTCCCAAAGCTGTAATCTTTATGGAAGCAGACTGCCAAGTCTATCTCCTGCAGAGCAAAGGGTGGGTTTGAACTGCAGACCTTTAGGTTAGCAGCTAAGCTCTTAACCACTGCTTCTCCAGGTCTCCTTTTTTATGGTAGATAATGGAGGACCTATTCATGACCATTCCCAGAGAGAAGTATCATCCCCTCCTTTCAAGTACTGCAGCCATTCACTTCTGTCTTTCTTGTATTAGTTATCATTATCTACACATTTTGATTATCTTAATAACTAAAAATTATTAAATATTTATTAAGGTAATTGTTATTCGATAACATCTTATTTTTTTCTGTCAACTTCTCGTGAAAGAGAGAAAAACTAGTACCATTTGCCATGGAGTTCAATTCTAGCCCTCTCTCTCCTGCACCCCCACGCCATGTTTGCAATAAGTGTATGTCCTCAGGAAAACAAAATTCCACAAAGCTTCACATTTACAACTACCTCAAAAATGTGTTTTTAGAAAAATGTGAAACTTTGGATCATATTCTTAACTGATAACTCTACAGCCTAACCCAGAATTTTGAAAATATTCAGTCTTCCTGTTGAATAAGATGTCAAAATGGCTGGTCATGTGGCATAGTCAAAAGAATAACCTTACTCGACTATTAAGGGTTGAAACTGAACTAACAATTGTCGGGCTTGATGCTAGGAACACATATATGCATTTATTCACTGAATAATCACAAGAACTTTATGTGGTAGTGGAAATCGGTAGGAAAGCTAAAGCTCAGAAAGGTTACATGGTTGAAACTTCCAGGATATTAACTAGAAAACGAAGTTCAGCTCTATCTGACCTAGCAGCCTTTTCCTTACAACTGGCTATTTTCCATCAAAATTATATTTTATCCAACATGATAATCTGAAGAATTTGCTCCATTGGATGAGGAATCTGTGAAAATCCTTAAAAATCCCTCTTGCCTTCCATGTTTACTACCAGGTTTAGCACTGAATAACCATCCTCTGAATGAGACCGGTTGTATAAACATGCGAGCCAGTGTTATGTCTTGAAACTACTCACATTTCCCCTATCTGCTTCCATCCATCTTTTTGAAAGCCCTGTACAGTGCTCCTGTTCCCTAAACCATAATCATTCAGACCAAAACCACATACAGCAGGAGCTTAGCTTTGATTACAGATGTGCTGACCCAATTCAAAATGCTCAAACTCCAACTGCTTTGCTTCAAAAGAAACTGTATTAAACTTCAAGGGAAGTGCAATTTCAGCCATCTCTTTATCTAGTACGAAATGAAAACACATAGTAATGTACAGTTAGATTAAGAAAAGGGAATACTTCATTTAATTTTCTGGGAAAATGACCTGTGATCCTATGTTATGTTGAAGTTTCTAGAAAGTATTGTTTATCAGAGCTTAAGTGTAACTTTTTTTTTTTTAATTGCATTTACTAAAACTTTTTCAAAGCTTATGCCAAATCCAGCTATTAACATTGTAGGCTAAATTGTAACGATGAAATCAAAATCAATTATGCAATCTCAAAATGAATAGACTGCTCTATTCCTTGACAGGAAGTTTTTGTAGTAAAGTTCCCCAATCAGGTTGGAGAGAGAAAGAAGGAAAGAGACAGAGAGTGAAAGAGAGAGAAATAAAAGCAAATGATCTATCCTCCAATTAATGAAATAAAAAGGGCACAGTCTTTTGCCTATTTCCAACAGTAAACACTGTCGCTTAGATAACTTTAGTGTGCAAATAAGTGGAACTAAGAAAGTAATTGGAAAATGCTTCCAAGCTTATTTAGAGCAATTCTACTGTCATTTTTATTATTACTACTACCACCATCACTATTATTACTAATCCACCACTTTCCAAAACAGTTATTTTACACTTTTTGAATGGTGGACCACTAATGAGGAACAAAAGTTTACACAATCCAAAATCCATTTTTCCTAGAAAAAGAAATCAGAGAAACACATTAATAAGTCATATAGAAAGACACTTTGTTAAAAATAACGTCGAAGCTATTTTAATACTGAGAAAAAACATGATTCATGATTTCACCACTGCAATACATGATAAAGAGTAGTTAATGAAAACTGGTAAAACTTTTGATGAAAATATGCAAGATTACACTTCACACAATGGATTAACTGAGTCACAATAATTGCTTTGAAAATGCAGAGTGCATGTTATTTAAAATTGTAAGAGATAGAGGGAGATAGCTGTCATTTAAAACCCCAGCTCAACACAATTTGACACAACTATAACCTAACCAAGTGTCGTTTCTGAAACCTATTGGTATTCCCTTCATGTACATTGACCAGGAATCTCTGCATCCTGCCCCAGACTGGAGTAGTGGCCATACATGAGTAGAAGTGAATCAAAAACCTCCAAAAAAAATCTAGAAACATGTTAATTTTAGTTTGTGAATTCTGTTGTTAGGTGCTTTCAAGTTGGTTCTGACTCATAGTGACCTGACATACAATGGAACTAAACACTGCCCAGACCTGGACCATCCTCAAAATAGCTGCTGTGCTCGAGCCCATTGTTGGAGCCACTGTGTCAATCTATCTCACTGAGGGCCTTCTTTTTTGCTGATCCTCTACTGTAGCAAGCATAATATCCTTCTCCAGGGACAGACCCCTCCTGATAATATGTCCAAAGTATGTGAGACGAAGTCTTGCCATCCTTGCTTCAAAGGAGCATTCTGGTTGCACTTCCTCCAAGACAAATTTGTTCATTCTTTTGGCAGTCCATGGTATATTCACTATTCTTCACCAACACCATAATTCAAAGGCATCAATTCTTCTTTGGTCTTCTTTATTTATTGTCCAGTTTTTGCATGCACATGAGGCAATTGAAAACACCATGGCTTGGGTCAGGTGCACCTTAGTCCTTAAAGCGACATCTGTGCTTTTCAACCCTTGAAAAAGGTATTTTGCAGCTGATTTGCCCAGTGCAATACATTATTTGATTTCTTGACTACTGCTTCCATAGGCATTGATTGTGGATCCAAATAAAATGAGATGCAAATACCAAATTTTAATAAATCTTAATAACTCTACTTTTACTGTAAACATTAATAGCCTTCATCGTATGTAAAAAGAATATCAGTAGGCTTATGTTATTTGTTGACAACAAATACAGAAGGGTGAATTTGGGGCTATGATTTGACAGCAGTTTTGATGATTCTTGAAATACCATCCCAAGGAAGAGAGAAACTGTGCCTATTACCATTAACAGGGTAACTGAATTTTTGGGGAGTATTTGTAGCTGAGAATCAGATATCTCACAATGAAAATGAAACTTGCATATTATATTAATACCTTAAATCAAGCCATCTAATTATTTCAGGAAGTCACAGTCTGGAAATTCATTTTTAATGCAACTGCTGTAGCCATCTGATTTCTTAAAAATATCAAGTTCTCTCTGGACAGGGGAAGGAACTGGTGGCAGGCATGCTCTGATTCACTCTCCAATAGAAACCAGGCCCCTGGTGATTGGGTTTTGCTCCGGGCCTAGGCACTGTCCACTTGCTAAAAGGAATGGAGAAATTTCATTTGCAGGAAGTGACATGCAGGAATCAGAAATCAAACAAACAAATTATTGTGTCAATGTTAGAGTGTGCTAGAGAAAGCCATAGAGAGTTCCTGGGTGGTATAAACAGTTAACATGCCCAGTTTATAACCAAAAGTTTGAAGGTTCTAGTCTACAAAGAGGCACCTCAGAAAAAAAGCCTGGCAATCTATTCTAAAAATCTGCCACTGAGAACTCTAGGGAGCACAGTTCTACTCTGACACACACGAGGTCGCCATGAGTCAGGTCAGTATCTACTCCACAGCAACTAGGTTTTGTTTTTTTTTTTTTTTTTTAGTGAAAGACACAGGGCTGAGAAGCATAGGAGACAGAGGAACATTGAAATGTGTTAACTGCCAGAACAATTACAAAACACCAGCTTCAAAATACACTCAATGAAATGTAGGTAGACTCGAAAATGCTGACTCACACTTTCCTGGCCCTGGATGTCACATAACAGTAGTGTCCAAGCAACAGTAAGAGGGAAAGTAAAAAAGACCTGGGTTGTTAATCAGAAAAGTCTCAATTAACACATTCTTTCCTCTTCATGTTACCCAACTGTGATGGCTAGTTTTATGTCAACTTAACTAGACTGTGGTGGCCAGATTTTTGATCAAACACTAACCTAGATGTTGCTATGGTATGCTTACATGTGATTAACACTTAAATAAGTTAAGTTTAAGTAAAGCAGATTATCCTTCATTATATGGGTGGGCCTCATCCAATTAGTTCAAGACCTTAAGGGGAAAAACTAAGGTTTCCAGAGACAGAAGAATTCTGAATCAAGGCTGCAAATAGACATCCTGCCAGAATTTCTATCTGACCTATAGATTTTGGACTTACCAGCCTTCACAACTGTGTGAGTCAATTCCTTAAAATAGCTATCTATCAATCATCTCTCCATCCATCCATCCATCCATCCATCCATCCATCCATCCATCCATCCATCCATCCATCCATCATCTATCTATCTATCTATCTATCTATCTATCTATCTATCTATCTATCTATCTATCTATCTATCATCTATCTATCATCTATCTATCTATCATCTATCTATCTATCTATCTATCATCTATCTATCTATCATCTATCTATCATCTATCTATCTATCATCTATCTATCTATCTGTGTATCATCTATCTATGTATCATCTATCTATCTATCTATCTATCTATCTATCTATCTATCTATCTATCTATCTATCTATCTATCTATCTATCTATCATCTATGTATCATCTATTATAGTTCTGTTTCTCTGGAGAACCCTAAGATACCAACTTCCTCAGAAAAAAAAATTTAGTAAAAAATTTACTTAGGTGAACATTGATATTATGGGGGACATGTTTCACAAGTTTCCAGCTTAGCTGCTGCTCCTAAGAACATCTATCTAAGCAGGGACAGAAGACAGTTCAGAAGCAGGGTGGTTGTGAGCAGTGTGGGGTAGGGATGCAGAGGGAGGAAAAGAAACTTAAGCATTGTTTTGGCAAAGAAGTCCAAAGAAAAGGGGAGAGAAATTTCCACAGCTACAGTGAAATTTCACACATAAGTGTGAAATGTGGGATGGGGGAGGGGGGTTGAAAAATATCAGAAGAATATTTTTTTGAAGTTTTGGGGCATGTGAATGACTATGTAGCCCCTGGACACATGACTTCAGAATGGTCTGAAATAAACAGATTATTTCTTAAGGATGTTAGTTTTAGATTATAATTTTTTTTTTAACATGCTATTGGGCTGAGTCTGACTCTGAGGAGACCTGGCTTGACATGAATCACATGTTTCTATATTGATGAAGAGTTCATAACTAGATATTTCCATCCACAGTGTGATGGTTTTAAGGTTATTGTCAACCTGGGTGGGCCATGATTCTCATTGGTTTGGCAGTTATGTAATGTGGTAGTTATCCTCCATTTTGTGATATGATGTGATCACCTACGTGATGTGATCTGATGTGATGAGCCAATCAGTTGTAAAAGTAGTTTCCTCAGGGGTGTGGCCTGCATTCGATATATATGGATGTTCTGGAAAGCTCACAGGTTTTGCTCACTCTGGATACTGCATCTGGCTCATCATCATCTGACCTCTGGTTCATGGGACTCAAACCAGAGGCCTACTGTATTGCTTGCTGATCTTGGGTTCATCAGCCCCTGCAGCTATGTGAATCAGGAGACGCCTCCAACCTGACACCTGACCCATGTACTTGGGACTCGCCAGCCTCTACAACCTCATGAGCCATTCCCTTGAGATAAATTTTTCTCTCTTTATATATATGCATATATACATATATGAAAAATATCATTAATACCACATGAAAGTAAAATTTTGCTAAAGGTCGTTTAAAAGTGACTGCAGCAGTATATTGCAATATATCAGAAATTCAAGCTGGATTCAGAAGAGGATGTGGAACCAGGGATATTATTGCTGATGTCAGAAGGATCCTGGCTGTGTGGATCGTAATAAACTATGGATAACATTGTGAAGAATGGGGATTCCAGAATACTTTATTTTGCTCATGAGGAATATGTACATAGATCAAAAGGCAGTCGTTCAAATAGAAAAAGTGGATAACGCATGGTTTAAAGTCAGGAAAGATGTGTGTCAGCGTTGTGTCCTTTTGCCATACCTGTTCAATCTGTATGCTGAGCAGATAATCCGACAGGATGGACTGTATGAAGAAGAACGGGACATCAAGATTAGAGGAAGACTCATTAACAGCCTGTGTTATGCAGATGACACAACCCTGCTTGCTGAAAGTGCAGAGGACTTGAAGCACTTACTGATGAAGATCAAAGACCACAGCCTTCAGTATGGATTACACCTCAACATAAAGAAAACAAAAATCCTCACAACTGGACCAATGAGCAACAACATGATAAATGGAGAAAAGATTGAAGTTGTCAAGGATTTCATTTTACTTGGATCCACAGTAACACCCATGGAAGCAATAGTCAAGAAATCAAGAGAAGCATTGAAAGGCCTCTTTAAAATGTTGAAAAGCAAAGATGTCACCTTGAAGACTAAGGTGGGCATGACTCAAGCCTTGATATTTTTCAATCACATCCTATGCATGCAAAAGCTGGACAATGAATAAGGAAGACCGAAGGAGAATTGATGCCATGGACTGCCAAGAGAATGAAAAAATCTGTCTTGGAAGAAGTACAACCAAGAATGCTCCTTAGAAGCGAGGATGGCAAGACTGTGCCTTACATATTTTGGACATGCTACCAGGAGGAATCAGTCCCTGGAGAAGGACATCATGTTTGGTAGAGTACAGGGTCAGTGGAAAGGAGGATGACCCTCAATGAGATGGATTGACATAGTGGCTGCAACAATGGGCTTAAGCATAAGAACAATTGTGAGCACGGCAAAGGACCAGGCAGTGATTTGTTCTGTTGCACATAGGTTTGCTATGGGTCACAAGCATGGCACCTAACAACAACAACAACATTTACATATACGTATACATACATATACTCATACACGAACACACACACATATGTATAAACAAATCCGTTGCCATTGAGTTGATTCTGACTCACAGCTACCCTATAGGACACAGTAGAACTGCCCCATAGAGTTTCCTGGTGGATTCAAACTGCTGACCCTTTGGTTAGCCGCTGTACCGCTTAACCACTGCTCCACCAGGATTTCAAGTATTTATATATTATGTATATATGCTTCACTGGTTTTACTTCTCTAGAGAACTCAGCCTAAGACAGGTAGTAACAGCTAAGGTTTCTAAACTTAAACTCATCATCACCCTCTCCCCATTTCAACCAACCATATCAAATTTATTTATTTTGGTTAATGGCAGTGCTAATCTTCCAGCCCACCACCCGTCTGTCATTTTGTGGTACTGTGGTAACTTGGGTGTTGCTATGATGCTGGAAGCTATGGCATCAGTATTTCAATACCAGCAACAGGTTTCAATTGATTTTTCAAACTAAGACTAGGAGAAAGCCCTCGCAATCTACTTCTGAAAATTAGCTAATGAAAACTTTTTAAGTCACACAGAACATCGTCCAATATAGCGCTGAAAAATGAGCTCCCTAGGTCAGAAGGCACTATACTATGGCCTCAAAAATGGAGGCCTCTAACATAGCTATGAAGATGAAGGTTGTACAGGACTGGGCAATATTTTGTTCTCTCATAGATAAGGTCCCAATGAATTGGAGCCGATTTGATGGCAACTAATAACAATAATATTCTGGCAAAGGAAAAATGTCAACAGCTTCCTTGTATTCGCCTGAGAATTTCTAACTTATTAGTACTATTATCAGCAATGGAGGAAAAGAGAATTTATGAGGCCTTAGCATTGATTGAACATGATCTTCAATTCTGAATCCTGTAATAACCAAGATAAACAGTTTTTAACTGTGGTGTCTGACCTCTGATGCACAAGTTTCTCGGGTAACTAGTGTTACGGAATGTTGATATTGTATCACAGTCACATACCCCACCCCCATATAGCAACTTTAATACATTTAATTAACATAACATAGCCTTTTTTAAGAACAGTTTGATAAATTAAACCTGTTAAATATGTGTGCCAAAACTTTTACCCTTTGGCTAGAAATCCTCCAATTGTGCAAAGGCCTATCATTTGCAGATAATACCTCAAGATAGGAGATGTGAGTCAATATGAAATTCTTTAGATATTATACGACTGCCAGCTTACATTTAGGTCCAGGGCTCAGTTGTGCTGGATCTGTGATAATGAGGGGAAATAACCATCTTTGTTTAGTAGAACCACCTTTATTAGATGAAGGTTTATTTTTTAATTTCTGTGTCTTATTTTCTACCGTCTCTCTCTTTTGCTTTCCTTTACTCATTAGAGTTTCATTTTTGGTCCCCTTTAGGTTTTCTCAAGTTCAGTGAGACATCTCTCTTTTCTTTGACATGCTCCTGTATTTTCTATTTCACTAGTGGAAACAAGTTGTGGATTTGTGGGATTATGTCTTTTTTACATTTTCATTATCATCTTCATACTATTTTACAAGGAGTAACAATCACTATTCTCTTACCAAATATCATTTAAGTTTCAGAAGTTCTTAAATTTGAAATATAATGCTGTACAAAGAGAAATGCTCAATAATTCAAAATGCCCAAATTTGAATTCCAACCATACCTCTTAGTATCTATATTAGTTTCTGTGAGCCATTGTTCCCTCATCTGTAAAATGATGGTGATCACATCCACCTTGCCCCTCTTACAGGCTTCTTGTTAGAGTCCTTGTGACTACCTAAGGTTGTCAATCAATCTATAATTTTTTTCATAACCTGGATTATTGGGTTACTGTTGAAATCTGTTCTGATTTAGGAGTAGGGAGAAGCCGAAAGTGATATAAAAACTGAGAAGGGCAAACAAACCAGACTTACATTTAAACAAATTAGTCACAAACTCCAAGGCCATGGAAATATCAGTATAGGTATTTTCAGTACAAAGTTAGAAATATGTAAAAAAGGAACATAAGAAGAAAGGAAAAGATAAAGATACCAGAGTAAATAAATGGTAGATGGAAACTTTCCCACTTGAGGGTAAGTTTATTTATTTTTAGATTTGAAAAGCCATCATGATTGTGAGAAATATGGTTGTTAAGTATTGAAATGTGTCCCCCTAAAATAAGTGCTGCAAATTGTAACCCCTATACTTGTGGATGCAATCCCATCTGGGAATAGGGCATTCTTTGTTATGTTAATGAGATCACATCAGGGTTGGATGTATCTTAACCAATCCCTTTTGAGATATAAAAGCACAGATTAGGCACAGAAGCAAAGAACTACAAATAGAGAAAGATGGATACCATGTGGAAGTTCACTAAGGAACCAAGGAAGAGAAGCTGAAGGAGACAAGGATTTTCCCCCAGAGGGAGAGAGAGAGAGGGACAGAGAGAGATGCCACCATGAATTTAGACTTCTGGTCTCCTAAATGTGAGAAAAAAAATTTCTGTTGTTAAAGCCACCCTCTTTTGGTATTTCTGTTATAGCAGCACTATGAAACCAAGATGGTGAAATAAATTTTTACTGGAAAATGTAGAAGCAAGAAAACAAGGTTAATCTTCATATCATTATCAAAAGAGTCAATGACATTCTTTTTTTTTTTCCATTTTAGAGGCTATTTCAATTCCTAAATTACACAAAATGTACCCTACTTATTTTCAAACTAAAAACTCATTCATCAGTTTTATTAATTCTTATAACACAATGATAGGAAAATAGGTTTTATAAAATAACAGTTATAAAATTGTCAAAATAGCTTTTTCATTTGTGAGGTTAATACATGTTTTGATAATGACAGAGAGAGAGGCAGAGAAAGAGAAAAAAAGAGGCTTAATGTTTCCAGTTAAACCAGAAATCATAACAAAGATTGAGAAGTCAATAGTTCAGTGTGGAACTAACATTTGAAGTCAGTTCAGTAATCCATGTTGGTTGGTTTGTATTCTCTGAAATTAGCATCACTGGCAGCTGACATGTCACATATTTTAAAGTAACTGCAGCCAGAGAGGTTCTTAACTTCAGTAAAGGTATGGCTTTTAGCAAATCTTTTGCACTTGATCAATGATTGTTTTAAAATTACTATCTGGAGATAATCACCTTGTAGATCCATTAGAGTTTGGGCCTTTTTTCCTAACCGCTTTTAGAAATAGGATGGGCATCATATTAATCCTCCTTGGTATTTCATTAGTTTCATGTCAGTGTTTCATTAGTTATATCCTATTTCAATTGGTGTCAATGACACAAAGCTAATTTCTTGACACATACTTTTTTATGGTCCTCATAAATTGTGCCCGTTATAGAAAATGAGCTGAATTTTTTTACTGGTTCATTTTGATTGAATGATTATATTGAAATGATTCATTTTGTAATTGCTGCCAAGAAGATACTTTCACAGAAATGTGTATGTTTCGAAAGAAATAATTTGAGAATAATAAAAAAAATAATAAGAGGTGGGGCCAAGATGGCTGACTAGGTAGAAGCTACCTCGGATCCCCCTTGCAAAAAAGACTTGGAAAAACAAGTGAATCGATCACATACGTGACAATCTACGAATGCTGACCATCAAACACAGATCTAAAGAGTTGACCTGAGTGACAGAGGAGCGAAAAGCTGCCCCCCGAAGCAGCCACTGCCTCTGGAACCAGAGTCCCACTCCACACTCTTGAGCCCTTGCGGTTCCCTGGTGCCGAGTGCCAGGGCTGAGTGGGCTTGCTGAGGCAGGGCAGGCACAGGACACAGCCCTAACCCCTCACCGCCTGGGGTAACCTCGGTAGAGACTCAGCCAGTGCAAGCAGGCTGCACACTGACGTGGCTAACAAGAGAATGAGCAACCACGGGGAAGCAGTGACTGTTTTCAGAGCCTGGAGCCAGCATCCTAGTCAGAAAACCTTGGCGAAAGGCTTTGGACTGGGCGCAGGGGAGATGAGCATGGCATCCTGAGATGGCGCAAACACAGGAGGCAGCCCTAGCTTCCTGAAGTGACCTGGGGGAAGCCCAGCCAGTGCATGCAGGCAGCGCAGTGACGCAGCTGACAGGAGAAGTCACCAGGAGGCAGCGACTAGTTTTGGAGCCTGGAGTGCAGCGTCCCAGCCAGGGAATCTTGGCGCTGGGCTTTAGACTGGGAGCAGAGGAACTGACCATGGCTTCTGAGACAGCACAAGTACAGGACACGGGCTTGACGCTCGTGGGCAATCTCGATCCAGCCAGAGCACACAGGCTACACGCCCCTAGGGAATCTCAGATAAAACAGTCATCACCAAGCAAGATAAGTAACTTAGTCTATATTCCTAGGTGCTACTCTCTATCTATCTGATCCCTCCCCTCCCTTCCCAGGTGGCTTCATTAACATTGGAATTTCCTGGGCCAGGGAGCTAAGTGCTCTGTGGGTTTGGTTTTGTTTTTGTTTTTTTGTCTTTTCCTAACCCATTTTCCTGGCTTGAGAGAAGCAGCTACAAAAAACACAGGGATCAAAAATCCTTTCCTGACTTCCCGAAATTGGACTAAAAATACAGAACCAGCTCCAGTCAAGCATATGAGATCCACAGTCTTGGGCTTTCATCCCTACAGGAAACAAGGTGGCTATTATAATGCAAAGGCAATTCTGATAGGGATCTGACTGTAATTGTTTTAGCAGATTACTGGAAAGACGAGTTTTCCAGGTCTGATATCTCTACCTATTAAACAGAGCCCTCACTGACCCACAAAGTGGAACTGAGGGCTGAAGCTCCACCCAACCCACCTAGCCTCCTGCCAGGGGTCTGAGGATAGTGACACCTACTGATCTGTAGAGGTACATGCATTGGGTGCCTAAGGTAAAGCTGTAGAGCCCACCCACCAAAGTGCTTTAGGAATAGAGACACGCCTACCTCACTGCCACTTGGGGGAAGCCTGTCAGCTTCCTGCCCCCCCTGGAATGTGACCCCCTGCTGCTACTAGAATCTGGCGCACACAACTATCACCACTACTACTCTAAATGAATAGGTGACAGTCTACCCCACACACTTGGTGACCCAAAATCAGATTCTACTCAAGAATAGTGAATGGACTCTTAGGCTTATATATCTGGTAACAGCCCAAACCAGCTGGTAATAGGACATAAGTGATTCAAAGGCTACAACAATCAAGACAGTGTGATCTAGTAGCCCATCAACATATATTGAAAGAAAACAAAACAAGAGTCAGTGAGCAAATATAAAATAAATCATTACAATATCTTGAAGATGGCTCAGAGACAGCAGTTGATAGCAAACTACATAAAGAAGCAGACCATGATTACTTCTACAACTCTGCAAATTAAAGAATCAAAATCTTTCCCAAATGAGGATACAATCCTGGAATTGCCAGATGCAGAATATAAAAAACTAACATACAGAATGCTTCAAAACATCAGGGATGACCTCAGAAATGAAATAAGGCAATCTACAGAAAAAGTCAAGGAACACACTGATAAAGCAGTTGAAGAAATCAAAATGATTATCCAAGAACACAGTGGAAAAATTAATAAGTTGCAAGAATCCATAGAGAGACAGCATTCAGAAATCCAAAAGATTAACAATAAAATTACAGAATTAGACAACTCAATAGAAAGTCAGAGGAGCAGAATGCAGTTGGAGGAGTTGGAATGGAGTTGGAAGATAAGGCAATTGACACAAATATAGTTTAAGAAAAGTCAGATAAAATAATTAAAAAAAATGAAAAAAAACCTAAGAATCATGTGGGACTCTATCAACAAGAATAACTTGTGTGTGATTGGAGGTCCAGAGCAGGGAGGGATAACAGAAAATACAGAGAGAATAGTTGAAGATCTGTTGGCAGAAAACTTCCCTGACATCATGAAAGACGAAAGGATATCTCTCCAAGATGCTCATCGAACCCTATTTAAGATTGATCCAAAAAGAAAATCACCAAGACATACTGTCATCAAACTTGCCAAAACCAAAGATAAAGAGAAAATTTTAAAAGCACCCAGAGAGAAAAGAAAGGTCTCCTACAAAGGAGAATCAATAAGAATAAGTTCAGACTACTCAGCAGAAACCATGCAGTCAAGAAGGCAATGGGATGACATATAAAGAGCACTGAAGGAGAAAAACTGCCAGCCAAGGATCATATATCCAGCAAAATTCTTTCTCAAATATGAAGGTGAAATTAAAATATTTACAGATAAACACAAGCTTAGAGAATTTGCAAAAACCAAACCAAAACTAAAGGAATACTAAAGGAAACTGTTTGGTCAGAAAATCAATAATATCAGGTACCAACACAACACAAGATCACAGAACAAAACATCCTGATATCAATTCAAAAAGGAAATCACAAAAACAAATTAAGATTAATTTTAAAAAGAAAAAAATGCACAAAACAGGGAATCGTTGAAGTCATTATGTAAAAGATCACAATAATCAATGAGGGACTAAATACAGGAAGCATAGAACTGCCATATGAAGAGGGATACAAGGCAATATAGGACAATACAAGTTAGGTTTTTACTTAGAAAAATAGGGGTAAATATTAAGGTAACCACAAAGAGGTATAACAATCCCATAACTCAAAATAAAAACTAAGAAAAACATAATGACTCAGCAAATATAAATTCAACTACTATGAAAATGAGGATCTCACAATTTACAAAGAGAAACTTCTCGGCACAAAAAAGTAAGTGGAAAAATGAAATTGTCAACAACACACACAAAAAGGCATCAAAGTGACAGCACTAAACACATACTTATCTATAATTACCCTGAATGTAAATGGACTGAATGCACCAATAAAGAGACGGAGAGTCTCAGACTGAATAAAGAAACACGATCCGCCTATATGCTGCCTACAAGAGACACACCTTAGACTTAGAGACACAAACAAACTAAAACTCAAAGGACAGAAAAAAATATATCAAGCAAACAACAATCAAAAAAGAGAAGGAGTAGCAATATTAATTTCTGACAAAATAGGCTTTAAATTTAAATCCACCACAAAGGATAAAGAAGGACACTACATAATGATTAAAGAGACAATTGACCAGGAAGATATAACCATATTAAATATTTATGCACCCAATGACAGGACTGCAAGATACATAAAACAAACTTTAACAGAACTGAAAAGTGAGATAGACACCTCCACAATTATAGTAGGAGACTTCAACACACCACTTTTGGAGAAGGAGAGGACTTCCAGTAAGAAGCTCAATAGACACATGAAAGACCTAATTGCTACAATCAACCAACTTGACCTCACAGACTTATACAGAACACTCCACCCAACAGCTGCAAAGTACACTTTTTTTTTCTAGTGCACATAGAACATTCTCTAGAATAGATCACATATTAGGTCATAAAACAAATGTTTGCAGAATCCAAAACATTGAAATATTACAAAGCATCTTCTCAGACCACAAGGCCATAAGTGGAAATCAATAACAGAAAAATTAGGGAAAGGAAATCAAATACTTGGAAACTGAACAATACCCTGCTCAAAAAAGACTGGGTTATACAAGACCCAGAAGAGGGAATAAAGAAATTCATAGAATGCAATAAGAATGAAAACACTTCCCATCAAAAACTCTAAGACACAGCAAAAGCAGTGCTCAGAGGCCAATTTATATCGATAAATGCACACAAACAGAAAGAAGAAAGAGCCAATATCAGAGAACTGTCCCTACAACTTGAACAAAGAGAAAGCGAGCAACAAAAGAATCCATCAGGCACCAGAAGAAAACAAATAATAAAAATTAGAGCTGAACTAAACGAATTAGAGAACAAAAAAACAATTGAAAGAATTAACAAAGCCAAAAGCTGGTTCTTTGAAAAAATTAACAAAATTCATAAACCATTGGCCAGACTGAATAAAGAAATACGAAAAAGAAACAAATAACCCAAATAAGAAACAAGATGGGCCACAACACAACAGACCCAACTGAAATTAAAAGAATCGTATCAGATTATTACGAAAAATTGTACTCTAACAAATTTGCAAACCTAGAAGAAATGGATGAATTCCTGGAAAAACACTACCTATCTAAACTAATACAATCAGAAGTACAACAATTAATAGACCCATAACAAAAAAGAGATTGAAAGGTAATCAAAAAACTCGCAACAAAAAAAAAGCCCTGGCCTGGACGGCTTCACTGCAGAGTTCCACCACACTTTCATAGAATAGTTAACACCACTACTACTAAAGGTATTTCAAACATAGAAAATGATGGAATACTTCCTAACTCATTCTATGAAGCCACCATCTCCCTGATACCAAAACCAGGTAAAGACATCACAAAAAAGAAAATTACAGACCTATATCCCTCATGAACATAGAGGCAAAAATCCTCAACAAAATTCTAGCCAATAGAATTCAGCAGCATATCAAAAAAATAATCCAGCACAACCAAGTGCGATGTATACCAGGTATGAAAGGTTGGTTTAATATTAGAAAAACCATTAATGTAATCCACCATATAAATAAAACAAATGACAAAAACCACATGATCTTATCAATTGATGCAGAAAAGACATTTGACAAAGTCCAACACCCATTCATGATAAAAATTCTCAGCAAAATAGGAATTGAAGGAAAATTCCTCAACATAATAAAGGGCATCTATACAAAGCCAACAGCCAACATCATTCTAAATGGAGAAAGCCTGAATGCATTTCCCTTGAGAACGGGAACCAGACAAGGATGCCCTTTAACACCGCTCTTATTCAACATTGTGCTAGAGGTCCTAGCCAGAGCAATTAGGCTAGACAAAGAAATAAAGGGCATCCGGATTGGCAAGGAAGCAGTAAAATTATCCCTATTTGCAGATGACATGATCTTATACACAGAAAACCCTAAGGAATCCTCCAGAAAACTACTGAAACTTATAGAAGAGTTCGGCAGAGTCTCAGCATACAAGATAAACATACAAAAATCACTTGGATTCCTCTACATCAACAAAAAGAACATCAAAGAGGAAATCACCAAATCCATACCATTCACAGTAGCCCCCAAGAAGATGAAATACTTAGGAATAAATCTTACCAAAGATGTAAAAGACCTATACAAAGAAAACTTCAAAGTACTACTGCAAGAAACTAAAAGGGACCTACATAAGTGGAAAAACATACCTTGCTCATGGATAGGAAGACTTAACATAGTAAAAATGTCTATTCTACCAAAGCCATCTATACATACAATGCACTTCTGATCCAAATTCCAATGGCATTTTTTAATGTGATGGAGAAACAAATCACCAACTTCATATGGAAGGGAAAGAGGTCCCAGATAAGTAAAGCATTACTGAAAGAGAAGAAGAATGTGGGAGGCCTCACTCTACCTGATTTCAGAACCTATTAGACAGCCACAGTAGTCAAAACAGCTTGGGACTGGTACAACAACAGGCACATAGACCAATGGAACAGAATTGAGAACCCAGATACAAATCCATCCATATATGAGCAGCTGATATTTGACAAAGGCCCAGTGTCAGTTAATTGGGGAAAAGATAGTCTTTTTAACACATGGTGCTGGCATAACTGGATATCCATTTGCAAAAAAATGAAACAGGACCCATACCTCACACCATGCACAAAAACTAACTCCAAGTGGATCAAAGACCTAAACATAAAGACTAAAATGATAAAGATCATGGAAGAAAAAATAGGGACAATGTTAGGAGCCCTAATACAAGACATAAACAAAATACAAAACATTACTAAAAATGATGAAGAGAAACCAGATAACTGGGAGCTCCTAAAAATCAAACACCTATGCTCATCAAAAACTTAACCAAAAGAGTAAAAAGACTCCCTACAGATCGGGGGAAAAAATTTTCAGTTATGACATCTCCAACCAGTGCCTGATCTCTAAAATCTATATGATTCTGTTAAAACTCAACCACAAAAAGACAAACAACCCAATCAAAAATTGGACAAAGGATATGAACACACACTTCACTAAAGAAGATATTCAGGCAGCTAACAGATACATGAGAAAATGCTCTCGATCATTACCCATTAGAGAAATGCAAAATAAAACTACGATGAGATTCCATCTCACTCCAACAAGGTTGGCATTAATCCAAAAAACAGAAAATAATAGATGTTGGAGAGGCTGCGAAGAGATTGGAACTCTTATACACTGCTGGTGGGAATGTCAAATGGTACAACCACTTTGGAAATCTATCTGGCGTTTTCTTAAAAAGTTAGAAATAGAACTACCATACAACCCAGAAATCCCACTCCTCAGAATATACCTAGAGAAATAAGAGCCTTTACACGAACAGATATATGCACACCCATGTTTATTGCAGCACTGTTTACAATAGCAAAAAGCTGGAAGCAACCAAGGTGTCCACCGACGGATGAATGGTTAAATAAATTTTGATATATTCACACAATGGAATACTACACATCGATAAAGAACAGTGACGAATCTGTGAAACATTTCATAACATGGAGGAACCTAGAAGGCATTACGCTGAGTGAAATTAGATGCAAAAGGACAAATATTGTATTGAGTAAGACCACTATTATAAGATCTTGAGAAATATTATAAACTGAGAAGAACACATTCTTTTGTGGTTATGAGGGGGGGAGGGTGGGAGGGTGGGAGAGGGTTATTTACTGATTAGTTAGTAGATAAGAACTACTTTAGGTAAAGGGGAGGACAATACTCAATACAGGGACGGTCAGCTTAACTGGATTGGACCAAAAGCAAAGAAGTTTCCAGGATAAACTGAATGCTTCCAAGGTCAGCGGCACAAGGGCAGGGGTTTGGGGACTATGGCTTAAGGGGACTTCTAAGTCAATTGGCAAAATAATTCTATTATGAAAACATTCTGCATCCCACTTTGAAGTGTGGCATCTGGGGTCTTAAATGCTAACAAGCGGCCATCTAAGATGCATCAATTGTACTCAACCCACCTGGATCAAAGGAGAATGAAGAACACCAAGGTCACACGATAACTATGAGCCCAAGAGACAGAAAGGGCCACATGAACCAGAGACTTACATCATCCTGAGACCAGAAGAACTAGATGGTGCCCAGCCACAACCGATGACTGCCCTGACAGGGAGCACAACAGAGAACCCCTGAGGGAGCAGGAGATCAGTGGGATGCAGACCCCAAATTCTCATAAAAAGACCATACTTAATGGTCTGACTGAGACTAGAAGAATCCCGGCGGTCATGGTCCCCAAACCTTCTGTTGGCCCAGGACAGGAACCATTCCCGAAGACAACTCGTCAGACATGGAAGGGACTGGACGATGGGTAGGAGAGAGATGCTGAGGAAGAGTGAGCTACTTGTATCAGGTGGACACTTGAGACTGTGTTGGCATCTCCTGTCTGGAGGGGAGATGAGAGGGTAGAGGGTGGCAAAACAGTCATGAAAGGAGAGACTGGAAGGAGGGAGTGGGCTGACTCATTAGGGGGGAGAGTAAATGGGAGTATGTAGTAAGGTGTATATACGTTTATATGTGACAGACTGACTTGATTTGTAAACTTTCACTTTAAGCACAATAAAAATTATTAAAAAAAAAAAAGAGGCCAACATGGCACCATAGGCAGAAGCACCATGCCATCCCTCCACAGCAAAAACCCAAACCTAAGTAAAACAGGGTCAAAAGTCAATCCTGGAACCTGAAGTGTCAAATGAAGAGATAAAGAACTCACCCAAGCACTGAATGGAATAAGAAACTGACAGAGAACAGAGAGAGTAGAGATACTTGCTGAAGGTCCCGCTAATGCAGCACGGACCCACCATCTTGAACTCTTGTCAGGCATCAGCAGACAGGGAATACAGGAAAGCAGCTTCATGGAGCAACCAGCAGGAGACAGAACACCCAGTAACCAGCAATACATGCTTTCCTACCCCCCATTCTCTCCCTGCTACTCTATCTCTGAGCTTCCTGGCTGGCTGCAGTGGCTCAGCTGGCCAGGAATTGCAGAGTCAGTGCTGCTTGGATTCGCCCCACCCATATTGGAGATGGGCAGACAGGGAGTACTAGAAAGCAGATTCAGGAAGTTTCCAGCAGGAGACAGAGCACCTGGTAACAAGCGATATACGCTTTCCTAACCCCCACTTCTTCCTCCCTGCCTTCTCTGGTTCACACCAGCCACAGTCTCCTGCCTGGGAGGCAATTGTTTTGGCCTCAGGCTGCTTGGATTCACCCTGCCCACACTGGCCAGGGCCCTGAGCTGGTGTTGGTTCTTTCTGTCTCTTTTGGTTTCTTCTGTGCATCCTACCACCTCCCCTTTCTTTCTCTGGAACAACATCTGTCTCCGTGTGGCATCTTTGCTTCTTGAAAGGCTGTGAAGCCACGCTCAACCGGGGAACCACTCCCCCAGCCCATGACACCCTGCTTGTGGGATCCCTGGTTTTTTTTTTATTATTATTTTGCTTTGTTCTGTTTTGTTTTGCTCCATTTGCTTTATCGTCCTTTTGCAGCTTGGGAACCCTTTCTAACCAGGCTGGACCGCAAGGCTTAGGAGCTACTCCTCCAATCTGCACAGCCACATAGGTGGGGTCCCTGGGGGCATTCCTTTCTTTTTTTTCCCCCCTCTTTCTTTTCTCTCTCTTTTTGCCTTTCTTTCTCCACTTCTCAGTTTTCATATGTCTACACTTATCTTCTTTCCCTGTTTCCTGAATACCTGGTGCTGTGTGACATCTATCCCCCCTCTAGCCAGGGAATACTATGCAGCCTGGAAGACAATTCCTCAGTCCTAACAGCCCCACCGGTGGGATTCTGGAACTCCTGGGGGCTTTTCTTTCATTTTCCAAATTTTTATCTAGTTATTATTTCTTTCTTTTTCCTTTTTTTTTTTTTTCTTTTCTCCACTTTTTGGTTTCTCGTCTATCCACTCCAATGGCAAGCTCCCTCAGTATTCTTTTTCTTTTCTTTATTTGTTTGCTTGTTGTTTTTGGGTCCTGTTTCTCTCTCCTATTTCACATACCCCTATTATCTCCATACTTCACAAGCTCCCACCTCTTTCCTGCCTACCTACACCATGCACTCAGTTTCATACCCCTGAGCAGCACAGGCACTGCCTACTGGAATCTGCCAGGACTGATTCCTGGCCCGAGCTGCTGGCCCTAGGACATGACACAAACGACCCATCCCAGCCTCTCCTCTTCGTCTGAATCTGCCCTGCTGCACCATAGCTGAAAGACTGGCCCTTGTCATTGGACAAGGAGGTGAAAAGTACTGTGACTACAGACAAGAAAACAACAAAGAATGCACAGCCTGCCTGCTCAGACATAACCAAATAAAACAAAAAATCCAGACGAAACAAACAAATCAACAATCAAGAAACAAAGAAAATTACTACTGAATGTCCCAAAGACACCAGACAATATCAAAACATATAAAAAAAAAAAAAATAGGACCGCATGGTTGTAGTAGGCATCAAAATAAAACAGCAGATGACTTTCCAGTAGAAAAAAAGGCACTAGAACTACCTGACATGGAATTCAAATCTCTAATATTCAGAGCAGTCCAATAGTTGAAGCAAAGAGCAGACAAAAGTGAGGAAAAAATAGGTAAAACTATGGAAAAGGCAAATAAATTCATGGAAAATTCAGACAAAAAATGGAACAATTCAAGAAAATAATACGGGAATAAAACATCAAAATAAATTCACAACTAGAAATCATTCAAAAACAACAAGTAAAAATCCAAACGATAAACAAGATTTCAGAAATGGACAGTGACATAGAAGGGCTGAAGAGTAGATTTGAAATGATGGAAGGCAGAATCAGTAAAATTGAAGACAAACACTTGGTACAAATCTGTTTGAGAAAAAGGGACAAAGAAAAATGAAACCCTGAGAATTATGTGGGATACAATCAAAAGCAAAAATTTGCAAGCAATCGGAGTTCCAGAAGAGGAGGAAAAAAAAACGGAAAACACAGAGAGGATTATTGAAGAATTGCTGAAAGAAAACTTCTCTAATATCATGTATGATGAACAGCTGACCATCAAAGAAGCTCAACGAACCCCATATAGCATAGACCACAAAAGAAACACAAGGCATCTCATAATTACACTCTCTAAAACCAAAAACAAAGAAAAAAATCCTGCAAGCAGCTTGAGAAAAACAAAAAAGTCACATACAGAGGAGAAACAATAAGACTAAGCTCTGGTTATTTTGAAGAAACCATGCAGGCAAGAAGGCAATGGGATGACATATATAAAACCTTGAAAGAAAAAAAATTGCCAACCAAGAATAATATATCCTGCAAAAGTTTCATTCATTTCCAGATAAACAGAAATTAAGGGACTATGTAAAAACCAAACCAAATTTACAAGAATTATTAAAGGAAGTCCTTCAGTCTGAGAACAAACAACGTCAGACCACAGCCTAAACCTGGGATGCAAGATTGCACCAACTAGATGCCAACCTAAGAAATGAACTCCCAAGGACTATCCAAAACCAAAAAAGTTGCAACAGGGAACCAGAGAGGTTAATCTGTAAATGACAACAATGCCAGAACAATAAAAGAAGGAATAAATGGCATAAGTATAGAACTTTCTAATGGAGAGGAAGGCAAGGTGATATCGAGAAATAATAGAATGGTTGAAACCTAGGAAGATAAGGGTAAATTCCAAAGCAGCCACAAAGAAAGATAAAAAATCTACTTATTAAAATAAAGAAGAAAAACGTAAAATCTCCATAGAAACAAAAGGAATGAAAAAGAAATCCACAAAAGGAACTCAGCACAGGAGAGTAAGAAGAACAAAGATAATGTTAGCACCAGAGAAAAAGCACTACAAAATGACAGCAATAAACTCACACCTATCTATAATTACACTGAATATGTAAATGACCTAAATTACCCCATAAAGAGACAGAATGGATAAAAATCAGGATCGATCAATATGCTGTCTACAATGACGTGAGTTTATTAAAAATCAAAGGATGGAAAAAAAATGTATCAAGAAAATAACTACCAAAAAAGAGCAGGAGTGGCAATACTAATCTCAGGTAAAATGAACTTTAAAACAAAATCCATCATAAAAGACGAAGAAGGGCACTACATAATGACAATTTTTTTTTTTTTTTCATGAAGATCCATCATGAAGACTTAACCATAATAAATATGTACGCATCCATGACGGGGCTCCAGAATACATAAAACAAACTCTAACGGCACTGAAAACAGAAATTGACAGTTCCACCATAATAGTAGGAAACTTCAACAGACCACTCTCAGTAAAGGACAGAACATCTGGAAAGAAACTCAGCAAAGATACAGAAGGGCTAAAGAGCACAATCGGCCAACTTGACCTCATAGACATATATAGAACACTCCAGCCAACAGCCGCAAAGTAGGCATTATTTTCCAATGCACATGGAGCTTTCCCCAGAATAGACCACATTTTAGGCCATAGAGCAACCATCAACAAAATCCAAAACATTGAGATAAAACAACGTATCTTCTCTGACCACAATGCCACCAAAGCAGAAATTAACATCAGGAAGATCAAGGAAAAAAAAAATCAATTACATGGAAACTGAATAACATCCTGCTTAAAAACCACTGGGTAATAGAATAAATCAAAGATGGAATCAAAAAGTCCCTAGATTCAAACAAGAATTAAAACACATCATACCAAAACCACTGCGACCGAGCAAAGTCAGTCCTCAGAGGTCAATTTGTAGCACTAGATGCACACACCAAAAAAGAAGACAGGGACAAAATCAAAACACTAGTTACACAACTTGAAAAAATAGAAAGAGAACAGCAAAAGAAGCCCACAGCCACCAGAAGAAAGGAAATAATAAAGATCAGAGCAGAAATAAATGAAATAGAGACTATAAAAACAATAGAAAGAATAACAAAACAAAAAGTTGGTTCTTTGGAAAAATCAACAAAATCGATAAACTACTGGCCAAACTGACAAAAGAAAAATAGGAGAGAACACAAATAACCCAAATAAGGAATGAAATGGGGGACATTACAACATACCCAACTGAAATAAAAAGGATCATAACAGAGTATTATGAAAAACTATACTCCAACAAATTTGAAAACCTAGAGGAAATGGACAAATTTCTAGAAATACACGACCTTTCTATAATACAAAATGATGCTGAAAATCTGAACAGACTCATAACAAGAGAAGAGCTTGACAAGGTAATAAAAGCCCAACAACAACAAAAAAGCCCTGGGCCTGGTGGCTTCACTGGAGAATTATACCAAACATTCAGAGAAGTGCTTACACCAGTACTAATCAAACTATTTCAGAACATAGAAAAGGAAACGATACTTCCAACTTCATTCTATGAATAACCCTAATACCAAAATCAGGCAGACACCACAAAAAAGAAAATTACAGGTCAATATTTCTTGTGAATATAGATGAAAAATTCTCAAAAAAAATTCTAGCCAATAGAATTCAGCATTATATAAAAAAAAAATACGCCATGGCCAAGTAGCGTTCATGCCAGGTATGCAAGGATGGTTTAACATTAGAAAATCAATCAACGTAATCTACCACATAAATAAAAGGAAAGAAAAGAATCACATGATCATCTCAATCAACACAGAAAAGGCATTCGACAAAGTCCAACACAAATTCTTGATAAAAACTCTCAAAAAAAATAGGTTTAGAAAAGAAATTTGTCAACATAATAAAGGCCATCAAAAGCAATGGCCAATGTTGTTCTCAATGGAGAGAAGCTAAAAACATTACCCTTGAGAACAGGAGCAAGACAAGGATGCCCTTTATCACCACTCCTGTTTAACATTGTGTTGAAAGTCTTAGCTAGAGCAATAATGCAAGAAACAGAAATAAAGGGCATCCAATTTGGTAATGAAGAAGTTAAACTGTCCCTATTTGTGGATGATGTGATACTAAGAAAATCCAAAGGGCTCGATGAGAGAACTACTTGAACTAATAGAAAGATTCAGTAGTATTGCAGGATACAAGATAAACATAAAAAATCACTTGGATTCCTGTACAACAATAAAGAAAAGAGTAAACAGGAAATCAGAAAAACAGTACCATTTATAATAGCCCCTAAAAAAATAAAATACTTGGGAATAAATCTAACCCGGGATGTGAAAGACCGATACAAAACTCTACTACAAGTAACCAAAAGAGATCTACACAAATGGAAAAACATACCATGCTCATGATAGGTAGACTCAACATTGTAAAAATGACAATTCTACCCAAAGCAACTTACAAATACAATCCAATACCAATCCAAATACCAAAAATGTTCTTTAAAGAGATGGAAACACTTACATTAACTTTATATGGAAAGGAAAGAAGCCTTGGATAAAGGCATTACTGAATAATAAAGTAGGAGGGCTCACACTACCTAACCTCAGAAAGTAATATACAGCTACAGTAGTCAAAACAGCCTGGTACTGGTACAATGACAGACACATTGGCCAGATGTAAACCAGATGTAAATCCATCCACCTATGGTTACCTGATCTTCGACAAGGGCCCAAAGTCCATCAAATGGGGAAAAGAGTCTTTTCAACAAATGGTGCTGGCAAAACTGGATGTCTATCTGAAAAAAAAAATGAAACAGGACCCATACCTCACACCATATACAAAAACAAACTCAAAGTGGATCAAAGACCTAAATATAAAGCCAAAAACCATGAAGCTTATAGAAGAAAAGATAGGATCAATACTAGAGGCCCTAATACATGGCATTAACAGGATACAAATCACAACCAACAACACACAAGCTCCAGAGGATAAGCTAGATAACTGGGATCTTCTAAATATTAAACGCTTATGCTTACCAAAAGACTTCACTAAAAGAGTAAAAACAGAAATTGCAGATTGGGAAAAAAAAATGGGGGGTAATACAAATCAGACAAAGGTCTAATCTCTAAAATCTATAAGAAAATCTAACACCTCTACAAAAAAAAGACAAATAATCCAATTAAAAAATGGGCAAAGGAAATGAACAGATGCTTCACCAAAGAAGACATTCAAGTAGCCAACAGACACATGAGGAAATGCTCACAATCTGTAGCCATCAGAGAAATGTAAATCAAAACCACAATGAGATACCATCTCACCCTGGCTTTACTGGCACGAATCAATAAAACAGAAAACAACAAATGTTGGAGAGGGTGCGAGGAGATTGGAACTCTTATGCGTTGCTGGTGGGAGTGGAAAATGATACAACCTTTTCAGAAAACGATATGATGCTTCCTTAGAAAGCTAGAAATAGAAATACCATTTGATCCAGCAATCCCACTCTTGGGAATATATCCTAGAGAAATAAGAGTCATCATACCCATGTTCACTGAAGCATTGTTCACAACAGCAAAAAGATGGAAGCAATCTAGATGCCCAGCAACAGACGAATGGATAAACAAACTGTGGTACATACACACAAAGGAATATTATGCAATGCTAAAGAACAATGATGAACCTGTGAAGCATCTCATAACATGGATGCATCTGGAGGACATTATGCTGAATGAAATAAGTCAATCACAAAAGGACAAATATTGTATGAGACCACTGCTGTAAAAACTCATGAAAAAGTTTACATACAAAAAGAATATTTGGGAGGGGGGAAGATGGCTGACTAGGTAGATGTTACCTCGGATCCCTCTTGCAACAAAGACTCAGAAAAACAAGTGAATCGATCACATACATGACAATCTACAAACCCTGAACACCAAACACAGATTTAAAGAGTTGACCTGAGTGACAGAGACGGAGAACGAACAACTACGGGGAAGCAGCGACTGTTTTCAGAGCCTGGAGCCAGCGTCCCAGTCAGGTAACCCTGGCGCCGGGCTTAGCACTGGGCGCAGGGGAGCTGAACACAACAGCTTGTGATGGCGCAAACACGGGGTGCAGCCCTACCCCCCTGAACTGACCCCGGGAGAGGACCCAGACAGTCCTTGCGGGCGGCGTGGCGACGCTGCTGGTGGGAGGAGAAGTCCCCAGGAGGCAGTGACTGGTTTTGGAGCTGGGAGTGCAGAGTCCCAGCTGGGGAACCTTGGCGCCGGGCTTTGGACTGGGCATAGGGGGGCGGAACATGGCATCCGGTCATGGCACAAACACGGGGCGCAGCCCTACTCCCCCCAAACTAACCCCGGGAGGGGGCCCAGCCAGTCTGTGGGCGCGGCGCAGCTACGCGGCTGGCGGGACGAGAAGTACCTGGGAGGCAGCAACTGATTTTCGAGCCAGGAGTGCAGCGTCCCAGCAGGCGAACCTTGACGCTGGGCTTTGGACTGGCAGCAGAGGATCTGACCGCAGCTTCAGCGGGCCAGACCCTCAGGGACAATCTCCACACAGCCAGCACACATAGGCAACACGACCCTCAGGAATCTTAAATAAAATAGTCATCCCAAGCAAGATAGCAACTTTGGATATATTATGGGGTGCTACTCTCTCCTGTTTTTCTGAACCCTCCCCTCCTCTTCCCAGGCGGCTTCATTAACATTGGAATTTCCTGAGCCAGAGGGAGAACGGCTCCGGCTCCCCGGCTTTGCTTTTCCCTTTTTTTTTTTTTTTTTGGTCTTTTCCTAACCCATTCTTCCGGCCTGAGAGAAGCAACCACAAAAAAACCAGGGACCAAAAATCCTTCCCTAATTGGACTAAAAACACAGGACCAGCTACAGCCAAGCATATATGATCCAAATCTCGGGCTTTCATCCTTACATGGAACAAGGTGGCTGTTATAATGCAAAGGCAGTTCTAATAGGGATCTGACTGCATTTTTTTTAGCGGATTTTCTGGAAAAACAAGTTTCCCAGGTCTGATATCCCTGCTTATTCAACAGAGCCTTAACTGACCCACAACAGGGAACTGAGGGCTGAAGCTCCCCCCAGACCACCTAGCCTCTTGCCTTAGGGGTCTAAGGAGGGTGACACCTACCAATCAGTAGAGGTACTTCCATTGGGGGCCTAAGGTACAGCTGCAGAGCCCTCCCACCAAGGTGCTTTAGAAATAGAGATACACCTACCTCACTGACACTTGGGGGAAGCCTGTCAGTATCCTGCCCCCCCTGGAGTGTGAACCCCAGCTGCTAATAGAATCTGTTGCACACAACTATCACCACTACTTCTCGAGGTGGATAGGTGTTAGGGTGCAGCACACACTTGATGACCCAAAATCAGATTCTACTCAAGAATAGTGAATAGACTCAGGCATATATACCTGGCAACAGCCCAAACCAGCTGGTAATAGGTTATAAGTAAGTCAAGCACTACAACAATCAAGACAGCATGATCTAGTAGCCCACCCACGTACATTGAAAGAAAACTAAACAAGATAAGACTCAGTGAGCAATTACAGAATAAATCACTACTATATTAGTGATGGCTCGGAGACAGCAGTCGATATCAAACCACGTGAAGAAGCAGACCATGACAGCTTCTACAAACCCCCAAACAAAAGAATCAAAATCTTTCCCAAATGAAGATACAATCCTGGAATTATCAGATACAGAATATAAAAAACTAATTTACGGAAAGCTTCAAGACATCAGGGATGACCTCAGAAATGAAATAAGGCAAACTGCAGAAAAAGCCAAGGAACACACTGATAAAACAGTTGAAGAACTCAAAAAGATTATTCAAGAACACAGCGGAAAAATTAATAAGTTGCAAGAATCCATAGAGAGACAGCATACAGAAATCCCAAAGATTAACAATAAAATTACAGAATTAGACAGCACAATAGGAAGTCAGAGGAGCAGACTCGAGCAATTAGAATGCAGAATGGGAAATTCGGAGGACCAGGGAATTAACACCAACATAGCTGAAAAAAAAATCAGAAAAAGAATTAAAAAAAAGGAGGAAACCCTAAGAATCATGTGGGACTCTATCAAGAAGGATAACTTGCGTGTGATTGGGGTCCCAGAACACGGAGGGATAACAGAAAACACAGAGAGAATAGCTGAAGATCTGCTGACAGAAAACTTCCCTGACATCATGAAAGATGAAAGGATATCTATCCAAGATGCTCATCGAACCCCATTTAAGATTGATCCAAAAAGAAAAACACCAAGACATATTATCATCAAACTTGCCAAAACCAAAGATAAAGAGAAAATTTTAAAAGCAGCCAGGGATAAAAGAAAGGTCTCCTACAATGGAGAATCAATAAGTTCAGACAACTCAGCAGAAACCATGCAGTCAAGAAGGCAATGGGATGACATATATAGAGCACTGAAGGAGAAAAACTGCCAGCCAAGGATCATATATCCAGCAAAACTCTCTCTAAAATATGAAGGCAAAATTAGGATATTTACAGATAAACACAAGCTTAGAGAATTTGCAAAAACCAAATCAAAGCTACAGGGAATACAAGAGGAAATTGTTTGGTCAGAAAACCAATAATATCAGATACCAGCACAACACAAGATCACAGAACAGAACATCCTGATATCAACTCAAATAGGGAAATCACAAAAACAAGTTAAGATTAATTTAAAAAAAATGCTCAAAACAGGGAATCATTGAAGTCAACACGTAAAAGATCACAATAATGAAAAAGAGGGACTAAATACAGGTGGCATAGAACTGCCATATGGAGAGGGATACAAGGCAATATAGGACAATACAAGTTAGGTTTTTACTTAGAAAAATAGGGGTAAATATTAAGGTAACCACAAAGAGGTATAACAACTCCATAACTCAAAATAAATGCCAAGAAAAACGTAACGATTCAACAAAGTCAAATACTATGAAAATGAGGATCTCACAATTTACAAAGAAAAACGTCTCAGCACAAAAAAGTAAGTGGAAAAATGAAATTGTCAACAACACACATAAAAAGGCATCAAAATCACAACACTAAACACTTATTTATAATTACGCTGAATGTAAATGGACTAAATGCACCAATAAAGAGACAGAGAGTCTCGGACTGAATAAAGAAACACGATCCGTCTATATGCTGCCTACAAGAAACACACCTTAGACTTAGAGACACGAACAAACTAAAACTCAAAGGATGGAAAAAAAATATATGAAGCAAACAATAAGCAAAAAAGAAGAGGAGTAGCAATATTAATTTCTGACAAAATAGACTTTAAACTTAAATCCACCACAAAGGACAAAGAAGGACACTACATAATGATAAAAGGGACAATAGATCAGGAAAACATAACCATATTAAATATTTATGCACCCAATGACAGGGCTGCAAGATACATAAATCAAATTTTAACAGAACTGAAAAGGGAGATAGACACCTCCACAATTATAATAGGAGACTTCAACACACCACTTTCAGAGAAGGACAGAACATGCAGTAAGAAGCTCAATAGAGACACGGAAGACCTAATTACAACAATCAACCAACCTCCCCTCATTGACTTACACAGAACTCTCCACCCAACTGCTGCAAAGTATACTTTTTTTTCTAGTGCACATGGAACATTCTCTAGAATAGACCACATATTAGGTCATAAAACAAACCTTTGCAGAATCCAAAACATCGAAATATTACAAAGCATCTTCTCAGACCACAAGGCCATAAGAGTGGAAATCAATAACAGAAAAATTAGGGAAAAGAAATCAAATACTTGGAAAATGAACAATACCCTCCTGAAAAAAGACTGGGTTATAGAAGACATTAAGGAGGGAATAAGGAAATTCATAGAATGCAACGAGAATGAAAATACTTACTATCAAAACCTCTGGGACACAGCAAAAGCAGTGCTCAGAGGCCAATTTATATGGATAAATGCACACATACAAAAAGAAGAAAGAGCCAAAATCAGAGAACTGTCCCGACAACTTGAAGAAATAGGAAGTGAGCAACAAAAGAATCCATCAGGCACCAGAAGAAAACAAATAATAAAAATTAGAGCTGAACTAAATGAATTAGAGAACAGAAAAACAATTGAAAGAATTCACAAAGCCAAAAGCTGCTTCTTTGAAAAAATTAACAAAATTGATAAACCATTGGCTAGACTGACTAAAGAAAAACAGGAAAGGAAACAAATAACCCGAATAAGAAACGAGATGTGACACATCACAACAGACCCAACTGAAATTAAAAGAATCATATCAGATTATTACGAAAAATTGTACTCTAACAAATTTGCAAACCTAGAAGAAATGGATGAATTCCTGGAAAAACACTACCTATCTAAACTAATACAATCAGAAGTACAACAATTAATAGACCCATAACAAAAAAAGAGATCGAAACGGTAATCAAAAAACTCCCAACAAAAAAAAGCCCTGGCCCGGATGGCTTTACTGCACAGTTCTACCAAACTTTCAGAGAAGAGATAACACCACTACTACTAAAGGTATTTCAAAGCATAGGAAATGACGGAATACTACCCAACTCATTCTATGAAGCCACCATCTCCCTGATACCAAAACCAGGTAAAGACATCACAAAAAAGAAAATTGCAGACCTATATCCCTCATGAACATAGATGCAAAAATCCTCAACAAAATTCTAGCCAATAGAATTCAACAACATATCAAAAAAATAATTCACCATGACCAAGTGGGATTTATAACAGGTATGCAAGGCTGGTTTAATATAAGAAAAACCATTAATGTAATCCACCATATAAATAAAACAAAAGACAAAACCACATGATCTTATCAATTGATGCAGAAAAGCCATTTGACAAAGTCCAACACCCATTTAGGATAAAAACTCTCACCAAAATAGGAATTGAAGGAAAATTCCTCAACATAATAAAGGGCATCTATGCAAAGCCAACAGCCAACATCACTCTAAATGGAGAGAGCCTGAAAGCATTTCCCTTGAGAACAGGAACCAGACAAGGATGCCCTTTATCATCACTCTTATGCAACATTGTGCTAGAGGTCCTAGCCAGAGCAATTAGGCTAGACAAAGAAATAAAGGGCATCTGGATTGGCAAAGAGGAAGTAAAATTATCTCTATTTGCAGATGACATGATCTTAAACACAGAAAACCCCAAGGAATCCTCCAGAAAACTACTGAAACTAATAGAAGAGCTTGGAAGAGTCTCAGGTTATAAGATAAACATACAAAAATTACTTGGATTCCTCTACATCAACAAAAAGAACATCGAAGAGGAAATAACCAAACCAATACCATTCACTGTAGCCCCCAAGAAGATAAAATACTTAGAAATAAATCTTACCAAGGATGTAAAAGACCTATACAAAGAAAACTACAAAGCTCTACTACAAGAAATTAAAAAGGACATACTTAAGTGGAAAAACATACCTTGCTCATGGATAGGAAGACTTAACATAGTAAAAATGTCTATTGTACCAAAAGCCATCTATACATACAATGCACTTCTGATCCAAATTCCAATGGCATATTTTAAGGTGATAGAGAAAAAATCACCAACTTCATATGAAAGGGAAAGAAGCCTCAGATAATCAAAGCATTACTGAAAAAGAAGAAGAAAGTGGGAGGCCTCACTCTACCTGATTTCAGAACCTATTATACAGCCACAGTAGTCAAAACAGCCTGGTACTGGTACAACAACGAGCACATAGACCAATGGAACAGAATTGACAACCCAGATATAAACCCATCCACATATGAGCAGCTGATATTTGACAAAGGCCCAGTGTCAGTTAATTAGGGAAAAGATAGTCTTTTTAACAAATGGTGCTGGCATAACTGGATATCCATTTGCAAAAAAATGAAACAGGACCCATACCTCACACCATGCACAAAAACTAACTCCAAGTGGATCAAAGACCTAAACATAAAGACTAAAACGATAAAGATCATGGAAGAAAAAATTGGGACAACTCTAGGAGCCCTAATACAAGGTATAAACAGAATACAAAACATTACCAAAAAGGATGAAGAGAAACCCGATAACTGGGAGCTCCTAAAAATCAAACACCTATGCTCATCTAAAGACTTCACCAAAAGAGTAAAAAGACCACCTACAGACTGGGAAAGAATTTTCAGCTATGACATCTCCGACCAGCGCCTGATCTCCAAAATCTATATGATTCTGTTAAAACTCAACCACAAAAAGACAAACAAGAAGTGGGCAAAGGATATGAACACACACTTCACTAAAGAAGATATTCAGGCAGCTAACAGATACATGAGAAAATGCTCTCAATCATTAGCCATTAGAGAAATGCAAAATAAAACTACGATGAGATTCCATCTCACTCCAACAAGGCTGGCATTAATCCAAAGAACACAAAATAATAAATGTTGGAGAGGCTGCGGAGAGATTGGAACTCTTATACACTGCTGGTGGGAATGTCAAATGAATGGTACAACCACTTTGGAAATCTTTCTGGCGTTATCTTAAACAGTTAGAAATAGAACTACCATACAACCCAGAAATCCCACTCCTCGGAATATACCCTAGAGAAATAAGAGCCTTCACACAAACAGATATATGCACACCCATGTTTATTGCAGCTCTGTTTGCAATAGCAAAAAGCTGGAAGCAACCAAGGTGTCCATCAATGGATGAATGGGTAAATAAACTGTGGTATATTCACACAATGGAATACTACACATCGATGAAGAACAGTGATGAATCTGTGAAACATTTCATAACATGGAGGAACCTGGAAGGCATTATGCTGAGCGAAATTAGTCAGAGGCAAAAGGACAAATATTGTAGAAGACCACTATTATAAGATCTTGAGAAATAGTATAAACTGAGAAGAACACATAGTTTTGTGGTTACGAGGGTGGAGGGAGGGAGGGTGGGAGAGGGTTTTTTACTGATTAATTAGTAGATAAGAACTGCTTTAGGTGAAGGGAAGGACAATACTCAATACATGGAAGGTCAGCTCAACTGGACTGGACGAAAAGCGAAGAAGTTTCCGGGATAAACTGAATGCTTCAAAGGTCAGCAGAGCAAGGGCGGGGGTTTGGGGACCCTGGTTTAAGGGGACTTCTAAGTCAATTGGCAAAATAATTCTATTATGAAAACATTCTGCATCCCACTTTGAAATGTGGCGTCTGGGGTCTTAAATGCTAACAAGCGGCCATCTAAGATGCATCAATTGGTCTCAACCCACCTGGAGCAAAGGAGAATGAAGAACACCAAGGTCACACTATAACTAAGAGCCCAAGAGACAGAAAGGGCCACATGAACCAGAGACCTACATCATCCTGAGACCAGAAGAACTAGTTGGTGCCTGGCCACAATCGATGACTGCCGTGACAGGGAGCACAACAGAGAACCCCTGAGGGAGCAGGAGATCAGTGGGTTGCAGACCCCAAATTCTCACAAAAAGACCATACTTAATGGTCTGACTGAGACTAGAGGAATCCCAGCGGTCATGGTCCCCAAACCTTCTGTTGGCCCAGGACAGGAACCATTCCCGAAGACAACTCATCAGACATGAAAGGGACTGGACAGTGGGTGGGAGAGAGATGCTGATGAAGAGTGAGCTAATTATATCAGGTGGACACTTGAGACTGTGTTGGCATCTCCTGTCTGGAGGCGGGATGGGAGGATAGACAGAGTTGGAAGCTGGCAAAATTGTCACGAAAGGAGGGACTGGAAGGGCTTACTCATTAGGGGGAGAGCAAGTGGGAGTATGGAGTAAGGTGTATATAAACTATATGTGACAGTCTGACTTGATTTGTAAACGTTCACTTGAAGCTCAATAAAAGTTAAAAAAAAAAAGAATAATAATAAAAAAAGAATATTTGATGGTTATGAAAGAGGGGAGGGTTGGGGATGGAAAAGCACTTAATAGACAATAGATAAATGGTAACTTTGGTGAAGAGTAAGACAGTACACAATACTGGGGAAGCCAGCACAAGCCTTACAAGCCAAGCCCATGGTAGCTCCACAGACACACCTGAACTCCCTGAGGGACTGATTTGCTGGGCTTAGGGCTGTGAGGGCCATGGTCTCAGGGAACATCTAGCTCGACTGGCATAACAGAGTTATTAAAGAATGTGTTCTAAATTCTACTTTGGGGAGTAGCATCTAGGGTCATAAAAGCCTGTGAATGGCCGTGTAGGATACTCCATTGGTCTCACCCCTTCAGGAGCAAAGAAGAATGAAGAAAACAAAAGACATAAGGGAAAGATTAGTCCAAAGGACTAATGGACCACATCTAATGTGGCCTCTACCAGACTGAGTCCGGTACTACTAAATGGTGCCTGGCTACCACCATTGACTGCTCTGACAGGGATCATAATAGAGAGTCCCAGACAGAGCTGGAGAAAAATGTAGAACAAAATTCGATCTCAAAAAGAAAGACCAGACTTGCTGGCCTGACAGAAACTGGAGAAACCCCGAGTATGACCCCTGGACACCCTTTCAGCTCAGTAATGAGGCTACTCCTGAGGTTCACACTTCAGCCAAAGATTGAACAGGCCCATGGAAAAAAAACAAGACTGAAGGGGCACACCAGCCCTAGGGCAGGGACTGGAAGGTAGGAGGGAACAGGACAGCTGGTAATAAAAAATTAAAAGGAGCCCAAATTTGAGAAGGGAGAGTGTTGACATGTCATGGGGTTGTTAACCATTGTCATACAACAATGTGTGTACTGTTTGATAAGAAACTAGTTTGTTCTGTAAACCTTCACCTAAAGTTCAATAAAAATAAATAAATAAAAATTTAAAAAAAGAAGTGTTTGGAAGAAAGTGAATATGAATAAGTGTTTATCATACTCACTAAAAGTTCTCCTCAACTATTGCTTTATAAAATAAAGACAATTTTCATATTCTAATCTAATTCACAACAGCTCTTATTCTGTAAACTGCTAATACCAACATTTTAACAAGTCAAGAAAATGTTTAACATGAGTCATATATCCATAAAACATATGGACAAAACTCGCATTGAAATCTACAAAGGATGTAAAGTTGCTAAAATACACTAAAGCCTTAAAATAGTAACTATGATGTAAAAAAATAAGCATACCCTTTTAAAAAATTAGTGTGTTTAAAGAAATAAAATAGTCATTGTTACCATGACTTGCAAATAATAACATTTAAAGAGGACACTATTTAAAAGAAATGTTTTTCTATTTCCAAAGCAATTTTTTCAGTGAGTTGATTTTTATATATTTTTCTCTACTGTTGTAGCTACAATTTAGTGTAAAATAAGGTTTTAAAAACAACATATTTGGAACAATCTTATGTTTGTTGTTTACAGGCATTTTATAATTTGCATTTTGGTGTGTGTGTGTGTGTGGACAGCAAAGGCAACATAGGCTGTTGCTGAAAGTTGCATACTCTGTCTATAGTTCCTTTTTATACTATTCATTTCCTGTAATTTACTACTGGAAGATAAATTCTGCTAAATTACAAGGTCTGTTTGTATTTGTTGTTGTTATGTAGAAGCAGTATGACTTTTTACTACCTTGGTTTAGAAACAGATATTTGTAAAATTAAAAGAAATGCAGAGATCAGATCTGTTTTGCGTGGACCCAAATTAAAAACGTTCCCATGAAGACATGACCAGTGTTATGACAATAACAATATTATCAGTACTAATACCTCAGCTCTAAACTGTTTTAGCTTTTCTGAATCCCTTTTAGGTGCTTACAACTCTGTGAAATTACATAAATAATGTTATTTTTATTTTACAAAAGATTAAAGAAAGATGATGGCTCTAAGGCATGCTGTCAAATAGCCTTTTTGAAAATGCTCATTCAGGGGATCTATATAGCTTTTTTGTTAAACAATGAGCTGTAACACTCTATTGTATATGAAGCCTACTGTCCACAGATGTGCTGCCAAAATTTGCTCAACAAAAACAATTTTTTTTCTATACCTGTAGATGCATATTGTTAGGGTAGCATCTGCTAGCCTGAATTCTGAGCCATGTAGGTTTTTTGGCACAGGATAGACAAGGGTACTTGCAATGATCAAGAAGTGAGAGGTGCATCTTAAGGTCAGGTAGCAACACAGAAATTGCATTTGCATTAAATGGGATGTAACTTAGTCTTTTCTTCTGTAAGAAGTATTAGAAAAGCAATGAAATAATGAAACATTAAAGAAAAATAAAAGGGTTAATATTATCAGTAGTAAGATTTTTTTAATTAAAAAATATGATTTTCATCTTTTAATACCTTCAAGGATTTGCCAAAATTTCTCACATATAATAACGACTTAAACACAAATATTTTAAATACTACTGATGTCAGGTTTACAATTTAGAATCAGAGAGATGCAAGTCTTCCTCTTGTTTGCAAGCAGTGTGATAAGTACAAGCTTGGGAAAGCACGTAACTTTCCTGAGCATATATTCTCATTTGTACTGTAGTGACAACAACTGACATTATTAAGAGGATGAAATAATAAACTATGTATAAAATAACTAGCTTTGAGCACAGTGACTGTCACATAAGTATACGTATGCTGAAATTACCATGTTTAATATGGTTAAGATTGATTGATATTATCAAAAAGGCAGAATAAGAGCCTCAAAAAATTCATTCCTCTTTAAAAGTAAAATGACAACTAACAAAAATTGTCTATACCAATTCTTTCCGAGCCCTGAAAATTAATCCAAGGAGTGTGGGTGCAAGAGAAATGACCAAATCTTATTAAGAGCTCTGAGTGTTTTTGTCATTTTAACTTGTGCCCTTCTCATCTCCCCTCCCAAGCTCTTTCATAGCCTTGAAAACAAACGGCCCACAAATCCAGGAATTACTGAAAAGCTTGAAAGTTACTAGAATGGCAATAAGCTTGGAGCTTCCCCAAGACCCCATTCCCAGAGAACTGTCATAATTTAACCTTTGAAACCCTCACTGATAGGGGTTGTCCCTGCTTGACCTGAATCAGGGCTTACTCAGTGTGGACAGCTTTTCCTTGAGATGTTTGTACAAAACAATCAGTGACAATTATTTAAAATTGCACTTCTTGAGTCAGTAAAAAAAATAAAATAATAAAAATAATGATACAAAACATTTAAAGAAATCTCTGCTGAATAATTAGCTAAGTGGGTTTAAGCTAACTGAGCAGAGATTTCTGTGATGTCACATACAAAGAATGCAGACGTTACATAATTAGTTCCGTAATTCCACTAAACAAAAAAGAACAACAATAAAAACCAGTAACCACAAATATTAAAAAAAAAAATTAAGTAACCACAAATAATAAATAGTAAGAACAAAACACTCTGGGGATGGAGAGGAAATCTTACTCTCAGATATGCCACGTTATGTTATTCAAAATTTCAGTTGTAAACAAAAATATTATGAGACATGCAAAGAAAAAAAAATTTTGGCCTATACACAAGGAAAAATAGTCAATGGAAAGCATCCCTGAGGAAGCACAGACACTGGTTTTAGTAGACAAAGATTTTAAATCAATTAATGCAACTATATTCAAGGAACTAAAAAAAATATCATGTTTAAAAAGTTAAAGAGGACTCAGGGCCAAGATTGCTGACTAGGTAGAAGTTACTGTGGATCCTTCTTGCAACAAAGACTCAGAAAAACAAGACAATCTATCACATACATAACAATCTAAGAACCCTGACCATCAAACACAGAACTAAGGAGTTGACCTGAGTGACGGGGAGCAAAAAGCCACACGCTGAACAGCGACCGCTTCTGGAACAGACATCCCATGCCACAGCCTTGAGCCGTCGCAGTTCCCTGGTGCCAGGGTGGTTGGGCTGATCACAGCTTACTGAGAAGGGGCAAGCACAGGACACAGCTCTAACCCCTAGCCCCCTGGAGTAACCTCGGCAGAGACAGCCAGCTCAAACAGGCTGCACACTGACGTGGCTGACAGGAGAACGAGAACCCACAGGGAAGCAGTGACTATTTTTGGAGCCGGGAGCCAGTGTCCCAGTCAGAAAACCTTGGGTCTGGGCTTTGAACTAAGTGCAGAGGAGCTGATCGTGGCTTCCTGAAACAGTGCAAGCGTGGGATGCAGCCCTAAACCCCTGGATAACCTCAGCCTGAAACCCAGCCAGAGCATGCAGTCTGCACGCCAGTATGGCTGACAGGAGAAGGAGAAACCTTGGAGAAGTAGCGACTGGTTTTGGAGCCTGGGGAGCAGCATCCCAGCCAGAAAACCTTGGTGCTGGGCTTTGGACTAGGAGTGGAGGAGCTGATCACGGCTTCCTGAGATGGCGCAAGCATGGGACATAGGCCTGACCCTCGGGGGCAATCTCGACCCAGCCAGCACACACAGGCTAAATGTCCCTCTGGAATCTCAGATAAAACAGCTTTCACCAAACAAGATAAGTAACTCCCTCCCCTCCCTGGCCCAGGCAGCTTCATTAACATTGGAATTTCCTCCGCCAGGGAATGAAGTGCTCTGTGGAGTTTTTTTTTTTTTTTTTTCCTAACCCATTCTCCTGGCCTGAGAGAAGCAGTGATTAACAATCTGGGGGCGGGGGGGGGGGGGGTTGGAGGTGGCGGGAACCCTTCCCTGACTTCCCTAAACTGGAATAATAATACAGAATGAGCTCTGGCCAAGCAAAGAGATCCACAGTCTTTGGCTTTCATCCCTACAGGGAACCAGGTGGCTATTATAATGCAAAGGCAATCCTGATAAAGATCTGACTGTAATTGTTTTAACTGAGCAGTGGAAAGACAAGTTTTGCAGGTCTGATACCTCTCTACCTATTAAAAAAGCCTTCACTGATCCACAGAAGGGAACTGAGGGCTGAAGCTCCACCCACACCACCTAGCCACCTGCTATAGTGGTCTAAGGGTACTGAAGCCTACCAATCTTCAGAGGTACAAGCATTGGGTGCCTAAGCTACAGCTGCAGAGCCCACCCACCAAAGTGCTCTAGGAATAGACACTCCTACCTCATTGGCAGTTGGGGGAAGGCTGTCAGCCTCCTGCCGTCCTCGGAATGTGACCCCCTGCCTCTACTAGAGTCTGGCTCATATAACCATCACCACTACTCTTCTAAGTTAATAGGTGACAGCCTACACCACAGACTAGGAGACCCACAATCAGGACACCTAAGCTGATTCTATTCAAGAATAGTGAATGGACTCATAGGCTCAGATATCTGGTAACAGCTCAATCCAGCTGGTAATAGGATGTAAGTGATTCAAAGGCTACAACAATCAAGATAGTGCAATCTAGTAGCCCATCTGGGTGTATTGAAACAAAACAAAACAAGAAGATAAGACTCAGTGAGCAAATATAAAATAAATCATTACAATATCTTACAGATGGCTCAGAGACAGCAGTCGATAGCAAATCACATAAAGAGGCAGACCATGATTGCTTCTACAAATCCTCAAATTAACCAAAATCTTTCCCAAATGAAGATGCAATCCTAGAATTGCCAGATGCAGAATAGAAAAAAACTAATATACAGAATGCTTCAAGACATCAAGGATGACCTCAGAAATGAAATAAGGCAATCTACAGAAAAAGCCAAGGAACACACTGATAAAGCAGTTGAAGAAATCAAAAAGAGTATTCAAGAACATAGTGAAAAAATTAATAAGCTGCAAGAATCCATAGAGAGACAACATTCAGAAATCTAAAAGATTAACAATAAAATTACAGAATTAGACAACTCAGTAGGAAGTCAGAGGAGCAGGATCAAGGAACTGGAATGCAGAGTGGGAGAGCTGGAGTATAAGGCAATTTACAGCAATATAAAAATTGAAGAAAAATCAGATGAAAGAATTAAAAAAAAATGAAGAAACCCTAAGAATCATGTGGAACTCTATCAAGAAGAATAACTTGTGTGAGATTGGAGTTCCAGAACAGGAAGGGATAACAGAAAATACAGAGGAAATAGTTGAAGATCTGTTAGCAGAAAACTTCCCGGGCATCGTGAAAGATGAAAGGATATCTTTCCAAGATGCTCATCAAACACCCTACAAGATAGGTCCCAAAAGAAAATCACCAAGGCATATTATCATCAAACTTGCTAAAACAAAAATAAAGAGAAAATTTTAAAAGCACCCAGGGATAAATGAAAAGTCACCTACAAAGGAGAATCAATAAGTTCAGACTACTTGGCAGAAACCATACAGGCAGGAAGGCAATGGGATGACATATACAGAGCACTGAAAGAGAAAAGCTGCCAGGCAAGAATCATATATCGAGCAAAACTCTCTCTCAAATACGAAGGTGAAATTAAGACATTACAGATAAACACAAGCTTAGAGAATTTGCAAAAACCAAACCAAAGCTACGAGAATTAAGGAAATTCTTTGGTCAGAAAATCAATAGTATCAGATACAAACACAACACAAGGTCACAGAACAGAACATCCTGATACCAACTCAAATAGGGAAATCACAAAAACAAATTAAGATTAATTTTAAAAGAAAAAAAATGGTCAAAATGGAATCATTGAAGTCATTATGTAAAAATTACAATAATCAAAAAAGAGGGACTAAATACAGGAGGCATAGATCTTCCATATGGAGAGGAAAACAAAACGATATAGAACAATACAAGTTAGCTTTTTACTTAGAAAAATAGGGGTAAATATTCAGGTAACCACAAAGAGATCTGACAATTCCATACTTCAAAATAAAAACCAAGAAAAACATAACAACTCAGCAAAAATAAATTCAACTACTATGAAAATGAGGAACACAATTTACAATGAAAAAGTCTCAGCACAAAAAAGTAAATGGAAAAATGAAATTGTCAACAACACACACAAAAAGGCATCAAAATGACAGCACTAAACACATACTTATCTATAATTACCCTGAATATAAATGGACTAAATGCACCAATAAAGAGATAGAGAGTCTCAGACTGGATAAAAAAACACGATCCATCTATATGCTGCCTACAAGAGACACGCCTTAGACTTAGAGACACAAATAAACTAAAACTGAAAGGAAGAAAAAAATATATCAAGCAAACAACAATCAAAAAAGAGAAGGAGTAGCAATATTAATTTCTGACAAAATAGGCTTTAAAGTTAAATCCACCTCGAAGGATAAAGAAGGACACTACATAATGATTAAAGGGACAATTGACCAGGAAGATATAACCATATTAAATATTTATGCACCAATGACAGGGCTGCAAGATACCTAAAACAACTTTAACAGAATTGAAAAGTGAGATAGACACCTCCACAATTATAGTAGGAGGCTTCAACACACCACTATTGGTGAAGGATAGGACTTCCACTAAGAAGCTCAGTAGAGACATGGAAGATCTAATTGCTACAATCAACCAACTTGACCTCATAGACTTACGCAGAACACTCCACCCAACAGCTGCAAAGTACACTTTTTTTTCTCATGCACATGGAACATTCTTTAGAATAGGTCACATATTAGGTCATAAAACAAACATTTCCAGAATCCAAAACATCGAAATATTACAAAGCATCTTCTCAGACCATAAGGCCATAAAAATAGAAATCAATAACAGATGAAGGTCCAAGACCACAGCCTTCAGTATGGGTTACACTTCAACATAAAGAATAATCACAACTGGACCAATAAGCAACAGCATGATAAATGGAGAAAACATTGATGTTGTCAAGGATTTCATTTTACTTGGATCCACAGTCAACACCCATGGAAGCATCAGTCAAGAAATCAAAAGACGCATCGCATTGAGCAAATCTGCTGCAAAGGAACTTTTTAAAGTATTGAAAAGATGTCACCTTGAAGACTAAGGTGCACCTGACCCAAGCCATGCATGCAAAAGCTGGGCAATGAACAAGGAAGACCAAAGAAGAATTGATGCCTTTGAATTGTGGTGTTGACGAAGAACATTAAATATACCATGGATGGCCAAAAGAACGAAGAGATCTATCTTGGAAGAAGTACAATCAGAATGCTCCTTAGAAGCAAGGATGGTGAGACTGAGCCTTACATACGTTGGACATGTTACCAGGAGGGACCAGTCTCTGGAGAAGGACATCATGCATGGTAAAGTACAGGGTCAGCAGAAAAGAGGAAGGCCCTCATGACATGGACTGACACAGTGGCTGCAACGATGGGCTTAAGCATGAAAGAATTGTGGGCATGGCAGCAGGACCAGGCAGTGCTTGGTTCTGTGGTACATACAGGTTCACTATGAGTTGAAACTGACTAGATGGCACCTAACAACGACAACAACAACATGAAAGGCAGACAGCTAACATCAGGCTCTGTGGTGAAGCATGGAAAACTTTCCCCCAAGATCAGGAACAAGACAAGGATGTCTGCTCTTGTGACTTCTATAGAACAGTGTACTGGAGGTTCTAGGTAGGAAAATTAGGTAAGAAAAGGAATGAAAATTATTAAGATTTGAAAGAAAGAAGTAAAATAATGAAGAGGTACAAACAGTATATACTGAGATTTTTGTAATATTGTTGGAAGAAATTAAAGAAGAATTAATCAAATGGAAAGGCACCATTTGAGTATTGGTCAGAGGTTTAATACTGTTACAATAGCATTATTTCCCAAGTTGATTTACAGATTAAAATAAATCCCTATCGAAATCCCAGTTGATCTTTTGAAGAAATTGACAAGTTCACTCCCAAATTCATGTGAAAATGTAAGGGACTCAGAATAGCCAAAACACCTCCGAAAAAATAAAAACAAACTTGGTAAACTCACAGTTTCTAACTTCAGATTGTGGCATGTTGTTGTTAGGTGCTGTTTAGTCAGTTCAGATTCATAGCAACTCTATATACAAGAGAATATAACCCTGCCCAGTCCTGTGGTCTTGCGCCATCCTTGTTATTCTTGTGTGCGTTGTTGCAGCCACTATGTCAATCCATCTACTTTAGGGTCTTCTTTTTCACTCACCCTCTAATTTACTAAGCATGATATTCTTCTCCAGGGACTGGTCCCTTCCAATAACATGTCCAAATTATGTGAGACGTAGTCTCATCATCATCACTTCTAAGGAGCATTCTGGCTGTACTTCCTCCAAGACATATTTGTTCATTCTTCTGCAGTCCATGGTATATTCTGTATTATTTGCCAACACCATAATTCAAAGGCATCAATTCTTCTTCAGTCTTCCTTACTCATTGAGGTGATTGAAAATAACATGGCTTGGGTCCACACATCTTAGTCCTCAAAGTGACATCTTTGTTTTTGAACACTTTAAAGAGGTCTTTTGAAGCAGATTTGCCCATGCCAGTACATCGTTTTATTTTTTATCTCCTCTTTCCATGGGTGTTGATTCTGGATTCAAATAAAATGAAACCACTAACTACTTCAATCTTTTCTCCATTTATCGTGATGTTGTTTATTGGTCCAGTTGTGAGGATTTTTATTTTCTTTATGTTGATATGTAATCCACACTGAAGGCTGTGGTCTTTGATCTTCATCAATAAGTGCTTCAAGTCCTCTTCACTTTCAGCAAGCAAGGTTGTTTCATCTGCATATCACAGGTTGTTAATGAGTCTTCCTCCAATCTTGATGCCATGTTCTTTTTTATGTGGGCCAGCTTCTCAGATTATTTGCTAAGCATACAAATAGAATAAGTTTGGTGAAAGGATACAACCCCAGTGCACATCTTTCCTGACTTTAAACCACACAGTATCCCCTTGTTCTGTATGAATGGTTGCCTTTTGATCTATGTCCAGGTTCCACATGAGAACAATTAAGTGCTCTGGAATTCCCAGTTCTTTGCAATGTTATCCCTAATTTGTTGTGATCCACACAATTGAATGCCTTTGCATAGTCAATAAACACAGGTAAACATCTTTCTGGTATTCTCTATTTTCAATCAGGATTCATCTGACATCAGCAATGATATCCCTGGTTCGATGTCCTCTTCTGAATCCAGCTTGAATTTCTGGCAGTTCCCTGTCGATGTAGTGCTGCAGGCTCTTTTGAATGTTCTTCAGCAAAATTTTACTCGTGCGTGATATTAATGATGTTGTTTGATAATTTCTGCGTTCTGTTGGATTATCTTTGTAATAGGCACAAATATGGGTTTCTTCCAGTCAGTTGGTCGGGTAGCTGTCTTCCAATTCCTTGGCATAGACGAGTGAGCACTTCCAGTACTGCATCCTTGTGATGGAACATCTCCTTTGTTATTCCGTCAATTCTTGGAGTCTAGTTTTTTGCTAGTGCCTTCAGTGCAACTTGGATTTCTTTCCTCATTACCATCAGTTCTTGATTATATATTACCCCCAGAAATGGTAGAATGTTGACCAATTCTTTCTGGTACAGTGACTGTGTATTCCTTCCATCTTTTTTTGATGTCTTCTGTGCCTTTCAATATTTTGCCCATAGAATCCTTCAGTATTGCAAATTGAAGCTTGATTTTTTTTTTTTTTTCATTTCTTTTAGCTTGAGAAATTCCAAGTGTTTTCAACCCTTTTGGTTTTCTAACTCCAGGTCTTTGCATGTTTTATTATAATACTTTACTTTGTCTTCTCGAGCCACCCTTTGAAATCTTCTGTTCAGCTCTTCTACATAAGCATTTTTTTCCTTTTGCTTTAGCTACTCTATGTTCAAGAGTAAGTTTCAGGATCTCTTCTGACATCCATTTTGGTCTTTTCTTCCTTTTCTGTCTTTTTAATGACTTTTTGCTTTCCTCATGTATTGTGTCCTTGATGTCATCCCACAACTCACCTTGTCTTCAGTCATTAGTGTTCAATGCATCAAATCTATTCTTCAGATGGTCTTTTAATTCAGGTGGGATATACTCAAATTTGTACTTTGGCTGTCATGGATTTTTTTTTTTTCCTTCAGCTTCAACTTGAACTTGCATATAATCAATTGATGATCTGTTCTACAGTTGGCCCCGGCCTTGTTCAGACTGATGATACTGAGCTTCTCCGTCAGTGACTGGTATCCATAATATATAAAGGACTCTTATAATTCAACAATTAAAATACAAATAACCCATTAAAAATGGGAAATAATTGGGGTAGATCTTTCTTTAAAGAATATATAAAAGTAGCCAATAAGTACCTAAAAACTACACTTAAAATCATTAGTTAAATACAAATCAATACCTCAGTCAGATACCAGTTCACACAAATTAGCATGGCTATAATGTTTTTTTTTTTTTTTTTTTTCAAAAAAAAGACAAACAATAAAAAAGTGTTTGTGAGCATGTGGAGAAAATAGAACTCTCGTACTTTACTGGTGAAATTGTAAAGTGGTGCAACCACTTTGGAAAATGGTTTGTTAGTTCCACAAAATGTTAAACATAGAGTTGCCATCTAACTCAGCATTCCCAATTTGAGGTATGTCCCAAGAGAAATGAAAACATATATCCACATAAAAACTTGTACTTTAAAGCTCATAGCAGTATTATACATAATAACCAAAAAAGTGCAAACAACCCAAATATCCATCAAGGGATGAATTAATAAACAAAATGCTGTTTTCATTTAGCCTTAAAAAGGAATGAAGCACTCACACAGCTATAACATGGGCAAACGTTGAAAACAGCATGGTGAGTGAAAGAACCAGACAAAATAACTACATATTGTATGATTCCACTTGGTTAAAAAGTCAAGAATAGAAAAGCACATAGAGACAAAATGTAGATTAGTGCTTACCAGGATCTGGGAGAAGAGCAGAGTGGAGAGTGACTACTAATGGATGTGTAATTTCTTCATGGGATGATGAAAATGTTGTGGAATCAGATAGGTTATGATTGCACCAGTGTAAACATGCTAAAAAACACAGAATTGTATACATACAAGAGTGGATTTTATAGTATACAAATTATATCTTAATTAAAAACAAGTAAATGATTGAATAAGGAATGAATGCATCAGTGAATAAGTAAGATAAACTAAAAAAAAGTGGTTGGTAAAAATAATGTGTCAGTGCTCCACTCATATCTCTTGATCTTGTACATTTTTTACAAGACCATATAGAGAAAAGACAAAATAAAGCAGAGCTGGATACTTTGGACAAGGAATTAACATTTTTGTCTTTCATGTTTTAAAAATATTACAGCATTCTGTTACTTTCTATTTTCTTTTTCTAGACTTCACATCTTTCTGATAATTAATTAGAATGGATACTTATGATACTTCATGCATTTGAAAGAAAATGTCCTAATGTTCTGCTATAGAGTCATCTTTATAGAAAGGGTAGATAAATGCATTTTTCTCAGAGAAGAAGTCATTAAAATATGTTGAGTTCCAAATAAACTTTAAGCTGTTGAGGTTTGAATTTTGTTTGTGCCTATGTTTTCAAAGGAAAACATCTTTAAGAGGCTCAAGAGGTTTTGTGGACATCAAATAACTCTTAAAAAAATTCATTTGGATGACTTAATTGTAAATTAATGAAAAATATAAGATTTTCATTTTCTTCTGATTGCCCATCAATTCATAAACTTAAAAATAAGAGAAAATAGAGTGGAAAACTATTACAAAAAAAAAGTATTTAGAATCTTTTTGATACTTATGATGCAATGATGGAAAAAGATAATTTTCTTTAAAAGATAAACATTACTATTATCTTAGCTACCTAGTGCTACTGTAACACAAATACCACAAGTGGTTAGCTTTGAAGAACCGCCACCACCACCAGTTGCCATGAGTCCATTCTGAGCCATGACCACCGCATATACGTGAGAGTACAACTGCTACCTACGGTTTTCAAGGGATAATTTTTCAGAAGTAGATCACCAGGCTTTTCTTCTGAGGCACTTCTCAAACCTCAAACCTTTCAGTTAGTAGCCAAGTGCATTAACAATTTGCACCACTCACAGACTCCTTTAAAGGTTGCAAACCTATTTTCTAACAGCTCTGGAGGCTAAAAGTCCAAATCAGTGTCTTGGCCTTGTTGATTTCTTCCTTGTTGATAACCTGGGTGTTCCTTGGTTCTTTGGCTTGTAGAGAATCCTGACATGTAATCTCTCTTCCCCAGTATTCGTCTGCCTGACTCTGTATCTAGTCTGCTCATTTGAGACCTCAAAAGTGATTAGGTTAAAACACACCTACACTGGCATAGCCTCATTAGCAATAAAGAAGAAAATCCTATTTCCAAACAGGATCAAATCCACAGGTAAAGAGGTTAGAATTCCAGAACATATCTTGGGGGATACAATTCAATCCATAACCACTATGATCAATGTGGCTACCAATTCTTTGACGGATAAAAACCAGCTAAAAGGCTTGTTACAATTTGAGAGCAGCAATACCTTTTAACTTTGAATAGAAGCTATGATTTGGAACTTACATAATGAAAAACAAAAACAAAATGGTCAAATTTCATGTAAGAAGTATAGATATGACACAGTATTTTACTTAACCTAGGTTTTCCTAATATCTTAGATAAGAAATTTTTTTTTCCTGAGTACAAATGGAAATCTCTAGATGATATACATAACTTCATACACAATAGAGTCAACTTGAGGTTATAATACTATGCTATACAAAAAGAACTACTGTATAGATCATATTTATCATTCAACTATGTGATAATCCTATGCAATTTCAACTTGATTTTAAGTTTGAAAGACAAAAGTTTTAGTTCATTTAATAGATTCAACACATTTTATTGATTCTACAGAGATCAGAATCAGAGCTCCTGATTCTCCTTCTGAGCTACGCCTTCTGAGCTGCGAGGTAACTGTCACGATCAGCATCTGTTGAACGACTGAAATAGATAACCAATGTAAGTATATAGAATCGTAAGAATACTTCAATGAGATCGTAATTTTTTTAATTATTCATTTTATATTATTTACTATAATATAGTAATTTTTTTTTTTTAGTTGAATGAGGCAAATGAGAAAATGTAAGTGGGAAATAGTTGAAAATAGCAAGGGTAACAAATTCAAAGTATATAGCAGGAATCTTGAGTTGGTTAACATCTGGCTAGTTCATGGACGCAAACATTACCCCAAGTAACTTTTCCAAACACCAGTTGCTGTGGAGTAGATTGTACACACGGCAACGCATATGTGCCGGACTGAACTGTGCTCCATAGAGTTTTCAATGGCTAATTTTGAGGAAGAAGATCTCCAAGCCTTTCTTCCAAGGTACCTCTGAATTGAGTTGAACCTCCAAACTTTGAGTTCATAGCCAAGTGCCTTAACCCTCTGCACCATCCCTGAACTTCTCCCAGCAATGAGTAAAGTTCGACATGAATAGCATTAAATATGCTTATTTAGAATATTGTGGAAGTGAAAAAGGAGCAGATGAAAAATCACAAAAAGCAGCGTCTCTAAAACTCTGTGTTTAACCTATCATATTTACCCAGGAACCTGTAACCTACTAAATAGACGCAGTGCAGTCTCGTCTCAATCAGGGTTTGAACCTTAAAGTCAGAACGTACGGTACATGGCGTGACTCCATTTTGCTTTTTCCCAGCATTCCCGAACCCCTTCTGCACTGGGTCACTTAACTCATGGTATAAACAGAATTACACATACAAAGGAATGCAAGTGTCTAGGCAGTTTCTGTTGACTTTAGAAGATAGTATAATATTTTTATATGTATGTTCCAAATCATAGCTTCTATGCAAAGTTAAATATTTTTAAAATTCTGTTAGCTTGATTTTTAATTCTCACTGGGCTTATAGAAAAAGAACACCCAGTTCAGGCAGAACTTACATGATTGATCATAACGTCTCTCTTGCAACCACCACTATCACCATCACCACTAACCCTGCTTTTGAGCGCTGGATGGATTCTGGAGATGTATTATGCTGTGAAATTAATTGTAATTGTTAAGAACAAATAAAATATTTATGTAGATATTGCATGAAATTATATAGTTTTGGCCAAGGAGAATGCTAAATTGCCTTGCCATAGTGACTGTACAAATTGCTTACTTAGTAGCCATAATGAGTCCCAAATGGTGAGTTCTCAAGGAAAAATATATGTAAGTGTGTGTGTTCTTTAAGAAAATATTAAAAAAGCAAAAGGAATTTTAAGTCAAATGAAAATTAAGGATGACTGACTTGGAAATTGGGCAGCTTATGACCTTAATATGGTACTGTTAATTAACTGAAAAAAGTCATATTTATGTTAGTTAAGGATTTTGTGCTTATTCTTTTCAAATTCTTTCACATAGCTAATAGTGTCATTAATCATGTAATTGAAAGTGAGCATAAATTCTGTATCTTTGAGAATAAAAATGAAAAGAAAATACCTGAAAATCCAATGGCAACAATGACTTCTGGAAGAAAAATCACTAGAAAGAAAGCTGTTACACATGGCACTTGAAAATTACAACATGAGGCAATTAAGAGAGCCAAATTAAATCAACTTCATTAGACTGCCAGAATGAAGGAGTTGTCTTCTTTGACAAGTCTAGCTATTATTAACTATGCAATGTGTTCAGTTTATTTCTAGCTCATCTCTCAAAGTGCTGGTGACTTTGGAGACAAAAAAAAAATGTATTCAAAGAAATTTGGAATTCAAATTTAGTCCTTGAGAATAATCATGTAGCAACTCAAATATTCCAACTGCTTGATTGTTAGACAAGGCAATTCAAATTCCTTTTGGTGCATGTTTTATTTCACTTTCTGTCCTATGGCACCATCATCTTTTAAGATTTGATCTCAGTTATTTACAACCTGTACCTGTTCCCATCAATTTCCAAAAAAAAAAAAATTCTTGGAGCCTTAAGTTTAAATTACCATTTTATTCTTCCTGTGACCATCACCGTAGACATCAATTCAATACTGGGAAACAATGATACGTGTGGACTTTTTATTAATTGTAAAATTTGAGGATTATTCTATTTGTTTTTTGCATTTGTTTCCTTCAAGAGGAAAAAAAAAAAAATCCCTGAAATACTAAATCTTAAATTTATGTGATAATGCCAAGTTGCATTATCCTAACAATGGTAATAGATGTGACCCATCACAAACATGTCTTTTTGGGTTGTGACTAAAAGGGATGTTTAAATCTAATTGAACACAAACCAAATCCTTTAGGGATTTGACTCCTGAAATTTCACCCAATGGAAGAAACAAAACATGTATGATTTTCTTTTGCCCTGAGGCTAATTCTGAAGATTTGTGTGTGTGTGTTTGTTTTTTTTTAAAGGAGTCAAATGCTTTTAATGCCTCACAGATAGAAGTATAGCACTGCACAATCGATTAGGAAAAAAAAGTGAGTGGCAAACAAGGGCCACATATGTAATTATAAATTTTGCATGAGCCACATAAAAGAAAAAATGAGACAGGGAAAATTAATCTTAACAATTAAGTTTATTTGACTTAATACATCCAAAATATACCATTTCAAAAAGTAACCAAAATGAGAAAAAATTGAGATATTTTGTTTGTTATTTTTATACTAATCTTCAAAATCCAAAGTGCGTTTTATTTAGATCACTTTTCAGTTTAGACTAGCAGCATTTCTAGAACATTATGATTACAATAATTGTCACGATGGCCAAGAGATCATTGGTTACTTGTTGCTAAATGTCCTTAAACTTGCGATTAGAATTTGTTTTGTAAGGATGAACTACGTTAAGGATTAAGACAATGAGTTTTTAGAAAAAAATATCTGACACTCTTTGCTGTTTATCCAAAATTTGTTTCCTTTTCTTCTTTGCGGAGCCCTGGTGGCACAGTGGTTAAGCACTAGGCTGCTAACCAAAGGTGAGCGGTATGAGCACATCAGCTGCTCCGAGGCAGAAAGATGTGCAGCCTCCTTCTGTAAAGATTTACAGCCCTGGAAACCTTATGTGGCAGTTCTACTTTGTCCTGTAAGGGTGCTATGAGTTGGAACTGACTAGTAGGCAGCGGGCTAGTTGGTTCTTCTTTGCTAAGAGAACACTGATTTTGCTTAAGAATCTATCTTTCCTGGGAAGTGACCTTATCACCATCTCAGGGTTAAATCATTTGTTAGCTTGGGCTCTGCAGGAAACAGATCTTGAGGCAGAGATGTGTCTCTGCAGGCTCTTATTATGAAATGTCCTATGAATAAAGACCTGTGAGGAGAGGGAAGGAAGCAGCAGTGGGCAATACAATTGCAATAGAGCCGAACTCATGGAAGCTCTGAAGCCCTGCCATGCTCCTTCAGAGATGTCCCAAATTCAGGCAATGGGCCCAGCATCAGCAGACACTGAATGGGGGCTGAACCGGGGAGGGTATATTACCTTGGGCAAGACTGCTTTCTTTCATGGAAGACTGTTCCAAAAGAGGTCTCAGTTTTGAGATCCCAGCCAACCCTGGCAGCTGAAATAGAATATGTTGTTCCTGAATAGAGGATCTGGGTGGACAGCCACAACATCTCTTTAATGCCGAATAGTATAATCCAACTCTTCTGAAGCTATTTTCTTCAAAACTCTCCTCAAAAATAAGGGAATTGTATGAAGTATTGAGGCAAGATTAGGACTGCTAGGGGTGGATCTTTAGCTCTCTAGGTCCTGATAAGTGACCCTAAAGATGAAGGTAGTCACTATCTTGGCCCACCTACAACTTATTTGTGACAAATGGTTGCATTCTGAGATACTGGTGTTAAGTTCTCATCAACAACAATTATACAATCCTATTCTTCTTGTATATGATGGACATGGGATTCGGTTCTGATCTATAAGATGGACAAAAAGTCTTTTGGAAGAGAATATTTGAAATGTGTTCTCACTCCTAAAAAGAGCTGCAGAACTTCCCCCTCTCCTCTGCATATGGTGCCTGTGTAAAATAGGAAAAAAGAAAAAAAAAACTCTTTTTAAAAATATAAATGTAGGAATAAAATAATTTAAACTCCTTTTTGATGGAGGAATATATTAAATCAGTAATGTGTGCTTCCTATAAGCAGAGGATCATCTTTAAGTAAAAGCAAGCTATAGAGCAAATAATTTGAGTCTAAAAGAATTTTGTTTAGACTCTATGTTATAATTTTTTTTCTTAATTTCATGACAATATACCATATTTTTACGCAAATAATGTGTGCCTTCTACATTTGTTTGCCAACTGCTCCCTTCTTCTGAGAGGTATGTTTGTAAGTGTCACTATGCCAATTTTTTTTTTACATGTTGCTGTAAAAAAATTAGCATAGCACCCTTATGAAAATAATTCAATTGGGATAGGAGTGGTTGACATACAAATACAGAAGGTAGATTCTTCCCTATTGATCCTACAGATAAGAATGCAATCTAGCTGACATCTTCATTGTAGCCTTGTGAGATCCTTCCTAAGCAGAGGACCTAACTAAGCCTGGATTCCTGACCAAAGGAAATGACAACCTTGTATTGTTTAGAAGTGCCAAGTTTGTGATAATCTCTTAGGCAGCAGCAGAAAACTAATACAGCAGGTTTCTTGACACTTTGTGAATTCTCTATTAACAATGTCTATTTTTATTATTTACTCACACATACATATGTTTTACAGCTACATGTAAAAATAATTAGCATAGCATGCTTATGAAAACATCTTACAGGGAGTGGGTGTGCTTGGCAAAAAAAAAAAGGGGTATAACATGAACACTAATTGTGTAAAAATACTGTAGTCCATAAATAAATAGAGGAGAAAAAAAAAGACCTAAAATCAAAGGTAGCATTCAAGATACATGGATTCTGGTGAAGAAAAAAGTGAATCATAGTGAAAACTAGAAATCTGAATAATTTATTTAATGAATGTTTGTATGGGACAGGTGGGATGGGAGAAACAGGGAGGAAAAGGAGAGTAGTTAACAGGTCAAAACACTCAGTGGTTCTAGAATTAAAAATGACCCCAACTCCACAAAGATCTGTGGTAAAATTCCTTCTCTTTCTCAGTTTTCCATTGAAAAGCCCAATGTTTGCCAACTTGCAGAAAGAAGATATTGAAAAGGTGAATATTGATGACTGCTGTTTTGAATTGAATTGTATCCCCCCCAAGAGATATATTGAAGTCCTAGCCGTAAGCACCTATGAATTTAACCTTGTTTGGAAATAGGGTCTTTGAAGATGTAATCGGCTAAGTTAATAAGAGGTAATATTGGAGTTGGGTGGGTCCTAGTTCAATATGAGTGGTGTCCTTAAAAAAGAAGAGAAGAGACACAGAGAGACACACAGAGGAGGGATGGCCAAATGAAGATACGTCTACAAGCCAAAAAATGCTTGGGGCTACCAGCAGCTGGGAGAGACAAGAAAGAATCTTTCCCTAGAGACTTCAGAGGAAACGCAGCTCAGCTGACACCTTGATTTGGATTACTAGCCTCCACAACCATGAGACAATACATTTATTTTATTATAAGCCACCCACTTTGTGGTACCTCTTATACCAGCCCAATGAAGCTAATACAGTTTTCATTTTCAGTAATTTGGAAATGTATTTCTAACCAAATGTTTGCTTCCTTCTGTTCCATTTATTTTCTTCTAAAATCCCCACTATGATAAAAGAGCCTCTTGATTTAGTATCTTCCTTATTTCTGATTTTACCTCTCATCTTTTTATACACTGTTTTCTAGGGAAGCTATATAAGTTAGTTCTTTTTATAATTGATTCTGTGTTTTTCTGCAGTGGAAGCTATTTACAAGAAAGAAGATGGGTTCTGAGATGAATACTTATAGAAGTGAAGAGAAGGGACCAGTGAAAAGAGAAAGAGATGAAGTGCTTGGATTGGACACCTTGAAGAACTCAGGAAAGTGAACATCTTCAATTGGTGGGGGCAACCAAGACCCCCCATATTTGAGTTAAGGTTAGGAAGTGGGGACAAGATCTTGAGAAGAGTGAAGGTCTTCATAGACAAATTTCAGAAGGATTAGTGAAGTGGGATTAGAATGTGTACAGAGTTTTTTTTGTGTGTGTGTACGAATTCAGGAGTTTCTGGATGACATGATAAGTTTAAATGCCTGGAGGTGAACAAGAAGACAGACATGTGAGGCAGGGTGGACTTATCTCTTATGATTTATTGTAGGACAGTGGGAACTTCTACAATGTTAATTTAAAGAATTTTTTTCAGCTATATTTTTTTGTTTTAAATTATCCTTGGGAAAAACCCCAAAGATTTATCTAAGACCTTCCTCTGTTTCATCAATTTATTCATGAATATATTCATGAGTATGCATGTCTGTATCTTTCTCTCCTATCTATCTATCTATCTATCTATCTATCTATCTATCTATCTATCTATCTATCTATCTATCTACCTATCTATCTATCTACCTATCTATCTATCTATCTATCTACCTATCTATCTATCATCTATCTATCTATCATCTATCTATCTATCTATCTATCTATCTATCTATCTATCTATCTATCTATCTATCTATCTATCATCTATCTATCTATCTATCATCTATCTATAATCTATCTGTCTATCATCTATCTGTCTATCATCTATCTATCTATCATCTATCTATCTGTCTGTCATCTATCTATCTATCTATCATCTATCTATCTGTCTATCATCTGTCTATCATCTATCATCTATCTATCTGTCTGTCTGTCTATCATCTATCTACCTATCATCTATCTATCTATCCATCTATCATCTATCTATCTATCTATCTATCTATCATCTATCTATCTATCTATCTATCATCTATCTATCATCAGCTACCTATCTATCTACTATCTGTCTGTCTATCTATCATCATCTACCTATCTATCTACTATCTGTCTGTCTGTCTATCTATCATCATCTACCTATCTATCTACTATCTGTCTGTCTGTCTATCTATCATCTATTTACCTAACTACTGCCTACCTACCTATGCAGTATACATTCTGGCACTAAGTATGTAGTGGTGGGCAAGAGGATCATGCCCTTAAGCTTCATGGATCTTATTTGTGGTTAGACAGAGGCACTCAGTTTTCTGGAGCTCTTTACTATCTATTTTCAATACCCAACCTTCCAAATCTCCAGCTGGAATGTCAGTTGATACGCACATCTCTTGTCTAATGCAGTTTTACAGGACTAAGGAGCGACTTTCACTCTTCTCAGAGCCTGGCCGCTAGCTATGAGGTAAGGAATATAATCCTTATAATTTGAAGAAATGTATACTTTCTTATTTTTCCAGAAGTAGTACTTGAAAAATGTAATCCCAGGTGTATAATACTCTATTCTGTTTATGCAATGACCTACAGCTAAATTCTCACCCTAGGATTTACTGTACCACGACCTATGCCCTTCTTCCCCGCACCCCATTGAGGTTAGAGCATCCAGTGCACTGAAAGCTGCTGCTGCACGTAAAGGGGCTCCATCACGGAATGTCTTGGCATCATCAGGATGTATACCCTCCACTGTAGAACTCTGGCTTTGCAGACAGCCTGGATCCCTAAAGTGATAGTATGCAAAGAGGAAGTAAGGAAGGCTCTCCTATCTGCTTTTTTGTTTGTGCCCCCTCCCCCAATTATATTTTACTTCAAAGATAAGGATGGAAGATTTATTATTCTGGCCCATTTGCAGTGTGGCTAGAGGTTATTACTCCCAGGTGGTTGTAAATCAGTGATTATAATCTCGATTTCAGTGCAGCTTATGTATGTCATGGGTAGTTCTACTGAAAGATGGGGAGAGGTGAATCTCAAGTCCTTAATTATTTTACTAATACAGAACCATATATTACCATTTACAAATGGATGGAATACATTCCTAGCACTTTTTATTCATCTGTCAATATCGTTATACAAATGATATATAAGAATAATAACCCTAAAACTTTCAGAGTGTTTTCACGCACTTCATGTGAACATACATATAACCCTATGACATAGAGATTAATATTACTAAATTACTGATGAAGAGGTCTATTTATTTATGTTAATAATTTACTGCTGAACAGTTTAAAACTATAGAGTATCCAGGTCTGAAACCCAGTTTTCTGGTTGCATACCCAGTGTATTTTTTCTGTTATTATACTGTTTAGCATGAAAGATCCATTGCTATAAATCTAGGTTTTAAATGCGCATAGAAATGATGGATTTTCCAGCTATTATGCATTTTGATGGGGTACTAGTCACTTAAATGGCTTAGATATTTTTGGAGTATCTTTAGTTCACAAATTTATATTTTTTAACTGCAATGTAGTAGATATTCTATTCTATATACTCATCATCAACTTTAAATATTTAATTTTGAATAGATACAAATACTCATATAAATATAAATTGATTTAAAAACTGTGCCTTAAATGAAATTGCATAATCTATTGTCATTGCAAGATGATGCATTCTTAATAAACTCAGATAATGTCTATATATTCCACACTCTATTAGCACGTTTAGCAGGATTGAAACATTAAGCTAATGAGACACCAAATCACTACAAAATTAATCCTGTCTTTTATTTGTCCTTATACCTCATTTGTCTCAAGTGCCCAACATAATATACTTTATCTTTTATACCTTCATATTCCCTTCAATACCTAGCACAGTGTGCTGCAAACATGTATTTAATGTTTTGATTGAGTACCCAGTATGTGCCAGGTATTTTGCTATGTGACTGTGTGCATGTAGTCCCAGAAAACCCACTACCATAAGTCGATCCTGACACACAGAGGCCCTACAGGACAGAGTAAAACTGCCCCATAGGGTTTTCGAGGCTATAAATCTGTATGGATGCACACTGCCACATCTTTCTCCCGTGGAGCAGCTGATGGGTTCAAACCACTGACTTTTGGTTAGCAGCTGAGTGCTTAACCACCAGGGCTCATTAATCCTACAATGAGAGGATTTATCAGGATGCTGATGATGCCTACAATGCCTTTGGGCAAATTAGAAAAAAGCCATCATTTACATTAGCACTTTATTTCTGTATGTTGAGAATTTGTCATAATATACCAATTTTATTAGAAAGAGACATGCTACTCCCCTCTAACCCAAAATCATCACAGTAAATATCCAAGTTTATGAGATTGCTTTGTACAGTGCACAAATACTTGCTTTTGCATAGCTTAAAGTCTAATGACAGAGACAGACTTTAAGCAAATAACCACACAAATAAATGCCTAATTGCAAATGTGGCAAATAAAGTTATGGGCAGTTTGCTCTGAGACAGAGTTGAATTGGATTCTCTGTGATAATGTTTTTATTTGAGATAAGAGTGCATACATGAGCCAGAAATAGGCAGGCAAAGGATGTTGAAAGAGCACTGAAAGCACAGGAAAGAGCAGTGTGTGAAGAAATAAGGCAGAGAAAAGCTTGACTCCTAACAGAAAGTGAAAGAGTACAGCATAGCCAACAAAGGGGAAGGCAGTATAGGATGAGCAGGGACAGAAATGCAGCAAACTCATGAAGGAGGTTCTGTTACTGTTCCTGGTTAGTTTCACGTATACAAATTATCAGTTGCCATTTGAGTTGATTCCAACTTACGGTGACCCCATGTGTGTCAGAGTAGAGCTGTGTTCCAAAGAGTTTTCAATGGCTGATTTTTTTTTTTTTTTTTTGGAAATAGGCCACTGAGGGTTTCTTCTGAGGTTCTTCAGGGTGGATTTCAACCACCAACCTTTTAATTAGTAGCTGAGTATATTAACTCTACCACCCAGAGTCTCAAAGTTCCACATATAAGGGGAAGTTGTTGAAGGATTATGAGAGAGGAATTAGTATGAGTTATTTACATTCAAGCAGGTAATTCTGACAGTTGGGTAGAAAATGTATTGGAAGAAAACAACCGTGTATTGTGGGAGACTTGAAGTAGTGGGTCAGGTAATAGACAATGAAGACTTCATTTAGCCTGGTAGCAATGAAGAAAGAGAATCAGATGCAGTTGACAGATATGTAGCTGATACAAAACAAACAGCTTTTTTGGTATATAGTCAAACTCACCTGTGAGGCAATCTGATCAGATATTTAACAACTTGCTATGACTCAAACAGATTCACCAAGAGGCACAATGTATTTATTGGTATGATAAGTAGATAATCGATATTTTAAGTAATGTAATGAGGCTTCTCAATATACAACTCTCTATTCCTAAGACTATGAGAAAAAAAATCCAAATTCTAAAAAATTTCTTTCAACTGTAAGACCCATCTGTCAAAAAGTCAAATAGCACACACAAAAGTAGAAAATAAAATAAAATATAGAGGCAGAGCCAACACGGTGCTATAGACAGAAGCACCATTCTGTCTCTCCACAGCAAAAACCCAAAAAACTAAGTAATACTGAGGCAAACATCAATCCTGGAACCCTAAACGTCAATTAAAGAGAATGAATGGAATAAGAAACTGACAGAGAACAGAGAGCAAGGAGATACAAGTGGAGGTTCCCTATGAACTAACACAGCATGGATTCGCCATCTTGGACTCCTGTCAGAAATCAACAGACAGGGAACACTCGGAAGCAGGTTCACAGAATTCTCAGCAGGAGATACAGTACCTGGTAACCAGCAATACACACTTTCCCACTCCCGATCCTTCTTCCCCATGCTTGGCCTCTGCTGCTTGTCTGCAGGCTGATCTTCTGCTTCCCAGCGGGTGATTTATTGCTTCCCAGTGCTGAGTGACCATGACCCACCTACACGGGTCAGCTCCTTGAGTGCCATTTCTTGGTTGCCGTTTTTGCTTTTTTCTGCTTCTTTTCGTTTCTTCCTTGCCTCTCACCTCCTTCCCATCCTTTCTTTTGAGCACATGACTGTGTGCCATCTTTGCTTCTTCTTGACAGACTGTCAAGTGACACTCAACTGGGGAACTGCTTGTCTGGTCTGCACCTTCACACTGGTGGGATCCATTGGGGCTTTTTTTGTTTTTTGTTTTCTCTTTTTTTCTCCCCCTTTTTATTTCCAAGTTTCTTGTCTCTTTCTACCTACCTTCTTTTCCTATCTTCTGAATACCTGGTGCTGTGTGCCATCTCCACCCCTTCTAGCAGGGCTCTACTGCATGGTTTGGGAGCTACTTCCTTGGTCTGTATAGCTGCTCCAGTGGGATCCCTAGAGGCATTTTCTTAATTTAATTTTTTTCTTTTTGTTTTTCTTCATTTCTCAGTTTCACATCTCCCTGCTCCAATGCAGGCCCCCTCAGCTTTTTTTTTTTTTTTTTTTTTTTGGCTTCTGTTTTTCTTTTCATTCTTTCCTCTTTCCCATACCCAACATTAGCTCCACACATCCCAACCTCTCCTCTTCCCCTCCCTCCTGCTTATCTGTACCATGTGTTGCACATCACACCTCCAAGCAGCACAAGCAAGGCCTACCACAACCCGCCCATCACTGACACCCAACCTACCTTGTCAGCCCCAATATGTGCCACAAACAACCCATCCCAACCCCTCCCCTTCAGCTGGATCTACCCTATTGCACCATAGCTGAAAGACTGGCCCTGCCTATTGGACGAGGGGGTGAAAAATATTGTGCCCACAGATGAGTAAACAACAAAGAACACAGAGCAGTCCTGATTATACATAACCAAATAAAAAAGCAGGACAAAACAAACAAATCTATAATTAATAAATGAAGAAAATAACTACTGAATGTCCTGAAGATAGCAGATAATATCAAAACATATTAAAAAGGGCAGGATGGTTCCAAATAACATTCAAAATAAAACTACAGATGACTTTCCAGTAGGAGAAAAGGCACTGGAACTACCTGATGGAAACTTCAAATCACTGATATTCAGATCTGTCCAAGAGTTGAAGCAAAAAACAGATAAAAATGAGGGAAAAAAAGACAAATTCATGGAAAATCCAGACAAAAAATGGAGGAATTCAGGAAAATGATACAGTAACAAAATGTCAAAATAAATTAAAACTAAAAATCATATGAAAACAACAATTAGAAATCCAAAAGATAAACAACAAGATTTCAGAAATGGATGATAATATAGAAGGCCTGAGGGGCAGGTTTGAAACAATGAAAGACAGGATCAGTGAAATAGAAGACAAATATTTAGATACCACTTTGAGGAAAAATCAGAAAAATGAACAAAGGAAAATGAAGAAATCTTGACAACGATGTGGGATACAATCAAAAGCAAAAATTTGTGAATGATTGGAGTTCCAGAACAGGGGGATAAAATGGAAAACACAAAGAGAATCATTGAAGAATTACTGACAGAAAACTTCCCTAACATCATGAAAGAGGAAAAGCTGACTCTCCAAGAAGCTCCATGAACCCCATATAGGTCAGACTCCAGAAGAAAATCACCAAGACGTATCATAATCACACTCACTAAAACCAAAGACAAAGAAATAATGCTGAGAGAAGATTGAGAAAAACAAAAAGTCACATAGAGAGGGGAAAAATAAGACTAAACTCTGATTACTTGGCAGAAACCATGCAGACAAGAAGGCAATGGGATGACATATAAAAAAATTGAAAGAATAAAATTGTAAACCAAGAATAATATATCCTGCAAAACTTGTATTCAAGTATGATGGTGAAATTAGGACATTTCTAGATAAAGAGAAATTAAGGGAATATAAACAAAATCAAACTTACAAAAATTATTAAAAGGACTCCTTTGGTTTGAGGACAAACAACATCTGACCATAGCCTAAATCTAGGACACAAGATTGCACCAGACAGATACCAACCTAGGAAATGAACTCTCAAGGTCTATTCAAAACCAAAAGATTTACAAAGAGAACCAGTGAGGTTAATCTGTAAATAACAACAGCATCAGAATAAAAGAGAGACTAAACAGTGTAGGTATAGAACTTTCTAAGGGAGAGAAAGGCAAGGTGACACCAAGGAATAAAAAAAAAAAAAAAACTAGTGCAATAGGCTGGTTCAAACCTAGGATGATATGGGTAAATTTCAAGGTGATCACAAAGAAAGTTAACAAACCTACTAATCAAAATAAAGAAGAAAAACATAAAGTCTCAATAAAAACAAAATCTACAAAAACAAAAGAAATGAAACAAAAAAAAATCCACAAACAAAAGGAATTCAGCACAACAGAGTAAGAGAAAATGTCAGCACCACAAAAGAAGCACTACAAAATGATAGCAATAAACTCACACCTATCAATATTTACAGCAAATGCAAATAATTACACTAAATGCACCCATAAAGAGACAGAGAGTGACAGAATGGGTAAAAAACCCGGATCCATCATATGCTGCCTACAAGGGTTACACCTTAGAAACAAAGAAGTAAATTTAATAAAAATCAAAGGATGGGAAAAAATGTATCAAGCAAACAGCTTCCAAAAAAGGGGAGGAGTGGCAATACTAATCTCAGATAAAATAGATTTTAAAGCAAAATCCACTATAAAAGGGAGAGAAGGGCACTATATAATGATTAAAGAAACAATCCATCATGAAGACATAGCCGTAATAAATACCTACACACACAATGACAGGGCTCCAAGATACATAAAACAAACTCCAACAGCACTGACAAGAGAAACTGGCAGTTTTACAATAATAGTAGGAGACTTCAACACACCACTCTCAGTAAAGAACAGAACATCTAGAAAGAAACTCAACAAAGATACAGAAGAACTAAAAAGCACAATCAGCCAGCTTGACCTCATAGACACATATAGAACACTCCTCTCAACAGCTGCAAAGTACACATTCTTTTCCAATGCACTTGGAACATTCTCCAGAATAGAACACATCTTAGGCCACAAAGCAACCCTCAACAAAATTCAAAAATTGAGATATTACAATGCTTCTTCTCTAATCATAACCACCATCAAAGTAGAAATTAACAACAGGAAGAGCAAGGAAAAAAAAATCAATTACATGGAAACTGAATAACACCCTGCTTAAAACCTCTGGGTAAAAGAAGAAATCAAAGATGGTGTCAAAAATTCCTAGACTCAAACAAGAATGAAAACACATCATACCAAAACCTTTGGGACACAGCAAAAGCTGTGTTCAGAGATCAATTTATAGCACTGGATGCACACATCAAAAAAGAAGAAAGGAAGAAAATCAAAACATTAGCTATACATCTCAAACAAATGGAAATAGAACAGCAAAAGGAGACCGCAGCCATTAGAAGAGAGGAAATAATAAATATCAAGGCAGAAACAAGTGAAATTGAGAATAGAAAAACAAAAGAAAGAATCAAAAAAACCAAAAGTTGTTTCTTTGAAAAGATAAACAAAATGACAAACCATTAGCCAAATTGGCAAAAGAAAAGCAGGAGAGGAGACAGAAAACCCAAATAAGAAATGAAATGGGGGACATTACAACAGACCCAACTGAAATAAAAAGGAACATAACAGAGTATTATGAAAAACTATACTCCAACAAATTTGAAAACCTAGATGATATGGACAAATTTCTAGAAACACACTGCCTACCCAAACTAACACAAAATAATGTTGAAAATCTGAACAGACCCATAACAAGAAAAGAGATTGAAAAGGTAATAATAATTAAAAAAAAAAAAAAACTCCCACCAAAAAAAGCCCTGGCGCAGATGGCTGCACTGGAGAATTCTACCAAACATTCAGAGAAAAGCTTACACCAGTACTACTCAAACTATCTCAGAACATACAAAAGGAAGGGATACTTCCAAATTTATTCTATGAAGCCAGCATAACCCTGCTACCAAAACCAAGCAAAAACACCACAAAAAAGAAAATTACAGACCAATATCTCTCATGAATATAGACGCAAAAATTCTCAACAAAATTCAAACCAATAGAATTCAGCATCATATCAAAAAATAGGATTCATACCAGGCATGCAAGGATGGTTCAATATTAGAAAATCAATCAATATAATACACCACATAAATAAAAGAAAAGAAACACATGATCATGTCCATTGATGCAGAAAAGGCATTCAACAAAGTCCAACACCCATTCCTGATACAAACTCTCAATAAAGTGAGTATAAACCCACTGCCGTAGAGTCGATTCCGACTCATAGTGACCCTATAGGACAGAGTAGAACTGCCCCATAGAGTTTCCAAGGAGCGCCTGGCAGATTTGAACTGCTGACCTCTTGGTTAGCAGCCAAAGTAAGTATAGAAGGGAAATTTCTCAACATAATAAAGGACATGTATACAAAGCCAACAGCCAACATCATTCTTAATAGAGAGAGGCTGAAAACACGCCCCTTGAGAAAAGGAAAGAGAAAAAATCTTTGAGGGTTACGAGGGAGGGGAGGGTTGGGGATGGAAAAAACACTAAAGACAATAGACAAGTAGTAACTTTGGTGAAGGGTAACACAGTACACAATACTGGGAAAGCCAGCACAGATTGTACAAGGCAGGGTCATGGAAACTGCATAGACACATCCATATTTCCTCAGGGACCGAATTACTGGGCTGGGGGCTATAAGGACCTTGGTCCTGGGGAACACCTAGCTCAGTCAGCACAACAATAGTTCATAAAGAAAATGTTCCACATTTTCCGGGGTCAAAATTGGTTCAGAAACACAGTCACTCAAGTAAATAACTATTACAGTAATAAGCACAAGAGTAGTGTCTGAGTTCTTTAAAGTCTGTGAGTCGCCATCTAAGATATCCCACTGGTCTCACCCTTTTGGGAAGAAGGGAAAATGAAGAAAACTAAAGACACAAGGGAAAGATCAGCCTAAAAGGCTGATGCATCACAACTACAAAAGCCTGCACCAGTCTGAGTCCGGTACAATTAGATGGTGCCTGGCTACCACCACTGACTGCTCCGACAGGAATCACAGTAGAGGGTCCTGGACAGAGCTGGAGAAAAATGTAGGACAAAATTCTAACTCACAAAAAAAGACCAGACTTACCCACCTGACAGACTGGAGAAACCCAGAAACCCTTTTAGCTCAGTAATGAAGTCAAAGATTAAACCCACTGCCGTCTAGTTGACTCCAAGTCATAGTGACCCCATAAGACAGAGTAGAACTGCCCCATAGGGTTTCTAAGGAGCCGCCGGTGGATTCAAACTGCTGACCTTTTGGTTAGCAACTGTAACTCTTAACCACTATGCCACCAGGATTTCTGTTCAAACATAAGACACGTCAAGAAAACAAAATGAGACTAACAGGGCACACCAGCCCAGGGGCAAAGACTAGAAGGCAGGAAGGGACAGGAAAGCTGGTAACAGGGTAACCACGGTGGAGAAGGGAGAGTGTTGACATGCCATGGGGTTGTTTACTAATGTCTCAAAAATATATATGTACTAACTATTTAATGAGAAGCTGATTTGATCTGTAAACCTTCATCTAAAGTACAATAAAAAGTAAAATAAAATAGAAAAATATAAATGCTGTATTAAAAATATGTGGGAAAATGTTCACTATGTCTAATAACCAGAGAAGTGCAAAATATCATTAGTTGTCTTATTACATATACTAACTAACTAACTATACTCCCAGTGTTTGGTGCTAATAAATGGATACACTCAAAATTGCTAGTGAAAATTAGTACAGTGTTTTTGAATAGCAATTTGATAAAAAGAGAGAGACAGACAGGAAGAGAGAGCGAGAGAAAGCACAAACATATTATGCTCTTTAACCCAGTAATTTACTCCTGAGAGAGAAGTCATCTTAAAAAAATAATAAGTAAACGCATATGAAATATCCATTGTAGTATTATTTATCTTATGGGCAAATTAAAAAAAAATCTAACAATAGGCAAACAAATTAGGGAACACAGTATTGAGAGGAGATTCCGAAACCATTAAAATATCTAATAATAATCTGCTTTCGAAAGGGCAAAATCTTCAAGGGACTGAAGGGAATGGTGACTCATGGTGTTTAGTCAATGTGTTTGTTCAGCGCTGATTTTTATCTTAATATCTTTTGCTTTTATAAAGTTGGGCAAAATTATTTTAACCAATATACCCTGTAAGGTGGAAAAACATTTTGATCCCTTTGTAAGATTAGAAGAAAGAGAGGGAAGGTAATTTAATTGCCCAGAATCACCTTGTAAATTGGCAACAGGAGTTGAACTTTATAACTTGGACTAGCAGATTTAAAACTCAGGTAATAATCTCTTGACCGTACGCATCTGTATTAACTGAAATGTTGCTGTTCTCCAAAGGGTCATACCAGGTGTCTTAGAATCAAAAATAGGTTGCATTTATCTCTCACCCTAAATGACCACATTCTTCGGGGTGCATTATGTCTCAGGAACAGACAATATGAAGGAATAAGGTTACCTGCTGAAAGCCTTAGTTTTTATTTGTTTTGTTCTATTTTAAAGTAAACATATGCTCTATGTAGTTACTTTGATTTCAGCATAGTGTTAAACTCCTGCCTGGTTTAGCAAAGATGGATTCTCCATCTTGAGTTTATTACTTTAATAGTTATTCACTTGAGTGACTGTGTTTCTGAACCAATTTCGATCATGTCGTTGGTCATAGTTAAAGTAAGACAGGCAGACCAGGGTCTTTTCATGTTTCTTACCATGGGTAATTGCTATTTCTACAAATGCCAAAAAGTGCAATGTTTCCAAAGAGTGAACAACACTGTCAGTTGAAGGGCAGCAATACATGAGAACTATTTCAATGCTTTATGGGTATTGATTTAGGAATAAACAAAAAGGAATCCATATTTAATACTCAGTATTGCCTTTTATAAAACTAGTGCTTACAATCGTCAGATATCTTTTAATACGGTGGATCTGGAAAGTGGCTAGAATAGCATCTTGATATTTCTTACAGAAAAAAAAAGAAATCATGATTATCTTTAATTCTTCTTTAGTCTGTTACCTATCAGGCTTGCCAGATCATGTATACCAAAGATAATTGCCTACATTCAAGCCATAGTTCTGGCTTGAAATATGTCCTTTCTTGCTAATTTTGTTTTGTTTTGTTTTGTTTGGGATGAGCTAATGTAACAAAGAAAAAGGTTTTGAGTGGCAGTTGTCCTTATGTCCACAAGGGAATTGTAATACAGGCCATATACTAACCGAGAATAAGTGGCTGTTGATGAAGTCATGAAATGGCCCTGGTGTATTTTTATACATAGCTTAATGCTCAGACAACCGAATACTCAACCAGCAAATATTCAATGACTACTCTGAACAAAACAGTGCTATACAGGAGTAAGGGATGGGACTTAATCTCCCTCCTCTATTCAGGGGGAGATAAGAAAAAAGTCCATCGGGTCTTAAGGGGGACCTGAACAGAAGATGTTTCCATGCAGGTATTGAGGGATCTCATGGATTCCATTTGAAGCTTTCCGCACATAGAGGGAAGGTGCCTCTCTTATGCTCCATCAGGTTTCCATTAACCTGTTCACTCCTGCCGCTCCTGGGAGGGCACAGCACTGCTCACATACAAGGCAGGTGGGGTGGTACAGAGTTCATGGCCAAGCCTGATGAAGGCTTGATACACACAGGAAGGAATACAAGATGGGAATTTGAAACTGTGGCTCAAAGACGAATACTCATAATTATATAGTAAGCAGTCCTTTCAGTTCTGAGGTGGTCTGTCCATGGATCTAATTGTTCAAAGAACAGCAAGACCAGAGTCCATACTCTCTGACCTTGCAGATTCTTCCCCACGAAGGTTACATTGACCAATGGAATTTAGGGTGTTCCTTCAGGAAGAACTAGGAAAGCACTGGAGAGCTGAAATCATCTACTTTATTAGGGTCTTAATTGGTGTAGATTCTTTGCGCAGCTTCTTTTCTGGTTGCTTAGATAAGTGAAGGGCAAACAAAATGATACAGAATTTAAGTCACCATTTTCACCAGTCTTAAAGCTCATACCAGATTTCATAGCCTGGTCTGGCTCAGATGGTGAACTTCTTTGAAGTAAAAATGAAGAAGCAAGACTAAATTAATGTAAGGTGAGTCAAGAGACCTAGCTGACTCTCTGGTTGTGGTGGAAAATGGTAAAAAAAAAATAAACAAAATTTAGAGTTGCTCTTATAACTTGACAAGTTTCACTGTTCTATCCTGTTGTTTGAAGCATAAGGTAGCACAGAAATTGATCATTTGCCACTTGTTAGCCATGTTTAGTTATTTATTTTTAAATATACTTTTTTTTTTCTGGAGCAGTTTTAGGTTTAAAGAAAAACTGCTCAAAAAGTACAGGGTTCCCATATACCTTCTCTCCCTCAGCCAACGGTTCCCCTATTATTGATCTCGCATTTGTGTGCCACATTTGTTACAATTGAGGAACCAATATTGATATATTATTATCAGCTAAAATCCACAGTTTATATTAGGTTTCATTCTTCGTGTTGTACAGTCCTACGGGTTTCAACAAATGTGTAATGTCATGTATCCACCATTACAGTACTATGCAGAATAGTTTCACCACCCTAAAAATCTTCTGCACTCCACCTCTTTTGGGGGGCATATTATTTAAAAAACAACAAGAAAATAAAACATCACAATGAAATAAATGAATAAATGATATGAAAAAAGCAGGTGAGTGAAGAAGACATTTAAATATGCAAAAACGTGATCACTTCTGTAGTGGCCACAAAAATTCAAAATTTAACAACAATGTCATGTGATGTTATAACTATTTCGTGGACAAAAAAATAACAGAAGTATCAAGTGTGGGCAAGGAATTGAGAATGAGAACTGTTCTTTCCCCGTCGAATTGTCTTGGCACCTTTATTGAAAATAAATTGGCCATGGACTCTCATTGACCTTGACTTTCATTTCTATTCCATTCATCTATGTAACTATCTTCGAGCCAGTATTGCACTGTAAGTTTTGAAATCAGGAAGTATGAGTCCTCCAATTTTGTTCTTCTTTTTCTATATTGTTGTGCCTACTCTGATCCCCTTGTATTTCCATAACTTCATTGTAACTGAAAAGTTCTATCTGGTTTATTGTAATTTATGTCCAAAGAAATAGATATGTCCTGCCTCTGGAGGGATTTATCTCAAGTATCTCAGATTTTCTAAAACAATCTCCATTTATGCCTTATATCTCAGCATAATTATTAAATGTGCTGTCCTTGTATTCCCAGAGGAGTCCTACTTTGGAAGATAAAGTATTCATTCTCATTTTAGATCATATTAGAGCTGCAAACCCCTAGGCCTATCAAAATAGGGAATTGAGTCTGTCAGAGAACAGCTACAGTCCATGAGTCCATTTCAAATACATGAAGCTGTTTAAAATCTTCATTCATATCAACCTGTTAAGATAACTGATCCATCGCTTTTAATGTCAAGTTTTGTCTCATAGGATATGCTATGAGAGTTTTAAAAAGTTCTGTCTTCTTCACTTACTTTCTTTCTCCTTTAAGACAAGGGGAAAAGACATAGAGAAAGCATGCTTATTTAATTTCCTTCTTTATTTTCTCCCCAATATTATTACATTTGAAAATACTTTTGAAGATTATTTCTTGTTTAAATATTTTCTATTACTGTCATATGAACAAAGGAGACCTGGTGACACAGTGGTTAAACACTCAGCTGCTAACTGCAAGGTCAGAAGTTCGAACCCATCAGATGCTTTGTGGGAGAGAGATATGGCAATTTACTTCTGTAAAGGTTATCACAGCCTTGGAAACCCTATGGGACATTCTACTCTGTCCTGTAAGGCCAATGTGAGTCAAAATACCTTCAATGGCAATGGGTTAGGTTATAAGGACTTAACATTAAAAGAGTTAAATTTACAAATAATGCCCAATAATACTCAATACTAAATAATACCCAATGAAATGTTATCAGTGCATTGGTCACATGATATAACAATATTAATAGCAACACTGACAATCATGAAATTAGGGAAGTTGTAGCTACATGGATTTATAACTGGATTTTTTAATTACTTTTAACTCTGAAGATTAAAACTTTGTATGAGCCTAGAAAAAAATATATGAGTACAAGCTTCATCTTCCAATCTAATAGCTTTAAAAAGAATTTTCATAAAGGAAAAATTATTTGAAATTGCTGCTAAATATTTTAATTTTAAGTGGGTTTTTAGTTTCCTATCTATTCTTGGGCATTTACTTATAAAGGGCAAATCTCTTCCATATAAAGAAACATTGCAAAAGTTTTGCTTTGCTTGAGGTGACAAATGTTTTAATGTCAAAAAAAAAAAGGAAAAGAATGCATTGGTATTTTACACTTTCTCTTTTCTGTATTTCAGTTTTTTTGTTACAATTAACCAATGAACTCCCAGTAAGGTCGAGAACAAAAGCGCTGAGTGTTGGAGAAGCCTGAAGAATCAAGTCATGGACTGTAGTAAACTCCTAAATTCCTTATGAAGAAAGTTTCAGTGAATATATAAATTGAATATGCATCAAGTTCTATATTTTTTTCAAGTTAAAGATCACTTCTAAAGCAAGATGTCTCTCTGCTTGTGTCTCCTTTTCTCACACACACACACGCACACAACATGCACATACACACACACGTGCACAGGCACATAAAGAGGTGAAAAAAATTCAGTTTTCAGAATTTGTATCACATGCAGATTGTTTAAAGAAATGGAGCATGGGCCAGTTGGTTGCATGCCATTGACAATGTAGGAGGAAATGCAAAGATCAAATAGGATTAACAGAATACGATGAGAATCGCATGGTCCAGTCTACCAAGGAGCCTTTCTGAGGTTATAATTTATACAGTAGAATAAAAACAGTGTACTGGGTTGGATGTAATCTTTTGCTTACAATGAATAAAAAAATCACTTTATAGTTACTCATATTTTGAAAAGTATACCATTCCACCTGAACAAAATACACATTACCTTAAAATATATCATATTAATGAATTATTATTATGTAACTAAGTACTTAGAATAAATGCTTCTTGGGAAATCAGAAATAGCTCAACTAAAAAAGGAGTCTTCTATTCAATAAATGAAATTATATATGCATGAATGTATATATTTCCACATTCGGTTGGATCGCCTTTCTTGGAAATAGGCATCAATATGGATCTCTTCCAGTCAGTTGGCCAGGAAGCTGTCTTCCATATTTCTTGGCATAGATGAGTGAGCACCTCCAGCACTGCATCTGTTTGTTGAAATATCTCAAATGATATTCCATCAATTCCTGGAGCCTTGTTTTTTGACAATGCCTTCAGAGCAGCTTGGACTTCTTCCTTCGGTACCATCGGTTCCTGATCATATACCACCTCTTGAAATGTTTGAACATCAACTAATTCTTTTTGGTATAATGACTCTGTATATTCCTTCCATCTTCTTTTGATGCTTCCTGCGTCGTTTAATATTTTCCCCATAGAATCCTTCACTATTGCAACTCGAGGCTTGAATTTTTTCTTCAGTTCTTTCAGCTTGAGAAATGCTAAGAGTGTTCTTCCCTTTTGGTTTTCTATCTCCAGCTCTTTGCACATGTCATTATAATACTTTAGCTTGTCTTCTATAGCTGCCCTTTGAAATCTTCTGTTCAGTTCTTTTACTTCATCAATTCTTCCTTTTGCTTTAGCTGCTTGAGGTTCCAGAGCAAGTTTCAGAGTCTCCTCTGACATCCATCTTGGTTTTTTCTTGCTTCCCTGTCTTTTCAATGACCTCTTGCTTTCTTCATGGATGATGCCCTCGATGTCATTCCACAACTCATCTGGTCTTCAGTCACTAGTGTTCAGTGCATCAAATCTATTCTTCAAATGGTCTCTAAATTCAGGTGGGATATACTCAAGGTCATATTTTGGCTCTCATGAGCTTGCTCTGATTTTCTTCAGTTTCAGCTTGAACTTGCATATGAGCAATTGATGGTCTGCTCCACAGTTGGCCCCTGGCCTTGTTCTGATGATGATATCGAGCTTTTCCATTCTCTCTTTCCACAGATGTAGTCAATTTGATTTCTGTGTGTTCCATCTGGTGAGGTCCATGTTTATGGTTTCCGTTTATGTTGGTGAAAGAAGGTATTTACTAAGAAGAAGTCGTTGGTCTTGCAAAATTCAATCATTCAATCTCCGGCATTGTTTCTATCACTAAGGCCATATTTTCCAACCACTGATCCTTCTTCTTTGTTTCCAAATTTCACATTCCAATTGCCAGTAATTTTCATTTTACTTGGATCCACACTCAACAGCCATGGAAGCAGCAGTCAAGAAATCAAAAGATGCATTGCATTGGGTAAATCTGCTGCAAAGGACCTCTTTAAAGTGTTGAAGAGCAAAGATGTCACCTTGAAGACTCAGGTGTGCCTGACTCAAGCCATGGTATTTTCAATCACATCATATGGATGTGAAAGCTGGACAATGAATAAGGAAGACCGAAGAAGAATTGATTCCTTTGAATTGTGGTGTTGGTGAAGAATATTGAATATACCATGGACTGCCAAAAGAACGAACACATCTGTCTTGGAAGAAGTACAACCAGAATGCTCCTTGGAAGCAAGGATGGCGAGACTGCATCTTACATACTTTGGACATGTTGTTAGGAGGGATCAGTCCCTGGAGAAGGACATCATGCTTGGCAGAATACAGGATCAGCAGAAAAGAGGAAGACCCTCAACAAGGTGGATTGACGCAGTGGCTGCAACAATGAGCTCAAGCCTAACAACGATTGTGAGGATGGCTCAGGACTAGGCAGTGTTTTGTTCTGTTGTGCATAGGGTTGCTATGAGTCAGACCTGACTCGATGGCACCTAACAACAACAACAACATATGTGTGTGTATATATATATGTGTATATATATATATGTATATATATATATTTGTGCCATATATATGCATACATGAAATCAGTTGTGATTTGGCAAACTCATTCTCTAAGGTACTCTAGTCTATATGCTTATCTATACAATGTCTTCACAACTTGTATTGTTTCTGCACAGGACAAAAACTGTAGACTTTCAGATGATTTTCAAAAAGTGAAAAATTGGAATACTTAACCTATAAATGCTAACAAGCTAGAAAAAAGAATATAAACAAAATTAACAATTATAATATGTAACCCACTGTATTAAGAAACAAGAACTTTTAATGTGCAGTCCTGGTCACTATAAGTCAGAACTGACTCAACGATAATGGATTTTTTTTTTTTTAACCTAAGAAGACCTGCTGGTGCAATGGTTAAACACTCAGCTGCTAACCAAAAGGTAGACTGATTGAACCCGCTAGACGTTCTGTGAAAGAAAGATGTGGCAGTCTTCCTCTGCAAAGATTGTTGTTGTTAGTAGGTGTGGGTCAGGTGGACTCTGACTCATAATGGCCCAGTGTACGACAGAACAAAACACTGCCTGGGCTTGCACCATCCTCTCAATAGTTGCTGTGTTTGAGCCCATTGTTGTAGCCACTTTATCAATCCATCTTGTTGAGTGTCTTCCTCTTTTTCTCTGACACTCTATTTTACCAAGCATGATGTCTTTCTCCAGGAACTGGTCTCTCCTGATGATGTGTTCAAGGCATGTGAGGTGAAGTCTCACCGTCCTCGCTTCTAAGGAAATTCTGACTACACTTCTTCCAAGACAAATGTGCTTGTTCTCCTCACAGTCCGTGGTATAGTCAATATTCTTTGCCAGCACCATAATGCAAATGCATCAATTCGTCTTCAGTATTCCTGATTCATTGTTCAGCTTTCACACGCATATGAGGCAATTGAAAATACCATGGTTTGGGGAAAGTTGCACTTTAGTCCTCAAAATGACATCTTTGATTTTTAACACTCTAAAGAGGTCTTTTTTTTTTTTTTTAAAGAGGTCTTTTCCAGCAGATTTGCCTAATGCAATAAGTCGTTTGATTTCTTGACTGCTGCTTCCATAGAAAATGATTGTGGGTCCCAATAAAATGAAATTTTTGACCATTTCCATTTATTATGATGTCGCTTGTTGGTCCAGTTGTGAAGATTTTTGTTTTCTTTATGTTGAGCTGTAGTCCATACTGAAGGCTTTGACCTTCATCAGTAAGTGATTCAAGCCCACTTCACTTTTAGCAAGCAACGTTGCATCATCTTCATATCACAGGTTATTAATGAGTCTTCCTCCAATCCTCATGCTGTGCTCTTCTTCATATAGTCCAGTTTCTTGTATTATTTGCTCAGCATACAGATTGAATAAATATGGTAAAGGGATCCAATCCTGATTCACACCTTTCCTAACCGAAACGTCAGCAGTTTGTACCCACCAGCTGCTTTGTGGGAGAAAGATGGAGCAGCCTGCTTCCATAAAGATTAACAGCCTTGGAAACTCTATGGGCAGTTCTAATCCATCCGATAGGGTCACTATGAGTCACAACTGACCAAACGGCAATGGACTTGGTCGGGTTTTGGCGAGTACTTACCTAAATGTAAATTGCTTTGTGGTAAAATTGTACTGCAATGAGATGAATTAACACAGTGGCTGCAACAATGGGCTCAAACATACCTACTATTATGAAGATGGCACAGGACCAAGCCATTTCCTTCTGTTATACATACGATTGTTATACATAGGATTGCCATCGGAACTGACTTGATGGCACCTAACAATGCAACAAAACTGTACTAGTCTCAGCTATTTGTTCATGGTGGAAAAGATCCAAAAAGAAAATTTGGGAACAAATAGTAGCTATTTATTTTTATTTTGGCTGATGAATTTACCATTTAATTGTTAGACATAATACCATTCACTGCAACTAGAAAAACCAGCATCCCCCCCACCAGGCTTTTGCAATTGTTTCATGAATCAAAGAGCACTTGTAAGCTGCAAAGGTAATAATAATAAAAATGCACCATAATTTTCTCTAACCAATTATCATATTTCATGCCTTATTATTAAATGGAACTCTAAATTCTTCTACTTAGGTGGAACCATGGATTTTTGTTGTACAAAAGGCCTCATTCAAACATATTGCTATATGATCTATGGGACACACAGTTCCATGAGGTGACTTGGGCCATTTGTGATAATAAAGGCTAAAGCTCAAATGTGTACGCTGGTATCAAGCATTCTCTTTTCTCCACCTCCCACCTCTCACACAATCTGGCAAAACAATATTATCACAATTTTTTTTTTATTGTGTTTTAAGTGAAAGTTTACAAATCAAGTCAGTCTCTCATACAAAAATTTATATACATCTTGCTATATACTCCTAGTTGCTCTCCCCATAATGGGATAGCACTCTCCTCTCCACCCTGTATTCCCGTGTCCATTCAGCCAGCTTCTGTTCCCCTCTGCCCTCTCATCTCCCCTCTAGACAGGAGCTACCCACATAGTCTCATGTGTCTACTTGAGCCAAGAATCTCACTCCTCACCAGTATCATTTTCTATCTCACAGTCCAGCCCAATCCCTGTCTGAAGAGTTGGCTTTGGGAATAGTTCTACCATCAGGCTTACAAAGGTCTGGGAACCATGACCCCCGGGGTCCTTCTAGTCTCAGTCAGACCCTTAAGTCTGGTCTTTTTATGAGAATTTGAGGCCTGCATCCCACTGGTCTCCTGCTCCTTCAGGAGTTTTCTGTTGTGTTCCCTGTCAGGGCAGTCATCAGTTGTAGCCGGGCACCATCTAGTTTCTCTGGTCTCAGGCTCATGTAGTCCTTGATGTATGTGGGCCATTCTGTCTCTTAGGCTCATAATTACCTTGTCTCTTTGGAGTTCTTCATTCTCCTTTGCTCCAGTTGGGTAAAGACCAGTTGATGCATCTTAGACAGCACTTACTAGCATTTAAGACTCCAGAAGCCTCTTACCAAAGTGAGATGCAGAAAGTTTTCTTAATAGATTTTATTATGCCAATAGGTCTAAATATCCCCTGAAACCATGGTCCCCAAACCCCCACACCTGCTATGCTGGCCTTTGAAGCGTTCAGTTTATTCATGAAACTTCTTTGCTTTTGGTTTAGTCCAGCTGAGCTGACCTCTCCTGTATTGTGTGTTGTCTTTCCCTTCACCTAAAATAGTTCTTGTCTACTATCTAAAAAAAAAAAAAAAAAAAATTTTTTTTTTTTTTTTTTTACTATCTAATTAGGGAATACTCCTCTCTCTCCCTCCCTCCCCACTCTCGTAACCATCAAAGAATATTTTCTTCTGTGTTTAAACTATTTCTTGAGTTCTTATAATAGTGGTCTCATACAATATTTGTCCTTTTGCAATTGACTAACTTACTCAGCATAATGCCTTCCAGATTCCTCCATGTTATGAAATATTTCATGGATTCATCATTGTTTTTTATCGCTGCATAGTATTTAATTGTGTGAATATACTATAATTTCTTTATCCATTCATCCGTTGATGGGCATCTTGGTTGTTGCCATCTTTCTCCTGTTGTAAACAGTGGCCTCAATGAACATGTGTGTGCATATATATTGTTAATGGAAAGACTCTTATTTCTCTAGGATGTATTCCGAGGAGTGGGATTGCTAGATCAAATGGTAGTTCTATTTCTAGCTTTTTAAGGCAGTGTCAAATCGATTTCCAAAGTGGTTGTACCATTTTACATTCCCACCAGCAGTGTATAAGTGTTTCAGTCCCTCCACAACCTCTCCAACATTTATTATTTTGTGTTTTTTGGATTAATGCCAGCCTTGTTGGAGTGAGATAGAATCTCACTGAAGATTTGATTTGCGTTTCTCTAGTGGCTAATGATCATGGGCATTTCCTCATGTATCTGCTAGTTACCTGAATGTCTTCTTTAGTGAAATGTCTGTTCATATCCTTTGCCCATTTTTTAATTGGGTTATTTGTCTTTTTGTTGTTGAGTTTTTGCAGTATCATGTAGATTTTAGAGATCACATGCTGATCAGAATTGTCACAGCTAAAAACTTTTTCCCAGTCTGTGGGTAATCTTTTTACAATTCTTTTGAAGTCTTTGGATGAGCATAGGTGTTTGATTTGTAGGAGCTCTCAGTTATCTAGTTTCTTTTCTGGTGTTTGTGCATTGTTAGTAATGTTTAGTATACTTTTTATGTCATGTATTAGGGCTCCTAGCGTTGTCCTTTTTTTTCTTCCATGATCTTTCTAGTTTTAGATTTTATATTTAGGCCTATTATCCATTTTGAGTTAGTTTTTGTGAGCGGTGTGAGGTTTGGGTCTTGTTTCCTTTTTTTGCAGATGGATACCCAATTATGCCAGCACCATTTGTTAAAGAGACTGTCTTTTCCCCACTTAACAGATTTTGGGCCTTTGTCAGTTACCAGCTGCTCATATGTGGATGGATATATGTCTGGATTCTCAATTCTGTTCCATCAGTCTATTATCTGTTGTTATACCAGTACCAGGCTGTTTTGACCACTGTGGTAGTATAATACGTTTTAAAATCAGATAGTGTTTCTCCCACTTTGTTCTTTTTCAGTAATACTTTACTTATCTGGGGACTCTTTCCCTTCCATATGAAGTTGGTGATTTGTTTCTTCATCTCATTAAAAAATGTTGGAATTTGGATTGGAATTGTATGGTATCTACAGATAGCTTTGGGTAGAACAAACATTTTTACCATATTGAGTTTTCCTATCCATGAGCACAGTATGTTTTTCCACTAATATAGGTCTCTTTTGGTTTCTTACAGTAGTGTCTTGTAGTTTTCTTTGTATAGGCCTTTATCACAAATGTTTTAAGTCCTCTTCTTCCCCATCAAATCTGTTTTATGAACCATTGTCTTGAAAAATGGATCCTGGCTCATGTTACTGATTTGTGGTACTCTAGGGCAAAAAAAAAAAAAAAAAAAATTTTTTTTTTTAGGGTCAGCTCATTGGGTTTAGGGGCAGCTCTGTATATATATGGGAAAAGATATCATGATACTGCTGATTTTCTTTTTAGTGACACTTTGGTGATCCTTATGTATTATACCCTGTAAGAAGAGAAATTACCCATTCATGAAGGACAAGAAAAGTTTTTGACAGTTAATTTTGAAGCATATTTTATTTTTAAAATATTGTAGAGGGAACCTGTATGATCCAGTGAACAATGTTTCAATGATGTCCTTGGAACAAATGTGATAGCAGATTTCAAAAGTAGTATATTGGCACTTGCATTTTAAACAAATCTCCCAAGCGAATGTGTTTGCCAAAGTTTGAAAAGTGGTGCAATAAGTGTTGATAAATGCTTATCTGTTGACTCAAATTTAAAAACTTTGGCAAGATTACTTATGTATGACAAAGCTAGAAACTGTAACATAACACTCTAAGAACGATCCCTTTCCCCTTAACCATTAAATTCTATGACCAAACCCTGAGCATAGAATAATAAGTAATGTATATGATATTCCAATCTATAAAAGACACATTTATAGAATTACAGATAAAGGTTTATGCCAATGAAGACTCATGGCTGCAATTTTTGAAAGATTTAGAGCAGGAAGCAGCAATCTACAGCCTGTGGGCCATGGCCTGATTTTTGAAAGATGGGCAAGCTAACAATTGTTTTTACATTTTAAGCCAGTAGTTAAAAAAAAAAAAGTAGAAGAACATGTGATGGGACCATGTTGTTTGTAGTTGCCACTGAGTCAGCTGTGACTCACAGTGACCTCACATACAACAGAAGGAAACCTTGCCCAGTTCTGCACCATCTTCATGAACATTTTTCACTCAAGTTTATTGTTGTAGCCACTATGTATGTCATGTGCTTTCCAACTCAGAGGGTTCATCTCCCAACTGTATGAGACAATAGTCTGCTGTGATCCATAGAGTTTTCATTGGCTCATTTTTGGAATTAAATAGCCAGGCCTTTTTTTCTTAGTCTGTCTTAATCTGGAAGCTCTTCTGAAACCTGCCCACCCACCGGTGGCATAGCTTCTAACATCACAGTAACACAGAAGCCACAGTATGACAAATGACAGATGGGTGGTGAGATAGAGGCCATATATAGCTAATAAAGTCAAAATTATTTACTATCTGGACTTTAAGGAAAAAGTTGCCAATCCCTGATTGAAGGGAATGTTTTTCTTTAATTCTACAATGAAAATGCTTTTGGATTAATTTTAATAATGTTTAAGAAATAAAGAATCTTATCAGAGAAATGTAAACTATTAAAAAAAGGGGGGGGAATTCTACAACTGAAAAGTATATTTGAAATGAAAAAAATTACTAGATGGATTTACCAGCGGCTTGGAGACTACAGAAGAAAGGGTTAGTTGACTTGAACATTAATAGACATAAATTATCCAATATGAACAGAGAAAAAAGGATTTATTTTAAAAAATTAAAATGAGTAGAATAATCCTCAAATCTGAGTAAATATAGCCACTTCACTGTCAGCAGGACAATGTACAGAAAGGTTCACAGTTGGCCCATGAAGGGAATAAGGCAGCAACGGAAGGTTTTTGCTTCAGAAATAGCACTTACACTGGAAAAGTTTATCAAACAAACAGCTTTTCCACATTAGTATTATGTAATGATATTGATATTATTAGTGAATACCAATCTAAGTCTCATTATTGTAGCTAGAATGGTCCTGTGCACATTTTGGATTGGGAGAAATTAGTTCTCTCTTCTACCGAGAATTGAAATAAGATATTGAAGGCAAAACTCTCTTGAAAAATACAAGGTAGTATTGAATTAATTTAAAAATATTTAGAGGTCACTATTTTTTTTATCAGTATGTCACTGGGTTTTTATCTGTATGTCAGTTATTTTATTAGATGCTGGAGTTTTGATGGTTGGTTTAAAAAAACAAAGACATGATACCTCAAGGAGCTTAACATCTAGAAAGAGACATAAATATTGATCAGAAATTAACATAAAAGAATGTGCAATTGCTAGAAAAGAGAGTCTCATGGTATTATTGAAAAACACAATATGGGGAATTGGAATAAATACTGATGTTAGGCAAGGCTCATATGAGTGGTGGTGATTGATTTTAATAGGAAGGGAATTAGGAATTAGAAGATTGAGGCAACACAGTAGTTAACTGGGTGAAGGATGGGGGAGAGTTCATTTGAAGCAGAGGGATGTGCACACTACTTTAGTAACGTTTTGACTCAATATAGTGAGCCATAGGGTTAATGATTAAGGTGAGGCTGGAGTTATTCAACGATGAAGATAATCTTGTGAACTATGTTGCCAAACTGAGTTAAATAAATGTTATTTCTCCTTAATATACACAATTTATATTGTTATTCTAAGTCAAAACACTCAACAATTATACTTTTTTGGTTTACTTTTTATTTTAATTCTAAGTTAAGTATTTAGAAAAAAATGTGCAGAACTTTTATAAAATATGTTCTGCCATTTTAACCAATAGTTGTAGGAAGCATGTGCTTTTACATACATGTCAAAGATTATATGATAGAGTATATGATTTAAGAAAAGAACTATGTGAAAGTGAATACTGAGTTCTGTAGATAGGAGAAAATGACATGTCTGAGAATTAACCAATTTTTCAGAGCATAGGAAAAATTAACTTGCGGCACTATGATTAAGGAAACCCTGGTGGCGTAGTGATTAAGTGCTATGGCTACTAACCAAGGGGTCCGCAGTTCGAATCCTCCAGGCGCTCCTTGGAAACTCTATGGGGGCAGTTCTACTCTGTCCTATAGGGTTGGTATGAGTTGGAACCAACTCGACGGCACTGGGTTTGGGTTTGGTTTGGTTTACTGTTATTAAAGTTTTGCTTAGAGAAGTATTCTACATATTATACAAGAGCTCCTAGTCTGAACATTAATCTATGAATAATGTAGCATTGTATTCCAAAACTTTTTCATAAATATCTCAGTAATTTTGGTTAATTTTAGTGGTTATAAACACTTTATATGTTTCCCCCTTTAGGAGGATCAAATGAATTAAAATTTCTACACATTTGTTCTTTCAACATGTGGATAAGAAAGACATGATTCCTTTTTACTCCTCAATGTGAGTTTATATGGCATCAAGTAGAGAACTGCTTCCTTGCATTTCAGCATTGTTTTTGAAATTTATGGTAAACATTATCTTCTATGAGCATGTAGGGAGAGGCAGGGTACTTGGGATTTCTGATCCACTCCCAGAAAAGTACCTATTTATAAGGAACTCTTTCCCATCACTCACTACATACAGATAGTGCCCACACACTACTCCACACTGACTCTGAGATCAGTCATATTCAGTTTATAATTTTTGGTTTCTTGGGGTGGGTATTACTGTCCACTGTACTTGTGTGTTTGTGTGTGTCTTAGTCACCTAGTGCTGCTCTAACAGAAATACCACAAGTGGATGGCTTTAACAAAGAGAAATTTATTGTCTCATAGTCTAGTAGGCTAAAGTCCAAATTCAGGGCATCAGCTCCAGGGGACAGCTTTCTCTCTCTGTTGGCTCTGGAGGAAGAATCCTTGTAATCAACCTCTTCCTGGCAGAAGAGCTTCTCAAGCGCAGGGACCCCAGGTCCAAAGGATGCGCTCTGCTCCCGCTGCGGCTTTCTTTTCTCTATGAGGCCCCCAACTCTGTGCTCGCTTACCTTTCCTTTTTTCTCTTGAGAGATAATAGATGGTGCAGGCTACACCCTAGGGAGACTCCTTTTACTTTGGGTCAGGGATGTGCCCTGGTAAAGGTGTTACAATTCCACCCTAATCCTCTTAAACATAAAATTACAATCACAAAATGGAGGACAACCACACAATACTGGGAATCACGACTTAACCAAGTTGACAGACACATTTTTTGTAGACATAACTCCTTCCATGACAGTATGTGAGAGAGAGAAAGAAACAGAGAAACAGAAAGGGAGTAGGGGTAAGAGGCAGGGAAAGAGAGAGACCCTCACTTTTGAAAAAAAAAGAGAGTCGTTCGTCAGTTATAGCTATCCACCCTTCTTACCAGCATAGAACAATTGAGACTCAAGTTTTACATGAGGACTGTTTGTTACTAATTTTTCTTTTACAGTGTTAAATGTTTGAAGGTGTACATTGACGTTAAAAAAAAAAAAAAACATATAAATGACTTCAAAAGAAATTGGTAATTCTGATAAAAATGCTTGAGGGAAACAGTGCTAAGAGCTTTATAATACATGATTTTATATAATCCTTACAATTGTTTTCTAATATATAAAGTACTTTATCTCAATTTTATAAGTTAAGAAATTGAATAGGTTATGATCTCTAACTCCTATTATTTGTGAAAAATATCATCTGATTTGATCAAGGTATATAATTTTTTTGCAAAATGTGAATATTTTTGCAATGTGAAACTAATACATTCTGTGAAATATTAAAAATGCATCTCAGAAGAATAATCTTGTCCAAAGGGAACATGTTTATTATTATCAACCTCTCATAATGTACAATTAGTAATATACCATAAAAGTCAATTATAATCCAAAGCAGAGTCACACAAACTGCATGTTCCCCTGACACATACCTCCATCCTTAATGGAAACTCCATGCCAGTAGATTAATTGTTTGGTTACTAAGACATTTTTGGTAAAACTGGATTAAGCAGTCACCTTATAAAAATAATGTCCAGTTTTGTAACAGGCAGCCCATTTATGCTAATGTTGCTTTTTCCTTCACTTTTTACTCTTCAGATGATTCTATGATTTTTCAGTACAACCATTGTTGATCTTATTAATGATACTGCCCACTCCAAACCACTCCCTCAGGCTAGCAGGGCACTTCCCCTTTTAATATATTGCAGTGCACTAATGGGATTACCATTTACTTTTCCTCAGTTAGATGAAGGCAGAAATTTTGACTTCTTAAACATCTTCCCTAACAAGTAATCAATATTAAACAAATACTATAGAAGTCTCATTACAATTTTATTAAAATAGCTGTTATGTTGAGAGAGAATCAGAAAGCCTCCAGAATTCTCACTACTGAAAATAAATATGCATGTCTGAATTACTCAGTTATTAAAAAATATATATATTTATTATGAAATACTGAAGTATACGAGGAAGAGGAAAACATGCTGTTATTTCACTACTCAAACATAGCATTAATAAAATAATCATCTATATAAACCAAACCTGTTGCCCTTGAGTCTCTTCTGACTCATAGCAATCCCATAGGACAGAGTAGAACTGCCCCATAGGGTTTCCAAGGAGCAAGCAGCTGGTGGATTCAAACTGCAGCCAGGCTCATAACCACTGAGTCTATACTACGTTATATTATTGTTATTTGAACATTTGTTCTTGTTACTACATATTACTATGTAATACGTACACATTCTAAATTCTCACTTTCCTGACTTTATGTTAATTTATATAACCAATTGTCTCTTGCTAAACATTTAAGCTATCATTTATTTTTACTCATGTTATAAAATGTTGTGAAAAACTTTCTTATTGACTTAGGCTGTATTTCTAGAGGTGGTATTTCTCGGTCAAAAGGTTTAAACATTTGTAATGTTCCACAACTGCCGTCCATAAAGTTTACATTAATTTGCAACTTTGCTATCAGCATATAGGTGTCTATTTTCCTGCGTTCTTACTAACGTGGGGAATTACTATTTACAGTAATATTTTATGTTTAATTATATCAATTTGGCAGTTAAATCATGCTTCACAGTGGCTTTAATAGTATATTTTATTGTTTAAGGCAATAAAAATATTTTAAGTGTTTACTTTTTTTTGGAGTTTCCTTTTAGGTATCGCTTGTTCATACTTTGCCTATTTCTTTATTGTAGTGTTGGCATTTTTCTTGTGGACTCAGATGGGACTTAAATAAATGAAGAATATTGATACATTGTATCATACGCATTTTAGATTTGTTTTCTATTAATCTTTGCACTCAGAATGTCAACATTCACTCAGGAACAAATTATGTATACAAAATACCATGAAATAAATGGTAGAGTCCATTTGTAAATAACTACGATAAAAGTGTGAAGTTCTTTTATTTGGAAAAAAAAGAATCTCATAAACATACAAGTAAATAATGGATTGCAATTGGTTTTAACAATCCTTGGCAGGATATTATAATGGACAAAATCGTCTCATACTAATATTGGTAATATTAATTGTAGTTAACATTTACTGAGTGCTTTCTATATGTAAGGCACCATGCCAAGCTCTTTACATCCTCAAAACTACCCATGAAGTAGGTACGCTTTTTACCTTCATTTCATAGACAAAGAAAATGACACTTGTAGAGTTAAATACACCAGGTCACAAAATTAGCAGTTGTTCTACCACAGTTTTACTTCAGCTCAGATGACAAACTGTTTTGCCCATAAAATTACCTTCTTTTGTCAAGGAAGAATGAGATAAATAAAACCTTGAATTAATGTATTAAATCGAAGCATATAAAATTACTTTTCTTGTAGGTACATAAAGATCAAACATTGGTAAGCTTATATTGTTCAAACTAATTATTTTGGAACTGTAGCAAAAAGTGAACACAAATTGTCAAATAAGATTAATTACAGGAATACCGTTATAAAAGTCAAATCAATGTATATTATACAGGGCAAACCTAAGACTGATAGAGCTTAAGCAGTTTTTCCAGGAACTTACAAGAATTATAACTTCAGAAACACTACTCCATTACTAATGTCTTGAACATTCAAGGCATTATTTATTTATTTTTCTATTCATCCTTGGTCGATTTCTTTTGCCCCATCACCACCAAAATTTAGCTTTCTCCTTTTGTCTCTGCACTGTTTTTCAAACCATGCCCATTCTCTCTCCCTACTCCTTTCATCTTACTCTGCTTCTTTCCTCCTCTCTGTTTCTCTTCATTTCTCTAAATATTTATTGAGAAACTACAAACACTATGTGGTATTTATTTTCTAAATTTTCGTATGCAGTGGTAAAGGGGACACAGTCTTTTCCTTTAAGGAGTTTAACCTCTAGGAGGCAGTGGACGAGAAAGTAGGCAATTTATTTCCAAGTAAAATGAAATCACTTGGAAGGGTTACTTACAGTAATCTTGGACAATAGTGGGATGCATTTCCTCCTGGGAGAAGACTTGGAAGATAAGATGTCTAAGGAGGTGGAGTACACACAGAGCATGGCAATTTTGTTGACCTTAGGAGGCAGGAATCAGAACTCAGGGCTACTGAACTGATTGAAATCTGTGAAACTAGGGACTGGAAACAGATAACTACACTTAATAACCCTACATTTATAAAATAATTTTAATTTTTAATTAAAAACCTTTCCACTAAGTAAACATTTTGTTGAGATAGTTTCTTAGGTGAAATTTATCAAAAAAACTAAGAAAGAAATAATGCCAATCTTACTCAGGCTCTTTAAGAAATTTGAGGAGCAGGAAACACATTCCACTCATTTTATATGATACCAATATCAATATGGTATTAATACCAAAACCTGACAAAGATATTAAAAAAAAAAGAAATTACAAATATCATTCATGAACATAAACCCAAAATATTAGCAAATCAAATTCATTAATATGTAAGAATAAAATACATCATGATCAAGTAGATTTTTTCTTTTTTGTTGCTGTTGTTGAGAATATACATAGCAAAACACACACCAGTTCGACAGTTTTTATATGTACAATTCAGTGACATTGATTACATTCTTCGAGTGGTGCAACCATTCTTACCCTCATTTTCCAAATTGTCTTCTAAGGTTCCTATTAAATCTTCCCAGTTACTGTCATCCATTTGATCCCATATGGATAGATCATAAAAGAGCACAATGCTCAAGGCAGACAGTCTTTACTAGTTAAGCTAAACTGCTGTTTGGTTTTAAGAAGACTTCAGGGGATATTTTTGGTCTAAGGTTTAAAGATTATCTCAGGGCAATACTTTCAGGGGTTCATCCAGGATCTATGGCTCCAGAAACTCTGGATTCTGTATGAATTTAAAACATTTTTCCTGGCAACCTTTTTAAGAAGCCTTAGTAAGTTAAGGAGCCCTGGTGGAGAAGTGGTTAAAAGCTCGGTTGCTAACCAAAAGTTCAGCAGTTCGAATCCACCAGCCACCCCTTGGAAACCATATGGAACAGTTCTACTCTGTCCACAGGATCACTAGGAGTGGAATTGACTTGATGGCAATGGGTTTGGTTTGGTTTAGTCCACTAAACTGTTGTTTGGTTATTAAGAAGACCTCAGGGGGTGTTTTTGGTTTAAGGTTTAAAGATTATCTCAAGACAATAGTTTCATGGGTTTGTCCTAGGCACCAGAAAGTCTGGAGTCTATGAGAATTTGAAATTCTGCTTTGCAGTTCCCCCCTATTGATCAGGAGTCTTCTGTAGGATATTTTATCAAAATAACACACTGATTTTTATCTCAGAAAGTCAAAGTTGTTTGACATTCACAAATTAATATGTTTTACAATGTTGACAGAACAAAAAAAACCCATATAATCATCTTAATAATTGCAGAAAAAACATTTGCCAAAATTCACTAAGCATTTGCAATAAACATTAGCAAATTAGAAATAGAGGGAACTTTCTCAACTGATAAAATGTACCTACAAAAAAATGTTTAGCTAATATTGTACTTAAAATGAGAAACAAAGCAGGTCCAACACAATGCTACACACAGAAGCACCAAGCCATTTCTCTAGAGCAAAGACCCAAAAAACTAAGTAAAACAGAGACAAAAGTCAATCCTCCAAGCCTAAGCATCAAATGAAGAGATAACTCAACCAAGCGTCGAACGGAATAAGAAACTGGCAGAGAACAGAAAGCCAGGAGAGATACAAGTGAATGTCACCTATCAGCTAACACAGAATAGATTCACCACCTTGTACTCCTGTTGGAGATTAGTGGACAGAAAGTTCAGGAAATCAGATTCAGGGAGCTCCCAGAAGAAGACAGAGCACCTGGTAACCAGTGACACACACAACCATTCTTCCCATTGCTCGGACTCTGCTGCTTCCCTGTGGGCCAACCCACCATTTCCGTCCATGCACCAACCTGCTGCCTCCCTGAACAGGCCTAGGGACCACCGCCCTGGAGGTGCCAGGTCCATGCCATGCAGATTCGCCCCACCCACACCAGTTGGCTCCTTCAGTGCCAGTTCTTGGTTGCTGGTGTTGCTTTTTCCACTTTTTTTTTTGGTTTCTTCCTTGCCTCTCACCTCCTTTCTCTCCAACACCTGGCTCTCTGTGCCATCATTGTTTCCTCTTGGCAGGCTGTGAAGTGCTGCTTAGGCTGGGGAACTGCTCCCCAGTCCATGCCGCCACACAGGTGGGATCCCTGGTGGCTTTTTCAGTGGTGGGATCCTTGGTAGCTTTTTTAAAATTTATTTTTCTTTTATGTTTCTTTGTTTTCTCTTTTTCCCTTTTTTAATTTTTCTTAATTTCTTAGTTCCCCACCTTTTCTACTTACCTTCATTTTCTGTCTCCTGAATACCTGTCACTGTGTGCCGTCTTGGGCCCTTCTAGCCAGGCTGTACTGCTTGCCTAGGGAGCCACTTCCCAGGTCTGAGCAGCTGCATTGGTGGGATCCCTTGGGGGTATTTTTCCAGATTTGCTTTTTTAATTTATTTTTTCTCATTTTATTTTTTCATTTTGTTTTTCTTCATTTCTAGGTTTCTAGTCTCTCCACTCCAATGCCAGGCGCCCTCAGCACTTTTTTTTTTTTTTGGCTACAGTGTCACTTTCCTCTCTCTCTTCTTTCCCATACCCAACCTAGCTCTACACATCACAACCTTCCCCCTCCCCCTCCCTCATGCATATCTGCAATGTGTGATGAACATCACAGCCCTGAGCAGCACAGACAAGGCCTAGTAGATAGAACCTGCCCTGCACTGACCCTCAGCTCAAACTGTCAGCTCCTGTATGTGCCATAAACAACTCATCCCAGCCCCTCCCCTTCAGCTGGACCTGCCCTGCTGCAGCTTAGCTGAATAAGTGGCCCTGCCCAGTGGACCAGGAGGTGAAAAATATAGCACCCAAAGATGAGCAAACAACAAAGAATGCACAGGCTGCCTGCTCAGACATGACATAACCAAATAAAATGAAAGAGCAGAATGAAACAAACAAATATACAATTAATAAATGAAGAAAATAACTACTGAAATGTCCCAAAGACAGGAAACAATATCTAAACATATAAAAAAAGGATAGAAAGTTTCCAAAAAAGTCCAAAATAAAACACCAGATGACTTTCCAGTAGAAGAAAAAGCACTGGAACTACCTGATATGGAATTCTAATCTCTAGTATTCAGAGCTACCCAAGAGTTGAAGCAAAAATCAGACAAAAATGAGGGAAAAACAGACAAATTCTTGGAAAAGGAAGACAAATTCTTGGAAAAGGAAGAGAAATTCATGGAAAATACAGATTAAAAAATGGAAGAATCAGGAAAATAATGCAGGAACTAAGCGTAAAAATAAATTCAAACTAAAATCATACGAAAACAATAATAGAAATTCAGAAGATAAGCAACAAGATCTCAGAAATGGACAATGACATAGAAGGTCCGAGGAATAGGTCTGAAACACTGGAAGACAGGATCAGCAAAATTGAAGACAAATACTTGGATACCACTTTGTTTGAGGAAGAATCAGAAAAAAGAATGAAGAAACCCTGACAGTGATGTGGGATAAAATCAAAAGCAAAAATTTGAGCATGATCTGAGCTCCAGAACAGAGGGAGAAAACAGAAAACACAGAGAGGATCATTGAAGAATTGTTGATAGAAAACTTCCCTAATATCATGAAAGAGGAAAAGTTGACCATCCAAGACTCAACAAACTCCATGTAAGACACACCCTAAAAGAAAATCATCAAGGCATATCATAATCACACTCCCTAAAACCAAAGACAAAGAAAGAATCCTGAGAGCAGCTTGAGAGAAATGAAAAGCCACATACAGAGGGGAAGTAATAAGACTAAACTATGATGACTTGGCAGAAACCATGAAGGTAAGAAGGCAATGGGATGATATATATAAAATCTTGAAAGAAAAAAAATTGCCAACCAAGAATAATACATTTTGCAAAACTCTCTTTCAAATATGATGGTGAAATAAGGACATTTCTAGATAAACAGAAATTAAGGGAATGTATAAAAACCAAACCAAACTTACAAAAATTATTATAGGCAGTCCTTCCATTTGAAAACAAACAACATCAGACCACAGCCTAAATCTAGGACGCGAGATTGTACCAGCCAGATATCAAACTAGGAAATGAGCTTTCAAGGTCTGTTCAAAGCCAAAAGATTTATGACAGAGAAGTTAATCTGTAAATAACAACAATGCCAGAACAATAAAAGGGAATATATGGTATAGGTATAGAATTTTGTAAAGGAGAGGAAGGCAAGGTGACACGAAGTAATAATAGGCTGGTTCAAGCCTAGGAAGGTTAAGTGTAAATTTCAAGGTAAGCACAAAGAAAGAAACGTACTCATCAAAATAAAGAAGAAAAACATAAAGTCTCAGTTAAAACAAAATGTACAAAAAAAAAAGAAAGAAATGGAAAAAAAGAAAACACAAACAACGGGAATTTAGCAGAAGAGTAAGAGGAAGAAAGAAAACATCAACACCACAAAAAAAAAAGCACTACAAAATGACAGCAATAAACTCATACCTATTAATAATTATGCCGAATGTAAATGACCTACATGCACTCATAAAGAAACAGAGAGTGACAGAATGGATTAAAAAACAGGATCCATCAATATGTTGTCTTCAAGAAACACACCTTAGAAACAAAGACATAAATTTATTAAAAATCAAAGGATAGGAAAAAAATATATCAAGCAGACAGCTACGAAAAAAGAGCAGGCATGGCAATACTACTCTCAGATAAAATAGCTTTACAACAAAATTCACAGTAAAAGACAAAGGCACAATATAATGATTAAGGGGATGGCCTATCATGAAGATATAGCCATAATAAATATCTAGGAACCCAATGAGAGGGCTCCAAAATGCGTTAAAAAAAAAAAAAACGCTAACAACACTGAAAAGAGAAATTGACAATTCCACAATAATAGTATGAGGCTTCAACACACCACTCTTGGAAAGGACAGAACATCTAGAAACAAACTCAAAAAAGTTACAGAACATCTAAAGGCCATAATCAGCCAGCTTGAACTCATAGACATATATAGAACACTCCACCCAACATCTGCAAAGTTCACTTTCTTTTCCAATGCACATGGAACATTCTCCAGAACAGAACACATCTTAGGCCATAAAGCAACTCCCAACCAAATTCAAAATATTGAGATATTACAAAGCATCTTCTCTGATCACAACACCATCAAAGCAGAAATTGACAACAGAAAGAGCAAGGAAAAAATCAATTACGTGGAAACTGAATAGCACCCTGATTAAAAACCATTGGGTAACAGAGGAAATCAAAGACAGAGTCAAAAATTCATAGAATCAAACAAGAATGAAAACACATCGTACCAAAACCTTTGGGACACAGCAAAGGTAGTGCTGGAGGTCAATTTATAGCAACAGGTGCACACATCAAAAAGAAGAAACGGACAAAATCCAAATATTAGCTATACAACTCAAACAAATACAGAAGAGCAAAAGAAACACAAGCCACCAGAAGAAAGGAAATAATAAAGATCAGAGCAGGAAAAAAAAAAAAATCAAGAATGGAAAAACAACAGAAAAAAATCAACAAAACCAAAAGTTGGTTCTTTGAAAAGATCAACAAAATCAACAAACCACTGGTCAAACTGACAAAAGGAAAACAGGAGAGGACACAAATAACCAAAATACAAAATGAAATGGGGGACATTACAGCAGACCCAACTGAAATAAAAAGAATCATAGCAGAGTGTTATGAAAAACTATACTCCAACAAATTTGAAAACCTAGAGGAAATAGACAAATTTCTAGAAGCACACTACCTATCCAAACTAACACAAAATGATGTTGAAAATCTGGACACATAAAAAGAGAAGAGATTGGAAAGGTAAAAAAAAAAATTTCCCAACTAAAAAAAAAGCTGCGACCCAGATGGTTTCACTGGAGAATTACACCAAACATTCAGAGAAGAGCTTACACCAGTACTACTCAAACTATTTCAGAACATAGAAAAGGAAGCGGTTACTTTCAAATTCATTCTATGAAAGCCAGCATAACCCTAATACCAAGGCCAGGCAAAGACATCACAGAAAAGAAAATTACAGACCAATATCTCATGAATATAGATGCAAAAATTCTCAACAAAATTCTAGCCAATAGAATGCAGCATCATACGAAAAAAATAATACACCACAACCAAGTAGGATTCATCCCAGGCATGCAAGGATGGTTCAACGTTAGAAAACTAATTAATTTAATCCACCAGAGAAATAAAAGAATCACATGATTACCTCAATTGATGCAGGAAAGGCATGACAAAATCCAACATCCATTCCTGATAACAGCTCTCAATAAAATAGGTGTAGAAGGGAAATCCTTGACATAATAAATGGCATCTATACGGAGAACACTGGTAGAGTAGTGGTTAAGAGCTGCAGCTGCTAACTAAAAATGTCAGCAGTTCGATTCCACCAGGCACTCCTTGGAAACACAAAGGGGCAGTTCTATTCTGTCCTATAGAGTCTCTATGAGTTGGAATCAACTTGACAAAAATGGTGATGGCTTTTGGGTATACAAAACCAACAGCTAACATCATTCTTAATGGAGGGAGGGGAAAACACTTCCCTTGAGAACAGGAACAAAACGAGGATGGGCTTTATCACCACTCCTATTTAACATTCTACTGGAAGTCCTAGCTAGAGCAATAAGGTAAGAAAAAAGAAATAAAGGGCATCCAAATTGGCAATGAAGAAGTAAAACTGTCCCTATTTGTGGATGATAGGATACTATACACAGAAAACCCAAAGGCCCCAGGAGAAAACTACTAGAACTAATAGAAAGATTCAGCAGATTAGTAAAATACAAGATAAATATAGAAAAATAGTTGGATTCTGATAAAGAGAACAATGAAAAGGAAATCAGGAAAATGATACCATTAAAAAAAAAAATTTATAATAGCCCCTAAAAAAAACAAACAAACAAACCCACTGCTGTCAAATCGATTCTGATTCATAGCAACCCTACAGGACATGGTAGAACCGCTCCCATAGAGTTTCCAAGGAGTGCCTGGTGGATTTAAACTGCCAACCCTTTGGCTAGCAGCCATAGCACTGAACCCTGGTGGCGTAGTGGTTAAGCATATGGCTGCTAACCAAAAGGTTAACAGTTTGAAACCACTAGCCGCTTCTTGGAAAGCCTATGGGGGAGTTCTACTCACTCCTATAGGGTTGCTATGAGTCGGAATTGACTCTATGGTTACAGGTTTAAAAAAATAAAATATTTAGAAATAAATCTAAACAAGGATGTAAGGACCTATAAAAAGAAAACTACAAAACACTACTGCAAGAAGCCAAAAGAGATCTACATAAACGGAAAACATACCATGCTCGTGGATAAGTAGATTCAACATTGTGAAAATGGCAATTCTACCCAAAGGGATTTACAAACACAATGCAATTCTGATCCAAATACCAACAACATTATTTAAAGAGATGGAAAAACTCATCATTAACTTTATATGGAAAGGGAAGAGTCCCTGGATAAGTAAAGCACTATTGAAAGAAAAAATAGGAGGACTTGCACTATCTGACCTCAGAACCTACTATACAGCTACAGTAGTCAAAATGGCCTGGTACTCGTACAATGACAGATACATTGACTAATGGGACAGAATTGAGAACCCAGATGTAAATCTATCCACCCATGGTCACCTGATCTTTACCAAGGGTCCGAAGTCCAACAAATGGGGAAAAGAAAGTCTTTTTAACAAATGGGGCTGGCAAAACTGGACGTCCATCTGCAAAAAAATGAAACAGGACTCTTACCTCATGCCATACACAAAAACTAATTAAAAATGTATCAAATATCTAAATATAAAGCCAAATACTATGAAATTCATAGAAGAAAAAATAAGATCAAATCTAGAGGCCCTAACACACAGAATTAACAGGATACAAACCATAATTAACACAGAAACTCAAGAAGATAAGCTAGATAAATGGGACCCTTCAAAAATTAAACACTTATGCTCATCAAAAGACTTCACCAAAAGAGTAAAAAGAGAACCTACAGACTGGGAAAAAATCTTTGGCTATTACAAAGCTGACAAAGGCCTAATCTCTAAAATGTACTGTAAAATCCAACACCTCTACAACAAAAATACAAAAACTCAAATAAAAAATGGGCAAAGGACATGAATAGACACTTCACCAAAGAAGACATTCGAGGGACTAACAGACACAAGAGGAAATACTCAAGATCACTAGCTGTTAGAGAAATGTAAATCAAAGCCACAATGAGACACCATCTCACCTGGTCATTACTGGCACTAATTAAAAAACCAGAAAATAGCAAATGTTGGAGAGCCTGTGGTGAGATTGGAACTCTTATACACTCCTGTTGGGAACGCAAAATGGTACAACCACATACGGAGCTTCCTTAGAAAGCTAGAAGTAGAAATATCATATGATCCGGCAATCTCACTACTAGGAATATATCCTAGAGAAATAAGAGCCGTCACATGAATAGACATATGCACACCCATGTTCATTGCAGCATTATTCACAATAGCAAAGAGATGGAAACAACCCAGATGCCCATCAACAGATGAATGAATAAACACACTATGGTACATACACACAGTGGAGCACTACGTAACAATAAAGAACAATGATGAATATGTGAAGCATCTCACAATGTGGATGAATCTGGAGGGTATTATGCTGAGTGAAATAAGTCAATCACAAAAGGACAAATATTGTATGCGATCACAACTATAAAAACTCATGAAAATGTTTACACATAAAAAGGAACAATCTTTGATGGCTATGTGGGAGGGCAGGGTTGGGGATGGAAAAAAGCTAAATAGGCAATAGATAAGTGATAATTTTGGTGAAAGGTAACACAGTACACAGGGGATGCCAGCACAGCTTGTACAAGGCAGGGTCATGGATGCTCCATAGGGACTCCCTGAGGGGCGAAATTGCAGGGATGGTGGCAGTGGGGACCGTGGTCTCAGGGAACATCTAGCTCAATTGGCATAACATAGTTTATAAAGAAAATGTTCTACATTCAATCTTGGTGAGTGGCGTCTGGGGTCTTAAAAACCTGTGAGCGACCATCTAAGATACTCCACCAGTCTCACCCCGTCGGGAGCAAGGGAGAAAGAAAAAAACTAAAGACACAATGGAAAGATTAGTCCAAAGCACTAATGAACCACAACTAGCACAACCTCCACCAGTATGAGTCCAGAACAAGTAGATGGTGCTGGGCTACCACCACTGAATGCTCTGACAGGGATTACAATAGAGCGTGCAAGACAGGCCTGGAGAAAGATGCAGAACAAAATTCTAACTCACACAAAAAGACCAGACTTACTGGCCTGACAGGTACTGGAGAAACCCCGAGAGTATGGTCAACAAGCACCCCTTTAGCTCAGTAATGAAGTCACTCCTGAGGTTCACCCTTCAGCCAAAGATTAGACAGGCCCATAAACAAAACGAGACTAAAGGGGCACACCAGCCCAAGGGAAGGACTAGAAGGCAGGAGGAGACAGGTAAGCTGGTAATAGGGAACCCGAGGTTGAGAAGGGAGAGTGTTGTTGACCTGTTGTGGGTTGATAACCAATGTCGTAAAACAATATGTATTCTAAGTTTAATGAGAAGCTGGTTTGTTCCATAAACCTTCATTTTATAGTGCACTTAAAAAAAAAATCAGAAATCCAGTGATGATGTGGACTGTCACCACTTCTATTAAATGTCTTACTGGAGTCCCTAGATAAAACAATAATAGAAGAAAATGAGGAAACATCAGAGTAATTGAAAAGAAAGTGGTAAAATTGTCTTTATTATCAGAGGTCATTATCATTTATGTATACAATCCTTAGGAATATACAAAATATGTATCAAATAATAAGTGAAAATAGACTGGTGGCAGGATGCAAGTTCAAAAAATAAAAATAAATTTCATTTTTATATTCTAGCACCAAATAGTTTGAAATATAAATTTAAATATAATAAATGTATTTTTAAGTACCATTTAGAGTAGCATGCTGTTGTTAGTTGCCTTCAGTTCCAACTCATGGCAACCCCATGTGTGCAGAGTAGAACTACTCCACAGGATTTCGAAGGCTGTAATCTTTCAGAAGCAGATCATCATGCCTATCTTCTGAGGCAACTCTGAGTGAGTTCGAACTCACTAACCTCTTAGCTAGCAGTCAAAGGCTTAACCCTTTGTGCCACTCAAATACTTCTTAGAGTAGCATAAAAATTGTAAATTACTTGCATTGAATTTAACAAAATTGTAGATCTCTACACTGAAAACCGTAAAACTTTATAGAGATAAATTAGAGAACTATATAAATTGAAAGATATATCATGTTCATGAATTGGAAGATTTACTGCTGCTATAAATGTCAAGTATGTTGATTCCAAATGTATATCTACAGGTAGAGAAATGGACTCTGGGCAGTCCCATAAATTCAGTGAACTCACCATGACTTGGTCCTGGCTCCTATATCCTCCACATTAACTAGGTTCCAAAATAATGTTTCAAGTCCTAAGGTATCAAGGCCATTTGGACTCTATGTCCAACCTAAAAACCAAACCAAACCCACTGCCGTTGAGTCAATTCTGACTCATAGCGACTCTATAGGATGGAGTAGAACTGCCCTGTAGTGTTTCCAAGGAGCGCCTGGTGAATCCGAACTGCTGACCTCTTGATTAACAGCAGTAGCACTTAACCACTACGCCACCAGGGTTTCCCTACAGTTCCCAGTATATCTGGCTCCTCCCTAGCATGTAGGTGTCCATGTAAACATTCATATGCTCACTTGGAGAAGTACTGGAGAAATCATTACCATACATACTTGCCTTGGTATTTCTGAGTCTTTCCTCATGGAGTCTCAGTCTTCTCTTCAGGAAACGGATTCCAAGTCTAAAAATGAACTCACTTCTAGAAACTGGGGAAAAGATCACAACATTGTTTTTGTGTAGTGGCTCTCAACTACCCGATCATCAATCCATTATTTTGTTTGATTGTATAGAAATCACCAATACCATAGCTCATTACAGAATATATAGTCGAATATTAACCATCTCCATAGATTTCTGCAGGTCAGAAATCTCTGAGTTGGCATTTCATTACAATAATTGTGCCTACCTTACATAATGAAATCAAAGGGCTGAACGAAAGATTCCAAAGGGTGGTTCAAGAAGACAAAGTAAAGTATTATGATGACATGTGCAAAGACCTGGAGATAGAAAACCAAAAGGGAAGAACATGCTCAGCATTTCTCAAGCTGAAAGAACTGAAGAAAAAATTCAAGCCTTGAGTTGCAGTACTGAAGGAATCTATGGGGAAAATATTAAATGATGCAGGAAGCTTCAAAAGAAGATGAAAGGAATACACAGAGTCACTATAACAAAAAGAATTGGTTGATGTTCAACCATTTGAGGAGGTAATATATGATCAGGAATCGATGGTACTGAAGGAAGACGTCCAAGCTACACTGAAGCATTGGCGAAAAACAAGGCTCCGGGAATTGATGGAATACCAATTGGGATGTTTCAACAAACAAATTGCAGTGCTGAAAGTGCTCACTCATCTATGCCGAGAAATTTGGAAGACAGCTTCCTGGCCAACCAACTGGAAAAGATCCATATGCATTCCTATTCCAAAGAAAGGTGATCCAACCAAATTTGAAAACTATGGAACAATATCATTAATATCACATGCGAGCAAAATTTTGCTGGATTGTTCAAAAGTGACCACAGCAGTATATCCACAGGGAAGTGCCATAAATTCAAGCTGGATTTAGAAGTGGACATGAAACAAAGGATATCAATTGCTGATGTCAGATGGATCCATACTGAAAGCAGAGAATAACAGAAAGATGTTTGCCTGTGTTTTATTGGCTGTGCAAAGGCATTTGACTATGTGGATCATAACAAATTATGGATAACATTGTGGAGAATGGGAATTCTGGAACACTTAATTGTGTTCATGAGGAACCTGTACATAGATCAAGGCTCAGTTGTTTGAATAGAATAAGGGGACACTGCATGGCTTAAATTCGGCAAAGATGTGTGTCACAGCTGTGTCCTTTCACCATACCTATTCAATCTGTATGCTGAGCAAGTAATCCGAGAAGTTGGACTATAAGAAGAAGAATGGGGCATCAGGGTTGGAGGAAGACTCATTAACAACCAGGGTTACGCAGATGACAAAATCTTGCTTGCTGAAAGTGAAGAAGACTTGAAACACTTACTGATGAAAATCAAAGACCACAGCCTTCAGTAGGATTACACCTCAACGTAAAGAAAACAAAAATCCTCACAACTGGGCCAATAAGCAATATCATGATAAAGTGAGAAAAGATTGAGGTTGTCAAGGATTTCATTTTACTTGGATTCACAATCAACACCCAAGGAAGCAGCAGTCAAGAAATCAAAAGACGCATAGCATTGGGCAAACAGCTGCAAAAGTTCTCTTTAAAGTGTTAAAAAGTAAAGATGTCACCTTAAGGACTAAGGTGTATCTGACCCAACCTGTGATGTTTTCAATCGCCTCATATGCATGTGAAAACTGGACAATGAATAAGAAAGATTGAAGAAGAATTGACACCTTTGAATTTGGTATTGGCAAAGAACATTGAATATACCATGGACTGCCAAAAGAATGAACAAATCTGTCTTGGAAGAAGTACAAACAGAATGCTCCTTAGAAGCAAGGATGATGAGACTTCATCTCACATATTTTGGACAAGTTGTCATGAGGGATCAGTCACTTAAGAAGGGCATCATGCTTGGTAAAGCACAGGGTCAGCAGAAAAGAGGAAGACCCTCAACGAGATGGATTGTCACAGTGTCTGCAACAATGGGCTCAAGCATAACAACGATTGTGAGGATGGCTCAGGACTTGGGAGTGTTTTGTTCTGTGGTACATATGGTCGCTATGAGTTGGAACTGACTTAACGACACCTAACAACAACAACAACCTGCCATAAGGAAGTCATTCTCCCCCCCAAATACAGTAGAAATAAAAATCATTGCCCTAACCCATACTTTTCACAACCTTGAAGCATATTCCCATCTGATATCAAAATATATTCTCATATACGGCAAGTCAACTCAGTGTAGAGAGAGTGTAACTTTCTCTTATTTAATAGCGGTAATACATGCATAAGAAATAAGTGGCATGTTTGTCAAAACTGTAGGTTTCTGAGGCATATCTCTGATGTACTGATCAGAATATCTTTTGCAATTCCAAGAAATCTTCACTTTTAAAAGGATATCCCCCATGTCATTCTGAAACACACTAAAATCTGAGGAAAAATTACCTCAGTAGGGAAGCTAATCCAAGAAATGACAGACAGGTACAGTGGTCAATTCAAGAAGTAATTTGGACAAATATGGTTACCGTATGTTTATTCAATATGACACAATGAAAAGAGATTCCAAATGGCGGTTAGGCAAACTTGATTTGTGTTTATAAATTCATTGCTGACATGTTGATTCTGACTCATCAGAATTCTATAGGGCAGAGTAGAACTGCCCCATAGAGTTTCCAAGGAGTGGTTGGTGGATTTGAACTGCTGACCTTTTGGTTAGCAGCCATAGCTCTTAACCACCTAGTCACCAGGGCTCCTTGTCAATTTATTCATAATAGTATTAGGTGGTACCAGGATGGATGGGAAGCAAAGTTAGCCCTTCAGAGAAGGGATGTATTAAAAAACCAGATACAGTTTTGGTAACTTGGAGTTTAGAGCAGAGCTCTCCTCTAAGAGAGGAAACTGACGTATGAGTCTGGTAACTAGGCAAATTAGCAAATGTTTATTAAGAGACAAACCCTGGTCTAAGGATAGCACTGACATCAGGTAGGGTTTTAGGAGTTTCTGGGAATCAGGGCCTACATTGACGATCAAATTTTCCATTTGATTATTGGTTCTGTGATCTTACTAATAAGATGATTTAATTCAAAGCTCCGGGAAATTGCAAAATGAGGCTTCTGACATGCCAGATTTGACCCAGAGTCAGCCCCTGTGAGTGACCTGTTGGTAGGTCTGGTTATGAGCTGCTACGTGCACAACAAAAGTAAACCAACGCATTTGAATCAAGATGGTATTCCATCCCGTGACACTTCATTAAGCTCTCCCTAAAGTCCCATATTTTTAAATGTAAACACAATAGTCAGTGAATAATTCATCAGCTACTTCATTTTCTCTTTTACCAGTATGTCTTCCCTCAATATTACTATTTGAGCTTCAGTTTTACCAGTTATCATCAAGTTGACTCTGAATCATGGGGACCTCATGCGTGTCAAAGTAGAACTGTGCTTCATAGGCATTTTAGTCATATAGTGCTGCTATCGGAAACCCTTGTGGTGTAGTGGTTAAGTGCTGTGGCTGCTAACCAAAAGGTCGGCAGTTCGAATCCGCCAGGTGCTCCTTGGAAACTCTACGGGCAGTTCTACCCTGTCCTATAGGGTCGCTGTGAGTCAGAATTGACTCGACGGCAGTGGGTTTGGTTTTGGTTTTTTACTGCTGCTATAACAGAAAGACCACAAGTGGATCATTTTAACAAAGATAAATTTATTTCCTGACAGTAAAGTAGGCTAAAAGTTGAAATTCAGGCTGTCACCTCCAGGGGAAGCCTTTCTCTCTCTGTTGGCCTTCTCATCAATCTTCCCCCAGACTAGGAGTTTCTCTGCGCGGGGATCTTGGGTCCAAAGGACGCACTCTGCTCCTGACACTGCCTTCTTGGTGTTATGATGTTCCCCCTCTCTGCTTGCTTCCCTTTGCGTTTTATGTCTTGAGAGGTAAAAGGTGGTTCAGGCCATACCCCAGGGAAACTCCCCTTACATTGGAGCAAGGATGCGACCTTAGTAAGAGTGTTACAATCCCACCCTAATCCACTTTAACATAAAATTACAATAAACAAACGGGAGGACAACCACACAATACTGGGAACCAAGGCCCAGCCAAATTGATCCATATTTTGGGGGACACAATTCAACCCATGACAACAGGGCTTTGAATGGCTGCTTTTTCAGAAGCAGATCACCAGGACTTTTTTCCTAGGTGCTTCTGGACACAAACTGTCAACTTTTTGGTCAGCAGCAGGTGAGGTAACTGTTTCCGCCACCCAGAGACCCTGCTTCAGCTTTACTTCCCAGTACACTGTCGCTCTTAGATTCTTCCTCTTCCAGGACAGCACAAGTGATGACTCTGGGGGCTTTAACCGAGCAGGTCTTATTAATGCAATTACTGAAAAAATACATTTCAAATGCTACCTTACTTTGTTCATGACATATTTAAAAAGTAATCCCCCCAGTTATAAAAAATGGATATTATTTCCATTTCTGCTTTTGTGCTGCAAGTACCTTAGTGTGGTTGAGAAACGCCGTTCAGTTCTTGATTTTTTAAAAAGTATATGCAAAGCATGTCATTTTCACAGCATGTTTCAATCCATATTAGATTTCTTAACATGGTATCTTATTCCAGTCAAGCTATTTGAAGCTATATTGATTTAGAGATGTTTTAGTCTGTTACTGACCACTCTTTATCTGCGTATGAAACATTTGTGAATTTTGCTTAATGAACCAGTAGCAATTGTTGCAAATATTTAATGCATTTTTCAATAACTATTGAAGTATGTAGCTAATCTTGGTAACATCTTTAATTGGAATCATTAGACAAACACTATTTTCTCAAAAAAGCTTGTTTTTATAACTTTCTTTGGGCTTTTTTTTTTTGGGCTAGTTGCATTTGCTTTTGAGAGCTATCTGAGATGTATATCAGCAAGTATACATCTTTTTTTTTCTTGATATGTTAACGCCCCATCTACAATGTTTTTAAAAAACATAGTCCAGCTTTGAGATGAGTTTTATAATTGCTTTCAAGTCTATTAAAAGTTTTCTAGACATATTACACAAAGGAAAAAAATAAAGTAAGTTTCTAATTAAATTAAAATGTTGTTTAGCTATTTGTGAGGCACCATGTTGCAACAGAAAGAGAGGCAGTGACCTAGTTATTTAATGATTAGAGTTTTAGTCCTGACTGTCAGAAACTAATTCATTTCCTATATCTGAGCTTACATACCCTTGGTCAAAAACTAACATATTTATGTATTGGAAAGGAACCCAGGCTAATCCTGCCACCTCTAAAATGTTTACTTTCTAAGTATCATTTGAAGATGTGGCATTACCAAAAGTCTATATTAGAGAAAAATATCTGAAAATATCAATTCTAAATTATAGTTTGACTGACTCCTTTCCATGTCTGGATGGATTAGCTATTTACTTAACTGACTAAACAGTTACTTGCTTTGTCCTAGAAGGGGAAGATCAGCTCTTCCCCACGGAATATGTTGTTTTTTACCCTCCAACAGGGTCTTAGTGCATGGTACAGCTTAAGAGTCCTAGATGTTGGTAGAAGACGTTAGTGTTTGTCTTGAATCTATAACTGGTTGTGAAATTAGCGACCAGTGGCTTCAGCCTTCACACCCTATTTTTCTTGCGTGGGCTGTGTATGGAGGAACATTGAAGACCACTCAGCCATTGTACTCTCTGGCCTATTGGTGTGGGACAGAGTCCTCTATCATATTATGGCAGTGACTTACAACTATAGACTTCTAGAAGGGCGTGTGAGACATAGGCAACTAAACCAACAAATCTATGAAAATCTTCTGGAAGCAGTTATTACCACCCTGGGAAACAAAGCATCTCATCATTTTGAGGGGTTGAATTGGTAAGCAGTGGGCTGCTTCTTCATTGAGCACAGTGTGCATCTCTGGAAGTATAGTACACATATTCCCAAAAGAAAACATTCGTTTTCACCACTCATCGGGGCCTCAATACGTAGTTTGTTACAAAGGCATTAACTTTGCATAAGAAGAAAAGGGGTTTTGTCCCTGGTCTCCAATTAGAACTGAAAGCACAGTCAGCCTCTCAATAATACACCTTAACTACTACAGGCTTTCATATGAATTTCAGATTCTCTAAGGACATGCATGAAGCTGTCAGGAAAAAATGTGACAAAACATGGTGAGGTTGATGTGGTTGGGTTGATAACAAACCAAGGAAGCTTCTGCTGGTTTTAGATTTCATGCTGTGTGCATCTCAATCAAATATAAGGGTAACACTGGCTAAAGTTCCCCATAAAGGAGCCCTTTCCCTAAAGAACTACAAAAAATGACTCAGATTGTTTCATTTCTGTTTTTCTCATTTATTTTATTTTCTTCCTTTTTGGAAGCCTCTTCCTGAAAATTAGCTGAGCAGTTGAGTTAAGCAAGGGCAAAATTTCCTTTGATGTGAAGCTGGCCTAAATAGTGATTTTGGAACCATCCCAAGTACATAGTAAAGAATGTCTAGCATTCCAGGTCCATTAAGGAGTGATATGTAACCACTTCCAAATGTTTTCTGCTTTACTGATACAAGACCACTTTATAAAGTGGCAGTTAAATACAAATAGGCTTTTAACCTGAAATAGAAGCTCAATATTTCTCTATCCCCTTTAATACAAATACCGTTTTTGAAAACACCAACTCTTTTACCTTGATAAGGTACGTGGCTTAATTGATACTGTCATAATAGAATATTTTTCTCTGTTATTTGAAAGCAGTATAGTAACTGAAACCAATGAAACGATGAAAACACATTCCCCTTTTTTTCCTGTTACTTAATCACTTTGAAATATATTACATTTCTTTTCAATTTCACTAAATATTCTTTTTCATTGTGTGCATGTATATCTTATGTACATTTTGTAGCTTTATGCAATATCAACAATATTATTATAGAGGAAGTGCAAATAATTTAGATCGCCATTTATTCTTAACTCTATTGCTTCACTTGTACCAATTATTAAGTGCAAGATATTTTTGTCTTGTTCTATTCCAGTCTATTACTTTTTATAAATACAATTTTTATTAGGAAACACCATGTAACATTTATTATTTATGTTTGAGATTTGAATAAATATTAAACCAGTTCCCATCGAGTAGATTCCAACTAGTATAAAAAATGACATGCAAAATTTGAACAAATGTATAATCATTTATCTTCTAAACGTGTCTGTTGATGGAGGAAACAGCATAAAGAATTGTGTACCCTGGATTCATAGATCAAGATCCAAAGTCAAATTTCTTCTTGAGCATAGTCCTCTCCGCTCAAACCAATCGTGCTCTATTATACTTTACTACAAAAATATGCCAGACGTCTGGTAAAATATATAAAATATAACAAGATAACATCTTGAAATTGGTAAAACAAAAGTGGAGACACATACAAGATGCAAGTATGTGATTACAAAGCTTCCCTAACAATGGATATACTTAGTTCATGACAGATCTTCTTAACCATAGATGCAGATTAAACAGGTTTAGGTAACTTAAAATACAGATTCCCAGGCCCCTCACACTGAAAATCGGATTTGACTAGTTACTTAGTTACAATAGAGAACAGACCACTTATTAATACTGTCCTTGGCGGCTAACCAGAAAATCGGCAGTTTGAACCCACCAGCCGCTCCTGGGAAGAGAGATGTGGCAGTTTGCGTCCATAAAGACTTACAGCTGGAAATTCTATGGGGCGGTTCTACTCTGTCATATAGGGTCCATATGAGGCGGAATGGCAACTTTTTTTCTTTTTTTTTTTTAAAGTAAGATTAAAAACAAGTTAATTGATTTAGGATAAGCACAACAGTTTGTGGTCCTCGAACTGAGTAGATTTATCACAGGAGCGAAGCCTAAGAAGGACGTATGGTAACATAATGAACAACGTCCTTAGCAGTATCCCTATAAAAGATAGAATCGTGAAATCTGCGGAACTCTCCCTATAACAGCCATGATTTGTAGCACCCCATAGGTTGCATCGCTATTACATTTGTCAGCACTTGTGTTATTAAAAAAAGCTAAAAAATAGAAAATATCCCAGACTGGAGAAATCTACAGAGCTGGAATTTACAGCAGTTTAACACCTAGCATTTAAGGGTTAGATACAGACTAATTCTCACTGTATTGACTCTGCTAAATTGAGCAAAAAGACTTCCATCACTTAAATGAACAGGGGAAACAACCTATAAAAGTAATTAGGAAGGGAAGAAGAGTAAAATTTGTACGATAAATGGTAAGAAGAGAGTTTGTTTTGTAAGGCTTGGACATTTTGCAATAGCAAGGATAGTGTTTTATAAGTATCATCAATCTTTGTAAAGGGCTGAAACTAGTGAAAATTGAAAACAATGAAGCTCTGAAACTCAATCTATGCTGTTTGGCCAGAGAGTCTTAGATTTAGATTTTATGAATCAAAACTTCAACTGTTTATGTCTATGCCTGCATCGTTTGGTGTTGCGGGGACAAAATTACCGTCAAGACCAACTAAAATGTTGGCGTTATTGAGAAGCATCAAATGCTTAACTTTAAAATCACAAAAGACAGGTTGTAAAAGCTTAGTACTGTAACCATCAAAAGGACATATGATACAATATAAAAATCAACACTCTTAATGATGATTCAGGGATCAATTATCAGTGGCATTACGACTAAAGGCAGGATCATTTCTATTGATACTTCCATGATTGTTGTTGCTATAGTTGCTGAATGCTACTGAACCTGCTAGCCAACCTTTATCATGAACATTAAATAACTTCTCATCTCCAGTTTCCAACGTTCTGGGAGAATGGAGGTTGGAAACCTACATTTGAAAGGTTGCCATATGCTGATCTCATATTTTTTTTTTTTTAATGAAAGGCTTGTTACCCAAATATTTCCAATTAATTCAATGAGTATCTTCATATTTTATACAAGTAGAGATATCTCAGATTTTACACTAAAATAAATTTTATTTCATGTGTAGCAAAACTCGGGAGTAAAAGTCTGTAGTCCCACCCTAAAAAATTTTGGAAAACCGTGGCTGGTTACTGAAGTTCCATGTACACTTCTGATCTCCAATCACTAGAGAGAAACGATGAGCTCAGCCCTTGGTACTACTAATAAAGACTCACAGCATCAGACTATTCTAGTCTCCAAGGGGAAGATATAAGTTGTGAGGAACATCTCCTGGAAATTGGAAAATGAAAGAAAAAAAAATTACCTCTGTTTTGGGCAACTATTTTTGTTTTGTTTTAGTAAAATAGAATGTCAGTGCCTAAAGACACTCGAATGTGCTTGAACCCAGTTCTGCAGGACAGACTCAAGGAACCAAAAGATCTAGGTTACTTATTGACAGACTGATAAAAAGATACATGTAAAAAACAAAAACAAAACCCAGTGTGAAGCAGTGAACACAGTAGTAACAAATATAAAAACAATGAGCACAGGCAAATACCAAAGGTGAGAACAGTGAGTATTGACAAAAAAAAAAAACTTATCACTGATCCACCAAAGAAGAAAAAGTACTGAAGAATTAACAGAAAAAATTTTCAAAATCACTATAAACAATGTACGCTCTTTTTTGGGGGGGAGGGGGTACTTTTTTTTATTGTGATTTAAGTGAAAGTTTACAATTCAAGTCAGTTTCTCATGCAAAAATGTATACACGTATTGTTATGTGACCCTAGTTGCTCTCCCTACAATGTATTAGCACACTCCTCTCTACCCTGTATTTCCATGTCCATTTAACCAGCTGCTGCACCCTTCTGCCCTCTCATCTCGCCTCCAAACAGGAGCTGCCCACATAGCCTCGTGAGTCTTCTTGAGCTAAGAAGCATACTCCTCACCAGTATCATTTTATGTCTTATAGTCTAGTCTAATCTTTGTCTGAAGAATTGGCTTTGAGAATGGTTTTAGTTTGGGGCTAATGGAGAGTCCAGAGGCCATGACCTCTGTGGTCCCTACAGTCTTAGTTCAGACCATTGAGTCTGGTCTTTTTACTAGAATTGCAGGTCTGCATACCACTTTTCTCCTGCTCCATCAGGTACTCTGTGTTGTGTTCCCTGTCAGGGCCGTCATTTGTGGTAGCCAGGCACCATCTAGTTCTTCCGGTCTCAGGCTGATGGAGTCTCTAGTTTATGTGGCCCCTTCTGTCTCTTGGGCTCATATTTTCCTCGTGTCTTTGGTGTTCTTCATTTTCCTTTGTTCCAGGTGGGTTGGCACTAATTGATGCATCTTAGATGGCCACTTGATATCTTTTAAGACCCCAGACGCCACTCACCAAAGTGGGATGCAGACCACTTTCTTAATACATTTTGTTATGACAATTGACATAGATGTTCCCTAAAACCATGGTCCCCAGACCCCCAACTCTGCTACTCTGTCCTTCAAAGCGTTTGTTGCATTCAGGAAACTTCTTAGCTTTTGGACTAGTCCAGTTGTGCTGACTTTCCCTGTGGTGCGTGTTTTCCTTCTCTTCACCTAAAATAATTCTTGTCTACTATCTCAGTGAACACCCCTCTCCCTCCCTCCCTCTGTCCCCTTTGTAACCATCAAAGAATGTTTTCTTCTGTGTTTAAAACTTTTCCTGAGTTCATATAATAGTGGTTTCATACAATATTTGTCCTTTTGCAACTAATTTCATTCAGCGTAATGTCTTCCAGATTCCTCCATGTTATGTTTCACAGTCATCTTTGTTGTTTATCGTTGTGTAGTATTTCACTGTGTGAATGTAACATAATTTGTTGATCCATTTATCCACTGATGGGCACCTTGGTAGTTTCCAACCTTTTGCTGTTATAAGAGTGCTGCAATGAACATGGGTGTGCATATATCTATTTGTGTGAGGGCTTTTATTTCTCTAGGATATATTCCAATGACTGGGATCGCTGGATGGTGTGGTAGTTCTATTTCTAGCTTTCTAAGGAAGGGCCAAATCGATTTCCAAAGTGATTAAACTATTTTACATTCCCACCAGCAGTGTATAAGTGTTCCAGCCTCTCCACAACCTCTCCAATATTTATAATTTTGTGTTTTTTTGGATTAATGCCAGCATTTTTAGGGTGAGGTGGTATCTCATTGTAGTTTTGATTTGCATTTCTCTAAAGGCCAGTGGAAACCCTGGTGGCTTAGGAGTTAACAGCTACAAACAGCTATGGCTTTCAACAAAAAGGTCAGCAGTTCGAATCCACCAAGCACTTCTTGGAAACCCTATGGGGCAGTTCTACTCTGTCCTATACGGTTGCTATGTGTAGGAATCCACTCAATGGAAACAGGATTTATTAATGGCTAATGATCGTGAGCATTTCCTCATGTATCTGTTAGCTGCCTGAATGTCTCCTTTGATGAAGTGCCTGTTCATATCCTTTGCCAATTTTTTAATTGGGTTGTCTTTTTGTTGTTGAGGTTTTGCAGTATCTTGTAGATTTTAGAGATTAGATGCTGATTGAATTTGTCATAACCAAAAATTTTTTTCCCAGTCTGTAGGTAGTCTTTTTACTCTTTTGGTGAAGTCTTAGGATAAGCATAAGTGTTTGATTTTCAGGAGCTCCCAGTTTCTTAGTTTCTTTTCTGGTGTTTGTGCATTGTTAGTTATGTTTTGTCTTCTGTTTATGCCATATATTAAGGCTCCTAGCATTGTCCTTATTTTTTCTTCCATGATCTTTAACGTTTTAGATTTTATATTTAGGTCTTTGATCCATTTTGAGTTAGTTTTTGTGCATGATGTGAGGTATGGCCTTGTTTCATTTTTTTGCAGATCAACGTCCAGTTATGCCAGCACCATAGAGACTGTCTTTTCCCTATTTAATGAACTTTGGGCCTTTGTCAAGTGTCAGCTGCTTGTAGGATGATGAGTTTATGTCTGGATTCTTAATTCTGTTCCCTTGGTCTATACATTAGTTGTTGTACCGGTACCATGATGTTTTCATTACTGTGATGGTTTTATACATTCTAAAATCAGGTAGTGTGAGGACTCCCACTTTGCTCTTCTTTTTCAGTAAGGCTTTATTTTTCCGGGGCCTCTTCCCTTTCCATATGAAGTTGATGATTTGTTTTTCCATCTCATTAAAAAATGTCATTGGAATTTGCATAGGGATTGCATTGTATCTATAGATCGTTGAGTAGAACAGGCATTTTTCACAATGTTGAGTCTTCCTACCCATGAGCAAGGTATGTTTTTCCACTTATGTAGGTCTCTTTCCATTTCTTACAGTAGTGTCTTGTAGTTTTCTTTGTATAGGCCTTTTACGTCTCTGGTTTGATTTATCCTTAAGTATTTTTTCTTCTTGGGGACTATTGTAAATGGTATTGATTTGGTGATTCCTTATTTAACATTCTCTTTTTTTGGTGTAGAAGAATCCAACTGATTTTTGTATGTTTATCTTGTATCCTGACACTTTGATGAAATCTATTAGTTCTGGTAGTTTTCTTGTGGAATATTAAGGTTTTCTGTGTATACAATGATATCATCTGCAAATAGATACTTTTAGTTCTTTCTTGCCAATTTGGTTGCCCTATATTTTATTTTCTAGCCTAATTGCTCTGGCTAGGACCTCCAACAATATTGAGTAAGAAAAGTGGTGCAAAAAAGATCCTTATCTTGTTCCCGTCCTCAAAGAGAATGTTTTCAGACTCTCTCCATTTAGGATGATGTTGCCTGTTGACTTTGTATAGATGCCTTTTATTATGTTGAGGAATTTTCCTTCTATTCCTATTTTGCTGAGAGTTTTTATGATGAATGGATGTTGGGCTTTGTCAAAGGCCTTTTCTGCATTAATTGATAAGATCATTGGTTCTTATTTTATTTGTATCGTTGATTACACTGATTTTTTTTCTAATGTTGAACCATCCCTGCATACCTGATACGACTCCCACTTGGTCACGGTGAATTTTTTTTTTTTTTGATGTGTTGTTGAATTCTATTGGCTAGAATTTTGTTGACAATTTTTGCATCTGAGTTCATGAGGGATATTGGTCAGAAATTTTCTTTTTTTGTGGTGTCTTTATCTGGTGTTTCTATCAGGGATATGCTGTCTTCATAGAATGAGTTGGGAAGTATTCCATCCTTTTCTATGCCCTGAAATACCTTTAGTAGTCGTGATGTTAACTTTTCTCTGAAAGCTTGGTCGAATTCTCCAGTGAAGCCATTAGGGCCAGGGCTTTTTTATCTGCTGGAAGTTTTTTTTTAACTATCTTTTCCATCTCTTCTTTTGTTATAGGTTTATTTTGTTATTCTACAATTGTTTGTGTTAGTTTAAACAGGTAGTTTGTTTCCAGAAATTTGCCCATTTCTTCTGGGTTTTCAAATTTGTTGGAGTACAATTCTTCATAGAATTCTGTTATGATTCTTTTAATTTCAGTTGGGTTTGTTGTGATATGCCCCATCTCATTTCTTATTTGGGTTACTTGCTTCCTCTCCTGTTTTTCTTTTGTCAGTTTGGCCGATGGTTTATCTATCTTACTGATCTTTTCAAAGAACCAGCTTTTGCTCTCATTATCTCTTTTGATTGTTTTTCTATTCTTTCTTTCATTTAATTCTGCTCTAATTTTTATCATCTGCTTTCTTCCGGTGCCTGAGTGTTTCTTTTGCTGTTCTCTTTCTATTTGTTCGAGTTCTGGGGTGAATTATTTGATTTTGGCCCTTTCTTCTTTTTGGATGTGTACATTTATTGCTATAAATTGACCTCTGAGCACTGCTTTTGCTGTATGTCAAAGGTTCTGGTAGGATGTGTTTTCATTCTCTTTGGATTCTATGAATTTTTTTTATTTTGTCCTTAATTTCTTCTTAACCCGATAGCTTTTGAGCTAGGTGTTGTTCAGTTTCCATGTGTTTGATTTTTTTTTCCCTATTGATTTCTACTTTTATGGCTTTATGGTCAGAAAAAAATGCTTTGTAATATTTCAATATTTTGGATTCTGTTAAGACTGATTTATGACCTAATATGTGATCTATTCTGGAGAATGTTCTATGTGCCCTGGAAAAGAAAGTATACTTGGATGCTGTTGTGTGGAGTGTTCTGTTGGTTGATTGGGGCATTTAGATCTCCCATATCTTTATTGAGCTTCTTTCTGGTTGGTCTGTTCTTCACTGAAAGTGGTGTGTTGAAGTCTCCTACTATTATTGTGGAGCTGTCTATCTGTCTTTTCAATGCTGTTAGAGTTCGTTTTATGTATGTTGGAGCTCTGTCATTCTGTGCATAAATACTTAATATGTTTATGTCCTCCTGGCGTATTGACCTTTTTATCTTTATATAGTGTCTTTCCTTATCCTTTGTGGTGAATTTTACTTTTATTGCCAGAAATTAATATTGCCACTCCTCTTCTTTCTTGATTGCTGTTCGCTTGATATATATATTTTTTTCCATCCTTTGAGTTTTAGTTTGTGTCTTTAAGTCTAAGGTATGTCTCCTGTAGATAGCGTATAGACTGATTATGTGTATGTGTGCCTTTTTTTCTTTTAAATCCATTCTTCCACTCTGTCTCCTTATTGGTACATTTTGTCCATTTATATTCAGTGTGATTATTGATAGTTATGAGCTTAGTTCAGTCATTTTGATGTCTTTTTTTGTGTCATTGACAGTTTCTTTGTTCCACTTAATTTTCTGTGCTGAGTCATTTTTCTTTACATAATTTATTTTTTTTTCATTGTTTTTGATATTGCATTTGCTGAGTCTTTGTTTTTGTTGTTTTTTATTTTGATGTGTAGGATTGTTATTTTCCTTTGTGGTTACCTTAATATTTGTCCCTCTTTTCCTAAGTTTAAACCAATATTTTATTTCTTTCTATTGCCTTGACTTCCTCTCCACATGAAAGATCTATATTTTTTAGTCCCTTTTTTTTGTTTGTTTCAGTGTTGTCAACTTTTACATATGACATCTCTGTTTCCCTGTTTTGAGCATTTTTGCTTAATTTTTTTGTGTGTGTGTGTGTGTGATTTCCACACCTGGGTCAATATCTGGTTGCTCTGTCCTGTGTTCTAGTTTGGGTTGTTATCTGATATTATTGACTTTCTAACTGGTGGACTGCCTTTAGTATTTCTTGTAATTTTGTTTTGATTTTTGCAAGTTCCCTAAACTTCTGTTTGTCTGGAAAAGCCCTAATTTCACCAGCATATTCCAGATACAGTTGTGCTGTATATATAATTCTTGGCTGGCAATTTTTCTCCTTCATGGCTTTATATATGTCATCCCATTGCCTTCTTGCCTGCATGGTTTCTACTGAGTAGTCTGAGTTTAGTCTTATTGACTACCTTTGTAGACGGCTTTGCATTTATCCCTAGCCACTCTTAAAATTCTCTCTTTATCTCTGGTTTTGGCAAGTTTGCTAATATATGTCTTGGTGACTTTCTTTTGGGATCTACCTTGTGTGGGGTTCGATGAGCATCTTGGATAGACACCTTCTCATTTTTCACAATATTGGGAGATTTTTCTGCCAACAAATCTTCAGCAATTCTCTGTGTTTTCTGTTATCCCCCCCACCCCCATTCAGGTACTCCAATCAATATTGGTTGTTCCTCTTGATACAGTCCCACATAATTCTAAGGGTTTCTTCATTTTTATTTTTTTGTTAATTCTTTTATCCGATTTTTCTTACATAATTTCATGTCCAGTGCTTTATCTTCAGTCTCACTAATTCTGGCTTCTATTTCCTCAAATCTCCTCCTTGAACTTTCTAATGAGTTGTCTAATTCTGTAATTTTGTTGTTAATCTTCTGGATTTTTGTTTGCTGTCTCTCTATGGATTCTTGCAGCCTGCTAAATTTGCCATTGTGCTCTTCTATAATTTTCTCCATTGCTTTGTCTGTGTGTTCCTTGGCTTGTTCTGCATTTTGCCTGATCTCCTTCCTGATCTGTTGAAGAGCTCTGTATATCAATCTTTTGTATTCCACCTCTGGTAATTCCAGGAAGTTCTCTTCATCCAGAAGATTTCTTGATTCTTTGTTTTGGGAGCTTGCTGAAGCCATTGTGGTTTGCGTGATTTGATATTGGCAGTTGTCTACAAGCCATAAATGAGTTATTGTATTTATTTATTTTATGCTTGCTTAACTGTGTTGTAGCTTCTTTTTTTGTTTTGTTCTGTTTTTTGATACGACCAAATAGGCTGCTCTAGTGAGCTAGTTTGATTATTGGTGCCTTGAAGCTCTAGCCTCCTGTCTCTAGATGGTTAAAGCTGTTACTAGGTATGTGAGCCCAGGAGTCCATTCACTTTTCTGGTATGGATTTAGCTTAGGTGTCCAGGTAGTCAGTCACCAAATGTGCAGTGCAGACTCTCACCTATAGTCCTAGAGGAGCAGGGGTGATTGGTGTAGGCACAGGTATCTGGGTGCAATAGGGGGTCATGCACTGAGTAAGGCAGGGAGCTGACAGCCACCCCTGAGTATCTGTGAGGAAAGTGTGTCTCTGTTCCCTAGGGTGCATAGGTGGGTGGGTTTTGCATGTGGACTATGGGTACCCAATGATGTTGACTGTCAGGACTGGGAGGCACCACTTATTCTGAGACCCCTGTTGCAGGTGGCTAGCTGTCATGGGAGGAGCCACTATTCCTCAGGATCTTGATGTGGGTAGATGAGGACCCTGCTTAATAGGCAGAGCGGTGTCAAATGACATGAGCTTGCCTCTCCACCATGTAGCTAAAACAGCTGAAGTTAGACTTCAGGTATATACCCTGTTGTACTCTGCTAATGAGAGCCTACACTGTTGAAATGGTCCCACACAGGTCTAAGCAGAGGTGAGAGGAATTCAAAGTCCATGGACCCCTTATGTCTGTGCCTAGGCAAAGGAGCTGTTTCTGCCCTGAGATCCCAGCTTAGTGGAGCTGACAGATTATTTTTTCCCTGGTTGTTAATTTGTTCCTTCTCCAACCCTGGGAGAATGACTCAGGGTGAGTGCAAGTTCCTTCTTCTAGCCCCAGGGATGCAGCCAGTTGTGACCCAGTGCAGAGTGGGAAGAGAGCAGATAAGTGGGTGAGAGGTTTTTCCTGAAGGGATATTTTTGGATTGGGGTAGGTTAAATGCAGGTACTTATCATTTGCCAATTGTGGGTCGATTCTTTCTTGTTCCAGAGGGTTGAGCAGACTCTCTGCCATTTGGCCTCTCTGATGTGAAAAATGTATCCCAAATACCTCTGCTCACCTCACCACACTCCAACAGCAGTGGAATCGGCCTGTGGAGTGCTGTTTCCCACTGGGTCAGGTTTGGCAATTCCTTGTTGCTTCTGAACCATTTTTCCCTCCCCTGCCACTCAGCCCCATTCTTCGACCCTACTTTTGATGTTTGGGGCTCTTAGCTTGTCATATATAATTGATTCACTTGTTTTTTGGGGTCTTTGTTGTAAGAGGGACCACAGGAAGCATCTGACTACTCCACTGTCTTGGCCCCACCTCTTCTGCTCTTCTTTTTTTTTTAAAGAAAAAGAAAGGGAACATGAGGTACTTGATATTCCAGTGTTTTGCTATGTGAGTGCTCAGAATTAAAGATAATTTCTCTCTGTTTACCAATTATCTCATCCCTAGTCTTCCCTCTGTGTGGTGTGGACTCTGGATTATCTGTGTCAGAGACTCACAAGGTTACATCTCATCTGAGGCTTGACTGGAGAAGAATCTTCTTCCCAGCTTACATGGTTATTGGCAGCATTTGCTTTCTTAAGGGTGTCAGAGAGAGGGCCTCAGTTTAATGTTGACTGTAGGCCAGAGGTTGCCTTACTTTGCTTGCTTCATGTCATTCTCCAAGTCCAGCTCACAATATGTAGCTTGTTTCTTCAAAGCTCCCAAGGGAGAATCTCCTTGAAAGAATCAAATGAAAAATTCGTGCAATATAGTCATGTGCCTGTAATTAAGTACATCCCTTTGCCTATGCTGTATTCTATTGTTTAGAAGCTAATCACAGGCCACACCCACACTCAAGAAGAGAAGATCACGCCAAAGGATTCACAAAGGTATGAATACTAGAAGTCCAGGAACAAGGGGGCCACATTAGATTCTTTCCACCACAAATATAAGATGCAAAATCCTTAATAAAATGTTATCAGATCAAAACAGCAATGTACAAGACAGATTATGCACCATGACAAAATGGGGTTTATCTCAAAAATACAAGATTGGCATAATATTAAAAAAAAAATTAATTCCCACATTAACAGAGTAATGTAGAAATATAGAAAAACTCAATAAACAAAGAAAAGCTTATTCATAATTTAATTCAGATCACTCAGGATATATGATTTCAAAATGTAATGTTAGATAACAATAATTAAGACAGTGTAGTAAGGATAGACAAATAGATCAATCTAACAAGTAGACCACAGTTAATTTTGTCATGTAACTGTGTAGTGCCCTCCTGGTGTGACTGTGAACTCACTACTGTGACTTGCTTTAGCCAATGTGACGTTAACAAATGTGATGTAAGCAGAGAAAAAATGCTTGTGAATTATGATCTGTTATAGATTGAAGTATGTTGCCCAAAAAATACATGTAGTAAATCCTAACCTCTATGCCTGTAGTTATAATCCCATTTGTGAAAGGGTTGCCTTTGTTATGTTAATGAGGCAGGATTAGTGTGGGGTGTATCTTGAGTCAGTCTCTTTTAAGATATGAAAAGGTTAAACAAGCAGAGAAGAGATCAGGATAATATAGATGCCAAGACACATGGAGATCTCCAAAGAATCGGGAAGCAGAAGTTGAAGAGACAAGGACCTTCTTCCAGAGTTGACAGAGAGAGAAAGCCTTCCCTTAGAGCCAGTGTTCTGAATTCTGATTTCTAGCCTTCTAAACTGTGACAGGGACCAGTCCCTAGAGAAAGACATTATGCTTGGTAAGGTAGAGGGGCAACGAAAAAGAAGAAGACCCTCAATAAGATGAATTCACACAGTGGCTGCAACAATGGGCTCAAACATAACAAAGATTATGACATGACGGAGGACCGGGCAGTGTTTCATTTTATTGTACATAGGGTCACTATGATTCAGAAGCAACTCGACAGCACCTAACAAGGGGCTGTGAGAAAATTAATTTCTTTTGTGTGTGTGTGTTTGTACACAGAATGAACACATTTATTCAAATGTAGCAACTCTTCAGAAGCCACTTATATTTATGAACTATTAATTTTCTAAAATTTTGCAATCTAGGTTGTTATCACAAGAGAAATCTATAATTCTGTAGCAGCTTTTGTGATTAGTCCAGATCACTTTTATTCTTAAAGAATCTCTTTACTGATTTTTTTATGCTTTTTTTTTTAATACTTTAGATGATGATTTAGAGAACTAGCTTCTCATTAAACTCTTAGCACACATATTGTTTTATGATATTTGCTAACAACCCCATGACATGTCAAAAGTCTCCCTTCTCGAACTTGAGTTCCCTATTACCAGCTTTCCTCTCCTTTCTTGCCTTCTAGTCCTTGCCCTTGGGCTGGTGTGCTCCTTAAGTCTTGTTTTTTTTTATGGGCCTGTAATCTTTGGCTGAAGCGTGAACCTCAGGAGTGAATTCATTATTGAGCTAAAAGGTTGCCTGGGGGCCATAATCTCCTGGTTTTTCCAATCTCTGTTGGGCCACTAAGTCTGGTCTCTTTTTCTGAGTTAGAATTTTACTCTACATATTTCTCCAGGTCTGTTCAGGACCCTCTATTGTGATGCCTGTCAGACAGTGGTGGTAGCTGGGCACCACCTAGTTGTACTGGACTCAGACTGGTGGAGGCTGTGGTAATTGTGATCTATTAGTCTTTTGAACTAATCTTTCCCTTGTGTCTTTAGTTTTCTTCATTCTCCCTTGCTCCTGAAGGGGTGAGACCAATGGAATATCTTAGGTGGCCGCTCACAGGCTTTTATGACCCCAGATGTTACTCACCAAAATAGAAAGTAGAACATTTTCTTCATAAATTATGTTATGGCAATTGAGCCAGATGTTCCCCGAGACCGTGGTCCCCACTGCCCCCATCCCAGCAATTTGGTCCCTCAGGAAGTTTGGATGTGTACATCGAGAGTCCATGACCTTGCCTTGTACAAGTTGTACTGGCTTCCTCAGTATTGTATATTGTCATACCCTTCACCAAAGTTACCACTTATCTATTTTCTATGTAGTGTTTTTCCATCCCCACCCCTCCCCTCCCTCGTAACCATCAAAGATTGTTTCCTTTCGTGTGTAAACATTTTCATGAATTTTTATAATAGTGGTCTCAGACAATATTTGTTCTTTGTGATTGACTTATTTCGCTCAGCTTGATGCCCTCTAGATTCACCCATGTTGTGGGATACTTTGCAGATTCATCATTGTTCTTTATCAATGTGTGTATGTACCATGGTTTGTTTATCCATTCATCTGTTGATGGGCATCTAGGTTGTTTCCATCTTTTTGCTGTTGTGAACAATGCTGCAGTGAACACAGATGTGCATATGTCTATTCATGTGAAGATGATTATTTCTCTAGGGTATATTCCTAGGAGTGGGATTGCTGGGTCGTACAGTATTTCTATTTCTAGCTTTCTAAGGAAGCATCATGTTGTTTTACAAAATGGTTGTATCATTTTGCATTTCCACCAACAGTGCATGAGAGTTCTAATCTCCTAAAAACCTCTCCAACATTTGCTATTTCCTGTTTTTTTGACTCATGCCAGTGATGCAAGGGTGAGATGGTATCTCATTGTGGTTTTGATTTGCATTTCTATAATGGCTAGTGATCACAAGCGTTTTCTCATGTGTCTCTTAGCTGCTTGAATGTCTTCTTTGATGAAGTGTCCTTTCATTTCCTTGTTCATTTTTTAATTTGATTATTTGTCTTTTTGTTGTAGAGGTGTTGGACTTTTGAGATTAGACATTTGTCACATTTGTAATAGTCAAAAAATTTTTCCCAGTCTGTAGGGTCTCTTTTTACTCTTCTGGTAAAGCCTTTTGAAGAGCACAAGTGTTTAATTTTTAGAGGATTCTGGTTATCTAGCTTATCCTCTGGAGTTTGTGTGTTGTTAGCTATGGTTTGTACCTTGTTAATGCCTTTTATTACAGTTTCTTGCATTGGTTCTATTTTTTCTACTATGATCTTTATAGTTTTTGGTTTTATATTTAGCTCTTTGATCCATTTTGAATTAGTTTCTGTATGTGGTGTGAGATATGGGTCCTGTTTCATTTTTTTTTTGCAAATGGGCCTCCTGTCTTGCCAGTACCATTTGTTAAAAAACTGTCTTTTCTCCATCTGATGGACTTTGGGCCCTTGTCAAAGATCAGGTGAACATAGGTGGGTGGATTTACATCTGGATTCTCAATTCTGTTCCATTGGTCAATGTGTCTGTCACTGTACCAGTACTAGGCTCTTTTGACTACCATAGCTGTAGGTTCTGAGGTTAGGTAGTGTGAATCCTCCTTTATTCTTCTTCAATATTGCTTTACTTATTAGGGGCTCCTTCCCTTTCCATATAAAATTAATGATTAGTTTTTCCATCTCTTTAAAGAACATTGTTGGTATTTGGATCAGGGTTGCATTGTATCTGTAAATTGCTTTGGGTAGAATTGTCATTTTCACAATGTTGAATCTACCTATCCATTAGCATGGTATGTTTGTCCTTTTATGTAGATCTCTTTTGGTTTGTTGCAGTAGCATTTTGTAGTTTTCTTTGTATAGGTCTTTCATATCCCTGATTAGATTTTATTCCTAAGTATTTTATTTTTTTAGGGGCTATTTATTATAAATGGTATTGTTTTCCTGATTTTCTTTTCATCATTCTCTTTTTTGGAATCCAGTTGATTGTTATATGTTTATCTTGTATTATGCTACTCTGCTGAATCCTTCTATTAGTTCTAGTAGTTTTCTCCTAGATTCTTTTGGGTTTTCTATGTATAGTATCATATCAGCTGCAAATAGGGAGAGTTTCACTTCTTCATTACCAATTTAAATGCCCTTTATTTCTTTTTTCTTGCTTAATTGCTCTAGCTAAGATTTCCAGCACAATGTTAAAAAGGAGTGGTGATAAAGGACATTCTTGCCTTGTTTCTGTTCTCAAGGGAAATGTTTTCAACCTTTCTGCATTAAGAATGATGTTGGCTGTTGGTTTTGTATAGATGCCCTTTATTATGTTGAGGAATTTCCTTCTATACCTATTTTATTGAGAGCTTTTTTATCAGGAATAGGTGTAGGACTTTGGTAACTGTTTGCTTGATATATTTTTATCCACCCATTGATGTTTAGTACATTTACATCTTTGTTTCTAAGGTGTGTCTCTTGTTACAGTATATTCATGAATCTTGTTTTTTTATTCATTCCTTCATTCTTTATGGGTACATTTAGGCTGGTTACACTCTGTGTAATTATTGATAGGTATGAGTTTATTGCTGTCATTTTGTAGTGCTTTTTTTGTGGTGCACTCATTTTCTTTGTTTCTCTTACTCTCCTGAGGTGAATTCCTTTTGTTTGTAAACTTTATTTTCATTTCTTTTGTTTTTGTAGATTTTTTTCTAACTGAGACTTTATGTTTTTCTTCTTTATTTTGATGAGTAGGTTTGTTAAGTGTCTTTGTGGTTACCTTGAAATTTGTACTTATCTTCCTATGTTTGAACCAGTCTGTTATGACTTGATATCACTTTACCTCCATTAGAAAGTTCTATACCTACACTGTTTATTCCCGCCTTTATCATTCTGACATTGTTGTTATTTACAGATTAACATCCTCTGGTTCCCTGTTGTAAATCTTTTGGTTTTGAATAGTTTTTGAGAGTTCATTTGCTAGGTTGGTATCTGACTGATGCAACCTTGAGTTATAGATACAGGCTGTGATGTGATGTTGTTTGTTCTCACACCGAAGGACCAGCTTTAAAAATTCTTGTAAGTTTGGTTTGATTTTTACATATTCCCTTAATTTCTGTTTATCTGGAAATATCTTAATTTCACTATTGTATTTGAACGAGAGTTTTACAGAATAAATTATTCTTGGTTGGTAATTTTTCTTTCAAGGTTTTATATATGTCATCTCATTGCCTTCTTGCCTTCATGGTTTCTGCTGAGTAATCTGAGTTTAGCCTTATTGTTTCCCCTCTGTATGTGACTTCTTGTTTTCCTTGATCTGCTTGCAGGGTTCTTTCTTTGTCTTTGGTTTCAGGGGGTATGATTATGATATGCCTCTGTGATTTTCTTTTAGGGTTTATCCTGTATGGAATTTGTTGAGCTTCTTGAATGGTCAGTTTTGCATCTTTCATGATATTAGGGAAGTTGTCTGTCAGCAATTCTTTAATGGTCCTCCGTGTGTTTTCCTTTTTTTCCACCTGCTCTGAAACTCTGATCTCTTGCAAAGTTTTGCTTTAGATTGTATCCCATGGATTTCTTCATTTTTTCTTTGTTCTTTTTTCTTATTCTCCTCAAAGTGGTATTCATGTATTTGTCTTCAATTTCACTAATCTTGTCTTCCACTGTTTCAAACATGCACCTTGGACCATCTATGTCATTGTTCATTTCTGAAATCTTGTTTATCTTTTGTATTTCTAATTGTTGTTTTTGATGATTTCTAGTTGTGAATTTAATTTGACATTTTGTTCTTGTACTACTTTCCTGAATTCTTTCATTTTTTGGACTTTATTTTCTATGAGTTTTTCTGCCTTTTCCATGAATTTGCCTATTTTTCCTCATTTTTGTCTGTGTTTTGCTTCAACTGTTGGATACCTCTGAATATTAGAGATTTGAATTCCCTATCAGGTAGTTCTAGTACCTTTTCATCTACTGGAAAGTCATCTGGTGTTTTATTTTGTATGCCTACTGAAACCATCCTGTCCTGTTTTTTTTTTTTTTTTATATATATATGTTTTGATATTGTCTGCTGTCTTAGGGACATTCGATTGTTATTTTTCCTCATTTATTGATTGTAAGCTTGTTTCTTTTGTCTTACTTTTTTGTTTTATTTGGTTATGTCTGAGCAGGCAGGCCATGCATTCTTTATTGTTTGCTTATTATGGGCACAATATTTTTCACCCCCTTGTCCAATGGGCAGCACCAGTCACTCACCTATGGTGCAGCAGGGCAGGTCCAGCTGAAGGGGAGAGGCTGGGATAGGTTGTTTTTGACATGTACTGGAGCCAACATGGGGTTGGAGCAGGGCAGGTTCTGGTACGATGTGTCTGTGCTCCTCAAGGTGTAATGTTCAGCTTACAGTTCAGGTAGGCAGGAGAGAGGCAGGGGGTTGTAATGTGTGATGCTAAGATGGGTATAGGAACAAAAAGAGAGAGGAGAGAGAAATAGGAGACAAACAAAAGTGTGCTGAGGAAGACTGCCATTGGAGCAGAGACATGAGAATCTGAGCAATCAAGAAAAACAAAAAGAAAAAGATAAAATTTAAATAAATAAAAATTAAAAAGAAAAGAAAAGAAATGCACCTTGGGATCCCACCAGCAAACGGGGAAGTGGCTCCCAGGCTTTGGGGCACAGCACATCTAGAAGGGGTGGAGATGGCACACAGCACCAGGTATTCAGGAGTTAGGAAAAGAAGGTAAGTAGAAAGAGGTGAGAAACTGAGCAATGAATAAAGACAAAAAAGAAAAGAAATGACCCAGGGATTCCAATCATGCAGTGGTGCAGACTGGGGAAGTAGCTCCCAAGATTTGCAGTACGGCCTGGCTAGAAGATGGCACACAGACAAAAGGGAAAAAAGGAAAAAAAAATTCCCATGGGAATCCCATATGTGCAACTGCAAAGACCAGGGAAGTGTCTCCCAAACCGTGCAGTACATCCAGCATAGAAGGGACTCCAAGCTGTGAAAAGAGAAAGAAAACAAGGAAATGGCCAAAACAAAACAAAAAAGGCCCCAAGGATCTCAGGAGTGGTGTGAACTGGGGAAGCAGTTCCCAGTCCAGTGAACGTTCACAGCCTGTCGAGAAGAAGAAAAGATGGCACACAGAGTCAGGTGTTTGAAAGAAAGAAAGGGGGAGGAGGTGAGAGGCAGGGAAGAAACCAACAGAATTAGCAAAAAGCAAGACCAACAACAATGAAATGGCCCTGTAGGAGCTGTCCAAGGTGACTGGCAAATCCAAGCTACATGGAGCCAGCTTATCTCGGGCTTGATCACTCAGTGGAGGCTGAGCAGGGGGGAGAAGGATAGGGGGTGTGAAAGGGTGTAACACTGGTTACCAAGCACTCTCTGTCCTGATGGGAGCTCCCTGAAGTTACTTACCCTTACTCCCTGCCCGTCAATCTCTGACAGGAGTCCAAGATGGCAAATCTGTGCTGCGTTAGGGATAAGGGATCTCCACTTATGTCTCTCCACCCTCTCTGTTCTCTGTCAGTTTCTTAGCCCATTTTGTGCTTGGTTGAGTTCTTTACCTTTTGATTTGACACTTAGGGTTCCAGGGTTGATGTTTTTCTCTGTTTTACTTAGTTTTTCCGGTCTTTGCTGTGGAGGAACAGCATGGCACTTCTGTCTACAGTGCCATGTTGGCTCTGCCCCCAAGAAAATAATTTTTTTATTGTTAAAGCCATCAACTTGTGGTATTTCTATTATAGCAGCACTAGATAACTAAGACATATTCACTTATTCTTGCACCTCCCCCATGACTGTGGCCATAAGAACATGCCCAAGCTGGCCTGATAAAGGATGGAAGACACAGGCACCAGACACTCCCAGTGCTCTCTCCAAGATCCAGTCAACTAACTGCAGTTATGCGAGTGAACCCATCCAGGAAAACAGCATAACTGAGTCCAGTCCAAATTGCAAATCTTCAAATTTATGGGATTAATAACAGCCTATTATCTGAGGCAACTGACTTCGAAGAGGCGTGCAATGAACCATCACTTGTAGTAGATAACTGATACACTTGTAATTAATCTTTCTCAAAATTCCATTTCAAAACTTTCTCATTTTTTATTTTAAAAAGTTATTAGCATTACTGAAATATATTTATATGCGATGGATAATTTTGTGTCAACTGGGGTAGACTATAGTTTCCAGTGGTGTGGCAAAACACTAGACTAGTCAATGTTCCATAATGTCATGTCATGTCATGTCATGTCATGTCATGTCATGTCATGCAATCACTTTCCATAATGTAATCTTAAAGAAATGCAACCACTAATTCAGCTGAAAGGGAACTTTTCTTAGGTTGTGTTCTGCCTTCAGACTATAAATATTTTATCAGAACTTGTTCTTTCTCCACTTTGTACCTTTCTCATCACCTGACCTACAAATCTTGGGATGACTCAAGCCTACAGAAGTCTATAGTCTGCTCTTTCTTTCTCATTCTATAGGTAATATAATATAATAATAAATATATATATATACACACACATGCATTCACATATATATGTATCTATATTTGGTGGTGGTTGCTGATAAGTTGATCCCCTGGTTCTGTTTCTCTAGAGAACCTTGACTGAGACAGTGTGTGAATGTGTGTGTGTGTGTGTATGTGTGTGCACGTGCGTGAGAGGCAGAGAGAGTGAGATAAAAGATTGGAAAGCTTGGTAATTTCCTTTAATAACATAACAGCTAATTTTTCTAGTAATAGTGTTAGTACTGCCCCAAGGTCTCAGATATCCACATTTGATTTTGTAGAGGCTATTTTTATTTATAAATAATTGTTTCCTAGTAAAATTTCTGGAGCCCTGGTTAAGACCTAGAGCTACTAACCAAAAGGTCAGCAGTTCGAATCCATCACCAACTCCTTTGAAACCCTATGGGGCAGTTCTACTCCATCCTATACAGTCACTGTAAGCCCAAAGCAACTCAATGGCAAATGTTTTGGTTTTTTGAGTTTCAGTAAAATTTCTAGACGTTAAAGAGATTTATTTTTTCCACTACTTTTCTGAAATACTACCAAATTTTCTCCAATTTGTGCAAGGAATATTTTTCTACAAAAAGATTTCTATAAGATGGCACTTAACATATGCACCCATCAGGGTCAGATCTTTTGTTTTGAAATATGTGATTCATCTGCCTATTGTCTCCCACATTTTTGTAAAAATGGCTCTGAGAATTGTCTTATTTATTTTCATAGAGAATTTATTTATTTATTTATTTCATAGAGAATTCCTATTTTTTATGCCTTAGTTCATGCCCAACAAGTGCACAATACTTTTAAAAATAACCTATTTTATTTATATTAATATCAAAAACTACTAAATTACAAGTATAATTACTCTCAGCACTTAGAGAGGGCTCTTAAAGTGCAATTAAGAACAATGTCAAATAATGAATGATAATTAATTGCTAATTAGATTTTGCATTTAGCACCTACTCCATCTGAAAATTTGACTCTATGGATCATAACAAATTATGGATAATATTGCAAAGAATGGGAATTCCCGAGCACTTAATTGTGCTCATGAGGAACCTGTACATACATAAAGAGGCAGTCATTCAAACAGAACAAGGAGATACTGCACAACTTAAAGTCAAGAAAGTTGTGGGTCAGGGTTGTATCTTTTCACCACAGCTATTCAATCTGTATGTTGAGCAAATAATCCAAGAAGTAGGACTGTATGAAGAACAGGGCATCAAGATTGGAAGAGGACTCATTAACAACCCGTGTTATGCAGATGACAGAACCTTGCTTGTTGAAAGTGAAGAGGACTTGAAACACTGACGCAGATGAAAGACCACAGCCTTCGATGGATTACACCTCAACATGAAGAAAAATCTTCACAACTGGACCAATGAGCAACATCATGATAAAAGGAGAAAAAGATTGAAGTTCTCAAGGATTTCATTTTACTTGGATTCACAATCAATGCCTATGGAAGCAGCAGTCGAGAAATCAAAAGACACATTGCATTGGGTAAATCTGCTGCAAAGACCTCTTTAAAGTATTCAAAAGCAAAGATGTCACCTTGAGGACTAAGGTGTTCCTGACCCAAGCCATGGTGTTTTCAATTGGCTCAAATGCATGGGAAAGCTGGACAATGAATAGGGAAGACTGGAGAATGGATGCCTTTGAATTGTGGTGCTGGAGATAAATGTTAATTATACCATGTACTGCCAAAACAAAGAATAAATCTGTCTTGGAAGATGCACAGCCAGAATGCTCCTTAGAAGCAAGGATGGTGAGACTAAGTCTCATATACTTTGGACATGTTATCAGGAGGGATCAGTCCCTAGAGGAGGACATCACACTTGGTAAAGCAGAGGCTCATTGAAAAAGAGCATAACAATAATTGAGGATGGCTAAGGACTGGGCAGTGTTTCTTTCTGTTGTACATCGGGTCACTCTGAGTTGTAACTGACTCAATGGCACCTAACAACAACAACAATTACCTGAAAAATTTAACATAAAATATATCCATTCTTATAAGTTTTTTAGCATTTTTTTTAAAACCTACTAGAAACCTCTCAAAAGATATTTTTCAATCCAGTTATTTCCTTTTTTTTAAAATAATTTTTATTGTGCTGTAAGTGAAAGTTTACAAATCAAGTCAGTCTGTCACATATAAACTTATATGCACCTTACTACATACTTCCACTTACTCTCCCCCTAATGAGTCAGCCCGCTCCCTCCTTCCAGTCTTTCCTTTCGTGACCGTTTTGCCAGTTTCTATACCCTCCTATCTCCCCCTCCAGACAGGAGATGCCAGCACAGTCTCAACTGTCCACCTGATGCAAGTAGCTCACTCCTCATCAGCATCTCTCTCCAACCCATTGTCCAATCCAATCCATGTCTGATGAGTTGGCTTCAGGAATGGTTCCTGTCCTGGGCCAACAGAAGGTTTGGGGGTCATGACCACTGGGATTCTTCTAGTCTCAGTCAGACCATTAAGTCTGGTCTTTTTATGAGAATTTGGGTTCTGCATCCTATTGTTCTCCTGCTCTCTCAGGGGTTCTTTGTGGTGCTCTCTTTCTGGGCAGTCATCAGTTGTGGCCAGGCACCATCTAGTTCTTCTATTCTCAGGATGATGTAGTCTCTATCTCATGTAGCCCTGTCTCTTGGGCTCATAATTACCTTGTGACCTTGGCATTCTTCATTCTCCTTTGATCCAGGTGGGTTGAGACTCATTGATGCATCTTAGCTGGCCGCTTGTTAGCATTTAAGACCCCAGACGCCACACCTCAAAGTGGGATGCAGAATGTTTTCTTAATAGAATTTATTTTGCCAAGTAATTAAATGTTCCCTGAAGTCTTAGTCCTAAAACCCCCACCCTTGCTCTGATGATATTCGAAGCATTCAGTTTATTCAGGATACTTATTTGCTTTTGGTCCAGTCCAGTTGTGCTGACCTCCCCTGTATTGAGTGTTGTCCTTCCCTTCACCTAAAGTAGTTCTTATCTACTATCTAATCAGTAAATAATCCTCTCCCACCCTCCTTCCCTCCCCCTCTCGTAACCACAGAACAATGTGTTCTGTCAGTTTAAACTATTTCTCAAGATCTCATAACAGTGGTCTCATACAATATTTATCCTTTTGCATCTGACTAATTTCACTCAGCATAATGCCTTCCAGGTCCCTCCATGTTATGAAATGTTTCACAGATTCATCACTGTTCTTTATCGATGCATAGCATTCCATCGTGTGAATATACCATAATTTATTTAAACATTTCTCTGTTGATGGACACCTTGGTTGCTTCCAGTTTTTTGATATTGTAAACAGTGCTGCAATGAACATGGGTGTGCGTATATTTGTTCATGTAAAGGCTCTTATTTCTCTAGGATATATTCTGAGAAGTGGGATTTCTGGGTCGTATGGTAGTTCTATTTCTAGCTTTTTAAGAAAATGCCAGATCAATTTCCAAAGTGGTTGTACCATTTTACATTCCCACCAGCAGTGTATAAGTATTCCAATCTCTCCACAGCCCCTCCAACGTTTATTATTTTGTGTTTTTTTGGATTAATGTCAGCCTTGTTGGAGTGAGATGGAATCTCTTCGTAGTTTTAATTTGCATTCCTCTTTTTTTTTAATGGCTAAAAATCGAGAGCATTTCCTTATGTATCTGTTAGCCACCTGAATATCTTCTTTAGTGAAGTGCATGTTGATGCCCTTTGCCCAATTTTTAACTGGGTTGTTTGTCTTTTTGTGATTCAGTTTTAACAGACTCATATAGATTTTAGAGATCAGGCGCTGGTCGGAGATGTCATAGCTGAAAATTTTTTCCCAGTCTGTAGGTGGTCTTTTTATTCTTTTGGTGAAGTCTTTAGATGAGCATAGGTGTTTGATTTTTAGGAGCTCCCAGTTATCTGGTTTCTTTTCATCATTTTTAGTAAAGTTTTGTATTCTGTTTATGCCTTGTATTAGGGCTCCTAACATTGCCCCTATTTTTTCTTCTATGATCTTTATCATTTTAGACTTTATGTTTAGATCTTTGATCCTTTTTGAGTTAGTTTTTGTGCATTATGTGAGGTATGGGTCCTGTTTCATTTTTTTTTTTGCATATGGATATCCAGTTATGCCAGCACCATTTGTTAAAAAGACTATCTTTTCCCCAATTAACTGACACTGGGCCTTTGTCAAATATCAGCTGCTCATATGTGGATGGATTTATATCTGGGTTCTCAATTCTGTTCCATTGATTGGTCTATGTGCCTGTTGTACCAGTATCAGGCTGTTTTGACTACTGTGGCGGTATAATAGGTTCTAAAATCAGGTAGAGTGAGGCCTTCCACTTTGTTCTTTTTCAGTAATGCTTTACTTATCCGGGGCCTCTTTCACTTCCATATGAAGTTGGTGATTTGTTTCTCCATCACATTAAAAAATGTCGTTGGAATTTGGATCGGAAGTGCATTGTATGTATAGATGGCTTTTGGTAGAACAGACATTTTTACTATGTTAAGTCTTCCTATCCATGAGCAAGGTATGTTTTTCCAATTAGGTAGGTACCTTTTAGTTTCTTGCAGTAGTACTTTGTAGTTTTCTTTGTGTAGGTTTTTTACATCTTTGGTAAGATTTATTCCTAAGTATTTTATCTTCTTGGGGGCTACTGTGAATGGTATTGATTTGGTTATTTCCTCTTTGGTGTTCTTTTTGTTAATGTAGAGGAATCCAACTGATTTTTGTATTTTTTATCTTGTAACCTGAAACTCTGCCAAACTCTTCTATTAGTTTCAATAGTTTTCTTGAGGATTCCTTAGGGATCTCTGTGTATAAGATCATGTCATCTGCAAATAGAGATAATTTTACTTCCTCCTTGCCAGTCTGGGTGCTCTTTATTTCTTTGTCTAGCCTAATTGCTCTGGCTAGGACATCCAACACAATGTTGAATAAGAGTGGTGATAAACATAATCCTTGTCTGGTTCCCTTTCTCAAGGGAAGTCATTTCAGGCTATCTGCATTTAGGATGATGTTGGCTGTTGGCTTTGTATAAATGCCCTTTATTATGCTGAGGAATTTTCCTTCTATTCCTATTTTGCTGAGAGTTTTTATCATGAATGGGTTTTGGACTTTGTCAAATGCCTTTTCTGCATCGATTGATAAGATCATATGGTTTTTGTCTTTTGTTTATATGGTGGATTACATTAATGGTTTTTCTAATATTGGACCAACCTTGCACACCTGGTATAAATCCCACTTGGTCATCGTAGATTATTGTTTTGATATGTTGTTGAATTCTATCGGTTGTTGAGGATTTTTGCATCTATGTTCATGAGAGATATAGGTCTGTAATTTTCTTTTTTTTTTGTGGTGTCTTTACCTGCTTTTCGTATCAGAGATATGCTGACTTCATAGAATGAGTTCAGGAGTATTCCATCCATTTCTATGCTTTGAAATACCTTTAGTAGCAGTGGTGTTACCTCTTCTCTGAAAGTTTGGTAGAACTCTGCAGTGAAGCCATCTGGGCCAGGGCTTTTTTTTTGTTGGGAGTTTTTCGATTACCTTTTCAGTCTGTCTTTTTTTATGGGTCTATTTAGTTGTTCTACTTCTGATTTTGTTAGTTTAGGTAAGTAGTGTGTTTCTAGGAATTCATCCATTTCTCCTAGGTTTTCAAATTTGTTAAGAGTACAATTTTTTGTAGTAATCTGATATGATTCTTTTAATTTCAGTTGGGTCTGTTGTGATATGGCCCATCTCATTTCTTATTTGGGTTATTTGTTTCCTTTCCTGTATTTCTTTAGTCAGTCTGGCCAATGGTTTAGCAATTTTGTTAATTTTTTCAAAGAACCAGCTTTTGGCTTTGTTAATTCTTTCAATTGTTTTTCTGTTCTCTAATTCATTAATTCAGCTCTAATTTTTATTATTCGTTTTCTTCTGGTGCCTGATGGATTCTTTTGTTGCTCGCTTTCTATTTGTTCAAGTTGTAGGGACAGTTCTCTGATTATGGCTCTTTCTTCTTTATGTATGTGTGTGTTTATTGATATAAATTGACCTCTGAGCACTGCTTTTGCTGTGTTCCAGAGGTTTTTACAGGAAGTGTTTTCATTCTTGTTCCATTCTATGAATTTCTTTATTCCCTCCTTAATGTCTTCTATAACCCAGTCTTTTTTGAGGAGGGTATTGTTTGGTTTCCAAGTATTGGATTTCTTTTCCCTGATTTTTCTGTTATTGATTTCTACTTTTATGGCCTTATGGTCTGAGAAGATGCTTTGTAATATTTCGATGCTTTGGATTCTGCAAAGGTTTGTTTTATGACCTAATATGTGATCTATTCTAGAGAATGTTCCATGTGCACTAGAAAAAAAAGGATACTTTGCAGCTGTTGGGTGGAGTGTTCTGTATAAGTCTTTGAGGTCATGTTGGTTGATTGTAGCAATTAGATTTTCCATGTCTCTATTGAGCTTCTTACTGGAAGTCCTATCCTTCTCCCAAAGTGGTGTGTTGAAGTCTCCTGCTATAATTGTGGAGGCATCTATCTCACTTTTCAGTTCTGTTAAAGTTTGTTTTATGTATCTTGCAGCCCTGTTATTGGGTGCATAAATATTTAATATGATTATGTCTTCCTGGTAAATTGTCTCTTTAATCATTATATAGTGTCCTTCTTTATCCTTTGTGGTGAATTTAACTTTAATGTCTATTTTGTCAGAAATTAATATTGCCCCTCCTGCTGTTTTTTGATTGTTGTTTGCTTGATATATTTTTCTTCCATCTTTTGAGTTTTAGTTTGTTTATGTCTCTAAGTCTAAGGTGTGTCTCTTGTAGGCAGCATATAGATGGATCGTGTTTTTTAATCCAGTCTGAGACTCTCTGTCTCTTTATTGGTGCTTTTATTCCATTTACATTCACAGTAATTATAGATAAGTATGAGTTTAGTGCTGTCATTTTGATTCCTTTTTGTGTGTGTTGTTGACAACTTCATTTTGCCACTTACTTTTTTGTGCTGAGACATTTTTCTTTGTAAATTGTGTGTTCCTCATTTTCATAGTAGTTGAATTTATTTTTGCTGAGTTGTTATGTTTTTCTTGGTTTTTATTTTGACTTATGGAATTGTTAGACCTCTTTGTGGTTACCTTAATATTTACTCCTATTTTTCTAAGTAAAAAGCTAACTTATATTGGTCTATATCGTCTTGTTTTCCTCTCCAGTATGGAAGATCTATGCTTCCTGTATTTAGTCCCTTGTTTTTGATTATTGTAATCTCTTACATAATGACTTCAATGATTCCCTGTTTTGAGCATTTTTTTTTGTTTTTTTAAATTAATCTTATTTTGTTTTTGCAATTTCCTTATTTGAGTTGATATCAGGATGTTGTGTTCTGTGACCTTGTGTTGTGTTGGTATCTGATCTTATTGATTTTCTGACCAAAGAATTTCCTTCAGTAATTTTTGTAGCTCTGGTTTCGTTTTTGCAAATTCTCTAAGCTTGTGTTTATCTGTAAAAGTTTTAATTTCACCTTCATATTTGAGAGAGAGTTTTGCTGGATATATGATCCTTGGCTGGCAGTTTTTCTCCTTCAGTGCTCTATATATGTCACCCCATTGCCTTCTTGACTGCATGGTTTCTGCTGAGTAGTCTGAACTTATTCTTATTGATTCACCTTTGTAGGTGACTTTTCTCCCTGGCTGCTTTTAAAATTTTCTCTTTATTTTTGGTTTTGGCATGTTTGATGATAATATGTCCTGGTGATTTTCTTTTTGGATCATTCTTGTATGGGGTTCAATGAGCATCTTGGAGAGATATCTTTTGTCTTTCATGATGCCAGGAACATTTTCTGCCAACGGATCTTCAACTATCCTCTCTGTATTTTCTATTATTGCTCCCTGTTCTGGAACTCCAATCACATGCAAGCTATTCTTGATAGAGTCCCACATGATTCTTAGGCTTTCTTCATTTTTTTAAATTCTATTATTTGATTTTTCTTCAACTATATTGGTGTCAATTGCCTTATCCTCCACCTCCCCCACTCTGCATTCCAGTTCCTCAATTCTGCTCCTCTGACTTCCTATTGAGTTGTCTAATTCTGTAATTTTACTGTTAATCTTTTGGATTTCTTAATGCTGTCTCTCTATGGATTCTTAAAAAAAAATTACACCTTATTAATTTTTCCACTATGTTCTTCAATAAACTTTTTGATTTCTTCAACTGCTTTATCAGTGTGTTCCTTGGCTTTTTCTGTAGATTGTCTTATTTCATTTCTGAGGTCATCCCTGATGTCTTGAAGCATTCTGTATATTAGTTTTTTATATTCTGCATCTGGCAATTCCAGGATTGTATCTTCATTTGGGAAAGATTTTGATTCTTTTGTTTGGGGAGTTGTAGAAGCAATCATGGTCTGCTTTATGTGATTTGATATTGACTGCTGTCTCCGAGCCATCTATAAGATATTGTAATGATTTATTTTATATTTGCTCACTGAGTCTTATCTTCTTGTTTTGTTTTGTTTCAAGATACCCAGAAGGGCTACTAGATTGCACTATCTTGATTGTTGTAGCCTTTGAATCACTTATTCCTATTACTAGCTGGTTTGAGCTGTTACCAGATATATAAGCCTACGAGTCCATTCACTATTCTTGAATAGAATCAGCTTAGGTGTTCTGATTTTGGGTCACCAAGTGTGTGGTGTAGACTGTCACCTATTCACTTAGAGGAGTAGTGGTGACAGTTTTGTGCACCAGATTCTAGTAGCGGCAGTAGGTCGTAATCCAAGGAGGGCAGGATTCTTACAGCTTCTCCCCACATTCCAGTGAGGTAGGTGTGTCTCTATTCATAGAGCACTTTGGTATGTGGGCTCTGCAGCTGTAGCTTAGGCACCCAATGCTTGTACCTCTAAAGATCAATAGGCATCACTATCCTCAGACTCCTTTAGCAGGTGGCTAGGTGGTGTGGATGGAGCTTCAGCCCTCAGTTCCCCACTGTGGATCAGTGAGGGCTCTGTTTAATAGGTAGAGATGTATCAGACCTGGAAAACTTGTCTTTCCACTGCTCAGCTAAAACAATTACAGTCAGATCTCTTTCAGAATTGCCTTTGCATTATAATAGCCACCTTGTTCCCCGTAGGGATGAAAGCCAAAGACTGTGGATCTCATATGCTTGGCTGGAGCTGGTTCTGTATTTTTATTCCAGTTTAGGGAAGCCGGGGAGGATTTTCCCCACCTGGGTTATTAACTGCTGCTTCTCTCAGGTCAGGAGAATGGGTTAGGAAAAAAAAAAAGAAGAACCTGCAAAGCACTTCACTCCCTGGCCCAGGAAATTCCAGTGTTGATGAAGCTGCCTGGGGCAGGGAGGGGAGGGATCAGATAGATAGGAGAGAGTAGCACAGCAATATAGACAAAGTTACTTATCTTGCTTGGTGATGACAGTTTTATCTGAGATTCTAGAGGGGCTTGTAGCCTGTGTTCACTGGCTGTGTCAAGATTGCCCCCTAGGGTCAGGCCTGTGTCCAGTGTTTGTGCTGCCTCAGGAAGCCATGATCAGCTTCTCTGCTCTTAGTCCAAAGCCCAGCACCAAGGTTTTCTGTCTGGGATGTTGCACTCCAGGCTCCAAAACCTGTTGCTGCTTTCCCGTGATTTCTCCTCCTGTCAGCTGTTTCATTGTGCAGCCTGCATAGGCTGGCTGGGTTTCCACCGAGGTTACTTCAGGGGGCTAGGGCTGCATCCCGTGCTTGCGCCATCTCAGGAAGTCATGCTCAGCTCCTTTGCGCTTAGTCCAAAGCCCAGTGCCAAGGTTCTGTGACTGGGATGCTGGCTCCAGACTCTGAAAACAGTTGCTGCTTCCCCATCGCTGCTTTTTCTCTTGTCAGCCGTGTCAGTGTGCAGCCTGCTTCCGCTGGCTGAGTCTCAACTGAGGTCACTCCAGGGGGTTAGGGGATAGGGCTGTGTCCCCTGCTTACCCCTTCTCAGTAAGCTGCAGTCAATGCCACCACTCTGGCACCAGAAGATTGCGAGGGCTCAAGGCTGTGGCACCGGGCTTGGGTTCCAGAAGAGGTAGCTGCTTCAGGGCATGGCTTTTTGTTCTCGTATCACTTTTTTTTTTTTTTAAAAAAAAGGTCAACTCCTTAGTTCTGTGTTTGATGGTCAGGGCTCATAGATGGTCATGTATGTGATCGATTCACTTGTTTTTTCAAGTCTTTGTTGTAAGAGGGATCCTCGGTAGTTCTACTTAGTCAGCCATCTTGGCCCTGCCTTCAGTTACTTTCATTATAAGAATTGTGAAGGAATTTTGAAAAGCCACATAACACTTAGGAGGAGCAAAGTGACAGTGTTAAAATCCTCAATGATATTTCATAATGGGAGAGAATACCAGAAGAAACCCCAAAGAGTATATTATATCAAAATAATATTTTTCTTGAGTCAGTTGCAAGATCGGAGCTTTAAACAAATACTCAAAAATAAAGCTATGGGCTAAAAACAAAATTTGCTTCAGTTCATGTTAATTGAAAATTTTCTCCTATTGTATTGAGGTATAATTTATGTATAATAAACTACACATATTTAAATTGGACAACTTGAAATTTTTGATATACGTATGTATGCATATATATATGCATATATGTATATATGTACATATAATGAAACCATCACAATAATGATGTGCAAACATTTCCAACTCTCCCAAAAGTTTCATATGCTTCTTGTGCAACTTTTTGCTTCCTTCAACCCTGTCCCAGAAATCACTGACCACCTGCTTTCTGTCAGTATAGATTAATTTGCATTTTCTAGAATTTTATATGAACAGAATCATGGAGCAGGTGCAGTGGTTTATCTGGCTTCTTTCAGCACGATTATTTTGAGATCTACCCAATATGTTGTGTGTATCAGAAATTTGTTCTTTTTAGTGTTGAATAGTTTTCAATTGAATGGGTATACTGTATTTTGCTTATTTATAAACCATTTGATGTACATTTGGGATGTTTCCAGTTTCTTGCTATTGCAAATAAAGCTGCTATGAACAATCATATACAAGTCTTTCTATGGACACATATTCCCTTCTCTCTTGGTCAAATACCTAGTGTTGGAAGAACTAATGGCTGCCTATGTTAAACTTATTAAAAAAAAAAAAAAAAGCCAAGCTCTTCTCCCAATTGGTTATATCATTCTTCCCCACAGTATATGAGAGGTCCAGTGGTTCCAGATCCTCCTTAACACTTGGTATAGTTAGTCTTTTTAACCTTTGCCATTCTAAAAAGTGGATAGTGGTATGTTATTGTGGATTTAATTTGCATTTTCTGCTGGTTAATGAGGGTGAGAATCTTTTTCATGTATGTGTTGGCTCCATGGTTGTGTGGTTGTGAAGTTTTTTTTTTTTTTACATTTTATTCTGGATGTTTTATAGTTTTAGGCTTTATATTAATGCCTATGATCCAACTGGAAACCCTCGTGGCATAGAGGTTAAATGTTATGGCTGCTAACCAAAAGGTTGGCAGTTCAAATCCACCAGAAGGTCCTTAGAAACTCTATAGGGCAGTTCTACTCTGTCCTATAGGGTCGCTATGAGTTGGAACCTACTCAATGGCAAAGGGTGTTTTTCATGACCTATTCCAAGTTTTTATTGTGTATGTGATGAAAGGGTCAATGTCTAATTTTCCAGCTTCATGTTGAAATGACTTTCCACTGTTCATTGAATTGCTTTGTCATCTTTGTCAAAATCAATTTATGATATGCATGTAGTTCAATTTCTAGGCCAATAATTCTGCATCAGGGTACTTTTTTTCTTCCAGGGAGCATTTTGCTGTGCACGGAGGCATTTTTGTTTGCCATGACTGGGATGTGTTACTGGTTTCTAGTGGGTAGAGTCTAGGGATGCTGCTGAACATACTGAACACTGGAAGAAATATTTCTTAAGTGTATATCTGATAGAGGACTTGCAACCAGAGTATATAAAGAAGTTTCAAATGAAATGATAATAGCTAACAACCCATTAAAATGGCAAAAAATTTAAACAGACCATTCATCAAAGCAGATATACAAATGGCAAATAAATGCAGGAAATGATACTCAAGATTATTAGTTTTTAGGCAAATACAAATTAAAATCACAACCCAATACCACTGCATGCCTATTAAATTTCTAAAATTAGAATGGTTAACCATACCAAGTGTTGACAAGAATGTGGAGCAACTAGAACTCTCATACATTGCTCATAGGAAGATAAAATGGTATAAGTACTTTGGAAAAGATGTTAACTGTTTCCTAAAAAAGGTAACATCTATCGTATAATCCAGCAATTACATTCTTGGAAACTTACCCAAGAGGAAAAGAATATGTGCCTGCAGAAAAACTTGTTCACAGCAGCTCTATTTGGAATAACTAAACTGTAAACAACCCAAATGTTCATTAACTGAACAAAATGAGGTATATCCACAAGTTGTGGTATATCCATATGATAGACTATTTGTAAGCAATAAATTGTTGCCACATGTAAAAACATCAATGAAACTGAAAATAATCATGTTGAGTGAAAGAAGCCAAATAAGAGTGCATGCTATATGATTCCATTTACACTATAGGACAAAACGCTTATGTCTTAGTAAAAGCAAATAAGTACTGACAAACAAAAAATATTTCTGATATATTTGAAGTCTTTTTATTTATTATTTTGATGATTCTACAGCTCTATATAATGGCTTAAGCACGATAATGCCCTAGGAATCTGAAGGAGTTGATGCAATTCTCCTTACTCACTGACTAATTATTGGATAAATCCACATTCTTGCGTGTGTTTCTAAATGTAAAAGTAGACAAAAGAGAGCATTTTTGTAATAAGTATTTAACATAATTTCAAAATACTATTAAATTAAACTTGTTTTTCCAATAACACTGGTGAGGAAGTTTATTTCCTGAGCACAAAACAAGAGAATATTAAAGAGGAGAAACATAAAATCCTAATAGTTAAGACCATAGGTAAAGAGCAGCATAGACCTTTAGACATAGTTCATAAATCTGGAAAAAAAAAATGAGGCATAAGGAAATCATATTGATAGATTTAGTTCTTACAAACTTATTTGCTCTTGTTTGCAATGAGAAAAGTTTTTGGACAAAAATTCAGACTAATGACATTCAATATAAATTACTATAGAGGCATTTGACTTCACAAAGTATAGATTATACTAGAGGAGAACACTTAGATGTTTTCTCTTGAAGACAAAGAGCCAATGGTGAAATACACCTACACACACAACAGCAAGTTTTCTAGGTATATCATGATAAAAAAGCTTCAGTTCTTGGGTCAAGCAGACCTATAGTCAAATCCCAACTCTGACATTCATTCATTCATTTATTCAGTTAATTCAGCAATATTTATTGGGAGAAGTCTGTATACAAGTATCTAAAGGGATTTATATATAATCATGATAAAAAAATGTCTTTGGTAAATTCATGGAGTACACTATCTGGTAGAATGTGACAGAGAAAAAACAATAAATATATCAAGTTGTCAAAAGTAGTAGCAAGTAAACAAAGGTATTCATTATTAACATGGAAAAGAGGGGAGATGCAGGTTAGAAAAAAAAAGCTTGTTTTGAGACATAGAAGTTTCTCACACACCAAGTGGAGATGTCAAATTGGAAGTTAGATATATGAGTTTGTAGTTAAGAGAAGGAATAAGGGCTGGTGATATAACTTCAGAGTCATGTAAAACTATGGAAATCACTGAGATTTCCTAGGAATGGTGATAGATAAATGAGATCAGAGTATAATTTGAATTTTGTTAATATTTACTTGTAATTTTAAATAAATACATCTGCCTTAGTTATCTTGTGCTGTTAGAAATACCACAAGTGGATGGCTTTAACAAACAGAAATTTATTCTCTCATAGTTTAGGAGGCTGAAGTCCAAATTCAGGGTGCCAACTCCAAGGAAAGCGTTTCTCTCTCTGTTGGCTCTGGGGAAGGCCCTTGTCAACAATCTTTCCCTGGTCAGGGAGCTTCTCAGCACAGGCACCCTGGGTCCAAAGGTGCTCTCTCTTCCTGGTGGTTCTTTTTTGTGATATGAGCACCTTCTCTCTGCTTGCTGCTCTCTCTTCTTATCTCTTGTAAGATAAAAGACGATGCAGGCCACATTGCAGGGAGATTCCCCGTACATTGGATCAGGTATGTGACCTGAGTAAGGGTATTGCATCTCACCCTAATCCTCTTTAATATAACTTAAACTTGCCTCATTAATCACAGGCAGAGATAAGAATTTACAATACATAGGAAAACTACATGGGATCACAAATTGGAAGACAATCGCACAATACTGGGAATGATGGACTAGCCAAGTTGACACACATTTTGGGAGGACACAGATCTGTCCATAAAATTTTCATGCCTAAATTTGTATTCATTAAAGTCAGCCTCCAAAATTCTGTAGACTTCAGGCCCCATAAACTCTAGAGCCCTCTCCCACACTAATTATACTTGATTACCTGCTTCAAGATCTCACAGTCCCTTGAAGAAGACAAATAAACATAATTGAAAAAAATGAAACAATTGGACTAAACCAAAAGCAAAGAAGGTTTCTGAATAAACTGAATGCTTCGAAGGGCAGTGTAGCTGGGGCAGGAGTCTGGGGACCATGGTTTCAGGGAACATCTAAGTCAATTGGCATAATAAAATCTATTAAGAAAACATTCTGCATCTCACTTTGGAGAGTGGCATCTGGGGTCTTAAACGCTAGCAATCAGCCACCTAAGATGCACCAACTGGTCTCAACCCACCTGGATCAAAGAAGAATGAAGAACAACAAGGACACAGGTGGTTACTAGCCCAAGAGACAGAAAGGGCCACATGAACCAGAGACTACATCAGTCTGAAACCAGAAGATCTAGGTGGTGCTTGGCTACAACCGATGACTGCCCTGACAGGGAACACAACAGAGAAACCCTGAGGGAGCAGGAGAGCAGTGGGATGCAGACCCCAAATTCTCGTAAGACCAGACTTAATGGTCTGACTGAGACTAGAAGGACCCCTGTGGTCATGGCCCCCAGACCTTCTGTTGCCCCAGGACAGGAACCATTCCCAAAGCCAACTCTTCAGACATGGATTGGATTGGACGATGGGTTGGAGAGGGATGCTAGTGAGGAGTGAGCTTCTTGGATCAGGTGGACGCTTGAGACTATGTTGGCATCTCCTGCCTGGAGGGGAGATGAGAGGGTAGAGGTGGTTAGAAGCTGGTGAAATGGACACAAAAAGAGAGAGTGGAGGGAGAGAACAGGCTGTCTCATTAGGGGGAGAGTAATTGGGAGCGAGTAGCAAGGTGTATATGGGTTTTTGTGTGATAGACTGACTTGATTTGTAAACTTTCACTTAAAGCACAATAAAAATTATATAAAAAAAATCAGGCTAATATAGCATACGAGAGAGGTACATAATAATAACCCTAGGAAAGGATCCTTGGCAGAGCTGTTTTCTCTGCTAAATTCTCCACCTGTTTATTGTCAATTTTGTTAAATGTTAACAAATTCTGTTTTTTCTTGATTATAAAAATAATTCAAATTTATTAGAGGAAGTTAGGAAACAGGCAACTATACAGGAGAAAATTAAAGTACCCAAAATATAAACACCCAAATATGAACACTGTGTGGTATTCTCTATTTCTAAACTCATCTCCCCTCTCTCCCCTCTCCTTTCTCCCTGTTTCTCTCATGCACCCTTCTCCTACTCATGTGCACACACATGGATCTGCAGACAGTCCTCAACAAGAATGGGATCGTACTGACTATACAGAAATGTGTCCTCTTCTCTTCTTTTTACATTTAACATTACCATGAACATTTCTCCCTATGAATGCTCTTTACAAGCATGATGGTTTATTTGTATTGATACATATTTACACCCACTGCATTTGAACTGTCTTTTCAATGTTTGGATTTGTCCCAATAATTTCTTACTATAAATAATGTTATGATGAACTTACATGTACATAAATCTTTATGTTTATCTCTCAGTCATTTCTACAAGTAAAAATACCTCCTCAGAGGATTTTAAATTCATTAAGTCACTTAAATAATAGTGGTGAATTATACTCCGTAATGGCCATACAAGGAGCCCTGGTGGCACAGTGGTCAAGCACTTGGCTGCTAATCAAAAGACTGGCAGTTCGAGCCCGCCAGCTACCATGGGAGAAAGATGTGATAGTCTGCTTCTGTGAAGAATACAGACTTGGAGGCCCTCTGGGGCAGTTTTACTCTATCCTATAGGGTCACTGAGTTGGAATCAACTTAACAGCAACAGTTTTAATAGCCACACATACCCAAGTTTTGAAGAAATTCAGATTTTTAACCTTGGAAATGTGTGGTTGTGGTGGTAGGTGTCTGAAGAAGAAATCCCAGCAGAGAGATAAGCACATCCAAAGTCGAACAAGGGAAATAATTTTTGGGCAGGTTAGGAAACTGCATGCTGCTTTGTATATTCGGGGCATTGAGTTCAGTGTCAGTGGGAGGACTGAAGTCTCTATAGGTAGCTAGGTGTTAGGTCTTGGAGAACTTATATGTCTTGTTAAAGAAGTTTCACTTAAGATAGTTCATCTTTAGAAAGATCACTGTAGCAACAGTTGCGAGTATGGATGGAAAGGACATCCGATTTATTGAAAACAATAGATCAGAGCTTGTAGTATGGTAGTATAGAAGACTTCATGAATAGCTTACTCAAAGGCCTTCAAAACTCCTTTCTATTTCCTTGCTATACAGGTATGGAGACTATTCGATTCTCCAGACTCCTTTTTAGCAAACAAGGGCCATATGGTATGATTTTCTCCAATGCTATGTAAGGTAGAAAAACTCTTGATGTGTCTCAGAAAGGAGACAGGCAAGTCCCTTCAGAGATTACTCCTCATTTTTCCTGGATCGTAAGTGTGACAACTGAATGTGATGGGGTTACCCTGAATCCATTAAAACCAAACCCAGTGCCCTCTAGTCGATTCTGATTCACAGCGACCCTATAGGACAGAGTAAAACTGCCCCATAGAGTTTCCAACGAGCGCCTGATGGATTTGAACTGCTGACCCTTTGGTTAGCAGCCGTAACACTTAACCACTAAGCCACTAGGGTTTTCCTTGAATCCATTAGGAACCTTAGGAAAAAAAAACAAAACTATCTTTCAATTTCTTATTAAATGAGTAAGCTTTCTGTTTTTTTTTTTTTTTTTTTCCCCTGTTGCTTGTAATTAATCTAAAGGTAGCAACAACATGTACAGCAGAATGGAGAAAATTCAACAAATTATAGAAAAATTTAAGAAGTAGAATCAACAGTTTTTTGTGAAGAATTAAATATTGAAATGTTTTTAACAACTTGGTGAATAATGGTTTCCTTCATGAAGATGGAAAATGCAAACAAAGACACATGTTTAATGATGTTAAAATGGTGAGTTTTATTTGAATATGTTGAGTTTGGGATGCCTCAGATGGAAATGCAAGTGGCGATGGCCAGTTAGCAGTTTAATAAATATCTACTGTGCAGGAGTGAGACTGGCAGGTGACACAGACTGGGGATATGTGGCATAGAGGTCATATGTGAAGGCATGAGAGGATATGAGAGGTGAGCATTAGGAATAGAAGACAAGGAGAGAACACTGATGAGTAGACAACCAAGGGAGAAAGAAACTGGTAAAGAGTCTATAGAGTGAATTTTACATAAGCTTTTTTTTTTTTTTTTAAGAAGATATAGCAGGTGTTGATGTCCATAAAACCAAGTCAGACCACACTTTCAAGAAATGGTAAACAAAGTCCAATGCTACAGATAGATCACTTTGGTACATTCTGTTTAAGTGGACTGGAAGGAACAGAAGTTATAATTAAAAAATGAATGTGACCAAGGGAATATAGATAGCACTCTGGTTTCTGAACCAAGGAGAAATCCAAACTTGGGAGACCAAAAAAAAAAAAAAAAAAATAGTGGTCGCTCATATTGGAGCAGGTCTTTCTCCCAAAGAGCTAGTATTACCCATTGTCAGAGAGGCTGGGAGAAGAAGCTGAAGCATCTTATACAGAGTGGGTGAGAAACAACACTCATTGGTGCTTGCATACAAATGCCTATTCTCCTAATTTTCACAGTTTGGTTTTTAAAAATTTTAACAAAGCCATTCACAGCACCTTAAAAACAGGTAAAATCTCTTTAAAATAGCATGTTTACATATTACTATTGTTTAATGGCCATTGTAAATAGCAAAGGAATAATCTAAGGAACTTATTTGGACAACTGTTGAAATACACAGCATTAAAATGTTCACAGTTCACGTCATCACAATCCCTAAAAGCCTGAAAATCAACATGTGTCAGGTTGTAATAAGTTTTGATAAATGTTAAATACATTCTTTACTTACACAGAATAATACTTCTTACTCTGGCTTTTGTTTTCTTTCCTCAAATGATTCAACTAACTTTCAATACAGCAGTGTTTTTGATCTAATTGTAATTCTATTCCCTTCATTCTGAAAGGATTCTATGAGTTTTTACAAAATGTCTTATAAAATGAAAGACAAGATAATTGTTTGATTAGCACATGGATGGTTAATGACTGGAAAATGTGGCTGACATAAAGAAACTCATTAAAATATATTGGGCAGTGGGATATAGAAAACAAATGCATTAAAACATTGAAAGAATAATATCTCATTAACCCTAGAGAACCAGAGGGAACCTGAAGTTTTTCTTTTTTTTTTTTTTTCTTTTCCCTAGACCGCACTTGCCATTAAACCTATGAGGAGGCTCCTCCTTCCCTACTTGGTTCATAACAAATTACAGTCTATCACAAATCTTGGTACTTACAAGGCTTTTATAGCAAATGAGAAGATAGTAAAGTTAATGTCCCTTGATGAGAATTTCACTTGCACCAGCTTCATTCTGAGTATGACAAATCCATTCAATAGAAGTCAATCTTTACCCAAAAATGATTTAAAATGGACTATTACATTGGTACAGTAATTCAGCTTTTCCCCTCGGCTATGAGAAAATCATCATGTCTTTAGTAATAAAGACTCTTTAAAACAACTGAATTTCAATACAAAGAATAAGCTCAAAGGCCAAGGGCTAATTTCTCATGAGATTTATCTGTTTTCTCTTGCTCATTATACCTATCATTTTGAGTCTGTTTTGTCCAGTTTCTTTAATTTCTTACCCTTGATGGTCTCTAACTCTACTACTTTTCTTTAGAAGATGGGATTTTTCTTTCTGCTGTAAAGGGCAAATTAATTTACTTCCATGAAAGTTAACTTTGCCACATAAAATTTTTCAGTTAGTGTGTGGCATATGTATTTGAGGCTAAATAATGTAATGAGGAGTTCTTTTTTAATTTTAAAAGTGTGAAATCTTAGACTCTACTCTTTGCACTTCATAAAACCATATGGTCTAAATGATCTTGGAAAATGTAAGAGCTTGGACAATTGAGGATGAGCACAGACTGTTGAAAATCTATTGAAAAATAACTGGACACTATAGCAAAGAAAGTACCAGGCAATACCTAAAGCATCTACAACTCCATTCCTTTGGGTGTTCCAGGCAAGAGATCGAATTTCGGTTAACAAAATCGAACATTGAAAGTATTGATTGTGAGTCGAAAAACTCTCCTCACTATTAGAATTATCCCTTGGCAGATTGTCCATGTATGCCTTAAATACAATAACCAACTAAAACAAACCTGTTGCCATGGAGTCAATGCTGACTCATAGTAACCCTATAGGACAGAGTAGAACAGCCCCATAGGGTTTCCAAGGAGCAGCTGGTGGATTCAAACTGCAGACCTTTTAGTTAGCAGACAAGCTCCTAATCACTGCACCATGAGAGCTCCTAAATACATATAGGAAGGGGTAAACAACCAAACCAGTGTAAATTAGTGAATTGAGGACCCTAACATTTCCTTCTCTAATTAGCCAAATATGCCTTGGTTCAATATGTTAAAATTTCTCTGTTTAACTACAACGGTAAGGTACTTGACTTCAAGAAGCCTAGGAATCCCAATCGATTTTTTTGAGTTTTTATTTAATTTTAAAGTTCTCTTTAAGATTGCTCCTGTAGTTTTTAGCAAAGAAACTGCAGAATAAATACAAAGTTTATGACAAAGTAGCTTTAATGAAATATCAAGCATAAAAAAAATCAATTTGTTTAACTCATTTATGTAATTTAGCGAGAGATGGTAACTGGTATCCAATTTAGAATATTTTAAGTTTTATTTTTCTGGGAGGGGGCCAAGATGGCCGGCTAGGTAGACACTACCTCAGATCCCTCTTGCAACAAAGACTCAGAAAAACAAGTGAATCGATCACATACATAACGATCTACGAACGCTAAACAACAAACACAGATTTAGAGATCGAGAACGAACAAATACAGGGAAGCAGCGACTGTTTTCAGAGCCTGGAGCCAGCGTCCCAGTCAGGAAACCTTGGCGCCGGGCTTAGGCCTGGGCCCAGAGGAGCTGAACTCAAATTCTTGTGATGGCGCAAACAAGGGGCACAGCCCTACCCCCCTGAACTCACCCGGGAAGGGGCCCCAGCCCGTCCACGTGGGCAGCGTGGCGACGTGGCTGGTGGAAGAAGTCCCCGGGAGGCAATGACTGATTTTGCAGCTGGGAGTGCAGCGTCCCAGCCGGGGAACCTCGGCGCCGGGCTTTTGACTGGGCGCTATCAAGGTGCAAGCACAGGGAGCAGCCCAACTCCCCTGAACTAACTCCGGGAGGGGGCCCAGCAGGTCCGGGGGAGGCGCAGCGACGCGGCTGGCAGACAAGAAGTTCCCGGGAGGCAGCGACTGATTTTGGAGCCAGGAGTGCAGCATCCCAGCAGGGGAACCTTGATGCTGGGCTTTGGATTGGCAGCAGAGGATCTGACCGTGGCTTCAGTGGGCCAGACCCTCAGGGGCAATCTCCACACAGCCAGCACACATAGGCGACACGCCCCTCGGGAATCTCAGATAAAATAGTCATTCCAAGCAAGAAAAGCAACTTTGGCTATATTCCGAGGTGCTACTCTCCTATTTCTCTTAACCCTCCCCCACCCTTCCCAGGCGGCTTCATTAACATTGGAATTTCCTGAGCCAGAGAGAGAACGGCTTCAGCTCCGTGGCGGCTTTGCTTTTCTCCTTTTTTTTGGTCTTTTCCTAACCCATTCTTCTGGCCTGAGAGAAGGAACCACAAAAAACCCAGGGACCAAAAATTCATCCCTAATTGGACTAAAAACACAGAACCAGCTACAGCCAAGCATATATGATCCAAATCTCAGCCTTTCATCCTTACAGGGAACAAGGTGGCGGTTATAATCCAAAGGCAGTTCTGATAGGGATCTGACTGTATTTTCTTTTTAGCGGATTTTCTGGAAAAACAAGTTTCCCGGGTCTGATATCTCTGCTTATTCAACAGAGCCCTAACTGACCCACAAAAGGGAACTGAGGGCTGAAGTTCCCCCCAGACCACCTAGCCTCTTGCCTTAGGGGTCTAAGGAGGGGGACATCTACCAATCAGTAGAGGTACTTGCATTGGGGGCCTAAGGTACAGCTGCAGTGCCCTCCCACCAAGGTGCTATAGGAATAGAGACATACCTACCTCACTGACACTTGCGGGAACTCTGTCAGCATCCTGCCCCCCCCCGGAGTGTGAACCCCAGCTGCTAATAGAATCTGGTGCACACAACTATCACCACTACTTCTCGAGGTGGATAGGGGTTAGGGTGCAGCACACACTTGATGACCCAAAGTCAGATTCTACTCAAGAATACTGAATAGACTCAGGTATATATATCTGGCAACAGCCCAAACCAGCTAGTAATAGGTCATAAGTAAGTCAAGGGCTACAACAAACAAGACAGCACAATCTAGTAGCCCATCCACATATATTGAAAGAAAACAAAACAAGATAAGACTCAGTGAGCAATTACAGAATATACCACTACTATATCTTTTTTTAGTGATGGCTCGGAGACAGCAGTCGATATCAAACCACATAAAGAAGCAGACCATGACAGCTTCTCCAACCCCCCAAACAAAAGAATCAAAATCTTTCCCAAATGAAGATACAATCCTGGAATTATCAGATACAGAATATAAAAAACTAATTTACAGAATGCTTCAAGACATCAGAAACAAAATAAGGCAAACTGCAGAAAAAGCCAAGGAACACACCAATAAAACAGTTGAAGAACTCAAAAGGATTATTCAAGAACATAGTGGAAAAATTAATAAGTTGCAAGAATCCATAGAAAGACAGCATGTAGCAATCCAAAAGATTAACAATAAAATTACAGAATTAGACAACACAATAGGAAGTCAGAGGAGCAGACTCGAGCAATTAGAATGCAGACTGGGAAATCTGGAGGACCAGGGAATTAACACCAACACAGCTGAAAAAAATCAGATAAAAGAATTAAAAAAAATGAAGAAACCCTAAGAATCATGTGGGACTCTATCAAGAAGTATAATTTGCGTGTGATTGGAGTCCCAGAACAGGGAGGGAGGACAGAAAACACAGAGAAAATAGTTGAAGATATGCTGACAGAAAACTTTCCAGACATCATGAAAGACGAAAGGATATCTATCCAAGATGTTCATCGAACCCCATTTAAGATTGGTCCAAAAAGAAAAACACCAAGACATATTATCATCAAACTCGCCAAAACCAAAGATAAAGAGAAAATTGTAAAAGCAGCCAGGGAGAAAAGAAAGGTCGCCTTCAAGGGAGAATCAATAAGTTCAGACTACTCAGCAGAAACCATGCAGGCAAGAAGGCAATGGGATGACATATATAGAGCACTGAAGGAGAAAAACTGCCAGCCAAGGATCATATATCCAGCAAAACTCTCTCTGAAATATGAAGGCGAAATTAAGATATTTACAGATAAACACAAGTTCAGAGAATTTGCAAAAACCAAACCAAAGCTACAAGAAATACTAAAGGATATTGTTTGGTCAGAAAACCAATAATATCAGATACCAGCACAACACAACGTCAAAAAACAGAACATCCTGATATCAACTCAAATAGGGAAATCACAAAAACAAATTAAGATTAATTAAAAAAAAATTGCTCATAACAGGGAATCATTGAAGTCAATATGTAAAAGATCACAATAATCTAAAAGAGGGATTAAATACAGGTGGCATAGAACTGCCATGTGGAGAGTGATACAAGGCGATACAGAACAATACAAGTTAGGTTTTTACTTTGAAAAATAGGGGTAAATATTAAGATAACCACAAAGAGGTACAACAACTCCATAACTCAAGATAAAAGCCAAGAAAAATGTAACAACTCAACAAACATAAAGTCAAACACTATGAAAATGAGGATCTCACAATTTACTAAGAAAAAAGTCTCAGCACAAAAAAGTAACTGGAAAAATGAAATTGTCAACAACACACATAAAAAGGCATCAAAATGACAGCACTAAAAACTTATTTATCTATAATTACGCTGAATGTAAATGGACTAAATGCACCAATAAAGAGACAGAAACTCTCGGACTGGATAAAGAAACACGATCCGTCTATATGCTGTCTACAAGAGACACACCTTAGACTTAGAGACACAAACAAACTAAAACTCAGAGGATGGAAAAAATATATCAAGCAAACAATAAGCAAAAAAGAAGAGGAGTAGCAATATTAATTTCTGACAAAATAGACTTTAGACTTAAATCCACCACAAAGGATAAAGAAGGACACTACATAATGATAAAATGGACAATTGATCAGGAAGACATAACCATATTAAATATTTATGCACCCAATGACAGGGCTGCAAGATACATAAATCAAATTTTAACAGAACTGAAAAGTGAGATAGACACCTCCACAATTATAGTAGGAGACTTCAACACACCACTTTCGGAGAAGGACAGGACATACAGTAAGAAGCTCAATAGAGACACGGAAGACCTAATTACAACAATCAACCAACTTGACCTCATTGACTTATACAGAACTCTCCACCCAACTGCTGCAAAGTACACTTTTTTTTCTAGTGCACATGGAACATTCTCTAGAATAGACCACATATTAGGTCATAAAACAAACCTTTGCAGAATCCAAAACTTCGAAATATTACAAAGCATCTTCTCAGACCACAAGGCAATAAAACTAGAGATCAATAACAGAAAAACTAGGGAAAAGAAATCAAATACTTGGAAACTGAACAATACCCTCCTGAAAAAAGACTGGGTTATAGAAGACATCAAGGAGGGAATAAGGAAATTCATAGAATGCAACGAGAATGAAAATACTTCCTATCAAAACCTCTGGGACACAGCAAAAGCAGTGCTCAGAGGCCAATTTATATCGATAAATGCACACATACAAGAAGTTTTATTTTTCTATACTGTGAATGAATAACACTTATCTCTTTTCTGTCCAATGTAATGGGAGATTTCCATGACCAGCTTGTAATATCTTCCATCTACCTGTCCACCTTTATCCCCAAATACCATTCCAACAGTTTGGAAATTTATTAGTGGAAATATATTACAAAATTTCTTAATTTCCAGAATATAGAATAAGCCTATAATAGAGAATAATCAAGTATTCTTAAAGGAACGGCTAAAGAAAGCAGGAAAATAGTGTTGCAAAAAGAAATGTCTAAAATTCTCAGAAAATGCGGATTATTTAAGAACATATGAACTAAAAGTGCCCACTGTTAGCTGTAAGATATTGAAAGATAAAAAAAGTATTATTCCCACATTTACAAAAAAGAAAATCTAGATAAACAGCAAATTATCTCTTTTTTTGAAGCCACTAGAGAACAGAGGACACAGGAAAACCACTTAACTAGAAATATGGAAAGCGAATGGTGCCTGCAGGGATTAATAGGATTTATGCATTTGTTTACCTTGGGAAAATTCCACCACACATACATAAGCTGAAAATATTTAAGGAACTGCTAAATGCTAAGTGTGGGCTCATACAATATTTTGAAGTCCCAAAGGCCAGAGATATAAGGAGAGTTTGCATCCTTTTGCAAACTTTTCCTGCACTAACTTCACTGGCACTCTCAGGAAGATCTAATTATGACTAAGGATGGATATCTCACTTTCCACACCCTTGTGCAGCCCAACAAAATCTTAGCAGAAGGAAAGCCATACTCATCTTCAATCATAAAATCTATTTACTTCTATTTCTACTACTGTACATAAAATGTCTAACTTTCAGCAAAACATTACCAAGCATATGAAAACACAAGAAAAAATCTCCCAAGAATCAATGCAAATATTGGAACCAGGGGTAGATATGACTTAGGTGTTGGAACAGTAAGATTGGAAATTTAAAGTAACAATGATATATATAGTAAAGTTTCCACTGGAAAATGCAGCTACAATGCAAGATCAGATGGGTAATTACATTAGTGACATAGAAATTATAAGAAAGAATCTAATGCAGATTCAATAAATAAAAAAAGCACAGTAAAAGAAATGAAAAATGTCTTCAATGGTCTCATCGTTAGACTTGACACAGTAGAGAAAAACATCAGTGAGCTTGAAGGTTAACAAAAATTACTGAAACTGAAAGGAGTAAAGATATGACGAAAAGACAGAACACTGCATCTAAGAACTGAGAGATACTACAAATTATCTACCATATGTGTAGTTGGAATACCAGAAGAAAAAAAGACTGGAAAAATGAAATATGGGAATGAATAATGGTTGAGTTTTTTTTTTTTTTTAATTAAAGACAGGCAACAAACCACAGATCCAAGAAACTAAGACAATGCCAAACATGACACATTTCAAAACACATACGCTCACACACACACATACATATACACATCTAAGTATATCATACAGAAATTGCTGAAAACTAAAGACAAAGAACATTTTGGATGTAGCCAGGAAAAAAAGACGTATTAACTACCAAGGAAGAAGGGGGAGAGTCAGCAGACTTATCATCAGGAATCATGCTAGCAGGAAGCAAATACAGTGACACCTTTGACATACTGAAAGACAAAAAGCCTACATGAAATTGTATAGCCAGCTAAAATAACTTTCAAATTTGGAGAAGTAATAAAGACTTCAAAACACAAAAAAAACTGAAGAGTTTATTGCAAGCAGAACGGCACTACAAGAAATGCTAATGAAATTCTTCAGGCTGAAAACAAAAATTATATTGGTCAGAAATGTATATTTTCACCAAGAAATAAAGAACACTTGAAATAGAATAAATGAAGGCAAAATAAAATTAATTTTCATTCTATTTTAATTGTTCTAAAATCATGCTGACTGTTATAGGAGAGGTGAAAACTTTTTCTTAAAGGCCAGAGAGTAAATCTTTTATGCTTGCAGGCCATAACACCGTCCTCATAGCACTAAAGCAGCCATGCACAATACTGAAATGAAAGTGTGGCTGTGTTCCAATAAAACTTTATTTACAAAAACAGGCAGCTGGTCTGCAGGTTTAATTTGCTGACCCTTTGTCTAAAGCAAAAAATGGTAGCAATCATTATATGTTTATTATGAAGTAAAGGTAATGTATTTGACAATCATAGCACAAAGACTGGAAGGGAGGAATGGGGAATATAATGCTGTAAATTCTTTACCGTACATATGATGCAGTTTGATGTTATTTGAATGAAGACTCAGATTAATTTAAAGAATGTGTTGTAAACACTAGGGCAATCATACAAACGTTTTTAAAATAGGTGTATAGAGTAAGTCAAAATACGCCTGTTAAATGACAGAGATAGTAAGAGTAGATTAAAAAAGCAAGACTCAACTCTTTACCGTCTAGCAAGAAACATTTAAAATATAAATGTTTAGATAGCACAGAAGAAAAGGGATGAGTGACTTCTATTATATATGGGGTTTTTTGGGGGATGATGAAAATTTTCTAAGATTAGTTAATTATGGTGTTTGTACAACTCTGTGAATATACTGAAAAATCATTAAGTTGTGTACTAAAAAAGGTATATTTTATGGTATATGAATTATAGATCAATAAAGTTGTTATAAAGTAATCTTGTTATTTAACCAAAGACATGCAAGAAAAAATAAAAGGTTAAAGTAATAAAGAGTTGGAGTAACTTGATAATTTTAGACAGACTTCTGAATAAGGAACATTATCAGGCACAAATGGAATATCACAAAATGCTAAAGTGCTAAATTCTCCAAGAACACATAAGAATCCTAAATGTATATGCACCTGACAGAGCTTTGCAATGTGCCATAGTCACAAGTTCTTAGTGAAGTTCATTTGAACAAGGTTAGGCTCGTGTGACAGTTAATGTTGCGTGTTAACTTGGCTGAGCCATGATTCTCAGTGTTTTGGCAGTTATGTAACGATGTAGTCATCCTCCATTATGTGATCTGATGTCATAAGTCATTCAGTTGTAAGGGGAGTTTCCTCAGGGTAGTGGCCTGCATTATATATATTTTGTATATATACATGGAATTTCTGGCAAAGCTTATTTCTGCATCTGGCTCATCATCATCTGACCTCCAGTACTTGTGACCTGAGCCAGTGGCCTGCTGTACTGCCTGCAGGTCTTGAAATTCGTTGGACACTACAGCCTGTGAGCCAGTACCCTGCCATCTTACCTGCTGATCTTGGATTCTTCAGCCCCTGCAGTTATGTGAGCCAGGAGAAGCCTCCAGCCTGACACTTGACCCACAGACTTTGGACTTGCCAGCCTCTACAAACATGTGAACCATTTTCTTGATATCTCTCTTTATATATATATATATATATATATATATATACACTTCAGTGATTTTGCTTCTCTAGAGAACCGAGCCTAAGACACTGAGTACCAAGAGGAGTTGTAGAGAAACAAAATTATGAGGGTGAGTTTTCTAAATTGGTTCTCAAGTCTTACTAGTCTTAAAGGTGCTAATAAGTCTGCCTTCAGCAGTAAAGAGGGTGCTGCTCATCCATGGTGTGAGATGGCAATATTAATATCCAAAATATTATTACCAATACATCAACTGTTGGTGAGAAGCGAGGCTCTGGGCAATCTCATGTTTGATACTTTTCTACAATTTTGTCAGAATGAGAAGCATAGGGAAATTGAGTGGTTGGTCCTTTTTTCATTAGACAAAGTGGTGAAAGAGATGAACTCAGAGCTTCAGAGTCATAGCTCAAGGGCTCCATAAAAGGCCTCAAAATTGTCACTTGTGCCCTGAAAGAAAGCCATATTTCTTGTAGTAACAGAAGTGATATTGCTGAAAACCAGATGCAGAGTCTTATTTTAAGAGTGGCTGAATTACAACACCAGTTGAATCCCCAACTCGAGAGGTGTCTGAAGTGAAAATGAGGGCATTGATAGGAAAGATATGGAATCCAGAAACTTGGGATTGGGAGAAATGGCCAGATAATCAAGAAGCATTGGGCCCCTAAATTCTGTAGAATAACTCCTGCCAACAGAGCCAGCTCTCTCATTTCCATCTGAAGAGATTACTCCATGTTTGTCTGCTAAACCAAGCTCCCCAGTAAAAGCATTAGCCACCTCACCTCCATCTGATGAGATTAATAAAACTGTGTCTGAAGAGTCTTTGTGTGAGTTATCACCTGGGATGGCATCAGAGTCATCACCTGGGGTGACATCTGAGTCATTGCATGGGCCATTGTCAGGGGTAGATGCCTTATGAGACATTGCTGAATGTTTCCAGGACTCCTCCCCACCACCCATTTTTGGACCTAAACCTATAGAGCTAAGTCTCAGTGAGCCCCAAAAGTGAAACACAAAGTGTGACCCAGGAGGAGGTACCCTACATTCCAAAAGAACTGTTTGACTTTTCTAATATCTACAAACAGAAACCTGGGGGTAATGTGTGGGAATGGCTCTCAAGGGTGTGGGATAACAGTACAAGGAACATAAAGTTGGATCAGCCTGTGTTTATTGACACAGGTCCACTAAACACAGATTCTCCAATCAAAGTTTCAGCTTGAGAGGTCAGAAAAGGATCTAATAGTCTACTTTGTAGGATTGCTGAGGCATGGATTACATGTCCTACACTAAATCAAGCTGAACTACCAGACCTGCCTTGGTATACTATAGAAGAAGGTATCCAAAGGTTTAGGGAAATTGGCACGTTAGAGTGGATTTATCAGGTTAGATCCACAGAACTACATATGGAGTGCCAAGGACACGCCTTTTACCACAACAATTACGAATAAATTTGTGAAGAGAGCCCTGGCATCCTTAAGATTGCTGTGACTGCTATTTTATGAAAGTCATATTTGACAGTGGGAACTGCCTTAACTGAGCTAAGACACCTATTGAAACCACCAGTGGCTCCACAGGAGAAAGATGTGGTAATCTGCTTCCACAGAGATTAGAGTTTTGGAAACTATAGGGTTGCTATGAGTTGGAATCGCCTCAATAGCAGTGGATTTGATATTTTTGGGAACTACCATGTGCCTGATTGGAACCCATGGTGTTAGGGGCCAAGGGGCAGCGCTCAATTGACTAAGACAAGGTGGGCATAGTAACTGCAATGGACAGCAGAGACAAAGCAATAATGAGAATTGTCTGAATTCTGTATGGGCTCATGGCATTGGCCAATTAGTTATGGTATGCCTAGGGTGAAATAGATGGGAAATCTACTAAATGTTTACTTGATATGCACAAGTGGAAGAACTATAGGTCAGATGAACTGCAGTCTAATCTGAATGGCTGTAATGGAGAGTCACAGCCTTTCAATCAGTTTCCAGACTTGAGCCAGTTTACAGATCCACAGCCTCTTGAATGAAGGGGAAACCAGCTCCCCATGAAGAAGGACCTCATCACAGTTCCGAAAATTTATACTATAACTCTTTCTCCCAGTCTTTACCCAAGGGATATGCAGACTTTTAAGAGAATAACTGTTTATTGGGAAAAAGGAAATAATCAGACTTTTGGGGATTACTGGACAGTGGTTCTAAACTGACGCTAATTCTGGGAGATATAAAACGTCACTTTGGCCCACGAGTCTGAGTGGGAGAGTGTGGTGTTCAGTTATTAATGTAGTTTTAGCTCAGGCCTGTCTCACAGTGTGTCCAGTGGGTCCCAGAACCCATCAGTAGTGATTTCTCCAGTTTCAGAATGCATAGTTTGAATAGATATACTCAGCAACTGGCAAAACTCCCACATTGGATCCCTGACATGTGGAGTAAGGGCTATTATGGTAGAAAAAGCCACGTGGATGCCATTAGAGCTGCCCCACCTAGGAAAATAGTAAAATGAAAGCAAAACCATATCCCTGGAGGGATTGCAGAGATTACTGTCACCATCAAGGTCTTGAAGGATGCAAGAGTGGTGATTCCTATCACATTCCCATTCAACTCGCCTATGTGGCCTGTTCAAAAAACTGATGGGTCTTGGAGAATGACAGTGGATTATCGAAAACTTAATGGTGGTGACTCCAACTGCTGCTGTGTTATAGATATGGTTTCATTGCTTGAGCAAATTAATACATCTCCTGATATCTGGTATGCAGCTGTTGATCTGGCCAATGCCTTTTTTTTTTATTCTAGTTTTAAAGGAACACCAGAAGCAGTTTGCCTTCAGCTGACAAGGCCAGAAACTGTCCTTCACGGTCCTACCTTGGAAGTGTATCAACTCTCCAACCATATGACAGAATTTAGTCCACAGGGATTTTGATCACCTATCCCTTCCGCAAGATGTAACACTGGTCCATTACTTTGATAACATTACATTGATTAGGTGTACTAAGTAAGAAGTGTCAATGACTCTGAACTTATTGGTAAAACATTTGGGTGCTAGAGGGTGAGTAATTAATCTGACAAAAATTCAGGCACCTTCCACCTCAGAGAAATTTCTGGGAGTCCAGTGGTATGGGGCATGCTGAGCTATTCCTTCTAAAATGAAGAACATGCTGTAATATCTGACCCCTACATCAACTAAAAAGAAGGCACAAGGCCTAGTGGGCCTCTTTGGATTATGGAGACAACATATCCCCCATTTGGGTGTGCTACTCTGGCCTACTTATCAAAAAGCTGCTAGTTTTGACTGGGGCCAGCAACAAGGGAAGCCTCAGCAACAGGTTAAACGCTGTGTAAGCAGGCCTGCCACTTGGGCCTTGTGGTCTGGCTGATCCAATGATGCTTGGAGTGTCAGTGGCTGGCAGAGATGCTCTTTGAATCTTTGACAGGCCTGTATTGATGAATTACAGTGCAGACCCTTAGGATTTTGGAGCAAAACTCTGTCATCCTCTGCAGGTAACTACTCACCTTTAAAGAAACTGCTTTTGGCTTGTTACTGCACCGTAGTAGAGACTGAGCACTTAACCAGGTGCCACCAAGTCACGTGAGGCCTGACCTGCCTATCTTGAGCTGTGTGTTGTCTGACTCACAGAGTCATAAAGTCAACGAGCACAGTAGCACTCCATCATTAAGAAGAAGTGGTAACATACTAGATCAGGCCTGAGCAGGACCTGAAGGCACAAGTAATTGGTATGAGGACATGGCCCAAATGCTCATGGTTTCTACTCCTGTGACAGCCATTAGAACTGCCCCACCTAGGAAAACAGTAAAATGAAAGCAAAACCATATCCCTGGAGGGATTGCAGAGATTACTGCCACCATCAAGGTCTCAAAGGATGCAGGAGTGGTGATTCCTATCACATTCCCATTCAACTCTCCTAGCAATGCCCTTGGTTGTTCACTTGCCTGGAAGGACAAGTGGTCAGATGTGCGACTGTACACTACTTCATGGGCTGTGGACAGTGATTTGGCTGGATGGTCCGGGACTTGGAAGGAACATGATTGAAAAATTGGCAACAAGGAAGTATGGGGAAGAGTTATGTAGGTAGACCTCTCTGAATGGGCCAAAGAAGTGAAGACATTTGTGACTTATGTGGACGCGCATCGAAAGGTGTCTTGGCAGAGGAGGATTTTAACAATCAAGTTGATAGGATGACAAGTTCTGAGGATGACCTAGATGTCCCCCCAGGCTGTGGTCTCCAGCCTCAGCCTCAGCTGCTTAGTCCCTCAAAATGTTTAGAGGTATCCACGAAACTTGCTTTAGTCCAGTTGTACTGACTTTCCCTATATTGTGTGTTGTTCTCTTCATCAAAGGTGACATTTGTTTACTACTTAGTTAGTAATTTCCTCTCCCTCTCCTTCCCTACCCTCGTAACCACGAAAGAATGCTTTTTTCTGTGTGTAAATATTTTCTTGAGTTCTTATAATAGTGGTCTCATAAAATATTTGGCCTTGTGTTACTGGCTTATTTCACTCAGCATAATGCCCTCTGGTTTCATCAATGTTGTGAGATGTTTTGCAGATTTATCTTTGTTCTTTATCATTGCATATTATTCCATTGTGTGTGTACCATGATTTGTTTATCCATTCATCTGTTGATGGGCATTTAGGTTGTTTCCATCTTTTTACTTTTGTGAATAGTGCTACAAAGAACATGAGTGTGCCTATGTCTATTTGTGTAACGGCTCTTATTTCTCTAAGGTATATTCCTTTGAGCGTAATTGTGGGATTGTGTGGTATCTCTATTTCTAGCTTTTTAAGGAAGCACCATATCATTTTCCAAAGTGGTTGTACCATTTTACATTCCCACCAGTAGTGCATAAGAGTTCTAATCTCCCCGAAACCTCTCCAACATTAGCTGTGTTGTGTTTTTTGGATTAGTGCCAGTATTATTGGGGCAAGATGGTATCTCAGTGCAGTTTTGATTTGCATTCTCTAATGGCTAATCACTGCAAGCATTTCTTTATGTGTCTGTTAGCTGTCTGGATGTCTTTGGTGAAGTGTCTGTTCATATCCTTTGCCCATTTTTTAAATTGGATTATTTGTCTTTTTATTGTTGGAGTGTTGCAGTATCTTGTAGATTTTAGAGAATAGAGTCTTGTTAGATATGTTGTCGCCAAAAATGTTTTCCCAGTCTGTAGATTCTCTTTTTACTCTTTTGAGGACGTCTTTTGATGTTCATGAATAGTTAATTTTTACGAGCTCCCAATTGTCCAGTTTCTCTTCTTGTGTTTGTGTATTGTTAGTTATGGTTTGTATCCTATTTATGTCATATATTAGGGCCCCTAGTGTTGTCTCTATTTTTAGTTTCATGATATTTTTCATGTTAGATTTTATATTTAGGTCTTTGATCCATCTTCATTGAGTTTTTTGTATGGTGTGAGGTATGGAGCTCATTTCCTTTTTTTTTTTTTAACAGACTTCCATTTATACTCAAAACATTTGTTAAAACCATATTTTCCCCATTCAATGGACTTTGGGTCTTTGTCAAATATCAGCTGCTCATAGATGGATGGATTTATACCTGTTCTGTTCTATTAATCTATGTGTCTGTTGTTGAACTAGTACCAGGCTGTTTTGACTACTGTGGCTGTATAATAGTTTCTAAAATCAGGTACTAGGAGGCCTCCCACTTTATTTTTCTTCTTCAGTAATGCTTTGATTATCTGGGCCCTCTTCTTTTTGCATATAAAGTTGGTGATTTGTTTATCTTTTTAAAGATTGCTGTTGGTATTTTGATTGGGATTGCACTGCATCTGTAGATTGCTGTGGGTAGAATTGACATTTTCACAATGTTGCATCTTCCTATCCATGAGTATGGTATGTTTTTCTCTCATTATGGAAGTCTGTTTTGATTTTTTGCTGTAGTGTTTTGTAGTGTTCTCTTTATAGGTCTTTATGTCCTGGGCTAGATTTATTCCTTACCTTATGGGGATCTATTGTAAATGGTAATGATTTGGTGATTTCCTTTTTGAAGTATTCTTTGTTGGTGTAGAAGAACACATCTGATTTTTGTATGTTAATCTTGTATCCTGCTATTTTGCTGAAGTCTTCTGTTAGTTCCAGTAGCTTTCTTATGGATTCTCTGAAGTTTTCTGTGTGTAAGAGCATATCACCTGTGAGTAGGGATAGCTTTACCTCTTCCTTTCCAATTTGGTTGCCTTTTATTTCTTTCTTTTCTTTTTTGCCTTTTTGATCTACGTAGGACTTCCAGCACAATGTTGAATATGAGTGGTGATAAAGGGCATCCTTGTCTGGTTCCTGTTCTCAAGGGGAATGCTTTCAGTCTGTCTCCATTTAAAATGATGTTGGCTGTTGGTTTTGTACAAATGCCCTTATTTTGTTGAGGAATTTCCTTTCTCTTCCTATTTTACTGAGAGGTTTTATCAGGAATGGGTGTTAAGCTTTGTTGAATGCCTTTTCTTCATAGATTGATAAATTCATGTGGTTCTTTTGTTTTATTTATGTGGTGGGTTACATTGATTGATTTTCTAATGTTGAACCATCCCTGCATACCTGGTATGAATCCCACTTTGCTATGATGTATTATTTTTTTGATATGCTGTTGATTTCCACTGGCTAGAATTTTGTTGACAATTTTTGCATCTATGTTCATGAGGGATATAGATCTATAAAAAAAAAATGAGTAGTTTCCTTTTTTGTGGTGCCTTTAACTGGCTTTGGTCTTAAGGTTATGCTGGCTGCATAGAATGAGTTTGAGAGTATTCTTTCCTTTTCTGCTTTCTGAAATAGCTTGAGTAGTATTGGCATTAACTCTTCTCCAAAAGTTTGGTAGAATTCTCCAGTGAAGCCATCTGAGGCAGGGCTTTTTGTTGTTCGGAGTTTTTTTTGTTTTGTTTTTTTTAATTACCTCTTCAATCTCTTCTTTTGTTATGGATCTATTTAGTTTTTCTACCTCAGTTTGTGTTAGTTTAGTTAGGTAGTTTGTTTCTAGAAATTTGTCCTTTCCTCTAAGTTTTCAAATTTTTGGAGTGTAATTTTTCATAGTATCCTGTTGAGATCCTTTTCATTTCAGTTGGGCCTGTTGAGACGTCACCATTTCATTTCTCATTTGGGTTAGTTGCTTCCTCTCCTGTTTTTCTCTTGTCAGTTTGGCCAATGGTTTGTCAATTTTGTAGATCTTTTCAAAGGAGTAACTTTTGGTCTTATTGATTCTTTCAATTGTCTTTCTAGTCCTTATTTCATTTATTTGTGCTCTGGTATTAATTATTTCCTTTCTTCTGGTGCCTGAGGGCTCCGTTTGCTGCTTTCTTGCTATTTGTTTAAGTCATAGGATTAATGCTTTGATTTTGGTCCTTCTTCTTTTATCATGGGTGCATTTATTGCTATAAATTGGCCTCTAAGCACTGGTTTTGCTCTGTCCCAAAGGTTTTGGTAGAATGTGTTTTAATTCTCATTTGATTCTATGACTTTTTTCCCCCATCCTTGATTTCTTCTATTACTCAATATCTTTTAATGAAGATGTTGTTTGGTTTCCAATTATTTGATTTTTTCTCCTTGCTGTTTCTGTTATTATTTTATGCTATTATGATCAGAGAAGATGCTTTGTGTTATTTTGATGTTTTGGATTTTGTGAAGGCATGCTTTGTGGCCTAAAATGTGGTCTATTTTGAAGAATGTTCCATGTGCATTGGAAAAGAATGTGTACTTTGCTGCTGTTTGATGGAGTGATCTGTATATGTCTTTGAGGTCAAGTTGACTGATGAGTTTCTTTCTAGATGTTCTGTCCTTCACCAAAAGTTATGCATTGAAGTCTCTTTATATTATTGAAAAATGCTGTTAGATTTTATTTTTAATGAATTTTGGACCCCTGCCATTGGGTGTGTATACTTTTATTATGGTTACGTCCTCTGGTGTATTGACCCTTTAATAATTATATAGTGTCCTTCCTAATCTTCAACAATTCTCTCTGTGTTTTCTGTTAGCTCCTGCTGTTCTGATACTGTGATCACTGTTAGGTTTTTCCTCTTGATGGCATCCCACATAATTCTTAGGCTTTCTTCATTTTTTTTTTTAAATTCCTTTTTCTGATTTTTCCTCAAACAAATTGATGTCAAGGGATTTATCTTCAATCTCATTCTGACTTCCATTGTCTCAATTCTGCTCCTATGACCTTCTGTTGAGTTGTCTGAGAAATTTTATTGTTAACTTTTTGGATTTTTAGTTACTGTTTCTGTTTGGTTTCTAGAAGCCTGTTTATGCTGTTGTTTTGTTCTTCTGGTCTTTGTTGTAAGAGGGATGACACTAAGTGTCTGAGTATTCCACCAGGCATCAATTGGGCTCTTAAATATTTATTGAACACTCCTTACAACAACAGCAGAATGCACATTCTTCTCAAGTACCTGTGAAATGTCCATCAAAGTAGATATATTCTGAGTCATAAAACAAACCTTAACAAATTTAAAAGAATATAAATCACGCTAGATAATTATCACAAAAACATATTCAGAAAATTTTCAAATATTTGGAAATTAAACAACACATCTCTAAATAAGGCGTGGATCAAAGAGAAAGCCTCAAAATAAAGGAAAAATTCTTCATTGGTTTTAAATACATTTGTTAACCTGGTAATTAAATTACTAAAGATCTGAGCTAGTTTGGAATAGGTTGAGAAATGAGTGCAAGGATAATAAGTGAAGGACGCTTGTTTTAACTATGAAGAAAAGGAAGATGTGTTGATAGGTAGATGGGTTCAGGTAAATGAAGTAGTTCTGTTTTGTTTTTTAAAAAACTATGAGTCTTACTGCTTTAAGTGAAGGGAAGGACAACACTCAATACATGGAAGGTCAGCTCAATTGGACTGGACCAAAAGCAAAGAAGTTTCCGGGATAAAATGAATGCTTCAAAGGTCAGCGGAGCAAGGGCGGGGGTTTGGGGACCATGGTTTAAGGGGACTTCTAAGTCAATTGGCAAAATAATTCTATTATGAAAACATTCTGCATCCCACTGTGAAATGTGGCGTCTGGGGTCTTAAATGCTAACAAGCGGCCATCTAAGATGCATCAATTGGTCTCAACCCACCTGGAGCAAAGGAAAATGAAGAACACCAAGGTCACACGACAACTAAGAGCCCAAGAGACAGAAAGGGCCACATGAACCAGAGACCTACATCATCCTGAGACCAGAAGAACTAGCTGGTGCCTGGCCACAATCAATGACTGCCCTGACAGGGAGCACAACAGAGAACTCCTGAGGGAACAGGAGATCAGTGGGATGCAGACCCCAAATTCTCATAAAAAGACCATACTTAATGGTCTGACTGAGACTAGAGGAATCCCAGCGGTCATGGTCCCCAAACCTTCTGTTGGCACAGGACGGGAGACATCCCCGAAGACAACTCATCAGACATGAAAGGGACTGGTCAGCGGGTGGGAGAGAGATGCTGATGAAGAGTGAGCTAATTATATCAGGTGGACACTTGAGACTGTGTTGGCATCTCTTGTCTGGAGGGGGGATGGGAGGATAGAGAGAGAGGGAAGCTGGCAAAATTATCAAGAAAGGAGAGACTGAAAGGGCTGACTCAATAGGGGGAGAGCAAGCTGGAGTACGGAGTAAGATGTATGTAAACTTATATGTGACAGACTGATTGGATTTGTAAACGTTCACTTGAAGCTCAATAAAAGTTAAAAAAAAAAAAAAAAAAAAAAACTATGAGCCTTGAGTGTGTTAGCATGCCAAAAAGAGAGAGAATTTGAAGGCACTAAAACTGTGTGAAGTGATAAATAATATAAATAAATAACTGCAGGAATCTAAGAAAATTGAATAAAATGGAATTCAGAGAACAAAAACGGTAAAGGAGGAAAGAAAGTATATTGATTCAAATAAGATTGTGAATTTGTGGTCAGCAAATTGAAGAGATTCTCATCTAATCGGTGGTGTTGTTATTGCTGCAGTGCCAACTTAGGTTAGGTAATCTTGTACCAGTCAATCACCTTTTGTACCAATCTCCTTTTGCTTCAGTTTTCTTCTTTGAAAATAGAGGTACTTAAAATAATCCAAAATGTTCATTGTAAACAAAGGTGAAATGCTGTTTTGAAGATGAATTGAAAATGCATATCAAAACCATTAACACGGTCTTTGTACACAGTACACAATGAATATGTTTATGATACAAGGATTGAGATACTAGTTTTAACTCTTCAAAGACAGATTTCTTCCATTTTATAGAGGGAATGTTTAAGTACAGAGAAATAGGTAATTTGCACAAATCACCCAGCTATTTAATATAAAGCCTAGGTCAGAGTGTACATAGGCAAACTGCCTTTGCGCTTCTCCTTCATGGCAGAAGTCCTTCTGATAGCTTCTTAAATGTACGTTATATGTGTTGGGATTATTTTTTCCCAACTGCACAATGCATAATAGTGGCTTACATGTGTTTTGTATAAAACTTAGACCTTATTTTCAAATGAATTCTTTTCTTATTAAAGATATGGCTGATTCAATTTTTCCAAAAATGGTGGAGTCCTAGGCTGATATAGTGGTGGATATAATAAATGTAACTCATTCAGTATTCTAAAGGGGCAGCATGCTGTCTGCCTATTTTTAATTATACACATATTTAAAATTTTCTCTAGGGGAAAAATGAATCAAAAGAAAAGTATGAAGTGAGAAAAAAAAAAAAAAAAACCAAGTGCCTTCAAGTCGATTCCGACTAAAACCTCAAAATGAAGTTCTAAATGCAGCTCTACTAGAACCCAAAGAGCCGGTTCTTTCTTTACATTTCATTTTCTAGTTTAAGATTCCACATTCAGCTCTTGCTCCAGAATGTCTATGTAACAGAGATAATCATTACACAGAATATTACACGACCCTTCAATAATACATTGTAGTTTCAGTGCATATCATATGAAGAACATTATAAAAATATTAAGTAAATTAATGTATGTTTGTAATATGTATGATTCCTGTCCATGAAAAACAAGATAATAAGTATTCTGTACAAAATCATTTTAGTAATTTTACCTTTCCAAATTCATCACATAAAACATGAAATAAAACACATTCCATGAATTGGGAAGAGTGAAAATACTCTACTATATCCCATCTTTGGTTCTCAGTTGGAAGGCAACTACTGATCAGTTTTAGCAGAGAATGGCTCAACAGTAAATCACTGCCCACCGGCTAATGCATTTGTGAAAGCTGCTTAAAAATGTGACAGCAGGAAGCTAAGTGGAAAGAGCTAGATACCCAGGAAATAATCAGATATTCATAGCTGTTCCTGCTTCACCTGTATCTGCCAACAAGCTGCGATGATTACATAACTTGGAAGGGGAGGCATCAAGAACGTGCTTTCACATGCATATGAGGCAATTGAAAGTATCATGGCTTGAGTCAGGTGCAACTTAGTCTTCAAGTTGACATCTTTGTTTTTTAATACTTTAAAGAGGTCTTTTGCAGCAGATTTGCCCAATGCAATATGTCTTTTTATTTCTTGAGGGCTGTTTCCCTGGTGGCATAGTGGTTAAGAACTATGACTGCTAACTAAAAGGTCTGTAGTTCAAATCCACCAGGCGCTCCTTGGAAGTCCTATACGTCAATTATACCCTGTCCTATAGGATCACTATGAGTTGAAATCCACCCGACAGCAAGGGGTGTGGTTATCACTATGAGTTGAAATCCACCCGACAGCAAGGGGTGTGGTTAGGTTTGGTTTTGGTGGCCTCCGTGGGTGTTGATTGTGAATCCAAGAAAAATGAAATCTTTGAAAACTTTAATCTTTTCTCCGTTTATCGTGGTGCTGCTTTTTGGTCCAGTTGTGAGGATTTCTGTTTTCTTTATGTTGAAGTGTAAACCATACTGAAGGCTGTGGTCTTTAATCTTCATCAGTAAGTACTTGAAATCCTTCTTTGCTTTCAGCAAACAAGGTTGTGCCATCTGCATAACACAAGTTGTTAATAAGTCTTCTTCCAATCCTGATGCCCTGTTCTTCTTCATGTACTCCAGCCTCTCAGATTATTTGCTGAACATACAAATTAAATAAGTATGGTGAAAGGATACAACCCTGACACACACTTTTCTTGACTTTAAACCGTGCAGCATCCTCTTGTTCTGTTGGACCAACTGCCTCTTGATCTATGTACCGTTTCCTTACAAACACAATGAAGTGTTCTGGGATTCCCATTCTTTGCAATGTTATCTATAATTTGTTATGACCCACACAGTTGGATGCCTTTGCATAGTCAATAAAACACAGGTAAACATCTTTCTGGTATTCTCTGCTTTCAGCCAAGACCTATCTGACATCCTCTTCTGAATCCAGTTTGAATTTCTGTACTGTTGCATTTGCTTTTGAATGATCTTCAGCAAAATTTTACTTGCCTGTGAAATCAATGATGTTTGTTAGATAATTTCCACATTAAGTGGAATCATGTTTCTTTGAAATAGGCATACATATGTATCTCTTCCAGTCAGTTCGCCACGTAGCTGCCTTTCAGATTTCTTGGTATAGACGAGTGAGCACCTCCCATGCTGCTTCCCTTTGTTCAAACTTCTCAACTGACATTCCATCAATCCCTGGAGCCTTGTTTTTTGCCAGTGCCATCATTGCAGCTTGGACCTCTTCCTTCAGTATCATCTGTTCCTGATCATATACTGCCTCCTGAAATGGTTGAACATGGCCCAATTCTTTTCGGTGTAGTGACTCTGGGTATTCCTTCCATCTACTTTTGGTGCTCCCCTTGTCATTTAATATTTTCCGTGTAAACCCAGATGAGTGATTTTCCCTGTAGAATCCTTCAAAATTGCAACTCGAGGCTTGAATTTTTTCTCCAGTTCTTTCATCTTGAGAGACACTGAGCGTGTTCTTCCCTTTTGGTTTTCTTACTCCAGGTCATTGCATATGTCATTATAATACTTTACTTTGTCTTCTTGAGCCACCCTTTGAAATCTTCTGTTCAGCTCTTATGCTTCATCATTTCCTCTGTTTGCTTTAGCTACTACGTTCAAAAGCAAGTTTCAGAGTCTCTTCTGATATCCATTTTGGTCTTTTCTTTCTTTCCTGTCTTTTTAATGGCCTTTTGCTTTCTTTGTATATGATGTCCTTGATGTCGTTCCACAACTTGTCTGGTCTTCTGTTATACGTGTTCAATACGTCAAATCTATTCTTGAGAAAAAAAAAAAAAAAGGTCTGTAAATTCACGTAGGATATACTTAAGGTCATACTTTGGCTCTCGTGGACTTGTTCTAATTTTCTTCTCCGTCAACTTGAACTTGCAGAAGACCAGTTGACGGTCTGTTCCACAGTTGTCTCCTGGCCTTGTTCTGATTGATAATATTTAGCTTTTCCACCATCTCTTCCCACATATGTAGTTGATTTGATTCCTGTGTATTCCATGTGACAAGGTCCACGTATTTTATATATAGATGGATAGATAGATACCATACATGCATATAAAATATAATTAAAAGCTCTCGTTATAATTTCCTAATATTTTAGCAGAGTATTATAAAAGTCTGGCTTTTTTGTCATTTAAAAATAAAGCAAAAGCAAACCTGGTACTAATCATGTTATAATGTTTCTTTTGTTAAGAGTATTGTCTCACATTATCTCAAGATCTATGTACAGCTTTCTCAGAGAATTTGTATAAAAATAAAAAAAAATAACATAGAATCTGTAGAATGTCTTTGTTAGCAGATTGTATAAGCATCTATTTTATCTTTTTACTAGCAAACTGTGAGAAATAGTCCCTTGGTATCTCATTAAGACAGTTTCTGTTGGCTGTCACCTCTGTACATGCCTCAAATTAAGAAAATTGTGAATGAGTATTCCCAGTGACTGATGAATGTGACCAATGGTATCAAATGGGGTTAATGTCCACCCCCCCCCACACACACACATAGACACATCTTCAGAGCAGTTATCCAGTCCCCTCCATAAATCTTAGTTTTATGTGGTGGGTAAACTCTTGCATCCACTCCTTGAGCAGAGGACTAGGATTAGTTGGAGTAAAATCTAAAATGTACTAGTGTTTCTTTGTAAACTGAAAAAATTAAAAAACTAAAAACCATTTAAGTGAGACTCTGATGCTTTGTACCTTTAAATGTCCTTCTCAAAGAAACTCCTTGGTAATTGAGGAGATACTTAATTTTGACATATCCTAAAGGAGTAGTCCCGTAAGTTCATTTAATTTCTTGTATGTTTAGTTGTCAATATTTTTGTGATTTGATATAGTTATATTGAATTATTTGTTGGCTAAGCATACATTTCTAGTACTGATACAGGGGATGTCTCTTAGGTAGCTCTATCATGTACAAATGCAGATTTTTATCATCTCATTTCCTAAAATTTCTTGCTTTGTCTCATAAAGTAGCATGCACTCATCCTTCATAAGCCCGAACAATGTTATCATCTTAGAATCTTAAGCATTAAAAGGGCAAAACATTGACTTTAGAGATGTTTAAAGAAATACAGTTTGTTCAGAGACAACTATTTGAAATACAAAATTCCTACTAAAACCTAATTTTGTAAACAATTTATAATCATATTTCTAGCTAATTTTATCTAGGTTTAACTATACTCAACCATTCTTGCCCCTCGACAATTTTTAACTAAGTGAATTTATTTTATTCCTATCAACAATGATTATTCACCTGTGCATTCATAGTGAAATTAATTCTAATGGAATTCATTAATTTATGCAGTATGTTCTCAAGTGTTCAGGCACGAACAACAATTATTTCATCTCCTGCTTTACAAATGAAATTCATGTGCAATTAATAATATAATTATTATAGTGTGTGAAAAATGTCAAAAATTAAAGCAGTCCTTTGAAAGATAAGTGGTTACTTCTTTTAAAGAATGGGTTAAATATGTGGTAAGAAATATAACACTCATACAGTTTAAACTCTACTTAAAGATCACAAAGCCTGGAGGCCTTGACATTAAATAATAATTTTATTGCTTTCCCTAAACCAATTTTCCCTCTTTTCCAATTTTTTTTTTTTTTGGTATTTTATCTTCTAACTCTTTGAGTCATAAAAAATAACTCCAGATCTGTATGCCTAAGGTGGTAATTTTTTAAAGCTAGTTGAAGGGATAATATAAATTACTCATTTATTTTTTCATTGGGTTTTGGTCTTTGGAAAACAAAGACAAGGAAGAAACATTAGAGATCATCCACTCTATTTATTTTACAGGTGAACAAACTCAAACTCACAGAGATGAAGCACGTTACCCAAAATGAAATGGATACTTAGTGCCAGAGTAGAGGGGATAACAAGGCCTCCCAGTCTAGAGTAGCCAGTTGCCAGGGAGTGGATCCCGACTCATGGTGATCCCATGTGTATCAGAGTAGAACTATGATCCACAGGGTTTTCAATGGCTGATTTTTTTAGAAGTAGATCACCAGGCCTTTCTTCTAAGAAACTTCTGGACAGACTCGAACCTCTACCCTTTCAGTTAACAGCACAGCACATTAACTGTTTTCGCTGCTCAGTGACTTCTGAAGTCTAGAAGTCTAGAGTAGTGTCTACATATTAGTCAATGACTTTATCTTTTCCAAAATTTAATATTAATCTATTTGTATGTTTCTTTAATTTGAATACAAACAAATCTGCAGGGCTTTATTCTTTTTGTACATGCAATTTAAGAAGGCAAATTTCTCCATGAATTAAAGGCCTTCATTTTTCTGAGTTAAAAAATTTAACAAATGGCAAGAATTTGTCCTTCACACACTCACGGTCCCCTGTCAGGTCGCTTTTCCTCCCGGTAACCATTATACCTTCATACTCTCTGGAATCTAATTAGGATAACTCATCAACGATTAAGGTGCATCAAGAACATTTGCAATTCTGAGGATAAAATATTCTTTAAAAAATGTCTCTATAGTGATGGCATCTCAGATAGTCATGTTTATAATTTCTGATGAAGAATTTTTTTCATTACCTCACATATATTTATTGCTTATTTCCTCATGAAGGATCACTGGTGGCACAGCTGTTAAGGTGCTAGCTCGAAAGGTCGGCAGCTAGAATCCACCATCCACTCTGTGGGAGAAAGATGTGGTAGTCTGCTTCCGTAAAGATTTACAGTCTTGGAAACAGTCCTACTCTTTCCTACGGGGTCGCTATGAGATGGAATTGACTCGTCAGCAATGGGTATAGTTGGTTTGTTTATTTCACTATTACATCACATATATTTTTCAAGTATTTATTTATATTCCTTCTTTTCTCAAAAAGGATTCGAAGCCAGTGTTTCTGCATAGGTTTAAGGAACGCCTTCTTCAGCATCTAAAGCCTCTTAATACCATATTGATTCTGAGGAGTCTAGATATTTTTAGTCACTACTTACTACTGACAGCTACAGGGCTGCCCTATGGCATAAGGGGAGAAAGATGAACAATGTATGAAAAAAATCACAAAGCAAAAAAATATATAGTTTAGAGAAAAAAATAGCTAAAACGGCCACAAGTGAGGAAAGCAGCTGAGCATCCAAACAGTCATATATTTTTTAAAGAAATGTTTTGTTTATACAAAAATCAATTCAACGCCATGTACTCAAAGTCTAATAAGCTTCTTTATACTAATAAGTCCAAACATTTTGTCTCTCTTAGTAAGATGTTAATGCAATGCAAATGATATTTCTCTATCCTTAAATAAATGTACCCCTCTTGACTATAAATTAAAAGAAATGATCCAATTATTGGAGTTTAAAATATGCTCTCTTTTTTTTAACCAACTTCTAAATTATATAAATATTAAAATCTAGAAAGAAAACAGAATAAATTACTGGGTCAATACCTTACCATAAACATCTCAAATTAATAATTAACTGCCTACAATCAACTAATTTATTTTGATACATAAAATATAAAGGGTTCCAAATAAATCATTTTAATTAAATCAATTTTATCTGTAATACTGCATATTTTCCATTATAGTTTAATTAGAACTATTTATTTGTAGACTGTTACAAATATATATACCTATAAATTTCTTTCTCCAGAAACACAGTTATGAAAAAGCAAAAAATAATCAGAAAACAAGAAGTAGAATAAATATGGTGTAATGCAGAATGATTAAGCACTTGGCCACTAACTGAAAAGTTGGCGATTAAAACCCATCCAGTGGCTCCCAGGGAGAAAGATGTGGAGATCGTCTCTGCTAAAGTTTGTTGCTGTAGTTGTCGTTAGGTATCATGGAGTTCTGACTTACAGCGACCCCATGTACAACAGAAGGAAACACTGCCTGGTCCTGTGCCATCCTCAAAACTGTTGCTGTGTTTGAGCCCATTGTTGTACCCGCTGTGTCAATCCATCTCCTTGAGGGTCTTCCTCTTTTTTGGTGACCCTTTACCTTACCAAGCATGATGTCCTTCTCCAGGGACTAGTCCCTCCCAATAACAGTCCAAAGTAAGTAAGATGGAGTCTCACCATCCTCACTTCCAGGGAGCACTCTGGCTGTATTTCTTCTAAGACAGACATGTTCGTTTTTCTGGAGGTCCATGGTATAGTCCATATTCTTGGCCAACACCATAATTCAAAGGCATCAATGTTTTTTTCAGTATTCCTTATTCAGTTGTCCAGTTTTCCCATGCATGTGAGGTGATTGAAAATATCATGGCTGAGGTCAGGCGCACCTTAGTCCTTAAAGTGACATCTTTGCTTTTCAACACTTAAGAGGTCTTTTCAGCAGATCTGTCCAATGCAATGTGTCATTTGATTTCTTGAATGCTGCTTCCATGTGCATTGATTGTGGATCCAAGTAAAATGAAATCATTGACACTTCAATATTTTCTACTAAAAATTACGGCATAGAAAACTCTATGGAACAATTCTACTGTGTCACGTGGGATCACAATGAGTCGGAATCAACTCCACGACAACCTACAACAACAACAGTTCCACAGAGTGCTAAGAAGGGCAATAGAAAATAAGTTCTTGAGAAAATATTTTACTTTCTTTTCTGTCTGTGATCTCAGAGTCACTGAACTTACAATTCTGATGAATTGTCTATACCAGTGCTTCTCAAAAGCGGCTGCAGCAGTGAATCGACAGGGAACTGCCAGAAATTCAAGCTGGATTCGGAAGAGGACTTGGGACCAGGGATGTCATTGCTGATGTCAGATGGATCCTGGCTGAAAGCAGAGAATACCAAAAGGATGTTTACCTGTGTTTTACTGACTCTGCAAAGACATTTGACTGTGTGGTTCATAACAAAATATGGATAACATTACGAAGGATGGGAATCCCAAAACAACTGTGCTCATAAGGAACCTGTACATAGATCAAGAGGCAGTTGTTCAAATAGAACAGGGGGATAGTGAGTGGATTAAAGTCAGGAAAGGTGTGCATCAAGATTGTATTCTTTCACCATACTTATTCAATCTGTATGCTGAGCCAATAATCCAAGATGCTGAACTATATGAAGACAAATGTGTCATCAGGATTGGAGGAAGACTCATTAGCAACCTGAGTTATGCAATTGACACAACTTTGCTTGATGAAAGCGAAGAGGACTTGAAGAACTTACTGATGAAGATCAAATACCGCAGCCTTCAGTATGGATTATGCCTCAGCATAAAGAAAACAAAAATTCTCACAACTGGACCAATAAGCAGCACCATGATAAACGCAGAAAAGATTGACGTTGTCAAGGATTTCATTTTATTTGGATCTACAATCAACACCCATGGAAGTAGCAGTCAAGAAAACAAAAGCCTCATTGCATTGGGCAAATCTGCTGCAAAAGACCTCTTTAAGTGTTGAAAAGCAAAGATGTCACCTTGAAGACTGAGGTGTTCCTGACCCAAGTCATGGTATTGTCAGTTGGCTCACATGCATGCAAAACCTGGAGGATGAATTAAGAAGACCAAAGAAGAACTGATGCCTTTGAATTATTGTGCTGATGAAGAATATTGAATATACCATGGACTGCCAAAAGAACAAACAAATCTGTCTTTGAAAAAGTACAACTAGAATGCTCCTTAGAAGAAAGGATGGCAAGATTTCTTCTCACCTACTTTGGACATGTTATCAGGAGGGACCAGTCCCTGGAGAAGGACATCATGCTTGGTAAAGTAGAGGGTCAACAAAAAAGAGGAAGACCCTCAAGCAGATGGATTGACACAGTGCCTGCAACAATGGGCTCAAGCATAACAAGGATTGTGAGGATGGTGCAGGACCAGGCAGTGTTTCATTCTGTTCTACATAGGGTCACTATGAGTCAGAACTGACTCCACGACACCTAATAACAACAACAATGCTTCTCAAACTTTAATATGCATATCAAATGACCTGGGGAGATCTTGCTGAAATAAAGGTTCTTATTCAGTAGGTCTGGAATTAGGGACTTGATTCTGGATTTTTAACCAGCTTCCAGTTGATGCCATTGACACTAGCTTGTGGATCAAAATTTGTGTAGCAAGGTTCTAAGATAAAGTGTCTTCAGAGTGGTCTATTGTTCACTCACCTGCAGCAGACTTAGATTCATTGGATGGGTAATGTAAAAAAAAAAAAAAAAAGAACACTGGGAACCACCCCAGACCCAATGAATCTAATCGAAGGCTAAAGCCCAGTTTTCAGCAAGCCCTCCATGTGAAAACTGGCACTTAGATCATTGATTTTAAGCTGTTATTTTCATTTTTTTTTCTAATTTATGTATTCACAGTAAAAAAAAGCTATAGAACAGTTTTTAGCTAAAATCACAAGTTTTGAAAACAAACTATTTTAAAAAAAACTATATTCAGTTCCAAGTATTTTTCAAAATTCATTTTAATTTCTTCTTTTGCCCATGGGTTATTTATAAGAATATTGTTTATTTTCCAAATATTTGGGGATTTTTTTAGTTTTCTAATTAATGGTTTAATTCCATTTTCTTCAAGAATCATGCTGTGTAGGATTTTAATCCTTAGAAATAATTTGAGATTTTTCTTAATGGCACAGCATATATATATATACTCTATTTTTTGTAAATGTTTTGTGTGAACTAGAAAATAATATGTATTTTCAGAAGATGGGTATAGTATTCTATATATGTAAGTTGGATCAGGTTTGCTAATATCTTTTTGTCCATGAAGATTATTATTTTTGGGGGGGTCTTTTTTTCTTTTGCTTATTTTATCAAAATAAATTATTGAAAAATGTGTTAACACCTTGTACTAGAAGTATATATTTGTCTATTTCCCCTTTTATTTCTTTAGTTTTTCTTTATATCTTTTGTGACTATGTTATTAAATGATTTCAAATTTGTAAATGTTGTATATTCCTGGTGAACTGAACCTTTTATCCCTGTAAAATATCCGTCTTTATCTCTAGTACCACTTTTTGCCTTAAAGTCTTCTTGGCCTGGTATTAATATAGCTACCTGGCTTTTCTTTTGTTTACTGTTTCCATGATAGAACTTTTGCCATCATTTTACTTTAAACCTTTCTATATTCTTAAATTTTAGGTGCGTGTCTTGTGCACAACTTAGAATTGGAATATGTTTGTATGTCTGTATGTGTGTGCAACCAATATGACAATTACTAGTCTTTTTAAAAAAATTTTATTGTGCTTCAAGTGAAAGTCCACAAATCAAGTCAGTCTCTCATTAAAAAACCGATACGCACCTTGCTATTTACTCCTAGTTGCTCTCCCACCAGTAAGGCAGCACACTTCTTCCCTCTACTTTCCATTTGTGTGTCTGTTCGGCCAGCTTCGGACTCCCTCTGCCCTCTCATGTCACCTCCACACAGGAGCTGCCCACATAGTCTCATGTGTCCACCTGATCCAAGAAGCAGACTTCACCAGCGTCATTTCGTATCCCATAGCCCAATCCATTCCCTGTCTGAAGAATTGGCTTCGGGAATGGTTTCTGATAATTACTGGTCTTTTAATTGTAGTCCCCGTATGCTCAAGGTAATTGTTAATGTATTTGTGTTTAAATTTACCATCATACTATTCACTTCCTATATTGAATATTTTATATTATTTCTATTGTTCTGTCTCCCTTTTAGAAACCCTGGTGACATAGTGGTTAAGAGTTATGGCTGCTAACCAAAAGGTCGGCAGTTCTAATCCACCAGGTACTCCTTGGAAGTCATGTGGTGCAGCTCTACTCCGTCCAATAGGGTCGCTCTGAGTCAAAGCGGACTCGACTGCAACGGGTATGGGTTTTATGGTGCTAAGATAAATGGTGTTGCGTTTTTAATTTCAAATTCCAGTTGTTCTTTGCTAATCATAGGAAAGCAACTGACTTTTCTATATAACCTTGTATTCTGCAACATTGCTGTAATTGCTTATTGGTTCCAGAGTTTTGTCGATTCTTTGGGATTATCTACATAAACAGTCATGTCGTCTGTGAACAAAGACAGTTCCATTCCTTCCTTCCCTATGTATATATCTCTCTATATCTTTTATTTCCTGTTCTTGTCTTATTGTGTTAGCTAAGACTTCTAGTACAATGTTGACTACTAGTGGTATGAGGGGACATCCTTGTCTTATTTCTGACATTAAGGGCAGTTCTAGTTTCTCACCATGAAGTATGATGGTAGTTATATAATTTTCTGGATGTTCTCTATCAAGCTGATGAATTTCCTTTCTGTTCTTAGCTTGCTGAAAGTTTTTATCATGAATGGTTGTTGAATTTTGCCACTTTTTTTCTGCATCTATAGATATGATCATAGGTTTTGTTTTTTTTCTTTAATCAGTTGATGTGATGGAGTACTTTAATTTATTTTCAAATGTTGAGACAGCCTTTCATCCCTGAAATAAATCCCATTTGATTGTGGTGAATAATCTTTTTTACACATTGTTGAATTTGATTTCTTAATATTTTCTTGAAGATTTTTGAATTAATTTTTGTGGGCGATATTGGTCTGTAATTTTCCTTTCTTGTAAGATCTTTGGTCACCTTCATTTTTGAAGGACATATTTGTTGAATACGTAATTCTGGATTTGGAGTTATTGTCTCAGAAGTTTATATATTCTTTCAGAAGTTTATGTAAGACCATATCTCTTCATTGCTTCCTTCAACTGTTTCTGCTTATAAGCCAGCTTTTCGTTTTCTCATTGCCTATTTAAAAGTCTGTGTTTTTTCTCTGGTTGCTTTCAAGATTTCTCATTCCCATTGGTTTTCAGCCATGTTACTGCATTTTAACATTGCTAAGTTATTATTTATTTCTAATTCCTGTGTTTTATAAGTTTTATTAATTTGTGGCTTGATACCATTTGTTATTTTTGGAAAAATTCCCAGCTATTTTCTTTTCAAATATTGTTTCTGCCCTATGTTTTCTCCTGTGTTTTATGTAAGACAGTTTCTTCTGATTTATTTTACAGTTCTTTAATCCTCTTTTATTCTGTGTCTGTTCTACTTTTAAGCCCTCCACTGACTCCTTAATTTCAGGATTTTATTTTTCAGTTTTAGAATTGCCGTTTTTTTTTTTTTTTTAATTCCAGTTTGTGTCAAATTATGCATCATGCCTTTTATTTCCTTGAAAATATTAAGAAGAATTATATTAAAGTCCATGAATGATGAATCCGTTATCTATATTTTCTGTGTTTGTTTCTGATTTTGTTGTTATTGTATGGATTTTTATTTTCTCTATTTATTCGATCATTCATTCAATTATTGATTTCTCTCCTCAATTGCCTGGTTATTATTGATTACATGCTGGGAAATGCACACACTGGAAAAAATGTAGAATGATTTGAGGCCTATGAAATTGTTATTATTATTTTTGAAGAGAATTATTTGATAGCTGGTTAGTGACCCTAGAAATTCTGAATCTCCTTTTTGCACTTGCAGGAAAAGATAGGATTTGAAGCTGCTTTGATAGATTTCCAAATAATTCTTATTTCTAGGGTCTAGTCATTTGAGTTCCAGTCCAAAGCCTTAGGGTTGAACAGACAGATCTCCGTTTTTCTGATCTGCTAAACTCCAATTTTTCCCATTAGTCTTATGAATTTATTGTAGGAACTGCTCAGCTTCTTTAAATGTGTATTTTAGTATCAGAGGATGCATCAAAGGCTAATCCCAAAACCAAACCCAACCTACTGCTGTTGAATTGATTCCAACTCATAGCTAACTTATACGACAGAGTAGAACTGCTTCATAGGGTTTCCAAGGAGCAGCTGGTGGATTCAAACTGTTGACCTTTTGGTTAGAGCCAAGCTCTTAACCACTGCGCCACCAGAACTACTGTCTAAGAGTAAAGTGGCCCCAAATGCTGGTTCACCTCTTGAGTCTTCTTTTTCTTTCAGATCTTGGCCCCATAATTTTTATTTTTTAAATTAAAAAAAAAAATCTTACTGCTATTTCAGTTTTGTTTTGTTTTTGCCACATGAACTTTAGAAAAACCTTAATTAATTCTCCCTAAAAAAATCAGTTGGTGTTTTGGGAGATAATCTTTAATTTACATATTGAATTAAAACAAAAAAGTCATCTCTCTGTGTTAAATCCAAAAACATTTTTGGCCAATTAAAATCTATATATTTTCTATTCTTCAATAGTTTTTAAAGTTTTCTTCATAGAGATTTTGCCATTTGTTATGTTTATGTTATATATTTTAGTGTTCGATGTTATTAGAAAAGGCATTTTTTTCTCATAATCAGTTATTTGCATTAGTAAAAGCTATTTGTTTAGCGTGTTAATTATATGTTATATTACTGGATTTCTGTTATATTTTAGTTATTAGTAGAATTCTCTTGGCTTTTTATAAGTTTTTATTTTGAAATAATTATAGATGCTCAAGAAGTTACAAAAGTAATGAACTTTTCCTAGTGTCCCTCTATGCTTAAACTTTATGTAATTACAGTACAATATCAAAACCAGGAAATTGACATTGGTGCAATACGTCTATATAGTTCTGTGCCATTTTTCACATGTCATCACCACCACAATCAAGACACAGAATTATTATATCATTAAAAAAGTCTGCCTTGTGCTGCTAATTTATGGTCCCACTCACCTTCCCACCCTTCCACCATTAATCTCTAACAACCACCAATTTATTTTCTACCTATATAATTTTGTCATCTCAAGAAAGATACAGAAAAGGAAACACACAGCACAGAATCTTTTAAGATTGGCAATTTTCAATTACCGTGATATCCTTTAGGTCTATGTAAGTTGTTGCATGCATCACTCATTTGTTCTTTTATAGTTAAGTAGTATTCCATGGGAGTCCCTAGGTGGTGCAAATGGTTTTTGCTTGACTAATACCTTAAAGTTGATGATTCAAATCCACCCAGTTGTGCCACAGAAGAAAGGCCTGGTGATCTGCTTCCATAAAGATTACAGTCAAGAAAACTCTGTGGAGTAATTCTACTCTGTAACACATGAGATCACCATGAGTTAGAATCAACATGACAGCTTTTTTTTTTTTTTTTTTTTAGTAGTATTGCCACAAGCGGTGATGCCTCATTCTTGTTCCAAATATGGCTTCCGCTGATACTGTCAGGGTGGCATTTTTACAACTGGGCAGTGGTGAAAGTACAGACTCTCTACACCCTTTAGCTAGGGTGGAACAATTATTGCCTGAAATCTCTCTACCTTGAGAAGTTGCACCCTTCCTGGCCCCTTTTCTGGTCATTTGGCTAGGAAGGTCAGGGATTTCTTAAGAATTTTTTTTTCTGCACATTTTGGTATTTCCAGTTTCCCACTTTCTCCAGCACGCAATCTAATGTATAGGATCACACACACACACACACATGGAACTTAAAGCTATGTAGATCCCTGGGTCCTGAAATCTTTAACTTGTCTGCCTTCTTTTCTCCACTTTTTAGTCTTCTCTTATTTGCTTTATATATAATGTCCAGAGTTTTTCACTGTATTTAGTAAGTTAAATAGAGAAAAGTGCATAGTTCATCTTTCCAAAAGTTTTTCATGACATTTTAGGTATAAAGTTATATTAATTGAAATTCACATTTCCTAAATATTTAGATTTAAAATTCAACAGCAGTTGGAAGGTAATGCTGCCAAAAAAGTCTACTAAATTTCAAAAATAGTGGTAAAGAAATTTTGCTGACCTGTATGTTTTGTTGTAAAATGCTGACTTTTAGTAAACAAAGTTGTTTTATGCAGCTGTCAGTTTTATAGTCTTCCTTGCACCTGGTCCTTGGAATGTTCAGTTCTCACATTTCAAGGCAGGAACTGGGGGCTGAGAAGAAGAACCAGGGCAACCAGGAATCTAACCCTGAGAGAGTAGATTCTTGCCAGAAGGCAGGAGAAGGAAGTGCGCTTCTGAACTCTCCAATCTGATTTTCCTTCTAGCAGTAAAAACACATTAATTTCGAGGAAGGCATACATGCAATTTCAATAACTCTTCAATATCTACTTCGTGACAAGCATTTTGCTTGTTTGGAGATACAAAGATGTTAAGGAAATGGTACCCCCTATGTCCGCTAAGGAGCTCACAACCTGAGATTTCGAGAAACAGTACGTTGTCTCATGGCAGTGTAGTTCATAACTGACAAGAAATTCATCAGTGCCACAGGAACATTGGCAAAGGGAGCACGCAGGACATAAAAAAAAAAAGAGAAAATACCACTTGAACCTTACCATTTAAAGGTAAGTCTTTCTTTCCCCAATTAACTGACTCTGGGCCTTTGTCAAATATCAGCTGCTCATATGTGGATGGATTTATATCTGGGTTCTCAATTCTGTTCCATGGGTCTATGTGCCTGTTGTTGTACCAGTACCAGGCTGTTTTGGCTACTGTGGCTGTATAATAGGTTCTGAAATCAGGTAAAGTGAGGCCTCCCACTTTCTTCTTCTTTTTCAGTAATGCTTTACTTATCTGGGGCTTCTTTCCCTTCCATATGATGTTGGTGATTTGTTTCTCCATCACGTTAAAAAATGTCATTGGAATTTGGATCAGACGTGCATTGTATGTATAGGTGGCTTTTGGTAGGATAGATATTTTTACTATGTTAAGTCTTCCTATCCATGAGCAAGGTATGTTTTTCCACTTATGTAGGTCCCTTTTAGTTTTTTGCACTAGTACTTTGTAGTTTTCTTTGTATAAGTCTTTTACATCCTTGGTAAGATTTATTCCTAAGTATTTTAGCTTCTTGGGGGCTACTGTGAATGATATTGATTTGGTGATTTCCTCTTCGATGTTCTTTTTGTTGATGTCGAGGAATCCCACTGATTTTTGTATGTTTACCTTGTAACCTGAGACTGCCGATCTCTTCTTTTAGTTTCAGTATTTTTCTGGAGGATTCCTTAGGGTTTTCTGTGTATAAGATCATGTCATCTGCAAATAGAGATAGTTTTAATTCTTCCTTCCCAAACCAGATGCCCCTTATTTCTTTGTCTAGCCTAATTGCTCTGGCTAGGACCTCTAGCACAATGTTGAATGCGAAGGGTGATAAAGGGCATCCTTGTCTGGTTCCCGTTCTCAAGGGAAATGCTTTCAGGCTCTCTCCATTTAGAAAGATGTTGGCTGTTGGCTTTGTATAGATGCCCTTTATTATGTTGAGGAATTTTCCTTCAATTCCTATTTTGCTGAGAGTTTTTATCATGAATGGGTGTTGGACTTTGTCGAATGTCTTTTCTGCATCAATTGATAAGATCATGTGGTTTTTGTTGTTTGTTTGATTTAAATGGTGGATTACATTAATGGTTTTTGTAATATTAAACCAACCTTGCATACCTGGTATAAATCCCACTTGGTTGTGGTGGATTATTTTTTTGATATGTTGTTGAATTCTATTGCCTAGAATTTTGTTGAGGATTTTTGCATCTGTGTTCATGAGGGATCCCCCAGCCCAACCCAGTGCCATTGAGTCTATTCTGACTCATAGCGACCCTATAGGACAGACATGAGGGATATAGGTCTGTAATTTTCTTTATTTGTGGTGTATTTACCTGGTTTTAGTATCAGGGATATGGTGGCTTCACAGAATGAGTTAGGTAGTATTCTGTCATTTTCTATGCTTTGAAATACCTTTAGTAGTAGTGGTGTTAACTCGTCTCTGAAAGTTTGGTAGAACTCTGAAGTGAAGGTCCGGGTCAGGGTTTTTTTTTGTTGGGAGTTTTTTGAATACCTTTTCTGTCTCTTTTTTTTCTTATGGGTCTATTTAGTTGTTCTATTTCTGATTGTGTTAGTTTAGGTAGGTAGTGTTTTTCTAGGAATTCATCCATTTCTTCCAGGTTTGCAAATTTGTTAGAGTACAATTTTTCATAATAATCTGATATGATTCTTTTAATTTCAGTTGGGTCTGTTGTGATATGGCCCATTTCATCTCTTATTTGGATTATTTATTTCCTTTCCTGTATTTCTTTAGTCAGTCTGGCCAATGGTTTATCAATTTTGTTAATTTTTTCAAAGAACCAGCTTTTGGCTTTGTTAATTCTTTCAATTGTTTTTCTGTTCTCTAATTCATTTAGTTCAGCTCTAATTTTTATTATTTGTTTTCTTCTGGTACCTGATAGATTCTTTTGTTGCTCGCTTTCTATTTGTTCAAGTTGTAGGGACAGTTCTCTGATTTTGGCTCTTTCTTCTTTATGTATGTGTGCATTTATCGATTTAAATTGACCTCTGAGCACTGCTTTTGCTGTGTCCCAGAGGTTTTGATAGGAAGTGTTTTCATTCTCGTTGCATTCTACGAATTTCTTTATTCCCTCCTTAATATCTTCTATAACCCAGTCTTTTTTCAGGAGGGTATTGTTCAGTTTCCAAGTATTTGATTTCTTTTCCCTGATTTTTCTGTTACTGATTTCCACTTTTATGGCCTTGTATTCTGAGAAGATGCTTTGTAATATTTCAATGTTTTGGATTCTGCAAAGGTTTGTTTTATGACCTAATATGTGATCCATTCTAGAGAATGTTCCATGTGCGCTAGAAAAAAAAGTATACTTTGCAGCTGTTGGGTGGAGTGTTCTGTATAAGTCTATGAGGTCAAGTTGGTTGATTGTAGCAGTTAGGTCTTCCGTGTCTCTATTGAGCTTCTTATTTGAAGTCCTATCCTTCTCCAAAAGTGGTGTGTTGAAGTCTCCTACTATAATTGTGGAGGTGTCTATCTCACTTTTCAGTTTTGTTAAAGTTTGTTTTATGTATCTTGCAGCCCTGTCATTGGGCACATAAATATTTAATATGGTTATATCTTTGTGGTCAGTTGTCCCTTTAATCATTATGTAGTGTCCTTCTTTACCTTTTGTGGTGGGTTTAAGTCTAAAGTCTATTTTGTCAGAAATTAATACTGCTACTCCTGCTCTTTTTTGATTGTTGTTTGCACGATATATTTTTTTCCATCCTTTGAGTTTTAGTTTGTTTGTGTCTCTAAGTCTAAGGTGTGTCTCTTGTAGGTAGCATATAGACGGATCGTGTTTCTTTATCCAGTTTGAGACTCTCTGTCTATTTACTGGTGCATTTAGTCCATTTACATTCAGTGTAATTATAGATAAGTATGTTTAGTGCTGTCATTTTAATGCCTTTTTGTGTGTGTTGTTGACGATTTTATCTTTCCACATACTTTTTTGTGCTGAGAAGTTTTTCTTTGTAAATTGTGTGTTCCTCATTTTCATTCTAGTTGAATTTATGTTTGCTGAGTCATTACGTTTTTCTTGGTTTTTATTTTGAGTTATGGAATTGTTAGACCTCTTTGTGGTTACCTTAATATTTACCCCTATTTTTCTAAGTAAAAACCTAACTTGTTTCATCCTATACCACCTTGTTTTGCTCACTGTATGGCAGTTCTATGCATCCTGTATTTAGTCCCTCTTTTTGATTATTGCGATCTTTCACATGACTTCAATGATTCCCTGTTTTGAGCATTTTTTTCTTTTTAAAATTAATTTTAATTTGGTTTTGTGATTTCCCTATTTAAGCTGATATCAGGATGTTCTGCTCTGTGACCTTGTGTTGTGTTGGTATCTGATCTTATTGATTTTCTGGCCAATTTCCTTTAGTATTTCTTGTAGCTTTGGTTTGGTTTTTGCAAATTCTCTAAGCTTGTGTTTATCTGTAAATGTTTTAATTTCACCTTCATATTTGAGAGAGAATTTTGCTGGATATATGATCCTTGGCTGGCAGTTTTTCTCCTTCAGTGCTCTATATATGTCGTCCCATTGCCTTCTTGACTGTATGGTTTCTGCTGAGTAGTCTGAACTTATTCTTATTGATTCTCCTTTGTAGGAGATCTTTCTTTTCTCCCTGGCTGCTTTTACAATTTTCTCTTTATCTTTAGTTTTGACAAGTTTGATGATAATATGTCCTGGTGATTTTCTTTTTGGATCAATCTTAAATGGGGTTCGATGAGCATCTTGGATAGATATCCTTTCATCTTTCATGATGTCAGGGAAGTTTTCTGCCAACAGATCTTCAACCATTCTCTCTGTATTTTCTGTTATCCCTCCCTGTTCTGGAACTCCAGTCACATGCAAGTCATTCTTCTTGATAGAGTCCCACATGATTCTTAGGGTTTCTTCATTTTTTTTAATTCTTTTATCTGATTTTTCTTCAACTATATTGGTGTCAATTGCCTTCTCCTCCAATTGCCCTATTCTGCATTCCAATTGCTGGATTCCACTCCTCTGACTTCCTATTGTGTTGTCTAATTCTGTAATTTTATTTTTAATCTTTTGGATTTCTGAATGCTGTCTCTCTATGGATTCTTAATTTTTCCACTATGTTCTTGAATAATCTTTTTGATTTTTTCAACTGCTTTATCAGTGTTTCCTTGGCTTTTTCTGTAGATTGCCTTACTTCATTTCTGAGATCATTCCTGATGTCTTGAAGCATTCTGTAAACTAGTTTTTTTATATTCTGCATCTGGCAATTCCAGGATTGTGTCTTCATTTGGGAAAGATTTTGATTCTTTAATTTGGGGAGTTATAGAAGCAACCATGGTCTGCTTCTTTATGTGGTTTGATATCAACTGCTGTCTCCGAGCCATCTGTAAGATATTATAATGATTTATTTTATATTTGCTCACTGAGTCTTATCTTGTTTTGTTTTATTTCAGTATACATAGATGGGCTACTAGATTGTGCTGTCTTGATTGTTGTAGCCTTTGAATCACTTATGTCCTATTACCAGCTGGTTTGGGCTGTTACCAGATATATAAGCCTAAAATTCCATTCACTATTCTTAAGTAGAATCTGATTTTCGTTCCCCAAGTGTGTGGTGTAGAGTGTCACCCATTCACTTAGAGGAGTAGTGGTAATAGTTGTGTGCACCAGATTCTGGTAGCAGCAGGGGGTCACACTCCAGGGGGTCAGGATGCTGACAGGCTTCCCCCCAAGTGCCAGTGAGGAAGGTGGGTCTCTATCCATAAAGCACTTTGGTGGGTGGGCTCTGCAGCTGTACCTTAGGCACCCAATGCATGTACCTCTACAGATTGTTGGGTGTCACTATCCTCAGGCACCTATGGCAGGAGGCTAAGTGATTTGGGTGGAGCTTCAGCCCTCAGTTCCCTGTTGTGGGTCAGTGAGGGCTCTGTTTAATAGGTAGAGATATCAGACCTGGAAAACTTGTCTTTCCAGTAATCTGCTAAAACAATTACAGTCAGATCCCTATCAGAATTGCCTTTGCATTATAATATCCACCTTGTTCCCTGTAGGGTTGAAAGCCCAAGACTGTGGATCTCATGTGCTTGGCTGGAGCTTGTTCCATATTTTTATTCCAATTTCTTTGGGAAATCGGGGAAGGATTTTTGGTCCTGTGTTTTTTGTAGCTGCTTCTCTCAGGCCAGGAGAATGGGTTAGGAAAAGACAAAAACAAAACAAAACAAAAAAACCGCAGAGCACTTCACTCTCTGGCCCAGGAAATTCCAATGTTAATGAAGCCTCCTGGGAAGGGAGGGGAGGGATCAGATGGATAGGAGAGAGTAGCACCCAGGAATATAGACAAAATTACTTATCTTGCTTGGTGATGACTGTTTTATCCGAGATTCCTGAGGGGCATGTAGCCTGTGTGCGCTGGCTTGGTCGAGATTGCCCGTGAGGGTTAGGCTCACATCCTGTGCTTGTGCTGTCTCAGAAGCCTTGGTCAGTTCCTCCACTCCCAGTCCAAAGCCCAGCTCCAACGTTCCGCAGCTGGGGCGCCGCACTCCAGGCTCCAAAACCAGTCACTGCCTCCCGGTGACTTCTCATGTCAGCCGCGTCGCTGCGCTGCCTGCGTCACTGGCTAGGATTCCTCCGAGGTCACTTCAGGGGGCTAGGGCTGTGTCCCGTGCTTGCACCGTCTCAGGATGCTTTGCTCAGCTCTCCTGCGCCCAGTCCAAAGCCTGGAGCCAAGGTTTTCTGTCTGGGACGCTGGCTTCAGGCTCTGAAAACAGTCGCTGCTTCCCCGTGGTTGCTCTTTTTCTCATTAGCCACGTCAGTGTGCAGCCTGCTTGCACTGGCTGTGTCTCTGCAGAGGTTACCCCAGGGGGGTAGGGGTTAGGGATGTGTCCCATGCCTACCCCGCCTCAGCAAGCCCAATCAGCCCTGGCACTCGGCACCAGGGAACTGCGAGGGCTCAAGGCTGTGTCGCCAGATGCCGGCTCCAGAGGCAGTTGCTGTCTCAGGACGCAGCTTTTTGCTTACCCGTCCCTCAGGTCAACTTCTTAGATCTGTGTTTGATGGTCAGGGTTTGTAGATTGTCATTTATGTGATCAATTCATTTGTTTTTCCTAGTCTTTGTTGCAAGAGGGATCCGAGGTAGCTTCTACCTAGTCAGCCATCTTGGACCCCACCATAGAATAGACATTTTTATAATGTCAAGTCTTCTTATCCATGAGCAAGGTATGTTTTCCACTTATGTAAGTCTGTTTTTGTTTCTTGCAGAAGTGTACTGTAGTTTTCTTTGTATAAGTCTTTTACATCTCGGGTAACATTTATTCCTAAGTATTTTATCTTCTTGGGGGCTACTGTAAATGGTATTGATTTGGTGATTTCCTCTTCAATGTTCTTTTTGCTTGTGTAGAGGAATCCAACTGATTTTTTTTTTATTGACTTTTATTGAGCTTCAAGTGAACGTTTACAAATCAAGTCAGTCTGTCACATATAAGTTTATATACATCTTACTCCGTACTACCACTTGCTCTCCCCCTAATGAGTCAGCCCTTCCAGTCTCTCCTTTTGTGACAATTTTGCCAGCTTCCAACTCTCTCTATCTTCCCATTCCCCCTCCAGACAGGAGGTGCCGACACAGTCTCAAGTGTCCACCTGATATAATTAGCTCACTCTTCATCAGCATCTTTCTCCCACCCGCTGACCAGTCCCTTTCATGTCTGATGAGTTGTCTTCAGGGATGGTTCCTGTCCTGTGCCAACAGAAGGTCTGGGGAGCATTGCCGCTGGGATTCCTCTAGTCGCAGTCAGACCATTAAGTATGGTCTTTTTATGAGAATTTGGGGTCTGAATCCCACTGATCTCCTGTTCCCTCAGGAGTTCTCTGTTGTGCTCCCTGTCAGGGCAGTCATCAGTTGTGGCCGGGCACCAACTAGTTCTTCTGGTCTCAGGATGATGTAGGTCTCTGGTTCATGTGGCCCTTTCTGTCTCTTGGGCTCTTAGTTGTCGTGTGACCTTGGTGTTCTTCATTTTCCTTTGCTCCAGGTGGGTTGAGACCAACTGATGCATCTTAGATGGCCGCTTGTTAGCATTTAAGACCCCAGACGCCACATTTCAAAGTGGGATGCAGAATGTTTTCATAATAGAATTATTTTGCCAATTGACTTAGAAGTCCCCTTAAACCATGGTTCCCAAACCCCCGCCCTTGCTCCGCTGACCTTTGAAGCATTCATTTAATCCCAGAAACTTCTTTGCTTTTGGTCCAGTCCAATTGAGCTGACCTTCCATGTATTGAGTGTTGTCCTTCCCTTCACCTAAAGCACTTCTTATCTACTAATTCATCAGGAAAAAACCCTCTGCCTCCCTCCCTCCCTCCCCCCCTCGTAACCACAAAAGTATGTGTTCTTCTCAGTTTATACTATTTCTCAAGATCTTATAATAGTGGTCTTCTACAATATTTGTCCTTTTGCCTCTGACTGATTTCACTCAGCATAATGCCTTCCAGGTTCCTCCATGTTATGAAATGTTTCACAGATTTGTCACTGTTCTTTATCGATGCGTAGTATTCCATTGTGTGAATATACCACAATTTATTTACCCATTCATCCATTGATGGACACCTTGGTTGTTTCCAGCTTTTTGCTATTGTAAACAGAGCTGCAATAAACATGGGTGTGCATATATCTGTTTGTGTGAAGGCTCTTGTATCTCTAGGGTATATTCCGAGGAGTGGGATTTCTGGGTTGTATGGTAGTTCTATTTCTAACTGTTTAAGATAACGCCAGATAGATTTCCAAAGTGGTTGTACCATTTTACATTCCCACCAGCAGTGTATAAGAGTTCCAATCTCTCCGCAGCCTCTCCAACATTTATTATTTTCTGTTTTTTGGATTAATGCCAGCCTTGTTGGTGTGAGATGGAATCTCATCGTAGTTTTAATTTGCATTTCTCTAACGGCTAACGATCGACAGCATTTTCTCACGTATCTGTTGGCTGCCTGAATATCTTCTTTAGTGAAGTGTGTATTCATATCCTTTACCCACTTCTTGAATGGGTTGTTTGTCTTTTTGTGGTTGAGTTTTGACAGAATCATATATATTTTAGAGATCAGGCGCTGGTTGGAGATGTCATAGCTGAAAATTCTTTCCCAGTCTGTAGGTGGTCTTTTTCTCTTTTGGTGAAGTCTTTAGATGAGCATAGGTGTTGGATTTTTAGAAGCTCCCAGTTATCCGGTTTCTCTTCATCATTTTTGGTAATGTTTTGTATTCTGTTTATGCCTTGTATTAGGGCTCCTAAGGTTGTCCCTATTTTTCCTTCCATGATCTTTATCGTTTTAGTCTTTATGTTTAGGTCTTTGATCCACTTGGAGTTAGTTTTTGTGCATGGTGTGAGGTATGGATCCTGTTTCATTTTTTTGCTAATGGATATCCACTTATGCCAGCACCATTTGTTAAAAAGACTATCTTTTCCCCAATTAACTGACACTGGGCCTTTGACAACTATCAGCTGCTCATATGTGGATGGATTTATATCTGGGTTCTCAATTCTGTTCCACTGGTCTATGTGCCTGTTGTTGTACCAATACCAGGCTGTTTTGACTACTGTGGCTGTATAATAGGTTCTGAAATCAGGTAAAGTGAGGCCTCCCACTTTCTTCTTCTTTTTCAGTAATGCTTTGCTTATCTGGGGCTTCTTTCCCTTCCGTATGAAGTTGGTGATTTGTTTCTCTATAACTGTAAAAAATGTCATTGGAATTTGGATCAGACATGCATTGTATGTATAGATGGCTTTTGGTAGAATAGACATTTTTACTATGTTAAGTCTTCCTATCCATGAGCAAGGTATGTTTTTCCACTTACGTATGTCCTTTTGAATTTTTTGTAGTAGAGCTTTGTAGTTTTCTTTGTATAGGTCTTTTACATCCTTGGTAAGATTTATTCCTAAGTATTTTATCATCTTGGGGGCTACTGTGAATGGTATTGATTTGGTTATTTCCTCTTCGGTGTTCTTTTTGTTGATGTAGAGGAATCCAAGTGATTTTTGTATGTTTATCTTATAACCTGAGACTCTGCCAAACTCTTCTATTAGTTTCAGTAGTTTTCTGGAGGATTCCTTAGGGTTTTCTGTGTATAAGATCATGTCATCTGCAAATAGTGATAATTTTACTTCCTCCTTGCCAATCTGGATGCCCTTTATTTCTTTGTCTAGCCTAATTGCCCTGGCTAGGACTTCTAGCATAATGTTGAATAAGAACGGTGATAAAGGGCATCCTTGTCTGGTTTCCGTTCTCAAGGGAAATGCTTTCAGGTTCTCTCCATTTAGATTGATGTTGGCTGTTGGCTTTGTATAGATGCCCTTTATTATGTTGAGGAATTTTCCTTCAATTCCTATTTTGGTGAGAGTTTTTATCATAAAAGGGTGTTGGACTTTGTCAAATGACTTTTCTGCATCAACTGATAAGATCATGTGGTTTTTGTCTTTTGTTTTATTTATGTGGTAGATTACATTAATGGTTTTTCTCATATTAAACCAGGCTTGCATACCTGGTATAAACCCCACTTGATCGTGGTGAATTTTTTTTTGATATGTTGTTGAATTCTATTGGCTAGAATTTTGTTGAGGATTTTTGCATCTATGTTCATGAGGGATATAGGTCTATAATTTTCTTTTTTTGTGATGTCTTTACCTGGTTTTGGTATCAGGGAGATGGTGGCTTCATAGAATGAGTTGGGTAGTATTCCATCATTTTCTATGCTTTGAAATACCTTTAGTAGTAGTGGTGTTATCTCTTCTCTGAAAGTTTGGTAGGACTCTGCAGTGAAGACGTCCAGGCCAGGGCTTTTTTTTTGTTGAGAGTTTTTTTGATTACCGTTTCAATCTCTTTTTTTGTTATGGGTCTATTTAGTTGTTCTACTTCTGAATGTGTTCGTTTAGGTAGGTAGTGTTTTTCCAGGAATTCATCCATTTCTTCTAGGTTTGCAAATTTGTTAGAGTACAATTTTTCATAATAATCTGATATGATTCTTTTAATTTCAGTTGGGTCTGTTGTGATGTGGCCCTTCTCATTTCTTATTTGGGTTACTTGTTTCCTTTCCTGTATTTCTTTAGTTAGTCTAGCCAATGGTTTATCAATTTTGTTAATTTTTTCAAAGAAGCAGCTTTTGGCTTTGTTAATTCTTTGAATGGTTTTTCTGTTCTCTAATTCATTTAGTTCAGTTCTAATTTTTATTATTTGTTTTCTTCTGGTGCCTGATGGATTCTTTTGTTGCTCGCTTTCTATTTGATCAAGTTGTAGGGACAGTTCTCTGATTTTGGCTGTTTCTTCTTTTTGTATGTGTGCATTTATCGATATAAATTGGCCTCTGAGCACTGCTTTTGCTGTGTCCCAGAGGTTTTGATAGGAAGTATTATCATTCTCGATGCATTCTATGAATTTCCTTATTCCCTCCTTGATGTCTTCTATAACCCAGTCTTTTTTCAGGAGGTTATTGTTCAGTTTCCAAGTATTTGATTTCTTTTCCCTAGTTTTTCTGTTATTGATTTCTAGTCTTATTGCCTTGTGGTCTGAGAAGATGCTTTGTAATATTTCGATGTTTTGGATTCTGCAAAGGTTTGTTTCATGACCTAATATGTAGTCTCTTCTAGAGAATGTTCCATGTGCTCTAGAAAAAAAAGTGTACTTTGCAGCAGTTGGTGGAGAGTTGTGTATAAGTCAATGAGGTCAAGTTGGTTGATTTTTGTCCCGTCCTTCTCCGAAAGTGGTGTGTTGAAGTCTCCTACTATAATTGTGGAGGTGTCTATCTCACTTTTCAGTTCTGTTAAAATTTGATTTATGTATCTTGCAGCCCTGTCATTGGGTGTATAAATATTTAATATGGTTATGTCTTCCTGATCAATTGTCCCTTTTATCATTATGTAGTGTCCTTCTTTATCCTTTGTGGTGGATTTAAGTCTAAAGTCTATTTTGTGAGAAATTAATATTGGTACTCCTCTTCTTTTTTACTTATTGTTTGCTTGATATATTTTTTTCCATCCTTTGTGTTGTAGTTTGTTTGTGTCTCTAAGTCTAAGGTGTGTCTCTTGTAGGCAGCATATAGATGGATCGTGTTTCTTTATCCAGTCCGAGACTCTCTGTCTCTTTATTGGTGCATTTAGTCCGTTTACATTCAGCGTAATTATAGATAAATAAGTGTTTAGTGTTGTCATTTTGATGCCTTTTCATGTGTGTTGTTGACAAGTTCATTTTTCCACATACTTTTTTGTGCTGAGACGTTTTTCTTAGTAAATTGTGAGATCCTCATTTTCGTAGTGTTTGACTTTGTATTTGTTGAGTCGTTACGTTTTTCTTGGCTTTTGTCTTCAGTTATGGAGTTGTTATACCTCTTTGTGAATACCTTAATATTTACCCCTATTTTTCTAATTAAAAACCTAACTTGTATTTTTCTCTATCGCCTTGTATCACTCTCCATCTGGCAGTTCAATGCCTCCTGTATTTAATCCCTCTTTTAGATTATTGTGATCTTTTACATATTGACTTCAATGATTCCCTGTTATGAGCATTTTTTTTTAATTAATCTTAATTTGTTTTTGTGATTTCCCTATTTGAGTTGATACCAGAATGTTCTGTTTTGTGACCTTGTGTTGTGCTGGTATCTGATATTATTGGTTTTCTGACCAAAAAATATCCTTTAGTATTTCTTGTAGCTTTGGTTTGGTTTTTGCAAATTCTCTAAACTTGTGTTTATCTGTAAATATCTTAATTTCGCCTTCATATTGCAGAGAGAGTTTTGCTGGATATATGATCCTTGGCTGGCAGTTTTTCTCCTTCAGTGCTCTGTGTATGTCATCCCATTGCCTTCTTGCCTGCATGGTTTCTGCTGAGTAGTCTGAACTTATTCTTATTGATTCTCCCTTGAAGGAGACCTTTCTTTTCTCCCTGGCTGCTTTTACAATTTTCTCTTTACCTTTGGTTTTGGCAAGTTTGATGATAATAAGTCTTGGCGTTTTCCTTTTTGGACCAATCTTAAATGGGGTTCAATGAGCATCTTCAATAGATATCCTTTCGTCTTTCATGACATCAGGGAAGTTTTCTGTCAGCACATCTTCAACTATTTTCTCTGTGTTTTCTGTCCTCCCTCCCTGTTCTGGAACTCCAATCACACGCAAGTTATCCTTCTTGATAGAGTCCCACATGATTCTTAGGGTTTCTTCATTTTTTTTAATTCTTTTATCTGATTTTTTTTCAGCTATGTTGGTGTTAATTCCCTGGTCCTCCAGATTTCCCAGTCTGCATTCTAATTGCTCGAGTCTGCTCCTCTGACTTCTTATTGTGCTGTCTAATTCTGAAATTTTATTGTTAATCTTTTGGATTTCTACATGCTGTCTCTCTATGGATTCTTGCAACTTATTAATTTTTCCTCTATGTTCTTGAATAATCTTTTTGAGTTCTTCAACAGTTTTATCGGTGTGTTCCTTGGCTTCTTCTGCAGTTTGCCTTATTTCATTTGTGATGTCTTGAAGCATTCTGTAAATTAGTTTTTTATATTCTGTATCTGATAATTCCAGGATTGTATCTTCATTTGGGAAAGATTTTGATTCTTTTGTTTGGGGGGTTGGAGAAGCTGTCATGGTCTGCTTCTTTATGTGGTTTGATATGGACTGCTGTCTCCGAGCCATCACTGGGAAACTAGTTTTTCCAGAAAATCCACTAAAAAAAAATGCAGTCAGATCCCTATCAGAGTTCTCCCTCTGGCTCAGGCTATTCGGATATTAATGAAGCCGCCTGGGGAAGGTGGGGGAGGGATCAGAGAGATAGGAGAGTAGCACCTCAGAATATAGCCAGAGTTGCTTGTCTTGCTTGAAATGACTATTATACCTGAGATTTCCACGGGGCGCGTCGCCTATGTGTGCTGGCTGTGTGGAGATTTCCCCCAGGGGGTCTGGCCCGCTGGAGTCACCGTCAGATCCTCCGCTGCCAGCCCCACGCCCAACATCAAGTTTCCCCTACTGGGACGGTGCACTCCCGACTCCAAAATCAGTCGCTGCCTCCCGAGGACTCCCCGTCCCTCCAGCCGCGTCGCCGAGCTGCCCTCGCGAACCTGCTTGGCCCTCCCCGGGGTCACCTCAGGGGAGCGGAGCACCAGCTCCCCGCGCCTGTGCCCTGACCGTGTGTCCTGGTTCTCCCCACTCCAAGACCATTCGCTGCCCCCTGGGGCCTCCCCCACTGGCCGCGTCACCACGCTGCCCGCGCGAACCAGTTGGGCCACCCCCCCGGGGCTAGTTCAGGGAGGTAGAGCAGCTCTCCGCGCCTATGCTGTGCCTGCGCCCAGTCAAAATTCCGGCGGGACGGTTCCCCGGCTGGGACACCGCTCTCCCCACTCCAAGACCTGTCACTGTCTCCCAGGGACTTCTCCCACCGGCCGCGTCACCATGCCGCCCACGCGAACCGGCTGGGCCCCCTCCCGGAATGAGTTCGGGGGCCAGGGCTGGGCCCCTTGTTTGTGTCGTCTGCCCCTTGGGCTCTGCCCCAAATCGGGCGCCGAAGGTCACCTGACTGGTACCCTGGCTCCAGGCTCTGAAAACAATCGCTGCCTCCCCATATTTTTTCGTTCTCCATCTCTAAATCTGTGTTTGTTGTTCAGGGTTCGTAGATTGTTATGTATGTGATCGATTCACTTGTTTTTTTCGAGTCTTTTTTGCAAGAGGGATCCGTGGTAGAGTCCACCTAGTCCGCCATCTTGGCCCCACCTCTCCTATTGGCTAGAATTTTGTTGAGGATTTTTGTATCTAAGTTCATGAGGGATTTAGGTCTATAATTTTCTTTTTTTGTAGAGTCTTTACCTGATTTTGGTATCAGGGATATGGTGGCTTCATAGAATGAGTTCAGGATTATCCATCCTTCCCTATACTCTGAGATACCTGTAGTAGTAGTGGTGTTAACTCTTCTCTGAAAGTTTGGTAAAATTCTCCAGTGAAGACCTCAGGGCCAGTGCTTTTTGTTTGTTGGGAGGTTTTTAATTACATCTTTGATCTATTCTTTAGCTACAGGTTTAATTAGCTTTTCTACCTTTTTTTTTTTACCTTGGCTTGTGTTAGTTTAGGTAGGTAGTGCGCTTCTAGAAATTTGTCCATTTTCTTTAGGTTTCCAAAGTTGTTGGAACACTATTTTTCATAGTATTCTGTTATGATTCTTTTAATTTTGTTGAGTCTGTTGTGATTTCACCCATCTCATTTCTTATTTGGATTATTTGCTTCCTCTTCTGTTTTTCTTTTTTTCAGTTTGTCCAAGAGTTTATTGATTTTGCTGATCTTTTCAAAGAACCAGCTTTTTTTCTTGTTAATTCTTTCATTTGCTTTTCCATTCTCTATTTTATTTATTTCTGTTTTAATTTTTATTGTTTCCTTTCTTCTGGTGCCCAAGCTCTTCTTTTACTGCTCTCTTTCTATTTGTTTGAGTTGTGGGGTTAATGCTTTGATTTCAGCTGTTTCTTCTTTTTGGATGTGTGGATTTGTTGCTATGAGTTGACTTCTCAGCACTGCTTTTGCTGTGTCCCATAGTTTCTGGTAAGATGTCTTTTTATGCTCATTTGATTTTTTGAATTTCTTTATTCTGTCCTTGATTTCTTCTATAACCCAGTAGTTTTGAACAAGGTGTTAAGTTTAAATGTATTTGATTTTTTTTCCCTTTACTTTTTCTGTTATTGGTTTCTACTTTTATGGCTTTATGGTCAGATAAGATGCTTTGTACTATTTTGATTCTTTGGATTCTGTTAAAGCTTGCTTTGTGGCCTAATATGTACTTTATCCTGGGAATGTTCCTTGTGTGTTAGAAAAGAAAGTATACTTGGGTCTTGTTGGGTGGTGTGTTCTGTATATGTTTATGAAATCAAGTTGGTTGATTGTGGCATCTAGATCTTCTGTGTCTTTACTGAGCTTCTTTCTAGAAGATTCACTGAGACTGGTGTGTTGAAGCCTCCTACTACTATTGTGAAGCTGTCTATTCCTCTTTTCAGTGCTGTTAGAGTTTGTTTTATGTATTTTGGAGCCCCGTCATTGTGTGCATATTTATTTATTATGGTTATGTCCTTCTGATGTATTAACCCATTAATCATTAGGTAGTGTCCTTCCTTATCCTTTGTGATAGATTTTGCTTTAAAATCTATTTTGTCAGAGATTAAAATTGCCACTCCTACTCTTTTTTGATTTTTGTTAGCTTGATATATTTTTTCCATCCTCTAGTTTTAGTTTGTTGTGCCTTTGAGACTAAGGTGTGTCTCTTGTAGGCAGCATTTAGATGGCTTATACTTTTTTTTATTCATTCTGCCACTCTCTGTCTCTTTATTCTTGCATTTAGTCCACTTACATTCAGTGTAATTACTGATAGGTATGAATTAGTGCCGTTTTGTTGCTGTTTTTATTTGTTTTATGGTGTTGATAGTTTCTTTGTACCATTTAACTTTCTGTGCTGAGTTGTTTTTCTTTATGTATTTTCATTGTTATCGATTTTATATTTGCTGAGTGTTTATGTTTTTATTTTGATGTGTAGTTTTGTTAGTTTCCTTTGTGGTTACCTTAAAATTGACCTCTATTTTTCTAAGTTTAAACCAGTCTTTTATTTCTTAGTATCACCTTAACATCCTCCCCATATAAAATCTCTATGACGACACTATTTAGTCCCTCTTTTTTGTTTTAATGTTGTTATCGTTTACATATTGATGTCTCTGTTCTCCTATTTTCAGTGTTTTAGCTTTGAGTTGTTTTTGTGGCTTCCCTATCTGGGTTGGTATCTTGTTGTTCTGTCTTATGTCCCTGTCTTGGGTTGTTATTTGATGTTATTGATTCTCCAGCTTGAGGATTTCCTTTAGCATTTCTTGTAATTTTGGCTTGGTTTTTACAAATTCTCTTAACTTCTATTTATCTGGAAATGCCCTAATTTCACCTTCATGTTTGATAGACAGTTTTGCTGATGTATAATTTTTGGCTGGCAATTTTTTTCCTTCAAAGCTTTATATATGTCATCCCACTGCCTTTTCGCCTGTATGGTTTCTGCTGAGTAGTCCAAGCTTAATTTATTGACTCTCCTTTGTAGGTGACTTTTCATTTATCCCTAGCTACTCCTAAAATTCTGTCTTTATCTTTAGTTTTGGCAAGTCTGGTTATAGTATGTCTTAGTGACTTTTTTTGTGGGATATTCTGTGTGGGGTTCAGTGAGTTTCTTGGATAGATATCTTCTTGTCTTTCATAATATCATGGACTTTTTCTGCCAGCATATATTCAACAATTTTCTCTGTATTTTGTGTTAACCCATCCTGTTTTGGTACTCCAATCACTCATAGCTTATTCCTCCTGATAGACTCTCACATAATTTTTAGGCTTTCTTCATTTTTAAAAAATGTTATCTGATTTTTCCTCAAATATGTTAGTGTCAAGTGCTTTATCCTCCATCTTGCTAATTCTTACTTACAATGCCTCAGTTCTGCTCCTATGACTTTCTGTTGATTGTCTAATTCTGAAATTATATTGTTAATGTTTTGTATTTCTATTTGCTGTCTCTTAATGGATTCTAGCAACCTATTAAATTTGTCATTCTGCTCTTGTATATCTTTCCTAAATTCCTCTATTGCTTTGTCTGTGTGTTCCTTGGCTTGGTCTGTGATTTGCCTGATTTTCTTCCTGATCTGTTTAAGATCTCTTTATATTAATCTTTTGAATTCTACTTCTGGTAATTCTAAGACCATATCTTCCCCTTGGAGGTTTCCTGGTTCTTTGTTTTGATCACTTGCTGGAGCCATCAAGGTCTGTCTCTCTATGTGATTTGATATTGACTGTTGTCTCCGAGCCATCAATAACACATTATATTTACTGTATGTTTGCTTATTGTATCCTAGCTTCTTGATTTGTTTTGGTTTGTTATGTCCGAATAGGCTGGGCTTGTGATTATTGGTGCTTTGAAACTCTCATGTCCTGTCACCAGGTGGTTAGAGTTGCTGCTAGGCGTGTGATCCCACGAGTCTGTATATTTTTTGTGTGGATTCAGCACAAGTGACCAGTTCATCTGCCACTGAGTGTGAGGTGCAGGCTCTCACCTTCAGTCCTATATGGGCAGGGCTACATAGGGGCATTTGGAGAGGCACAGATATCTGGCTGCAGTAGGGGATTATGTGCTGAGCAAGGTAGGGGCTGATGGCTGCCCCTGAGTGCCTAGGTGGAAGGTGTATCTCTGCCTCTTAGAGCACATAGCTCAGTGGGTTTTGCAACCAGACTTTGGGCAACCAATGCTATTGGCTGTAAGGACTGGGAAGCACCACTTATTCTCGGACCCCTGTCATGGATGGCTGGTGGGATGAGTGGAGCTGCCAGTTCACAGGCACCTGATATGGGTGGTTGAGGACCCTGCTTAATGAGCAAGATGCCATAAAATGTCAGGAATCTGTCACTCCCACTTAGCTGTTGCAGTTGAAAATAAGCTTCAGATATATACTCAGGGCCTATGCTATAGAATGTGCCCATACAGGTCTAGGCGGGATGAAAGGCATTCAAAGTCCATGGACCCCTTATGTCTAAGCCTAGGCAAAGGGCAGCATCTACCCTTAGTTCACAGCTTAGGGGACATGGTGATTTATGAAAGCTACAATAGTTTTCGCACAGTTAACCCTGAGGTCCCAGCTTAGGGAGGCTGGCAGTTTCCTTTTTGTTTTCTTGTTTTGCTGTTCCCTCCCCAAAGCTGGGAGACTGGCTCAGGCCCAACAGGTCCCACTTCCAGCCTAGGAGACACAGCAACCTCTGAACACTGCCTGACTGGCATCTGAGCAGAGTGGGGAGGGTGTAGGTGAGGGGAAGACAGTCACTGTTAACAGACGTCCCAAAGGGGAAAGGGTTATTCTGATCCCACGCAGCAGGTTAGATGCTTGCATTTAACTTTTGCAGATCCAGCGCAGCCTCCCACTGGCTTCAGAGGCTTGTGCGGCCTCTCTGCCTCTAGGTTTCTCCTGATGTGGCAAAACATGTCCTGAGTGCTACTGCTTGCCTCAGCATGTGTGTGTCAAAGGTTCCAGCCTGTAGGGGGCCGGCTAAGTCAGGTCTGGCACTTCTTCGCTCTTTCTGAACTGTCTCTACCAAACCCTGCTGCTCAGTCTGACTCCTCAACTTTGTCTCTGATGTTCAGGGTTCCTAGATTGTTACATATAATCTATTCACTTTTTTTCAGGTCTTTGTTATAAGAAGGACTGCAGGAAGCACCTGTCTATTCTGCTGTCTTGGCCCCACCTCTACGAGGTCTTTCTTAAATGTAGCGTTCACATCTAAAAAACTTGAGATTAACTTCCATGGTTGCTTCCTAGAGTGGCTGTAAAGTAATAACAAAAGTGAACCAGAAAAAAGCAAAAACAAACCCATTCCCCTCAGATTGATTCTGACGCACGGCAACCCCATGTGTTAGAGTAGAACTACTCCATAGGATGTTATTGGCTGTGATTTTTTTACAAAAGCAGATTACTAGAACTTTCTTCCATGACACTGTTGTGTGGGTTCTAACTGCCAACCTTTACGTTAGTAGTTGAGTGCAAACAATTTTTGTTACTTGGCAACCTTATGAATTTGAAATCACTCTCACAGTAGAAAATGTAAATGATTATTAGTGACATGCGAAAAACACCCACAGAGAGCGTGCGAGAGGCAAAAACAAGGAAACTGTAGACCAGACTCATGTTGTATTTTTTCCTATTAAGACACTGGAGATCTATCTATTCTTTGGTAGGAAATGTTTGATTTTTATGAGTATTTTCTTTGGTTTTTCTGATTTTATCTTCAATAATAATGTCCCTTTTTATATATCCCTGAATGGGCAAATATATGGAAATTCAATATTTAGGGTGAATTTCAAAACACAACATCTCTAAAAAATATGAATCTGTTACCTGAGGTCACCCAACTAACATTAAAAAAAAAAAAATTAAGCAGCTATGAATTTAGTAAAATTAATTTGTCTAATCCAAATATAAATTTACACAGTTCTCTCTCTGAAGTTATAATTTAAAGAAGATTCAGAAGAAATTAAAGAACATTCAAAAACAAAAGGTCACTTGAATGATCCTCTAAGATGCAAATAGTGAATGCACACTTGTATTATTTCATGTCCCTGCAATGATCTCCAATGATTTCATTTCCTTTTATCAGCTTGTGTTTTAATGTGGAGGCAAAAGCATCGACTGGGAAGTAAGTAATAAATCATACAACAGCTGTCATTTATCTATTGGATCTATTGTCATTCATATTTAATGTAGCCCATACTCGACTTTTAAAGCTTTTTTTTTTTTTTTTAATAAAGGAGCTCATCATTCACCTTTTCAATGACATCCACGGAGTATATTTATGTTCAAAAGTTTTGCTGGATATTTTGTCTATGTGGTGTGAGCATACATTTGGATTGTTGAATGTGGAAGCTGCTGCAGTGGTGGGTGTGTTCATTCTGCTGCACAGCTCTAGAAGGGAGGGTGTCTCCATTAGACGGTGCTTCTACTCCTCACCAAGGACAAAACTATTTACAATTTCCAGCAAAATATCTGCTTAAAGCCAAAATATGCTACCCAGCAGACAGTTTTTCTTGGAACACAAAAAAACACCCTCCTACCTAAGAAGAATGGTTTAGGATAGGTGTTAGCCAGAGATGAGGCAGGGTATTTCACAAGGGAATCCTCATAGCCTCTCCTTACATTTTCAATTCTTTTAATTTTCTGATCTTTTCATACCACAAAACATTTACTAAAGTGCTTGAAGGTTTTCAAAAATTCCTAATTTTATCATTTCAAAGTTTAGGTTAGCATGTGTGATCAAACAGAAAGTATCGCTGCATTTGGCAATGAAGGGTTGTGGCTACTTAAGAACAGTTTAACTAAGAAAGTTCCATTTTGAAATGTAATTTTCTAACAGTGTGTAAGTTGGTTTTCTAAATATATGCCATGCTGATTTTTAGCTCCTGTCCTATGAATGTTCTGTGATAGGTTACAGTTAGCAAGAATCAAGGTCAGAAAACTAATGGTATTATTCTCATCAATTGTTTCTCTGGTTTGTAAATATAAATTGTCTCTGATTCTTAATTCAAAGAACTGAGGTAGAATTTAAAAGATTGTCGTTTATATTATGTTTATAGTTATGTTTCTTTACAGTTAGTTGTGTTTATAACATGATTTTTGGAGCTAGAACTATGCTCCATACTTGAGTCCCTGTCCTGGTAATATACCTGATACCATGCTTTCTTTGAAACAGGAACCCTGAAAGTGCGCCTTGCAGGGATCTGAAATCCAGGATCCTGTCTGAACTCAGACCTCCTTGTCACCAGTACTTAAAATGCTGGCTTACATGGCTTCTGCCTATAAGCCTGCAGTGCTATCAGCTATGGATCGAATTGTGTCTCTCCAAAACTTTTGTTGGAAGCCTAATCCCTATACCTGTGAATGGAAACCTTGGTGGCATAGTGGCTAAGAGCTACGGTGGCTGCCCCCTATGGGGCAGTTCTACTCTGTTCGATAGGGTCCATATGAGTTGGAATCTTCAGACGGCAACGGGTTATACCTGTGAATGCAATTCCAATTGAGAATAGACTTTTCTTTGTTATGTTAATTAATCCATATCAGTGTAAGTTGTTCCTTAAACCAAATGACTTCTGAGATATAAAAAGAATAGATTAGACATAGAGAGAAGCAAACAGACAAAAGGGGAAGGTAGACGCTGTCTGCTGGAAAATGACACAGGGATCTATATCTAAAAGTCCAGGAACTCCAAGGATCACAAGCTACTAGAAGCTGAAATAGGAACCCTGGTAGCACAAAGGATAAGTGCTCGGCTGCTAATCAACATGTTAGTGGTTTGACCCTACCAGGTGCTCTGCAGGAGAAAAGGCTGGGTGATCTGCCCCACTGGATCGCTCTGAGTTGGACTAGACTCCAGGGCACACAACAATAGAAGTTGAAATAGACAAAGAAGGAACTCCCTCTAGAGTCACATGCTGAATTTGGACTTCTAGCCTACTGAATTGTGAGAAAATACATTTCTGTTCTTTAGAACACCTATTTGTGGTATTTCTGTTACAGCAGCACTAGGAAACTAAGATAATGACCATTGTCTGACATGAACTTTCTGGACTGTGCTTGATCTCTCTGAATGGAAGTTTTCCTATTGTTTCTTCTTGGGGCTGCCCCATCAGACAAATCCTTTTATTCTTCACTCATTGTTGTTGTTAGATGCCATTGAGTCGGTTCCAACTCATAGCAACCCTATGTACAACAGAACAAACACTGCCTAGTTCTGCATCATCCTCACAATCATTGCTATGCTTCAGCCCATTGTTGCAGTCATGTGTCAATCCATCTTGTTGAGGGTCTTCCTCTTTTTCCGTGACTGCCTAATTTACACACCATAATATCCTTCTCCAGGGATTGATCCCTTCTGATAACACGTCCAAAGTGTATGAGATGTAGTCTTTTCATCCATGCTTCTAAGGAGCATTCTGGTCGTACTTTTTCAAGACAAATTTGTTCATTCTTTTGGTAGTCCATGGCATATTCAATATAAGACTAGTATGATACCTTTAAATTTTCATTTTTTTACAGCTTTATTGAAGTATAATTAACATTTGTTTATCTACAAATATTTAAAGTGTGAAACATTTATCACAATCAAGATTATGAGCAAGTTTGTCACCACCAGAAGTTTTTCATGCCCCTTGTCATCCCTCCCAACAAAACCTCACTGTCCCACTTCCTTTCCTACCCTCAGACAACAAATAATCTCCTAGCCTCCTAGCTTGGTTAAAGATTTGTCTTCATTTTCCATAATGGAATTAAACAGCATGTGTTTTTTTTTTGGGGGGGTAGCTGCTTTCATTCAGTACAATTACTCTGAGATTCATCTATTTTGTTTTATGCATCATTCATTACATTTCATTTCTGATTTGTACTCCATCTTATCAATATACAGTTCATTGATGCATTAGCCTGCTGATGGGTATCTAAGTTGTTTACAGGTTTGGCTATCACAAATAAAGTTGCTGTATATATTCACAGATTTAAATGTAAGAGCTAAAATTATAAAAGCTCTAAAAGAAAACATAGGTGAAAATTAGCAACTTTTGGTTTGGCAAATATTACTTAATAATGAAAAAAGATCAAGAACTACAAAAAAAAATGAATGAACTATACTTATCAAAACTAAAAACTTTTGCTTTTTAGAAGACACTGTTAAGAAAGTGAAAAAAACATACTACTGACTTGGAAAAATTGTGTGCAAGAACACATATTCAAGAGAGGATTGTATTGAGAATATATAAAGAACTCTTGCAATGCCAGAAAAAGAAGACAATTTTTTTTTTTTTTTAAATAGACCCATCTTCAAAGAAGATATGCTGATGATCAGTAAACCTACATAAAAAATGCTCAAAATTTTTGGTCTTTATGGAAATACAAGTTAAATCCACAATAGGAGGTCATTAAAAAGACCTACACACAGGGAATCAAGATGGCAGAATAGACAGATGCTTCCTGCAAGCCCTCTTTACGACAAAGACCCAAAAAAAACAAGTGAAATGAGTATATTTATGACAAGCTAGGAGCCCTGAGCATCAAAGGCAAGTTTAGAAAACAAACAGAGGGACAGGGAAAGGAAGAAATGATGCAGAAGCAAGAGGAGTTCTTGGACCTGAATTGCGAGGAGCCCTCAGGCACCATTCCTGGAGCCATGGAGGCAGGCTGGTACAAGCATTTAGCCTCAGTTTCCTCAGGGAGAAACAGCCAGCCACACAGCCTACTCACACCTCTGGAACCAGAGAAGAATGATGTATTTGGCAAAAGCTAAGTACTTGGGTATATTTTACCACGTCCAACCACCCCAAGCCGGCTTCAGTGGCTGAATTCCCTGCACCTGGGATAGGCACTGTTGAGCAGCTACAGCCATCCTTACAGCCTTGGAGAAGGAAAAAATTTTCAATTGGGGGAAGAGATATTTTGCCAGCTTCACTAACTTGGGGATCTCAGGACAGAAGTGGCTCCTGTCCAGGCATAAAATGTCCATGGACTTTCAGCACCTTTCTGCCCTGCATGGACTTGTGCGGGCCTATTTTAGAAGAATAGACCCTTATTGGCAGACTCCAATCATTCCAGCTGTGCAGTAGGGAGGTGGGTGTTTGATGTTTGACATTGCTTTGCCTATTAAACAGGGTTCCTCACCTTCTCACACCGGGGGCCTAAGGACCAGTAGCTCCACTCAGGTCACCTGGCCACCCATGATAGAGGTCCAAGGATAACTGGTACCTCCCAGTCCTTACAACCAAAAGCATTGGTTGAACATGCTCCATTTCAGAACCCACCCACCTGCACGCTCTAGGGAACAGGGATGAACTTTCCTCAGAGACACTCAGGGGTCAGTTCTCAGCCCCTGCCTTGTTCAGAGAGTGACCCCCTGCTGCAATCAGATGCCGGTACCTACACCAATCACCCTTGCCCCTCTAGGACTGTAGGACAAAGCCTGTACCACACACTTGATGATCAGTTACCTCGAAACCTGAGCTGAATTCATACAAGAAAACGGAGTGGACTCCTAGAATGATATACTTGATAACAGCTTTAGCCATCTGGGAACAGGGCGTCAGAGCTCCAAAGGTGAAAATAATCAAGCTAGCTCACTCAAGCAATGCTTTTGGGCATATCAAAACAAAACAAAGCAACAAACTATGACACAGTAAGCAAGTATGAACTAATACAATAACTTATAGATGGCTCGGAGACAACAACCAATATCAAGTCACATAAAGAAACAGACCATGATCACCTCAACAAGTGCTCAAAACAAAGAATCCAGAGATCTTCCAGATGAAAGTGCATTCCTGGAATTACCAGATACAGAATACAAAAGATTAATATACAGAACCCTTAAAGACATCAGGAAGGAAATGAGGCAATACACAGAACAAGCCAAGGAACACACAGATAAAGCAGTTGAAGAAATTAGAAGATTATTCCAGAATATAATGAAAAATTTAATAGCTGGAAAAATCCATAGACAGACAGCAATCAGAAATTCAGAAGATTAACAATAAATTTACAGAAGTAGGCAACTCAATAGAAAGTCAGAGGAGCAGAACTGAGCAAGTAGAAGCCAGAATTTCTGAACTTGGAGCCAAATAACTTGGCACTAATATATTTCAAGAAAAATCAAGTAAAAGAATTAAAAAAAAATGAAGGAAACTTAAGAATCATGTGCGACTCTATCAAGAGAAATAACCTACGAGTGATTGAAGTACCAGAGCAGGGAGAGATACAGAAAATACAGAGAGAATTGTTGAGGACTCGTTGGCAGAAAACGTCCCTGATATCGTGAAAGATGAGAAGATAACTATCCAAGGTGCTCATTGAAATCCACATAAGGTAGATGTTAAAAGAAAGTCACCAAGACATATTATAATCAAACTTGCCAAAACCAAAGATAAAGAGAATTTTGAGAGCAGCAAGGGATAAATGAAAAGTCACGTACAAAGGACAGCCAATAAGAATAAGCTTGGACTACTTGGAAGAAACCATGTAGGCCAGAAGGCAATGGGATGACTTATTTAAAAAATTGAGGGAAAAAAATTGCCTGCCAAGAATCATATATCCAGCAAAACTGTCTCTTAAACAAGAAGGTGAAATTAGGACATTTCCAGATAAACACAAGTTTAGGGAATTCGTAAAAACCAAACCAAAACTATAAGAAATAATAAAGGGAGTTTTTTGGTTAGAAAATCAATAATATCAAGTATCAACCTAAGACTAGAACACTGGCCAGAATAATCAGAAGTCAACCCACACAGGGTAATCAAAAAAACAAAGCAAGATTTAAAAAAAAAAAAAAAAAAAACTCATAACAGAGTAACCGATGTTATTATATAAAAGAAGACAATATTAAAACAATACAGAGAGACTGAGAAAAGTAATCATAGATCTTCCATATGGAGAGGATGATACGGCGATAAAAAGAAATAAAAGTTTGGGTTCAATTTAGAAAAATATGGGTAAATAATAAGGTAACCACAAAGGAGACAAACTAGCCTACTCATCAAAATAAAATACAAGAAAAAAATAGAGACTCAACAGAAACAAAATCAACAACAACGAATATGAGGAAAGGACAATATATAACCTACTGAGCACATAAAACTAAGTGGGAAAAAGAAACTGTCAACAACACAAAAAAAGACATTAAAATGATAGCACTAAATTCATACCTATACATAATTATGCTGAGTGTAAATGGACTAAATGCACCAATAAAGAGACAGAGAGTGGCAGAATGGATTAAAAAACAAGATCCGTCTATATGCTGCCTACAAGAGACACACCTTAGACTTAGAGACACAAACAAACTAAAACTCAAAGGATGGAAAAAAATATATCAAGCAAACAACAATCAAAAAAAAAGCAGGAGTGGCAATATTAATTTCTGACAAAATAGACTTTAAAGTTAAATCCATCATAAAGGATAAGTAAGGGCACCATATATGATTAAAGGGACAGTATACCAAGAAGATGTAACCATAATAAATATTTATGCACCCAACGACAGGGCTGCAAGATGCATAAGACAAACACTATCAGCATTGAAAAATGAGACAGATGGCTCCGCAATAATAGTAGGAGACTTCGACACACAAATTGCAGTGAAGGACAGGACATCCAGAAAGAAGCTCAATAAATAAATGTAAGATCTAAATGCCACAATCAACCAGCTTGACCTTACAGACATACACAGAACACACAACTCAATAGCAATCAAGTATACTTTCTTTTCTCGTGCACTTGGAATGTTCTCTAGAATAGACCACATATTAGGTCATAAACCAAGCCTTAGCAGAATCCAAAACACTGAAATATTACAAAGCATTTTCTCTGACCATAAAGCCATAAGGGTGGAAATCAATAACAAAAAAAGCAGGGAAAAGAAATCAAACACTTGGAAACTGAACAATATCCTGCTCAAAAAAGACTGGATTGTAGAAGACATTAAGAATGAAATAAAGAAATTCATAGAAACCAATGAGATTGAAAACACTTCCTGTCAGAGCCTTTGGGACACAGCAAAAGCAGTGCTCAGAGGTCAATTTATACCAATAAATGCACACATACAAAAAGAAGAAAGGGCCCATATCAAAGGATCATCCCTACAACTTGAACAAATAGAAAGAGAGCAACAAAAGAAACGCTTAAGCACCAGAACAAAACAAATAATAAGAATTAGAGCAGAACTAAATGAAATAGAAAACAGAAAAACAATTGAAAGAATTAACAAGAGCAAAAGCTGGTTCTTTTAAAAAAATGCACAAAATTGATAAACCAACAGACCCAACTGAATTTAAAAGAATCATGTCAGATTACTATGAAAAACTGTACTTTAACAAATTTGAAAGCCTAGAATAAATGGATGAATTCCTAGAAACACTCTACCTACCTAAACTAACACAGAGAGAGAACAACTAAACAGACCCATAACAAAAGAAGAGATTGAAAAGGCAATAAAAAAAAAAAAAACTCCCAACAAAGAAAATCCATGGCCTGGGCAGCTTCACTGCAGAGCTCTACCAAACTTTCAGAGAAGAGTTAACACCACTACTACTATAGGTATTTCAGAGCATAGAAAAGGATGGAATACTACCATACTCATTCTATGAAGCCAACATACTCCTGATACCGAAACCAGGTAAAGACACCACAAAAAAGGAAAATTACAGGCCTATATCCCTCATGAACTTAGACGTAAAAATTCTCAACAAAATTCTACCAATAGAATTCAATAACATATCAAAAAAATAATCCACCACGACCAAGTGGGATTCATACCAAGTATGCAGGGTTGCTTCAACACTAGAAAAACAATTAATGTAATTCATCACAAGAATAAAACTAAAGACAAGAACCACATGATTTTATCAATTGATGCAGAAAAGGCATTTGACAAAGTTCAACACCCATTCATGGAAAAAACTCTCAGCAAAACAGGAATAGAAGGAAAATTCCTCAACATAATAAAGGGATTTATACAAAGCCAATAGTCAACATCATCCTAAATGGAGAGAGCCCGAAAGCATTCCCCTTGACATTGGGAACCAGACAAGGATGCCCTTTATCACTGTTCTTTTTCAGCATTGTGCTGGAGGTCCTAGCCAGAGCAATTAGGCTAGATAAAGAAATAAAGGGCATCCAGATTGGCAAAAAAAAAAAAAGTATTCCTATTTGTAGACGACATGATCTTATACACAGGAAACCCTAAAGAATCCTCCAGAAAACTACTGAAACTAATAGATGAGTTTAGCAGAGTATTGGGATACAACACAAACATACAAAAATCAGTTGGATTCCTCTACACCAACAAAAAGAACATCGAAGAGGAAATCACCAAATCAATGCCATTTACAGTAGTCCCCAAGAAGATAAAATACATAGGAATAAATCTTACCAGAGATGTAAAAGACTTATACAAAGAAAACTACAATACACTTCTGCAAGAAACCAAAAGAGACCTACATAAGTGGAAAAACATACCTTGCTCATGAATAGGAAGACTTAACAGTATAAAAATATCTATTCTACCAAAAGCAATCTATACATTTAATGCAATTCCAATCCAAATACCAACGACACTCTTTATTGAGTTGGAGAAACAAATCACCAAGTTCATATGGCAGGGCAAGAGGCCCCAGATAAGCAAAGCATTACTGAAAAAGAAGAACAAAGTGGGAGGCCTCACTCAACCTGATTTTAGAACCTATTATACTGCCACAGTCGTCAAAACAGCCTGGTACGGGTACAACAACAGATACATAGGCCAATGGAACAGAATTGAGAATCCAAACATAAATCCATCCACATATGAGCAGCTGATATTTGACAAAGGCCCCAAAACAGTTAAATGGGGGAAAAGACAGTCTTTTTTAACAAATGATGCTGGCGTAACTGGATATCCATCTGCAAAAAAATGAAGCAAGACCCATACCTCACTCCATGCACAAAAAAGAGCTCAAAATGGATCAAAGACCTAAATATAGTATCTAAAATGATAAAGGTCTTGGAAGAAAAAATAGGGACATTAGGAGCCCTAATACATGGCATAAGCAGTATATAAAACATTACTAACAATGCAAAAGAAAAAGTAGATAACTGGGTAAAAAAAAAAATTTTTTTTTTTTTTTTTGGGAGCTCCTAAAAATCAAACACCTATGCTCATCCAAAGACTTCAACAAAAGAGTAAAAATATTACCTACAGACTGGGAAAAAGTTTTTGCTATGATATTTCTGACCACCACCTGATTTCTAAAATCTATATGTTTTTGCAAAAACTCGACTTCAAAAAGACGACCCAGTTAAAAAATGGGCAATATATATGAACAGACACTTCACTAAAGAAGACATTCGGGTAGCTAACAGATACGTGAGGAAATGCTGACGATTATCAGCCATCAGAGAAATGCAAATCAACCTATAGTGAGATTTCATCTCACTCCAACAAGGTTGGCATTAATTCAAAAAACACAAAACAACAAATGTTGGAGAGGCTGTGGAGATGTTGGAACACTCATACACTGCTGGTGGGAATCTAAAATGGTACAACCACTTTGGAAATCTATTTGACGCTTCCTTAAGAAGCTAGAAATAGAACTAACATACCACCCGGCAACTCCACTCCTTGGAAAATATCCTAGAGATATAAGAGCCTTTACACAAAAAAATATATGCATACCTATGCTCACTGCAGCACTGTTTTCAATAGCAAAAAGAAGGAAGCAATCAAGGTGCCCATCAATGGATGAATGGATACATAAATTATGATATATTCACACAATGGAATACTACGCATCAATAAAGAACAGTAATCTGTGAAACATTTCATAACATGGAGGAATCTGGAAGGCCTTATGCTAAGTGAAATTAAAACCACATTAGTCAGTTGCAAAAGGACAAATATTATATAAGACCACTCAAGAAATAGTTTAAACAGAGAAGAAAATGTTCTTTGATGGTTACGAGAGGGGGGAGGGAGGTAGGCTGGGAGAAGTATATTCACTAATTAGATAGTTGATAAGAACTACTTTAGTTGAAGGGAAAGAGAACACACAATACAGGAAAGGTCAGGACAACCGGACTAAACCAAAAGCAACAAAGTTTCTAGAATAAACTAAATGTTTCAAAGGCCAGCGTAGCAGGGGCGGGAGTTTGGAGACCATGGTCAGGGAACATCTAATTCAATTGACATAATAAAATCTATTAAGAAAGCATTCTGCATCCCACTTTGGAGAGAGGCATCTGGGGTCTTAAAAGCTAGCAAGCAGCCATCTAAGATGCATCAATGAGTCTCAACCCACCTGGATCAAAGGAGAATGAAGAACACCAAGGACACAAGGTAATTACGAGCCCAAGAGACAGAAAGGGCCACATAAACCAGAGACTACATCAGCCTGAGACCAGAAGAACTAGATGGTGTCCGGCCACAACCGATGACTGCCCTGACAGGGAACACAACAGAGAACCTCTAAGAGAGCGGGAGAGCAGTGGGATGTAGACCCCAAATTCTCGTAAAAAGACCAGACTTAATTGTCTGACCGAGACTAGAAGGACCCTGGTGGTCATGGCCCCCAGACCTTCTTTTGGCCCAGGACAGGAACCATTCTCAAAGCCAACTCTTCAGACAGGAATTGGACTGGACAGTGGTTTGGAGAGGGATGCTGGTGAGGAGTGAGCTTCTTAGATCAGGTGGACACTTGAGACTATGTTGGCATCTCCTCCCTGGAGGGGAGATGAGAAGGTAGAGTGGATTAGAAGCTGGTGAAATGGACATGAAAATAGAGAGCGAAGGGAGAGAGCAATTGGGAGTATGTAGCAAGGAGTATATAAGTTTTTGTGTGATAGACTGACTTGATTTGTAAACTTTCACTTATAGCACAATAAAAATTAAAAATAAGAGATCATATCACCTGTAAAAAAAAAAAAAAAAGATCTACACAAAATAAAAGGTCATTGAAAAGAAAGAAAAGACCAAATGGATATCAGAAGAGACTCTGAAACTTGCTCTTGAACATTGAGTAGGTAAAGCAAACAGAAGAAATGAAGTAAAAGATCTGAACAGAAGATTTCAAAGGCTGGCTTAAGAAGACAAAGTAAAGTATTATAATGACATGAGCAAAGACCTGTAGTTAGAAAACCAAAGGAGAAAAACATACTTGTCATTTTTCAAGATGAAAGAACTGAATAAAAAGTTGAAGCCTCTAGTTGCAATACTGAAGGACCCTATGGGCAAAATTTTGAATGACACAGGAAGCAACAAAAGAAGATGAAAGGAATAAGTGGAATCACTGTTCCAGAAAGAATTGGTAGATGTTCAACCATTTCAGGAGGTAGCATATGATCAAGACCCTATGTTACTGAAGGAAGAAGTCCGAGCTACCCTGAAAGAAGAGGCAAAAAACAAGGTTCCAGGTATTGACAGAATAACATTCGAGATGTTTCAACTAAAAGATGCTAGGCTGCAGGTGATCACTCATCTATGTCAAGAAATTTGGAGGACAGCTTCCTGGCCATCTTTTCCAGAGATCCATATTTGTGTCCTATCCAAAGAAAGACGATCCAACAGAATGTGGAAATTATCAAACGAATCGTAAATATCACACACAAGTAAAATTTTGCTGAAGATCATTCAAAAGGAGTTGTAGCACATTGACAGGGAACTACCAGAAGTTCAAGCCGGATTCAAAAGAAGACATGAAATGCTGACATATAACTGCTGATGTCAGATGGATCTTGCCTGAAAGCAGAGAATACCAGAAAGATGTTTACCTGTGCTTTATTGACTATGCAAAGACATTCGACAGTGTGGATCATAACAAATTACGAATAACATTGCCAAGGAAGGGAATTCCAGAACTCATAATTGTGCTCAAAGGGGCCTGTACATAGAGCAAGAGGCAATCGTTTGGACAGAGCAAGTATACTGTGTGGTTTAGAGTCAGGAATGGTGTGTGTCAGGGTTGTATCCTTTCACCATACTTATTCAGCCTCACTGCTGAGCAAATAATCTGAGAAGCTGGACTATATGAAGAAGATGGTGGCACCAGGATTGGAGGAAGACTAATTAACAGCCTTCATTATGCAGATGACACAACCTTGTTTGCTGAAAGTGAAGAGGACTTGAAGAACTTACTGATGATGTAGATCAAAGAATATGACCTTCAGTGTGGGTTATAACTCAACATAAAAAAAAAAAAACAACAAACCTCACACCTGGAAAAATAAGCAACATCATGATAAAAGGAGAAAAGATTGAAGTTGTCAAAGATTTCATTTCATTTGGACTCACAATCGGTGCCAATGGAAGCAGCAGTCAAGACATCCAAAGACATTGCGTTGGGCAAAATCTGCTGCAAAAGGCCTTTTTCAAGTGTTGGAAAGCAAAGATAATTCTTTGAGGACTAAGGTGTGCCTAACCCAAGCCATGATATTTTCATTCACTTCATATGCATGCAAAAGCTGGACAATGAATAAGGAAGACCTCAGAAGAACTCATGCCTTTGAATTATGGTGTTAACAAAGAATATTGAATATACCGTGGACTGCCAGAAGAGTAGGTCTATCTTGGATGAAGTACAACCAGAATGTTTCTTAGAAGAGACAATGGAGAGACTTCGTCTCACGTAACTTGGCCATGTTATTCGGAGAAGGACATCATGTTGGTAAAGCAGCAAAAAACACGGTAGAGGGTCAGCAAAAAAGAGGAGAGTCCTCAAAAAGATGGATTGACAGAGTGACTGCAATGATAAGCTCAAACATAGCAACCATTGTGAGGATGGCTTAGGACCAGGCAGTGTTTTGTTCTGTTGTGCATTGTATTGCTATGAATAAGAACTGACTCGATGGCACCTAACAAAAAATTTAATAAAGATTATATAAAATGTACAAATGTTTCAAATCCCTTCACTTTCTTTTAGTCATTCATGTTTCAAATTAATCAGGTAATTCACACCTCAATTGGCAGCTACGAAATAAACTGCTCCGAAAATATGAAAACTTTGCTATTTCTCACCCTGCATTTCTGGCAAATAAATAATTGATGCTTAAAAGAAATGTTATCTGTGCTCTTCTTTCGAAAGTACAAAGTCCTCGAAGTCTTTTCTACTTTGTTCTTAATTCTTTGCATCATAGATCAAGTCACTTACATTTGAAGGAAGGCACTATTAATATTTCCTTTTTATCTTATAATGCTTACAAAGCAGATCAAAAGATTTCCCCATATCTGCAACTTAGATGTAGATATACAATGTCCTCTAAAGATGTACTTCTAACAACCTGATGCTTTAAAAATTATTCAAAGGACTGTCAGCCAAAGCCTTGTCCTAAATCACCTGGCTAATCAGCTGATGACATCAGTGCAGGTCAATGAAAAGAGGCATAAAAATTAGATCCTTGATGTTTAAAATTCAGCAGAGCAGGAATAAGGACATCTCCTCACTCTACCACGTTCTCATCCATTTCTTAAAAGAAAAAAAAAAAAACTAAGCAAAAATCAGACATTTAGGGAAATCATTTACAGCATAACTTAAATTCTTCATTAACAAAAAACATGCCTAGACATATAAAACTATACCTCAGGTAGACAGAGGTCAAAATTGTCAGGAAGGTCAATTTTCAAATTCTTGGATGTCATAATGTTTCTTACCCCCTTCTCAGGACACTCAGGTTGCATTAACTATAGCGATTATACCTTACACTGTCTCCCCTGACTGAAAAAAAAAAAAAAATTAATTTTTCTGAGTTTCAGTACTCCTGATATAAAATGAATATATATATATATAAACAAGTATAGGTAAACTGAGAAGGATTTTCTTCACCTGAATACTATATGAGAGCCAATAAAGCCTGGCATCATTAGCGCTGTTTCTTTATAAGAGCTACCTTCATTTTTTTTTTTTCAGTTACTTCCATGGAACGTTCTTTGTTAGCATTTAGTGTTTCCCATTTGGCTGAAATAATCTATCTAGGATTGACAGGATTTAAAGAATTTCAAATTGTTTTCAGAGCTCACTTTCAAACTGCAGTATATGAAGCATGTAAAACACTTGTTTCAGTGAGAACATGACTCTTGCATTTAGTATTTACACAATATGAAATAAATCATGTCAAAATTAATAAGGTCTAATTCTATTAATGTCAGAGAAGATTAACATAGATTCCTTCTTCTAAGCAGACTTACCCTGTGCTCTTTGAATTATTCTTGACAGTGTTAAAATTAGGCTAGGCCTACAAATAAAAGAGACTAGCAAAGAAATTGAAGCAATAAATTAAGACATTGTATAAATAAAGGTATCTGCAGTAGAAGAAGTAGGATTTGACTGAAAATCCTTAGTAGATTCATCATCAAAAACACAATTATTAACGTAATCTCCTGATGATTCTAGTTGCTTTCTGAATTAAGTTTCCTTGTTTGTTTTGTGTGTTTTACATTAAATGTAATTGTTATACCTGGGAGGTGAAAATGTTAATAATTAAGAGAGACTATACCAAAGTAAGCGAGTATAATTTAATAATGTAGTAAAAAAGGTTGTGCTTGTCAGGTTGATTAGCTTGATCTGAGGCAGCTAAAATGCATGTCTTAACCTCATGGGTTTTATACAATTAGAGAAAAAAATGGATGGTTGGCTTAACTTGAATGATTCGTTTTATTTCCTCACTTGTTTCCTTTGTTTCTTTGAACAAATCAAGACTCAAGGGGATCTGTTATTCTAGCAAGAAGGAAAAATAAGATGTCTGTTTAACCTTTCAGTGAACTTTCTGGCCGTGGAAAAGATTTTCATACAAAAAAACAAAAAAAGATGTGATTTTAAAATATGGTTAACATTCCAACTGGTAATAAATCATATTAATTCTTATTTTATTAAGAAAAATATAGATCAAGTTGGGAGGACTGAAAAACAAAGAGAAGAGGTAAAGTTATCGGAAATAATGCAAAACAATATATAAACTTCCGACACCATATTCTTAATGGGAAATGTACTGACCAAGGGTAGTATGACGGATAATGCACTATCTTAAGCTTAGTGCTTATGGTTTTTATTTCAATTCTCTCCTGTATTTTTTATAGAATTTGTTATAACCCAATTTTTTTTAAAGGATAAAATTTAGCCAACTCAAAGAACAAAATGTAGCTTTGACAATAACATGTAAATGTCAGGCATTTAATTTTCCCTAAAAAACATGTTTTGAAAACTATGGGTTAATACATGGCTTCAGAAATTCAACTGAAAAGAGAAAATAGTAAATGTATAGATAATTATTTCAAGATGTATGACGAAATTGCCTGTAGCTTATTGCAGACTCTTGATGTATCCATGGTATTAATTAATTAACTGAAAAATAACCAATGTGACCTCTCTTTGAATCACTTGAAACTGGAAACTCTATAACAGAAAATCAAAGAACATATAAGAGGTGTGTTAGCTTGGCTCTACTTTAGCTTTAGACCACCAGTGGCTGTTAAGTCAACTCTTACTGTGGCAACCCCACGTACGTCCAAATAGAAACCTGGTCCACAGGGTTTTCAGTTCTTTTTTTTTTTTTTTCGGAAGCAGATCACCACGGCTTTCTTCCAGGGTACCTCTGGGTGTACTTTCACCTTCAGTCTTTCCATTAGTGGCTGAGTGTGTTAACATTTGCACCTTAGACTAGACTACGTTAAAAACTGTTCCAATATTTACAGGACCTATTGAAAAAGTCTAACATCTTGCCCAGGTTGGGTTATTAGAATGCTGTGTTTCTATAGTTCTACATTTTGATTTCACCCCCAAAACCTACAAAGGAAATACTAATATGTGTGAATTTTTAAAAATTATCTATTCTTATAAACTTTAAAGCCTACTTGAGAACAGAAATATTTCCATCAGCTCTACTTACTTAGATTTACCTTTGCTACTCTCAGTTTAAAATTTCTTGACATATTTCAGGAATTTACTAAGTGTAGATGTGGAAATTGTAGCTTAACAATCTAACCTGTGTCCTCGCCTGGATTCATATATAGCTAATCCTGTCTAAGGCAAAAGGCACAGTGGCATCAGAAGGTAATTTTTCAATTTTCTATGACGTCTCTCGGAAGGGACCTCATTCTAAAGAAACCAAAACCAAACTCACTGCCTTCAAGTTGATTCCTATTCATGGCAACCCTATGTGCTTCAAAGTGGAACTGTGAGCCACAGGGTTTTCTTGGCTGTGATCTTACAGAAACAGATTGCCAGGTCTTTCTTCTATGATTCTTTTGGGTGGATTCGAACTTCCAACCTTTCAGTTAGTAGCCAAGAGGAATATGCTAAAGAAAGAGAGCGCTAAAGATACAGCGCATTAGAATCGGAATTTTAAGGTCTACTAATCGTATTGCCCTTTGGCCCCCAAATCATGGACTCTGTTCTGAATATTACATGAAAGAGCTATTGGCAAATCGGCAGAGCAGGAGAGTAGGATGTGTTTGGCTCCCTGGGGTGAAAATACACGCGTAGAATCTAGGGCACACATTAAATACCCTTGAAGGACTCGATAATACTTTGTGGAAAAATTAAGGGGAAGCTGCAAAGTTAGTTGGGTTAAAGCCAGAGAGATATTCACAGAGTAGTGACGCTGGGAAAATGCAGGTTATATTAAATTTTGGCGATACATTTACTGTAAGCACACTACTAATTCAAGAACTACAAGTGATATGAAAGGTATACGGAGCATCACCACTGCTCTCACTAAATTTACAATCTGATATCATAGTTAATATTTATAATATAAAAATTTGTTAATAATGAAAATTAGTAAAAAGATTAAAATAATCCAATGCTACGTTTAGGTACATAGAACAGTTTAGGTAGTGAATTTCAATGTTAAGGAACTTTGGATATTATTAGAATTAGAATACAGAGATAGAAAGTGAACACCAGAAAGCCCCTCTGAACATGCACTTAATTACAATAAAGTAACAAACGCTCCCTAAATTCACTGATGTTTATATAAAATGATGCTGCACACATTGTTACCTGTAATAGGGAAAGTTTGGAAATAATCTAAATTTTCAATAACAGAGAAAGAGTATAAAATAATATTTTATGCACATTATGCCATTACCTAGTAATTTAAAATTGTTTTCTAGAAGTATACTGACAGGAGTTAAGGTCTTTGTTAATTAAGCTTTGACAATCTTATAGAATTTGGTAAGAGGAACTGGACAACCCTAAAGGAAACAAGAGTTTTTTTTTAATACGTCTAAAGACATAGAATCCTCTTCTTTCTCATAACTTATCATAAAATTTATATTTTTCAATGTAATAACCTCTTGAGACTTGTAGAGGGTCCTGAAACTCCTTGAATGAACAAATATGACCTCATTTTATTCTTTTCATTTTGTCTTGCAGTACCTGAAAGATCATGAAGATACCCCCTTTTAGTAAGAAGAACATTATTTGTAGCCAACTATGAATATGCTCTTAACTCCTCCAGAGAGCAAGGCAAGGCATTGTTTTTCTCTCCCCTCTAGGTAGCTTTGGGCCTACTTGGAATAGGACTCAAATTTTTCTCTACTCTTCTTCTTCCCTTGTGACAATTTTGTTCATGTGTATCAAATATTTATTCCTTGCCCCTTCTACTCAGGCAGAGTGTACTTCTCCAAACAATCATTGGCTTTGTCCAGGGCACAACAGCGCTTTCTGTGATCCTGTGTGTCATGGCTTGGCTCTTGTGCCCTGGTGGCAGGACATGGACATACCCAAGTGGCTACTTCTTCAGCCAGGTGCATGACGAACACCCAAGGGGCAGGCCTGAGTAGAACGCACAGCTGGAGCCAAGTCCAGAGCTGCCCAGCCAAGCACAGTCTAGATCAGCTCAATAGCAGCTAGCCTGCATACCAATAAGTATGAGAATATACACTTAATTGTTGTAAGTTCATTTGGCAGGTTTTTAAAAATAGCATTAAGACATTAGCTGATTAATAAAGCCTGTCTTCTTCCTTTTCTTCACCTAGGTCCAGTCTGGGCTTTATCATAAAGAAAGAAAAACAAACCAATAACAAAAAAAAGTTCTGGCCTGAATTAAGGTAAAAAGAAACTCAGAAACCCAGTGCCGTGGAGTTGATTCCAACTCCTAGCGACCCTATAGGACAGAGTACAACTGCCCCACAGATTTTCCAAGGTAAAAAGAGTAGTGGGCAAAACACTTCATTATGCCATTCACTGTGCTTTGTGGAAATCTTTGAGCTTATGCAAAGGTGAATGTGGCATGTTACTGAATAGATAGATGCCGAGGTACTTCTGTGCTTGGCATTAAAAATTGCCAAGTTAGGGCTGTCTTTATTAGGTAAACCCACATTGTTTTGGTTCTGTAATGATAACTGGCTACATTTCCTAATACCCTCTACTAAACACTCTTTCTAGTTCTTTTATTTTGGATGCAGAGGTCTCATGCACCTGGAAAACTCCATCCTGTCCTGCAGTATGCCTTTAGACACCATCCCGTCCTGGATAAACTGCCATGTCATACAAGAAATCTGAGTCATCTGGAGGAATGCCTCTGGAGGGGACTTGCTGCCTTCTGGAGCTGTAGAGGAGTCCCCCATGTTTCCCTGTGTCGTGGAACAATGATCAGTAGGCCTTTATTTGCAAGACTTCTCAATCTGCTCCTTCCCCGCTGGCCCACTCTCCAGCCCCCACTTTTCCATGCCAATTAATCTGATCATGGCTGTTATGGTGTTGGGATTAAGCAGGTCTCCTCCTTCATAGGGGTTAAATGTATCTAACAAAGTTAAATTAATAGCTGTGGTATTTACCATATAGATTAGCAAGAACTGGGGTCACCTTGTAGAGGACGGGTAGCTTTTGTCATGTTGGGACTCCCAATATCACAGGAATAGTCTCTCCTTCAAGGCTGCAGGCCCTAGTTCCCTACCTGAATGTCCTGTTATCTTTTCTAAACATGCAATCAATGCTGAAATGTCACAGGCACCAGTTGCTAAGAGGTTTAACATGTGTCCTTTGGTTTACCTGTACACTGCATTGACCTATCCCCATCCTATCCTCTCATGTCACTTTATTACAAAGGAGAAATCAATGAGAAGCTGGAGTATCTCAGTTATATCTAAAAATAGGGAATGAAAACATTGACATCATATCTACTCTCAATGGATGCACAATCTAGGAGCTCTCTCTTTTCTCAGAAAGAGAATACAGCACATTTAAGAAAGTGTTAAAATCCCTCTGTTGGGGTAAATCCAATGAGAAGAATAAAGAACACACCAAGACTTTCTTTATCCTGCCCATTAAGCTGCTTTCTGTTGTGTGCAGTCAAGTAGATTCCAACTCATAGTGAGCCTATGGGACAGAGTGGAACTGCCCCATGAGGTTTCCAAGGCCACTGACCTTTTGATTAGCAGCCGAGTGCTTAACCATCGTGCCACCAGAGCTCCTTTAGCGCATCATTATACACAGTGACAAAAATCTATAAGAAATGTACTCAATTACTCATGCACTATTTGTGCCAAAAATCGTTTAACCTGAATCTAATCATGAGGGGAAGAAAAGAAATCCAGAATGTGGAATATTTTAAAACACAAGTGGGATAAAATTTTAACAACTAGAAATTAATTAAACCAACAAGGTAGCAAGAACCCCTATATTATAAAAAGTTATAAGATCCAGTGGAAGAGAGGGAATGTTTCTCCTAATCATGGAGTAAAAGTCTTTCAGTTCAGACTTTTTCGGTCAACATAGGTTACATGCCCATCTCTGGACTAGTAAGTTTTCACAGCAATCACCTTCCAATGCCAGGTAAAGACCTGGGTTTGTGAACAAATCCTGGCAGAGCTGATGAGGTTTGTTTAGTCGAATCAGAGACCAATCTCCTAAATTGGCGATGGAGTCATGTTTTCTTGCCATACATGCTATATAACATTAAAAACAAAAGTAAAACTAGGAAGGAAGAAAATGCACATCAAAAAGAAAACCAATAATAATTCGATTTTAAAGGTGTCAAATACATGATCAGACAATACTCACGAAAAAACCTGCAGATTACTTGCAAATGAATACAGATCTTTAAGTTACATGAATCTAGGTCTACAGTTGCCACATAGATTGCTACCAGTTAATTGTTGAGATCAGAAATGAAAGATCGGTTATCAACACAAACAAGCTGAAAAAAAAAAGCTTATGATATAGGGAGATGGGGCAAGAGGGTGAGTGTCATGAATTGAGTTGCATCCTCCAAATACATGTGTCAACTTGGCTAGGCCATGATTCCCAGTGTTGTATAATTGTCCTTCATTTTGTGCTATTGTGTAATTATCCTCCATTTTATGTGTTGTAAATCCTAAACCTCTATATGTTAGTGAGGCAGGATTAGTGCGGGGTGTACCTTGGGTCACACTCTTAATAAAGGGCATGACTCAAGTCACACCCTTACTCAAGTCACACCCTTACTCTAGTCCCACCCTTGCCTGAGTCACACCTTTTATCTTAAACGAGATAAGAGAGAAGTGAGCAGAAAGGGGAGGTACCTTATTACTACCACAAAAGAAGAGCCAGCAATGGAGCAAGTCCTTTGGACCTAGGGTCCCTGCACTGAGAACATTCTAGACTCAGGGGATGATTGATGCCAAGACAGATGGAGATCTCCAAGGAACACCAGGCCCACAGATGTTAAAAGGAGAAAAGGACGTTCCCCCAGAGCCGACAGAGAAAGTCTTCCCCAAAAGCTAGTGCCCTGAATTCAGTCTTCAAGCCAACTAAACTGTAAGAGAATAAATTTCTGTTTGTTAAAGCCATCCACTATGGCATTTCTGTTATAGCAGCATTAGATAATTGAGACAGTGAGCAACAACATTTTCCAAAGCACACATATATATATATAAATATATTTTTTTAATAGTGTGTTAAAATTTGGGGTTCAAACACATTAAAACAGCAATGTTTGCCTTCTTCTGAGACTCAAGATATACTACAATGCATAGATGTGTGTGTAATTTTTGGTCTTCATCCACAGAAACATAATTATTATAATTTTTAATTTTTATTGCGCTTTAAGTGAAAGTTTACAAATCAAGTCAGTCTCTCACACAAAAACTTGTATACACCTTGCTACATACCCCAATTACTCTCCCCCTAATAAGACAGACCACTCTCTCCCTCCGCTCTCTCTTTTCATGTCCATTTCATCAGCTTCTAACCCCCTCTACCCTCTCATCTCCCCTCCAGGCAGGAGTTGCCAACATAGTCTCAAGTGTCCACTTGATCCAAGATGCTCACTCCTCACCAGCATCCCTCTCCAACCCATTGTCCAGTCCAATTCCTGTCTGAAGAGTTGGCTTTGGGAATGGTTCCTGTTCTGGGCCAATAGAAGTTTTAGGGGCCATGACCACTGGGGTTCTTCTAGTCTACATAATTATTTTTACTATAGCTCAATATAAACATATTCTTTAGAGAATGACTGACAAATAATAAATTACTTGAAAAGTACTCCCTAACACTGCTTGGTATGTAACTACTATATTTTACAGACACTTTTGTCTAAGATCCCACTAATATTGATGAAAAACCTGTAGCTACTGGTACCATGCTACAACATGAAGGACAACCTCCCCACCTCCCAGGTCATTTTATTCACTTCTGCAAACAAAGGGCAGGTTAAAGCAAGATCCCAGCACATATCATTAAGCTGGCAAAGGTGCCTGAAATGCTACCCTCTCCTTGAACTGGGGTGAGGGGTGATTGTTGTTGATGGGTGCCATTGAGTTGGTTCTGACTCAGAGTGACCTCATGTTACAGAGTAGAACTGCCACACCAGGCTTTCTTGGCTGCGATCTTTAGGGAAGCTGATCACCAAGCCTTTCTCCCACAGAGCCACTGTGTGGTTTTGAACTGCCAACTGTTTTGTTAGATGCCCAGCACTTAACCATTGCACCACCAGACCTCCTAGACAGTAGCAATTTATACTGATTTTGGAAAGTCATCCCTGGACCGTGCCCTGCCAGGGATACTAAAAGTTAGCATGCACCTCGCCAGTGGTATTTGAACTGACCAAGGTTTTCTCTAGAGCTTTCAGGCAGTTTTGGCCTTTGCTGATTTTTTTCCTTTCTTCTCTTCATGCAAAAATAAAAACAAACAAAAAAACAACCCGTCACCATAAAGTCAATTTCGACTCATAGTGACCCTATAGGACAGGGTAGAACTGCCTCACAGGATTCCAAGGAGTGCCTGGTGGATTCGAACTGCCGACCTTTTGGTTGGCAGCTGTAGCTCTTAACCACTATGCCACCAGGGTTTTCTTATGTAACATACAGCTCTGTAAGAGAGTTAATTTTCTTTTTGTATCTCTAAAGTCACCGAGACAACCCAGCTCTAAAAGCTTTCTCTAAAATTTTTAAAACACATTTCTGTATTTTCTTATCTTGACTCCTGCTCTACGATTTTTCTTTTACACAAATAAGTGAATACATAGATTTAAAAGTTAAACAAACAGCAACATAAAAATAGTTTTTTCTTAAAAACTTATATTGCAATTCTTATAAACTTGCTTCTTAGGGCTGGTATTTCAGGACCCACCTATGAGCAGGCCGGGTTTTCTGATTGCAGTATTTTTTACTCAGTAACACCATATCACTCATGATCTATGTTACTTTTCTTGGACAAAATTTTATTTACCATTCTCTCTTGAGCATATCATGTGGCATCATTCACATTTCAAGAGATTCATCCTTCTATATCTTCTGCAAAAAAAAAAAAAAAACACAAAAAAACTTTAGGCATCATTCTGAAACTTCACATAATAAAGGTTCATGGCCCCCAAAAACACATGAGAGACTCAAAATGAGTTGTCTGTTGTCCATGTAGGACTCCTGATTTGTTAGAATCACTAAAGATTACCTCTGAGTTTAAAATTCTGTAGTTCTCAAAATAATAGAAAAAATAGAAGTTGTGATGGTTAAGAGTGTGTGTTAACTTGGCTGGGCCATGATTCTCAGTGTTTATATAACTCCAATGATGAAATCAGCTGTGAGTAGCAAATCAGTTGAAAGGGAGTTTCCTTGGGGTGTGGCCTGCATTTGAATATAAGAAGAGGTGCTGGCTTTTTGTTTGCTCTGGATCCTCTTCATCTGACCTCTGGTTCTTGGGACTTGAGCTATCAGCTTGACTGCTAATCTTGGGATATGTCTATCCTCATAACCTGTGAGCAAGACCCCTGCTCTCCAACTTGCTGATCCTGGGTTCACACACCCCTGCACCTATGTGAATTGGGAAAAGCCTCTCTTCTAATCCGCAGACTTGGGACTTTCCAGCCTCTACAATTATGTGAGCTGTTTCCTTGATATAAACCTCTCTCTCTCTCTCTCTGTATATATTTATACACATTACTGGTTTTGCTTCTCTAGAGAACTGTTTTTTTTTTTTTTTTTTTTTTTTTAGAGAACTGTGCCTAAGACATTTGGCACCAAGAGTGGTTCTAGAGAAAAAAAAAAAAAATTATAAGGATGAGCTTTCTAAATTTGTTCTCAAGTCTGGTTAGTCTTATTTCTTGTAGTAACAGAGCTGAAATTGCCAAAAACCAAACCCAGAGTCTTATTGTAAAAAAAAAAAAAAATTGTAAGAGTGGCTGAATTTACAATGCCTCCTCAATCACCAACCTCCAGAAGTGTCCAAAGTTAAACTAAGGGCATTGATTGGAAAGAAATGGGATCCTGAAACTTGAGATGGGGATAAATGGGCATGTAATCAGGAAGCTGGAGATAATTAGTAAGCCCCTAAATTCTGTCGAATCACTCCTGCCAGAAGAACCACTCCCATTTGAAGAGGTTACTTCAGGTTTGTCTGCTACACCACCCTGACCAGAAATACGATTAGCCCCTCCACTCCCATCTAATGAGATTAGCCCTAGCCCAGCTGCCTCTAAAGAGCTCTCCCTGGGTCATTGCCTGGGGCATTATCAGAGGCAGATGTTTTACAAGACAATGCTGAATGTTCTCACAACAATTCCACACTACCAATTTTGGCTTCTAGGCCTATAATTGGACTTAAGTTCCAATGAGACCCAAAAGGTGAAGTATGAAGTGTGACCCAGGAGGAGATATGCTACACTCCAAAAGAACTGCTTGAATTTTCTAAGATGCACAAATAGAAACTTGGGGAATATGTGTGGGAATGGCTATTAAGGATGTGGGATAATGGTGCAAGGAATATAAAGATGGATCAGTCTGAGCTTATTGATATGGGTCCACTAAACACAGATTCTTCACTCAATGTTTCAGCTTGAGAAGTTAGGAAATGATCTAATAATTTATTTGGTTGGGTTGCTGAAGCATGGGTTATGAGGTGGCTTACACTAAATTAAGTTGAATTACCAGACCTGCCTTGGTATACTGAGAAGAAGGTATCTAAACACTTAGGGAAATTGGCATGCTAGAGTGGATTTATCAGGTTAGAACCACAGACCCACACATGGAGTGCCCATAGGACACACCTTATACCACAACTTTGAGGAATAAATTTGTGAAGGGAACTCCAGCATCCTTGAAGAGTGCTGTGATTGCTATTTTATGTAAATCAGATTTGACAGTGGGAGCTGCCCTAACTGAATTAAGACTCCTAACAACAATGGGACTGATTGGACACCATGGTAGTAGGGGCCAAGTGGCTGCACTCAGTAAAGACAAGGCGTGCATGCTTACAGTAATGGACAGCAGAGTGAAAGCAGGAATCAGAATTGTCTGACTTGTATGGACTTATGGCATTGGCTACTTAGTCATGGTGTTTCTAGAAGTGAAATAAAAGGGACATCTACTAAATATTTACTTAATCTGCACAAATGAATGAATTCTAGGTCAGGTGAACAGTAGTCTAACTCGAATCACCAGACTGGAGAGTCACGGTCCCTTGATCAACTCCCAGATCTGAGCAAGTTTAAAGACCCACAACCCCTTGAATGAAAGGGACACTGGGTCCCCTTGAGAAAGGACTCCAATACACTGCCAAAATTTTTTACTGTTGATCTTTCTCTCAGCCTTCCCCAAAGGGATCTGTGGCCTTTTACGAGAGTGACTGTTCATTGGGGAGAAGGAAATAATCAGATTTTTGCAGATTACTGGATACTGGCTCTGAACTGACACGAATTCCAGGAGACCCAAAACATCACTGTGACCCACCAGCCAGAGTAGGGGCATATGGAAGTCAGGTTATTAATGGAGTCTTGGTTCAAGTCCATCTCACAGTAGGTCCAGTGGGTCCCTGAACCCACCCTGTAGTGATTTCCGCAGTTCCAGAATGCAGAATTGGAATAGATACACTCTGCAACTGGCAGAAACCCCACACTGAGTCACTGACAAATACAGTAATGGCTATTATGGTAGGGAAAGCCATTATAACGGCCCCTACCTGGGAAAATAGTAAACCAAAAGCAATACTACATTCCTGGAGGAATTGCAGAGATTATCACCACCATTTAGGACTTGAAGGATGCAGTGGGGGTGATTCCCACCACATCCCCATTCCACTTGTCTATTTGGACTGTGAAAAAAACAAATGAATCTCAGAGAATGATAGTAGATTATTGAAAACTTAACCAGGTGGTGCTCCAATTGCAGCTGCTGTTCCACGTATAGTTTCATTGCTTGAGCAAATTAATACATCTCTTGGTACCTGGTAGGCAACTATGTAACTGGCTAATGCCTTTTTCTTTATACCTATTTCAAAGGACCTGCAGAAGCAGTTAGCCTTCAGCTGCCAAGGTCAGCAATACACCTTCATTTGCCTACCTTCGGACTACATCAACTCTCCAGCCCTATGTCATAATTTAGCCTGCAGGAAACTTGATCAACTTTCCCTTCCAAAAGACATCATATTGGTCCATTACAAAGATGTCATTATGCTGATTGGACCTAGAGAGGAAGAAGTGTCAATGACTCTGGACTTACTGGTAAAATATTTGTGTGCTACAGTGTGGAAAATTAACCCCACAAAAATTCAGGCACCTGTCACCTCAGTAAAATTTCTAGGGGTCCAGTGGTGTGGGGCATGTGGAGATATTTCTTCTAAAGTGAAGGATAAGTTATTTCACCTGGCTGCTCCCACAACTAAAAAGGAGGCAGAATGCCTAGTGGGCCTCTTGGGATTTTAGAGGCAAGATATTCTTCATTTGGGTGTGCTACTTGGTCCTATTTATTAAGTGACTCAGAAAGCTGCTAGTTTTGAGTGGATCCAGAACAAGAGAAGGCTCTGCAACAGGTTCAGGCTGCTTTGCAAGCTGTTGTACCACTTGGGCCATATGATCCAGCTGATTCAGTGGTGCTTGAAGTGTCAATGGCAGACAGAGATGCTGTTTGGAGTCTTTGGCAGGCCCCTATCGGTGAACCACAGCACAAATGCTTAGGATTTTGGAGCAAAGCCCTGCCATCCTCTGCAGATAACTACTCTTCTTTTGAAAAACAGCTTTTGGCTTGTTACTGGGCCTTAGTAGAGACTGTACATTTAACCGTGGGAGACCAAGTCACCATGAGGCCTGAACTGCCCATGATTAACTAAGTGTTGTCTGACCCACAAAGTCATAAAGTTAGACGTGCATAGCAGTACTCCATCATTAAATTGAAGTGGTATATACGAGATCGGGCCCAAGCAGGATCTGAAAGGTACAAGTAAATTGCATGAGGAAGTGGCCCAAAGCCTATGGTCTCCACTCCTGTCACATTGCCTTCCATCTCCCAGTCTGCACCTGTGGCCTCATGGAGAGTCCCTTATGATCAGCTGACTGAAGAAAAGAAAACTCATGCCTGGTTTACAGATGGTTCTGCACAATATGCAGGCACCACTCGAAAGTGGACGCTGCAGCACTGCAGCCCTTTTCTGGGAACTCCCTGAAGGACAGTGGTGAAGGGAAATCCTCTCAATGGACAGAACTTCAAGCAGTTCACCTGGTTGCTCACTTTGTTGGGAAGGAGAAATGGCCAAATGTGCAATTATATTCTGACTCATGGACTGTGGCCAATGGTTTGGCTGGATGGTCAGGGACTTGGAAGGAACATGATTGGAAAATTGGAGACAAGGATTAATGGGGAAGAAGTGTGTAGATAGATCTCTCTGAATGGACCAAAGAAGTGAAGATATTTGTGTCTTATGTGAATGCTCACCAAAAGGTGACCTCAGCAGAGGATGATTTTAACAGTCATGTGGCTAGGATGATGCATTCTGTGGAAACCAATCATCTTCTTTCCCCAGCTACTCCTGTCATTGCTCAATGGGTTTATGAACAAAGTGGCTATGGTGGCAGAGATGTAGGTTATGGATGGGCCCAATGGCGTGGACTTCCACTCACCAAGGCTGACTTGGCTACAGCAACTGCAGAGTGCTTAATCTGCCAGCAGCAGAGACCAACACTGAGTCCCTGATATGGCACCATACCTTGAGGTGATCATCCAGAAACCATGTGGCAAGTTGATTATATTGGGCCACTTCCATCATGGAAAGGGCAATATTTTGTCCTTGCTGGAATAGACACTTACACTGGATTTGGATTTGCCTTCCCAGTGTGCAATGCTTCTGCCAAAACTATGATCTGTGGACTGACAAAATGCCTTATCCACCACACAGCATTGGCTCAAATCGAAGGACTCACTTCACAGCAAATGAAGTGCAGCAGTGGGCCCATGCTCATGCAATTCACTGGTCTTACCATGTTCCCCCTCATTCTGCAGCAGCTGGCTTGATACAACTATGGAATGGCCTTCTAAAAACACAATTATGGCAACAGCTAGGTGGCAGTACCTTGGAGGGTCGGGGCAGTATTCTCCAGGAGGTTATATATGTTCTAAATCAGCATCTAATGCATGGTGCTTTTTCTCCCACAGCCAGGATTTGAGGATCCAGGAATCAAGGGGTGGAAATGGGAGTGGCACCACTCACTATTAACCCTAGTGACCCACTTGCAAGATTTTTGCTTCCTGTCCCCACAGGGACATTATGCTCTGCAGGTCTAGAGGTCATAGTTCCAAGGGGAGGAATACTCCCACCTGCAGACACATCACTGATCCATTAAACTGGAACGTAAGAATGTCACCTGGCCACTTTGGACTCCTTATGCCCCTGGATCAACAGGCGAAGAAGGGAGTTACTATACTGGCTGGTGTGATTGATCCTGACTACTAAAAAGAAATTGGATTGATATTACACAATGCAGGTAAAGAAGAGTATGTCTAGAATGCAGGATGTTCCTAGGGCTTCTCTTAGTACTATCAGGCCCTGTGATTAAAGTCAATGGAAAACCACAGAAACCCAATTCCGGCATGACGGCTAATGACCCAGACCCTTCAGGAATGAAGGTTTGGGTCACCGCACCAGGCAAAGAACCCGACCAGCTTGCTAAGAGCAAATGGACTATGGAATGGGTGGTGGAAGAAGGTAGTTCTAAATACCAGTTACGGCCATGTGACCAGTTGTAGAAAAGAGGACTGTAATTGTTATGAGTATTTCTGCTTTGTATGTGTGCATCAAATATTTTTGTTTCCTTCACTTATAAAATATAAGATGTAAACACACTAGGTACATTTTTGGTTGCACATGTGTTAGGTGTATCATGTTAGACACAAGTGTGACTCTAGAATTATCTTTATTCAGAGATTATGTATGGTTTATGGAAATGTGTGCATGTGCCAAGTTGACAAGGGGAGGACTGTGATGGTTAAGATTGTGTGTCAACTTGGCTGGGGCATGATTGTCAGTGTTTATATGTGATCACTCCTATGATGGAATCTGCTGTGAGTAGCCAATTAGCCAAAAGGGAATTTCCTTGAAGGGTGGCCTGCATTCAAATTTAAGCAGACTTTCTGGCTTTTTGCTTGCTCTGGATCCTGAGGCTTCCTCCTGTTCATCTGACCTCTGGTTCTTGGGACTTGAGCTATCAGCTTGCCTGCAAATTTTGGGACTCATCGATCTTTATCGCTTGTGAGCAAGAACCCTGCTCTCCAATTTGCTGATCTTGTGTTTGCCAGCCCAATCTGGCTTCGTGAATTGGGAGAAGCCTCTATTCTGATTCATGGACTTGGGACTTTCCAGCCTCTACAATCACATGAGCCATTTCCTTGATATAAATATCTCTCAATATATTTATACACTTTACTTGGTTTGCTTCTCTGGAGAACCCAGGCTGAGACCGCAGTGATTCAAGGGAGTAGAATAAAAGAAAAAATAGGTAAAAGAAAATAAACTGGATGATTTCAGTCAGTTAGATTGGACTTAGAAACTAAAAACAAACCTGAGACAAAAGTAACATTAAAAGCAAAAGTAAAAAAACAATAATAGCTCAATTTATTGTGTCAAATACAGACAATATCCACAAAAGAACTTACAGATAATTTGCAAAAGAATGCAGAGTTTTAAGTAACAGGAACTAGGACTACAGCTAGAAAGGTTGTGGCTGCTATACAGGGTGCTACCAGTTGGTGTTGAGATCAGAAACAATAGATTTGTTGGAAGCACAAACAAGTTGAATAGATTTTTTTTTAATCTATAATATATTATCACTTAAGAAAATAATGTAAAATAAAAAGAAATGGCCATTATTTTGAAACATAAATGATCAAGCCACAAATATTGTCCGGAAACCCTTGTGGTGTAGTGGTTAAGTGCTATGGCTGCTAACCAAAAGGTTGGCAGTTCAAATTCACCAAGCGCTCCTTGGAAACTCGATGGAGTAATTCTACTCTGTCCTCTAGGGTCGCTATGAGTCGGAATCGACTTGACGGCACTGGGTTTTGGTTTTTGTGGAAATATATTCCAATATGAGGAACACAGGCTAAAATTTGAACTCATAAAAGTGGTTCATTTTTGCTTATTGGAGGATTATACCCAGGAGCATCACTAGGGGTATGGGAGGTGCAGACCACACTGGGCGACACTGTCGGGGGAGGGGAGGGTGACACCAAAATGACTGTCTGTAAAAATAACCTGTAGTTAGTTATAACAACAAACACATTCTTTGTAAGCCCAGCTTACATGTATTAATACACTTACAAGGCTAAAACTCTATGCTGATTTACTTTTTGAACCTTCTAATGCCCTCTGGTAAGAGCTGTCATTATTACCCAGTCACAATGACTCTTGGCATCATGTGGTTTCTTCTGCAGGGCTACTGGCATGCTCTTTTGTTTTCATTGCAGCCGGTGTTTTTATAGTAGCTGATTTTGTCAAATTTTCTGGTGTTTTAGCTACAATATTGTGGTAATTAGTACTTTTGAACCTATATCAATAACTTTTTTGAGAATGAAATGGTAAAGGAAAAGAAGTGATAAGATACACTGGAATTATGATTTACAAATAACATTAGTACAAAAAACATTATTAAGTATTCTGTGTGGTCTCCTATGGGAGGAGGTCCATGGAGGGGAGGTGACACTATGAGTCACTGAACTGAGTGACACCAACCCTAGCGACGCCACTGATTACACCTTCTCTATAAATCCTTAAAATGTAAGCAAATACCAATTTGTAATAGTTCATAGCTACAAAATGGAAAACTGGTCATAAAAAATAAATGAAGCACAGACATCTAACATTTCCAGGGGAACACTTGTGTAGTATGATGAATAATGTCAGCAAAATCCATTCTGGGAAAGGTTTTCTAACCTGATTGTCTCAGTAAACATAAAACATTGACTTATGCATCTGACAAATCTCAGTACCAATGTATTAACCACACAATGTGCTGCCAATCATTTCTCTACCAACATGACACAAAATATAAAAAATGAAAATAGCTTCAATCTTTATGGGAAGGGATCAATTTGACTTTTAACCTGCTCACATCCTCTCAGTGATGTTCAATAACAATTTATCCTATAAATGCTACTTAATTTAGCCCTAATTTGTTTTCTGGCAAATGGCCCCAGGCAAAGAGCAAGTTTGAATTCAATAAGAACCCATTCTCCCATCTTAACCTTCAACTATTCCAAGATACTATAGCCCAGATCCTTGTAGGGTTTTTAAACTTTATTTTTAATGCAATTTATTCAGTGAACGCTATTAGAAAATCAAACAAAAAAATTTGATTCATCTGCTTTCAAAACACAGCGTCAGCCTTCTGGTTATGCTAGAGGAGTGAGGTGGGCATGTGAACCCCCAGTAGATAATTTAATAAATGAATAAATCAAAACAAAATATTTAAAGATGTTGGGGGAACATCCAAAAAGAAAGAGAAGCCTGAGAGTTGAAACACAATTAAATGAAATTGGAAGAAGTAAGAATTGAAAAGTTTTTGATCCCCTGCCCCAAGCATGCTGCTCAATGCCCCGTAGGCACAACTGTGAAAAATGGTTATGAGAAAAGCTAAAGCTTTATTAGCCAGCCATTCCTAGAAATAAAGTGGAAAATTTAAGTGGAATATCTTGGCAGCATAGAAGTAATGACACCTATATTCAGAGCAGAAACTTCCCAAATTCATGACTGACAGCTAATAAAAACAGTCATACCACAAAATGGCATGATAAACAAACAGAATGAGACTGGAGGGAAATCCACTTTTTTGTTGTTGCTTATTTTAAATACACATATATATTTTAAGATGAGGTAAGATTCACAACACATAAAATTATCCATTGACTATTTTAAAGTGTACAATTCAGTTGCATTTTGTGCATTCACAATGTGGGGCAACCACCACCTATATATGGTTCTAAGACAATTTCACCACCCCCAAAGGAAATCTTTACTCATTTAGCTGTTATTCTCCATTTCCCCCTCCACTCAGCCCCTGGCAACCACTATTCTGCTTTCTGTCTCTATGGATTTGCCTATTCTGGAGCGTTCATGTAAATGGAATAATACAATATGTGGCCTTTCATGTCTGGCTACTTTCACTCAACATAATATTTTCAAGCTTCGTTTGCATTGCAGCCTATATGAGTACTTTACTCCTTTTTAGGGCTGAGTAATACTTCACTGTACATATATACAACATTTTATTTATTCATTCATCAGTTGATGGACATTTGAATTTTTTCTACTTTTTGACAACTGCGAAAAGTGCTGCTATGAACATATGTGTACAAGTACTTGTGTGAATACTTATTTTCAAATCTTTTGGGTATATATCTAGGAGTGGGCTTGCCGAGTTATATGGTAATTCTATGATTAGCATTTTTATTGTAGTGAATATGTATGCAACAAAACATTTGCCATATCAGCGTTCCTCACATGTATAATTTAATGACATTACTTATATTCACCATGTTGTGCATCCATCAGTCATTATTCATTTCCAACTTTTTCATTTCAACAGAAGCTCAGTGTCCCCAAAACAGTGAGTCCCCTTTTTCCCCTCCTGGTAACCATCTCTCCTGGTAACCACTAATAACTTTGGTCCTGTATATATTTGCCTGTTATAGATATTTGATGGAGATGTGGTGTCACAGTGGTTAAGAGCTCGACTGTTAATCAAAAGGTCAGCAGTTCGAATCCACCAGCTGTTCCCTGGAAACCTTATGGGGCAGTTCTACTCTGTCCTATAGGGTCGCTGTGAGTGGGAATTGACTCAACTGGAATCATACAGTATTTGTCCTTTTGTGGCTGACTTATTTCATACACTTTTGAAAGATGAGATGCAGAGCTAGACACGTGAGTTTGTTCAATTGCTCAATGGAATGCATTCCCCAACTGTGCACCGTCCAGGTAGCTGTAAGCCTAAAATGTAGGAGTATAGATTCCAAAGCTGTCACGGTCACTGGAAATTAAGGAAATTCCTAGAAATAAAGTCACAGAAAGTTTGGTTCCCATAGCTGCTCAACTCCTTGGCTTACTACCAATTTTTGCAGGAACAGGGGTGACTCACAGGGTCAATCCTGATGTGTAGTAGTAGTTATACGTGGGAAGGCATATAGGCAACTTAATACCATGGGAGTAGGGGCAGGGGAAAGATCCCACAGTTTGATTACAGGCCACTTAACTAGTTCCAAGGACAAAACTCTGATAATTTTCAAAAATATCATATAGAATATCAATTGCTACAAAATATTTTCTCCAATATCCAGTTTTCAAATGAAAGCTCTAAACATTCAAATAAGTAAGAAAGTAGAACCCATAATCAGAATAAAAGGCAGTCAACAGGAACTGGCTGAATTCTCAGATGTTGGTTTTAACAGACAAAAACTTCAATGAAGCAATTTTAAATATGTATGAAGAATTGAAAAAAAATAAGTTAAATGAAATGTCAGAAATATGAAACATTAAAAATGAAAATTCTGGAATTGAAAAGTATAATTACTAAAATAAAATGTTCACTGCACGGGCTGTATAGTATACTGGAGAGACAAGAGAAAAAATCCGTGAACTTTAATAATTTGAAGAATGAAAAAAGGAAAAAAAAAAAAGAAAAACATGAACAGAACAATTGAGAATGGTGGTGAAGCAGTTCAACATGTGTGACACCAGGGAGGAGTGAAATGGGATAAGGGGGAAGAAAAAATAGTTAAAGAAATATTGGCTGAAAAGTTTCTAGTCTTTTGGGAAATACTGATATACAGATCCCTGAAGCTCATCAAATCCTACATAAGGTGAACAACAACAACAACAGACCCACTCCAAGATACATCACAGTGAAACTGCTGGTTTCCAAAAATAAAGAAAAAATCTTGAAAGTATCCAAAGAAAAAGAACATACTACATATAGGGGGAGAGGTGTAAGATTAATAATTGACTTCAGCAAGTATGGAATACAGAAAATACTGAAATCTTATATACAAAGTGCAAAGGAGGGAAAACCTGTCAAATGAGTATCTTACAGCCAATAATGCTGTATATATGTATATCCGTAATTAAAAAGAGAATAAGGATATTTACAAATATAAAAAGTCATAATGCAAGACATAAGGCAAGGAATAGAAACTATTAGAAGAATCCATACTTAATATTCCCAGATGATTAAGAGGAGATATTGCAATAACCAAATAAAAACAGGATGGCAAGAATAAGGGAAAAAACCATTAAACAGGAATAAGATGATTGGAGTTTAAAATATAACGGTAAAAACACTGGTTCAGAACAAGGATTATATGATAAAATAAAGGGAAAATTCTAAATTATTTTAAAAATCAAATGAGAAAACAATGGGTAAAAAGAAATGGATATGATAAAGTAAGAGTATCACTCCATTATATCCAAAATATCTTACGCTGTGTGTGTGTGTGTGTGTGTGTGTGTGTGTGTATGAAATGAAAGAGACAACTTCATCAAGGAAATAACACCAAGAAAAGAAAAAAGTAGAACTGAAGAACTTAAAACTGTCTTGCTGGCATTACATATCCAGTACCAAGAAAAATGAATGCAACTATCTAAACAAAGACATATTATTGAGAAATGTGATAACAGGGGAGATAAAAATAAACTCTAATAACTTTCAGAAAGAAAAGCAGGTTTGTTTTTGTTCATATAAATAAATTAAATTCAATATTTCTTGTTCACTTAACATATATTGTAAGATAAAGCTGCTTTCATACCTCAAAAGCATTGGCAGCTAGAATGCAATGGAATATTCTCTTCAAGATCTGAAGGAAAATATCATATGCTTGTCAAAATTACCTATTAAGTGAGGAGAAAATAAAGATATCTTTAGATATGTAATTACTCTAAATATTTACCACTTTTAGACTTTTTCTTTCAAAATTATGGGGGAATGTTCTACAAAAAAATTGAGTGACTCCAGGACCAGGGATTTTTACAGAGAAAAATGGCAAAGAAATGCCCTATATGATGTTAAAGGCACTCACAAGATGACAGTTTGACAGCAGGCCTAGAGACCAACCAGTCTTTATAAGAGCTGTAGAATAAACATGACTCCAAGTGAGAGTTTTTCCATGGAATGTATATGTGTGTATATATATATATATATATATATATATGTAAAGTTAGTTAGTCTGTCAGTTACTTATCTGAAATGTGACCCATTACGAAAATAGCAGTGTTAGACATATAGGAAATCAAATTTGTAAAAAATATATAATCATAACATACTAGTCAGCTCAGCAGTAAACAATTACAAAGTCATCATAATATAAACAGTGACTAATGAATTAACAAGGAACCTGGTGGGACAACATTTAAGTGCTCAGTTGCTAACTGAAAGGTCAGTGGTTCAAACTCACCTAGCAGCTCCATGGGAGAAAGACCTGGAAATATGCCCCTGTAAAGATCACAGCCTAGAAAACCCTATGGGGCAGTTCTACTCTGTCACATGGGATCACTGTGAGTCAGAATCAACTTGATGGCACCCAACCACAACAACAACAAATTAACTACAAAATATGGTTTTACAACATTGGGAAGGTTAAGAATATGTTTAGAGGCCCCCATGGGTGAATAAGGAAGACAAAAGAAGAATTAATCACTTTGAATTATGGTGTTGGCAAAGAATATTGAATATACCATGGACTGCCAGAAGAATGAACAAATCTGTCTTAGAAGAAGTACAGCCAGAATGCTTATTAGAAGCAAAAATGGATAGACTTCACTTTACATATTTTGGGCACATTACCAGGAGGAACTAGTCCCCGGAGAAGGATATCATGCTTGGTAGAGGGTCAGTGGAAAAGAGGAAGACCTTCAGTGCAGGAATTGACACAGTGGCTGCAACAACAGGCTTAAGCACAGCAACAATTATGAGGATGGTGCAAGAGTAGGCCGTGTTTCGTTTTGTTGCACATACGGTCACTATGAATCGTTGATGGCACCTAACAAAAACAACGGAGGTGGTAAGACAATTCTTTATCTACCAAAAGAAAAGAAACTCAGCAATGTTTAACACTGAAAAATTGTTAGCTTAATTTAAACATATTATTTAGAAATATAAGGCCAATTTTTAAAAGAAGTTAGCCAAGTCTTCTGAGTGTGATGTGGCCTAAGTAGGGTAGGGGACTGTAGTGTCTAACACCTTTTATACTATATATATGATTTTTTCTATAAATTGTGCATATACTACTTTAAAAAAAAATACTATTTTAGAAATATAGAAAATGTTAATATATTTAAATATTAAAAAGGGTATGGGTAAAGATATAGTCAGTAAATGCCAACACTCAGAATTCAAAGAATTCACTAAGATAAGGGCAATACGGATGTCAGAAGAGGGTCTGAAACTTGCTTTTGAAGGTCAAGTAGCTACAGCAAAAGGAAGAAATGATGAAGTAAAAGAGCTGAACAGAAGATTTCAAAGGGTGGCTGGAGAAGACAAAATATTATAATGACACGTACAAAGAGCTGGAGGAAAAAAACCAAAAGGGAAGAGCATGATAAGCATTTCTCAAGCTGAAAGAACTGAAAAAAAATTCAAGCCTCAAGCTGCAATATTAAAAGATTCTACGGGGAAATGTTAAATGACTCAGGAAGCATCAAAAGAAGATGGGAGGAATACACAGGGTAACTATACCAGAAAGAATTGTGGATGTTCAACCATTTCAAGAGGTAGCATATGATCAGGAAATGATGGTATTGCAGGAAGAAGTCCAAGCTGCACTGAGGGCATTGTCAAAAAACAAAGTTCCAGGAACTGACAGAATTCCAATTGAGATGTTTCAACAAATGGATGCAGCATTGAAAGTGCTCACTCATCTAACCCAAGAAATTTGGAAGACAGCCACCTGGCCAACCAACTGGAAGAGATCCATATTTATGTCTATTCCCCAAAAAGGTGACCCAACTGAATGCAGAAATTATAGAACTGCATCTTTAATATCACACACAAGTAAAGTTTGATGAAGATCATTCAAATGCGGTTGCAGCAGTACAACGATATGGAACTGCCAGAAGTTCAATCCAGATTCCAAAGACAATGTGGAACCAAGGATATCATTGCTGATGTCAGATAGATCCTGGCTGAAAGCAGAGAATGCCAGAAAGATGTTTACCTGTGTTTTATTGACTATGCAAAGGTGTTCAATTGTGTGGATTATAACAAATTATGAATAACATTGCAAAGAATGGGAATTCCAGAACACTTAATTGTGCTCATAAGGAAACTGTACATACATCAAAAGGCAGTCATTTGAGCAAACAAGGGGATACTGAGTGGTTTAAAGACAGGAAAGGTGTTTGTCAGGGTTGTATCCTTTCACCATACTTATTCAGTCTGTATGCTGAGCAAATAATCCAAGAAGCTAGACTATAGGGAGAAGACCTGGGTATCAGAATTGGAGGAAGACTCATTAACAACCTGCATTATGCAGATAACACAACCTTGCTTGCTGAAAGTGAAGAGGACTTAAAACACTTACTGATAAAGTGTTAAAAAGCAAAGATGTCACCTGGAACACTAAGGTAAGCCTGACCCATGCCATGGTGTTTTCAATTGCCTCATATACATGGGAGAGCTGGACAATGAATAAGGAAGACCAAAGAAGAATTGACGCCTTGATTTATGGTGTTGGTGAAGAATATTGAATATAATATGGACTGCCAAAAGTACGAAAAATTCTGTCTTGGGAAAAACACGGTCATAATGCTCCTTAGAAGCAAGGATGGCAAGACTACGTCTCAAATACTTTGGACATGTTATCAGGAGGGATCAGTCCCCGGAGAAGGACATCATACTTAGTAAAGTACAGGGTCAGCAAAAAAGAGGGAGACACTCAGTGAGACGGATTGACACTGTGGCTGCAACACTGGGCTCTAGCATAATAAGGATTGTGAGGATGGCACAGGACTGGGCAGTGTTTTTTTCTATTATACATAGGGTTGTAATGAGTTGGAACCAACTCGATGGCACCTAAGAAAAACAACAAGACAAGAATTAGGATATTAACATAGCAATAGTGAAATTTTAGACCTAAGGCATTAAATAAGACAAAGTGGTAAATTTAGTGGTAATAAAATATACAATTCATAAATTTTAAGCTCTAACCAAAAAGGCTAAGAAATATGCAATAGCCAAATTCCTAGGACTAAAATTGTAGCTATATATAAGCATAATTAGAATGGGAATTAAAGTTTAGATGGTGTAATAGATTTCAAAAAAAAATTAAAAAATAAGAAAATTGACAAATCCTTACAGTTCAACTAATTAAGAAAGGAAATCAATTTTCCACGCTCCTTGGATAGAGGTTAGCCTTATGACTTTCTTTAGCCAGTAGAATGGGGCAAAAATGACAGTGTGTTTCTTACTTTATACCTAAAGATGACTTTCAGTTTCCCTTCAGGCTACTGGGAATATTTCCACAACTATGTGAACAAAGCCAGATTAGACTGCTGGAGAGTGACAGTCGACATGGTGAGAGAACCAAGCTTTCCCAGCCACTTTAATGGCTCCATCCAACCCAGCTGAGAGCCCAGATGTAGAAATAAGCCTAGACAATGTCACATGGAGCAATTCCAGCTACATCCAACCAAAGTGTCATGACACAAACATAACCCAGTGCCCAACACAAACATAAAAAAAAAATAAGCAAATAAATAACTTTTGCTTGAAGCCACTAAGTGTTTGGATGATTTGTTACACAACAGAAGCCAACTGAAACAGGGGACTAAGGATTTTAACATATCCAATTCATAATCAGATAGGTCAAGTACACATTATTATCAAAGGAGAAATAAATTTGACAACTGACTTGCCAGCAGAAACAACAGAAATCAGGAAATTATGGAATGTCATTGCTTAAGTGCTAAAATAGTATCTCTGCCTGCATAGTATTCTATTCCAAATTTGAATATGAATATTGAGTGATAAAAGAGAAAAGCAATAACATAAATTTAAAATATGTGATAATAACAATTAGGAAAGGATTATATGGAGTTAAAGTATTCTGAGAAATAACAAAATATTAATACATATTATATTGTAATAAGTCAGAAATATTTGATGGAAACACTATAGGAACCATTGAAATAACAGAAAAATATGAGTAATAAACTAAGAGAGAGGAGAAATGGAATAATAATAAGTATTTTATTAATTAATAAGGAGATAAAATAATGCAGACATGTATGGAGAGATATTTATAGATTTGCATGCATATATTCGAAAAGGAAAAAAAAATTATTGGATTAGGTACTCATCACAGGAGACATTAAATTCCTTCACCAAATAAACAAATCATGAAAATAAGAGCAGAACTAGAAGCCCAATAATGAATTATATTAATTACAATAGTTGTAATGGACTAATTATGCCAATTACAAGGCACGGTTTCTTAGATTGTCTAAAAAATAATGATGTTCTCAAGACATCGTGCAATATAAGTACATAGAAAAATTTTAAATGAACTTGTGATTAAAGATAAATCATGCAAAGACTAAACAAATAGAAGCTTTTGTAACTATATTAATGTAAAACAAAGTGAATTTTTAATATAAAAAGCATTACTAAAAATAGAGGTCATTATAAAATATCTCTATTTTTAGTATAGTTTTTATAATTAGAGGAGCCCTAGTGGTACAGTGCTTAAGTGCTTAGCTGCTAACTGAAGAGGTTGGCATTTGGAACCCACAAGCGGCTCCATGGGAGAAAGATGTGACAGTCTGCTTCTGTAAAGATTACAGCTCTTGAAGCCTTATGGGGAAGTTATACTCTGTCCTATACGGAGTTCTGCTCTGTCCTTTACAGTTGCTATGAGTCTGAATTGACTCAATGGCAATGGGTTTCATTTTGTTTTCGAAAGATATATTTATTCTATCAATATTGTCTTAGAGGTTCTAGCCAGAACAATAAGAAAATAAAAATAAACAAAAGTTACCCAGATTGGAAAAGTAGTATAATTATCTCTATTTTTGGATGGCATGATCCAATATACAGGAAATTCCAAAGATTCCAAAAGAAAACTTCTAGAGCTAACAGGGGAATTTAGCTAAGTTGCCAGGTATGGGGTCAATACACAAACATATGTTGGATTTGTATACACCGACAATGAGAAATCTGAAAAATTTTTTATTCTATTTACAGGAGCCCTGGTGGTGTAGTGGCTAATTGTTCAGCTGCTAGCCAAAAGGTCAGTGGTTCAAACCTACCAGCCACTCCATGGGAGAAAAATGTGGAAATCTGCTTCTATAAAGTTTTACAGTCTTGGAAATTCTTTGGGGCAGTTCAGCTCTGACATATAGATCATTAAGAGTTTGAATCAACTTGGTGGCAGTGTGTTTTGTTTGGTTTTATTCCATTTACAACAGCATCTAAGATAATAAAATAGGAATAAATTTAACTTGGGATATGAAAAACATATACAATGAAAATTATAAAACCTTGCTGAAAGAGAATAAAGAAAACTTAAATAAATAGAAAGATATTCTGTGTTTATGGATTGGAAGAGTTAATATTGTTAAGATGCCAATACTACCCAAAGCAATAGATTCATCACCATCCTGATAAAAATTCCAAAAGTCTTCTTTACAGGAACGGAAAAACTTGTCCTCAATTTTATATAGAATGACAATAGGCCCCAGATAGCTAAAGCCCAAGTTGAAAGAGAGATACAAATAGAAAGACTCACACTTCCTGATTTTAAAACATAGTATACAGCTACTGTAATCAAAACAGCCCAGTACTGGTATAACAATAGACACATAGGCCAACGGAGTAGAATTGAGAATCCGGAAATAAACGCACACATCTATGGCCAACTGATTTTTGACAAGGGTGCTAAATCCATTCAATGGAGAAAGAAGAGTCTTCAATAAATGGTGTTGGAAAAATTGGATTCCCATAGGAAGAAAAATGAAACAGGGTATGTCATGGATTGAATTGTGTCCCCCTAAAATATGTGTCAACTTGGCCAAGCCATGATTCCCAGTATTCTGTGGTTGTCCTCCATTTTGTGATTGAAGTAATTTTCCTATGTGTTGTAAATCCTAATCTGTGCCTGTGGTTAATGAGGCAAGATTAGTTATGTTATGGATCAGGTCATATCCCTGATCCAACGCAAAGGGAGTTTCCCTGAGATGCGGCCTGCATCATCTTTTATCTTACAACAGATAAAAAGAAAAGGAAGCAAGCACAGAGTTGGGGACCTCATGCCACCAAGAAAGCAGCACTGAGAAGCTTCTAGTCCAAGGAAAGACTGATGGCAAGGACCTTCCTCCAGAGGCTACAGAGAAAGAAAGCCTTTCCCTGGAGTTGATGACCTGAATTCGGACTTCTAGCCTGCTAGACTGTGAGAAGATAGATTTCTCTTTGTTAAAGCCATTCATTTGTGGTATTTCTGTAATAGCAGCACTAGATGACTAAGACAGGATACGTGCCCCACACCATACAAAAAAACAAATTAAAAATGAATTAAACACTCAAATGTAAAAACGAAAAGCATAAATTTCCTAGAAGAAAAAGCAGGGGCTTTAAACAATGGATTATCTACTATAATAACAGAAGTAAGAACAGCAAAAGAGAAAATAAATAAACGGAAACTCATAAAAATTAAATACTTTTGTTCATAGAAAGACTTTACCAAAACATTGAAAAATCAAGCTACCAATAAGAATCTAATAACCAATGTACACAAAAAAGTTTGAAAACTTAACAACCAAAAGACAAATAATCAAAAAATGGAAAAAGTAATTGAATAAACATTTCACCAACGAAGACATTCAAATAGCCACCAAAGACATGAAAAGATGCTCAAAGTCATTAGCCACTGGAAAGAAAAAAAAAATCAAAACCACAGAGAGACACAATTTCACTACTATGAGGAGGCTAAGATAAAAAAAAAAAAAGTTAGCAAAGATGTGGGGAAATTGGAACCCTTTCCCATTGCTGGTGAGAATGTAAAATAGTACAGCCATCTTGGAAAACAGTGTGGTGGTTCCTCAGAAAACTGAAAATAGGACTACCATATGATCCAGCAATTTCCCTCCTACGTATATGCCCAGGGAATTGAAACCAGAGGGTCAAATGGATACTTGCGCACCAATGTTCATTGCAGCACTATTCACAACAGGTGAAGGTGGAACCAAAAGGTGGAAACAACCTAAATGTTTATCAACAGGTGAGTGGATAAGCAAAATGTGGTGCATACGCACAATGAAATACTACTCAGCCGGAAAGAGAAATGAAATCTTGGTACATGCTACAGTATGGATGGAGCTTGAAACATTATGCTGAGTGAAATAAGTAAATCACAAAAAGGGCAAATGTTGCATGACTTCACTTATATAAAAAGACAAGAACAAGCAAAGGTATGGTAGCCAAGGTTTATGGGTGGTTACTAGGGATGGGAGGGAGGTGGGGCTCAGTATCTGTTTATGGTGATGGAAAAATCACATCGATGAAGGGTAGGGTTACATAGCTGAATACCGTAAGTGCTGAAGTAAGCTGTACATCTGTAAAAAGCTGAATTGGCGAAAGTTGTATCATAGATACAGCTATAAAAAAAAAAATAGAAGTGACAAAAAAAAAAAGCCCCTGCTAAGACCGCTTATGTACAAAGAGACACCTCATGGGATTTGGTTCCTTGGTTTGGAGATTTAGGGTCATGGTTTCATGGGACACCCCAGGCAGTTGGCCTAATATAGTGTTTAGTGCTTTTGTTCCATCTCCAAGTTTGTTGCACAGTGCCTAGGGTCTTAAAAAGCTTAGAAATGGCGATTGATATACAATAATTGTTCTGTATTCACCTGGAACAATAGAGGAAGAAGGAAAATCAAGGATAGGAGGAGAGAATGCTATGTGTGGCTAACTGCCTCAGTGAACAACTGCCCCTTTTGCCATAAAACCAGAAGAGCTGGGTGGTGTCCAGCTACCATTGCTGAATATTATGATCGAAGATTCTATAGAAGAATCCTGATTGAAAGGGGAGAAAATGGCAAACAGAATTTCAAATACTCATAGAATCCAAACTTTCTGGAGCCATGGAGGCTGGGTGAAACCCTGAAACTATTGACCTAAGGTAACCTTTAAGCCAAAATATCCCCTGAAGTCTAGTTTAGGTTTATAGACAACTTTCCATTAAACATGTTAAAAGTGGGCAGGGCTTGAGTTTGAATTACATAATCGAAATTACAGATACTTTAAAATTATATTTGGTGGTAACATATGCTAGCATTTAATTCAAATTTTGATGCAGTTTGTCCCTTAGAGTATTTATACATATCTTATGGGAGATCTTTATGGGAGATCTTTTAAAAAATGTAGAAATGTTTATAATTCTGTTGGGAGATTTTTACATAGATCTCCCAGAAATTGACAGGAAAATCAGACTGAAAACCAAAATTCAAAATAATTAAAAGGATTGAACAACGTAATTAAAAAGAAAAAAACAAAAAACTCACTAAATTGGCATATATAGAACAATGCTCCCAACAATGGCAGAATATACATCCTTACATGTTAGATCATAAAGTCTAAACAAATTTCCAAGGATTGAAATTGTATGTGTGTTTTCTGACCACAATGACATTAAGCTAGAAATCAATAATAAGTAGAAATTTTCCATAACCCAAAGGAATATGTATCTAAAATATACTTTGCTTTTTTTTTTTTTTTTTGGTATATGGATTTAATGGTGCTACAGCTGAAATGATAATTTATAAAGACATGATTCAAGTGGAAGAAGTGCACTTTTGGTTTCACTTGCAAATATAACAAATCTATTCACCAATTATGCAAAAGTTTTTGTTTTAGTTCATCTAGTATGTTTCCACCTTTCCTGCTGTCAACCACTTACCAATATGTAAATGTTTCAGAAGGTGCTTTGTTTTTATATTTTACGTTCCTCGTCATACCTCTATCTCCTATTGGAAATTCTGTGGAAGTGACTTTCTGTGTGTGGAGTTGTTGGTTTTATTCCAAAATGGCCGTACTCAGTCATGCCATTTGACGGGGAAACTCCACTGTGTATCTCTGTTCCTTCCCTGTATTCTATCCGTTTCTTCCTCTCCTCAGTGACTTCCAATCTAATACTTTCTCTCTTCATTTAAGATTTAGCATTCCAGGGTTGAAATCTGTATCTGTTTTGCTTAGTTTTTCGAGTCTTTGTTGCAGTGGGTTGGCTTAGTGCATCTGACTAGTCTGCCGTCTTGGCTCTACCTCCCTTTAAAAATCCTTTGAATCAAAGAAAACAATCTCAATATTTTGAATGGAATAGAAAAGAAAACTAAAAAAATGCATGGGGCATTGTCTTACACGTATAAAATACAATGGTCAAATTCAGAAAATTACCATAATATTCACATTTTACCAATGCTAATAAAGTTCTTTTTCAGCAACTTTTTTTTTTTTTTTTCAATTTGAGATGTAATTATCACTTGTTCCATTTAAATACTGTGTCTCTTTACCTTTTTCTGGAACAACCCCTCAGCCTTATTTTCTTTTACGACATTTACACTTTTGATGAGCGTGCACCAGTTGTATTTTTTTAATTGTACCATGATCTGTAACTTTCTTATTGTTTCCTCATAATTAGATTCAGGTGTTTGTTGTTGTTGTTTTTGCAGGGATGCTACATGAGTCATGCACTCACAGTGCATCATATCATAAACATGCATTTGTCCTATTTTTGGTATATTAATTTTAATCACTCGTATGTGGTAGTAAAGGATAGCTTTTTCCACCATACAGTTACTTTTTCTCTTTAACATAGGGCGAAATCTTGAGACTGTACAAATATTTTGTGTCCCAGTCAACTTTAATCAAATTGTTTTAACATCCATCAACAATTTTTACCTGAATGAATCACCACTACTGTGGTTGCTGAAAGGTGATTCTACTACCTCCATCATTTCATCTACATTTATTAGTTGGCACTCTGCCATAAATAAGGCTTTTCTTCCCTTACCGCAACTTTTTGAGGTCAACTTAATCAGGTACCTTGAAATCAGCTTTATTATATCAAGAACCCTGGTGGCACAATAGTTAAGAGCTCAGTTGCTAACTGAAAAGTTGGTGGTTTGAAACCATCAGCTACTCTACAGGAGAAAAGACCTGGGAACCTGTTCACATGATGATTACCGCCTAGAAACTCTATGGGGGCTGTTCTACTTTGTCATATAGAGTCACTATTAGTGAGAGCCAACTCCAAGTCACACAACAACGCTGCTCAATCAGGGCACTATACACATCTGATGTAGTGTATTGTGTGATTCACGGTATGGAAAGCTCAACCTGAGTTTAGTCATGACTTTACTGATAACTTGCGAGGTGGGGTTTTGGAAATTATCTCACATCCTTAAGCTTCAGTGTCTATCCAATGACAATTAAAACAACAACAAAGCAGTTGCTGTGTAGCCAATTCCAACTCAAGGCAACCCTATGAGTGTCATAGGCTGTTGAATTAAACTAAAATAAAACTTCCACCATTTGTCTGTCAGTTTTTTTGTACTATGGTAGATTACATGGAAGCTATGATATTGGTATTTCAAATATCAAGAGTGTCACCCGTGGTGGACAGGTTTCAGCAGAGTTTCCAGAATAAGACAGATCAGAAGGAAAGACCTGGCAACCTACTTCCAAAATTTTGGCCAATGTTAGCATTATGGGTAGCAGCAGAACATTGTCTCATATATTGCTGAAAGATGATCCCCTCAGGTTGAATAGCTCTCAAAACACCACTGGGGAAGAGCTGCCTCCTCAAAGTTCAGCTGACCTTAATGACTTGGATGGAGTCAAGCTTTCGGAAACCTTCAGTTGCTGACGTGGCATGACAAAATGAGAAGCAGCTGCAAACATTCATTAGTAGCCAGAGTGTGGAATGTAGGAAATATGAATCAAGGAAAGCTGGAAGTTGTCAAAAGTGAAATGGAACATTTCAAGATCAAGATCCTAGGCATTAGTGAGCTGAAATGGACTGGTATTGACCATTTTGATTCAGACAATCATATGGTCTACTATACCAGCAATGACAAACTGAAGAGGAATGGTGTCACATTCATCATCAAAAAGAACATTTCAAGATTTATCCTGAAGTACAACACTGTCAGTGATGAGATGACACCCACATGCCTACAAGGAAGATCAGTTTATCTATTACTCAGATTTACATACCAATCACTAATGCTAAGATAAAGAAACTGAAAATTTTTACCCACTTTTGTAGTCTTAAATTAATTGCTGGTGATTGGAATGCAAAAGTTGGAAACAAAAAGAAGGATCAGTTGTTGGAAAATATGGCTTTGTTGATAGAAATGACCCTGGAGGTCAAATGATAGAATTTTACAAAACCAAAGACTTATTCACTGGAATTACCTTTTCATCAACACAGACAACAACTATATACATGGACCTCACCAGATATAATACACAGGAATCAAATCAACTACATCTGTGAAAAGAGACTATGGAAAAGCTCAAAATAATCAGTTAGAACAAGGACAAGGGTCGACTGCAAAACAGACCATCAATTGCTTCTAAGCAAGTCCAAGTTGAAGCTGGAGAAAATTAAAAAAATGTCCAAGAGGGCAAAAGTAAGAACTTTAATATATCCCACATGAATTTAAAGACCATCTCAAGAACATATTTGATGCATTGAAGACTAATGATGGAAGACCAGACCAGTTGTGGGATAACACCAAGCATATCATACATCATGAAAGCAAAAGGTCATTAGAAACACAGAAAAAGAAAGAAAAGACCAAAATGGATATCAGAAAAAGACTCTGAAACTTGCTTTGAACTTAGAGTAGCTAAAGCAAAAGGAAGAAATGATGAGGTAAAAGAGCAGAACAGAAGATTCCAAATGGTAGCTTGAGAAAACAGGAAAATAATTATAATGAAATGTGTGAAGGCTGCAGTTAGAAAACCAAAAGGGAAGAACAAGCTTGGCATTTCTCAAGCTGAAAGAAGTAAAGAAAAATTCAAGCCTTGGGTTGCAATATTGGCAGATTCTATGGGCAAATTATTGAATGATGTAGGAAGCATAAAAAGAAGATAGAAGGAATACACAGAATCAGAGTACCAGAAAGAATCAGTTGATGTTCAACCATTTCAGGAGGTAGTATATTATTAAGAACCAATGGTACTGAAGGGAGAAGTCGAAGCTGCACTGAAGGCATTGGCAAGAAACAACGTCCAGGAATTAAGGCATTACCAATGAGATGATTCAGCAATAGGATGCAGGACTAGAGGTGCAAATTCCTCTTTGTCAAGAAATTTGAGCAACCGACCAAAGAGATCCATGTTTGTTCCCGTTCCTAAGAAAAGTGATCCAAAATAATGTGGAAATTACTGAACAATGTCATTAATATCGTACACAAGCAAAATTTTACTGAAGATAATTTAAAAATGGTTGCAGCAGTACATAGACAAGGACCGTCCAGAGATCCAAGCCATATTTAGAAGAGGATGTGGAAAGAGGGTTATCATTGCTGATGTCAGATTGATTTTGACTGAAAGCAGAGAATATCATAACAATGTTTACCTGTGTTTTTATTGACTATGCAAAAGCATTAGACTGTGTGGGTCATAACAAATTTTGGATAACATTGCAAAGAAAGGGGGTTCCAGAACACTTAATTGTACTCCTGTAGAACCTGCACATAAACCAAGAGGCAGTCATTTGAACAGAACAAGGGAATACACTGTGGTTTAAAATCAGAAAAGGTGTGCATCAGGGTTGTATCCTTTCACCATACTTATTTAATCTGAGAAGCTGGACTAGATTAAGAAGAACATGGTATTAGGACTGGAGGAAGACTCATTAACAGCCTGTGATATGTAGAAGACAAAAACCTTGCTTGCTGAAAGTGAAGAGGATTTGAAGTACGTAGGGATGAAGATGAAAGACTACAGTCTTCGGTATGGATTGCACCTCAATATCAAAAAAAGACCCCCCAAATCCTCTCACAACTAGACCAATCAGCAATGTCAAGATGGATGGAGAAAATACTGAAGTTTTCAAGGATTCATTTTAGTTGGTTCCACAATCAACACCCACGGAAGCAGCAGTCAAGAAATCAAACAATGCATTGCATTGGACAAATCTGCTGTAAAAACTCTCTTCAAAGTGTTCAAAAGCAAATATATCACTTTGAGGATGAAGATGTGTGTGACCCAAGTCATGGTAGTTTCAATCCCCTTATACGCATGCAAAACCTGGACAATGAATAAGGAAGACTGAGGAAAAATTGATGCTTTGAATTATAGTATTGGCAAAGAATATTGAATATAATGTGGACTGCCAGAAGGCGGAACAAATCTGTCTTGGAAGAAGTACAGCCAGAATGATCTTTGGAAGCAAGGATGGCGAGACTTTGTCTCATGTACTTTGGACATGTCATCAGGAGGGACCAATATCTAGAGAAGGACATAATGCGTGGTAAGATAGAGGGTCAGCAAAAAAGAGGAAGACTCTTAATGAGATGGATTGACACAGTGGCTGCAACGGTGGGCTCAAATTTAGCAAGGATTGTGAGAACGTTGCAGGACTGGGCAGTATTTCATTCTGTTTTACACAGGGTTGTTATGAGTGAGAACCAGCTCAATGGCACCTAACAACAGCAACAAAATAAAACTTAAATATTCTGTAACCAAACAGGCTATGTGATATTGAAGTTGTCTTTTGGTTTTAATAGTCTGTAATAACACTTGAAAATGTTGAGTTTTTTCTATGTGTTCCTGAAAGGTCCGGGTAAAAGGGAAAATACCTCCTCTTAGTGTTGGGCAGGAGTGTTAATAACAGCCAGCTTGATTCATTGTAACTGGCCAAAAACCGGCAGAGAAATTCCTAACCCCATTAATTTATTTAGGGTCTCATTAAATTTAAAATCACTCACTTTCTCATTCCCCTGTCTACTTCAAGCTTATTTTCAGCAGTGTTTCTTCTTTGGCAACTGTATTTGGAAGATGCACAGATTGAACACCAGTGTGGGAGGAATTATACAGCTAAAAAGCATTCCATGAAATGATCCTGATTATTTCAGTTTGCTTCATGATTAATTATAGCCCTACAATTCCCACATCAAGGCAGCCTGTGGATTAGAAGGCTGGGCTGAGAAAGTTTTCATCCTAGCAATGACATTCAAGGGGGAAGATCTACTAAAATAAAATCTGTACCAATTCAACCTAATTTTTTTTAAAAAAGCCATCCAAACATTAAGAAAAAGAGTCCTAGAATTGTTCCCAGCACTTTATGCCTTTTAAATCCTGAAAGTATGAGAAAAATGTAGTTGAAATTTGGGGGCTGACAAAAAGCATAACCTCTGGAACCATTTAGAGATGATAATTTTAACATCTTTCTAATGCTTAAAAAGAGCCCAAAGACCACCATGAAAAAACCCAAAAATTTCAGAGGTGATACAGGGAATTTAAAATAATTAAACATTCATTAAATGTTTTAACTTTCAATTCCATAGTCATCCATATATGTGACTGTTCCTCTTGACATTGTTCAAATTATATAAATTAGGTATATATGATATTATACAAATTGGGTATATATGATATTACATAAATTAGGTATATATGATATTGTATAAATTAGGTATATGATATTATATAAATTAGGTATATAAAACAGAACAATATTTTCATGCCTGTCATTTTTAAACTGTAAATTTTAAATGGAAAACTCTGAAAGTTTGTAATTCCACCGTGATTTTCCTAAAAATAAAATATTCAAAAAAGAAAAATGGTCACTCTATCTACCATCTGTGTTAGATATGCATATATATGCATAAATATATAGTGTAATAGCTCATTTTTATTGAGTACTTCCTTGGAAACAGGTGCTAAACACGTCACATGAATTATGACTTTATATGAATTAGATTGCTTAGTCTTTTTAACATTCCTATATCTACTACCATTGTCCCATTTTGCAGTCAAGGAAACAAAGTCAAAAGTGATTAAGTAATTTTTCCAGCCCCATTAATAAATGGTAGAACCCATCAGGCAAAACAGATCATAAGTTGTTAAGTACTGTGTGTTTTATGTATTTAATAATTAATTTATTTAACCAAATACCTTCATAATAGCACATTTCTCTTTCTCTTAAGGCATTTTTTTACTGCATACATAAATACATACATACATGGATGTATACATATATGATTTGTACCTGTTCTAAATTTATGTGTATATTTATATATATTATATACATACAAAAATAATTATATACATATATATTTTTGTCTTTGTTCAATACTATGAGAAGCCCAAAACTGGCCACGTGGGGTGTCTTGGCTTACAGTTGCTTGAACTGTGAACTGTGTTCTCCAGTGAAAGCATTGTTCTCTTGATCACTAGAACCTCCAAGTGATTCAAGATTGTGAGTAGGGAAGTAAAACATTTCTTAATGGAATATTAATGTAATAATGAGAGGCCCTCCCTTAACCTTCACCCCATAGCTCTCAGCTCTTATGACAGCACTGTATATTAGCTATGAGTTTAAAGCTAAGACACGATTCTGTAGAACAGCAAGCCAAACTCACAGGATGTTGCCTCCCTACTGGTATTGTAACTCAGCCTTCAGCAGTCCAGCCTATCATTCTATCACACAAGATCTTTTAGGATGATGAGATACATTGTAATACCAATATATTTCATGGGTGTGAGCCCTCTATTGCAGTTTCTCTGCTGTAAAATGAGTTATTCGTTTGTAGTGATTAGCAAGACTTACTGAAAGTCTATGAATGGTGATTCTGGTAGAAGCCTTGCAGTAAGCAAAAGAAAGTTCACATCAATCTCTGTAGGAAAAAGGGTTTCCTTCTTCCTAATGGAAGGGATTTAATGTAATCACCTGGACCCCAGATAGACAGATGATCTTTCAAGTAATGGTGCCGGAAGGGGACTCAGTATTATTCTTTCCTTTGCAGAACTGAACACTGACCAGATCAACACTGGTGAGTGGAATTCTATGTTGTTGAGCCTTTACATAGCCTCTAATCCTGCAATCATAGTTACTTTTTATACAGGCTCATTAAATAGGCCCAGGATAGCTGTGACTGACGTGTTACCTTTTCCATGTGATTTTTGAGGGCTTCCTCTAGAAGGCACAACTTCTACTGAGCATTTACATGAAACACAGATTTCTTCATACTTAGTGTCCCTTTCAAAAGGGCCAACCAATTTACCGCAAATATCTTTGTCATCAATATTCCAACCTTATTCTTTCTAAGACACTACTGGTGTGGGCACCCAATTAACCATGCCCTATAAGTCAGTAGAAATAAATATTTCAGGCCATCTACCTTCATGCACAAAATGGACAGCCAGATAACAACTCACTTATAATTGGGGCTGTAGTTGACATCCACTTCTGGCTGGTGTCAGCATGCTATGCAGATCAGTTTCTACTACATGGCTTTTTCTCTTATCTTAACTGGTCACGAGGAACTCCCATGATGCCAAAGATATGGATTAAAGGAGAGTGAAGAAGTGAAGGAGAAGGCACTGGTATCATGGGAGCACTGAGACATCAGCTTATGAATTTTACTTGCATCTTCCAGGTGTGCTTTCACTTGGTCTCCCATAGATACAATTTTCATATAAAGCTGGAATTCTGCTGCATACATACATTATGATTGAACACCCAGTTCATGATATCAGTGCTCGGAACAGCCAATAGACACCCCATGATCAAGCACACAGTCTTTACTCAGGCCCCAAAGAGAAATCTAGAAGTTGCTTTTTTTTAAAAAAAGAGTACTTGTTAGTAGCAGAGTACTTGGCCTTACCGGAAATCCTAGGTGTATAAGAGCTTGTCAGAGGCTCCATACAGCATTTTTGTCTGCCACAGACATTATATTTCATCTTCCTTGGCCTAATAACATAAAATACACTACTATATATGTACTCTAGATTCCTCAGGATATACACTGACAAATCCTTAAACTTTTAAGACTGTAGGTTATTTTCTCCTAGACCGCACTTTTTTTTCTCCTTCTGGGCTGTGTTGGCATCTAGTTTTCATTATAACATGCTGGTGGTGAGGAGTAGCTGAGGGAGGAGTGCATTCTGAGAAGAAATTATATTTTTTTCTTTATATGTGTAGGTAGATATAAATATATTTATTTTATTTGCAGAGGCAACTAATAATATTCAGAAAGTTATGCAATAGCCCAAGTGCTCAGGTTCAGGTCTTTCTACAAATACTCTACATTACTCACTTCTTGATATTCTTGTCTGAAAAAAAAGGTGTTCCCTTTCTTAACACAATGAAAGAAGCAGAGACTATCTGATCCATGACCCTAAAGATATGTAGGAAGTCAAAATATCAGCACAGAAAATTAGTGTTAACTATACTAGATCACACGTGATGTATTTTCTGGAAACGCTGACTTATTTTAGTGGTTGAAAAATTAGAAATCAGGGATTTTTGGTAATAAATACAAGCATTCAAGCACTGTTAGAGATAGCCGGTGACTATTTTTCATATACATGAAAATAAATAAAATCATTAAAAAGAGTCGTGATTTACATGAAACTCAAAATGGAATATAAAACCAAAATGGAACATAAAGAGCAAATGAACCTAACTGTATTTATAATGAATAACATAACCACTTAAATGCCCTGATAAAAAACAGAACCAAACTAAGTAACGTAGTGAAACAACATTTAGACTATGTAATGCAAGGTCAAAGACAAAAAGAACTACAAACGAACAATGTACTCTAGCACAATGTTTTCACAAGCACATGGGTAACAGCTCTGAAAGTTATTCATTTGTATTCTAAGATATGCAAACAAGCACACATAATGTGGATATGAGAGCCCAGATTCTCAGATGAACAGAATCACAAATATGGAAAAAGGAGAAGGAAACAAAGACTCCTGTGGTGTCGAATTCCAATTAGAAGTGTCAGAATATGCTCATGTAATTAAACGTATATACAGATAGTTACATATAGAAATAGATATGTGTATATGTGTGTCTAAAAGCACATATACTTTCTAGCTTTGTCCACTGACAATGTCTAGAAGCACTTGTACCCTAGTAATATAAAAAACCTAATGTCAAGATCTTGGTTTCTAAGTGCCATTTTCCAATAAAAGAAACCAAGCTCCTTGGAGAAATGACTGATTCTAGGCTGGGGTAGGAAATAAAACAAGATAACCCTAGAACATTGTCTAGTGCCAGAAAGTAAAGCCAAAACAAAACAAACCCGTTGCTGCTGAGTCAATTATGTTGGGGCCGTGTCAAAAGGATATAGGAATCAACCTGAAGGATCTTCCAATGGCCATATCTGGGACAACTTAAACAGCAAAATAAAGAACAATAGAAATTGTTTATATTGAGTATCTGTTGCTATTGAGTCAATTCCAATTCATGGTGACCCCATATGTTACAGATTAGAACTGCCCCATGGGGTTTTTTTGGCTGTAATCTTTATGAAAGTGGTTCACCAGGCTTTTCTTCTGTGAAGTCACTGGCTGAGTTTGAACCACCAACCTTTAGACTAGCACCCAGTAGCAAACTACTTGCACAACAACAGGCTCCTTTTATAACCTACACAATGTAACAAATATTTGTGAGTGCATACCAATATAAATAAATGAATATGTAAATAAGTGATAGAGAAGTGAAAGATATTCCTTAAATAGAATTTTAATTACTAAATGTAGAAAGAGTAATAAAAAATGGAAAAATAAACATTTGGCAAAGACTACAGTAATAATTGTTACAGGCAAGAATCATCAACAAATATTAAAATATGTTGATGAAAATCTGATAAAACACAGAATATTTTTATTTGCCCAGTCTCAAAGTATAGCCCCACAAAAAATTTACTAATGACAAAAGGAAAAAGCACCAACATTGTAGTGGAGAAACCTGACAAATACCATACTGGCGAACATCACTGGTTATGATGCATGTTAACATCATATATCTCATTGTATGATCCACCGAGGTAGCACAACATCACTTCTGTGGTATTGTTGCCCCAAACTCACAACATCAATATAATCATAAGAAAATATCAGACAAATCCAAACTAAGGGATACTCTATGAAATAATAGGACAGTATTCAAAAAATGCCAAGGTCATGAAAGACAAAAAAAAAAAAAAAGCAACTATGCAAAATTGAGAGATTAAAAAGATATGACAACTAAATGCACTGTGGAGTTGTGGATCTGATACTGGACTAGAAAAAGAACATTAGTGGGAAAAACTGACAATTTGAATAAGCTCTGTAGATTTGTTAAGAGTCCTGTATGTGATATTAATTTCATAGTTCCCATATTTGTACTACGATTACAAATAATGGTAACATTTGGAGAAATCTGGTAAAAGACATATGGGAGTTCTGTGTAGGTTTTTGTTTTGTTTTTGGTAAGTCTAATTTTATTCAATATAAAAAGTTAAGACTGAAGTTACAAGTTTCTCTGCCTGATATTCTCCACTGGCTTCTGATGCACTTATAATAAAATCCACTTCTTAACTTTGTTTTTCAAGGCTTATTTTTTCTCTGACTCCAACAGTCCAAGCTCTCCTGTATAAACTGTATGCTTCAACCACATTATCTTTCTTTCTCTTCTCTAAACCCACCAAAATTGTCTCATGCTCTGCTTGGAACACTCTTGCTTCCTTCTACGGCTGCCTCCGGTCTCAGCTCAAATGTTACTTATTTAGAGCTGCTTTCCCTGTCTACCTCTTCTACTGTAATACCTGGTAGTCACATGTTATTGCAATACACAGTTTCATTTTTTTTTTGTAGCACATCACTCTGTAACTATCTAATGTCTTAGTTGTATATGTGTTTGTTACCTGGTGACCTACTTCTGAAAAAAATTAGCCAGTGAAAACCTAATGTATAACATTAGAACATTGTCTAATATAATTCGGGAAGATGAGCCCCTCATGTTAGAAGGCACTCAAAAAATGGCTGGGGAAGAGCTGCCTCCTCAAAGTAGAGTTGACCTTAATGGCATGGATGGAGTCAAGCTTCCAGTATCTTAATCTGCTGATGTGGCAGGACTCAAAGAGAAGAAACATCTGCAAACTTCCCTTAATAATTGAAACATGGGATGTACAAAGTACAAATCTAGGAATATTGGCAATTGTCAAAAATGAAATGGAACTCATCAACATCAACACCAACTAGTTAGGTGAAATGGACTGATATTGCCCATTTTAAATCAGATAATCAGACGGTCTACTATGCTGGGAATGACAAATTGAAGAGGAATGGCGTCGTGTTCATCGTCAAAAAGAACATTTCAAGATCTACCTGCAAGGACAATGCTGTCAGTGATAGGATAATATCTATATGCCCACAAGGAAGACCAGTTAATATGACTATTATTATAATTTATGCACTAACCACTAAGGCCAAAGTTGAAGAATCTGAAGACTTTTACCAACTTCTGCAGTCTGAAATTAATTAAACGTGCAGTCAAGATGCATCGATAGTTACTGGCAATTGGATTTCAAAAGTTAGAAATAAAGAAGGATTGGTAATTGGAAAATATGACCTTGGTGATAGACGTGACGCTGGAGATCCCATGACAGAATTTTCCAAGACCAACAACTTCTTCACTGCAAATACCTTTTTTCAACAGCGTAAACTGTGATTCTACACGTGGACCTCACCAGATGGAATACACAGGAATCAAATCAACTACATCTGTAGAAAGAGACAATGGAGAAGCTTAATATCATCGGTCAGAACAAGTCCAAGGGCTAATTGTGGAACAGACCATCAACTACTCATATGCAAGTTTTAGCTGAGATTGAAGAAAATTACAAGTCCACAAGAGTCACAGTATGAATTTGAGCATATTTCACCTGAATTTAGAGATTATCTCAAGAATAGATTTGATGCATTGAACACTAATGACAGAAAACCAGATGAGTTGTAGAATGACATCAAGGACATTATACATGAAGAAAGCAGAAGGATATTTAAGAGACAGGAAAGAAAGAAAAGACCAAAATAAATGTCAAAAGAGACTCTGAAAGATGCTCTTTAACGCTGAGTAGCTAAAGCAAAAGGAAGAAATAATAAAGTAAAAAAGCTAAGCACAAGATTTCACGTAAAGTATTATAATTGTCTTAGTTATCTAGTGCTGCTGTAACAGAAATACTACAAGTGAATAGCTTTAACAAAGAAAAATTTATTCTCTCACAGTCTAGTAGGCTACAAGTCCAAATTCAGGGCATGAGCTCCAGGGGAAGGTTTTCTCTCTGTAGGCTTTGGAGGAAAGTCCTCCTCATCAATCTTACCCTGATTTAAGAGCCCTGGGTCCAAAGGATGAGCTCTGCTCCTCAGGTTCCTTTCTTGGTGGTATGAAGTCCCCCTGTTTCTCTGCTTGCTTCTCTCTTTTATATCTCAAGAGATTGCCTCAAGACACAATCCAATATTTTAGATTGAGCCCTATCTCAGTAACACAACTGCAGCCCATACTCCCTCATTAACATCATAGAGACAGGATTTACAACATATAAGAAAATCAAACAATGCTGGAAATCATGGCCCAGACAAATTGATACACACATTTTTTGAGGGACAAAATTCAATCCATGACAATAATGAAATGTGCAAAGACCTGGAGATAGAAAACCAGAAGGGAAGAACACACTCCACATTTCTCAAGCTGAAAGGACTGAAGAGAAAAATCAAGCCTCGAGTTGCAACATTGAAGGACTGTATTGGGTAAAATATTAAACAAGGCAAGAAACATCAAGAGAAGATGGAAGGAATACACAGAGTCACAGTACCAAAATATTTGGTAGACATTCAACAATTTCAGCAGGTAGCATATGATCAAGAACTGATGGTACTGAAGAAAGAGGTCCAAGCCACACTGAAAGCATTGTTGAAAAAAAGGCTTAAGGAATTGACAGAATACCAGCTGAGATGTTTCAACAAATGAATGCATTGTTGGAGGTGCTCACTTGTCTATACCAAGAAATTTGGAGGACAGCTACCTGGCCAAAAAACTGGAAGAGATCCATATTTGTACCCATTCCAAAGGAAGGTGATCCAACAGAACTTGGAAATTATGGAACATTATCATTAATATCACAAATAAGTAAAATTTTGCTAAAGATCGTTCAAAAGCAGTTGCCACAGTACATCTACAGGGAACTGCCAGAAATTCAGGCAAGATTCAGAAGAGGACATGGAACTAGGGATATCATTGCTGATGTCAGATGGATCCTGGCTGAAAGCAGAGAATACTAGAAGGATGTTTACCTGTGTTTTATTGACTATGCAAAGGCATTCAACTGTGTGGGTCATAACAAATTACGGATAACATTGAGAAGAATGGGAATTCCAGAACACTTAATTGTGCTCATGAGAAATCTGTACATAGATCAAGAAGCAGTTGTTCAGACAGACCAAGGGGACACTGAGTGGTTTAAAGCCAGGAAAGGTATGCATCAGGGCTGTATCCTTTTACCATACCTATTCAATCTGTATGCTGAGCAAATAATCCGAGAAGCTGGACTATATGAAGAGGAATGGGGCATCAGTATTGGAGGAAGATTCATTGACAACCTGTGTTATGCAGATGACACAACTTTGCTTGCTGAAAGTGAAGAGGACTTGAAACACTTACTGATGAAGATCAAAGACCCCAGCCTTCAGTGTGGATTATAGTTCAACATAAAGAAAACAAAAATTCTCACAACTGGATCAATAAGCAACATCATGATAAATGAAGAAAATATTGAGATTGTCAGGAATTTACTTTTACTTGGATCCGAAATGAACACCCATGGAAGCAGCAGTCAAGAAATCAAAAGATGCATTGCATTGGGCAAATCTTCTGCTGCCAAGATCTCTTGGAATTGTTAAAAAGCAAAGATGCCACTTTAAGGACTAAGGTGTGCCTGACCCAAGTCATGGTATTTCCAATAGCCTTATATGCCTGTGAAAGCTGAACAATGAACAAGGAAACTAAAGAATAATCAATATCTTTGAATTATGGTGTTGATGAAGAATATTGAATATACCTTGGCCTTCCAGAAGAACGAACAAATTTGTCTTGGAAGAAGTACAGCCAGAATGCTCATTAGCAAGGATGGCAAGGCTACATCTCACGTACTTTGGACGTTATCAGGAGGGATCAGTTCCTGGAGAGGGAAATCATGCTTGGAAAAGTAGAGGTCAGCAAAAAGAGGAAGACCCTCAACAAGATGGATTGACACAGTGGCTGCAACAATGGGCTCAAGCATAACAATGATTTTGAGGATGACACAGGACCAGGCAGTGTTTGGTTCCATTTAACATAGGGTTGCTATGAGTTGGCACCCACCCGATAGCACTTAACGATAGCAATCTTTTCACTCAGTAGAATACAATTTTCTTGCCCTCCCCAAAAATTGTTGTCTTCTTTTTACTGCTATGTCCCAGACCCTAATAATTTTCCAACGGAGAAATAAGTTTATGAATAATAGAAGGCAAATCCACATGTGGTAGCGATGACCTATATGAAGAGAAGGTACTTATGCAATTACAGAAAAACCAGATGCGGGAAGGCTCGCAGATTTGGTGACTGGAAATTGAGATAGCTGCCTTCTGATGATAAGGTCATCATTCATCTCTGTTCAAAATTAGAAAGTCTCCTTAGACAGGAAACAGGAACCAAATGGACAGTCACAGCCTATGAACACTGAAAAAGCAAGAACAGTTATCTGTTTCTAGTGACTGGAGAAACCTAATGTGATATTTAATGTGAAATGAATAATGGTGCCCACCCCCAGCATCTAAAATAAACTAGACATAAATACTCTTAGAACAAGTAGGTGGAGGAGCTACATCTCACCAAAAGAGAGGACTAATCTTAAGAACTGAATGGAGACAATTTTAACAGTAAATTATCCAGGACAAAGGTGAAAAAATAGACAAGGGTCTATAAACTCCGCAAATCGCAACAACAAAATCAATTTATGGCCAATAGGTATTTAAAAAATTTACAGCCTGTAACTAAATTGTATCTCTATTTCTACATCTATGTGTGTGTGTTTGCATTTTAACTGTTAAAGCACATGTTTGAAAAGTCATCTAATCTTGCCTTGCCTGAACTAAAGGGACAAGAAACTTCCTACAACAAATTCAGGATTAGTAGGAAAATTAGAGTTTCCTGGATTCTGGTTTTGGTAATAGTGCCAGCAACTTCTTCTTCTTTTTTTTTTTGGGGGGGGGAATACAATATTCAAAAATCCTTGTATTTTTGAAATATAACAAGATCGAAAAGTAAAAAACCAGGAAGGAATATCTGAGGGCTTTCGATCACCATGGGCCTTACTTTATATCACAATTAAAGAGACGTAAAAAGTACCTCATCAAACAAGCATGCAAAAATGGAAGCAACGTGGAGCCAGTTGGGTACAGTTAATTTTTAATTATACTCTCTCTGCTCTGACTTTATATTTATTGCCAAGCAACTGTAATGGTAGAATCCACCAGAGGATAAATTACTAGTTCTGTGTGAACAGGAATATCTTTATAGTACATTGTTCAAAAATAGATTACAAGTGAGATTGACATAATTCAGAACAGCTTGTTTTTTCCTCCTTAGATATTAGATTAATACAATCCCGTCTCCACAATGCCAAGGTTGCTCAGAAATGTACAAAAGCTGCAGCACTCAAATTCTTCATCCTTCCATTTGAGGAAAGGTAGTGTTCAAATTAAGACTAAAAACACCCATCAGAAAAAAACAATTGACTGACCCCTTTATATTCAGCTCAACAACCATCTTTTATCACTTAGGGATTTAAAATGTAAAAGTGAAATTTATGCCGGTTGAAAGATTAGATTGGACTTAAATCCTCCACATGTTCTTCACTGTATTTTGCCAAAACACAGTAATCCTGCGATCGAGCTGTACCAAACGTTAAAGCCTGAACAAGTATGTTCTAAGTTTTACCTCCTAGATGATATCTTAATAAGGCGAAGATAACCTCGGGTTTGTCAACACTGTTATTACCCAATTGAGTAGTTCCAGCGTATATGAAATAAGAATCCGAGTAATAAAAATTATGGATTTCAAAACTGCTTTAATTTTTTTTTCAGATAAATTGAGTAGGGCTAAGATTATACAGGAGAATGAAGTAAATCAACAGATGAGTGGGTAAACAAACATGGCATATACATACGGCAGAATATTACCCAGTCACAACGAGAAATGAAACCCTGAAACATGCTGTAACATGGATGAACCTTGAAAACATTATGATGTATGAAGTGAGTCAGTCACAAAAAGAACATAGATTGTATAATCCCATTTACATTAAATAGGGAAAAGTATAGAGACCAAAACACTTATTACTGTTTACAGGGCGCGGGGTGGGGGGGGGTGGAGATGGAGTCATTGCTTAGGGGATACTGAGTTTCTGTGAATGATAGAGTGATAATCTGGAAAAGAGCAGTGGTAATGGCTGCACACCATGATGAAAATAATGTCACTGAATTATAAATGTAAAAATTGTTGAACTGGAAATGTTTTGTTAAATATATTTTTACCACAGTATATAAAAAAAAACCCTATGTATCACAACAGAAAAATAAAATGAAATCAAGAGAACTACAGCTATAGTCATTCCAAAGCCTCTCAAAATATAGATTCTAGAGTAAAATCAGTTGGGAATATATGTGTTCTCAAACACTAAACGAAAACAATTATGATCAGTTCCCCAAAACATGGAAACAAATCAGGGTGCAAATTCCCTGAGAAATGTGTTGATGGGTTGATCCAGAACTGATATTTAAACACAACAGCATTTTAGATTCTTACTGGATTTGTATCGTGTTTCATCCTATTTATCAAGAGTAAATCAATTTCAGTATCTCTAGGACAAGCATAAAACCTTGATAGCTTTTTCTAATATAAATACTTTCCAGATATCTCACCTTTCAGATAAGACTAAATTGAAGTGTCTGGATTGAAAGCATAGTTTTTCCTCTCTGAGACTTTTTTTTTTTTCCCCATTCTGAGGCAGCTTTGCTGCTTGGAAGAACTGCCACAAGGCTGTGTTTTATCTTAAATTCTATTTAGAACTGATTAAAAAAAAATTGACTACTAAGCATTAGAATGGGTGAACCTTTACTTCCACGAAGGTGTTAAATTATTAGGTTTAACCCAGCTGAATGTGTGTTCAAATCCCCAGAGGGGTGCACTTATTGTTTGAGCATTAGAATATTTTCTTTATAACAGATCCAGAGACAACTTGGTACATATGTTTCCAATTTTTTCACACTTAGCTCATCGAAGTCTGGTTTTGTGGAGGAAATGTGATGTCCAAGAAGTTGTTGGGAGACACTTTTCTTGGAAAAACCAAGTAATGTTCTTTAATTTTATAGTTCACAAACTGACATCTAAAGATTTGAATGTATTTCAAATGTATGAAATCACAAAGTTCAAGTATGTTCTAAATTTGGCAAGGTGTTCTTCCATTTCTCATTAGAATGATGTCACAATAAAAAACTAAAGGCTGAGAAACGACAAACTCCCCAGACAATGAAGAAGAATTTGAATTTCCAGTATTGCTTTCTCTTGAAACTCCCTGAAATAGAGGCCAAAAAGTCTGTGTGGAGACATTGTCAATTCATGATGTCATATTTCTCAGTAACTCTAGAACAAAGTTAGAGCTCTTTAAGCAAACTTGTTTAATATTTTTTAATTTATTTTAATATTTTCAAAGATTTTATTGCTCCATGGAATCCTTCTAACAATCAATACAATTCTTAAAAATTCCATGCAGAAAATGAATCATATGTAACTTCACTGGAGAGAGCAACAGGGTGGTATAAAGAACAACAGTGACAAAAAAAAAAAAAAAATGTTTAGAGTCACAGACCTTGGTTCTTCCTGCTTCCTTAACTATAGAATTTTATACAAAATAGTTTATCTCTGTGCATCAATGTCTTCATATATAAAATCATGATAATACCTGTAATTTTGCTGGAAAAGAAGTAAATGAAGTTATAACGTGAAAAACAAATAGCAGTGGTTGTTATAACTCAACAAAGGCTAGTTTTCTTCCATCTTACTGTGTCTCACTAGAAATCCCTCTAGCATTATTGACAACTAGTCCACAAGATGAGTTTTGCTTGATAACAAAAATCTACTTTTAATCACATCTCAAGGGATGAAATTCCTATGCCAAGCAGCATTCAGTATCTTATTGGAGAATTCAAAGTGCTCAATGGACAGTGAAACTCCATTCAGAATTAGAATCCAAGCATATTTAATTAAAATTGTAATCACCCATGATAGACTTTTGACCTCCCTACAAAGACTTGAAGAGTTAGGAGCTCCCAGCTACACTCTTTTTTTCCCTCGCCATGAACATTTCTTTTATCCCTCCTGTGTCTTCCTAAGCATTTTATCAGTACTGACAACACTCTATCACAGGCTGCGTACTAATCTACTAGGGCATCCTCTAGAAGGAATCCCTTGTGTGGATGTTTGAAATAAATGGCTTATTCCACTACAAATTGTTTTTTGGAAATCAATGAAATAAACACATACGCACATGTTCATAACTTAAAATAATTTTTAAAGACATTCCTAGTGTTTGGATTTTGAAAATGCTCTTAATTTACTATTTAAATCAAGCATATCAATATTCTATCCTATAAAAAAAATTTTTTTTTTATCCTATATTTTATTATTGTCAAGGTACAGTGGAGACGGACACAGCCAAGTACGTAAACCCCAACTATGCAAACACACTCAACAATAAGCAATCAGTTTTCAGCACTCTGTCTGCTCTATGCATTTCCACTCCCCTCACGAATTTCTCAGTATACTCGTTCTCTCTTGACTATGACTCTTACACGAAGACCACATGTTATTCTTTATACTCAACATCATCTCAGATGAGTGCCTTCGAAGCCCTTCCCCTCTGACCTCTGAACTACCTATAACCTCACCTACTCTCTTTTTCTCTGTTGATCTCAGGGGAAGAAACGTCTCTTTACATTGCTTGAAGAGAGCACCACAGCACAGTAATAAAGAACGTGGTTTGATTGGACAAACCTACACTGATATCTATCTCTTCTTAAATGTGTGACCTTAGGTAAGTTTTTAAAATTTTCTGAACCTCAACTTTTCATTTGGCAGATGAGGAAAACAGTCTACATCTGGCCAAGGTTTGTCATGAGTCTAATATTTTTTGAACTATTTAAGGTTGTTTCTGGTTTAAGTGTCTCTGTTTCCTCTTTAATCTTGTATACCTGTCATTAACATTACTTGTGAAGAGTATTATTTTTTTAGTTTGCAACTAATGACACTCAGTTTTGCAAATGGGCATGAAAAACCCAGCCAAGCAAGCTGTCTGTTTACCCAACTTGGAATAGACCTTGAAAATTTGGCCTTCTGTACAAGGTGCTTCTTCCTTGCTCTGCTCACGCTAGGGGCAAAACACTAATTGCAAGGAGGCACCCACAAGGCATGACTCTAAAAATACTTAAATGGTTTTGTTTACTTAGAGAGGGAAATTGAGAGTTATTAAACACTCAATGAGAAAATTTACTATATGTTGTCATTGTTAGTTGCTGTTGAGTTGGTCCCTGAATCATGATGACCCCATGCATAATGGAGCAAAGGGCTGCCAGTTTCCTATGCCATCCCCTCGTTGGTTGTGGACCAGACCATTTTGATGCACAGAGTTTTCATCGGATGGCTTTCATTAGATCCTTATTCCTAGTCGGCCTTAGTCTGGAAGCTCCACTAAAACTTCTTCAGCCTCGTAGCTACACATAAGCCTCCGCTGACAGATGGGTGGTGGCTGCACATGAGATGCACTGGCCAGGAATCGAACTAGGCTCCTCTTGAGGAAGGCAAGAATTCTACCACTGAAGAGCAGTCATCCTTCCAAAAATTGTCACCTTTTTGGTACAATTTGGATTTCTTTTCAGTATTTTCCAGAATTTATAGATACATTTTAGTGCACCCTATTTTCCCAAAGATCTACCTGTCCTTTTTGGGACATCACATTTGTAATGATAGCCTTGTCATGGTTTCTGAATTTTTTATTTTATTTTTTTTGAAGTTCACTTTCAGCCCCTTCTCTCACAATGGTAATTTGGAAGAACCTGTATTAATCAAATGGCTTGCAAATAAACTCATCATTTATTCATAATGCCTCTTTCTTTTCCCCGAAGTTGGTTCTTCTCTAACCACTCTTGTATCACAATGTCTGCCTGACACATTCTCCTCCTCTGTAGCAACGATCAGGCGATGAGAGAAGAACTGAATTGTTTTGTCCCAGTTTTCATTACTACTATTTTCCCAGTTGTAATAACAACCAAGAAAAATAAGGATTTCATATTAAATTACTTAGAGCAGGGTTTTTATCCTTGGCATTATTGACACTTTGTGCTAAAACATTCTTTGTTGTGACGGGCTGTCCTGTGGATTGTAAGATGTTTAGCAGCATCCCTAGCCAACTGCCATCCCCTGTCATGACAACCAAAAATGTCTCCAGACATTGTCAAATGTCCCCTGTGCGGCAAAGTGTCCCTCAGTTGAGAATTTTACGTTCAGTTCCAGTACTTTTTAATAAGGAAACATAATTCAGAACATTTATTTTCTTATGTGTTTACTTGAATAGTCTGATATTAAGTGTTATATGAAATAAGTTATTAATAGCAACTACAGCAGTGGGTTTTTTTAGTGAAGTACCTTGATCACTTACTATGCTCGAGACACCATACTAAATGCTGCACAAATATAATCTAATTTTATCCTTGAAACAACATGAATGGCTTTTTGAGGCTTATATAACCCTCTCAGGACATCCAAAAATAACAATAATAATAAGAGCCTCAGTTTCTAGTGCCTCAAAGGCTACACTAGGTAATCATTGACATAACCAGGTAAAACTTCTCACTCAGCATCATTTGAGATATATATATATGTTGTTGTTGCTGGGTGCTGTTGAGTCATTTCCAACTCATAATGACCCTGTTCGCAACAAAACTAAACACTACCCTGTGCTGTGTCATCCTAACAATTGTTGCTATGTTTGAGCCCACTGTTGCAGCCACTGTGTCAATCCATCTTGTTGAGGGTCTTGCTCTTTTTTGCTGAGCCGCTGCTTTACCAAGTACGATGTCCTTCTCCAGGGACTGTTCCCTCCTGCTAACATGTCAGAAATGCATGAGACAAAGACTCACCATCTTGTTTCTAAGAAAGTTGGTTCCTCTGGAAGTCCATGTTGTATTCAACATTCTTAGCCAACACCATAACTGAAAGGGATCAGTTCTTCTTTGGTATTCTTTATTCATTGTTCAGCTTTTACATGCATATAAGACAATTAAAATTACAATGGTTTGGGTCAGGCATGCCTTAGTCCTCAAAGTGACATCTTTGCTTTTTAAAACTTTAAAAAGGTCTTTTACAGCAGATTTGCACAATGCAATATGTCATTTTACAATACTTCTGTCAGTTTGTCAAACTGTGGTGGCTTGTGTGCTGCTGTGATGCTGGAAGCTACGCCACCGGTATTTAAAAATACCAGCAGGGTCACTCATGGTGGACAGGTTTCAGGGGAGCTTCCAGATTAAGACAGATTAGGAAGAAGGACATGGTGATCTACTTCTAAAAAAACTTGGCCAGTGAAAACCTTACGAATAGCAGCGGAATATTGTCTGATATATGCATGTATATATATAGCTGTAGTAGGTGTTGTCGAGTCTTTTCCGACTCATAGCAACCCTATGTACAGTAGAGCTAAATACTGCCTGGTCCTGCACCATCCTCACAATTGTTGCTATGTTTGAGCCCATTGTCGTAGCCACTGTGTCAATCCATCTTGTTGAGGGTCTTCCTCTTTTTCACTGACCCTCTACGTTATCAACCATGATGACCATATCCAGGGACTGATACCTCCATATAGATACATGCAAACATATATATGTATTTTTTTTTCAGTAGTTGATTTCTATCAGAATGGATGATCATTAAAACATCAAAAACAAAGAAACAAACGAACCTGTGGCTGTTGAGTTGTTTCTGGCTCATAGCCACCCTACATGAGTGGAACTGCCCCACACTGTTTCCGAGGCTCTGATCTTTACCAAAGTAGGCTGCCACATCTTTCTTCCATGTAGATTACTTCTTTATGATAAACCCTGCACTTTCATTTTGTTTTTCTGTATTCTCATCAGTATTGGGCATACATTTAATTTATTCTCTTCTCTGTGTTCTACAGTGATTGTATTAAATTATGTATTTAAAAGTATTTTTGCTATTTAAATTTTGGGAAGTAAACTGACAATAGTGTTTGCCTTTGACCTGTAGGAAATAGTTCTTTGATACAGTTTTTCCTCTTCACTGATAAAAATTGATTTTTAGTATGCCAGCACAGGATTTTCAAAAAGAGAGAAATGTACAGTGAAAACAATTACTATTTTATATGTCATGTGACTCACCTTACACAATTTTCACTTAATACAGCAGCAGACAGATTTTTAATTTTCATAAAAATGATCACATTTATCTCAGATAATTCCCCTAGAATATGGTCATGTTATCATAAAATCTGTGAACAACTTGTCCAGCTGAGAGAGTGGAAATTCATAACTCAATGTCAAGTCACTGACTCACTGTTAGGGGCTGAAATTAAAACTGTGTCTGAAGACAGATTGACATTCAAGGCGGAGTTTATACCATCTCCTACAATTGATGAGAGAGCTTAACTGGACAGGCTCATCTGGACAACTTGAAAAATTATTTCATATCCTGAACTCAAATGATTAATAAGTATTTTATTCTTCTCAATAAATCACAGACTTATTGAAGTTATATGAACAGGCTTTGCTATGCCCAAAGTGCATCAATAAAGAATTTTATGTATGTTAAGGAAAAAGTAACTCACAAGTTATAAACGTTAAACATGCTATTGAATTCCTGAAGGAAGGTACTAGAACTGTTTTTTTCATCGAAGCCAGTGGGCTTCTTTGTGCTGTAATAACCATGCATAATCAGAAGCTATCTCCAATGTGTTATTTTTCTATGACTCCTCAGTCACTGTCTAGAAAGAAGAAAAACTTTTCAAGAAACAATGAAAACTGTCAACCATGGGTTTCATAGATCATTTCAAGCTATGTACCAAGTCAATAATACACTGAGCAGTTTTGGTCTTACATATTCCAAGGAAGAAGAAAGAGTTTTATGGACATATTTCTGTTTTAAATTGACATACTCCAGCTAGAGTTACGTAATTTGCTTCCCAAAGTAATAGCAAATGAAGAGCTTGATAATGTAACAAGAAATATTAAATAGAAAAGTTGTTAATCAAAAGAACCAGACTTGTCAAGAGAGTAAGGGTAAATTTCTATAAATTTATTGATATTTCTCTGCTAAAAACACAATTGAAGTGCTTATTGGTGAAAAATTCTATAATAAATTGAAAAAGGTAATATTTAATATTTCATAATGTATCTTTTATAATTTACATTTTACTCCTAATAGTTTGATAACCTTTTATGTGTCAGATATTGTGCTACCACGCAGTGATAAATCACTAAATAAGACAGTCATTACACTTCATTGTTCAAAGGGTCTTCTCTACTTACCTTAATGCTGTTGTTGCTGTTAGTGACCATCAAGTCAGTTCCACCCCATGACAGCACCATATGTGCAGAACAGAACTACTCCCTAGGTTTTTCAGGCTGTGACCTTTCTGAAACAGATCACCAGGCCTTTATGCTGTTATCGTTATGTGCCATTGGGTTGATTTTGACTCATAGTGGCCCTGAAGAACAGAGTAGAACCACCCCATAGGGCTTCCAAGGAGCAGTTGGTGAATTCAAACTGCTGACCTTTTGGTTAGCAGCCTGAGCTCTTAACCATTTCACCACCAGCACTCTGGCTTTATTACAAATACCCTAAATACTGGATTTTTGCTCTTTTTAAATGTAAAATAGATGACACAAAGGATGAAGCTCATCAGTATTAAATATTTTGAAAAGATAGTGTAAAGCCAGTGGAATATTATGCTTTGATAAAGAACAATGATGAATCTGTGAAACATTTCATAATATGGAGGAATCTGGAAGGCATTATGCTGAGTGAAATTAGTCAGGGGCAAAAGGACAAATATTGTATAAGACCACTACTATAAGAACTCAGGAAATAGTTTAAACAGAGAAGAAAATGTTCTTTGATGGTTATGAGTGGGGGAGAGAGACAGGGAGGAAGAGGAGTTTTCACTAATTAGATAGTAGCTAAGAACTATTTTAGGTGAAGGGAAAGACAACACACAATACAGGATAGGTTAGCACGACTGAACTAAACCAAAAGCAAAGAAGTTTCCTGAATAAACTGAATGCTTTGAAGGCCAGTGTAGCAGGGATAGGGGTTTGGGGACCACGGTTTCAGGGGTCATCTAAGTCAATCGGCGAAATAAAATCTATTAAGAAAACATTCTGCATCCCACTTTGGAGAGCGGCATCTGGGGTCTTAAACACTAGCAAGTGACCATCTAAGGTGCATCTATTAATCTCAACCCACCTGGAGCAAAGGAAAATGAAGAACACCAAAGACACAAGGTAATTATGAGCCCAAGAGGCAGAAAGGGCCACATAAAGCAGAGACTACATCAGCCTGAGACCAGAAGAACTAGATGGTGCCCGGCTACAACTGATGACTGTTCTGACAGGAAACACAACAAAAAGCCCCAGAGGAGGCAGGAGGGCAGTGGGATGCAGACCCCAAATTCTCATAAAAAGACTGGACTTACTGGTCTGACTGAAACTAGAATGAGCACGTAGGTCATGGTTCCCAGGCCTTCTGTTAGCCCAAGACAGGAACCATTCCCAAAGCCAAATCTTCAGACAGGGGTTGGACTGGCCTATGGGATAGAAATGATACTGGTGAAGAATGAGCTTCTTGGATCAAGTAGACACATGAGACTATGTTGGCATCTCCTGTCTGAAGAGGAGATGAGAGGGTAGAGTGGGTCAGAAGCTGGCTGAATGGACACGAAAAGAGAGAGTAGAGGGAGGGAATGTGCAGTTTCATTAGCAGGAGAGCAATTAGGAGTATATAGCAAGGTGTTTATAAATTTTTGAATGAGAGTCTGACTTGATTTGTAAACTGTCACTTAAAGCACAATAAAAATTTTTAAAAAAGAGTGTAAAGCTAGTTTCACAAGAGTTTTGAGCAATTATCATTTGTTCATTCAACAAAAAATAATTACATGATTTACTATATGCTATTTACTGTGCCTATAACTTTTTTTTTTATAACTAGGTTTAGAATGGTGAAGATGGCAGACAAATAAACCTTTTTTGCTCTCATGGAGTATATATTCTAGATGGAGAAAACAAACACAAATATGTAAGTAAATAAGCGAGCAAGATGACCATCACAGTGACATCAAGGTAAAGCAATAAAGGAATCAATGAATTTTGAAGTTATAGAGAGTTCTGGAGGGGAAACTTGTGGTAGAGTAGCCAGGGGAGGCTCTCAGAAAAGCTGAAAATTGAGCTGAAACTTGACTTACGGTGAGAAGCCAAGCTCGTGAAGAGCTGGAGAAAGACTATTCCAGATGAAAGGAACAGCAAGTGCAAAGGACCTGAAGCAGACATCTTCCAAGAGTTTTGAGAAACGCATTATAAACAGTAGGTCTAGATTCAAGTCATTCAGGATCTTTGAAGATTCCATTTTCAGTGCAAGGGAGAAACATGAAGGGTATTACGCAATGAAAGTAAGTGGTCATATTTTTCTTTTGGAAACCTCACGTCTGTGTGAAAAGTGGATTTTAAAGAAGCAGACCCTTAGCTGGTGTCTCACTTTGGAGGTTATTCTATATAGCATAGATCAGAGATAATAGTGTCTTGATCTAGCTGCTTTGTAGAGAAGAGGATCAGCTTGGGAGAATAACTGATATATGGCACAGTGGTTAAAGAGATCGACTGCTAACCAAAAGGTCAGCAGTTGGAATCTACCAGCCACTTCTTAGAAATCTTACGGGGTAATTCTTCTCTGTCCTGTAGGGTTTTGTATAACTGACAAGAATTACTGACTGAACATAGTACACAGGGACTACTTTAATATTTAAAAATAATCTGTTTGCTTAAATTAGTTATCTTCAATTGTCTAACATTTGTTCAGTTTTGGTTTGTCTATTGATTTTAAGAAGCACATTGATAAGTTGATCAGGGTTAGAGGAAGAGCAACAAATACTTAACAGACTAGAAGCTAGTGCTTATGAATTAAAGGAGTTGAATTTATTTGGTGCTTAGAGATAAATCAAATGGAATTTATTATTCAACTTAGCAATATTTCCTGTTTACCAATATCTACAAAAATAAGCAAGAAAGTGTTACATGATATATTCCTTCCATATTCTGAAATTGATAATTCTGCTCTGAGAGATGATATTTCACAGAATGAAAAATCTGGCCTCAGTCTTAAAAACTAAATACAATCTTGGCAGATGTAGTGGCAAGAAAGGGATATAGCAGAGAGCAAATGATACTTGAAAAAGCATAAAGACATGACATGGCAGAGAATATAAGAAAATGTGCGTGACTAGCATCTCGGGTAAATGAAGGAGCATAGCAGGATATAAAGTTTAAAATCTTATTGAGCCTAGGTTATGAAAATCCCCACAGTCCAGGCTGAGGAGTTTGGATTCTTTTCATTAAGCAATAACAAGTATGTGGATATTTTTAGATAGGAGAGTAACACAATTGAATCTATATTTCAAAAAGATAACACTGAGACCAAACAGTGGATTAGCACAGGCTGCTACACTGAGACTTTCCCCAAAACCAAGCTTTAAGAAAATACCAAAAAAAAAAAAACAGAGAGAGAAACACGGTCTGAGCAACACAACACACACATGCACACAGGCGCACGCACACACACACACACTGAAAAAGCCGCTGGGACAGTAAAGGCTGGCATAAACTGTTGTGTGCATGTGAATTATGGGGAACAGGATGTTATAGTTGTTGGCTAGACACAGCTGTGAAAAGACACATTGCAGGAGGAAAAAAGGAATTCTGTTCTTGCTTGTTCCTGGTCTCACATTCGGATGATTATCGCTGCCCAATCACTATTTTGATGGCAAGAAAAATCATCTAAAGGTTAAGGAGATAATGGAAACTGGTTGACTAGATGCCTTTGGGCTTTCACTCCTGAACAACCTCACCTTCAAACAACAGCTAGTGGAACAAAGCTAAAGTCTGAATCCCCATGAATGTTTAAAAACAAAATACTGAATGAATGATTTATAGTCATGAAAATAAGTTATCAACAGTGCTTCTGAGATCTTTGGTACATTCTTCTTGGACCACATCCTTTTCCTTCTACTTAAAAATCACTTAGAGGCATACAAACTAGAGCCCGTCCTTTGGTATTTCTGTAATACACATTACTAGACACGGTAGGTGATATCCCGAGAGAAAATGAGTTCACAGAGCAGATGACTAAATTCTCAAGGATTACAACCAAGACAAAAACGCCAACACAACACATGAAGCAGTTTATACCATGAGAAGCTGTATTATTGTAATAGGCAAGGAACTTAAATTATTTTTAAGAGATAAGAAGGTACATTTTTCATGTGAAAAAGAAATTATATTTTATGAAATATAAAATATAACTATTAGCGATTATGTAGAGAAGTTTAAGTTAAGAAAACACACATTGGGGAAAAAGCAATATTGATAAAGCTTAAGCGTGATTAATGAGTTGCAAGATCCCTGAAGAACCCTTAGACAAAGCAGCAGGAAAAGATTAACATTTTTAAGAAGAAACACCAACATCTGGATAAATCAAAAATAAGTTACCATTGACTTGACTATGACTCATGGCAAATCCATTTGTGTCAGAGGAGAACTGAGCTCCACAGGGTTTCAGTGGCTGATGTTTCAGGTCTTCCTTCCAAGGTGCCTCTGGGTGGAAACGAACATCCCACCTTTTGATTAGCAGCAAGCGTGTTAACCAATTGCACCACCCAGGGCTGTACAAAGCAATTGTTTTCAAACTTTAGAAGGCTGCTGAAACACTGGGCTCCACCCCCAGAATTTCCGATTCAGTAGGTCTGAGGATGCAGTTGTTGTTAGGTGCTGTCAAGTCTTTTCCAGCTCGTAGTGGCCCTATGTCCAACAGAACGACACACTGCCCGGTCCTGCGCCATCCTCATAATTGTTGTTATGCTTGAGCTCATTGTTGCAGCCACTGTATCAATTCATTTTGTTGAGGGTCTTTTTCTTTTTCACTGACCCTCTACTTTACCAAGCATGATGTCCTTCTTCAGGGACTGATCCCTCCTGATAACATGTCCAGATTATGTGAGACGAAGTCTTACCATCCTCACTTCTAAGGGGCATTCTGGCTGTACTTCTTCCAAGACAGATTTGTTTGTTCTTTTGGCTGTCCATAATAAAGTCAACATTCTTTGCCAACATTATAATTCAAAGCCATCGATTGCCCTGAAGTCTTCCTTATTCATTTCGCAGCTTTCACATGCGTATGAAGCGATTGAAAACACCATGGCTTGAGTCAGGTGCTTCTTAGTCTTCAAAGTGACATCTTTGTTTTTTAACATTTTAAAGAGGTCCTTTGTAGCAGATTTGCCCAGTGCAATGAGTCATTTGATTCCTCGACTGTTTCTTCTGTGGATGTTGACTGTTGACCCAAGTAAACTGAAATCCTTGACAACTTCAATCTTTTTTTCCATTTACCATGATATTGTTTATTGGTCCAGTTATGATGATTTGTGTTTTCTTTACATTGAGGTGTAATCCCTACTGAAGGCTATAGTCTTTGATCTTCATCAGTAATAGATTCAAGTTCTCTTCACATTCAGCAAGGAAGGCTGCGTCATCTGCATAACGCTGGTTGTTAATGAGTCTTCCTCCAATCCTGATGCCCCTTTCTTCTTCATATAGTTTAGCTTCTTGGATTATTTTCTCAGCATACAGCCTGAATACGTATGGTGAAAGGATACAACCCTGATCCGCACCTTTCCTGGCTTTAAACCGCACAGTATCTCCTTGTTCTATTCAAACAACTGCCTTTTGATTTATGAATTTGTGTTCCTAACAATGTTGAAGCTTCCGACGACCATACTTTGAAAAGTACAGTTTTAAAGAGTGTTGAAAGACATCTGAGTTAAATGCCTTAGAGATTACTGTAGAGAGTTGGAAAAAAGGCTGCATATGCAGACAGTGTAAGGACATTGAAGAATATACACTCAAATGATCGTTCAAATGCATTCAGAGATAATGAGCAGAAACATGTACAAAGGGAAAACTCAGATGGGCATAACTGGATGCAAGAAGATGAGGTAAGAGAAGGTAAAACTTCAAGTCTGTAATTTTGTGACCAACCAAATTATTACATAAAATAGGGTCAGAATAATATAATCTCAGTCATAAAAGGGCTTCAAAATATTGTTTCATAAAGACCAACTTTGAAAATCCTTTTGGAATAAATTTTCAAAGAAGAAAAAGAATAAATCCAGAAGAATTTAGCAAAAGAAATATATAAAAAATGAGACTAATTCAGTTTATTAAATTCTATTGTCTAAAGAAGTAGAGAAAAAAAATTCATAACAACTCAGAAGGAAAAAGCTATGCGATTTCAACCTGATGTGGAATTGCGTGTGTGTGTGTGTGTGAGCATCCTGATATAAATGTCATGTGGGGAGAAGTTTTAGATAGTAATAAATTTGTAAAATAGATAAATATATTTAGGCCAAAATTGGAGTTTTATGTTAAAGGCAATCATCATAAGCATAAATTATAACAGGCTTTCTCAATAGTGGCATGTACATTACTTATTCAAATGTGTTTGTTTGCCAAGACTGAGTTCCTTGAAAACAGCAACTTGAATGCACACTCTGTTTGTCCTTGTTTCCTTCTTCTTGAACCTAGTCGGTGCTCAATAAAACTTTGTTGAAAGGCAATGGTGTCTTATCATTGATCACTGCAGCATTCCCAGGCAGTATGCCGTGGAGGAAAATATAGCAATTGATTTAAATCAAGACATTCTGAGAATTTGCTAACATATTTACATCTGCTAAATGAGAACTATAAATGCTAACAAAGACATTAATTGTGTACCTACTGTGTACTTAGCATCATTAGATTGGTACACCTACTTAATAATTGTGAACAGATGGCATTAGCTCTTATAAAAGAGCATGAGTCTCTCCCCCTGCACCCACACACAAAACAGCAATAAATAAATAAATAAATAAATAAATTCTCCATCGTTTTTTTCCCCCCAACAAGGACATCATCAGATGTATTAGTCAAACTTGGAGTCCCTCCAACAGTAAAGCTTCTTTCCAAATTTAGAACTAATGAGATCTCTGTATGTACTAAACTGGAAAGCACATATTCTTTCTGTTAGCATCGAGGCACTTTTATTCAACATAACTCCATTGCCAAAGAGAATATTCATGTTTCTTACTCAGTGTTACTGGCTCACACTGCTGTCGTTTCTTAAAGTGCTTGGGGAAAACATGAACGTATTCATCAGGGAAGAAACACAACTTTGCAGAGAAAATTGGTTCCAGAGAATCATAGAATTCTCCATCAAAAGGAGCATTTAAAGGCCTTCCAGCCCAATACTCATTGACCACTAGAATTACTTTCAAAGTAACTGACCTGAGTGATCACCCAGTCCTCCAAATACCTCCAGAAACTCCCAGGGCAGTTGGTTTCACCTGTGACTAGCTCTGACAGCCCTCTTTGTACAGGGCCAAAACCTTTTTACTACTGCCTCCTCAATTACTTCCTGGTGTACTCTTGTGACCATACAGATTGATAACTTTTTTATACAACTTTTCTTTTTTTTTTTTAATGCTTGATGACAACTATCATGTAGTGTCTTTCTCCAATTTCCTATTCCCGCTGCAGCTCTGTATTCTCTTCTGCAAGCCAAAATCTTCAGCTCATTAGCTATTCCTCACATGCTTTGATTTCTAGTTGTTTCACCATCCTGGCCACACTCCTATTTTATGGTCCAAAAAATGCAACTTTACTAACAAGGACATCTTGACTTTGAAAAGAAGTTAATTATGGCAAAAATGTGAAAGATACTTTGCTGGGGAAGATATTTTGGCTCCAACTACTGGTTATGGCTGGAGTGAGTAATTATCAAGACAGTAAACTGGACATGGAGAAGAGAGAACAAATCTATGGTTCCTTTCTCTACAGACTCAAAGAAAGTAATGGGCACTTAGGTGGGATGAGATCAGGGAGGTGGAAGACTCAAGGACTCCCTCAAGATCTACACTGGGAGATTAGCAGAAGGTGATACCATTAATTTTAAATCAGAATATTAAGAGTAAAGTAGATTTACAGGTAGGAAGTAATGCATACTACATTTACTATATATTGTTAAAGAGGCTTATAAAAATATCTAAGTAGAAACCGAGCTGAGTAGTAAAAATATATGCTGGTGGTTTACATTTTTGCATCTTACAGCTTGGTCCTCTCTAGAGCATCCTTTATAATGCTTACTGAACTTAAGATGTTGAAATTGTAACTCAACTCTTCTTTCCCAAACTTTCTGTCCCCTTTTTTCTTTTTCTTATTGTGTTTTAAGTGAAAGTTTGCAGCTCAAGTTAGTTTCTTATCCACATATTGTTATGTGACCCTAGTTGCTATCCCTATAGTATCTCAGCACATTCCTCCTTTCCACCCTGGATTTCCAGCATCCATTCAACCAGCTCCTGTCCTGTTCTGCTTTCTCATCTCACCTCCAGACAGGAGCTGCCCATTTAGTCTCACGTATCTACTTGAACTAAAAAGCACACTCTTCATGAGTATCGTTTTACGTCTTAGAGTCCTGTCTAATCTTTGTCTGAAGAGTTGGCTTCAGGAATGATTTTAGTTCTGGGTTAACAGAGAGTCCAGGGAACCTGTCTTCTGGGGTTTCTGCAGTCTCAGTCAGACCATTAAGTCTGGTCCTTTTACATGAATTTGAGCTCTGCTCCACACTTTTCTCCTGCTCCATCAGGGACTCTCGGTTGTGTTTCCTTGTCAGGGCAGTCATTGGTGGTAGCTGAGCACCATCTAGTTCTTCTGGACTCAGGCTAGTGGAGTCTCTTGTTTATATGGCCCTTTTTGTTTCCTGGGCTAATATTTTCCTTGTGTCTTTGGTGTTCTTCATTCTCCTTTGTACCAGATGGGATGAGACAAACTGATGTATTTTAGACAGCTGTTTGCTAGCTTTTAAGACCCCAGATGCCACTCACCAAAATGGGATGCAGAGCATTTTCTTAATACATTTTGTTATGCCAATTGACCTACATGTCCCCTGAAACCATGGTCCCTAGACCCCTGCCCCTGTTACTCTGTCCCTTGATGTGTTTGGTTGTATTCAGGAAGCTTCTTAGCTTTTGGTTTAATCCAATTGTGCTGACTTCCTCTGTATTGTGTGTTGTCCTTCCCTTCAGCTAAGATAATTCTTGTCTACTTTAGTGAATACCACTTTCTCTCCCTCCCTGCCTCGTATCCATTAAAGAATGTTTTCTTCTGTGTTTAAACTTTTTCTTGAGCTCTTGTAATAGTGGTCTTATACAATATTTGTCCTTTTGTGACTGAACAATTTCACTCAGGATAATGCCTTCCAGGTTCCTCCATGCTGTGAGATGTTTACCAGACTCATCATTGTTCTTTATTGTTCTGTAGTATTCCATTGTGTGAATATACCACAATTTGTTTATCCATTTGTCCACTGATGGGCATCTAGGTTGTTTCCATCTTTTTGCTATTGTAAACACTGCTGTAATGAACATGGGTGTGCATATATCAATTTGTGTGAGGGCTCTTATTTCTTTAGGATATATTCCAAAGAGTAGGATTGCTGTTACTTCTATTTCTAGCCTTTTAAGGAAGTACCAAATCAATTTCCAAAGTGGTTGTACCATTTTGCATTCCCACTAGCAATGCATAAGTGTTCCGGTCTCTCCACAACCGTTCAAACATTTATTATTTTGTGTTGTTTGGATTAATGCCAACCTTATTGGGATGAGATAGTATCTCATTGTAGTTTTGATTTGCATTTCTGTAATGGCTAATGATCCTGAGCATTTCCTCTTGTATCCGTTAGCCACCTGAATGTCTCCTTTGGTGAAGTGCCTGTTCATATCCTTTGCCCATTGTTTTAACTGGGCTATTTGTCTTTTTGTTGTCGAGGTTTTGCAGTATCTTGTAGATTTTACGTTTTAGATTTTTTCCCGGCCTGTATGTTGTCTTCTTACTCTTTTGGTGAAGTCTTTTGATCAGCATAAGTGTTTGATTTTTAGGAGCTCCCAGGTTTCTAGTTTCTCTTCTAGTGTTTGTGCATTGTTAATAATGTTTTGTGTTCTGTTTATACCACGTATTAGGGCTCCAAGTGTTGTCCCTATTTTTTTCTTTCCTAATCTTTATAGTTTTAGACTTTATATTAAGGTCTTTGATCCATTTTGAGTTAGTTTTTATGCATGGTGTGAGGTATGAGTCTTGTTTAATTTTTTTGCAGATGGATATCCAGTTATGCCAGTACCATCTTTCCCCATTTAATGGATTTTGGGCCTTTGGCAAATATCAGCTGCTCATAGGTGTATGAATTTATCTCTGGATTCTCAATTCTGTCCCATTGGTCTATGTATCTGTTGTGGTACAAGCACTAGGCTGTTTTGACTACCATGGCACTATAATAGGTTCTAAAATCAGATAGTGTGAGACCTCCTACTTTGCTCTTCTTCGGTAATACTTTACTTATCCTGGGCCTCTTCTCTTTCCAAATGAAGTTAGTGATTTTTTTCTCCAACTCATTAAAAAGTGTTGTTGGAATTTGGATCAGGTTTGCATTGTATTGGTAGATAGCTTTGGGTAGAACTGACATTTTCAAAATGTTGAGTCTTCCAATCCATTAGCAAGGTATGTTTGTCCACTTAAGAACTACGTAAGTTCTCTTTTGGTTTTTTGCAGTAGTGTCTTGTAGTTTTCTTTGTATAGGTCTTTTACATCTCTGGTTAGATTTATTCCTCAGTATTTTATCTTCTTGGAGGCTATTGTAAGTGGTATTGATTTGGTGATTTCCTCTTGAAGTTCTCTTTGTTGGAATAGAGGAATCCAACTGATTTTTGTATGTTTATCTTGTATCCTGATACTTTGCTGAAATCTTCTATTAGTTCCAGTAGTTTTCTTGTGGGTTCTTTTGGGTTTTCTGTATATAAGATCATATCATTTGCAAATTGAGATTCTTTTTTTTTTTTTCTTATCAGTATGGATGCCCTTTTTCTTTTCCTAGCCTGATTGCTCTGGCTAGGACCTCCAGCACAATGTTGAATTAGAGTAGGAATAAAGGGCATCCTTGTCTGGTTCCCCTTCTCAAGGAGAATGCTTTCAGACTCTCTCCATTTAGGATGATGTTGGCTATTGGCTTTGTATAAATACCCTTTAGTATGTTGAGGAATTTCCCTTCTATTTCTATTTTGCTGAGAGCTTTTACCATGAAAGTGGCTGGACTTTGTCAAATTCCTCTTCTACGTCAATTGATAAGGTCGTGTGGTTCTGTCTTTTGTTTTATCTATGTGATGGATTACATTGATTGTTTTTCTTATATTGAACTATTCCTACATACCTGGTATGAATCCTATTTGGTAATGGTGAATTATTTTTTTGATATGTTGTTTAATTCTATTGGCTGGAATTTTGTTGTGGACTTTTGCATTTAAGTTCATGAGGGAAATAGGTCTGTAATTTTCTTTTTTTTTGTGGTGTCTTTATTTGGTTTTGGTATCAGGGATATGCTGGCTTCATAGAATGAGTTTAGGAATATCCATCCTTTTCTATGCTCTGAAATGTCTTTAGTAGTACTGGAGTTAACTGTTCTCTGAAGGCTTGGCAGAATTCTCCAGTGAAGCTGTCAGTGCTAGGGCTTTTGTTGTTGTTTGGATTTTATCCATTTCCTTTAGGTATTCAAGTTTGTTGGAGTACACTTTTTCGTAGTATTCTGTTATGATTCTTTTAATTTCAGTTGGGTCTGTTGCTATATCTCCCCTCTCATTTCCTATTCGTGTTATTTGCTTCCTCTCTTGCTTTTCTTTTTTCATTTTAGCCAATGGTTTATTGATTTTGTTGATCTTTAAAAGAACCAACTTTTGGCCTCATTAACTCTTTCAACTGTTTTTTAATTGTCTATTTCATTTAATTCTACTCTGATTTTTATGTTTTTCTTTCTTCTCGTGCTGGAGGGCTTCTTTTGCTGCTCTCTTTCTATTTATTTGTGTTATAGGATTAATGGTTTGATTTTGGCCCTTTCTTCTTTCTGGATGTATGTGTTTATTGCTCTAAATTTATCTCTGAGCATTTCTTTTGCTGTGTCCCAAAACTTCTGATAGGATGTATTTTCATTCTCGTTTGACTCTGTGAATTTCTTTATTCCATGTTTACTTTCTTCTATAACCTAGTACATTTTCACCAAGGTGTTGTTCAGTTTCCATTTGTTTGATTTTTTTTTCCCCCGGCCTTTTCTCTTATTGATTTCTCCTTTTATGACTTTATGGTCAGAGAAGATGCTTTGTAATATTTTGATGCTTTGGATTCTGTTAAGGCTCACTTTATGGCCTAATATGTGGTCTATTCTGGAGAAAGTTCCATGTGCATTGGAAAGGAAAGTATGCTTGGCAGTTGTTGGGTGGAGCATTCTGTGTATGCCTATGAGATCAAGTTGGTTGACTGTGGCATTTAGATCTTCTGTTTCTTTATTGAGATTCTTTCTAGATGTTCTCTTCTTCACTGAAAGTGATGTGTTGACATCTTCTATTATTGTGGAGCTTTTTCTCTTTCCAATGTTGTTGGAGTTTTTGTTTTTGGGTACATAAATATTTATTATGGTTATGTCCTCCTGGTGTGTTGATCCTTTAATCATTATTTAGTGTCTTTCCTTATCCTTTGTGGTGGATTTTGCTTTAAAGCCTGTTTTGTCAGGGATTAATATTGGCACTCCTGCTCTTTTTTGATTGTCATTTGCTTGACATATTTTCTTCCCATTCTTTGAGTTTTAGTGTGTTTGTGTCTCTAAGTCTAATGTGTGCCTCTTTTAGGCAGCATATAAACGGATCTTGTTTTTTAATCCATTCTGCCACTCTCTGTCTCTTTATTGGTACATTTAGTCCATTTACATTCAGAGTAATTATTGATAGGTATGAGTTTAGTGCCGTCATTTTGCCGTATTTTTGTGCGTGTCTTGTTGACAGTTTTTTTGTTTCACTTAATTTTCTGTACTGAGTCATTTTTCTTTATTTTCTTTTCATCTTTCTCATTGTTGTTAATTTTATATTTGCTGAGTCTCTGTTTTTCTTGTGTTTTATTTTGATGTGTAGGATTGTTAGTCTCCTTTGTAGTTACCTCAATATTTACCTCTATTTTTCTAAGTTTAAGCCAATCTTTTATTACTTTATATCAATCACCTTGACTTCCTCTCTATATGAAACATCTATGACACATTATTTAGTCCCTCTTTTTTTGTTTTAATGTCATCTTTTAATATTTATGTCTCTGTTTCCCTATTTTCAGTGTTTCGGCTTTGATTTATTTTTGTGACTTCACTCTCTGGGTTGATATCCGTTTATTCTGTCCTGTGTTCTAGTCGTGGGTTGTTATCTGATGTTATTGATTTCCTAACCAGAGGAATTCCTTTAGTATTTCTTGTAATTTTGGTTCAATTTTTTCAAATTCCCTGAACATCTGTTTATCTGGAAATGCTCTAATTTCTTTATCACATTTGAGAGACAATTTTGTTGATATATAATTCTTGTTTGGTAATTTTTTTTTTTTCTATCATTCCATTGCCTTCTTGCCGGCTTGGTTTTTGCTGAGTTGTCTGAGCTTAATCTTATTGACTCTTCTTTGTAGATCTAAAATAAAAAAAGATAAGTTTTCGTTTATCCCTAGTCGCTCTTAAAAATTCTTTCTTTATTTTTCATTTTAACAAATTTGATTATATCTTGGTGATTTTCTTTTGGGACCTTCCTTGTGTGGGGTCCAATGAGCTTCTTAAATAGTTATCTTCTCACCCTTCATGATATCAAATAAGTTTTCTGCCAACAAATCTTCAATATTTCTCTTTCTATTTTCTGTCATTCCCCTCTGTTCTGGTAATCCAATCACTCATAGTTTATTCCTCTCGAAAGAGTCCCATATGATTCTTTGGATTTCTTCATTTTTTTTTTTAATACTTTTATCTGATTTTTCCTCAAATGAGTTGGTGTCAAGTGCTTTATCTTCAGTCTTACTAATTCTGACTTCTGTTGCCTCAATTATGTTCCTATGACTTTCTATTGAGTTGTCTAATTCTGAAATTTTATTGTTACTCTTTTGGATTTCTGTTTGCTATCTCTCTACGGATTCTTGCAGCCTGTTAAAATTGTCATCACGCTCTTGTATAAACTTCTTCAGTTCCTCTATTGCTTCTTCTGTGTGTTCCTTGGCTTTTTCTGTGTTTTGCCTTATTTCCTTCCTGATCTCTTGAAGAGCTCTGTGTATTAATCTTTTGGATTCTACCTCCAGTAATTCCAAAAAGTTATCTTCCTCTGGAAGGTTTCTTTGTTCTTCATTTTGGGCACTTACTGAAGCCATCATGGTCTGCCTCTTTATGTAATTTGATATTGACAGTTGTCCCTGAGCCATCAATAAGTTATTATATTTATGTATTTCATGTTTGCTTACTGTGTCCTAGCTTCTTGTTTTGTTTTGTTTTGATATGCCCAAATAAGCTGCTCCTGTGAGCTAGTTTGATTATTGGCACCTTCGAAGCTCTTAAGTCTTGTCAACAGATGGTTAGAGCTGTCACTAGGTATGTGAGCCCATGAGTCCATTTACTTTTCTTGCATGGATTCAGCTTAGGTGTCCAGGTGGTTGCCACCAAGTGTGTGGTGCAGGCCCTCACGTACAGTCCTAGACAGCAGAGGTGTTTGGAGCAGGCACAGGTATCTGGCTGCATTGGGGGTCATGAACTGAGCAAGGCAAGGGGCTGATGGCTGTCCCTGAGTGTATGGGAGGAAAACACTTCCCTGTTCCCCAGAGCACATAGGTAGGTGGGTTTTGTAGCTGAACTATGGACACCCAATGCTGTTGGCTGTAAAGATTGGGAGGCATCACTTATTCTTGCTGTCCCCTTTTTTCTGAATCACAATCACAGGTACCACCATCCTTTCAATCTTTTAAGTTAAAAACTATGGTATTATCCTTTGCTTCTGATTTACCTTTATTCTGATATTCGATCAGTTATCATATCAATTAATCCCATAAATGTCTATCAAATCCTGATATTTTCTCCCATTCTAATTTTGCTGCATTAGCTCTGTCACTTTCCACTGGTCTTCAATATCTTGTATTATTTCATAGCTTTCTACCTGTTTACTATGAGCCTCTCTTACTCAGTGTTGTTGTGGAGTCAGCTTGTACTGCCCTGCAGGAGTCAGTTATTGACTACACAAGATTTTTGTGAGATGTTTATTAAATTTTTGGTACTTTGAAATTGAGCTTAGTGAGGTTATTTATACCAAAGAAATTGACAGAACACTATAAATTTTCCTCCCCTCCCCCATTTTCAGAATACTCTGCTCTCGCTTTTCCAGTTCAACTGCCACATCAGTCTCAACATTCTCTTCCTTAAAAAAAAGTGAAGATGATGATCTATCTAGTAAATTGAGAAAAAAAATTTTTTTTTCAGACAGTTCAAAATGGTAGTCACTCTAGCCTTGGTGAAGCAGGAGGCAGGTTCAGCTTCAGGGATAGCGAAAGGTCTTCTGCCAGGACATCTCACTCAATGTCTCTCTTAACATGATTAGTAATATTTTTTGTTTTTACTTTTTTTTTTTTTTATTGTGCTTTAGATGAAGGTTTTAAGAGCAAATTAGTTTCTCTTTAAACAATTAATATGCATATAGTTTTGTGACTTTGGTTGCCAGCCCCACGACATGTCAACACTCCTTGATTTTGGGTTCTCCATTACCAGCTTTCTTTTCCCCTTCTCCCTTCTCGTCCTTGCTCCTGGGCTGGTGTGTTTCCATTTAACCTGTGTCTTATTAATCAATTAATATCTCATAAGGTTGATATAAAAAGAAGGTGGATGATTCCTAATCTTCAAGTGAGAGTTATTTCTTCCATATATTCTCCAAAGCAATTAGTTTATCTGAAATGAAAATTCTTATTATGTTCAAGGTCTCTGATCCAGGGGAGGTGAAAAGATATCTCTTAAATTGATTTGCTGAAAACCAGAAAATGAAATAGATTTTTGATAAAACTTGCAAGGCCTATTGAGATGTTGTTGAGATGAAGACATGAGGCCACCTGATATTCTGCCAGACCACTTTGTACCTCTATTCAGTTTTCTACAGGTCACATGCTCTGGGAAATTAAATCTTCAGAATTCTGTATAGCCATACCATTTCTATTTGAACTTTCAGTTAGCTTTAACTATGGACTCATCATTAATCTCACTTATAAAAGAATCATTTGTTAACAAATAATATTATAATTTGATCTGATCTTCTCAGAATGACTTTCTACTATTTTCTCCAAGACCAATTAGGTATTTTTTGTTTGTGCTCTATTTGAAATACATTTTTGGACTTTCCCCTACTGTATATGACACTTAAATTTTGATCTGTAATATTGCACATATTTTACTTCTTTAAAACTCTCTTGGTTTCTTCTTGTCCAAAGGAATATTTGTCTTAAATTCTTATTCAGAATGAAAATGGCTGCCAGAGAAGCGCTAGAGTAAGAACAAGGTATCTGTATTATTTTGTGCACTGAAATTTGAAAACTTCAAGATTATAGCATACTCCTTGGTAGGAGACATAATTGTCCTTAATAAGCCAACCCTAAAATCTTAACTATCTTTTAAAATCTTGTTTCTAGCCACACCCATACAAAAATTTTGAAACCCTGAATTTCTCAAATTGCTAACTACTGTCTAGTACCTGAGCATATTAAATGCTTTTGCATTTTCATAAATTTTATCCCTGCTTGGAATTCCTTTCTCTGCACCAGGAAATAATAATAATCAACAATTATTGAGCTTTTTCAATGTGCTAGGCATGCCACTAAGTCTTTCAAAAATCATCTCATTCCATCACACCTGCATTTTAAAGAAAAGAATGTAAAGAGGAGTGTGTGGCTCCTACCACACAGGTCACTTGCCCAGTACACACATATTCAGATGACAGATCTGGGACACAGGATCCTAGGCAATTGTAACACTGCCTCTATCACCTTGTCTTCCTTTTTCCTGATTTATTTTCATTATGGAAATCATTTTTTTAAATTATCTTTTCATGTGTTTATTTACATATTTACATTCTATTTTCCTTATCAGAAGCTATGGTTTACTAGAATATGGACTTTGACCCTTAGGCCTAGAACATTATTCCCTTGCACATGGAATATGCTCAATAAATATTTGTTGAATTAATGTATATGTATGTAAATGGTTGGATGGACAGATGGACGGACGGATGGATGGATGGATGGATGGATATTCCCTGCTGTCGTGGTCTTTACACTTTTTATATATAATTTCTTTTCTTTTTTTGTTGTTGTTGAGAATATACATAGCAGAACATAGAGCAATTTGACAGTTTCTAAACGTACAGTTCAGTGACAATGATTACATTCTTTAAATTGTGTAACCATTCTCACTCACCTTTTCTCAATTGTTCCTCCTCATTAACATAAACTCACTGCCTTCTAACTTTCTTACCTAATCTTTCAAGTTGCAGTTGTTAATTTGATCCCATGTAGAGAAAATGCAGAAAAGAATTTCAAATTCTCATGGAATTCAGAATTTCTGGAGCCATGGAGGCTGAATGAACCCTCAAAACTATTGCCCTGAGATAACCTTGAAACCCTAAACAAAAAATGTCACCTGATGTCTTCTTAAAACCAAATAATCTTTTAGCTTAACTGTAAAGAATGCCTGCATTTAGCATAGTACTGGAGCTTTGCTTTTAATGGTCAAAAAGAGAAAAATGCCTGACTAGATAAATAAGAACCCAAGTTACACTGTTCAGATACGTTCTACACATTTCGTCTCTTTTCTTTCCAGAAGGTGGTCAGTTTGATGTAGAAATTTTCTTCTCAAAGTGTGGTTTGTAGAACAAATACTAGTTGCTGTCGAGTTGACTCTGACTCATGGCAACCCCATGTGTGTCAGAGTAGAACAATGCTCCATAGCGTTTTCGATAGCTGGTTTTTTGGAAGCAGATCATTACTCCTTTCTTCTGAGTTGTCTCTGGGTAGACTTAAACCTCCAGCCTTTTAGTTAGCAGCTGAGTACTTTAACTTTAGAACAACAGCATCAGGATAATCTGGGAGTATATTAGAAATTCAGAACCTTAAGTTCCACCCTATACCTACCAAATCAGAACATGCATTTTGACAAAATCTACTTGATTTCCATATACACTAAAGTGTGAGAACCAGTGGGTAGAAGTACAGGTGACTAGTCCTTACTTGCTGTAGGAAAACAAGCATAGAAAACCTCAGGTGTATAATCAGTTTGATAAATATGGCTCAGTGCAAATTTGAATGGAGAATCTCAAAATTCTTTCTGATTCAGTTTAAAAACTAGATAATCACTTTCCCTGCTAAGCTGTGAATATAAAAAATAATATACCATGCAACACAGAAAAAATACTAAGAAAACCATACAAAACTAAAACTTCATTATATCCTAGACAAGGGGAAGATTGATGACAATGACCTTCCCTCCGGACAACCAGAGACAGAAAGACTTCCTCTAGAGCTGGCACCCTGATTTTGGACTTATAGTCTCCTAAACTCTGAGAGAATAAATTCTATTTGTTAAAGCCATCCATTTGTGGTATTTCTGTTATAGCAGCCCTAGATAACTAAGACATACAATATTTCCTTGATCCTATAATTTTCAGAGAATTTTATTCAAACTTTTTAAAGAAACATGTTATATGTTAATTGGCTTAATCTCCTATGAGTTGGAATCAACTCAACGGCAATAGGTTTTGGTTTGATTTGGTTTTAATATCCCCAGATATGAAACAAATAGCTACTGCATACAACTTTTTATGGATTGTTTTTGATGAAATAGTGGAGTAAAGTTTCTGTTTTTCTGACTTTCTCTCCTGTCTTGATTATCTAGTGTTGCTATAATAGAAATAGGACAAGTGGGTGGCTTTAACAAACGTTTTTAATTTCTTACAGTTTAGGAGCCTAGAAGTCTGAATTCATGATGCCACCTTTCTCTCTCTGTCAGCTCTGCAGGAAGGTCCTTTTCTTTTCTGAGATTCTGCTCCTAGGCAATCTTTAAGTGGTTTGGCATCTCTCTTCTGGAGCCTCTTTTTGATAGTTTTCCTTTAACCTCCTTTATATTTGGAAAGAGATTGACTCAAGATACACCCTACACTAATCCTACCCCACTATCATAACAAAGACAACCCATTCCCAAATGTATTGTAACCACAGACATAAAAATCAAACCAAACCCATTGCTGTTGAGTCCATTCCAACTCTCTATGACCCTGTAGAACTGTGTAAAACTGCCCCACAGGATTTCCAAGGCTGTCAGTCTTTACAGAAGCAGACTGCCACATCTTTCTCCTGTGGAGCATTTGGTAGGTTCAAATTGCTGACCTTTCCATTAGCAGCTGCTCACTTTAACTACCAACCCAAAAGGGCTCCTTTTCCACAGACTTGGAGGTTAAGATTTACAACACATATTTTGGGGGAACATAATTCAATCCATAACATTCCACCCTTCAGCCCCCCAAAATTCATATCCTTGCTGCATGCCAAGCACATTCACCCGATCATGTCATCTCAAAAGTCTTAAATCAACTCCAAGCCCAAAATCTCATCTTCTGAATCATCTAAATCAAATATGGGTAAGGCTTTAGGTGTATTCTATCCTGGGGCAAAATTCCTCTTCATCTGTCAACCTGAGAAATCTAGAATACAAGTTATCTGCTTCCAAGGTACAGTGATGAGACAGGCACAAGGTAGACATTACAAATGGGAGAAATTGGAGGAAAAGAAGGAATAATAGGCACCAGGCAATTCCAAAACCCAGCAGAACAAATTACATTAGCTCTCAAGTCTTTAAAATAATCCTCTCTTCTCAGATCATCTGGGCAATTGTTCTTCCCTCCAGAATCTGGGTGATGGCCATGCCTTCTGGGTTCTGAGTAGAAGCTTCTTGACCCTGGGCTTCAGCTCCACCTTCCAGCCCCACAGGAATGGCAACTGTGCTCCCTTTTTGTTGAGCAATCCCATTCTCCTAGTCCATCTTAATGGCCACCCCACCCCCTCGGCAGCTCCAGTTGGCGAAGAGCTGTCTCTTTGAATTTTAAGCCCTTTGAAACCCAGCAGGCAGTGATTCAACCCTTTGTGAAATTGAAGTAGCCCTGCTTCCCACGCTCCTTCCAACATTTCTGCTGATCTTGGAGTTGCTCCAGAGATGGTCCTTTTCTTAAGGACAACAATTGTGGCTCCTTTGGTCTGTTTCCTGCCTGTAGAATTCTAAGAGGTAGGCAGTGTTCTTTCCTTTCATTCTTTCTCTACCTTCATTCTTACTCTACCCCTTCAATCTAAACTGATGGGTTTTCAGCTGTGGCAGTTGGCTAGACCCATCAGTCACAGGCTTAATCTCTTTAACAAAAAATTGTGTAGCCCTGTCCTGGTAAATATTCTAGGACATGTGTTCTTAGTTTGTACAACATAATTTTCCAAATCTTTGAATTTTGGTTTCATTTTGCACTGTTCATTTTTAAGTCCATCTCTTTCCTCTCACATTTTACAATAAGAGGCAAAGAGAAACCACACATCCCTGTAAGATCTTGCTTAGAAATCTCATCAGCCAGATATACAGGTTCATCACTTACAAGTTCTACCTTCCACCAAACATTTGAACATAATTCAGGTAAGTTCTTTGCCGCTACATATAAAGCATGGCCCTTTCTCCATTGTCCAATCATAGGTTCATCAGTTTCTTTTAAAGCTTCAACAGAAGGATGTTTAATGTCCACATTCCTAGCAACCTTCTGTTGCTAGGACCATATATATTTTCTAAGACAATAGAGATTTTCTCTATAGCTCTTGCTTCTTTCTGAGCCCTCTTAGGAATTGCCTTTGACCTCCACAGTTCTACCAACAGTCTTTTCAAAGCAACCTAGGTTTTTACTATTAAAAAACAAACAAACCCATTGTCATCAAGTCAATTCTGACTCAGAGAGACCCTATAAGACAGAGTAGAACTGCCCCGTAGGATTTCCAAAGAGTGGCTGATGGATTTGAACTACCAACCTTTTGGTTAGCAGCTTGAGCTCTTAAATGCTGTGCTGCCAGAGCACCTTAAAATTTTTCAGCCTCCACTCATTACCCAATTCCAAAACTTCTTCTATATTTTAGGTATCTGTTAGTTCAGCACTGTCACTTCTCAATACTAAATTCTGTCTTCATTATATAGGGCTGCTAAAACAGAAATAACACAAGTTGTTGGATTTAACGAACAAATTTATTTTCTCACATATTAGGAGGCTAGAAGTCCTAATTCACGGTGCCAGCTCTAGGGGAAGTCTTTCTTTCTCTGTCCCTCTGGAAGAAGGTCTTTGTCTCTTCAGAGCTTCTGTTCCCACACAATCTTCATGTAGCTTGGCATCTTTCTTCCCCCATCTCTGCTAGTTTGTGTTTAATTTCTTTTATACATCAAAAGAGATTGACTCAAGATGCACCCTACACTAACCTGCCTCATTAACATAACAAAGATAATCCATTCCCAAATAGGATTATAACCATGGGCATAGAGGTTAGTGTTTACAACTTACTTTGGGGGGACACATTCCAATCCATAACATCTCCAAAGGTCCTTTACCACCACATAAACCGAAACCAAACCCATTTTTGCCGTGTCAGTTCCAACTCACAGCAACCCTACAGGACAGAATAGATGTGTTCCATACAGAAGCAGATTGCTACGTCTTTCTCTTTCAGTGTAGCTGGCGGTTCAAACTGCTGACCTTTTGATTAGCTTTTGAGCACTTAACCATTGTGCCACCAGAGCTCCTTCTACTACCTCCCTGAATTCTCATGAAGTTGGTTAGAAGGCTGAGATTACTCACTCTACTGGCACATTATAACTGTCTGTTTTAAGCAGTTTCTTATTCTTGTCTTCCTTTGCCATCATTCAGTGGAGAATACAACAAACAAACAACAATCAGTTGCTATTGAGTCAGATACTGACTCCTAGCAACCCTGTAGGACAGAGTAGACTGCCCCATAGAGTTTCCAAGGAGTGCCTGGTGGATTTGAACTGCTGACCTTTTGGTTAGCAGATGTAGAACTTAACAACTACGCCACCAAGTTTTCCCTGTGGAGAATGGGATCATATAATTTCTTTCCTGTGCCTAATTTCTATATTATATGGTTATTTTATTAACGATAGTGAATACTGTTAATACAAACACTAAGCATACTTTTATTAAGTAATTGCTTTATATTAGCAACCATGCTAACCTTTATATGCATTGCCTTATTTAATCCTGCCAATAATCATATTAGGTGGATTATAGCATTCTATCATTTGTATGGGCGAGGACCCTGATATTTAAAATATTGTGTAATTTACCCAAAGTCACATAGTTAATTAGCACCAGGGTTAGAGCCAACCCAGTTTTGTTGGCTCCAATGTTCTCGTTCATAAACTCTGCAATCTGATTAAGGGGAGGGAAGGGTCTTTCAAGAACAATTTTAAAGGATGATTTTAATGCTGAGAATTCTGAACTTTAGAAAGTCAATGAAAGTAAGTATTATGAATGATCATCCATTCTATTTCTGTGAACTGAACAGAGGGGAGTTGTAAAGTGGGTTTGAATGAAAAAAATAAAGTTTATTTATCATCTTGCAGCTGTGAGAGTAATTATAATCATTAAAAATAGATTGCATGGAACTATCCCTTTAATTTCAAGTCTGGATTCTTGGTAGTACAATGGTTAAGAGCTCAGCTGCTAACCAAAAGGTCAGCAGTTCAAATTTACCAGTAGCTCCTTGGAAACCCTATGGGACAGTTCTCTTTCCTATAGGGTCGCTATGAGTTGGAATGTACTTGACAGCAACAGGTTTGGCTTTTGGTTTGGTTAATTTCAAGGCTATTGCAGAGTTATCTTATGTGACTTGAATGATCTATTTGTTTTTAAGGAATATACATTGTTTAAAACAGATATTGATTATAATCACGCTCTTTGTAGTGTGCTAGTGTTTATAAAAATACAAGAACACTTGCTTTTATTCTTTCCTTGAAATTTTAGAAACCACCACTTGACTCTTTTATAATTAGTGAGCTATCTTATAAAAGTATACAGAATCCAATACTTTAAAAATCACTTGTTTGCTTAGGTTTTAAAATAGTATTCAGCACCATCATATAAAATTAGCTTTGTGCTTAAATATGAAAATTTGCAAGTAACTATTGCCTTTAGTGGACAAATTGCTGTTGCTATTTAAAAGTAAAACAATATAGTTATTTTAATATGAACAGGAAAAATTCTGTTCTAACGTGAATAAATTCATAGAAAGTTTCTTAGGGTGTCCCTCCCTGTCTTTCTCTGTATACATACTACTTTGGTTAGCTTAGATTCAGGACTATCCAAATGATGATTAATAATCTAAGATCTCTCTAATAAGCTTCAGTGCAACTGAGGCAGAAGACACAATATTCTGTACTGAGTCATTGATTTTTAAACCACACTATTCCTTTGTGTGCCATGTTATTAATTAGTTGTAATGGCTCCATTGGCGATATGCTAATTAATAAACCTTACTGATTAACTCCTTGATATCCCCCGAACCAATTTTCATTACTGAGAAATTTTTTAAGTACTTCATCATATTGTACAAGTAGTCTACAAAGAATTAACTAGCTCCTGAGAAACATGCAATGCCATTATTTTCCATACTTAAGGGGAATGGCCTCCATTTGAATAATCACCAACCTGATCTTCTGAGGTTAATAAAGGTAAAAAGGGAAAGCCTCCCTCAGCCTTCATGTTTACAGAGATAAAGAAGAAGCACAGAGTTGAGGAGGCTGAAAGTGGAAATGTGTTTGCTTGAGCATTAGGACCAGTGGGTCTTTGTTTAGACTTAGACCCTGAGCATTCAGGCAAACTTGAACAAACAGCTTATGTTTCTGAGAGACTAATTTCTTAACGTGAAAAATAAGAGTATTCAACAGTATGATTTCCAGGGTTTCATAAAGGAACTATGTCAATTCTGACTCATAGAGACCCTACAGGACAGAGGAGAACTGCCCCATAGGGTTTCCAAGGAGCACTTGATGTTTTCAAACTGCTGACCTTTTGGTTAGCAGTCATAGCTCTTAACCACTGCAAGATCAAGGCTTCCATTAAAGCAATAAAGGATACTTTATTGTGGGGGATCAGCTTCATTGGACAGCTCAACACTGGCTCTCCTTTTTTCCAGTGTAACCGCAGAGCATGCTGCTACAGAATTGAGTTCCCTAGCAGCAATAGGGATGATAGGATTCTGAAACAGCAGATACCAGCTGGTAGCACTTAAACATAGCAGATGCAAAGTCAGAAAGGCAACTAGGGGATCTTCAAAAAGTAGATGCCTTAGTTGTGACAATGGACTATAGTATTCATGGGGTGAGATATATGGGCAGCCAACTGACCTATAAAGAAAGAAAAAAATAGGCCAAGAATGCGGTGAACCAAAGACTTATGTTACCTTAAAAAAAATAAATAAGTAAATAAAATAATAATGATCTGTAGACCAATATCCAGACCTTATTCAGTTTCAGATTCCATCCATTGAAGGGAAGCTTGATCTCTTGAGAAGGGTCCTGCAATGCCTCAGAAAATATATTTAATAGTGATGCTCCAGTCCTTCACCAAAGGCACCTATAAGCATTTACCTGAGTAAATGTGCACTGGGTGGAAGGGGAATACACAGATATTTTAAGGGCTGGTAGATACAGAGTCTGAGTTGTATCAAAAAACTAAAATACCAGAGAATCTTAAATTTTAACATGATTCTTCTGTTAGAGAGGGGAGTATTGGAGGCCAGGTGATGGCCATGTCCATCCATCTTGTAGTGGGTCCACTGGGTCTCCAGAGGTACCTGTATTGATTCTCTCATCCCTGTGTACATAATTGATATGAATGTCCCTGACATTAGTTCCTTGATATGTGAAATATGAGTAATTGTAGAAAACGGTAAGTAGAAGCCCATGACACTGACCCTTCTCCATTGAGATAGGGAATCAGAAACAATACCTAGTTCTAGTGGGAATGACAGATATTTGTGTCACTCTCAAAGACTTAAAGGACACATGGGTGATGTTTCTCATCAATTTCTAATTTTAGCCACCTTTTTGGCCCATGCAAAAAGCAGATGGAACATGGCAGATGATGACAGGCTACTGTAAACATAAGTGAATGGTATCTCCGACTGCAAAGCTGTGGTCGATGTAGTATCTTTACATAAACACATTAAGAATCTGTTGACCTTGATTATCAGGTATGTTTGTGTTTATTACTTTAACAGGAGGAGTATCCTCTGGACCCTCCCAGGAAACATAGTCAGCTGGTGAATTCTCTGACTTTATGTATTAAATCCACTGTAACATATCTGTATGTCTGAGCTGTCTTACTCCTTTCTCAATACTCTTCCAAGGCAGTTATAGCATTTCCACCTCATGAATTTATATCATTTGTTTCTTTTAAACTTCATAAACACAGGACAGAACATATTGGACAGGATTTACATGTTGTTGGACAGAAAGTTGAATTTTGAATCACCAAAAAGTATTCCCATATTAATAAACTCTTTCTTATCCAGCCTTATACTTGGCCTCCCCTACACATTTGACAGTTTATAGTACAGTAAGGGCTTGCATGTCTCTGTGATGCTGGAATGTATGCCACTGGTATTCAAATACCAGCAGGGTCAGCCATGGCAGACAGGTTTCAGCTAAGCTTCCAGACTAAGGCAGACTAGGAAGAAGGACCTGGCAGTCTACTTCGAAAAAGAATTAGCCAGTGAAAGCCTTATGAATAGCACCAGAATATTGTCTGGTATAGTCCTGGAAGATGAGGCCATCGGGTTGGAAGGCACTCAGACAACTGGGGAAGAGATGCCTCCTCAAAGTAGAGTCGACCTTAATAGCATGGACGAAGTCAAGCTTTCAGGAGCTTCATTTGCTGATGTGGTACCACTCAAAAGGAGAAGAAACAGCTACAAACATTCATTAATAATTGGAACATGGAATGTACAAAGTATGAATCTAGGAAAATTGGAAATCATCAGAAATGTAATGGAACACATAAACATTAATATCCTAGGCATTCGTAAGCTGGAATGAACGGGTATTGGCAGTTGTGAACTGGACAATCATATGATCTACTATGCTGGGAATGACAAATTGAAGAGGAATGGTGTTGCATTCATTGTCAAAAAGAACATTTCAAGATCTACCCTGAAGTACAATGCTATCAGTGATAGGTTGATATCCACACGCCTACAAGGAAAACCAGTTAAAACAACTATTTTTCAAATTTATACACCAACTACCAAGGCTAAAGATTGAAGATTCTTACCAACTTCTGCAGTCTGAAATTGATCAAACATGCAATCAAGATGCATTAATAATTACTGGCAATTGGAATGCAAAAGTTGGAAACAAAGAAGGATTGGTAGTTGGAAAATATGGCCCTGGTGACAGAAACTATGTCGGAGATTGAATAGCAGAATTTTGAAAGACCGATGACTTCTTCATTACAAATACCTTTTTTCACCAATATAAACAGCAACTATACAAGTGGACCTCGCCAGATGGAATACACAGGTATCAAATCAACAACATTAGCGGAAAGAGAAAATATCTTCAGTCAGAACAAGGCCAGGGGCAGACTGCGGAACAGACCATCAACAGCTCATATGTAAGTTCAAGTTGAAACTGAAGAAAATTAGAACAAGCCCTTGAGAACCAAAGTATGAACTTGAGTGTATCCCACCTGAATTTAGGGACCATCTCAAGAATAGATTTGATGAATTGAACACTAATGACTGAAGACCAGACGAGTTGTAAAATGATATCAAGGATATCATACATGAAGAAAGTAAGAGGTCATTAAAAAGACAAGACAAGAAAGAAAAGACCAAAATGAATGTCAGAGGAGACTCTGAAAGTTGGTATTGAACATGGAGTAGCTAAAATGAAAGGAAGAAAAGATGAAGCAAAAGAGCTGAACAGAAGATTTGAAAGGGCAGCTCCAGGACACAAAATATAGTATTATAATGACAAGTGCAAAGACCTGGAGTTGGAAAACCACACTTGCCATTTCTCAAGCTGAAAGCACTGAAGAAAAAGTTCAAGCCTTGAGTTGCAGTATTGAATGAGTCTATGGGGAAAAAAGAAGATGGAAAAAATACACATAGTCACCATACCGAAAAGAATTGGTTGACTTTCAGCCATTCCACGAAGTAGCATGACATCAGGAACAGATGGTACTGAAGGAAGAGGTCCAAGCTGCACTGAAGGCATTGATGAAAAACAAGGCTTCAAGAGTTGAAAGAATACCAAATGAGATGTTTCAACAAATGTATGCAGTGCCAGAAGTACTCACTCATCTATGCCAAGAAATTTGGAAGACAGCTACCTGGCAAACCTGCTGGGAGACATCCATATTTATGCCTATTCCAAAGAAAGGTGATCCTACAGAATTTGGAAGTTATCAAACAATATCATTAATATCCCATGCAAGTAAAATTTTGCTGAAGATCTTTCAAAATGGTTGCAGCAGTACACTGACAGGGAACTGCCAGAAGTTCAAGCAGGATTCTGAAGAGTACATGGATCCAGGGATATCATTGCTGATGTCAGAGGAATCCTGGCTGAAAGCGGAAAATACAAAATATATGTTTACCTGTGTTTTATTTACTATGTAAATGCATTTGACTGTGTAGGTCATAACAAAACACTGATAAAATTATGAAGAATGGGACTCCCAGAACACTTAACTGTGTTTATGAGGAACCTGTACTTAGATCAAGAGGCAGTGGTTGAAACAGAACAAGGGGATACCGCATCATTTATAATCAGAAAAGATGTATGTCAGCGTCGTATCCTTTCACCATACTTACTCAAACTTAATGCTGAGAAAATAACCCAAGAAGCTGGACTGTATAAAGAAGAAGGAGGCATCAGGATTGGAGGAAGAATCATTAACAGCCTGCATTATGCAGATATCACAATCTTGTTTGCTGAAAGTGAAGAGGACTTGAAGCACTTACTGATGAAGATCAAAGTATGGATTACACCTCAACATGAAGAAAAAAAAAAAATCCTCACAGTTGTACCAACAAGCAACATCGTGATAAATGGGATAAAGAATAAAGTTATAAAGGATTTGATTTTACTTGGATCCACAATCAACACTCATGGAAGTAGTAGTCAAGAAATCAAATGACACATTGCATTGGGCAAATCTGCTGCAAAAGAACTCTTTCAAGTGTTGAAAATCAAAGATGTCACCTTGAAGACTAAGATGTGCCTGAACAAGCCATGGTGTTTTCAATCCCCTCTTATGCATGTGAAGACCCTGGTGGCATAGTGGTTAAGTGCTATAGCTGCTAACCAAAAGCTCAGCAGTTCGAAACCACCAGGCACTCCTTGGAAAATCTATGGAGCAGTTCTACTCTTCTTATAGGGTAGCCATGAGTCAGAATTGACTTGAAGGCAATGGGTTTGGTTTTTCTGGTTTTTCAAATGCAAGAGAAAGCTGAACGATGAATAAGGAAGACGGAAGAAGAATCAATGACTTTGAATGGGTGTTGGTGAAGAATATTGAATATACCATGGACTGTCAAAAGAACAAACAAACCTGTCTTGGAAGAACTATGACCAGAATGCTTCTTAGAAGCAAGGATGGGGAGACTACATCTCACATACTTTGGACATGTTATCAAGAGTGATCAGTCTTTGGAGAAGAATGTCATTCTTGGTAGAGACTCATCGAAAAAGAGGGAGACCCTCAATGAGATAGATTGACACAGTGGCTACAATAATAGGCTCAAGCATAACAAGGATTATGAGGCTGGTGTAGGACTGGGCAGTGTTTTGTTCTGTTGTATACAGGCTTTTTATGAGTTGGAACTGACTAAAATGCACCTAACAATGACAACAACATAGTCTGCTTAATCCAGACTTTCAACTGATATCTCAAGTTCCATTCCTGTCAATATATATTAGCCGAGCTCTGCAATACTTTTGGTGAATAACTTCTTTTTTCTTGAACTAGGTATAATGGTCTCCAGTCAGCCTATACTGAGAGGTGAGATGTTTTTATCAGGGAAATGAGGACAAATCTCAAGGAGCGTAATTATTACCTTGAGTCACATCCATCTCAGAGGAGACTTCTGTATGTTCTCTGGGCAAGGCGAGGGTGCTATATCCTAGTAATGCTGCTTGGACCTTTGCTGAGTGCCTAGAGGGTTTAGGGAAATCTGGTGTTTCAGTGTTCTCAAGAATGTCCATACAAATTTATCTCTATCCCAAGTCTCAGGATCCCACTCCTTCCTTGTCAGGTATCTGATAACAGCCTGACAGGCTTTATAGGGCTGTAAAGTAAACTTTCCTTGTATTTTTGTTACTCTTACTGTCAGAGCTTTGGTCTATTATTATTTGTTTTGTTTTGTTTTCAGTGCAATTACACTCTGGCTGCAAAAGATGAAGGTCTCTTCCAATGCTGCACAGAAATCTTCTGGCTTCAAACTATAATTTGAGTTGGTTGTTGGCCGACTTGAGCTTATGAATGTCTTCCATTGATGGTACTTAATAACAACCAATCCACGATCTTTATAATGTGTTCTCAAATGCTAGAAATATTACATAAGTCATCCACTCCTGCATGTATCCCATCCCAATTCATCCCTAGTAAGAGTCTTGGTAATTGGGATGTTATATCAGGGCTCCTTACACCATTTGCCACCAACAATGGTGTCCTTGTTACCATCTGGCTGGAAAATGGTTCAATGCCAGAAACTTACCTGAAGGATCCATTCCTAGAACCACTTCTAAAACCAAAGATCAACAAAGAGAATTCCTTTACCATCTTTATTTGTCAAAGCCAATTTATATTTTTAATGTTTACTAAACAGAAAAAAAATATAAAACACGAAGCGATATAAAGATATTTTAAAAAATAGGAAAATAATACAAAACAAAAGTGAAAATACAAGCATAAAACCAAGTTTCTTACCTGTAATCTCTAAGACCAGCTCCTTAGGATGGTTTTTGGTTATACTTTTTTTTTTTTTTTTTAGTTTAATTATTTAACAACCAAGTGTTCATATACACGTGCCTCTAAACATATGGAATACAGGAAATGAGTAGTCAACAGAATTATCCCCCTAGCTTTTTTCCATCTTCCTATCAGGGAGCCTGCATGATAAATTTTGTGAGAGTTGCTAGAGAGATTCTGGCCTATGGGAGGGACTCTGACTGTATCATCCTTTCTACTGACCAGCAGGCACAATAAACATTTGTCAAAGAGTAAGAACGCTCACTCTATTAAAGTAAAAGCAAAGAGATTTATTGAGGGTACTGCAACTTGTGAATTGGGGAAACACAAGGCAGAGAGGAATCTACCAGGTTCTCTGAAGCGTGGAGTGAGAGATGTGCTTTTATAGAAAAATGGGAAAGGGGAGTGCATGATGATGATATGGTCACAAGGTGGATATGTCATCAGCAACTCTATTTTCAACCAACTACCTTCTTCCTAGAACATCTTGAGTAAACTTTTTCTCCTACAACCACATTCCTGACCCAACCCTCACTTACTAAGAGTTGCTAAATCTCATTCCTGACCCTGACCTTTATTTACTTAAGAGTGGCTTGGGACCAGAGCCAGCCCAGTTAAAAAAGATTGATAGAGGGCCATGGTCTTCTGGCCCCACCTAGCCAGAAGCCTAATTTGAAATGCATATGAATAGGAAGGTGCCAAGGTTACATTCTCAATAATGCAGGAACAAGAACTTGTAAGAAACTGGAGTTTTGATTTAGACCTTATGTCAGCCATTTAATTCTGCTAAGTGACTCAGTTTTAGAAGTTTGCTAGCACACATTCCTGATGATCATTGTTGACACTGAGCCTGAGAGCGGCCAAAGACACACACCAGGTATACTGAGACACAACTGCAAGCAAGGTAACAGGAAAGTTCTTATCAGCAAAGTGAAGCAACAGATAAATCATGTTTGTGTGAAGCCACCACGATTGGCTTAGTTTTTCAAAAGGCTGTAAGAAGATGCTAAAGAGTGTCTCAGTCTCCTAGGGCTGCCATAACAAAATACTACAAACTGGGTGGATTTAAAGAACAGAAATTTATTTGCTCACAGTTATGAAGGCTAGAAGTTCAAATTAGGGTGTCGGTCATGTTGATTTTTCTGGGGGCTTTGAGAGTGGAACTGTTCCATATCTGTCTCGTAACCTCCAGTGAGGGGCTTCTAGAAATCCTTGAATTCTTTTACTGCTTAATAGACACGTCTGCCTCCGTTGTCACACAATGTCTGTTTTCCCCTATTGTGTGACCTTCTCCTTTCATAAGAGACCAATCAAAAGAAATGAGGGCTTGGAACCACCCTACTCTGAAATGAGGAGTCCTGGTGGCACAATGTGAAGAGTTTAGCTACTTACCAAAAGGTTGGCAGTTCAAAAACACCATCTGCTCCTTGGAAACCCTATGGGGTGGTTCTACTCTCTCCTATAGGGCCACTACGAGTTGGAATTGGATTGACAGCAATGAGATGTTTTTCGTTCTTTTTTTTTTTTTTAATCTGATATGATCTCCTTTAACCTAAATAACAACAGAAAAACCTTACTTCCAAAAAAGGTCATAGTCACATATCTTTTGGTCAACATATCTTTTGGTTGTTGTTGTTGCTATTAGATTCCGTCGAGTTGGTTCTGACTCATAGCGGCCCATGCACCATAGAACGAAACACTGCCTGGTCCTGTGTCATCCTTACAATCCTTGTTATGCTCAAGCCCATTGTTGCAGCCACTGTGTCAATCCATCTTGTCAAGGATCTTCCTCTTTTCCACTGACCCTGTACTTTACCAAGCATGATGCCCTTCTCCAGGGACCGATCCCTCTGGATAACATGTCCAAAGTATGTAAGATGCAGTCTCCCCATCCTTTCTTCTAAGGAGCATTCTAGTTGCACTTCTTTCAAGACAAATTTGTTCATTCTTTTGGCAGTCCATGGTATTTTCAATATTCTTTGCCGACACCACAATTCAAAGGTGTCAGTTCTTTGATCTTCCTTATTCATTGTCCAGTTTTCACATGCATGTGATGTGACTGAAAATACCATGGCTCGGATCAGGTGCACCTTAGTCTTCAAGGTGACATCTTTGTTTTTCAACACTTCAAAGTGTTCCTTTGCCGCAGGTTTGCCCAATGCAATGTGTCTTTTGATTTCTTGGCTGCTGCTTCCATGGCTGTTGATTGTGAATCCATGTAGAACAAAATCCTTGACAACTTCAATCTTTTCACTATTTATCATGATGCTGCTTATTGGTCCAGTGGTGAGGTTTTTGTAGGGTTGCTATGAGTTAGAACCAATTCGATGGCACTAGGTTTTTTTTTTTTTGGTCATATTGAAGTGTAATCCATACTAAAGGCTGTGGTCTTTGATCTTCATTAGTAAGTACTTCAAGTCCTCTTTACTTTCAGCAAGCAAGGTTGTCAATGAGTCTTCCTCCAATCCTGATACCCTGTTCTTCATAGAGTCTAGCTTTTCGGATTATTTGCTCAGCATACAGATTGAATCGGTATGGTGAAAGGGTACAACCCTGACACAAAACTTTCCTGACTTTAAACCACTCAGTATCCCCTTGTTCTCTATGAACAACTGCCTCTTGATCTATATACAGATTCCTCATGAGCACAATGAAGTGTTCTGGAATTTCCATTCTTCTCAATATTATCCATAATTTGTTATGATCCACCCAGTCAAATGCTTTTACATAGCGAATAAAACACAGGTAAACATCCTTCTGGTATTCTCTGCTTTTAGCCAGAATCCATCTGACATCAGCAATGATATCCCTAGTTCCACATCCTCTTCTGAATCGGGCCTGAATAGCTGGCAGTTCCTTGTTAATATAGTGCTGTAGCTGCTTTTGAATGATCTTCAGCAAAATTTTCCTTGCATGTGATATTAATGATATTGTTTGATAATTTCTGCATTCGATTGGATCAACTTCCTTGGGAATAAGCATAAATATGGATCTCTTCCAGCTGGTTGGCCAGGTAACTGTTTTCCAAATTTCTTGGCGTAGACGAGTGAGCACTTCCAGTGTTGCATCCCTTTGTTGAAACAACTCAACTGACATTCTGTCAATCCCTGGAGCCTTGTTTCTCGCCAATGTCTTCAGTGCAGCTTGGACTATGTCCTTCAGTACCATCGGTTTCTGATCATATGCTACCTCTTCAAATAGTTAAACATTGACTAATTCTTTTTGGTATAATGACTCTGTGTATTCCTTGACCTTGTTTTGATGCTTCCTGCGTCTTTTAATGTTTTCCCCATAGAATCCTTCACTATTGCAACTTGAGGCTTGAATTTTTTCTTCAGTTCTTTCAGCTTGAAAAATGCCAAATGTGTTCTTCCCTTTTGGTTTTCTATTTTCAGCTTTTTGCACGTCATTATAATAGTTTACTTTGTCTTCTTGAGCCTCCCTTTGAAATCTTCTGTTCAGTTCTTTTACTTCATCATTTCTTCCTTTTGCTTTAGCTGCTCTACATTCGAGAACAAGTTTCAGAGTCTGCTCTGACATCCACCTTGGTCTTTTATTTCTTTCCTGTCTTTTCAATGACCTCTTGCTTTCTTCATGGATGATGTCCTTGATGTCATTTCACAATTTGTCAGGTCTTCAGTAATTAGTGTTCAAGGCATCAAGTCTATTCTTGAGATGGTCTCTAAATTCAGTTTGGATATACTCAAGGCTGTATTTTGGCTCTAGTGGACTTGCTCTGATTTTCTTCAGTGTCAGCTTGCACTTGCATATGAGCAATTGATGGTCTGCTCCACAGTCGGCCCCTGGCCTTGTTCTGGCTGTTGATATTGAGCTTTTCCATCAGCTCTTTCCACCACAGATGTAGTCAATTTGATTTCTGTGTGTTCCATCTGGTGAGGTCCATGTGTATAAAATAGTCACTGTTTATGTTGGTGAAAAAGGTATTTGTGTGAAGAAATCGTTGGTCTTGCAAAATTCTATCATTCGATCTCTGGCATTGTTTCTATCACCAAGGCCATATTTTCCAACTACTGATCCTCCTTCTTTGTCTCTGACTTTCGCATTGCAATCACCAGTAATTATCAATGCATCCTGTTTACATGTTCAAGCAATTCCAGACTGCAGAAGCTGAAAAAAAACTTCATTTTCTTCATCTTTGGCCTTAGTGGTTGGTGTGTAAATTTGAATAATAGTCGCATTAACTGGACTTCCTTGTAGGCGTATGGATATTATCCTATCACTGACAGGGTTGTTCTTCAGGACTGATCTTGAAATGTGCTTTTTGACAATGAATGCAACACCATTCCTCTTCAAGTTGTCATTCCCTGTGTAGTAGACTATACGATTGTCTGATTTGAAATGGCCAATACCACTCCATTTCAGCTCACTAATGCCTAGGATATCTATGTTTATGTGTTCCTTTCCATTTTTGATTTCCAATTTTCCTAGATTCAAAATTTGTACTTTCCAAGTTCTGATTGTTAATGGATGTTTGTAGCTGTTTCTTCTCATTATGAGTCGTGCCACATCACCAAATGAAGGTCCCGAAAGCTTGACTCTGTCCACTTCACTAAGGTGGACTTTACTCTGAGGAGGCAGCTCTTTCCCAGTCATCTTTTGAGTGCCTTCCAACCTGGCGGATTCATCTTCTGGCGCTATATCAGACAATGTTCTGCTGCTATTCATAAGGTTTTCACTGCTGGGTCCTTCTTCCTAGTGTGTATTAGTCTGGAAACTCAGCTGAAACCTGTCCTCCATGGGTGACCGTGCTTGTATCTGAATAGCGGTAGCATAGTTTCCAGCATCACAGCAACATGCAAGCCCCCACAGAATAACAAACTGACATACGTGGGGGTATCTTTCAGTGGGACATAATTTAATTCATAACTACGAGTAATGACACAAGGAGGCAGTAATCAAAGTTACCTTCCAAAAATATACCACAACATTTAGATTTGGTTTTCAAAGATTCAAATTGCCTTCAGTCTATAAAATAATTTTGGATAATTGACATTTTTTAAAATAATTTTGATGGTGCTTTAGGTGAAAGTTTACAAATCAAATCAGTCTCTCACATATAAACTTATACACACCTTACTACATACTCCCATTTACTCTCCTCCTAAAGAGTCAGCCCTCTTCCTCCTTCCAGTCTCTCCTTTCGTGACCATTTTGCCAGTTTCTAACCCCCCCCCAACCTCCCATCTCCCCTCCAGAGAGGAGATGCCAACGTAGTCTCAAGTGTCCACCTGATGCAAGTAGCTCACTCCTCATCAGCATCTTTCTCCAACCCATCGTCCAGTCCAGTCCATATCTGACAAGTTGGCTTTGGGAAAGGTTCCTGTCCTGGGCCAACAGAAGGTTTGGGGACCATGACAGCCAGGGTCCTTTTAGTCTCAGGCAGACCATTAAGTCTGGTATTTTTATGAGAATTTCGGGTCTGCATCCCACTGTTTTCCTGCTCCCTCAGGGGTTCTCTGTTGTGCTCCATGTCAGGGCAGTCATCGTTTGTGGCCGGGCACCATCTAGTTCTACTTGTCTCAGGATGATGTAGTCTCTAGTTCATGTAGCTCTTTTTGTCTCTTGGGCTCATAATTACCTTGTGACCTTGGTGTTCCTCATTCTTCTTTGATCCAGGTGGGTTGAGACCATTGAGGCATCTTAGATGGCCATTTGCTCGAGCTTAAGACCCCAGACACCACACTTCAAAGTGGGAGGCAGAATGTTTTAATAGATTTTAGTATGACAATTGACTTAGATGTTCCCTGAAGCCATAGTCTCCAAGCCCCTACCCCTGCTTTGCTGACCTTCGAAGCATTCAGTTTATTCAGGAAACTTCTTTGTTTTTGGTTTAATTCAGTTGTGCTGACCTCCCCGGTATTAAGTGTTGTTCTTCCCTTCACCTAAAGTAGTTCTTATCTACTATCTAATCAGTAAATAACCCTTTCCCACCCTCCCCCCGCCTCTCCTAACCACAACAGAATGTGTTCTTCTCAGTTTAAACTATTTCTTATGATCTTATAATAGTGGTCTTACACAATATTTGTCCGTTTGTGACTGACTAATTTCACTCAGCATAATGCCTTCCAGGTTCCTCCCTGTTATGAAATGTTTCACAGATTCATCACTGTTCTTTATCAATGCGTAGTACTCCATTGTGGGAATATACCATAATTTATTTATCCATTCATCCATTGATGGACACCGTGGTTGCTTCTGTCTTTTTGGTATTGTAAAGTATGCTGCAATAAACATGGGTGTGCATATATCCGTTCCTGTATTTTTAGGATATATTCCGAGGAGTGGAATTGCTGGGTCTTATTTATTTATTTTTTTTATGGTAGTTATATTTCCAGCTTTTTAAGGAAACCCCAAATCGATTTCCAAAGTGGTTGTCCAATTTTACATTCCCACCAGCAGTGTATAACTATTCCGATCTCTCCGCAGCCTCTCCAACATTTATTATTTTGTGTTTTTTGGACTAATGCCAACCTTGTTGGAGTGACGTGGAATCTTATTGTAGTTTTACGTTGCATTTCTCTAATGGCTAATGATCGAGAGCATTTTCTAATGTATCTGTTAGCTGCCTGAATATCTTCTTTAATGAAGTGTGTGTTCATATCCTTCGCCCAATATTTAGTTGGGTTGTTAGGCTTTTTGTGGTTGAGTTTTAGCAGAATCATGTAGATTTTAGAGATCAGGTGCTGGTCAGAGATGTCATAGCTGAAAATCTTTTCCCCCAATCTGTAGGTGGTCTTTTAACTCCTTTGGTGAAGTCTTTAGATGAGCATAGGTGTTTGATTTTTAGGAGCTCGCAGTTATCTGGTTTCTCTTCGTCGTTTTTAGTAATGTTTTGTATTCTGTTTATGCCTTGTATTAGGGCTCCTAACGTTGTCCCTATTTTTTCTTCCATGATCTTTATCATTTTAGTCTTTATGTTTAGGTCTTTGATCCACTTGGAGTTAGTTTTTGTGCATGATGTGAGGTATGGGTCCTGTTTCATTTTTTTTGCAAATGGATATCCAGTTATGCTAGCACCATTTGTTAAAATGACTATCTTTTCCCCAATTAACTGACACTGGGCCTTTGTCAAATATCAGCTGCTCATATGTGGATGGATTTATATCTGGGTTCTCAATTCTGTTCCATTGGTCTTTGTATCTGTTGTTGTACCAGTACCAGGCTGTTTTGACTACTGTGGCTGTATAATATGTTCTAAAATCAGGTAGAGTGAGGCCTCCCACTGTCTTCCTTTTTTTCAGTAATGCTTTACTTATCCGGGGCCTCTTTCCCTTCCATATGAAGTTGGTGATTTGTTTCTCCATCACATTAAAAAATGTCATTGGAATTTGGATCGGAAGTGCATTGTATGTATAGATGGCTTTTGGTAGAATAGGCAATTTTACTATGTTAATTCTTCCTATCCATGAGCAAGGTATGTTTTTCCACTTATGTAGCTCCCTTTTAGTTTCTTGCAGTAGTACCTTGAAGTTTTCTTTGAATAGGTCTTTTACATCTTTGTTAAGATTTATTCCTAAGTATTTTATCTTCTTGGGGGCTACTGTGAATGGTACTGATTTGCTGATTTCTTCTTCAATGTTCTTTTTGTTGATGCAGAGGAAACCAACTGATTTTTGTAAGTTTATCTTGTAACCTGAAACTCTGCTGAACTCTTCTGTTAGTTTGAGGATTCCTTAGGGTTTTCTGTATATAAGATCATGTCATCTGCAAACAGAGATAATTTTACTTCTTCCTTGCCAATCTGGATGCCCTTTATTTCTTTGTGTAGCCTAATTTCTCTGGCTAGGACCTCCAGCACAATGTTGAATAAGAGCCTTGATAAAGGGCATCCTTGTCTGGTTCCCGTTCTCAAGGGAAATGCTTTCAGGCTCTCTCCATTTAGGATGATGTTGGCTGTTGGCTTTGTATAAACGTCCTTTATTATGTTGAGGAATTTTCCTTCTATTCCTATTTTGCTGAGAGTTTTTATCATGAATGGGTGTTGGAGTTTGTCAAATGCCTTTTCTGCACCAATTGATAAGATCATGTGGTTTTTTTCTTTTGTTGTATTTATATGGTGGATCACATTAACGGTTTTTCTAATATTGAACCAACCTTGTATACCTGGTATAAATCCCACTTGGTCGTGGTGGATTATTTTTTTGATATGTTGTTGAATTCTATTGGCTAGAATTTTGTTGAGGATTTTTGCATCTATATTCATGAGGGATATAGGTCTATAATTTTCTTTTTTTTGTGGTGTCTTTACGTGGTTTTAGTATCAGAGATATGCTGGCTTCATAGAATGAGTTAGGTAGCATTCCACACTCTTCTATGCTTTGAAATACCTTTAGTAGTAGTGGTGTTAACTCTTCTCTGAAAGTTTGGTAGAACTCTGCAGTGAAGCCGTTCTGGCCAGGGCTTTTTTTTTTGTTGTTGGGAGTTTTTTGTTTACCTTTTCGATCTCTTTTTTCGTTATGGGTCTATTTAGTTGTTCTACTTCTGATTGTGTTAGTTTAGGTAGGTAGTGTTTTTCTAGGAATTCATCCATTTCTTCTAGGTTTGCAAATTTGAGTACAGTGTTTTGTAATAATCTGATATGATTCTTTTATTTTCAGTTTGGTCTGTTGTGATATGGCCCATCTCGTTTCTTAGTTGGGTTTTTTGTTTCCTTTCCTGTATTTCTTTAGTCAGTCTGGCCAATGGTTTATCAATTTTGTTAATTTTTTCAAAGAACCAGCTTTTGGCTTTGTTAATTCTTTCAATTGTTTTTCTGTTCTTTAATTCATTTAGTTCAGCTCTAATTTTTATTATTTGTTTTCTTCTGGTGCCTGATGGATTCATTTGTTGCTTGCTTTCTATTTGTTCAAGTTGTAGGGACAGTTCTCTGATTTTGGCTCTTTCTTCTTTATGTATGTGTGCATTTATCAATATAAATTGGCCTCTGAGCACTGCTTTTGCTGTGTCCCAGAGGTTTTGATAGGAAGTGTTTTCGTTCTCATTGCATTCTATGAATTTCTTAATTCCATCCTTAATGTCTTCTATAACCCAGTCTTTTTTGAGTAGGGTATTGTTCAGTTTCCGAGCATTTGATTTCTTTTCCTTAATTTTTCTGTTATTGATTTCCACTTTTATGGCCTTGTAGTCTGAGAAGATGCTTTGTAATATTTCAATGTTTTTGATTCTGCAAACCTCGTTTTATGACCTAATATGTGATTTATCCTAGAGAATGTTCCATGTGCACTAGAAAAAAAAGTGTATTTTGCAGCTGTTGGGTGGAGTGTTCTGCTTAAGTCTGTGAGGTCAAGTTGGTTGACTGTACCAATTAGATCTTCCATGTCTCTCTATTGAGCTTCTTACTGAAAGCCGTATCCTTCTCCAAAAGTGGTAAGTTGAAGTCTCCTACTATAATTGTAGAGGTGTCTATCTCACATTTCATTCTGTTAAAGTTTGTTTTCTGTATCTTGCAGCCCTTTCATTGTGTGCATAAATATTTAATATGGTTATATCTTTGTGGTCAATTGTCCCTTTAACCATTATGTAGGGTCCTTCTTTATCCTTTGTGGTGGATTTAACTTTAAAGTCTATTTTGTCAGAAATTAATATTGCCACTCCTGCTCTTTTTTGATTGTTGTTTGCTTGATATATATATTTTTTGTTTCCTTTGAGTTTTAGTTTGTTTGTGTCTCTAAGTCTAAGGTGTGTCTCTTGTAGGCAGCATATAGACGGATCATGTTTTTTATCCAGTCTGAGACTCTCCATCTCTTTATTGGTGCTTTTAGTCCATTTACATTCAGCATAATTTTAGATAAGTATGAGTTTAAAGCTGTTATTTTGATGCCTTTTTGTGTGTGTTGTTGACAATTTCATTTTTCCACTTACTTTTTTGTGCTGAGAAGTTTTTCTTTGTAAATTGTGTGTTCCTCATTTTCATAGTATTTGAATTTATTTTTGCTGAGTTGTTATGTTTATCTTGGTTTTTATTTTGAAGTATGAAATTGTCAGATCTCTTTGTGGTTACCTTAATATTTACCCTGTTTTTCTAAGTAAAAACCTAACTTGTATTACCCTATATTGCCTTGTTTTCCTCTCCATATGGAAGATCTATGCCTCCTGTATTTAGTCCCTCTATTTTGATTATTGTACTCTTTTACATATTAAAAAAAAATTATTATTTTTTTTTTACATATTGGCATCAATGGTTCCCTGTTTTGAGCATTTTTTTAAAATTAATCTTATTTCAATTTTGTGATTTCCCTGAGTTGATATCAGGATGTTCCGTTCTGTGACCTTGTGTTGTGTTGGTATCTGATATTATTGATTTTCTGACCAAAGAATTTCCTTTAGTAATACATGTAGCTTTGGTTTGGTTTTTGCAAATTCTCTAAGCTTGTGGTTATCTGTAAATGTCTTAATTTCACCTTCATATTTGAGAGAGAGTTTTGCAGGATATATGATTCTTGGCTGGCAGTTATTCTCCTTCAGTACTCTATATATGTCATCCCATTGCCTTCTTGCCTGCATGGTTTCTGCCGAGTAGTCTGAATTTATTCTTATTGATTCTCCTTTCTTGGTGACTTTTCATTTATCCCTGGGTGCTTTTAAAATTTTCTCTTTAATTTTTGTTTTAGCAAGTTTGTTGATAATATGCCTTGGTGATTTTCTTTTGGGATCTATCTTGTATGGGGTTCGATGAACATCTTGATAGATATGCTTTCATCTTTCAAGATGCCAAGAAAGTTTTCTGCCAACAGATCTTCAGCTATTTCCTCCATATTTTCTGTTATCCCTCCCTGTTCTGGAACTCCAGTCACACTCAAGTTATTCTTCTTGATAGAGTACCACATGATTCTTAGAGTTTTTTAAATTTTTTAAATTTTTTTATCTGATTTTTCTTCAACTATATTGGTGTCAATTGCCTTATCCTCATCTCCCCAACTCTGCATTCCAATTCCTTGATTCTTCGCCTCTGACTTCCTATTGAGTTGTTTAATTCCGTAATTTTATTGCTAATATTTTGGATTTCTGAATGCTGTCTCTCTACGGATTCTTGCAGCTTATTAATTTTTTCATTATGTTTTTGAACATTCTTTTTGATTTTTTCAACTGCTTTATCAGTGTGTTCCTTGGCTTTTTCTGTAGATTGCCTTATTTCATTTCTGAGGTCATCCTTGATGTCTAGAAGCATTCTGTATATTAGTTTTTTTTTTTTTTACTATTCTGCATCCGGCAATTCCAGGATTGTATCTTCATTTGGGAAAGATTTTGATTCTTTAATTTGGGGATTTGTAGAAGCAATCATGGTCTCCTTCTTCATGTGATTTGATATTGACTGCTGTCTCTGAGCCATCTATAAGATATTGTAGTGATTTATTTTATATTTGCTCACTGAGTCTTATCTTCTTGTTTTGTTTTGTTTGAGTATACCCAGATGGGCTACTAGATTGTGATATCTTGATTGTTTTAGCCTTTGAATCACTTATGTCGTATTACCAGCTGGTTTGAGCTGTTACCAGATATATTAGCCTATGAGTCCATTCACTATTCTTGAATAGAATCAGCTTTGGTGTCCTGATTGTGGGTCACCAAATGTGTGGTGTAGGCTCTCACCTATTAAATTAGAGGAATAGTGATATATAATATAATAGTTGTATGCACCAGATTCTAGTAGCAGCAGGGGGTCACACTCTGAGGAGGGCAGGATGCTGATAGCCTTCCCCCACCTGCCAGTGATGTAGTTGTGTCTCTACTCCTAAAGCACTTTGGTGGGTGTGCTCTGCAGCTGTAGCTTAGGCACCCAATGCTTGTACCTGTAAAGATTGGTAGGCATCACTATCCTCAGACCCCTTTAGCAGGTGGCTAGGTGGTGTGGGTGGAGTTTCAGCTCTCAGTTCCCTGTTGTGGATCAGTGAGGGCTCTGTTTAATAGATAGAGAAGTATCAGACCTCCAAAACTTGTCTTTCCACTGCTCTGCTAAAACAATTACAGTCAGATTGCTATCAGAATTGCCTTTCCATTATAATGGCTACCTTGTTCCCTGTAGGGATGAAAGCCAAAGGCTGTGGATCTCTTATGCTTGGCCGGAGCTGGTTCTGTATTATTATTCCAGTTTAGGGAAGTCAGAGAAGTATTTTTCACCCCTGGATTGTTAATCACTGCTTCTCTCAGGCCAGGAGAATGGTTTAGGAGAAAACAAAACAAACAAAAAACCTCTACAGAGCACTTCAGTCCCTGGCCCAGGAAATCCCAATATTAATGAAGCCGCCTGGGGCAGGGAGGGGAGGGATCAGATAGATAGGAGAGAGTAGTGAGGCAATATAGACAAAGTTACTTATCTTGTTTGATGAAGACTGTTTTATCTGAGATTCCAGACGGGTGTGTAGTCTGTGTGCGCTGGCTGGGTTGAGATTGCCCCCGAGGGTCAGACCTGTGTCCCGTGCTTGCACCATCTCAGGAAGCCATGACCAGCTCCTCTGCTCCTAGTCCCAGCGCTAAGGTTTTCTGGCTGGGACACCATGCTCTAGGCTCCAAAAACAGTCTCTGCTTCTCCATGGTTTCTTGTTCTCCTGTCAGCTGCATCAACGCCGGCCTGCTTGCGCTGGCTGAGTCTCTGCTGAGGTTACTCCAGGGGGTTAGGAGCTAGGGCTGAGTCCCGTGCTTGTGCCATCTCAGTAAGCCGCGATCACACCCACCACTCTGGCACCAGGAACTGCGAGGGCTCAAGGCTATGGTGTGGGACACTGGTTCCAGAAGCGGTGGCTGCTTCAGGGTGCAGCTTTTCACTCTCCTGTCACTCAGATCAACTCCTTAGTTCTGTGTTTGATGGTCAGGGTTTGTAGATTGTCATGTATGTGATCGATTCACTTGGTTTTCCAAGTCTTTGTTGCAAGAGGGATCCATGGTAGATTCTACCTAGCCAGCCATCCCTGACATTTTTATAATATTGAATTTTCTTATCTTTGGCCATGTGTTTTAGGTCTATTTATTGCCTTTCGGTAAAGTTTTATAATTTGTTCCAAAAAGATATTGCACATATTTCGTTTGATTTATCTCAAAGTGTCTTGTAATTTTTAATACTACTGTAATGGCAACTTTGTAAAGTCTGTTTTCTAACTGAGGTGGGTGAAAATGAAAATTGGTATATTTATATTTTGTTTACAAATCCAGCATTTTTTAATCCCTCTATTGATTATAAATGTGCCCCTAGAATCTTTGACATTTTCTCTGTAAATAATCATATCTTTTGTAAAAAAAAAAAAAAGAAAATTTACATCTTTCTTTCATTTCTTTTTAGTTTTTATTCATTTTTCCACACTTATTTCATTATTAATATTCTCCAGTATAACAAAGGTACCTGTAGCAGGTAGCTCTGTTTTTGTTCCCCTATTTTAACACTTTAAAGTTCCAGTGTTAATTGTGATTTTTGCTGTGGGTGTCTCCCTTCTCCTATGTTCTCAAGGTTTGAATTGTGTCCCCCAAAATATGTGTTAACTTGGTTAGGCTATGATTTCCAGCACTTGTGGTTGTCCTACATTCTGTGATTGCAGTTTTATGTTAAAAGGTATTAGAGTGGGATTGTAACACCCTTACCCAGGTCACATCTCTGATCTAATGTAAAGAGAATTTCCCTGGGGCGTGACCTGCACCACCTTTTATCTTACAAGAGATAAAAGGAAAGGGAAGGAAGCAGAGAGGTGGGGACCTCCTACCACCAAGAAAGAAGCTCCAGGAGCAGAGCGTATTCTTTGGACCCGGGGTTCGTGTGTGGAGAAGCTTCTAGTCCAGGGAAAGATTGACAAGAAAGATCTTCCTCCAGAGATAACAGAGAGAGAAAGCCTTGGAGCCGACACCCTGAATTTGGACTTCTAGCCCACTAGGCTGTGATAAAATAAATTTCTCTTTGTTAAAGCCATCCACTTGTGATATTTCTGTTACAGCAGCACTAGATGAATATATGGAAATATGGAAACCTCCTTCTCCCTTTTTTAAAATCAGAAATGAATATCAGAGTTCATTAAAAATGGTTACTTCATCTATCAAAATGATAACTTTTGTGCGTTTAACTTGTTGATTCAGTGACTTTTATTAACATATTTTTTAGTATTATGCCAACGTTGATTCCCTAAGTTTAGTCAGAATGTATTATCCTTTCTATACATTGTTGGTTTGGGTCTGTTATTATTTTACTTTGGATATTTACATATTGGTCTATAATTTTTATTGTTATGTTGGATTTTCTTGATATTGGATTTAATGTTTGAAATTAGATTTGATATTTGAAATCTGATATTAAAATTTTTTTTAAGAAGAGTGCTACCTTTACTCCATAAAATGTGATATGAGTGGTTTCTTCTATTTTCCTGAATAATTCGTCTTATAGAAGAGTTATCTTTTCCTTGGATTTTTGGAACTTCTTGCCTGTACTTGTTTTCTATATGGAGACATTTTCAATTAATTGTTTAATTTTTTACATAGGTATATGACTATTCACACTTTCCATGATTTCTTACTAATTTATGTTTTTCTATAATTTTCTTATTTACCCACATTTTTAAATTTTGTAACTAGTTGTGTGTGATAAGTTGGGTGTTTTTTGAGCTTCTAACCCAGCTTAGTCATCTGATGGATATTCCTGCTTTAGGTAGTATTTATACTCTGGAACATCCAGGTCTCTGAGCATTTTAGCCCTTTCTTCCACCCATTGCCATGGCAGATCTGGCACTTACACCCATAGTGTGTGCCATTGCTTTCTCCAAGACTTCAAGAGCCTCTTTAACCACCCTGGGATCTTTTCTGATATTAAATCCCATTCCAGAAGATTTCCATATGGATAAAACTCCCTTATCCAACCTGACTCATACTCATAGAGACCCTATAGGACAGAGTAGAGCTACCCTCTAGAGTTTCCAAGGAGTACCTGATAGGTTCGAACTGGCAACATTTTGGTTAGCTGTAGCACTTAACCACTATGCCATAAAAAAATAGGGTCGCTATAAGTCAGAATCAACTTGACAGCAATGTTTATTTATTTATTTATTTTTTGGTATCAGACCATGTGTTCTGCCATCCACCTTTATTCCAGCACTCTCTGCATACAGTCTTACAGATTTTCTCTTCCCTCCTGGCACATGCAGGTTAGGAGCTGCAGTTTTTTGGGGATACAATCCCTCTCCACTCTAAGCAAGCTTGGAAGCTCACTAGCCAGATTATGTTGTGACTTGACCCCAGTCATTATTCTGGTGACCCGAAGGAACTGCAGGTATATATTTGCAAAGAGGGGAACAATTGTACTTCAAGGCAGGGGTTTCACATTGTCCTTAAACTTGATTGGAACACTAAACTTTAACAAGAAGGAATGGACTACTTCTGTAGACTCAGGAGGTTCAGAGGTGATTTCAGATTTTGGGGTCATCAACACAGAAATCACCGTTCCATATCAAAGGGAATTTTTGTGGTATCTTTGGCCTACCAGGTAAGAGTCATTGTAGTGGGGAAGGCCAAGAAGAAGTCTGTGAAATCACCTCCCACCCGTGCATTTGGCCAAAGTGGTAAATCAAAAGCAATATCTCATACTAGGAGAAATGGCAGAGATATGTGCCACCCTCAAAGACTTAAAGAATAGTGGTCCCCATCATATTTTTAGTTAATTCACTTATTTGTCTCCTGTTATGGTTTTAATTGTGTCCCCCCGCCAAAAGGTATGTTGAAGTCCTAACCTTTGTACCTGCGACTGTGACCTTTTTGCAAATAGATTCTTCTTTTAAGAAGATAATATAATACCTACCAGGATTCTTTGGGTTCTGGAGGCAGATATTTCACACTGGGTAATCCTGTTCCAAATTATACACCGGGTGACATGAAATCTGACAAGTTTGATGTAAGTATGCAAGGTTTGGGCTGCATCACATGTGACCCTGCTGCCTTTTACATCTGACTCAGCAAACCCTTCATCATTAGAGGTATCAGTGGTGGAAAAAGACATTGAATGATATTTATGGGGCGACCTAAAAGGAAAAACTCAGTGTCTACCCCAAGGCTTCTTGGGCAAGTCAGTGCTATCTGAAGTGAAAAATACATAATACCCAAACAGTAGCTCCTTGAATACTACCGTGTCCTGATAAACACAGAGTTCCTAATCACAAGATATTAGTTATCCCAAGTGGCCAGAACTTCACTTCCTGAAATGGATTCTGTCAGACCTACCAAGTAATAACATCAACTCAGCAGCAATCTATTGTGAGATGGATGTAGGGTATCTGGGATCCAACAAAAACAGAAGCAGAGAGCACAAGTAAGTTTCAATAGCAAGTGGAGCAGCCTCCCATGAAATCTACCATTCTTGAACTGGTACTTTTTCCTCAGGTCATACTTATGATCATATGGATCTAACTTTGGTGGCAAAGAGGTTCTCATCCTGACACAGAGAGCAAAAAGGTGAAGCGTGATTCATGGATAGGTCAGACTAGTATATAACTGAAAGCCAAAAATAGATCAGTACTGCACTACAGTTCCATTCAGGGTGGACCTGAAACGGCAGTGAAGGAGAAACCCCTCAATGCTTAATTAGGAAATGGATCCACAATGTTTGGCCTGAGGTGAGGATACATGGATTCATGAGCACTGGTTAATGACTTGGCAGTTTGGTTACGGGACCTGGAAAGAGAAAGATTAAAAAACGATATAAGGAAGTTCTGGGACAGAGACACATAGATAGAAATATAGTATTAAGCACAAAGATGGCATCCTGGTGGCACAGTGGTTAAGAGCTCAGCTGTTAACCAAAATGTCAGTGGTTCAAATCCACCAGCACCCCTTGGAAACCCTGTGGGAGGGGCAGTTCTACTCTGTCCTATAGGGTCGCTATGAGCTGGCATTGACTCAATGGCAATGTGTTTTAAGCACAAAGAAGGAAGGGCTTTGCAACACATATTAACACCCATCAGAGAGAAACTACCATAGAAGAAACATTAAACGTCCGCCAGCCTCTGACACTGGCCACACCAATACTGGCACAAAGTGGGAATGAAGGATGGCAGAGATTGAGGTTATGATTGAGCCCAAAATCATGGGCTCCAACTCAAGAAGGCTGATCAAGCTACTGCTTTTGCCAAATGCCCAATCTACCAGTAACAGAGATCAATGCTGGTTCTCAATGTGGCACCAACACTAGTGGAGACCAACTACATTAAAAAAAAAAAAAAAAAAGATAATAATGTCTGTTAGGGTAGTTAAATCCAGGCTAGCATTTATAGCCAGGGCACTGAGAACAACTTGGCAGATATCACTGTTTCAGCAGAGAAGAAACACAACCACAGAAAGCAGAGAGAAGAATAAAAGCACAGAGCCTGTAATATTTAAAAGAGGAACAAAAAGACTCACTCATCAACTAAGTGAAATCACTTAAAAAATATTGTTTCAAGCAAGAAGGAGGCCGGAAACGTTTAAATACTTGTTATACTCACAGTCCCTGGTGTTCACCGTTTGCCAAGCAGGGACACGTGGGGAAAACACAGGGGTGGTCACAAACAGAGAGAGCGTGGAAGTGTGCGCAAGCACCTTTATTGTGGCTTTCATGGAATACATACATTTGTTGGTTAGCTATGTTTGAAACTCACACTTTTAGGTTTCCAGCCTTTACCAAAGGGAAACGGAGGGAGTTTCTTATCTAGGTATACTAGACGTGGAAAAGAGAGGGGCTACTTGGTGTGTACGATGAATGTTAAAGTACACGCAGTACATTATAGCAGAGAAGCTAGAAAACTTGACTGATACACCAGTAACAAAGAGATGTCCACTGAAGTTTAAACTATAGCTGCCTTCTGGTCATTATAGTCCCCTTTTGCCAAGAGAACAGCAGGCAAGGAAAGAAGTCACCATCTTGGCAATGGTACTGACCCTAACCATCTACAGGAGGTAGGGTTGCTATTACACAATGGGGGCAGGGGAAATATTTTTAGTATTCAGCTCTTGCGTCATAAATCTTGCCCAATTTGAATGTTAAACGTGCAAATGCAAGATCAGAGATCTGAGCAGGCCATGGTGAGTAGAGAGCTCAAGGATGAGAGTCTGAAACACTCCACCTGGTTAGCCACCTACAATAATAGAGGTGCTTGTCTAGGATGTGGCTCCCAGCAACCTAGAATGTATAGTAGAGGATGGGAATAGTGAGGACTTGTTTTGGTCTGGCATCCCCGAATGATGTAAACAGCTAATGTGCTCAGCTGCCAATTGAAAGGTTGGAGGTTCCAGTCCACCCAGGGGCACCTTGGAAGAAAGTCCTGGTGATCTACATCTGAAAGTTCAGCTGTTAAAAACCACGGGGAGCACAGTTCTACTCTGACACACACGGGGTCACCACAAATCAGAGTCACCTTGATGGCAACTGGCGGCAGTGTTGGTTTCGTCCAGAGGCAAACTTAACCACCCAGAGCTACGCTTTGTCCTACTGGCTTTCCTTATTTCAATTTCTCCAAGAAGAGGCCCACCAGAGTCATGGAGAAACAGCTTCCATAATTTATTATATAAAGTGAGCAGATATAAGTGGCACAAAATATAAACTGTAGTAGATATCTTGGTGCACTCTCCAGATCTTTGTCTCATTCAAGACAGAAGCGCTTATTCTTGTAGACGTTGGGATTGTTGGCAGCTAATAGCTCTCAGCCTCACCCCTCTCTGAGAAATCCCTTTTTCCTGTCGAAGGTCATGCCCCCTTCCCTGCTAGCTCACACCTAGTGACTGTCCAATACAGGGGTGTAAATGCCTGAAACCTTCCCTCAATTTGGAGCAGTTCTGAAGGACCATTTCATTTCCAGAGTTCCTTGTGCAATGAGGTGAGTCTTTTGCTGTGCCTGCACCACAGTTCAACTCCTCTTTCTGTCTAATACTGCTTCCTTCACTCCCCTAAAAGATGCTACCCCTGTGAGGGATCCCCATTAAACTTCACACGTATAATTTCTGTTTCTTTCCTAGCACTCCTCACCTGGGCCATGTGCCTGGTTACAAGCATGCATGTAAGTCCTTTACTGTCAATTAAGCCAACAATTCCAATCGCAAGGCTTAATGCTAGGCTACAACATCGGAGCCTGTGTGTCAGGGGCTATCTGCCTTGGTTGCAGAGACAAACATGATGCCTGGCACAGAGTAGAGCATCATTAAATATTTGTTGAATGAATAACTGAAGGTATGAACGTGAAATGGAGGTTGTTCAGGAATTTACCTGTCCCTCAAGTCCTGCTCGTGTACCACTGTCTTCTTAGAACGTTTCTCTAACCTTTTAGCTGGAAGTGATTTTTATTTCTATTTTATTTGTACTTAGTACTGATAGCATTTATGTGTATCTAGATCTAAGCTTACATGGGTAATTCAATGTTGTGCTCTCTAGAATGCATAGCTTAGTGCTTTGCTAAGAGTTGATATCTCCAAAACATTTATTGTAGGATAGAGGGCAAATCTTTGAATTAAAAGATTGAAATGTTGATATCTTTGACTTTCTATGAATATTTTCCTGGGTAAGTAATGAGGCTTCTTTCAGCCACTGTTTCCTTGTGTATAACATAGAGATATTACTTGCCTTGTCAAACTGTTTGGCAAAGGCCTCTCAGATAATATTTATTGAGCTCTCACTATTACAACAGTAAGCATGTGATATGTTAGTTATTCAATGCGGTAGTGGACAATGTTGATGTAAACCTCCCTCACAAAGGTCGGGTGAGACTTAGACAGGACACTGTATTTTTAAGAATATATACATTTACTGGAAACCCTGGTGGTGTAGTAGTTTAGTGCTATGGCTACTAACCAAAGGGTCAGCAGTTCGAATCCACCAGGTGCTCCTTGGAAACCCTATGGGGCAGTTCTACCCTGTCGTATAGGGTCGCTATGAGTCGGAATCGACTCAACAGCACTGGGTTTGGTTTTTGGTTTGGTATGCATTTACTAAAATATCATTATCATCTTCATGAAAGTTTTAATGATCTTTTAAAGTTTCTCTTTTCTTCTCTGTATTCCAACACACACAAGTCTTATACTTCTCTGTTCTATCTATTTTCAAATAAGTAGAATTCAAAAATGCCTGCCTGCCTAGAGTACCTGTCTAAAATGACATAACGTGGTGAGCATTAGATTCCAAGAGGGAGATGTTTCTCCTTGCTTCAAGAAGGCAGCTTGTGACCTCGGATTTGCACAGAGCTGACAGAGGGATGGGCATTATAGGGCAGAAGACAATTTCTTTTTTCTTTCTAGCTGGGCTCCAGACTCCTTTCTCCCCAGAATGCCACCTGAGCCCCACATACGTGGAGCTGTAACTCTGATGACCTATTCAGGGCCTAATGAACTACTACTGAGGAAGCAGATGGGACCGAAGAGACACACAGCATTGTGAAATGTTGGGGAAGTAAAAAGCTCATCAGAAGATGTGCTATGTGTAAATACACAGAGAAAGAAAAAAAAGAAAAAACAAATAGAAGGCTCTTTAGAAAAGAACATGGTCAAGGGTGAATATTCATTATGAAAGAGACTCCATATGGTCAACACAGCTCTGAAAAAAGAAAAAAAAAAACTTCTATCATCTAAGAAAATGATCTTTCTTTCCCCGAAAGTTACTTTGTTATTAAGCCAACAAAAACCATAACTGCATTGCATTCTTTATACACACCTTGCTTTTAGCCCCTGTGTTACCCCTTTAGCTGAATCAGTGACTAGGTAGTCATCTTTCTGGACATAAGTGGCGCTGGGGCTATTAGGGCCGAGGCGTCACCTGTCCCCCAACCTACACTGCTGCTGCTTTCTTTCACATGAGCATGTGCCCACTAATTTGGCCTTGGGTGCCTGTATTTACAGGATAATGGGTGGTTTTATCTACACCACACAAAGAGAATACACTGAATGAAAACTCTAAAAGTGCTCTGGCTTTTGATTCAATTCTTCTGCAGCTTTATGGGCTTCAGATTCTGATCCAAGCTAACCTTTCATCAGGGGAAGAATGGGCTGGGTATTCTGACAAAGGCAAAATGGAATTTCCAAGGCAAAAACAAAGATAAACCAAGAAGGCACTCATTTACTCTGTTTTCTGGAATATTAGAAGCATCTGAAATGTTTTACCCTCCTGCTGCTGTCCAAATCATTGTTTCTCAGTTTGTCTGGTATACAGCAAGCATCAGTGAGTTGTCCGTAAACAGGTACAATGCATATTACACTTGCTGCTAAAAAAAGAAAAACAAAACACCCTTGCTAGCCTTTAATACTCTATGAGCTTCCTGCAAAGCTACATTCACTTTGCTGACGTTAGACAGCCCCGCTTAGCCACTGCAGATTATTCTCGTCTCTAGTTCACAATCCTTTCACCTGATGCGTTTACACAAGCCGACTCTCAGCCTTCCTGGTATGATGCTAAGTTCTTTGAATGCTGAATCACCGAGTGGTGCAAAGGGTCACGCTCAGCTGCTAACTGGAAGTTTGGAAGCCCAAGTCCACCCACAGGTGCCTCAAAATAAAGGCCAGGTGATCTACTTCCAAAAATCAGCCATTAAAAACTTTATGGAGCACAGTTCTACTATTATACACATGGGGTTGCCACGGATTGGAATAAACTCCAAAGTAGTCGGCTTTTGAATGCAGGAGCCTTATGTTCATCACCCTCGTAGGGATGAATACAATACCTTGTGCTTGTAACTCCTGTGAACAATTTTCTATTCCATGCCCATTTTGTAAAAGTTAAAAATCACTTTTGTAAAAGTGAAAAATTATTTAAAAATGCTTATTAAATAAGTCTCGAAATGCCATAAGCAAATCCTAGACCACACGGGAAGGTAGAAGATGTGACCCCAAGAAGGTTTGCCAAAACGCCTCACTACAGGAAATCTGCCTCGATACTAAAATTGCTGACAAACATGTATGCTCGTTTATAAACCACGTTTTACAGAACCCGCAGTTCAGATCATCCCTTCTCCCCAAAGGGCTCTGGCAAGGTCAACAGAAGAATCGTAAAAAACATCAGGCAGAAAAGGTTGTTCATTATTAAGAAAACTCGAATACCAGTGGCCCACATGTTAATCTTTTAGTAAACTGCAGATGTTTCAACACACACGTTTATGAACTGTAAATGCTTTGATTTGGGGGAAAATGTTGTAGAAGTGGTGAGAACAGAAAAGAATTGGGAGAACAGGAAGCTAATGCCTGCTGGGGAAAACAGCTACGTGTTTTAGTGTGTTATCTCCTACTGCAGTAATTAGTGACTTTTTTTGAATCATTGTGATATTTTGCCTAAACATTACCATACACAATCTGTCTTCCTCTTTTTGGCTGACCCTCTACCTTACCAAGCATGATGTCCTTCTCCAGGGACTAATCCCTCTGATAACATGTCCAAAGAAAGTGAGACCCAGTCTTGCCATCCTTGCCATTCCTTGCTTCCAAGACAGATTTGTTTGTTCTTTTGGCAGTCCATGGTATGTTCAATGTTTTTCACCAACACCACAGTGCAAAGGTTCAATTCTTCTTCAGTCTTCCATATTATATTCATCATCCAGCTTTTGTATGCATATGAGGCGACTGAAAATACCATGGCTTGGGTCAGGCGCATCTTAGTCTTCAAGGTGACATCTTTGTTTTTCAACAATTTAAAGAGGTCTTTTGCAGCAGGTTTGCCCAATACAATGAGTCTTTTTTTTTCTTGACTGCTGCTTCTGTGGGTGTTGATTGTGGATCCAAGTGAAATGAAATCCTTGACACCTTTAATATTTTCTCCATTTATCAAAATGTGACTTATTGGTCAATTTGTGAGGATTTTTGTTTTCTTTATGTTGAGGTGTAATCTGTACTGAAGGCTGTGGTCTTCGATCTTCATCAGTAAGTGCTTCAAGTCCTCTTCACTTTCAGCAAGCAAGGTTGTGTCATCTGCATATCCCAGGTTGTTAATGAGTCTTCCTCCAATCCTGATGCCCTATTCCTGACAATTATAAGGACCAAGAAATATTAAAACAGTAATTTTCAAGGCAGTAAAATTTTCACTATTATACAAAACAAGATCCTCTTTTCTTTTGCTAACCTCACACTCATATACACATTCAAAGAGAGGCACTGGAGACCTTAATATGTATAGCTACCAAATTTAACCCAAGGCCTGGTCAGGGTTTTACATCAGTGGAAGATAGATATGGTTCAATTTATGTGTAGGCCATTCATTTAAATTAGATTTCCATGGGAAATTAAAGGACAATTTCTGCATAAGTATATACACAATTCCAAGACTGTAAATAAAATTAGAACTCTTCTGGCTTGCAAAGAAAATTTTTCCTGATTTGAAAGGTCAAAATTAGTGCCCTATGGGATTTAGAGCAATTTGCAAACAATATTTTTAAACATTATGAAGATAAATTATGGCTATTTGGAAAAGCATCTCAATATTATTGTATTTTTATTTTATGAGCCCAATGTGAATACACTTATGAAGACATGTTATTTATGTTAGTCTCTTTCTCTTTAAAAATTTTAAAAGTTTTATCCCTGGAATTAATTCTTTAAGAGTAATTTCCTATGGTCACCTATGTGTCTCACAAGTTTGGAAATGCCTTTTATGGTTTTATTTGAAAAATAAGCATATTTCACTCATAATCTCCTATTGTAGCTTATTTAGAAACACTTTTGCACCATTAAACTTAATTTTTAAATAAAAATGTCGACCACTACTAAATTCTATTAGTCCATCTTCAGAACAAAATAACAGAATAAAGAAGGTAAAAAAGGTAAATAAGAATAAAAAAGGTGAATGTAAAAATCACCACATTTAATACCTCTGTGATGTTGAAGGTTAATTATCATCTCATTGACTAGAGAATCTCCCATTTTAATCATGGTTCATAGAAATAATTTGATAAATAATTTTTTAAACTACCACTGAAGCTTCTTCCTAGCCTACTAGTGGACATAACTCATAGCAGTATGTGAACCAAGGATTATTATGAACTCATCTAGAATCTATAAAATGTTCTGGCTCAAAGTATTGAATTGATTGATCTATGAGCCAGCATTCTTCTTTCCCCATAAGTGTAACATTTGAATAGTCATTATTACCGTTTCTTTTTAAATCATCATCTTTTAACCTTAAAAAAGAAATCGAAGCTGCACTTTAAAGATTATACTCTAAATCACGAGGGCCCATTTTTGGCTGCGGTATGGACACAGGCTGAGCTTCTTAGATGAAAGGCTTAATAGAAATGGACAGGCTAATTACAATTAGCTAAAAATGAATTGACTAATTCTTAGCTGATTACTTCCTGCAAGCTTAACTAATCTAATGTTTCTCTTCCCACGAAATAACAGTTAAAATGCTAATTGTTAAAGCCTTATTAAAATTTAATTGTTATTTGTCTCAGTTGAGTTTGCTAATTACCAGTATTATCATTCCTCAGATAAGAAGTTGTATTTAGCAGGGCCCGAGGTGGGGCGCTGGTGGCGCAGTGGCTAAGCGTTCCACTAGTAACCAAGAGATCTGCAGTTCGAATTCACCAGCTGCTCCTTTGAAACCCTATGGGGCAGTTTTACTCTGTCCTATAGGGTCGCTATGAATCCAAATAAACTCGACGGCAATGGGTTTGTTATTATTATTTTCATTTTTTTGTTTTTTTGAGGGTCCTTGGGTGGCTCAAGAGGTTTGCCATGGGCTGCTAACCTACAAGTTGGTGAATAGGACTCGCCCAGTGGCTCTACTGAAGAAAGGCCTGGAAAACTGCTTCTGTAAAGATCACAGCCAGAAAAAACCTTATGCAGCAGTTCTATTGTGTAACCCATGGCATTGGGATGAGTTGGAATTGACGTGAAGGCCATGGGTGTGAAGGAGTACCACACCGTCCTGCCCTTCCTCCTTCCCCTCGTGCTCTCCATTCCTCACAAAAAAACAAACCAGTTGCCATGGAATTAATTGCAACCCATGGCAACCCTTGTGTATCAAAGTAGAACTATGCTCCATAGGGTTTTCAATGCCTGATTTTTGTAGATCTTGATTGATAGGCCTTTCTTCCCAGGAGACTCTAGGTAAACTTGAACTTCCAACCAACCTTTCGGTTAGCAGCCCAGGGTGTTAACCATTTGTCTTATGCAGGGATTCCCTATTTCTTATAGATTTAAATAACATGACCAGGAGGAAGATGGGAGAGAAGATGAAGTTAAGCATGTCACTGAAAAGAAAAAAGAGGGAGAACATCCACTTTGTTCTCTTTGCTGAGTATGTCACTTTTAGTATGCCATACCCCCTTGGGTCAGAGATTGAGCTTTATAAAAACAATTATCCTTAACATCAAAGCTGCTATTTTGGCAGAGCTGTTCTTCATATTTCATTAAGTAATATAGGAATAAAACCCCCCCAAAAAACCGGACTTGCTGCCATAGGGTTGATTCAGACTCAAAAAGACTCTAAAAGACAGAGTAGAACTGCCCCATAGAGTTTCCAAGGCTGAAATCTTAACAGAAGTAGACTGCCATATCTTCCTACCAAGGAGCAGCTGGAGGGCTCGAACCACTGACTTTTCAATTAGCAGCCAAACACTACACCACTGGGCCACCAGGGCTCCTAATACAGGGATAAATCCAGGTAAAACAGTTAATCTGGAGCATAATCAAGACTACACAGCTCCGTCTTTAAACAAGGAATAATAGTCTTGAATGTGGCTGCGTTTAAAGCATAATTACCCCAGCTTCACTTCTCTGCCATCAAAGAATTGCAAGCCTTCCTAGCTCACCTGCATGCAGGAGTAACAATATCTGTCTTCAGTTCTTGACTCTGTAGAGTCTCAGCGCTTCTAATCATAAAAAACATGGCATCTAGCTTTTTTATTGACGGACATTTTTCAAGGGAATAAAGTGACTACATTTTTTTTTTTCCCGTAAACTCTCCCAATTCCATCTCATTAGTCCTTATCGTCTTCATCTGTACCCTCATCTATTTCCCTTTTCAGTGTTCACGCCCAACAGATATTTATAGGCGTTTATTACATCTCTCCCTGGTTGTCACTTAGGAGAGTTATTCATATCAAATTAATTTAACATGGCTTCATAAATCAATGAAAACCACCCCTTAATCATTCTCATTGCTTTATCCTAAACTCCCCTCAGGTTTTTCCATGCCTTGCACAAACAATTAAGAATTAAAAGGCCAAATAAATGCTCTAATATATGGGCCTAAAACCTGGGAATCACTGGGAAACTGCTATCATTTTTCCCTGCTCAAGGTGACTGTCTTATAGATGTAGTTTCAAATTTCGTGTGCTCCCCGAAAAGATTTTGCCTTCCTGCCCTGTATTAGATTTTTAGTTCTACAATCACACAGTTGGTTAGATAGGTGAGAGCATTTATTCCTACTGCAGGGTTAAGAATGCTCAAACATAAGCTAAGGATCAGGTTTTATGGCAGATGTTTCTGTTAGAGAGAATGTTTGTTATACTTGAATTCATCTCATTATGAAAAAAATATGTAGATTACCCCTTTTTTAGTGAATTGGATTATTTGAAAATATCTCAGTAAATCTAACAGAACCAAAAGATTATGAATATGACAAGTTTTTTATTACCTTTTGGAGGCAGTAAGATATTTGATAAAAACAGTTTAATGCAGCATAAGTCAGGATAATACTAAACCCAAGAATTACAAGTTTAAGAAAACTCCTTTCTTTTCCCATTTCTTGAGATACACTGTTTCTTTTATTTATTCATTTTTAATTGTTTTATTGTGGTAAAATATACCTAACAAAACATTTGCAAATTGAACATTTTTTATAGGCTCAATTCAGTGACATGGGTTATGTTCATTGTGTTGTGTGACCATCACCTCTATCCATTTCTAAATTATTCCACCACTACTAACAGGAACTCAGTGCCCCTAAACAATGACTCTTCCTCTCCCCCTCCAGCCCACCCCCGTAAGCACTAATAAACATTGGTCTCTATGCATTTTATATAAGTGGGAATCATACAATATTTATCCTTTGTAACCAACTTATTTCATTCAGCCTGATGTTTTCCAGGTTCATCCATGATGTAGCATGTATCAGGACTCATTTCTCTTTCTGGCTGAGTATATTTCTTTTATTTTGAAGCACATATTGTCCTTCAAATTCCCTGCTCCTACCCCCACACCATCTCCTTCCTCAAACACAGACACACAGCCTGAGGTATCATACCTCCTTAAAAACTGCATCTCAGTTCAGGACACCTTAGGAAGCATCAGGAGGCAGGGAAACAAGCATTTCACTTACAAGGGAAAGACCTGGGTTTGAATTCCTGCTTTCTCCTCACTGTGTCAACATTCATTATTAAACACATTAGTCTGACTGAGCCGTTATTATCCAGAGATCTTAATTCAATCCAGACCCTCAGCTATGGTCAGAGCAGACTAGTGCAGACACGAAAATGACTGGCAGGCCATAGAACCGAATGAATCTTTTCAAAAATTGATGTGAGTCATGTGAAATTACAATTGCTGAATACACAAATAGTCTTATGTTTCTTATTCTGAAAAATGCCCTTCGACTGCATTTGTATGTATTACGACAAAAGAACATTTGCCTTTCCTTTAGCTTCAAGGTTAGACAGCCTTCAGATCAAGATAAATGATCTGTTCCTTGACATTTTGATAGCCCCTTGGACTTAAATTGGACTGACCCTGATAAGGTAAACATAAGCAGTCAAAAAAAAAAAAAAGAGGTGTTTGTTTATTTACTCTGAGTAATACCAGTGACTATTGGTCTTGTTCCAAAAAATGAAAAAAATGTCTGTTGCAGTGGGAAAATTATTATCTACATACTTGTGAGGAAGAAAAGCTAACCCACTTGACATTTTTATTCACAAGTGTCACAAGATTATTTTCATTTCCTCTAGCATAAACAATTTTAAACCTAAAATATAAATTATAAATTAATCTGAAATTATAATCAATTACAGTTACTTACCACCATATGTGTGTCAGTTTGTCATACTGTGGTGGCTTGCATGTGCCTGTAATCCTTCATATATCAGCAGGGTCACCCAGGGAGAATATGTTTCAGTATAGTTTCCAACTGACACAGGCTAGAAGGAAAGATCTGGGGGGCTGCTTTTGAAAAAATTGGCCAGTGAAACCCTTAAGGATAGTGGCAGGTCATTGTCTGATATAGCGCCTTAGTGATGTGGATGGAGAAACAATTTAGGGACCTTCAGTTGCTGATTTGGCAAGACTCAAAATGAGAAGAAATAGCTGCAAGCGTGCGTAAATAATCAGAACATATAACGTATGAAATATGAATCAAGGAAAACTGGAAGTGGTCAAAAATGATATGGGACTTATAAGAATCAATATCCTAGGCATTAGTGACCTGGTATTGGACATTTTATTTATTTTTTTAATGTATTTATTTATTTATTGTGCTTTAGGTGAAAGTTTACAGCTCAAGTTAATTTCTTATACAAAAAATTATGCACATATTGTTATATGATCCTAGTTGCAATCCCTATAATGTGACACCACCCTCTCCTTTTCCACCCCAGGTTTCCTGTGTCCATTGAACCAGCTCCTGTCCCTTCTGCCTTCTCATCCCACCTGTGCACAGGAGCTGCTCATTTAGTCTTGTGTATCTAATTGAACTAAGAAGCACAACCTTCAAAAGTATTAATTTATGTCTTATAGTCCAGTCTAAACTTGGTCTGAAGAGTTGGCCTCAGGGATGGTTTTAGTTCTGGGTTAACAGAGAGTTCAGGGGCCATGTCTTCTGGGGTTCCTCCAGTCTCAGTCATGCCATTAAGTCTGGTCTTTTTCCATAAATTTGAGTTCTGTACCCCAACTTTCTCCTGCTCCTTCAGGGACTCTCTGTTTTGTTCCCTGTCTTGGTGGTCATTGGTGGTAGCTGGGCATCATCTAGTTCTTCTGGTCTCAGTCTAATGGAGTCTCTGGTTTATGTGGCCTTTTTGTCCCTTGGACTAATATTTTTCTTGTGTCTTCGGTGTTCTACATTCTCCTTTGCTCCATGTGGGTTGGGACCAATTGATGGATCTTAGATGGCTGCTTGCAAGCTTTTAAGACCCCAGACACCACTCACCAAAGTGGGATGCAAAACATTTTCTTAGTAAACTTTGTTATGCCAGTTGACCTAGATGTCCCCTGAAACCATGGTCCCCAGACCCTTGCCCTTGCTACTCAGTCCCTTGAAGTGTTTAGTTGTATTCAGGAAACTTCTTCGCTTTTGGTTCAGTCCACTTGTGCTGACTTCCCCTGTATTGCCTGCTATCTTTCCCTTCACCAAAGATAATTTTTGTCTACTATCGGTGGGATTTAGTCTAATATGCTGGGAATGACAAATTGAAGAGGAATGTCATCACATTCATCAACAAAAATAATATTTCAAGATCTATACTGAAACACAACCTTGTCAGTGATAGGATAATATCCATACACCTTCAAGTAAGACCAGTTAATACAACTATTATTCAAATTTACACACCAACCCTAATACCAATGATGAAGAAATTGAAGATTTTTTACCAACTTCTGCAGTCTGAAATCGATCAAACATGCAGTCAAGATGCATAGGTAATTACTGGTGATTGGAATGCAAAAGTTAGAAACTAAGAAGACTCGGTAATTGGAAAATATGGCCTTAGAGATAGAAACATTGGAGATCACATGACAGAATTTTGCAAGGCAAGCAACTTATTTATTTCCAATATCTTTTTGCAACAACATAAACGGTGACTATACACATAGACCTCACCATATAGAATACACAGGAATGAAATGAACTACATCTGTGGAAAGAGACAAAGAAGCTCAATATCATCAGGCCATGGGCTTACTGTGGAACAGACCATCAACTGCTCATATGCAAGTTCAAGTTGAAGCTGAAGAAAATTAAAACAAGTTCTCAAGAACGAAAATGTGATCTTCAGTGTACTCCACCTGAATTTAGAAATCATCTCAAGAATAGATTTGAAGCATTGAACATTAATGACTGAAGACCAGACCAGTTGTGGGATGACATCAAGGACATCATACATGAAGAAAGCAGGAAGTCATTAAAAACACAAGAAAGAGAGGAAAGCTCAAAATGGACATCAGAAGAGACTCTGAAACTTGCTCTTGAATGTACAGCAGCTAAAACAAATGGAAGAAATGATGAAATAGAAAGACTGAGCAGAAAATTTCAAAGGGCAGCTTGAGAAGATAAAGTTTTATAATGAAATGTGCAAGAACCTGGAGTTAGAAAACCAAAAGGGAAGAACACTTGGCATTTCTCAAGCTGAAATAACTGAAGGAAAAATGCACAGCTCAAGTTCCAAATCTGAAAAACCAATATTGAACAATGTAAGAAACATCAAAAGAAGATAGAAGGAATACACAGAGTCACAGTAGAAAAAAGAATGGGTTGCTGTTCAACCATTTCAGGAGGCAGTAAATGATCAAGAACTGATGATATTGAAGGGATAGGTCCAAGCTGCACTGAAGGCATTGGCGAAAAAGCAAGGATCCAATACCAAATGTAATGTTTCAACATGCAGCCCTGGAGGTGCTCAGTCATCTATGCCCAGAAATTTGAAAGGCAGCTACCTGGCCAATCAACTGGAAGAGATCCATATTTGTGCCCATTCCAGAGAAAGGTGATCCACAGAATGTAGAAATTATTGAAAAATATAATATCACACACAAATAGAATTTGGCTAAAGATCATTTGAAAGTGGTTGCAGTAGTACATCAACAAGTAACTTCCAGAAGTTCAAGCCAGATTCAGAAGAGGACATGGAACAAGTGATATCATTGCTGATGTCTTATGGATCTTAGCTGAATGCAGAGAATACCAGAAAGATATTTACCTACATTTTATTGACTATGCAAAGGTATTCTATCATGTGGATTATAACAAATTATGGATAACATTGTGAAGAATGGGAATTCCAGAACATTTAATTGTGATCATGACGAACCTGTACATAAACCAAGAAGCAGTCATTTGAACAGAACCAGGGAATACTCAGTGGTCAAAAATCAAGACAGGTGTATATCAGTGTTGGATTCTTTAATCATACTTATTTAATCCATATGCTGAGCGAATAATCTGAGAAGGTGGACAATATGAAGAAGACTGTGGCATTAGGATTGGAGGAAGACTCATTAACAACCTGCTTTAGGCAGATGACACAACCTTCCTTGCTGAAAGTGAAGAGGACTTGAAGTACTTACTGTTGAAGATCAGAGACTACAGCTTTCCAGTATGACTACACCTCAACATAAAGAAAACGCAAATCCTCGTAACTGGACCAAAAAGCAACACCATGATAAACAGTGAAAATATTGAAGTTGTCAAGGATTTCATTTTACTTGGATCCACAATCAATGCCCATGGAAACAGCAATCAAGAAATCAAATAACATATTGCGTTGAGAAAATCTGCTCCAAAAGACCTCTTTCAAATGTTCAAAAGTGAAGATGTCGCTTTGACGACTGAGGTGAGCCTGACTCAAACCATGGTATTTTCAATTGGCTCATGTGCATGAGAAAGCTGGACAATGAATAGGGAAGACTGAAGAAGAATTGATACCTTTGAATTGTGGTGTTGGCAAAGAATATTGAATATTCTGCCAGAAAAACAAACAAATCTTTCTTGGAAGAAGTACAGCCAGAATGCTCCTGGAAGCCAGATGGGGAGACTTCATCTTATGTACTTTGGATATGTAATCAGGAGGTACCGGTCCCTGGAGAAGGACATTATGCTTGGTAAAGTAGAAAGTCAGTGAAAGAGAGGAAAATCCTCAATGAAACGGATTGGCACAGTGGCTGCAAAGTTGGGCTCAAGCTTAACAATGATTGTAAGGATGGTGTAGGACCAGGCACTGTTTTCATTCTGTTGTACATAGGGCCACTGTGAGTCGGAACTGACTCGAAGGCACCTAACAACCAGAACAATATCTTAAACAAATATTTGAATACCAGTGATGTCCTCAGCATATATTCTTAAACCAAAAAACAACCAAACCCACTGCTGTCGAGTCGATTCGGACTCCTAGCGACCCTATAGGACAGAGTAGAACTGCCCCATGCAGTTTCCAAGGAGTGCCTTGTGGATTCAAACCATCGACCTTTTGGTTAGCAGCTATAGCACTTAACGACTATGCCACGAAGGTTTCCATATATTCCTAAATATACAGTAAATAAGAATTATTATTGGTCATATATGTTACCAATGACCTAATTCTCTTACATGCATAGAACTTGAGTACAGTAGGATTTGAAATTATTAATATTTGTACCATATTTCTTATGAGTCATTTTATTTTCAATTTCCTGAATTATTTTCCTAATTAATATTTCAGAAAATGAAATTTTATTTTTTGTTGTTTCTGAAGGAGCCCTGGTGATGAAACGGTTAAGTGCTCAGCAGCTAAAGAAAAACTTGTGGTAGAAAGACCTGGTTATCTGCTTTCCTAAGGATTAAAGCCAATAAAACCCTATGTGGCAATTCTGTTCTGTGACAATGGGTGGCTATGGGTTAAAATCAATTTGATGGCACCTAACAACATTACAGATTCATAACAGGTTACTTTTAGACTTTATATCATAAATCTGTTAGAATAACCCATACGATATATGCTAAATATACTTTATCCCGCGCTTTTCCCCCAAGATATCTAGGTGGTAAATCCCTCACTTTTTCAAAGCTTTGCTCAAATCTCACAGTTTCAATAAGACCACATGCCTCATCTCACAACATGGATGAACCTGGAGGGCATTATGCTGAGTAAAATAAATCAATCACGAGAGGACAAATATTGTATGAGGCCTCTACTATAAAAGCTCATGAAAAATTTACACACAAAAAGAAACTATCTTTGATGGTTACAAGGTGTAGGGATGGAAAAACACTAAAAAGACAATAGATAAGAGGCAACTTTGGTGAAGAGAAAAATTAAAAAAGAAAAAAAAAAAGCACATTCCTCACCACCACCACTACTACTGAGACGCTAATTCTCCTTACCATGCTCTGCCTTTTTTTGTTTTTTCATTTTAATGTAATATTTATTAACTTTTAACTTACTGTACAATTTACTCATTTGTCATAATTATTATTGGTCATTGTCTCCATCTGCCTTAATATAAGCTTCATGTAAACAGGGATCTTCATATTTTGGTTTATGATATATCTAAGCAACTTAGAATATTGCCTAGAGCGTGATTGTTCGGTGGATGAAAAAAAAAAATATTGAGTTGATTTCGACCCAATAGAACACAGCAGAACTGCCACACAGGATTTCCAAGGCTGTAATCTTTACAGAAGCAGACTGCCACATCTTTCTCCTGCGGAGCTGTTGTGTGTTCCAAACTCCAACATTTCCATTAGCAGTCAAGCTCTTAACTGTGCCACCAGGGCTCCTCAGTTGTTCAGCAGTATTTATTAAACAAATGATTAATGACTCTTTTTTAAAGATCGGTCTACAATGATTATATGAAATAACATTGTTTAAATATATATATGTATATATTCTCTCTCTTTATTTATATAGAGTTCTTGGGTGGTGTAAATGATTAAGTGCTTAGCCTAATGAAAATGTTGGCAATTAAACCCACCCAGGGGGCCTTAGCAGGTCTGGAGATCTACCTCAGAAAAATTAACTGTGGGGCACAATTCTACTCTGACACACTTGGGGTTGCTATGAGTCAGAATTGACTCCATAACAACTGATTAATTTATTCAAGACTTTCCCTGAAACTCATACCAGTATTTCACTGTTTAAATAAGAGCATACTAATCGAAAAATACTTTTTTCTTAATTTAACCACCCATCTACAAGTTATCTACACTTACCCACTTATTTTAACAGTATATTTTCTATTCAAGTAAACTTTTTCCTCATTTGACTTGGAATTTAGAGCCCACATTGACAGATATTTTTACATATGATTATATGTAAAGTCAAATACACTTGCTTTATAAACATTTCTTGCCTAAAAAAAAAAAAAAAGCAGCAACCAAAACAAAATATTTCTTCAATGAAGCATAATGGTTTTGACATGCCTTGTTACAGAATATTCAACCCAATCCAATAACATTTCTCTCAACATCTGCTTTTCTGCATCGCTGAATTGAGTCACTGTCTAAAGTTTCCATACTGCTGTAAAATATATTTAAGCAATACACAGTACTTGCTGAAGAAGGTGAAGTTTAATCAATCAGAGAATCAGGGAAACTCAGATAAAGTTTGAAATCTCTACCTGAAATTGCCTACTTTTGCGGTTTTGCTGTAGAGTTGGGAAATTGGACGTGCATGTTGGGTCACTAACTCATTAACTCAGTGATTTATCTTGTACTCCTGCTTTGTACTTAATACAACATCTCAAATCCTCCGTTTAACACTCCCATTGTCCTCCCAGACACTAAGGCATGACCATGAATAATTCATTCGCCCAGGGATACCTCGATAAGTTCTTCATTTGTAAGTTCTCGACTCCACTTCTTCTAACCAAAGAAAGTGTGGTTTCCTTAGATTCCTAAACTGCAGATAGCTTCCACAGGGCAGCTTGGGTAAAGCTGGCAGATGGTCTCCTGGTTGGCACATGGTGGGCACTAAATAGCTATCTGTGTTAATCACATCATTACTTTTACCATGCCTATCCAAAACTGTTTCTAAGCATTGCAGTTAAAAGTGGCTAAAACATTTGATTCCAGTTGTTAGAAAGAACAGAAATCTGCTCCAAAAAGCACAGGTTCTTTTGCTTTACTGTACTGAAAGTAGAGATAAGGCTGGCCAAGTCCATCCTCCTTTCCCACCTTGAACACAGATGTGAAGACTGAAAGTGTCACAGCCACAGTCTGACCAGGAGGCAGTGACATAAGGGCAAAGCCAAGATTTTCACAAACTCTGGAATTGACCTTGTTGAGCTGCTGAAGCAATGGTAACAAACATCATCTTATAAGCTTCTCGTGAGCTGTCGTTAGGAACTTCCAGCAAGCACATTCCTAAGGGAAACAATACTTATTCAGATAGTAACACATTGTAAGGAAAAAATAGTGGGATACTCTGAGAACTTTTTGTTAACCTTGTTCACAGATGACACTAAACATAAGTATATATAAAAAACATGTGTGCCTGTTGCTGTCAAGTCAATAGGACAGAGGAGAACTGCCCCATAGGCTTTCCAAAGAGCAGCTGGTGGATTCGAACTGCTGATATTTTGGTTAGCAGCCGAGCTCTTAACCACTGTGCCACTAGCATGCCTATATAAAGACAGAACTCAGAAAATACTCTGAAGTGGCTCCTGAGGGGTGGGGAGTGGCAGAGACATGATCAAATACAAGTGGAAGCATGGAAATTTTCATGAAAATAGTAGCAATCTATTTTTAATGTTCATGTTAGATCTAAAATGATTTATAATTTGTTAACAAAGCAAGACTAAAGTTTATAACAAAGTTAATGTACATATTAATCTATAATTATTAAAAAAAATAATAATTATTAGCAGCCGTCAATTCAATATAAAAACTTTTCTAACTTGCCTAAACAAGCACGTCCATCCTAATCATTACACACTCCTTGCTCTTTTCTGACCAAATATTTAAAGAAACAGTTAACTTTAAAGACCTTAGGGGGGTACTGTGCTGTATTTAGAATTATGGCCAACATATCACGGCCACGAAATTATTAGAATGGCTGTGATTCATTTGAAATTGTTTTATTAGAGAAATTACTGACAGCGACCCTTATAACTGCAGTACTTGAATCAAAGTCATTTTCCCAAGCTATGAGTGAAAACCAGAATCAAAGTCAGAATGACAAGTAAGCTACTGAGTTTTATGATACAATTCCAAACATAACCAAGCAATTAAAATCAAGAGTGAGGATAGTAGCTATGATCTTTGTGGCTTGGGGGCAAAGGTAAGTTTCAAGATGTCTGAACTGTACATTTGCTATGTTCTACTCTGTCCTATAGGGTTGCTATGAGTTGGGATAGACTCGACCGCTACAGATTTGGTTTTGGTTTTTTATTTTTAGTTTCCCTACTATAGGTGCTATAATCCACATAAGGAAATACAAGTCTATATGTATAAACTATCAAGACAGAGATTTTTAATACTACCAAACCATTATGATTATTTCATATATTGATAGCTAAGTTGGAAGGAGGAAATAATTTCTGCTCTTCTTTCAAACATTTTCTAGAACTACAATTTATGCCAGCATCTTCAAGTCTAAAGCTTTTACAAGTACACACATAGTAGAAAAGCAGCCTTGGCAAAAGAGAATGAATACTGGCTTTGGAAGATAAGAGAGTAAATTGCTATTGGCTCTTTGATAGATAGTTAACTTCTCTGAACATGTTTGCTGTTCCAGGAAGCAGGAAAGCTCAGTGAATTTGAATTTAAACTTTAGAATCAGGTACCCTACTCCTTCTCCTAGGAGCTCTGTGTCAGTGGTAACTTCACTCAGCTTGACTAATTTTCCAGCTCATTTGTCAAATGAGAATAACAGTATTCACTACAGTGTTGCTGTGATGACTAAATTTGGCAATACACACATGGCACCTACCATAAATAAGTGGAAAGAGCCCATGGCATTGGTTTAAATAAAAAGGGAATAAAATTGCAATATATCACCATACAATTAGAACTGAAAATCTGAAATGAAAATGTCAGCAGCTGTCTATTGCTTTGATCATACGTATATTTTTATTGTGTGCATTAAGACACTATGGAATGCTGAAAAAAGAATTCAAAGGGTAAAAGAAAAAAAAAAAAAAACCCTTTCAGACTGGTCATTGTCTTCAAGGCTCCTAATTGTTCTGTGAACTGTGAGAACAAAGAATCATGGACAAATTTTGATCATTTCTGAATGAGGAGATCAGAGAAGTTTGCTTAAGAAAAATTTGATGGCTGGAATTTTCATAACCCAGTGCATTAGCAAGAGTTCAATAAAGGAAATGACATGTGCAAATGTGCTAAGGTAGATAGATATATGACATGGTGTAAGAATTGTTGTTGTTGTTGTTGTTACATGCCATCAAGTCACTTTTAACTCATAGCAACCCCACACACAACAGAAGGAAACACTGCCTGGACCTGCACCATCCTGACAGTCTTGCTATGGTTGAGCCCATTGTTGTGGCCACTGTGTCAATCTATCTACTCGCGGGTCTTCCCCTTTTTCACTGACCCTCTAGTTTACTGAGCATGATGTTATTCTTCAGGGACTGTGCCCTCCTGATAACATGTCCAAAGTAAAACAAAGTCACACTATCTGCTTCTAAGGAGCATTCTGGCTGTATTTCTTCCAAGACAAATTTGATCATTCTTCTGGCAGTCCATGCTATATTCAATATTCTTCACCAGCACCATAATTCAAAAGTATCAATTCCTCTTTAGTCTTCCTTATTCATTGTCCAGCTTTCACATGCATATAAGGTGATTGATAATATGTGGCTTTGGTCAGGAGCAACTTAGTCCTTAAAGTGACATCTTTGCTTTTTAATGCTTTAAGGTTTTTTAGCAGCAGATTTGCCCAAAGCAGTATATGTTTGATTTCTTGACTGCTGGTTCCATGGCATTGATTGTGGATCCAAGTGTTATGGATTGAATTATATCCCCCAAAATGTGTGTTAATTTGGCTAGGCCAAGATTTTTTTTTAGCAGCAGATTTGCCCAAAGCAATATATGTTTGATTTCTTGACTGCTGGTTCCATGGCATTGATTGTGGATCCAAGTGTTATGGATTGAATTATATCCCCCAAAATGTGTGTTAATTTGGCTAGGCCAAGATTTTTTTTTAGCAGCAGATTTGCCCAAAGCAATATATGTTTGATTTCTTGACTGCTGGTTCCATGGCATTGATTGTGGATCCAAGTGTTATGGATTGAATTATATCCCCCAAAATGTGTGTTAATTTGGCTAGGCCAAGATTTCCAGTACTGTGTGGTTGTTCTCCATTTTGTGATCCTAAGTGTTGTATACCATAACCTCTATGATGTTAACCATGCAGGGTTAGAGAAAGTTATGTTAATGAGACAGGACACAATCTACAGGATTACATTGTAACTTGAGTCAATCTCTTTTGAAAATATAAAACAGAAAAGTGAGCATTGAGGAGAGGGACCTCATTACCACCACCTGGAAGAGTAAGGAGGGGAGACCATCCTTTACACCTGGGGTGCTTGCAATGAAAAGCTCCTAGACCAAGGGAAGATTCATGACAAGGACCTTCCCCTGGAGTGTCAGAGAAAGAAAACCTTCCTCTAGAGCTGACATCCTGAATTCAGACTGCTAGCCTCCTAGGCTGTGAGAGAATAAATTTCCCTTTTGTTAAAGCCGTCCACTTGTCGTATTTCTGTTATAGCAGCACTAGATAACAAAGAAAAAAATAAAATGAAATTCTTGACAACATCAATATTTCCTCCATTTATCTTTATATTGCTTAAAGGTCCAGTTGGGAGGATTTTTGTTTTCTTTTTGTTAAGGTGTAATCCATTAATCCATACTGAAAGCTATAGTGTTTGATCTTCATCAGTAAGTGCTTCAAGTCTTGTTCACCTTCAGCAAGCAAGGTTGTATCATCTGCATACCATAGGTTGTTAATGAGTCTTTCTCCAATCCTGATGCCCTTTCTTCTTCATAGAGTCCAGTTTCTCAGATTATTTGCTCAGCATACAGATTGAATAAATATGATAAAAGGATATAATCCTGACACACGCTATTCCTGATTTTAATCCATGCAGCACACACTTGTTCTGCTCTAATGACTGCCTCTTGGTCTATGTATCGGTTCCACATGAGCACAATTAAAGCATCTGGAATTCCCATTCTTTGCAATGATATCCATAATTTGTTATGATTCATACAGTCAAATGTCTCTACATAGTTAATAAAACACAGGAAAACATCTTTCTGGTACTCTCTGGTGTCAGCCATGATCCATCTGACATCAGCAATGATACCCCTTGTTCCACGTCCTCTTCTGAATTTGACTTCAATTTCCAGCAGTCCCCTGATGCAATCATTTTTTAAATTATGTTCATCATATTGTGTGTGATATTAATGATATTATTTGATAATTTCCACATTCCCTTGGATCATTTATCTTTAAAATGGGCATATTGATCTATTCCAGTCAGTTGGCCAGGTCATTGTCTTCCAAATTTCTTGGCATACACAAGTGATATACGCAAGGTGATACATTGGCTCTCTTGGACTTGTTCTAATTTTTTTTTCGGTTTTAACTTGAACTTGCATATGAGCAATTGATGGTCTGTTCTGTGGTCAGCCCTGGCCTTGTTCTGACTGATGATATTGAGCTTTTCCATCATCTCTTTCCACAGATGTAATCAATTTTATTTCTGTGTATTCCATCTGGAGAGGTCCACATGTATAGTCACTGTTTATGTTGTTGAAAAAAGGCATTTGCGATGAAAAAGTCATTCTTGCAAAATTCAGTCAAGTCCAAAAGGGCCAAAGTATGACCTTGAGTTTATTCCACCTGAATTTAGAGATCATCTCAAGAATAGATTTGAAGCATTGAACACGAATGACTGATTGAAATTCAGTGCTGAAAAAGAAGCGGACTTGAAGCACTTACTGATGAAAATCAAAGACCACAACCTTCAGTATGGGTTATGCCGCAACATAAAGAAAACAAAAATCCTCACAAATGGACCAATAAGTAACATCCTGATAATGAAGAAAAGGTTGAAATTGTCTAGGATTTAATTTTACTTGGATCTGCAATGAACACCCATGGAAGCAGCAGTCAAGAAATCAAAAGATGCATTGCATCAGGCGAATCTGCTGCAAAGGACCTCTTTAAAGTGTTGAAAAGCAAAGACATCCCTTGAAGACTAAGGAAGACTAAGGTGCGCCTGACCCCAAGGCATGGTGTTTTCAATACCTCATCTGCATGCGAAAGCTGGACAATGAATAAGGAAGGCTGAAGAACTGTGATGTCTTTGAATTGTGGTGTTGGCAAAGAATATTGAATATTCCATAGACTGCAAAAAGAACTAACAAATTTGTCTTGGAAGAAATACAACCAGAATGCTCCTTAGAAGGAAGGATGGCTAGACTGCAGCTTACATACTTCAGACACGTTGTCAGGAAGAATCTGTTCCTGGAGAAGGACATCACACTTGGTAAAGTGCAGGGTCAGCAAAAAAGAGGAAGACCATCAACAAGATGGATTGACACAGTGGCTGCAACAATGGGTTCAAGCATAATGATTGTGAGCATGGCACAGGACTGGGCAGTGCTTGGTTCTGTCATATATAGGGTTTATATGAGTTGAAACCAACTCAATGGCACCTAACAACAACAAAAATGCCCAGGATATTAATCTTTATGGGTTTCATTTCATTTTTGACAACTTCCAGTTTTCCTTGATTCTCACTTCATACATCCCTTGTTCTGATTTTTAATGGATGTTTACAGCTTTTTCTTCTCATTTTAAGTCTTGCCACAGCAGTAAATGAAGGTCCAAAAAGCTTCATTTCATCCAAATCATTAAGGTCAAATTTACTTTGAGGAGGCAGCTCTTCCCAATGGCATTTTGAGTGTCTTCCAACCTGAGTGGCTCATCTTTCAGGACTATTATCAGACAATGTTTTGCTCTTATCCATAAGGTTTTCACTGGCCAATCTTTTCAGAAATAGATGGTCAGGTCCTTCTCAGTATGTCTTAGTCTAGAAACTCTGTTGAAATCTGATTTTGGACCCTTATTCCCCAGTTTTCTCACCCCCCACAAAAAAAGACAAGAACACTTAACACATAGAATTATAATGAGGATTAAATGAATTAATACATGAAAAACACCTAGTAAAATGCAGTAACACGTAGTCTGCATTCAATAAACACTAGTTCAATTGTATTCCTTTAGCAAGATTATATAATATCATTTAATTGCAATGCAAATTGAATATTTGTACTCAGATATTAGAAGGTTTTTCAAAATAATGGATTAGAGAACTTTTATTCAGGTTAACATATTATGTTTATCAATATGAGTTCTAGACAATGTCTAATGGAATAATTTCAGGTTAAAGTAATGGTAAAATATTTTTGCCTGATTGAGCTACTTAGTATTTAAGCACTGGTGCTCAAAGTTGGTAGCATTACCTTAAAAATATCACTTAGCTAGAGGCGGGGCTGAGACGGCAGAGTAGTCAGATGCATCCGGTTGCCCCTCTTACAACAAAGACCCCCAAAACAAGTGAATCAATTATATATGACAATCTAGGAGCCCTGAACATCAAAGGCAAATTTGAGGAATCAGACTGAGTGGCAGGGTGAGGGACAGACTGTTCAGAAGCAGTGAGGAGTTGTCAGATCTAGTGCAAGAACTGGCACCCTGAAGGCCAGGTCTGCTGGCACAAGCCCAGGGGGATGAACAGTGGCATTTGGGATGCATTTTCTACATCAAGGGAAACCTAGCAGCAGAGAGTTCACTCATGCCTCTAGAATCAGCAAAAAGTGAAGCTCTCAGCATAAGTACTTGCGTCTACTCTATGGCGCAAAAAAAAAAAAAAAAAAAAAAAACCCTTTGGAAAAACTCCCCCATTTAACGGACACCTTCCTGCTCTACACTGGGTCCTGAGCCAGGTTCAGGTATAGCTACTTCCCCTGGGCTGGAAGTAGGACCTGCAAAATGTCCTGAGCCATCTTCCCAGGCTTGGAGAAGGAACAAATTAACGTGCCGGGAAAAAAATAACCTGCCAGCTCTCCTAAGTTAGGAACTCAGGGGAGAAACAGCTCCTTTGCCTAGGCATGGGCATAAGTGACCCACGGACTTTGAATACCTTTCAGTTCTGCATAGACTTGAGTGGGCCCATTTCAAAAGCCTAGACCCTCATTAGCACAGTACAACAGGATATATACCTGAAGTCTAACTTCAACTGTTTCAGCTATATGGTAGATAGGCATATTGATGACATTTGAAACTGCTCTGCCTATTAAAAAGGGTCCTCACCTATCCATATCAGGGCCCTGAGGACTGGTGGCTTCACCCATGCCATCTAGCCACCCTCAACAAGGGTCCAACTATAAGTGGTGCCTCCCAGTCCTTATGGCCAACAGCATTGGAAGCCCATAGCCCAGCTACAAAACTCACCCACTTAGGCACTCTAGGGAACAAGACACGCTTTCCTCACAGACAGGGAAAATTGTCAGGCCCTTGCCTTGCTACACCAAACATCTCTGCTCATCTAAGACTCTAGATGAGAGCTTGTACCACACACTTGGTGACCAACTACCCGGACACCTGAACTGAATCTATACAAAAAAGTAAATGGACTCCTGGGCTCATATCCCTAGTAACAGTTCTAACTACATGGTGACAGGATGTTACAGCTTCAAAGGCACCAATAATCAAACTAGCTCACGCAAGCAGGCTACTCAAGCATTTCAAAACAAGAAGCTAGGACACAGTAAACAAACATAAAGTAAATAAATACAATAACTTATTGATGGTTCAGAGACAACAGGCAATATCAAATCACATAAAGAGATTGAACATGATGGCTTCATCAAATTCCCCAAACAAAGAACTTCCTGGAACTACCAGAGGTAGAAAACAAAAGATTAATACACAGAACTCTTCAAGAGATCAGGAAGGAGATCAGGCAAAACACAGAACAATCCAAGGAACACACAGACATAGCATCAGAGGAACTTAAGATTAGAGAAGAGCGTACTGACTAATTTAATAAGCTGCAAGAATCCATACAGAGAAAGCAAACAGAAACTCAGAAGTTTAACAATATAATATCAGAATTAGACAAATCCATAGAAAGTCAGAGGAGCAGACTTGAGGCAATGGAAGTCAGAATTAGCAAGATTGAAGATAAAGCACTTGACACCAACATATTTGAGGAAAAAGCAGATAAAAGAATTTAAAAAATGAAGAAAACCTAAGAATTATGTGGGTCTCTATCAAGAGTCAAAACGTACAAGTATTTGGAGTACCAGAACAGGTGGAGATAACAGAAAATAGACAGAACTATTGAGATTTGTTGGCAGAAAGCTTCCCTGATACCCTGAAAGATGAGAAGATATCTCTCTAAGATGCTTACCGAACACCACACAAGGTAGCTACCATAAGAAAGTCACCAAGATATATTATAATCAAACTTGCCAAAACCAAAGATAAAGAGAGAATTTCAAGAGCAGTTAGGGATAAATGAGAAGTCACCTACAAAGGCAAGTCCATAAGACTAAGCTTGGACAACTCAGCAGAAACTCTGCAGGCAAGAAGGCAATGGGATGACATATATAAAGTCTTGAAAGAAAAAAAATGCCAGCCAAGAATTATATTTCCAGCAAAACTTCCTCTCAAATATAAAGGTGAAATTAGGACACTTCTAGATAAACAGAAGTTTAGGAATTTGCAAAAACAAAACCAAAATTATAAGAAATATTAAAGGGAGTCTTCCAGTTAGAAAATCAATACTATCATATAACAATCTAAGACTAGAATACAGGACAGAGCAACCAGATATCAACTCAGATACAGAAATCTCAAAAATAAATCAAAGCTAAAACACTCAAAACAAGGAAACAAAAATGTCATTATGTAAAAGATGACAACACTAAATCAAAAAAGAGGGACTAAAAATGTTGTTATAGGTCTTTCATACAGAAAGGAAGTCAAGGCAATATAAAGAAGTAAAAGATTTCTAAGATTAAACTTAGAAAAATTTGGGTAAATGATAAAGTAACCACAAAGGAAACTAACAATCCCACACATCAATATAAAAAACAGGAAAACATAAAGACTCAGCAATTACAAAATGAATTACAATGAAGACGAAAAGAAAATATATAAAGAAAAACAACTCAGCACAGAAAATTAAAAGAAACTGTCAACAATAGCAAAGAAAAAAAAAAAGACATCGGAACAACAACACTAAACTCATTCCTATCAATAATTACACCGAATGTAAATAGACTAAATGCACCAATAAAGAGACAAAGAGTGGTAGAATGGATTTAAAAAAAAACACAATCCATCTATATGCTGCGAACAAGAGACACACCTGAGACTTAAAGACACAAACTAGGAGGCGGGGCCAAGATGGCGGACTAGGTGGACGCTACCGCGGATCCCTCTTGCAACAAAGACTTGGAAAAACAAGTGAATCGATCACATACATAACAATCTACGAACTCTGAACAACAAGCACAGACTTAGAGATGGAAAACGAACAAATACGGGCAGACAGCGACCGTTTTCAGAACTAGGAGCCAGCGTACCAGGCAGGTGACTTTCGGAGCCCGATCTGGGGCAGAGCCCAGGGGGGCAGATGGTACAGACAAGGGGCCCAGCCCTACCCCCCCGAACCCATCCCGGGAGAGAGTCTAGCTGGTTGGCTCGGGCGGCGTAGCGGCGCAGCCGGAGGGAGAAGCACACGGGAGTCAGTGACTGATTTTGGAGTGGGGAGAGCAGCGTCCCAGCCAGGGAGCCGTCCCGCCGGGAGTTTGGCGGGAAGCGGGCAGGGCGCGAGCGGGGGGCGGGGGTCAGCTATATTTCCCTAAAGCGACCCCGGGGCGGGGTCCACACGTTCGTGCCGGGGGACGCCCACCCGTTTCGCGCGTATGGCGCGATGCACCGGAGGGAGAAGTCCCCGGGAGAAAGTGACCGGTCTTGGAGCGGGGAGAGCAGCGTCCCAGCTGGGGAGCCGTTCCACTGAGATTTTGGCGAAAGCGGGCGGGACGTGAGCGCGGGATCCAATTATATACCCCTGAATTGACCCAGGGGGCTGGCCCACCTGGTCGTGCGGGTGACGCCCACCCAGTTTGCACGAGCGGTGTAACGCACCGGAGGGAGAAGTCCCCGAGAGGAAGTGACTGGTCTCGGAGTGGGGAGAGTAGCGTCCCAAGCAGGGAGCCGTCCCGCCTGGATTTTGGCGGACGAGGGCGGAGCGTGAACAGGGTGATCAGCTCTATATTCTGTGGTGATACACTCCTAGCTCTCTGATCCCTCCCCCACCCTCCCCAGCCGGCTCCATTAACATCCGAATACCTGGAGCCAGAGGGAGAATTCAGATAGGGATTTGACTGCATTTTTTTTTTTAGCTGATTACCTGGAAAATCTAGTTTCCCAGTGATGGCTCAGAGACAGCAGTCCATATCAAACCACATAAAGAAACAGACCATGACAGCTTCTCCAACCCCCCAAACAAAAGAATCAAAATCTTTCCCAAATGAAGATACAATCCTGGAATTATCAGATACTGAATATAAAAAACTAATTTACAGAATGCTTAAAGACATCACAAATGAAATTAGGCTAACTGCAGAAAAAGCCAAGGAACACACTGATAAAACTGTTGAAGAACTCAAAAAGATTATTCAAGAACATAGTGGAAAAATTAATAAGTTGCAAGAATCCATAGAGAGACAGCATGTAGAAATCCAAAAGATTAACAATAAAATTACAGAATTTGACAACACAATAGAAAGTCAGAGGAGCAGACTCAAGCAATTAGAATGTAGACTGGGACATCTGGAGGACCAGGGAATTAATACCAACATAGCTGAAAAAAAATCAGATAAAAGAATTAAAAAAAATGAAGAAACCCTAAGAATCATGTGGGACTCTATCAAGAAGGATAACTTGTGGGTGATTGGAGTCCCAGAACAGGGAGGGGGGACAGAAAACACAGAGAAAATACTCGAAGAACTCCTGACAGAAAACTTCCCTGACATCATGAAAGACGAAAGGATATCTATCCAAGATGCTCATCGAACCCCATTTAAGATTGATCCAAAAAGAAAAACACCAAGACATATTATCATCAAACTCACCAAAACCAAAGATAAACAGAAAATTTTAAAAGCAGCCAGGGGGAAAAGAAAGGTTTCCTTCAAGGGAGAATCAATAAGAATATGTTCTGACTACTCAGCAGAAACCATGCAGGCAAGAAGGGAATGGGACGACATATACAGAACACTGAAGGAGAAAAACTGCCAACCAAGGATCATATATCCAGCAAAACTCTCTCTGAAATATGAAGGAGAAATTAAGATATTTACAGATAAACACAAGTTTAGAGAATTTGCAAAAACTAAACCAAGACTGCAAGAAATGCTAAAGGAGATTGTTTGGCCTCATGACCAATAATATCACGTACCAGCACAATACAAGGTCACAAAACAGAACGCCCTGATATCAACGCAACTCAAATAGGGAAAGCACAAAAACAAAAAAATTAAGACTAATTCTAAAAAATAAATAAATAAACAAAATAATACACATAACAGGAAATCATGGAAATCAGTAGATAAACAATCACAATAATCAAAAAGAGGGACTAAATATAGGAGGCATTGAACTGCCAGATGGAGAGTGATACAAGGCGATATAGAAGGATACAAGTTAGGTTTTTACTTAGAAAAATAGGGGTAAATAATAAGGTAACCACAAAAAGGAACATCAATTCCATAACTCAAGAAAAAAGCCAAGAAAAATGTAACGACTCAACAAACACAAAGTTAAACATTATGAAAATGAGGATCTCACAAGCTACTAAGAAAGACGTCTCAGCACAAAAAAGCATGTGGAAAAATGAAATGGCCAACAAAACACATGAAAAGGCAATAAAATGACAGCACTAAAAACTTATTTATCTATAATTACGCTGAATGTAAATGGACTAAATGCACCAATAAAGAGACAGAGAGTCACGGACTGGATAAAGAAACACGATCCATCTATATGCTGCCTACAAGAGACACACCTTAGACTTAGAGACACAAACAAACTAAAACTCAAAGGATGGAAAAAAATATATCAAGCAAACAATAAGCAAAAAAGAAGAGGAGTAGCAATATTAATTTCTGACAAAATAGACTTTAGACATAAATCCGCCACAAAGGATAAAGAAGGACACTATATAATGATAAAAGGGACAATTGATCAGGAAGACATAACCATATTAAATATTTATGCACCCAATGACAGGGCTGCAAGATACATAAATCAAATTTTAACAGAATTGAAAAGTCAGATAGACACCTCCACATTTATAGTAGGAGACTTCAACACACCATTTTCGGAGAAGGACAGGACATCCAGTAAGAAGCTCAACAGAGACACGGAAGACCTACTTACAACACTCAACCAACTTGACCTCATTGACTTATACAGAACTCTCCACCCAACTGCTGCAAAATATGCTTTTTTTTCTAGTACACATGGAACATTCTCTAGAATAGATCACATATTAGGTCATAAAACAAACCTTTGCAGAATCTAAATCATCGAAATATTACAAAGCATCTTCTCAGACCACAAGGCAATAAAACTAGAAATCAATAACAGAAAAACTAGGGAAAAGAAATCAAATACTTGGAAAATGAACAATACCCTCCTGAAAAAAGACTGGGTTATAGAAGACATCAAGGAGGGAATAAGGAAATTCTTAGAAAGCAACGAGAATGAAAATACTTCCTATCAAAACCTCTGGGACACAGCAAAAGCAGTGCTCAGAGGCCAATTTATATGGATAAGTGCACACATACAAAAAGAAGAAAGAGCCAAAATCAGAGAACTGTCCCTACAACTTGAACAAATAGAAAGTGAGCAACAAAAGAACCCATCAGCCACCAGAAGAAAACAAATAATAAAAATTAGAGCTGAACTAAATGAATTAGAGAACAGAAAAACAATTGAAAAAATTAACAAAGCCAAAAGCTGGTTCTTTGAAAAAATTAACAAAATTGATAAACCATTGGCTAGACTGAGTAAAGAAATAGAGGAAAGGAAACAAATAACCCGAATAAGAAATGAGAAGGACAACATCACAACAGAACCAAATGAAATTAAAAGAATCATTTCAGATTACTACGTAAAACTGTACTCTAACAAATTTGAAAACCTAGAAGAAATGGATAAATTCTTGGAACAATACTACCTACCTAAACTAACACATTCAGAAGTAGAACGACTAAATAGACCCCTAACAAAAAAAGAGATTTAAACTGTAATCAAAAAACTTCCAACAAAAAAAAGTCCTGGCCCAGACGGCTTCACTGCAGAGTTCTACCAAACTTTCAGAGAAGACTTCACACCATTACTATTGAAGGTATTTCAAAGCATAGAAAAAGACGGAATACTACCCAACTCATTCTATGAAGCTACCATCTCCCTGATACCAAAACCAGGTAAAGACATTACAAAAAAAGAAAATTTTAGACCTATATCCCTCATGAACATAGATGCAAAAATCCTCAACAAAATTCTAGCCAATAGAATCCAACAACACATCAAAAAAATAATTCACCCTGATCAAGTGGGATTTATACCAGGTATGCAAGGCTGGTTTAATATCAGAAAAACCATTAATGTAATCCATCACATAAATAAAACAAAAGATAAAAACCACATGATCTTATCAATAGATGCAGAAAAGGCATTTGACAAAGTTCAACACCCATTTATGATAAAAACTCTTACCAAAATAGGAATTGAAGGAAAATTCCTCAACATAATAAAGGGCATCTATGCAAAGCCAAAAGCCAATTATCACTCTAAATGGAGAGAACCTGAAAGCATTTCCCTTGAGAACGGGAACCAGACAAGGATGCCCTTTATCACCGCTCTTATTCAACATCGTACTTGAAGTCCTAGCCAGGGCAATTAGGCTAGACAAAGAAATAAAGGGTATTCGGATTGGCAAGGAGGAAGTAAAGCTATCACTATTTGCAGATGACATGATCGTATACATGGAAAACCCTAAGGAATCCTCCAAAAAACTACTGAAACTAATAGAAGAGTTTGGAAGAGTCTCAGGTTATAAAATAAACATACAAAAATCACTTGGATTCCTCTACATCAACAAAAAGAACACCGAAGAGGAAATAACCAAATCAATACCATTCACAGTAGCCCCCAAGAAGATAAGATACTTAGGAATAAATCTTACCAAGGATGTAAAAGACCTATACAAAGAAAACTATAAAACTCTGCTACAAGAAATTCAAAAGGACATACTTAATTGGAAAAACATACCCTGCTCATGGATAGGAAGACTTAACATAGTAAAAATGTCTATTCTACCAAAAGCCGTCTATGCATATAACGCACTTCCAATCCAAATACCAATGTCATATTTTAAGGGGATAGAGAAACAAATCACTAATTTCATATGGAAGGGAAAGAACTCCCGGATAAGCAAAGCATTACTGAAAAAGAAGAAGAAAGTGGGAGGCCTCACTCTACCTGATTTCAGAACCTATTATACAGCTACAGTAGTCAAAACAGCCTGGTACTGGTACAACAACAGGCACATAGACCAATGGAACAGAATTGAGAACCCAGATATAAATCCATCCATGTATGTACAGCTGATATTTGACAAAGGACCAGTGTCAGTCAATTGGGGAAATGATAGTCTTTTTAACAAATGGTGCTGGCATACCTGGATATCCATTTGCAAAAGAATGAAACAGGACCCATACCTCACACCATGCACAAAAACTAACTCCAAGTGGATCAAAGACCTAAACATAAAGACTAAAACGATAAAGATCATGGAAGAAAAAATAGGATCAACCCTAGGAGCCCTAACACAGGGCATAAAGAGAATACAAAACATTACCAAAAATGATGAAGAGAAACCAGATAACTGGGAGCTCCTAAAAATCAAACACCTATGCTCATCTAAAGATTTCACCAAAAGAGTAAAAAGACCACCTACAGACTGGGAAAGAATATTCAGCTATGACATCTCAGACCAGCGCCTGATCTCTAAAATCTACATGATCCTGTCAAAACTCGACCACAAAAAGACAAACAACCCAATCAAGAAGTGGGCAAAGGATATGAACACACATTTCACTAAAGAAGATATTCAGGCAGCCAACAGATACATGAGAAAACACTCCCAATCATTAGCCATTAGAGAAATGCAAATTAAAACTACGATGAGATTCCATCTCACACCAACTAGACTGGCATTAATTCAAAAAACACAAAATAATAAATGTTGGAGAGGATGCAGAGAGATTGGAACTCTCATACACTGCTGGTGGGATTGTAAAATGGTACAACCACTTTGGAAATCCATCTGGTGTTATCTTCAACAGTTAGAAATAGAATTACCATACAACCCAGAAATCCCACTCTTCGGAATATACCCTAGAGATACAAGAGCCTTCACACAAACAGGTATATGCACACCCATGTTTATTGCAGCTCTGTTTACAATAACAAAAAGCTGGAAGCAACCAAGATGTCCGTCAACGGATGAATGGGTAAATAAATTGTGGTATATTCACACAATGGAATACTACGCATCGATAAAGAACAGTGACGAATCTCTGAAACATTTCATAACATGGAGGAATCTGGAAGGCATTATGCTGAGCGAAATGAGTCAGTTGCAAAAGGACAAATATTGTATAAGACCACTATTATAAGATCTTGAGAAATAGAAAAAACGGAGAAGAACACATACTTTTGTGGTTACAAAGGGGGGAGGGAGGGAGGGAGGGAGAGGGCTTTTTATTGATCAATCTGTAGATAAGAACTGCTTTGGGTGAAGGGAAAGACAACACTCAATACAAGGAAGGTCAGCCTAATTGGACTGGACTAAAAGCAAAGAAGTTTCCGGGATAAAATGAAAGCTTCAAAGGTCAGCGGAGCAGGGGCTGGGGTCTGGGGAACTTGGTTTGAGGGGACTGCTAAGTCAATGGGCAAAATAATTCTATTATGAAAACATTCTGCATCCCACTTTGAATTGGGGCGCCTGGGGTCCTAAATGCCAACAAGCGGCCATCTAATATACATCAATTGGTCTCAACCCACCTGGAGCAAAGGCAAAGGAAGAGCACCAAGGTCACTCGACAACTAAGAACCCAAGAGACAGAAAGGGCCACATGAACCAGAGACCTACATTATCCTGAGACCAGAAGAACTAGTTGGTGCCCGGCCACAATCGATGTCTGCCCTGACAGGGAGCACAACAGACAACTCCTGAGGGAGCAGGAGACCAATGGGATACAGTCCCCAAATTCTCATGAAAAGACCATATCTAACGGTATGACTGCGACTAGAGGAATCCCAGAGACAATGCTCCCCAGAACTTCTGATGGCACAGGACAGGAACCATCCCTGAAGACAAATCATCAGGCATGAAAAGGACTGGTCAGTGGTGGGGAGAGAGATGCTGATGAAGAGTGAGCTAATTAAATCAGGTGGACACTGGAGAGTGTGTTGGCAACTCTTGACTGGAGGGGGGATGGGAAGATAGAGAGAGAGGGAAGATGGCAAAATTGGCATGAAACGAGAGACTGAAAGGGCTGACTCTATAGGGGGAGAGCAAGTGGGAGAAGGGAGTAAGATGTATGTAAACCTACATGTGACAGACTGATTGGAATGGTAAATGTTCACTTGAAGCTTAATAAAAATTAATTAAAAAAAAAAAAAGACACAAACTAAAACTCAAAGGATGAAAAAAAATCTATATTGTGCAAACAATAATAATACAAAAAAGGCAGGAGTATGAATATTAATTTCTGACAAAACAGACTTTAAAGTAATATCCACCATAAGTGATAAGGAAAGTCACATATCTGATTAAAGGGTCAATACACCAGGAGGGAAACCCTGGTGGTGTAGTGGTTAAGTGCTACAGCTGCTAACCAAAAGGTCAGCAGTTCGAATCTGCCAGGCACTCCTTGGGAACTCTATTGGGGCAGTTCTACTCTGTCCTGTGGGGTCACTATGAGACAGAATCAACTCAATTGCAGTGGGTTTGGTTTTTTCATACCAGGAGGATATAACCATAATAAATATTTACTCACCCGAAGACAGAGCTCCCAAATACATAAAACGAACTCCAACAGCATTGAAAAGAGAGATAGACAGCTCCACATTAATTAGTAGAAGACTTCAACACAGCACTTTCAATGAAGGGTAGAACTTCAAGAAAGCTCAATAAAGACACGGGAGCTCTAAATGCTACAATCAACCAACTTGACCTCATAGACATATACAGAACACTCTACTCAAAAGTAGCCAAGTGTACTTTCCACCCAACAGCAGCCAAGTGTACTTTCTTTTCCAACATACATGGAATGTTCTCCAGAATAGGCCACATACTAGGCCATAAAGCAAGTCTTAATAGAATCTAAAACATCAAAATGTTACAAAGCTGACCATAACGCCATAAAAGTAGAAATCAAGAACGGAAAAAAGCAAGGAAGAAAAATCAAACACATGGAAACTGAACAACACCTTGCTCAAAAACTACTGGGTATAGAAGAAATCAAGGATAGAATAAAGAAATTCATTGAATCAGATGAGAATGAAAACTCTTCCTACCACAGCCTTTGGGACCCAGAAAAAGCAGTGTTCAGGCATCAATTTACAGCAGTAAATGCACACTTCCAAAAAAAAAAGGGCCAAAATCAAAGAATTATCCCTACAACTTGAATAGACAGCAACAAAAGAAGCCCTCGGGTACCAGAATAAAGCAAATAATAAAAATTAGAGCAGAATTAAATGAAATAGAGAAGAGAAAAATAATTGAAAGAGTTAACAAGACCAAAAGGTCTTTCTTTGAAAAGATCAACAAAATCAATAAACCACTGGCCAAAGTGACAAAAAAAAAAAAAAAAAAACAGGAGAGGAGGCAAATAACTGGAATAAGGAATGAGATGGGCATATCACAACAGACCCAACTGAAATGAAAAGAGTCGTAACAGGATACTATAAAAAACTGTACTCTGGCAAATTTGACAATCTAGAGGAAATGGACAAATTTCTAGAAACACATCACCTACCTAAAATAGCACAGAGGTAGAACAACTAAATAAACCCATAATGAAAGATGAGATTGAAACGGTAATTAAAAAACTTCCAACAACAACAACAAAAAGAAAGCTCTGGCCCTGACAGCTTCACTGTAAAATTCTACCAAACTTTCAGAGAAGAGTTAACACCACTAATGCTAAAGGTATTTCAGAGCACAGAAAAGGATGCAATACTGACAAATTTATTCTATGAAGCCAGCATAACCCTGATACCAAAGCCAGGTAAAGACACCACGAAAAATAGACCAAAAATCTTCAACAAAATTCTAGCCAATAGAATTCAACATATAGAAAAAAATAATTCCCATGACCAAGATGGAATCATACCAGGTATGCAGGAATGATTTAACATTAGAAAAACAATCAATGTAATGTCTTATCAATTGATACAGAAAAGGGATTTCACAAAGTCCAGCACACATTCATCATAAAAATTCTCAGCAAATTAGGAATAGAAGGGAAATTCCTCAACATAATAAAGGGCAATTTCTAGAAGCACATGATCTACCTAAACTTACACAAACAGAGGTAGAACAACTAAATACACCTATAACAAAAAAGAGAATTCACACACACACAAAAAGAAGCCCTGGCCTTGATGGCTTCACTGGAGAATTCTATCAAACTTTCAGAGAAGAGTTAACACCACTACTACTAAAGGAATTCCAGAGCATAGAGAAGGATGGAATACTACCAAACTCATTCAATGAAGCTGGGATATCCCAGATACCCAAAACAGGTAAAGACACCACAAAAAAGAAAATTACAGACCTATATCCCTCATGAATGTAAAGGCAAAAATCCTCAACAAAATTCTAGCCAATAGAATTCCGCAACATATCAAAAAAATAATTCACCATGACCAAGTGGGATTCATACCAGGTATGCAGGGATGGTTCAATATTAGAAAACCAATTAATGTAATCCACCATATAAATAAAAGACAAGAACCACATGATTTTATCAATTGATGCAGAAAAGGCATTTGACAAAGTTCAATACCCATTCATGATAAAAACTCTCAGCAAAATAGGAATAGAAGGAAAATTCCTCAACATAATGAAGGGCATTTATACAAAGCCAACAGCCAATATCATCCTAAACGGAGAGAGTCTGAAACCATTCCCTCTGAGAGGAAAAACCAGACAAGGATGCCCTTATCACCACTCTTATTCAACCCAGTGCTGGAGGTCCTAGCCAGAGCAATTAGGCTAGACAAAGAAATAAAGGGCATCCAGACTGGTAAGGAAGAAGTAAATGTATCTCTATTTGCAGATGACATGATCTGAAAAAACAGAAAGCCCTGGAGAAGCCTCAAAAAAAACTACTGAAACTAATAGAAGAGTTCATCAGAGTATCAAGATACAAGATAAGCATACAAAAATCAGCTGGATTCCTCTACACCAACAAAGAGAACATCGAAGAGGAAATCACCAAATCAATACCATTTACTATAGCCCCAAGAAGATAAAATACTTAGGAATCAATCTTACCAGAGACGTAAAAAACCTGTACAAAGAAAACTACAAGGCACTACTGCAAGAAACCAAAAGACACCTACAGAAGTGGAAAAACATACCTTGCTCGTGGATAGGAAGAGTTAACATTATAAAAACATCTATTCTACCAAAAGCCATCTATGGATACAACGTCTTTCCTATTCAAATTCCAATGACATTTTTTAATGAGATGGAGAAACAAATCACCAACTTCATATGGAAGGGAAAGAGACCCCAGATAAGTAAAGCGTTACTGAAAAAGAAGAACAAAGTGGGAGGCCTCATCCACCTGATTTTAGAACCTATTATACCACCATAGGAGTCAAAACAGCCTAGTACTGGTATAACAGATACATAGACCAATGGAACAGAATTGAGAATCCACATATGAGCAGTTGATATTTGGCAAAGGCCCAAAGTCAGTTAAATGGGAAAAATGTGGTCTCTTTAACAAATTGTGCTGTCATAACTGGATATCTATCTACAAAAAAAAAGAAAGAAACGAGATCCATACCTCACACTGTACACAAAAAATAAACCAAAATGGATCAAAGACCTAAATATAAAATCTAAAATGATAAAGATCATGGAAGAAAAAATAGGGACCATGCTAGGAGCCCTAATACATGGCACAAACAGTATACAAAACATTACTAACAATGCACAAACACAAGAAGAAAAACTACGCAACTGGGAGCTCCTAAAAATCAAACAACTATGCTCAAACAAAGACTTCATCAAAAGAGTGAAAAGATTACCTACGGACTGGAAAAAAGTTTTTAGCTGTGACATTTCTGATTAGCATCTGATCTCTAAAATATACATGATAATGCAAAAACTCAAATACAAAAAGACAAATAACCAAATTAAAAAATGGGCGAAAGGTATGAACAGACACTTCAGTAAAGAAGACATTCAGGCAGCCAACAGATACATGAGGAAATGCTCACGATCATTAGCCATTAGGGAAATGCAAATCAAAACTAGAATGAGATCCCATCTCACTCCAACAAGGCTGACATTAATCCAAAAAAAACAAAACAATAAATGTTGGAGAGGCTGTGGAGAGATTGGAACACTTATACACTGCTGGTGCAATTGTAAAATGGTACAACCACTTTGGAAATCAGTTTGGCGCTTCCTTAAAAAGCTAGAAATAGAACTACCATACAATCCAGCAATCCCACTCCTTGGAATATACCCTAGAGAAATAAAAGCTTTTACACAAACAGATATATGCACACCCATGTTCATTGCAGAGCTGTTTACAACAGCAAAAAGATGGAAGCAACCAAGGTGTCCATCAAGGGATGAATGGATAAATAAATATGGTATATTCACATAATGGAATACTATGCATTGGTAAAGAACAATGATGAATCCAAGAAACATTTCATAATATGGAGGAATCTGGAAGGCATTATGCTGAGTGAAATTAGTCAACTGCAAAAGGGGAAAAATAATATGAGACCACTACTTTAAGAACTCAAGGAATAGTTTAAAAAGAGAAGAAAATATTCTTTTTTTTAATTTTTGAAAATATTTTATTGTGTTTTAGATGAAAGTTTACCCAGCAAATTAGGCTCCCATTTAACAATTTTTATAAAAATTGCTTTGTGATATTGGATACAATTTTCCCAATGTGTCAGTGTTCTCATTATTTCCATTCTGTTTGTTCTGTTTCTGTTGATCTAGTTTCCCTTCCCCTCCTTGACTTCTCTTATTTGCTTTGGGGTAAATATTGACAGTTCAGTCTCATATAATTGATTGCTTAAAGCAGCACATTACTCACAGGGGATGCTGTTTTCTCCCATTCTGTTTGGGACCTTCTATGGTGTCCCTGGCCAGAACAGTCAGTAGTGGTAGCTGAGCACCATCCCATTCTTCTGGCCTTAGGTTAGAAGAGGGTGTGGTTCGTGTGGGGTATTGGTTTCCTTCATTCTCTTTTGCTCCAGATGAGTAGAAGACCAACAGTTGCATCTTAGATGGCCACTCGCAAGCTTTTAAGACCCAGACATGCTACCCTGCAAACTAGGGTGTAGAACGTTATCTTTATGAACTATGTTATGCTAATTGACTAAGTTGTCCCATAAGACTATGGTCCTTAGCCTTTTAACCCCTTAAATCAATCTCATGAGTTGTTTGCATATGTCTAAGAGGTCTCCATAATCATGCCCCCCTGTAATTTATTGTATATGTGGATATATATGTAGCACACAAAAACATGTATATACATATGCCTAGAAATAATAAATTATTTTAAGTCATTAAGTTTTAGAGTGGTTTGTTCTGCAGGAATAGATAATCAAACGAGTCAATGAGCTCAGTTTTGCCGGTATTTTTTTAAACATCTGTTAAACAAAACACAAATGTTGTTTGGTGGCCAAAGCAGTGTTAGACATTGAGATTGTTCTGATTGCCTAATATCACTGTAAAAAGCAATGCAAGAAATATTAGTGATATATATACTAGAGAATATATCACTTGGGGAGTTCCAATTTTCTGGTTTTCTTCCAACACTGGCCAGTATAATTGTAATGCTGAAGTAAAATATTTTTGAAAGTTTACTAATTCAGTGGTTACTTCTCCTTGCCCCATCTTTCACTCCAAAATGCATAATGTTTTGTACTAGACGATAGTATGGATGATCAGGTTAGAAAAATTCCCCTAAAGTACAATAATAAAAAAAAAGAAACAAAAATTTCTCTTTATGGGCCTATAAATGACAACGCATATGTTTTCAAGGTAGTCTTCTGACCATAGGCACATAAATTCAATAATCAAAATGGATTAAATAGCGTATAAAGTGAAAAGGGGGCAATTGAGGGTCTTTTTCCACTATGTGCCATATAATAATTTTTGGTTTGTTTTTTAATTAGTGAACATTTTTAAATTGTGCTTTAAGTGAAAGCTTACAAATCAAGTCAGTAGTCTGTCTTACAAAAATTTATACATGCTTTTTTTAATTGCTCTCCCCCTAATGAGACAGTACACTCTTTCCCTCCACTCTCTCTTTTCATGTCCATTTGGCCAGCTTCTGACCCTCTCTGTGCTCTCATCTCCCCTCGAGGCAGGAGATGCCAACATAGTCTCATATGTCCACTTGATTCAAGAAGCTAGTTCTTCACCAGTATCATTTTCTATCCCATAGTCCAGTCCAATCCCTGTCTGAAGAGTTGGCTTTGGGAATGATTCCTGTCTTGGGCCAACAGGAGGTCTGGGGACCATGACCACTGGGGTCATTCTAGTATCAGTAAGATCATTAAGTCTGTTCTTTTTAGAGAATTTGGGGTCTGCGTCCCACTGCTCTCCTGCTGCCTCAGGGGTTCTCTGTTGTGTTCCCTGTCAGGGCAGTCAACAATTGTAGTTGGGCATCATCTAGTTTTCTGGTCTCAGGCTGATGTAGTTTCTGGTTTATGAGGCCTTTTCTGTCCTTTGGGCTCATAATTACCATGGGACTTTGGTGTTCTTCATTCTCCTTTTCTCCAGGTGGGTTGAGACCAATTGATGCATCTTAGATGGCTGCTTGCTAGCATTTAAGACCCCAGACACCACTCTCCAAAGTGGGATGCTGAACGTTTTCTTAATAGATTTCATTATGCCAATTGACTTAGATGTCCCCCAAAACCATGGTCCCCAAACCACTGCCCCTGCTATGCTGGCCTTGAAGCATTCAGTTTATTCAGGAAACTACTTTTGCTTTAGTCCAGTTGCGCTGACCTCTCCTGTACTGTGTGTTGTCTTTCCTCTCACAAAAATAGTTCTTATCTACTGTCTATTTAATGAATACCCCTCTCCCTCCCTCCCTTCCCCCTCTCTTAACCATCAAAGAATATTTTCCTCTCTGTTTAAACTATTTCTCGAGTTCTTATAACAGTGGTCTGATAAAATATTTGTCCTTTTGCAACTAATTTCACTCACCATATGCCTTCCAGATTCCTCCATGTTATCAAATGTTTCAGATTCATCACTGTTCCTTACCGATGTGTAGTATTCCATTTTGAGAATATACCATAATTTATCCATTTATCCATTGATGGGCACTTTGGTTGCTTCCATCTTTTTGCCATTGTAAACACTGCTGCAACGAATATGAGTGTGCATATATCTGTTCTTGTAAAGGCTCTTATTTCTCCAAGATATATTTCAAGGAGTGGGATTGCTGCATCCTATGGTAGTTCTATTTCTAGCTTTTTAAGGAAGCGCTAAATCAATTTCCAAAGTGGTTGTACCATTTTACATTCCCACCTGCAGAGTATAAGTGTTCCAGTCTCTCCACAACCTCTCCAACATTTATTATTTTGTGTTTTTTTAAATTAATGTGAGCCTTGCTGGAGTGAGATGGTGTCTCATTGTAGTTTGATTTGCATTTCTCTAATGGCTAAGTACCATGAACATTTCCTTACATATCTGTCACCTATCTGAATGTCTCCTTTGGTGAAGTGCCTGTTCGTATCTTTTCCACATTTTTTAATTGGGTTATTTGTCTTTTTGTTGTTGAGTTTTTGCAGTATCATGTAAATTTTAGAGATTAGACACTGATTGGAATTGTCAAAGCTAAAAACTTTTTCTCAGTCTGTAGGTAATCTTTTCACTCTTTTGGTGAAGTCTTTGGATGAGCATAGCTGTTAGCTGTTTGATTTTTAGGAGCTCCCAATTATCTAGTTTTTCTTCTTCATTGTTAGTAATGTTTTGTATTCTATTTATGTGATGTATTATTTTATTTACTATATTAGGGCTCCTAATGTTGTCCCTACTTTTTCTTCTATGGTCTTTATTGTTTCAGATTTTATATTTAGGTCTTTGATCCATTTTGAGTTCATTTTTGTGCATGGTGTGAGGTACAAGTCTTGTTTCATTTAATTTGCAGATGGCTAACCAATTTTTAACCAATTATGCCAGCACCGTTTGTTAAAAAGATTGTCTTTTCCCCGTATAACTGACTTTGGGCCTTTGTCAAATATCAGCTGCTCCTATGTGTATGGATTTATGTCTGGATTCTCAATTCTCTTCCATTGGTCTATGTATCTGTTGTTGTACCAGTACCAGGCTGTTTTGTCTACTCTGGCAGTATAATAGTTTCTAAAATCAGGTAGAGTGAGGCCTCTTACTTTGTTCTTCTTTTTCAGTAATGCTTTACTTATCCGGGGCCTCTTTCCCTTCCATATGAGGTTAGTGATTTGTTTCTCCACCTCATTAAAGAATGTCGGAATTTGGATTGGAATTGTTTTCTATCTGTAGATTGCTTTAGGTAGAATAGACGTTTTTACAATATTAAGTCTTCCAATCCATGAGTAAGGTATGTTTTTCCACTTATGTATGTCTCTTTTGGTTTCTTACAGGAGAGTCTTATAGTTTTCATTCTATAAGTCTTCTAGATGTCTGGCAAGATTTATTCCTAAGTATTTTATCTTCTTGGGGGCTACCGTAAATGGTATCGATTTGTTGATTTCCTCTTCGATGTTCTTTTTGTTGGTGTAGAGGAATCCAACTGATTTTTGTATGTTTATCTTCTGTCCTGATACTCCGCTGAACTCTTCTATTAGTTTCAAGTTTCTCTGAGGCTTCTTTAAGGTTTTCTGTGTATAAGATCATGTCATCTGCAAATAGAGTTAATTTTACTTATTCCTTGCCAATGGGGATGCCCTTTATTTCTTTATCTAGACTAATTGGTCTGGGTAGGACCTCCAGCACTGTGTTGAATAAGAGTGGTGATAAAGGCCATTCTTGTCTGGTTTTTCCTCTCAATGGGAATGTTTTCAGACTCTATGCATTTAGGGTGATGTTGGCTTTTGGCTTTGTATAAATTCCCTTTATTATGCTGAGGAATTTTCCCTCTACTCCTATTTTTCTGAGAGTTTTTATCATGAATGAATGTTGAACTTTGTCAAATGCCTTTTCTTCATCAATTGATAAAATCTTGTGGTTGTTGTCTTCTGCTTTATTTATGTGGTGGATTACATTAACTGTTTTTCTAATGTTGAACCATCCCTGCAGACCTGGTTTGAATCCCACTTGGTCATGGTGAATTATTTTTTTTATATGTTGTTGAATTCTATTGGTTAGAATTTTGTTGAGGATTTTTGCATCTACGTCCATGAGAGATATAGGTCTGTAATTTTTTTTTTTTTTTTTGTAGCGTCTTTAGGTGCTTTTGGTGTCAGAGATATGCTGGCTTCATAGAGTGAGTTCAGGAGTATTCCATCCTTTTCTATGCTTTGAAATACCTTTAATAGTAGTGGTGTTAAATCTTCTCTGAAGGTTTGGTACAACTCTGCAGTGAATCCATCCGGGCCAGTGCTTTTTTGGTTGGAGGTTTTTGATTAACTTTTCAATCTCTTGTTTTGTTTTGGGTCTATTTAGTTGTTCTACCTCTGTTTGTGTTAGGTTACGTAGGCAGTGTGTTTCTAGGAACTAATTCTTTTCTTCTAGGTTTTCAAATTTGTTAGAGTACAATTTTTCATAGTAATCTGATATGATTGTTTTAATTTCAATTGGGTCTGTTGTAATATTGTCCATCTCATTTCTTATATGGGTTTTTTGCTTCCTCTCCTCTTTTTCTTTTGTCAGTTTGGCCAATGGTTTATCAATTTTGATATTTTTTTCAAAAAAACAGATTTTGGTCTTGTTAATTCTTTCAATTTTTTTTTTCTCTTTTCTATTTCATTTAATTCTGCTCTAAGTTTTATTATTTGCTTTCTTCTGGTGCCTGAGGGATTCTTTTGTTGCTCTCTTTGTATTTGTTCAAGTTGTAGGGATAATTCTTTGATTTTGGCCCTTTCTTCTTTTCTTATGTGTGCATTTATTGGTAGAAATTGACTTCTGAGCACTGCTTTCACTGTGTCCCAAAGGTTCTGATAGGAAGTGTTTTCATTCTCCTTGGATTCTATGAATTTCTTTTCTTTATTCCATCTTTACTGTCCTTATAACCTGGTCTTTTTTCAGCAGGGTATTGTTCAGTTTCCATGTGTTTGATTTCTTTTCCTTGGTTTTTCTCTTGTTGATTTCTACTTTTATGGCCTTATGATCAGAGAAAATGCTTTGTAATATTTCAGTGTTTTGGATTCTGCTAAGGCTTGCTTTATGACCTAATATGTGGCCTATTCCAGAGAATGTTCCATGTGTACTAGAAAAGAAAGTATACTTGACTGCTGTTGGGTGGACTGTTCTGTATATGTTTATATGGTTGAGTGGTTGATTGAGGCATTTAGACATAATTGAGCTTTTTTCTGGATGTCCTGTCCTCCAAAAGTGGTGTGTTGAAGCCTCCTAGTATAATTGTGGAGAAGCCTGTCTCACTTTTCAGTGCTGTTATAGTTTGTTTTCTGTATCTTGCAGCCCTGTCATTGGGTACATAAATACAGTTATATCCTCCTGGTATATTGTCCCTTGAATCATTATATAGTGTCCTTCCTTATCCTTTGTGGTGGATTTAACTTTAAAGTCTATTTTGTCAGAAATTAATATTGCCACTCCTGCTCTTTTTTGATTGTTGTTTGCTTGATATCTTTTTTCCATCCTTTAAGTTTTAGTTTGTTTTTGTCTCTAAGTCTAAGGTGTGTCTCTTGTAGGAAGCAAATATCATGTTTTTTTTTACCCATTCTGCCACTCTCTGTCTCTTTATTGGTGCATTTAGTCCATTTACATTCAGCATAATTATGGATAGGTACGAATTGAGAGTTGTTACTTTGATTTTTGTGTGTGTGTGTGTTGTCAACAGTTTCTTTTTTACACTTAATTTTTTTGTTCTGAGTAGTTTATCTTTACATGTTGTCTTTTCCTCTTGTCGTTGTTGATTTTGTTTCTTCCGAATTTCTATATTTTTGTTATATTGTATTTTGATGTGTAGGATAGTTTGTCTCCTTTCTGGCTATCTTAATATTTACCCTATTTTTCTAAATTTAAACCTAACTTTTATTTCCCTATATCACCTTGTCTTCCTCTCCATATGAAAGATCTATGACTACATTTCTTAGTCCTCCTTTATTGCTTCAATGTTGTCTCCTTGTACACAATAACATTTCTGTTTCATTGTTTTCAGCTAATTTTTTTTTTTTTTTACCTTGATTTACTTTTGTGATTTTCCTGTCTGGGTTGATATCTGGTTGATCTGTCCAGTGTTCCAGTCTTGGGTTGATATGTGATATTATTGATTTTCTAACAGAAGAGTTCCCTTTAGTATTTCTTGTAGTTTTGGTTTGTTTTTTACAAATTCCTTAAACTTCTGTTTATCTGGAAATGTCCTAATTTCACCTTCATATTTGACAGACAGTTTTCTTGGCAGGCAATTTTTTCCCTTCAATGCTTTTTATAAGTCATCACATTGCCTTCTTGCCTGCATTGTTTCTGCTGAGTAGTCTAAGCTTATTCTTATTGACTGTCCTTTGTAGGCAACTTTTTGTTTATCCCTAGCTGCTCTTAAAATTCTCTCTTTATCTTTGGTTTTGGCAAGTTTGATTGTAATATGTCTTGGTGACTTTATTTTGAGATCTACCTCATGTGGAGTTCGATGAGCATCTTGGATAGATATCTGCTCATCTTTCACAATATTGGGGAAGTTTTCTGCCAACAAATCTTCAATAAGTCTCTCTGTGTTTTCTGTTATCCCTCCCTGTTTTGGTACTCCAGTCATTTGTAGATTATTTTTCTTGATAGAGTCTCACATGATTCTTAGGGTTTCTTCATTTTTTAAAAAATTCTTTTATCTGATTTTCTTCAAATATATTGGTGTCAAGTGCTTTATCTTCAAGTTCACCAATTCTGCCTTCCACATCCTCAATTCTGCTCCTCTGACTTTCTATTGAGTTGTCTAATTTTGTAATTGTATTGTTAATCTTCTGAATTTCTGATTGTTGTATGTCTATGGATTCCTCTAGCTTATTAATTTTTTCATTATGTTCCTGAATAAGCTTTTTAGTATCTTCAACTACTTTATCTGTGTGTTCCTTGGCTTGTTCTGCGTATTGCCTGATTTCCTTCCTGTTGTCTTGAAGAGTTCTGTATATTAATCTTTTGTATTCTGCATCTGGTAATTCCTGGAAGGCGCTTTCGTCTAGAAGATCCCTTGATTATTTTTTTGAGAGCTTGTTGAATCGATCATGGACTGTCTTCTTATGAGATTTTATATTGACTTGTTTCTGAGCCATCTAAGTTATTGTATTAGTGTATTTTGTGTCTGTTTACTATATCCTAACTTCTCACTTTCTTTGTTTTATTTTGATGTGCCCTAATGGTTGCCTGAGTGAGCGGGCTTGATTATTTTCACCTTTGAAGCTCTGACATCCTGTCACCAGATCACTAGAGCTGTTTTAAGGTATATCAGTGTAGGAGTCCATTCACTTTTCTTGTATGGATTCAGTTCAGGTGTCCAGGTAATTGCTCACCAAGTGTGTGGTAAGGCTCTGTCCCACAGGCTTAGAGGGGCAGGGGTGATTGGTGTAGTAGGTACCGGTATCTGTTTGCATCAGGGGATCATGCTCTGAACAAAGCAGGGGGCTGAGAATCATCGTTCAAGTGCCTCTGAGGAAAGTGCGTCCCTATTCCCTATAGCGTACTGGTGGGTGGGTTCTGCAGACAGAACACAGGCACCCAGAGTTTTTGGTTGTAAGGACTAGAAGGTACCAGTTATCCTTGGTCTGCTGTCACATGTGGCTGGGTGACCTGAGTGGAGCCACCAGTCCTTAGGACCCTGATGTGGGTAGGTGAGGACCCTATTTAATAGGCAAAGTGGTGTTAAACACCAACCACCTCTCCACTACACAGCTGAAACAGTTGTTGTCTGCCGACAAGAGCCTATTCTCCTGAAATAGGCCCACACAGGTCCATGCAGGGGGGAAATGCACTCAAATTCCACAGACTGTTTATGCCTGGACAGAAGCCACTTCTGTCCTGAGCTCCCCAGGTTAGTAAAAAAAAAAAAAAAAGTAGAGCTGGCTAATTATCATTTCTCTGAATTGTGAATTTATTCCTTCTCCAACGCCTGGAGGATGGCTCTAGGTGATCTGCAGGGCCAATTTCTGGCCCAGGGAATCAACATCCACTGAAGCTGGCTTTGGAGGGGGAGGGGGGGTGCGGTAAAATATACTCAAATACTTAGCTTTTGCCGAGAGCGCTGTTCTCTGGCTCTGGAGGTGTTAGTAGGCTGTGTGGCTGGTTGCTTCTCCCTAAGGAAACTGTGGCCAAACCCTAGTACCATACCACCACAACCACTCCCAGGAATGGTGCCTGAGGGATCCAGCAATTCAGGCCCAGCAACTCCTCTCCCCTTCTGAATCATCTCTTCCTCCCCCTGCCACTCATTCAGTTTTCTAACTTTGCCTTTGATGTTCAGGGCTCCTAGCTTGTCATAAATATAATCATCTCACTTGTTTTTTTGGGTCTTTGTTATAAGTGGATGTGTATGTCTATTCTGCCATCTTGGCCCCGCCTTCAGAAAATATTTTTTGGTGGTTAGGAGAATGGGGAGGGAGGTAGGGAGGGAGAAAGGTGTTCACTAATTAGATTGTAGACAAGAATTTTTTTTGGTGAACAGAAAAACAGCACACAATACAGGAGAGTTCAGCATAACTAGACTAAGCCAAAGCAAAGAGTTTTCCTGAATAAGCTGAACTCTTCGATGGCCACTGTAGCAGGGGTGGGGGTTTAAGGACCATGGTTTCAGGGGACATCTACATCAACTCACATAATAAAATCTATTAAGAAAACTTTCTGCATCCCACTTTGGAGAGTGGTGTCTGGGGTCTTAAATGCTAGCAAGCAGCCATCTAAGATGCAACAATTGGTCTCAACACACCTGGAACAAAGGAAAATGAAGAACACCAAGGACACAAGGTAATTATGAGCCCAAGAAATATAACGGGCCACATAAACCGGAAACTACATCAGCCTAAGACCAGAAGAACTAGATCGTGCCTGGCTATAACCAATGAGTGTCGTGACAGGGTACACAACAGAGAATCCCTGAAAAAGCAGGAGTGCAGTAAGATGCTGACCTCAAATTCTCATAAAAAGACCAGACTTGGTGGTCTGACTGAGACTGGAAAGACCTCAGAGGTCATGGTCTCCAGACCTTCTGTTAGCCCAAGACAGGAACCATTCCCAAAGCTAACTCTTCAGACAGGGATTGGACTGGACTATAAGATAGAAAATGATACTGGTGAGGAATGGCCTCTTTTATCAAGTAGACACATGAGACTGTGTGGGCAGCTCCTGTCTGGAGGGAAGATGAGAAGGGACCCCAGAGGTTATGGCCCCCGAACTCTTTGTTAACCCAAAACTAAAACCATTCCCAAAGCCAACTCTTCAGACAAAGATTAGACTGGACTATAAGACATAAAATGATACTTGTGAAGAGTATGCTCCTTAGCTCAAGTAGACACATGAGACTAGGTGGACAGCTCTTATCTGGAGGTGAGATGAGAAGGCAGAGGGTGACAGGAGCTCATTAAATGGACACAGGAAATACAGGGTGGAGAGAAGGAGTGTGCTGTCACATTGCAGGAAGAGCAACTAGGGTCACATAACAATGTGTATATAAGTTTTTGTATGAGAAACTGACTTGAATTGTAAACTTACACTTAGAACACACACAAAAAATATATCACCCAGTCACTGAAATTTGGTTTTACTCTTGGTTGAAAGTGAGGAAAGAAGGACTTAAGATGCACTGAATATTTAGCTAGCTCACTGAACCGTCACCAACAAAATGTTCCCTAAAGTAAAATGAAAGTATTATGAGGTTCTGAAGTGGTTTCTATTAAACGGGTTATCCACATTTTTAGTAGTTAACTAACAAAACTACATTGCATTAATTGTAGACAAGCAAATGATTAACTCCAACCCTTCAAGGCAATTAAATGGTGGAAGAAAATCTATATTAAATTCTTATTAATAATGTCCAGTCAAAAAATAGTTTATTATGTAATTTTTTTTTAAGAAATAGGAATCATCTTTAATATGACCAACTGCATAGTTTCTTAAATTTCCTAAAAACCCTGAAGTAATGAAAAAAAGATAAAAACTTTTTTTTTTTAATTGAATGTATAAAATGTAATAGCAGACTGCAATGCCTGAACTAATGTGTAGAACACATTAGCTCTGGCTCTCGAGGGCTGTGCTGTGGAGGAGGTGCTAGGGAAGAGAGAAGGAGGCTATGTGATGTCAGTTATGTATTTGAAAAACAAAATCAATTTCAAAAAGAGCAACTTGGCATCATATGCATTGACTGTAGTTAATATCCATCAGAAGTAAAATAAAAACAAAGATAGCAAATATATCCCTGGAATAGGCAAAGGTCAACCCAGCAATATAAAGCACAAATTTACTGGCAGCTCCAGCAAGAGTTTTTTTACATTCCTTCAGAACCCTGCTGGAATCTTTGGTATGGAATAAAATTCATTTAAGTAATTATTTTTGAAGCAACAGGAGTAGTGGAGCCAAAACTACCATCAATAAATAATGCAATGAGTTTGCCTTATTTCAGTAAACATTTGAAGGAAGGATTTTTAAGGAAAGTTTCTTAAGATGCTTAGGCCAAAAGCTATATTATCTACTTGAAAGTGAAAACTTTCTATCTCTTGAGAAAAATACAGACAGAGAGAGTGAAATAACCAGAATGGCAGGTTAAGGTAGAAACACACATACAAATTTTCTCCCTTGTTTCTCTGCCATTGCCTTGAGAAAAATATTATTAGACTATCTTGTTGATTGCATGAGAAGTATAAAAGAAACTTTTACCCAGAGCTGAAATAGCCCAGTCCCAGCCGAGTTCAGCTTTGACCAGCTGATCTATAACTAAATACCGTATTCAAGAAACAGCCCAGTTAAGATCAGTAGAGCCATCCAGTCGAGCCCTGTCTAAGTCATCTGAAAGTTAGCTGACTCAGAGGTCTGTAGGAATATATGATTGCTGTTTTAAGCAATGAAATAATGAATTTCAGGGGTGGTGTGTTAAATGGCTTTTTATGGCAATCGCTGTGGTGGTGGTACATATCCAATATTCCGAGATTAATTAAAAATTTTGGTAGATCTATAATTTGCACAATATGTATTTATTTAAAACAAAAATTTAGATAAATATGTAAATAACATTTGAAAATGAACATTATAAAATATGTATTTTAACATCCAGCATAATATATTAAAACAGTAAAATATTTCAAAATAACATGGTAGTTTGATTTTAATTTTCTAAAGAAGTACACATACATATTAAGGGAAATATATGTGGTGAAAACATTAAATACATGTATTCAAAAGATAAAAATCATTGAAAATGTGCCTTAAATATGGTTTCCTAGAACTATCCATGTCAATACTTTTTACAAAAAAATTGTGACTTGCTTACAAAGTAAGAGCATGAAAACTTAAGTTTTGGAATTTGTATTAAACAATTTTATTTTCTCTGAGGATGCTGACCAGGTGTCCTTGAACATAATTATTAAAACCTCCACCCGTGGGGCTACTCAATAATTCATAGAGATACCATTGTGGAATTTTACATTTGGCGATACCTTGAAAAATTTCTTAGTAATGCAGATACTTAATTATTAAAATCTACAATGTGGCTTATACGTTTTCACAGTTAATTATATAGCATAACTAGTGGCCTAGATAGATTGCCTTCCAGTTCTAACATCTGAAATCCATTCAACTATTTCAGAGATCTTCTTTTTTTAGATTGACCATGAAAAATCTGCTCCATTCTTCTGGGAAGAAAGTGTTTATGCACTTCATGCCAGAAGTCAGAGAGGGGCAAAAGGAAAGGAGCTTTGAAACATTGAGTTGAGTCTAAAAAATATATACCTTTCTTCTCGTGAACTGTTTGAATAATCTGGTGATAAAGTATATAATAAAACACCATCCATTTACAAACAATGCCTGAAGGTGTTACTATTTTTAAGACAAAATTATCATCTATATCAACTGGTATAAAAGTCCTTACAGAAATATTATTAAATAAATTATTCAAACAAGTATTATTGAAATGATTACTGACATTAACATTTTTTAAGATCTTGATTCTTTATTAAAATAAAAATGTTGTTTGACTTAGAGACAATATTTTTAAACAATGTGTTTACTCATTCCCTCTTGGAAACTAATATGAGGGTCTCAGAGTACCTTTGGGTTTCTGAGAAACTTCAAATTTTCAGATTATAAGATTTATTAAAAATCAGCATGTGATCATATGAGAGTTACTGTACACAAATACTGGTGCCCCTAAGGTATATATGGAAAAACAGAAAAATTAATAAATGAAAGCTACTGAGGACTACCATTTCCAGCCAAGATAGAGTAACATGGACTAGATATACTCTCACCCATGAAACACCAGGAGTCCCTGGGTGGTACAAATGGTTAACATGCTCAGCTGTTAGCCAAAAGATTAGAGGTTCAAGCCCACCCATAGGTGCTAGAAGAAAAGCCTAGTGGTCTAAAAAAAAAAAAAAGGGGGGGTCTGCTTCCGAAAAATAAGCCATCAAAACCTCTGTGAACGACAGTTCTACTATGACACACATGTGGTCACTGTGAGTTGGAGTCAACTCATTGGCAACTGGTTCTGAAACACCTAAAAAAAGAGACAAAGCACTAGAAACAATAGAGCTTAAGACATTTTACAGCAAACATCAAAGGAGAAAGATTCCAGAGAAACCAGAAAAAAGAAAAAAAAAGAGGTAACCTCTAAAACTGATGCAGCTTATTACCTGGAGACGGTTTCCAGGCCAAAGCTCGGAGAGAAGCCAGGTGGTTGCCGGCATACTACCTGAGTTAAGGAGACGCTACCCAGAGAGGCCAAAGCAGCTAAAGAACACAGAGTAAGGAACTAGAAAGGAGAGAGCTGGACAGAAATATGGCTCCAGAGATTTCCAGAGGGATCCTCTAGAGTCTTCATTTGGTACTGATTCATTCACGTGTATAAGGAAATAAAACGAGTATTGAAACTTACAGAACCAGCAATGTTCATTGTTTCCAAAGCCAAGTGTGGAAAACACTTATAATTAAAAAGGTATTGAGTAGAGTACTCAGAAGAGTTTTGCCTCAGTAGTAGTAAAAAATTATCCCTAAAATAAATGCTGGGCTGGTTCCACCTAACAAAGATTAAAAGCAGGAACCCAAAATATTGAACTCTTACCAAGTAACACAGCTGCATCTCAGAACTGAGCTCAAGAATATTTATAATAATTATTGTATGCAGAGAATAAAAAAATTATTCATGACTCGATAAGATAAAATTCAAAACGGTTGACATGCAAAAAAATTTATAGCCATGCAAAAAAGCTGTAAAATATGATTCATAATAAGGAGGAAAAAAGTCAATAAATCAAACTCAATGACACATATGATAGAATTAATAGGCAAATACATGAAAAATTACTATGAGAAATACATGAAAAATTATTATAACTATACTTCATATATTCATAAAGCCAGAGGAAAATGTAGGAATATTAAGCTGAGACCTCGAAGATATTACAACAGACCCAAACTGAACTTCCCTAGGTGAAAACCACAATATCTGACATAAAATTTTGATCTCCACAAAGGAATGAAGAATATTAAAATTTGTAACCATGTGCATAACTAAGAAAGATTTTTTCCTTATTATTTAAATCTCTTTAAAAGTAATTGACTTTAGGTCTAAAGTCTATTTTGTCAGAAATTAATATTGCTACTCCTCTTCTTTTTTGCTTATTGTTTGCTTGATATACTTTTTTCCATCCTTTGAGTTTTAGTTTGTTTGTGTCTCTAAGTCTAAGGTGTGTCTCTTGTAGGCAGCATATAGATGGATCGTGTTTCTTTATCCAGTCTGTGACTCTCTGTCTCTTTATTGGTGCATTTAGTCCATTTACATTCAGGGTAATTATAGATAAATAAGTTTTTAGTGCTGTCATTTTGATGCCTTTTTATGTGTGTTGTTGACAATTTCATTTTTCCACATACTTTTTTGTGCTGAGGCGTTTTTCTTAGTAAATTGTGAGATCCTCATTTTCATAGTGCTTGACTTTATGTTAGTTGAGTCGTTACGTTTTTCTTGGTTTTTATCTTGAGTTATAGAGTTGTTATACCTTTTTGTGGTTACCTTATTATTTACCCCTATTTTTCTAAGTAAAAACCTAACTTGTATTGTTCTATATCACCTTGTATCACTCTCCATATGGCAGTTCAATGTCTCCTGTATTTAGTCCCTCTTTTTGATTATTGTGATCTTTTACCTATTGACTTCCATGATTCCCTGTTATGTGTATTTTTATTTATTTATTTTTAATTAATCTTAATTTGTTTGTTTTTGTGATTTCCCTATTTGAGTTGATATCAGGACGTTCTGTTTTGTGACCTTGTGTTGTGCTGATATCTGATATTATTGGTTCTCTGACCAAACAATATCCTTTAGTATTTCTTGTAGCTTTGGTTTGGTTTTTGCAAATTCTCTAAACTTGTGTTTGTCTGTAAATATCTTAATTTCTCCTTCATATTTCAGAGAGAGTTTTGCTGGATATATGATCCTTGGCTGGCAGTTTTTCTCCTTCAGTGTTCTGTATATGTCGTCCCATTCCCTTCTTGCCTGCATGGTTTCTGCTGAGTAGTCAGAACATATTCTTATTGATTCTCCCTTGAAGGAAACCTTTCTTTTCCCCCTGGCTGCTTTTAAAATTTTCTGTTTATCTTCGGTTTTGGTGAGTTTGATGATAATATGTCTTGGTGTTTTTCTTTTTGGATCAATCTTAAATGGGGTTCGATGAGCATCTTGGATAGATATCCTTTCGTCTTTCATGATGTCAGGGAAGTTTTCTGTCAGGAGTTCTTCAACTATTTTCTCTGTGTTTTCTGTCCCCCCTCCCTGTTCTGGGACTCCAATCACCCACAGGTTATCCTTCTTGATAGAGTCCCACATAATTCTTAGGGTTTCTTCATTTTTTTTAATTCTTTTATCCGATTTTTTTTCAGCTATGTTGGTGTTGATTCCCTGGTCCTCCAGATGTCCCAGTCTGCATTCTAATTGCTCGAGTCTGCTCCTCTGACTTCCTAGTGCGTTGTCTAATTCTGTTATTTTATTGTTAATCTTTTGGATTTCTACATGTTGTCTCTCTATGGATTCTTGCAACTTATTAATTTTTCCACTATGTTCTTGAATAATCTTTTTGAGTTCTTCAACAGTTTTATCAGTGTGTTCCTTGGCTTTTTCTGCAGATATCCTAATTTCATTTGTAATATCATTAAGCATTCTGTAAATTAGTTTTTTTATATTCTGTATCTGATAATTCCAAGATTGTATCTTCATTTGGGAAAGGTTTTGATTCTTTTGTTTGGGGGGTTGGAGAAGCTGTCACGGTCTGCTTCTTTAAGTGGTTTGATATGGATTGTTGTCTCCGAGCCATCACTGGGAAACTAGTTTTTCCAGAAAATCTGCTAAAAAAAAAAATGCAGTCAGATCCCTATCAGAGTTCTCCCTCTGGCTCAGGCTATTTGGCTGTTAATGAAGCCGCCTGGGGAGGGTGGGGGAGGGAACAGAGAGATAGGAGAGTAGCACCTCAGAATATAGCCAGAGTTGCTTGTCTTGCTTGGAATGACTATTATATCTGAGATTCCCGTGGGCGCGTCGCCTATGTGTGCTGGCTGTGTGGAGATTGCCCCCGGGGGGTCTGGCCCGCTGGAGTCACAGTCAGATCCTCCGCTTCCAGCCCCAAGCCCAGCGTCAAGGCTCCCCTACTGGGACGGTGCACTCTCGACTCCAAAATCAGTCGCTGCCTCCCGGGGACTTCTCGTCCCTCCAGCCGCGTGGCCGTGCTGCCCCCGAGAACCAGTTGGGCCTCCTCCCGGGGTTAGTTCAGATGGGTGGAGCAGGTCCCTGTGCTTGTGCCGTGACCGAGCGTCCCGGCTGGGACGCTGTTCTCCCCGCTCCAATACCAGTCGCTGCCTCCCGGGGATTTCTTCTACCGGCTGCGTCCCATGCCGCCCGCGCGACCCGGCTGGTCCCCTTCCCGGGGTTAGTTCAGGGGGGTGAAGCAACTCTCCGTGTTTATGGCGTACCTGTGTCCAGTCCAAATCCCTGCGGGACGGTTCCCCGGCTTGGATGCTGCTCTTTCTGCTCCAAGACCGGTCACTGCCTCCCGGGGACTTCTCCTACCGGCTGCGTCCCACGCCGCCCGTGGAACCGGCTGGTCCCCCTCCTGGGGTTAGTTCAGGAGGGTGGAGCAGGTCTCTGTGCTTGTGCTGTACCTGACTGGTACGCTGGCTCCAGGCTCTGGAAACAATCGCTGCTTCCCCGTATTAGTTCGTTCTCCGTCTCTAAATCTGTGTTTGTTGTTCAGGGTTCGTAGATTGTTATGTATGTGATTGATTCACTTGTTTTTCTGTGTCTTTGTTGTAAGAGGGATCCGAGGTAGCGTCTGCCTAGTCCGCCATCTTGGCTCCGCCCCCCCAGTAATTGACTTTAAAATAAAAATAATGTCATGTGAGGTATTTCATTTGTATAAAATGAATTGCACAACAATTGCACAGAGTTAAAGAAGGAAGAAATGGAACTACATAGCTGTAAGATTCTGACAATATACATATAGTGAGATAACATTACTTGAAGGTGGATCGTGCTAAGTAAAAGACACATACTATAATCTCTGATGCAACCAATTAAAAAAAAAAGAGAGCTACAGCTAATAAATTAATAAGACATAATTGAATAATAAAAAAATGAATTAATCTAAAAAAAGACATAAAAAGGAGAAAAAAATAAACCAAAGAAAATGTGTATCAAATAGGAACAAAATGGTAGAGGTACATCTGACCATATTAATAATCACATAAATTTAAATGGTCTAAACAGATTAATGAGGCTGGGTTTTTTAAGACTGACTAAAAAAGAAAGACCCAACTATATGCTGCCTGCAATTCTCCTTCTTTAAACATAAAGATAAAAATATAAAGTAAATGGAAAGAAGAAGTCATATCAAGCTACTACTAAAACATAGATGGAATGAATATATTAATTTTAGGCAAAGCAGATTCCAGAGCAAAGAATATCCTTAGGAATGAAAGATCTGAACACGAGTGCAGACTGACCTAAGTTTTATTAAGTATGAAGATTTCTTTACAATTCTGGAAATGCTCTAAATACCTGTAGTAGTTATCTATTTGTATTCTTGCATGCCCATCATATACCTTTCCTTCTTTTGATTATAGTGCCTCAATTTCATTTCGGAAAAATTTCTCCCTTTCATTCTGTGTAGCCTTGTACTCTGTGAATCAATGTGTGTGGTCAAGTACCATAAGATTATTTTCCAAGGAATTTGAATACAGTGAAGGGACATGAAAAATTGAGCAGTTGACTGATTCATGTCAATGTCCCATGAAGACTGCCTATTAGTTCTAGCTGATTTGGTTCTTACTCTTCAATTTCCTCTTCCTCATAACAATTCTGAGATTTTACCTATGTCTGGGTCCTTCTCATATTTTGTATCTTAGTTCAAATATTACCTCTTCAGAAAGGCCAATTCTGACTATACTATTTACAGTAATTTACTCTCCATGACATCATTATTCTCTGTAACATGGGATGGAAAATTATGGCCCTCAGGCCAAATACAGCCCACCAGGTGTTTTTGTAAATAAAATTTTACTGGAACTCAGCCACGCTCGTTTCCTTAGTATTGTGTATGGCTGCTTTTGCCATACAGTAGAAGAGTTGAGTAGTTGGGAGAGAGACTATATGGCCTGCAATGCCTAAAAAATATACTATTTGATAATTTACATAAAAGTTTGCCAACTTCTGCCCTATACTATTAACCAATTGCCTTAAAGTTTATTCCCATTCCTGGCAAACTCATGTGTGTTAGAGTAGAACTGTGCTTCATAGGGTTTTAAATTGCTAATTTTTTGGAAATAGAGAAGCACACTTTTTTCCTTAGCCTGTCTTAGCCTGGAAGCTTCACTGAAACCGGTCCACTATGGCTGAATCTGCCGGTATTTGAGATATCAGTGGCATAAATTCCAGCTGCATAGCAACACTCAAGCCACCATGGTATGACCTACTGATAGATGGGTAGTTGTGGCTGAGAGCAGAATTCAATAAATACTCATTCAACAGTTGAATGAATAATTGAGTTTATCTCTAATACTCAACATATACTAGCAATATCATCTCTAGTACTTAATATATATCATAGATGCAATGTTCTTTCAGCATCCCTCTGTATGGCTAGCTCCCTTCTACAATGCCTTGTTCATGTTTTACAGCCACATTTTACACATCAGAAGTCAATTCACACTAGATAACAGTTGGTTGGACTAGAAGTAGGTATCTGACTTGAGGGTAACCCATATGTAGACTAGCCAGAATTTTATGACCACTGTTACGAAGATGAACTGGATCACTAGATCAATTACATATTTTTTCAGGAATTTGAAATTGGGAAATGGAGAAATTTAGGTAGTTAGAATTTAAAGCAATAATCAAAAGGATGCCAAATGACATACTTGAAACAAATCTGGGCTAAGAATGTGCCTTATAATCAACCAAAGCTATATTCAAACCAAACTCCAAAGAAGGTTAGTGTATGGGTAAGTCAGAGAAAGGAAATCGATAGTGAAATTTAGGTCCAGGAAGAGCCAGAAAAAAACCTCAAAAGTAAAAATACTATGTGATGTGGGAGCTGATTTCATCACGGTTTAGGGATGCCTGGATAAGAGTGGATTCTTACATTAAATCCACTTTTTTTCTGAAGCTGATTTGAATATATATCTTTTACTTGCACCTAAAGAATTGAAATAAAGCATAGAAAAGTTAAACCGAGCATTAAACAAAAATAATAAATAAATAAAAATAGAATAACAAGAGGTGGTCCAAGATGGCAGTATAGTTAGACTCCTCATAACGTACCTCTTTTACAACAAAGGCCCAAGAAAACAAGTGAATCTCATATAGATGGCAACTTTGGAACCCGGAGCAACAAAGACAAGGCTGAAGAATCAGACCGAGTGTGAAGTAGAAGGAGAGAATGTATAAAAACAGTGGACATGGAGAATTATGGATCGTCAATGCTCTGCCAGTCAAATCTGCACAATGTGGCCATAATGAGACAAAGCAAGCAGTGTCCCCAGTCAAAGCCTCCATCACCTGGTGCAGCAAAGCAGGATCGATTTTACAGCCACATCCAGAGACAGGCAGGGGTGCTTACTACCCTGCAAATGTTAAGTGTGCTCACCTCACCTACCAAGCCCTTCAGCTTCCATTAACAGAGGCCTGCAGACCTGCAGTGCCCCCTCAACCCTTTCATCTATCCCACTCTGCATGTGATCACAATCTGGGGGCACCCACTACTGCCCCATCCCCTGAGCTAAGGGCCCATGGACTGGCGGTGCTGACTCCTTCACTCAGCCACTTGTGCCAGGCACATGCAGACTGGCTGTGCCAGCCTCTTTGCCAAGCTATCTATGCCAGGGACCAGTGGATTACAGGTGTCCCCTCTTCTGCTCACCCAACCTTGCCAGGGGCCTCTAATCTGGAGGTACATGCATCTCTGCCCAACCACCCACACTGGGAGCCTTTGGACAGGTGCGTCCCTCTTCTGTCCAACCACCAGCGCATACTCCTATGCCCAGCCACCTGAGCCAGGGCCACAGACCAGTGGCATCTCTTCCACCACCTAGCTGCTGACGTCAGTGGCTGGAGATCTGGCAGCACCCACTCTTCTGAACAGCATTGGAGGCCTAAGGATTGGGTACCTGTTCCTATGCCCAGGCACCCACACTAAGGACCCACAAACAGGCAATGTCCACTGTTCCACCCAGCCACTGGTGCTGGGAACTGCAAATAGAGGTACCCGCTCCTATGCCCAGCCCCTGCACCAGTAGCCTGCAGAGCAGCGGCACATCTTATCCCTTCAGCAACCTGCCATGGGGCCCAAGAACTGGCAGCACACCCTCCCCCACATTATGCTCTAGTGGACAGGGACACACCCTCCTAGTAGGTACTTGAGGACTGGCAGCACTTCCCTGCCTCACCTCCTGCACTGCACCCTTGCAAATGGAGACTTGTGCCTGCTCTGATCACGCCCATGAAGTCCTGTCCAATTGAGACTGTTGGTGAGACTTTCTGTACCATCCACCAGTGACCAATGTCCTGGGCACCCTCACCCTAACCACCTAGAAACCAGCAGTGTGCACACAAAACACCAAACCCAGCCACCACTGAGAATACCCCATGCACCCATATGCAGTTGACCAGCCTTAATGCATCAGAGTAAATAGACAATATCAAATCACAAAAAGAAGCAGGATAAATGGCTCCAGCAAGTGACCAAAATAAAAATGAGAAAACTTTCTTGAGGAAGAGATACTAATGGTACTTACTACCCATTAAGGAATTAAAAAGACTAATACATAGGGTTCTCCAAGAGATCAAGGAAAATACAGACAAAGCAATAGAATAATTCGGACAACTAATACAAGAACAATGTTGAGGTGCAATCCATACTGAAGGCTGCAGTCTTTGATATTCATCAGTAAATGCTTCAAGTCCTTTTAACTTCCAGCAAGCAAGGTTCTGTCATGGGCATATCGCAGGTTGTTACTGAGTCTTCCTCCAACTATGATGACCCATTCTTCTTCATATAGTCCAGCTTCTCAAATTATTTGCTCAGCATACAGATTGAACAAAAGGATACAACCCTGACTCACAACTTTCCTGACTTTAAACCACGAAGCATCCTTTATTTTGTTTGAATGTCTCTCTTAGTATATGCACAGGTTACTCATGAGCACAACTTAGTGTTCTGGAATTCCCATTCTTCACAAGTTATCAGTAATTCGTTATACACCTTTGCATAGCCAATGAAACACAGGTAAACATCTTTTTGGGTGTTCTCTGCTTTTGGCTAAGATCTATCTCATATCGGCAATGATAACTCTCGTTCCAAGTCTTCTGAATCTGGCTTGAATTTCTTGCAGTTCCCTGTCAATGTACTGCTGAGAACTAATTTATTTATTCTGTATTTTTAAAAACACCCCCCCCGCCACTGATGGGCAACCAAACAAGAAGAAAAGAAAAAGATTAAAGAAATAACACAATTCAGACTTCTTATACTGAAGTCAATACTCAAATATTTTATATTCGGAGGTGGAGCCAAGGTGGCAGAATAGACAGATGCTTCCAGCGAGCCCTCTTTACAACAAAAACCCCCCCTAAAAAAATGAGTGAAACAAGTATATTTATGACAAGCTAGGAGCCCTGAGCATCAAAAGCAAGCTTAGAAAACGAACTGAGGGGGAGGGGGAGGAATAGATGGTTCAGAAGCGGAGAGGAGTTACCAGACCTGAATCACAGATTGCCCTCAGGCACCATTCCTGGAAGTGGTGGCAGCAGGCTGGTACTACCATTTGGCTGCGGTTTCCTCAGGGAGAAGGAGCCAGCCACAAAGGCTACTCACACCTCAGGAACCAGAGAAGAACGGTGCTCTTGACAAAAGTTAAGCATTTGCGTATGTTTTACTGTGCCCCTCCCCCTCCCCCAAGCTGGCTTCAGCAGCTGAATTCCCTGGGCCAGAGATAGGCCCTGTTGAGCACCTAGAGCCATCCATCTGGCCTTGGAGAAGGAAAAAAATTGCAATTGGGGGAAAGGATAATTTGCCAGCTCTACTAACCAGGGGAGCTCAGGACAGAAGCTGCTCCTGTCCAGGCATAGAGAGTCCGTGGACTTTGACTGCCGTTCCCCTCTGCATGGACATGTGTAGACATATTTCATAATAGGCCCCTGTTAGCAGTCTTCAACCATTTCAGCTGTTTGGTGGAGGTTTGGTGTTAGATGTTTGACATTGCTTTGCCTATTAAACAGGGTCCTCACCTACCCACATCAGGGGCCTAAGGACTGGTAGCTCCACTCAGGTGACCCAGCCACCCATGGGAGGGGTCCAAGGATAAATGGTACCTCCCAGGCCTTACAACCAAAAACATTGGGTGCCCACAGTCCATCTGCAGAACTCACCCACCTGTATGCTCTACAGATCAGGAACATGTTTTCCTCAGAGACACATGGGGGGCAATTCTTAACACCTTGCCTTGTTCAGAGTGTGACCCCTGACCAGATACCAGTACCTACACCAATCACCCCAGCCCCTCTAAGACTGTACAACAGAGTCTGTACCACACACATGATGATCAGCTACCTGGACAACTGAGCTGAATTCATACAAGAAAAGTGAAAGGACTCCTAGACTGATATACCTGATAACAGCTCTAGAAATCTGGGAACAAGAAGCCAGAACTCCAAAGGCAAAAATAATCAAGCTAGCTCACTCAAGCAACCCATTTGGGCATATCAAAACAAAACAAAGCAGGAAACCTACAACACAATAAGCACACATAAAGTAAACTTATACAATAACATATATGGCTTGAAGACAACAGTCAATATCAAGTCACATAAAGAAACAGACAATGATCGCCTCAACAAGCTCTCAAAACAAAGAATCAAGGAGTCTTCTAGATGAAAGTGCCTTCTGAGAATTACCAGAGGCAGAATACAAAAGATTAATATACAGAACCCTTCGAGACATCAGGAAGGAAATGAGGTAATATGCAGAACAAGCCAAGGAACACACAGATAAAGCAATTGAAGAAATTAAAAAGATTATTCAAGAACATAATGAAAAATTTAATAAGCTGAAAAAATCCATAGAAAGAAAGTAATCAGAAATTCACAAGATTAACAATAAAATTACAGAAGTAGAAAACTCAATAGAAAGTCAAAGGAGAAGAATTGAGCAAGTGGAAGGCAGAATTTCTAAACTTGTAAATAAATAACTTGGCACTAACATATTTGAAGAAAAATCAGATAAAAGAATTTAAAAAAATGAAGAAAGCTTAAGAATTGTGGGACTCTTATCAAGAGAAATAACCTATGAGTGATTGGAGTACCAGAACAGGCAGGAATAACAGAAAATACAGAGAATTGTTGAAGATTTGTTGGCAGAAAACTTCCCTGATATCATGAAAGATAAGAAGATATCTACCCAAGATGCTCATTGAACTCCACATAAGGTAGATGTTCAAATAAAGTCACCAAGACATGTTATAATCAAACTTGCCAAAACCAAATATAAAGAGAGAAATTTAAGAGCAGCTAAGGATTAATGAAAAAAAAAATTTTTTTTTTTTTTAAATGAAAAGTCACTGACAAAGGACAGCTCAGACTACTAAGCAGAAACCATGCAGGCAAGAAGGCAATGGGACAACTTATTTTAAAAAACTGAGGAAAAAAAATGCCAGCCAAGAATCATACATCCAGCAAAACTGTCTCTTAAATATGAAGGTGAAATTAGGACATTTCCAGATAAACAGTTTAGGGAATTCGTAAAAACCAAACCAAAACTACAAAAAACACTAAAAGGAGTTATTATATAAAAGAAGACAAAATTAAAACCATAAAAAAGGGACTAAGAAATGTAGTCATAGATCTTCCATATGGAGAAGAAGAAAAGGAGATACAAAGAAACAAAAGTTAGGTTTAAATTTAGAAAAATAGGGGTAAATAATAAGGTAACCACAAGGAAACAAAGTATCCTACACATCAAAATAAAATACAGGAAAAAAATAGACACTCAGCAGAAATAAAATCAACAACAATAAATATGAGAAAAGCGCAATATATAAAGATAAACAACTCAGCACATAAAATTAAGTGGGAAGAATAAACTGCCAACAGCACACAAAAAAAGACATCAAAATGATAGCACTAAATTAATACCTATCCATAATTATGCAGAATTTAAATGGACTGAAGGCGCCATAAAGAGACAGAGAGTGGCCAGTGAATTAAAAACATGATCTCTCTATATGCTGCCTATAAGAGACACACCTTAGACTTAGAAACACAAACAAACTAAAACTCTAAGGATGGGAAAAAAATGTATCAGGCAAACGACGATCAAAAAAGAGCAGAAGTGGTGCTATTAATTTCTGACAAAATAGATTTTAAAGTTAAATCCATTATAAAGGGTAAGGAAGAACACTATGTAATAATTAAAGTGAAAATATACCAAGAAGATATAACCATATTAAATATGTATGCACCCAATGACAGAACTGTAAGATACATAAAATCTATCAGCATGGAAAAGTGAGATAGCTCCAAAATAATAGTAGGAGACTTCAACACACCACTTTCGGTGAAGGGCAGGACATCCAGAAAGAAGCTTAATAAAGAGACAGAAGATCTAAATGCCACAATCAACCAACCTGACCTCATAGACATATACAGAACACTCTACCAAACAGCAACCAAGTATACTTTCTTTTCTAGTGAGCATGGAACCTTCTCTAGAATAGACCACATATTAGCTCATAAAGCAAACCTCAGCAGAATCCAAAACATTGAAATATTACAAAGCATCTTCTCTAACTATAAAGCCATAAAAGTAGAAATCAATAACAGAAAAAGCAGGCAAAAGAAATCAATTGCTTGGAAACTGAACAATACCCTGCTCAGAAAAGACTGGATTAGAGAAGACATTAAGGATGGAATAAAGAAATTCATATAATCTAATGAGAATGGAAACACTTCCTATCAGAACTTTTGGGACACAGTGAAAGCAGTGCTCAGAGGTCAATTTATACCAATAAATACACACATACAAAAAGAAGAAAGGGCCAAAATCAAAGAATTATCCCTATAACCTGAACAAATAGAAAGAGAGCAAGAAAAGAAACCCACAGGCATCAGGAGAAAACAAATAATAAAAATCAGAGCAGAACTAAAGGAAATAGAAAACATAAAACGATTGAAAGAATTAACAAAACCAAAAGCTGGTTCTTTGAAAAAATCAACAAAATTGACAAACGATTGGCCAAACTCACAAAAGAAAAACAGGAGAGGAAGCAAATAACCTGAATAAGAAATGAAATGCGTGCTATTACAACAGACCCAATTGAAATTAAAAGAATCATACCAGATTACTATGAAAAATTGTACTTTAAAAAATTTGAAAACTTAGAAGAAATGGATAAATTCCTAGAAACACACTACCTCACTAAACTAACACAAACAAAGGTAGAACAACTAAATAGGCCCATAACAAAAGAAGAGATTGAAAAGGTAATAATAAAAAAAAAAAACTCTCAACAAAAACAAAGCTCTGACCCACATGGCTTCACTGCAGGGTATTACCAGACTTTCAGGGAAGAGTTAACACCACTACTACTAAAGGTATTTCAGAGCATAGAAAAGAACAGAATACTCCCAAACTCATTCTATGAAGCCAATATACCCCTGATACCAAAACCAGGTAAAGATAACACACAAAAAGAAAATTACAGACCTATATCCCTCATGAACTTAGATACAAAAATCCTCAACAAAATTCTAACCAATAGAATTCAACAACATATCAAGAAAATAATTCACCATGACCAAGTGGGATTCATACCAGATATGATGGTTCAACATTAGAAAGACAGTTAATGTAATCCATCATATAAATAAAACAAAAGACAAGAACCATATGATTTTATCAATTGATGCGGAAAAGGCATTTGACAAAGTTCAACACCCATTCATGATAAAAACTCTCAGCAAAATAAGAATAGAAGGGAAATTCTTCAAAATAATAAAAGACATTTTTACAAAGCCAAGAGCCAACATCGCCCTAAATGGCGAGAGCCTGAAAGCATTCCCCTTGAGATCGGAAACCAGAGAAGGATGCCCCTTATCACCACTCTTATTCGACATTGTGCTGGAGGCCCTGGCCAGAGCAATTAGTCTAGATAAAGAAATAAGGGGCATCCAGATTGGTAAGGAAGAAGTAAAATTAACTCTATTTGCAGATGACATGATCTTATACACAGAAAACCCTAAGGATTCCTAAAAAAAACTACTGAAACTAATAGAAGAGTTCAGCAGAGTATGGGGGTACAAGACAAACATACAAAAATCAGTTGGATTCCTCTACACCAACAAAAAGAACATCGAAGAGGAAATCACCAAATCAATATCATTTATAGTAGCCCCAAGAAGATAAAATATTAAGGGATAAATCTTACCAGAGATGTAAAAGACTTATACAAAGAAAACTACAAAACACTTCTGCAAGAAACCAAAAGAGACCTACATAAGTGGAAAACATACCTTGCTCATGGATAGGAAGACTTAACATTATAACAATGTCTATTCTACCAAAAGAGATCTATAGATTTAATGCAATTCCAGTAAAAATTCCAATGATATTTTTTAATGAGATGGAGAAAGATATCACCAACTTCATTTGGAAGTGCAAGAGGCCCCAGATAAGTAAAGCATGACTGAAAAAGAAGAACAAAGTTGGAGGCCTTGCTCTACCTGATTTTAGAACCTATTATACCACCACCGGAGTCAAAACAGCCTGGTACTGGTAAAACAACAGATACATAGACCAATGGAACAGAATTGAGAATCCAGACATAAATCCATCCACGTATGAGCAGCTGATATTTGACAAAGGCCCCAAAACAGGTAAATGGGGAAAAGACAGTCTTTTTAACAAATAGTGCTGGCATAACTGGATATGCATCTGTGAAAAAATGAAGCAAGGCCCATACCTCACTCCATGCACAAAAACGAGCTCAAAATGGATCAAATACCTGAATATAAAATCTAAAATGTTAAAGATCATGGAAGAAAAAATAGGGACAATGTTGGGATCCCTAATACATGGTGTAAATGGCATAGAAAACATTGGTAACAATGCAGAAGAAAAACTAGATAACTGGGAGCTCCTAAAAATCAAACACCTATGCTCATCCAAAGACTACACCAAAAGACTAAAACGGTTACATACAAACTGGGAAAAAAGTGTTTAGCTATGACATTTCTGATTAGCACCTGATCTCTAAAATCTACATGATACTGCAAAAACTCAAATACAAAAAGACAAATAACCCAAATAAAAAATGGGCAAAAGGTATGAACAGACACTTCAGTAAAGAAGACATTTAGGTAGCTAACAGATACATGAGGAAATGCTCACGATCATTAGCCATTAGAGAAATGCAAATCAAAACTAGAATGAGATCCCATCTCACTCCAACAAGGCTGGCGTTAATCCAAAAAACACAAAACAATAAATGTTGGAGAGGCTGTGGAGAGATTGGAACACTTATACACCGCTGGTGGGAATGTCAAATGGTACAACCACTTTGGAAATAGATTTGGCGCTTCCTTAAAAAGCTAGGAATAGAACTGCCATATGATCCAGCAATCCCACTCCTTGGAATATATTCTAGAGAAATAAAAGCCTTTACAGGAACAGATATATGCACACCCATGTTCATTGCAGCACTGTTTACAATAGCAAAAAGATAGGAGCAACCAAAGTGCCCATCAATGGATGAATAGATAAAGAAATTATGGTATATTCACAAAATGGAATACTATACATCGATAAAGAACAGTGATGAACCTGTGAAACATTTCATAATATGGAGGAATCTGGAAGGTATTTTGCTGAGTGAAATTAGTCAGTTGCATAAGGACAAATATTATATAAGATCGCTATTATAAGAACTCAAGAAATAGTTTAAACAGAGATGAAAATATTCTTTGATGGTTATGAGAGTGGGGTTATGAGAGTTATCTACTAATTAGTAGATAAGAACTACTTTAGGTAAAAGGAAAGACAACACACAATACAGGGGAGGTCAGCACAAAGGGACTAAACCAAAAGCAAAGAAGTTTCCTGAATAAACTGAATGCTTCGAAGGCCACAGTAGCATGGGCAGGGGTTTGGGGACCATGGTTTCAGGGGACATCTAAGTCAATCGGCATAATAAAATCTATTAAGAAAACACTCAGCTTCCCACCCTGGAGAGTTGCTTCTGGGGTCTTAAACATTAGTAAGCAGCCATCTAAGTTGCATCAATTGGTCTCAACCCACCTGGATCAAAGGAGAATGAAGAACACCAAGGACACAAGGTAATTATAAGCCCAAGAGACAGAAAGGGCACATAAACCAGAGATTACGTCAGCCTGAGACCAGAAGAGCTAGACGGTGCCAGTTACAACCGATGACTGCCCTGACAGTGAACACAACAAAGAACTCCTGAGGGAGCAGAAGAGCAGTGGGTGCAGACCCCAAATTCTCATAAAAAGACCAAACTTAATGATGTGACCGAGACTAGAAGGACCCCGGTGGTCACGGCCCCAGATCTTCTATTGGCCCAGGACAGGAACTGTTCCCAAAGCTAACTTTTCAGACAGGGATTGGACTGGACAATGTGTTGGAGAGGGATGCTGGTGAGGAGTGAGCTTCTTGGATCAGGTGGACACCTGAGACTATGTTGGCATCTCCTCCCTGGAGGGGAGATGAGAGGGTAGAGGAGGTTAGAAGCTGGGGAAATGGACACAAAAAGAGAGAGTGGAGGGAGAGAGCGGGCTGTCTCACTAGGGGGAGAGCAATTGGGATTGTGTAGCAAGGTATATATAGGTTTTTGTGTGAGAGACTGACTTGATTTATAAACTCTCACTTAAACCGCAATAAAAATTAAAAAAAAATTATATTCAGATATAGCCCTTTGAAGAAAAAGAATTTTTGTGTGCTAAATTATAATCTTTTCTAATAGTAAAAACATCACAGCAAAGTATTTCTAAACCTATTATGTATTTGAAGATGGAGCTGGGGGTATGACAATATAGATCATGAATCAATTTCTTGTAACAGACTTCATAAAATAAATTACATTTTGTATTCTATATCTGAAACCCTTCTATTTTCAACCTTGTGATCACCAGCTGTGAGCAGCAATATCGATTTGTAGGTATTTCCCTGTACACATACACAGGATCAATTAGGAGAGGTTTTCAAATGGACAGACAGTGCAAACACATTTTGATGAATGTGCAAGAAACACAGATAGAGGGGAGAACAGGGATGTAGTGAGTTCGAGGGAATTCAGGGCTAATCAAGAAAAAATACATGAACACGAGGTAACATTGCACAACAAGGTATTTCTTGAAGCTGACGCATTGACAGCCTCATGCAGGAGGTGGTCTCCTAGATCAGGAGACCCTCCAGAGGCAAGCCACGCAGGGAGCTACTAGAAGAGGGGAGGAGGGGAAAGTTGGAGAGGAGAAGTTTCTGTCCCTAGGTGCTGCCTCCTGCAGCAAGGTGGGGAGTCCTCGTTCAGAGATCTCAGAATGACCAGCATCTTAGAGATTTTATAACTACAGGATTTTATCTTATCTATGGCTAGCAAATGTTGGGTGCAGTTTCACTCGGTTTACAAAAGTTTGAGTTTGGTGCCAGTGAACTTTTTTGGGGGATATGGGGCCTTAGTTTACTATGAAGAAATAAACAACTTGGAATCAATACACGGAAGCCATTTTTTATTCATTTATATAACAAGAGGTCAGCAAAGACTTCCTGGAGGAAATGACTCATGAGCTGAGTCTCGATTTTGGAGTTACCCAGACAAAGAAAAATAGTATTTCCAAGCAAAGTAAACAGCAAGTGAGAGAATTGGGAATGTGAGACTGTGGTAGATTCTGTGAAGTGTGCTTAGTTCCGTAGCGTTGCAGTAGATGATGGCAATATGGGAGTGGCAAGAAATCTAGGTATCAGGTTAGGGAAAGCCTTATGAGTCATGCAAGGAGAATGGGTTCTGTCCTGAAGGGGAGGAGGATCTATTATAAGTAGTGACAAGTCATTTAAAAGAAGATTATCGAAAAAAGACAATTGTTCTCCCATTAGAAAATTGAAATGGTATCAAAATAGGAAACAGGGGAGTAACAGTGAGGTTCCCACCTAAACAGAGATGATAAGGTGGGAGGAGGGAACCCATCTCTTTGCAAGACTTGGTAACTATCTGAATGTGGAGAATGATGGAGATTAAGTTCATGTCATGATCTGTTGCCTTTTGAAGCAGTCATCTCTGGTGCATTTTAACTGAAGAAACGGAAGCTGGATACAGTAATCTTTGATTTATTTTTTTTTTTTGAAAATTAAAAAGGAACATCACAGTTAAACCACACTTTATGATTTAAAAAGTGCAAATATGTGTGTTTAAGCATATATATTTATTAAATATATATATATCCATAAGAATTTATCATTTGTAATTTACTCATTTTATTATGTTTTAATCCTACAACCAGTATTATTGAATTATGGTTTATTCATTTTAGTTTTTTTTAAAGATTCTAAGGTATTAGATTAAATTGCAGTGGTCTGTTGTTCTACTGTATTATCAGAAACATTGTTTTAACTTGTCTGATTCCTGCAGTAGTTTCCAGGTGGCTGTGGAGTGTTCATCAGAGTTGTGCTAGGTTCATTATCTATAGATTGGCTGGAAAGCTTAGAATTTCCCTTCATACCTCATCTGAGATGTGTTCTGTCTGCAAAGTACTAGTTTTGACAACCACCCTATTCCACACAAATATTTAGAATAATTAAAAGTGACTCTAAGCTCACGATCGATTCACCTGAGATGGAAATTCTTGGGAAGAGGCCTAGTACATGTAATCACCGTATCACTACATTTATTTTTAGAACCTAAATTGTCTATAAGTTTCTCAATTTATTCCAAATGTCCAACTCACCTTCTCATTTTCTATGTTGCCTTGGGACTATTTCCTCTGTAATCATAGCCAACTCTGCATCTAAATGATTTATTTTGCTCGTCACATTAAAAAAAAAAAAAAAAACTTTTTAAAACGGATATGAATATACCTATCATATAAAAGTCTCTCTTTTATTTCCTTTTCAACTGATTTAACTAATGATACAAATAGCATGTATTGTTCTCCATTATCTCTTTTACACTTAAATTTTCCATCAGAAAAATAAATAAATAACTGTACGGCCAATATGAATTTATTATCATTACATTACACATTTCCAATATCTTAGATGAGAATTTATATGTGCTTTAAAATACAAAGAAAATATATTTTTCAAATATAATTTTTCTTACAACATGCTACAAAATCGAACAGAATTGTTTCTTGTTATAATTCTGGAAAAAAAGAAAAAAGCGTCTTTACAGTAGGCCCTCAAATAGGAAATACAGTTCATATTTCTGCTGCCTAAAAATGATCACAGTTGGCTGACCGGATAACATCTCGGTTATTAGTTCTTGGCAAATTTCTCTCTAGGGTGCTATTCCGAGGTTGTAAATGTCTACATCTCGAGCTTTGTGGAATTGAACAAAGTGATTTTGCATCAAGTTATTCTGGAATCAATAAAACATCAATGCTTAAAATTGACTTAGAGAGCCACAACGATTTGAGGCTATCACCATGACCAAAGGCTTTTATTGACGTTATTATCAGGCAAAGCATTTAATGATGACCTACCTATGAGACATTGTGTTAGGTAGTATATAAAGTTATTAAAACTGGTGAGCCATGTTCTTAATCATGTTCCCTCCATGAACTTTCTCGTGAATGTGTCTATATGTTTGTCTTGCCTATCTGACAAAGCTCGATATTTCCAATTCTGAAATCATTATTATATTCCCCAAAGCTTACACTGTGGCATCAAAATTCCAGGTAGTCACTTCTAATTGAGAAGTCCCTGCGTTGTGCAAACAGTTAAGCACTGTACTACTAGCCGAAAGGTTGGAAGTTCTAACCCATCCAGAGGCACCTCAGAAGGCAGGCCTGGCAATCTGCTCTGAAAGGCCACAGCCTTGAGAACCTTTTAGAGCAGTTCTACCCTGCACACATGGGGTTTTCATGGGCTGGAATCAACTCAACAACTAATAACACAAACAACATTTCCAACTAAAACATTTAGTTCCCTTTAGCAATAAGTAATTTATTTTGGGAAACAGCATAAAAAACAAACAAAAACCAAACCCGCTGCTGTTGAGTCAATTCCGTCCGACTCATACCGACCTTGTAGGACAGAGTACAACTGCCCCATAGGATTTCCAAGGAGTGCCTGGTGGATTTGAACTGCCAACCTTTTGGTTAGCAGACGTAGCACTTAACCACTACACCACCAGGGTTTCCAGAAAATAGCATATATACGCATAAAAAGCTACTAAGCACAAGATGTAAGAAAACTGCAATACAGGAAAGTATAAAACTGTTTCCAAAATGTGGTGAGCACATCGCTAATGGTCTGTCAGAAAATGCCAGGTGAAACATAGTCCAACATCTATTTCTTTCTCTTCTGTTTTTTTTTTTTTTTTTAATTTTAATAGTTATGCTTTACCATGGCTCTATAATACCTCTAAAAAAAAAAAAAAACCTCCAGGAAGGATAATTAAGAAATATCAATATTAGGGATAATTTTTACATTTTTAATTTCCATTACCATTCGGTATGAAACCACTGCCCACCTGTCAGTTTGTTGTACTGTGGTGGCTTGTGTATGACTGTGATGCTGGAAGCTATGCCACCAGTATTTCAAATACCAGCAGAGCCGCCCATGGTGGACAGGTTTCAGTGGGGCTTCCAGACTAAGACAGACCAGAAAGAAAGTCCTGGTGACCTGCTTCCAAAAATTAGCAGATGAAAACCCTGTGGCTCACAGAATATTGTCTGATATCATGCTGGAAGATGAGCCCCTTAGAATTTTTGATGTCACGTCTGAGAGGTGTTCCATATGCAATGTACTAGCTTTGACAATCACACTATTCCACACAAATATTTAGAATAAATATTTGTTGAAAGACATTTAGAAAACACAGTGGACTTGAGTAAGCCAACAATTGTGAAGATGACACAGGAGTGGGCAATGTTTCTGTTATCCATGGGGTTGTCATGAGTCAGAGGTGGCTTCACAGCAATTAAAAATAATAGTATATGGAAGGAAAAGGAACATTCTATTCACGCAATTAACAGTAATATATATTAAAGTCTCACATGAATATCTTATTTTCTAATATGGCACAATTTCAGGGCAAAAGAGGGAAAAGAGTCTGTTTAGTGCTGAAAATGGTGGATTAAATGCCTAAGTTATGATTTCAAAGATAAGCCATGCCTGGCACATGGAAGCTTTATCTCCTTTAACAACGTATATGTGAGAGGTTACTGTGGTGCGCTTTTGTCAAGAGAACTTAGCAACGAGATAGAAGAACAGCTATGTATTTTGTAAGGAAGTTTGCTTAGGAAGGCAGTTGCCATGGGAACGCCTGGCATTAGCGATTTGATTTTGTGTTGTATGAAACTGATGAGTTTACTTTGTCCCGATTATTTTCCTTGCACTGGCAACTTCTGGGGGAAAAAAAAAAAAAAGTTGAATTAGAAAAAGAATTAGTAGTCTTTTCTAGGCATTTGCACATGTAAAAAAAATCAACTTCATTTTAGAACAGAGGTAGAGATAATTTAATTGACAAGTTTCTTCACCAATAAATCATGTACTTATGCCAAAAAATATATGTTGTGTAAATCGACTGTATTGAAGAGCTTTGACTGCCTGAGCCTTTACACCGTAGCTCTACTTTGGTGGTCGAATGAGTCACATTTAATTATAAGTCCTCAGAAATTTGCTGAAAATAGTTGCAGCTGGGAGAGATAAAACACTTATGAATGAACAAAAATAAAGGGAATTATACTCTACAGGGAAGTCTCTCAGTGAAAAAGCTGGTAAACAGGCCAGAGGGGGAAAAAAATGGGAAACAGATACTGGCTGATAATAATTTGCTTATTTTAACAGGAAAACACCCGCATGTATGCGCTAGGGTTGGGCTGAGGATTCAGCGAGGGAGGTTGTTTTCTCTCTGCAGGTGGTAGGGCTTCAGTGAACTGAGATATGTGGATCCGGAAGATGAAATGCATTTCACCGCTGAGACTTACAAACACCCATGCCTTTCATTCTCTTCTAGGAATTCAAGATGGCCAGAAGTCACACAGGCTTCCAGAATATGAATTGGTTGCAGACTCCCAAACGTCTACACCCCAATGGTGAGTGACACATATCACCAAGAGGTGAACAAAAGGCAAACTTAGACTCCCAGCCCCCAAACCCCCACTCTCCCCATTGGGCTGCTGCACTGTTTTAGTAAGAACACCTTCTATTTTGCAGCTGCTCTGATGAAGTTGAGTTGTGTCTGACAGAAATAAGAATTATCTATCATGTCCTGGGTTTCAGAAATGAAGTCTCTTTGTTCAAGGGCAATTCAGAAAGGTTATGGAAAGACAGAGGAAGAAGGTGTAGCTGATTGGTTGATTTTGGTTTGGTTTTGTTTTTTTTTTTTTAAGTAAAATCAGTGCAAGGATTAAGAAGCTTTAGTCTAAATTATTTTAGCAAAATCTATCTGCCAATGATGTGTCTTTTTTCAAAACCAAAGAGCTATTAATCTTACTATATGAGCTCAGTTTTTTTCCTTGAGGCTGAAAGAGTTGTCCACACATTTGTTTTCCCTTTATCCTTCTTTATTTCAGACAGTGTCACTGCTTTGGGAGAGTCAGAGGAAAAGCTCCCTGAATTCATTTGGGGGTAGATGACTCCATTTACCGTCCAGGGCATGGTTTGACAATTTAAGGACATCGTATAGGAGACTAAGACTGTTTTTACCAGGAATGTTAGCACGACGATGCTTTGAGTTGGCCCTACCTTGAAGTAGCTTGTCATGAGCCAGACTAAGAAGTACAAATGGAACTTTCAAAACAATGCCAATAGCTAAAATGTATTTCACATTCGCTATGTGTCTGGGATTGTAATTTCTAAGCATTATTTCATTTTATCTTCAAAATAATGCTGGGAGTTCAGTACTATTATTAAGTCTAATTTATGGATAAGGATGCTGAGATACAGACAGGCCATTTAATTTGCTTGAGTTGTACAGGCGGATGAGTTTTGGAACTGGAATTTGAGTCAGGCTGTCAGACTCCAGAGCCTGTGCTCCTGGGCACACTACAATACCTCGCCCCCGCTCCCTTGCTTTGATAGGATGCTTTTAGTGGTTAATGTTATGTGTGAATTTGGCAAGGCTATGATTCTCAATGGCTTGGCTAGACACTGAGTTGCCTAAAGTTCCATAATGCAATGTAATATAATCAGCTCTTTTGATAGGATCAGCCAGTCAGTTGAAAGGGGAGATTTTTTGAGGATGTGGATTGCCTCCAGTTTATAAACGGAAGATCTGGCAAAGCTCCATATCTGTCTCTCAACCCTGCACCCTTCTCATTGCCTGACCTCGGCTTCCTGAGACATAAAAAAAGCAAAAATCCCAGGCCTGCTGCCTGACCTGCAGATTTTGGACTTGTCAGCCCCCAGAATCCTGAGAGCCAGCAGTGGTCTCCAGCCTGCCACCTGACCCACTGATCTGGGGATTTGTCAGCCCACACAATTACGTGAGTCATTTCCTTGAAGTAAATCTCTCTCTCTGTATAGATATATGTAAGCATATATATGTATATAAGCGAAACCAGTGAGATGTGTCCATATACATACACACCTCACTGGTTTTGCTCCTCTAGAGAGCTCATGTCCTCCGCCCTGCCTCTGAAGATGGAAAGCTGCAGTGTACAGCCACAACACTTTGGGGCATATCCCAGCTCACTGTCCAAATGGCTTTTTTTTCCCCCCACAGACTTTTTGTTATCCAATTTTAATAATAATCTGAAATCTTCTCATCTGTTTGGCAATGATCTGAAAGTCCTAATGTACTCACGATATCAACTGATTTAACTGTAGTAACTACTTTTCATAACTCTTCCCATTTGAGGTCCTCAAAATGTATTTGAAATCGACAAAATTCTGAATGCATAAAAATGGAATGTAGGGCCTACAGTGAAATAATAATTGAAATATCAAAAGTTTAACAAAAGCCCTCTTGGTTTCTGAAAGTTTATCTATGGATATGGCAGCAAATTATTATTTATCTTCCCTTTGGACACAGTATGAAAAATATGTTTATCTTTGAATAGAAATGACACAAGTTTGATAATAAAAGCTATTTTGTGCTGGCATTTAAGAAGCACAGGATTTTGCCAGAAAGTAATAACAGAAATATCTTTCTTAGGGATTATTCCTAAAAAATGCTTGCTTTGATGACATAGTTCAAAATGCATGTCATCTTGTTGGATAGGTCAGGATAGGTGGTTCTGTGAGCCTATGAATTTGGGCATTTATCAAATCATTTCAATATCTAAAGGTGCTATATTCTGACACATTTTTCCTATTTCCTCTTCTACTTTAAGAGATTTTTAGTTCAATATGAAAGTAATTCGACACTTTCAGAAATTCAATATTGCCTTTTAACGCTGTATTTAAAATAAAAATGTTCAACTTAAATTCTAATATAATGAAACAGTTGCTCTAATTGGAAAATGTAAATGAAAATAGATTTACTCAAAATAAATTTAGAAAATTGATTTTAGCAAAAACACCTAGCTCTTAAAGGGGAAATGTTCTTCATTTTGTTATTTTGATTTACTCACCCAATTTCTCCCTTCACTGAGTGTAAAAATAAATAATAATAACTTGTAGCAGATTTCTTCAGATTTCAGGCCCCAAGAGGACAATGTAAACAGATGCTGACGTCGAGAATTATATCACCTGTAGTTGAATGCGTGCTAGGAAAAGTGCTTGTCTTTCAGTTGTTGCACTGCCATAACTTGTGTGTTTCTGTGATGTTATAATTGATACCACTGATATTTCAAATACCAGCAGCATCACCCATGGCAGACAGGTTTCAGTGGAGCTTCCAGAATAAGACAAACTAGGAAGAAAGACCTGGTTATTGACTTAAAAAAAGAAAAAATTGGACAGTGGAAACCTTATGAATAGCAGCATAACATTGTCTGATATAGTGCCAGAAGATGAGTCCCTCAGGTTGAAAGACACCCAAAATATAACTGAGGAAGCAGTAGCTCCTCAAAGTAATGTCAACCTGAATGACATGGCTGGAGTCAACCTTTCCAGACCTTCATTTGCTGATGTGGCATGACTCATAATTAGAAGAAACAACTGCAAACACCCATTAATAATAGGAACATGCAATGTACAAAGTACAGATCTAGGAAAACTAGAATTGTCAAAAATGAAATGAAAACATACAGATTAATATTCTAGGCATTAATGAGCTGAAATGGACTTGAAATGCCCATTCTAAATTGAACAGTATCATGACTCGACGGCACTGGGTTTTTATGGGCTACTATGCCAGGAATGACAAATTGAAGAAGAATGGCATCACACTCATCATCAACACGACATTTCAAGATGCATCCTGAAGTACGACACTGTCAGTGATAGGATACACCTACAAGGGAGACCAGTGGTGATTGTTAAGGCTGTGTATCCACTTAGCTGGGCCATGATTCTCTGTGATTTGGCATTTATGAGGTAGTTTGGCAGTCATATAATGATCTAATCACCTTCATGATGAGATCTGATATAATGCGATCACCTCCATAACAGGATCTACTATGAGTAGTAAATCAGTTGAAAGGAAAATTCCTTGGAGTCATGGCCTGCATCCAATATAAGTGGATTTTCTGGAAAGGCTTACTGGCTTCAGTGTCCTACCTCAGGGCTATATCAACTCTCCAGCCCTATGTCATAATTTAGTCTGTGGGGACCTTGATCGCCTTTCACTTCCACAAGACGTCACAGTGGTCCATTACATCAAGGACATTATTCTGACTGGACATAGTAAGGAAGAAGTGTCAATGACTCTGGACTTACTGGTAAAACATTTGCATGCTAAGGGTCAGAAATTAATCTCACAAAAATTCAGGTACCTTCCATCTCAGTGAAATCTCCAGGGGCCCAGTGGGGTGGGGCATGCTGAGATATTCCTTGTAAAATGAAGGCTAAGTTACTGCACCCGGCTACTCCCACAACTAAAAACAAGGTACAACACCTAGTGGGTCTTTTTGATTTTGGAGGCACTATATCCCTCATTTTTTTTTGTTGTTGTTGTTGTGCTACTCTGGCCTATTTATCAAATGACTCAAAAAGCTGCCAATTTTGAGTGGGGCCCAGAACAAGAGAAGGATCTGCAACAGGTGCAAGCTGCTGTGCCCCTTGAGCCATATGATCCACTAACCCAATGGTGCTTGAAGTGGCAGTGACAGATGGAGATGCAGTTTGGAGTCTTTGCCAGGATCCTGTTGGCGAATCACAGACCAGACCTTATGATTTTGGAACAAAGCCCTGCCATCCTCTGCAGATAAATACTATCTTTTTGAGAAGGAGTTTTGGGGTTGTTACTGGGCCTTAACAGAGACTGAACGCTTAACCATGGACCACCAAGTCACCATGCAGCCTGAGCTGCCCATCATGAACTGGGTGTTGTCTGACCAACACAGTCATAAAGTTCGATGTACACAGCAGCACTCTATCATTAAATGGAAGTGATATATATCAGATTGGGCCAAGCAGGACCTGAAGGCAAAAGTAAGTTGCATAAGGAAATGGCCCAAATGCTCATGGTCTCCACTCCTGTCACATTACCATCCATCTCTCAGTCTGCACCTATGGCCCCATGGGTATTTCCTTATAATCAGTCAACTGAGGAAGAGAAAATGTGTGCCTGGTTTACAGATGGTTCTGTGCAATATGCAGGCACCACTCAAAAGCAGACAGCAACAGCTCTATAGCCTCTTTCTGAGACCTCCCTGAAGGGCAGTTGTTAAAGGAAATCCTCCTAATGGGCAGAACTTTGAGGAGTGAACCTGGTTGTTCACTTTACTTGGAAAGAGAAACTGCCAGATGAGAGATTTTATACTGATTCATGGGCTGTGGCCAATGGTTTGGCTGGATGAACAGGGACTTGCAAGGAACATCACTGGAAAATTGGAGACAAAGATGTGTGGGGAAGAAGTATGTGGATAAACCTCTCTGAATGGGCCAAAGAAGTGAAGATACTTGTGTCTCATGTGAATGCTCACCAAAGGGTGACCTCAGCAGAGGAGGATTTTAACAATCAAGTGGATAGGATGACACATTCTGTGGAAACAAGTCATCCTCTTTCTCCAGCTACCCCCGTCCTTGCTCGCTCAATGGGCTCATGAACAAAGTGGCCGTGGTGGCAGGGATGGACATTATGTATGGGCTCAACAACATGAACTTCCACTCACCAAGGCTAACTTGGCTACAGCCACTTCTAAGTGCCCAGTTTGCCAGCAGCTGAGACCAACACTGAGTCCCCGATATGACACCATTCCTCAAGGTGATTGGCCAGCAAACTGGTGGCAGGTTGATTACATTGGATTGTTTCCATCATAGAAAGGGCAAAGTTTTGTTCTATCTGGAATAAACACTTACTCTAGATACAGATTTGCCTTTCCTGCACACAGTGCTTTTGTCAAAACTGCCAGCTGTAGACACACAGAATTCCTTATCCACCATCATGGTATCCCACACATCACCTTGGATCAAGGGACTCACTTCACAGCAAATGAAGTGTGGCAATGGGCCCATGCTCACGGAATTCACTGGTCTTACCATGTTCCCCATCATCCTGACGCAGCTGGCTTGATAGAACTATGGAATGGCCTTCTAATTACAGCTCCATCTAGGTGGCAATACCTTGCAGTGTTGGTACCATGTTCTCCAGGAGGCTGTATATGCTCTAAACCAGCATCCAACACATGATGCTGTTTCTCCCATAGCCAGGATTCATGCGTCCAGGAATCAAGGGATGGAAATGGGAATGGCATCACTCACTATTACCCCTTGTAATCCACTTGCAAAATTTTTTCTTCCTGTCCCTATGACCCTATTTTCTGGGTCTAGAGGTCTTAGTTCCAAAGGAAGGAATACTCTCACCTGGAGAAACATCACTGATTCCATTGGACTGGAGGTTAAGAATGTCATCTGGCTACATTGGGCTCCTTATGCCTCTGGATCAACAGGCAAGGAAAGGAGTTACCATATAGGGTGGTGTGGTTGATCCTGATTACCAAGAGTAAATCAGATTGATATTACATAATGGAGGTAAAGAGGTATATGTCTGGAATACAGGACATCCCTTAGGGCTTCTCTTAGTACTACCAGGCCCATGATTAATGTCAATGGAAAACTGCAGCAACTCAATTCCAACGTAACTACTAATGGCCAAGACCCTTCAGGAATGAAGGTTTGGGTCACCCCACCAGGCAAAGAACCACGACCATCTGAGATGCTTGCTGAGGGCAAAGGGAATACAGAGTGGGTGGTGGAAGAAGATAGCTCTAAATACCAGTTACCACCACATGATCAGTTGCAGAAATGTGGACTGTAACTGTTGTGGGTACTTCTACCTTGTATCTGTGCATCATTTTTTTTCTTCACTTATAAAATATAAGATGTAAATAAGGCGAATAGCTTTTGGTCATACATGTGTTGTATCATGTTAGTCACAAATATAGTTTTATAGTTGTCTTTATTCAGAGATTATATATGGTTTAAGTAGATGTATACAGGTGCCAAGATAACATGCAGTGGATTGTGGTCGTTAAGGTTGTGTGTCAACTTGGCTGGGCCATGATTGTCAGTGCTTTGGCAGTTATGATGTAGCTTGCTAGTCCTATAATGATGTAATCACTTTCATGATGAAATCTGATATAATGTGATGACCTCAATAATGGGATCTGCTATGAGTAGCTAATCAGTTGAAAGGGAGTTTTCTTGGGGGCTTCACTTGCATCCAATATAGGTGAACTTTCTGGCAAGGCTCACAGACTTTTAATTACTCTGGATCCTGTAGCTAGCTCTGTTCATCTGACCTCTATTTCTTCGGATTTGAGCTAGCAGCTTGGCTGCCAATCATGGGATTTGTCAGCCTCCATGGTCTGGATCTTGGGTTTACCAGCCCTTGAAGCTATGTGAGTTGCGAGAAGCCTCCAGCCTGACCCATGGACTTGGGACTTTCCAGTCTGTACAACTATGTGAGCCATTTCCTTGAGATATATATATATATATATATATATATATATGCTTCACTGGTTTTGCTTCTCTAGAGAACCCAGCCTAATACACTAGTTAATATGACTATTACTTGACTTTATGCACCAACCACTAATGCCAAAGTTGGAGAAAATGAAGATTTTTACCAGCTTCTGGAGTCTGAAATTGATCAAACACAAGATCAAGATACATTGATAATTACTGGTGATTGGAAACAAAGAAGGCAGATGAGTACTTGGAAAATACGGCCTTAGGGATAGAAACGATGCTTTAAATCACACAATAGAATTTTGCAAGCCAACTACGTATTCATTGAAAATACCTTTTTCAACAACATAAACAGTGACTAGACACATAGACCTCACCGGATGGAATACACAGGCATCAAATAGACTTCATGGAAAGAGAAGATAGAGAAACTCAATATTATTAGTCAGAACAAGGCTAGAAAAAGCCTGACTGTGGAATATACCACCAATTGCTCATATGCAATTTCGAGTTGAAGATGAAGAAAATTAAAACAAGTCCACAAACGCCAAAGTATAAAGTTCTATATATCTCACCTGAATTTAGAGACAATCTCAAGAATAGATTTGATGCATTGAACACTAATGACCAAAGACCAGATAAATGATGGGATGACATCAAGGACATCATACATGAAGAAAGCAGGAGGTCATTAAAAATTCAGGAAAGACAGAAAATAACAAAATGGATGTCAGAAGAGACCCTGAAATTTGCTTTTGAATGTAGAGAAGTTAAAGCAAATGAACAAAATTATGAAGTAAAAGACCTGAACAGAAGATTTCAAAGAAAGGCTCGAGAAGAAAAAGTAAAGTATTATAATGAAATGTGCAAAGACCTGGGGTTAGAAAATGAAAAGGGAAGAGTGTGCTCAGCACTTCTCAAGCTAAAAGAACTGAAAAAAAATTGAAGGCTTGAGTTGCAACACTGAAGGATTCTATGGGCCAAATATTGAATGACACAGGAAGCACCTAAAGAAGATGGAAGGAATATACAGAGACACTGTATCAAAAAGAATTTGTTGATATTCATCCATTTCAGGAGGTTGCATATGATTAAAAACCAATGGTACTGAAAGAAGTCCAAGCTGCACTAAAGCATTGGTGAAAAACAAGTCTCCAGGAATTGACAGAGTATCAATTGAAATGTTTTAACAAACTGATGCAAAGCTGGAAGTGCTCACTCATCTATGCCAAGAAATTTGGAAGAAAGCTACCTGGCCAGCCAATTGGAAGAGATCCATATTTGTGCCCATTCCAAAGAAAGGTGATTCAACAGAATGCAGAAATTACTGAATAACATCACAGGCAAGTAAAATTTTGCTGAAGATAATTCAGAAACAATTGCAATAGTACATACATTGACAGGGAACTGTCAGAAATTCAAGCTGGGTTCATAAGAGGACGTGGAATGAGGGATATCATTGCTGATGCCAGATGGATTTTTACTGAAAGCAGGGAATACAAGAAAGATGTTTACCTGTGTTTTATTGACTATGTAAAGCCAATCCACTGTGTGGATCATAACAAATTATGGATAACATTGAAAAGACAGAATTCCAGCACACTTAATTGTGCTCATGAGGAACCTGTACATACCAAGAGACAGTCATTTGAAAAGAACAAGGCGATATGCACAGTTTAAATCAGGAAAGGTTTGTATCACTGTAGTATTCTTTTACCACACTTATTCAGTCTGTATGCTGGACAAATAATCCAAGAAGCTGGACTATATGAAGAAGAACACGTCATCAAGATTGGAGGAAGATGCATTAACAACCTGTCACGTACATGTGACACAACTTTGCTTGCTGAAAGTGAAGAGGACTTGAAGCACTTACTGATGAAGATCGAAGACCACAGACTTCAATATGGATTACTCCCCAACATAAAGAAAACAAAAATCCTCACAACTGGACCAATAAGCAATATCATGATAAAAGGAGAAAATATTGAATTTGTCGAGGGTTTCATTTTGCTTGAAGCCACAATCAGCACCCATGGAAGCAGCAGTCAAGAAATCAAATGATGTATTTTGTGTTGGGCATATCTGCTGCAAACGACCTCTTTCAAGTGTCGAAAAGCAAAGATGTCACTTTGAGAACTAAGATGTGCTTGACCCAAGCCATGGTATTTTCAATTGCCTTATATGCATGGGAAAGCTGAACAATGAATAAGGAAGACCGAAGAATAATTGATGCATTTAAATTATGATGTTGGAGAAGAACGTTGAATATACCACAAACTGCCAGAAGAATGAACAAATCTGTCTTAAAAGAAGTATACAGCCAGAAGGCTCCTTAGAAGTGAGGATGGGGAGTTTTTGTCTCATGTACTTTGACTTGTTAATAGGAGGGGACCAATCCCTGGAGAAGGACATCATGCTTGGTAAAGTAGAGGATCAGCAAAAAAGGAGAATGCCCTCAAAGAGATGTATTGACACAGAGGCGACAACAAAGATCACGGGGATTGTGCAGGACTGAGCCGTGTTTCTATTGTACATAGCATCGCTATGAGTCGGAACCAACTTGAGGACACCTAACAACAACTAGGAAAAGTATTTAGTCTTTCTGTGAAGAAAGACCATGAACGAAATGTATATATATATATATACACACACACACACAAATGCTGCAACCTGCTTAGGTAATATTTGATTAGACCAATTATGTCAAATATCTAGAAAGAACCCACTTTCCACTAAATGGATGAGTGCTTTTCTATAAACACTCAAAATGTATTTTCTCATTGAACACGTGGTATGCACTTCAAAAACATTGCTCACAATTGAGAAAGTTATCCTGTTCAAAGCTCTTCTAAAAAATAATGCCAGACTTACTTCCTGAGAGGGCTGCTGAGCTCTGGAATGAATTACAGGGGATGTTATGGGGATACGTGTTGAGATTTTAGGAAACTCAGATCTCTAGCCCTGCTTGTCAAATCCAGACCAGTTCTGGCATTTAGTATTTTCCAAGTCTCCAGCAATCATCATTATTCCTTGCTACTACATGACCTTCTTCCTTACTCCATTCTCCATTTCTGTATGTGTACACACACACACAGACATACATAATCTCTAGGTACACAAGCATCAAAAAAAAGATGGTGCTTTTTGCTAGGATTGACAAGAGTGGAAAGTCAGAATTGACAGATCGCATGGTGTAAACTTCTGGGTCACTGAAACTAATCTAAGTATCTTGGCAGATTTTTGAGGTGGTACGACATGTATACTCTAAGAAGAATTGAATTTAAATTGGTTTTGAAAAAATGTGAAATTGGAGATATCCCACCACCATGGGACTCTACTTTTAAAACAAATTAGGATTTGGATATGCTATTAAATTTTTGGAGCCCTGTTGGCACAGTGGTTAAGAGCTCAGCTGCTAACCAAAAGGTCGGCAATTGCTCCTTAGAAGCCTTATGGGGCAGTTCTATTCCGTGCTATAGGGTTACTGTGAGTCAGAATCGACAGAACGGCAGTGGCTTTGTTTGTCTGTGTAATGCCATGTTTTAAATTATCCTTGAAAAAATGTACATTTTGTAATTGTCAGCAACAACAAATATTTTGAAAAGAAAATATTATTAAAGGATAAAACACCTGAATAGTTTCTCAGTAATTTAAAATTTGACTTAAACATAATATCAGAAGAGTATCTGTAGAAGTCTCAAGGGATTTATTTAGTAAATGTTTTCCTCCATTCACTCAGAACACTAATAGATTTATAGCTTTAGAAAACTGAATCACACATTTCTGATGGCCTAAGCAACATTGTTATCAAATACATTTTTCCTACAAATGGTGACTGAGAATTAGTATTTGGTAACAGGTAAGAAAGAAGTTAAGGAGCGTTAGTGGCACAATCGAAACCCTGGTGGTGTAGTGGTTAAGAGCTATGGCTGCTAACCAAAAAGTCAGCAGTTCAAATTGACCAGGTGCTCCTTGGAAACCCTATGGGGCAGTTCTACTCAGTCCCATAGGGTCTCTATGAGTCAATATTGACGGCAACGGGTTTAGTGGCACAATGGTTAAGCACTTGGCTGCTACCAAAAAGGACCACAGTTCACACTCACCAGCTGCTTCATGGGAGGAATATGTGGCAGTCTGCTTCAGTACAGATTTATAGTCTTGACAACCCTGTGGGGCAGCTCTACTCTGTCCTATGAGGTCTCTCTGAGTCAGGATCACCTTGAAGGCAATGGATAAGAAGAAAACATGTATTTGTCATGAAAGGTTAGATGATGTTTACTTCCAAGTGATTGAAAATTGCTCACTTATTGTAATCTTACTCACTTATTTAAAAGATCATATTTTATTATTTACTATTTATATATGCATGAGATGGTCCATGGAAGACGATTTCATGCTTTCAATGCTAAGAACAGTGTGCTATATATTAATGCTATTTTTTATGTCTCTCTTCCAAGGTTCACTTGAACTGTGTGTGTTAAAGTTTTCAGACAACAAAATATTCTCAAAGAACTGGAATTAAACAGATATTATCTCAATATTTTAGTTAACTAACTTTCAGTAGAGTGCTCCATCTTTTTATCATCATTTAAAATAAATAACTACCAAGTATAGGCATATAGTTATCTTTTATCATTCTACTCTTGCTCAGGGTTTCCCCAGAGTACATGAAATATAACAAATAAAACAAAAGCATTTAATAATATTACTTTGGGCTAAGGGTCTTGGAAAGAAGAAAATACCATTTTCTTTTTCTTTTAATTAAAAATCTTGCTGAACAAAATGGTTTTCACCATTGTCACAAATCTAGAATTATAAGAGATTCTGACAAAATTATGAAAAAAAGTAGCCTTCTTTCTTATTGACTCCTGTTTTTCCTTCTCCCACTTTGAAAATTATATTATAATTTTAGATTAAACACTAATTTCATCTCAATTAGCTACCAAATATAAAGGAACATTAACACTTATAATAACAGTAAGCATTTGTGAGGTAGTAATTTGGAAGTAAATATTCCTAAGGAAATCACATCTGCCCTACAATCAGTCAGGCATGAATACTTACTTTGTTACCTGGTATACAGCAAACTATGTGCCTTGACAGAATTTCATTTCAATACTGATGTGAAACTAAAAATGAGACATGACTTACTTCAATTACCACCAAAAAGAAACAAAAATTCCAATTCTCTTCCTTTTTTTAAGGCTCAAAAGACTCAAAACTGCCTCAACTGGGCTTAAGAGAAAGAACATATTTTTAATTTCACTGGTCCCATCTCTATAACCAGCACAATTTATTGTGCATGGCCTTTTTTAAGATATAGAAATCTATTAAAGCTATCAACAACATTATGGTTATTATGTTTCTACATTAAATCCAGTAGTTTTAAAATGTGTCAATGATATCAGTATATTCCCACTTGAATATGTAATATGTTAATGTGGTATTTCTGCATTTTAAAAGAGAAAAAATCTATTTAAAAGACAAGAATTGCTACAAAAAGAGATGAGGTTTTAGATTTGCTTTAAAATAATCCTGATAATGAGTCCATATAGTGGCAAAATAACTAGGACGAGGCTTGTTACCATGCTACAAATAACTAGAAACTGGACAAAACATATGAAGCAAATTTTATTTCAGATATTGGCCTAAAATAAACAGAAGACTATAATCCCTAAGAGAATGTAAACAAATGAAGCAAGTCCTGTGATTCCCATAACTGTTTTCCTAAAGGCACTTTCCAGCCTAGCACTAGGAGGAGGACCAGAAAGAAAGCACAAATGTCTCTCCAAGTGAAAGTGAAAGTGAACAGATTTCAAGGAGGTTGAATTGGCTAGAATTTGAGACAAAGTACAGGAGAGGAGTAAACAATAAATTCCAGAATATACCAGAGGCCCCTTAAGTGTGTGGCTGAATACTAAGGTGTGCTTGTGTAGGATGCAATTCAGTCAAGTCTTTATTGGTTAAGAGTTGTTTTTTTTTTTTTTATCAATGTCATGCATTAAATTGTGTTCCCCCAAAATATGTGCCAACTTGGCTAAGGCATGAGTCCCAGTATTGTGTGATTCTCCATGATTTTTTCATCTGATGTGATTTTCCTATGTGTCGTAAATCCTATCACTATCTCTATGATGTAACCGATGAAGGATTAAAGGCAGTTATGTTAATGAAGCAGGACTCAATCTACAAGATTAGGTTGTGTTATAAGTCAATCTCTTTAGAGATATAAGAAAGAGACACAAGAAGAGAGACATGGAGGACCACCAAGAAACAAGAGCCAGGAGAATAGCATGTCCATTAGACCCAGGTCTCTATGCTGAGAAGTATCTTGACTTGGGAAGATTGATGACAAGGATGTTCCCCCAGAGCCAACAGAGAGAGAAAGACTTCCCCTAGAGCTGGCACCCTAAATTCAGACTTCTAGTCCCCTAGACTGTGAGAATAAATTTCTCTTTGTTAAAGCCACCCACTTGCAATGTTTCTGTTATAGCAGCATTAGCTAACCAAGACATTTCCAGATAAACATAGGTTTAGGGAATTTGCAAAAACAAAACCAAAATGAAAAGAAATACTAAAGGGAGTCCTCAGATTAGAAAATCAATAACATCAGATAACAACCCAAGACTAGAACACAGGACAGGGCAACCAGATATCAACCCAGAAAGGGAAATCATGAAAATAAATAAGGATTAAAAAAATGTTCAAAACACGGAAACAGTGAAATCATTGGGTAAAATTAAACCAATAAAGAGGGACTTAAAAAGGTAGTCATAGATATTTCATAATGAGAGGAGTTCAAGGCTATATAGAGGGACAAAAGTTTGGTTTAAACTCGGAAAAATAGGGATAAATAATAAGGTAACCACGAAGGAGATTAACAATCCTACACATCAAAATAAAATACAAGAAAAACATAAAAAGTCAGGAAAAACAAAATCAACAACAATGAAAAAGAGGAAAAGACAATATATAATGAAAAACTACTCAGCACAAAAAATTAAGTGGAAAAAAGAAACTGATTTTAGAACATATTATACCACCACATTAGTCAAAACAGCCTGGTACAGTTATAACAGATACATAGACCAATGGAACAGAATTGAGAATCCAGACATAAATCCACCCACCTATGAGCAGGTGGTATGAGCAGGTGATATTTGACAAAGGCCCAAAATCCATTAAATGGGGACAAGACAGTCTCTTTAACAAATGGTGCTGCATAACTGGATATCCATCTGCAAAAAAATGAAACAAGACACATACCTCATACTATGCGCAAAAACTAACTCAGGATGGATCAAAGACCTAAAGATAAAATTTAAACAATAAAGATCAATGGAGAAAAAATAGGGGCAATGCTGGGAGCCCTAATACGAGGCATAAACAGTATGCAAAACATTACTAACCATGCACAAACACCAGAAAAGAAACTAGGTAACTAAAAAAAAAAGGAGGTCCTAAAAATGAAACACTTTTGCTTATCCAAAGACTTTACCAAAAGAGTAAAAAGGTTACCTACAGACTGGGAAAAAGTTTTTGGCTACGACAATTCCAATCAGCATCTGATCTCTAAAATCTACATGATACTGCAAAAACTCAACAACAAAAAGACAAATAATCCAATTAAAAAAATGGGCAAAGGATATGAACAGGCACTTCACCAAAGAAGACATTCAGGCAGCTAACAGATACTTGAGGAAATGCTCATGATCACTGGCCATTAGAGAAATGCAAATCAAAACTACGATGAAATACCACCTCACCCCAAAAAGGCTGGTATTAATCCAAAAACACAAAATAATAAATGTTGGAGAGGTAGTGGAGAGACTAGAACACTTATACACTGTTGGTGGGAATGTAAAATGGTGCAACCACTTTTGAAACCGATTTGGCGCTTCCTTAAAAAACTAGAAATAGAACTACCATACTGTCCAGCAATCCCACTCCTTGGAATATATCCTAGAGAAATAAGAACCTTCATACCAACAGATATATGCACACTCATGTTCATTGCAGCACTGCTTACAATAGCCAAAAAGACAGAAGCAACCAAGGTGCCCATCAACAGATGAATGGATAAATAAATTATGACATATTCATATAATGGAATACTATGCAATGATTAAGAACAACCATGAATCTGTGGAACATCTCATAACGTGGAGGAATCTGGAAGGCATTATGCTGAGTGAAATTCATCAGTTGCAAAAGGACAAATATTGTATGAGACCACTATTATAAGAACTCAAGAAAATGGTTAAACACAGAAGAAAATATTATTTGATGACTACAAGGGTGGGAGGGAGGGAGAGGGGTATTACTAATTAGGTCATAGACAAGAACTATTTTAGGTGAAGAGAAAGACAACACACAGTACAGGAGACTTCAGCACAGCCAGACTAAACCAAAAGCAAAGAAGTTTCCTGAATACAACCGAATGCTTCAAAGGTCAGAATAGCAGGGGCGGGGTTCTGGGGACCATGGTCTCAGGGGACATCTAGGTCAATTGGTGTAAGGAAATGTATTAAGAAAACATTCTGCTTCCTACTTTGGTGAGTGTCATCTGGGGTCTTCAAAGCTAGCAACCAGCCATCTAAAATGCATCAGTTGGTCTCAACTCACCTGGAGCAAAGGAGAATGAAGAACACCAAAAACATAAGGTGAAGATGACCCCAAGAGACAGAAAGGGCCACGTAAACTAGAGATTACATCAGACTGAGACCGAAAGAACTAGATGGTACCCAACTACCACCAATGAACGTCCTGAAAAGGAACACAACAGTAAATCCCTGATGGAGCAGGAGAACAGTGGTATGCAGATCTCAAATTCTCATAAAAAGACCAGACTAAATGATCTGAATGAAACTAGAGGATTCCCTGATGTCATGGTCCCTGGACATTCTGTTAGCTGAAGACTGGAACCATCCCTGAAGCCAACTCTTCAGACAGGAATTGGACTGGTGTACAAGACAGAAAATTATACTGCTGAGGAGTGAGCTTCTTGGCTTAAGTAGATGCATAAGACTATGTGGGCAGCTCCTATCTGCAGGTGAGATGAGAAACCAGAGGGGGGCAGGAGCTGGTTGAATGGACACAGGGAACACAGGGTGGAGAGGAGGAGTGTGCTGTCTTATTAGGGGGACAGCAGCTAGGAGAACAAAGCAAGACGTATATAAGTTTTTGTATAAGAGACTCAGTTGATTTGTAAACTTTCACTTAAAGCACACTAAATAAATAAAAAAAATAGAGAACCCTGACAAGGGTGAGTATGTTGGGGAAATACATACACAGTCATTGCTATGTCTGAGCCCATCCTTGCAGCCACTGTGTCAATCCATCTTTTTCACTGACTTTCTACTTTGTCAAGCATGATGTCCTTCTCCAGGGACTGGTCCCTCCCTAAAATCAAATTAGAAATTAAAAAGAAAATAATTGACAAATATTTAGAAATTGTCTAAACAGGTCGAAATAACCCATGAGTCAAAGCCAAAACACAAAAGAAATTAGAAACCATTTTGAACTGAATGCAGGTGAAAAAACAGCATTTCAGAATGAATGAGTTGCAGTAAAGCAGTGCTTAGAGGGAACTTTATTGCTTTAAATACCTACATTAAAAATAAATATGTATATATATAGTCATTTTTTAGGAGTCTCTGTGTAGCGTGAACAGTTAATCTTTATACTACTAGCCGAAACTTTGGTGTTTTGAACCCACCACCTGGAGGTGCCTAGGAAGACAGTTCTGGTGATCTGCTTCTGAAAGGTCACAGTCTTGAAAACCCTATGGAACAATTCTAGTCTGCACCCATACAGTCACCATGACGGCAATGGATTTTCGGGGGATATATGTATATATATATATATATGTATATATATATACCCACAAAACCAAACCCACTGCCATCGTGTTGATTCCAACTCATAGCGACCCTATAGGACAGAGTAGAACTGCACCACAGAGTTTCCAAGGAGTCTCTGGTGGATTTGACTGCCAGCCTCTTGGGTAGCAGCTGTAGCACTTAACCAGTATGCCACCAGGCTTTCCTCCAGACATATATATACATGTGTATGTATTAGGGGGATAGTATAAAAACTTTATGCCAACAAATTAGACAACTTAGATAAAATAGACACATTTCAGAAACACAATTTATCAAAACTGACTAAAGAAGAAATAAAAAAATCCTAATAGATTTATAAGTAAAAATTTGAGTTAAATATTAAAAGCCTTCCAACAAAGAAAAGCCCAGGATTAGAGGGTTTTATTGGTAAACTCTACCAGGCATCTAAAGAAGAAACTACAAAACTTCACAAACTTTTTCACTAAATAGCGGAGGATAGAACGCTTCTCAGCTTATTCTACGATGTCAGTTTTACCCTGATATCAAAGCCACACAAAAAAATCAGAAAAAAAGGAAAACTAGAAACTAATATCCTTCATGTATATTGATAGAAAAATCTTATGAAATACTAGTGAACTGAATTTAACATATGAAAAGGACTATACAGCTTACATATGTGAGATTTATTCCAGAGTGCAAGGTTGGTTTAATATCCAAAAATCAACTAATGCCAGTAGACCATATTAGCGGAATAAAGGGCAAAAAGCACAATCAACTTAATACACAGAAAAACTGTTTTACCAAACCCCAAATCCACTTCATTATGTATGCACAAAACAAAGAAAAACTTCAAGAAATTAGGAAAAAGAAGGGAAAAGGTCATCTATAAAAAAACTCTGCCACTAATATTGTACTTAATGGTGAAAGACTGAATTTTTTTTCCCTGTGATTGGGCAAAAGGCAAGGATGTTTGTTTTTGCCACTTCTATTTAATATCATACTGTGGGTTCCAGCAAGTACTGTCAAGAATGACAAGGAAATAAAAGGAAGGCTGAAAAGAAAGAAGTAAAACTGTCTTTTTTTTTTTGTGGCTAATATGATCCTCTATGCAGAAAGTCTGGAAGGTTCCACACTCTAAAAAAAAAAAAAAATTACTGTATCTAATAAACAAGTTTAACAAGTTTGTAGGATACAAGGTCAATATAAAAAGTCATTAGTTTTTCTGTAAAATAGCAATGAAAAACCTAAAAATGAAATAAAGAAATTCCATTCACAATAGCATCAGAAATAATAAAAGACCAAGTAATAAATTGTATAAAAATATGGGGTTTTATGCCCTGAAATTTACAAAATATTGCTTAGATGAAATAAGAGAGAATGGTTGAGACACAAAAAGCATGAACCCAAAAAATATTCTGAAATGATGTTACAAGTATACAAGCATGAAAAAAATCAGAAATATATTGGTCATGATGACAGCCAGGTTTCTTACTGTTGAATAAAGAAGTTCCAAATAAGCAAGGGGAATGAATATAATAAACCCTGTGGTGATGGATTACAAACACATTATATTTATATATGGAGATTGTTGGTTCAGTGATAGTATCCTCACCTCTCATGTGGAAGACCCTGTTCGACTCCCAGCCAACACACCCCATGCACAGCCATCACTCATTTATAAATGGTGGCTTGCATGTTGCTATTCTACTGATCAAGTTTCAGCAGAGATTCCAGACTGAGATGGACTAGGAAAAAAGGCCTGAAGATCTACTGCTAAAAATCAGTCAGTGAATATGAATCACCATGGTCTGATCTGTAACTGGTCCTGGGGAAGACTTAGTACCGGGTAGCATTTGGTCTCATTGTGCATGGGGTTTCCATGAGTAGACACAGAAATATAGATGTGTGTGTAAAAAAGTATATGGGATAATGTGCATACATATGCATTTTAGCAATGAATACACCCAACATGTGACCAGATCTTGCTTTCTAACCAGCATTTTCTGATAAAAGGAACCACAGCTCTTTGGAAAAGATTCCAAGGCTGGGGCAGAGAAAATACGATGTGAACCTAGAACGTTTTGTGGTACCAGAAGGTAAGGAAGTAAAAACAAACAAACAAAAAGATGGTGGCATGCAAGTTTGAGCAACAAATTAAACAATGACAGTATTGGATTATAATCAAAAGAATAAAATATGAGACTGGAATGTTAGGAATTTCTAACAACACCTATGGGTCTGTCTAAATTTAGCAATAATAATTAGCTTATTCATCTAACCGGTCAATTCAAACAACTTGGTTAATAATTTTTTTTCTTAAAAGTTGGATAACTGCTTTCACTGAATCAATTCATTCATTGGCATATCAGTACCTTCCTGAAGAAGTTAATAAACCTATCTTTTTCCTGTATTTTCTTTCTTTTTTTCTTCTTTCTTTCTTTCCTTCCTTCCTTCACCCCCCTCTTTTTGCTTCCTGCCACCCTTCTTTCCTTTCTGCCTCCGTTCCTCTCTTCCTGCCTTCCTCCCTTCCTTTCTTCCTTCCTCTGTCCCTCCCTCCCTCAGAAGTATTTAGCTTGACAGAGGCAGCAGGTTGATATGTGTTTAAGTGTTAGACTTACCGTGCATTGTTTGAAGATATTATGCTTACATTGATTAGAAAAATAATTAAGATAAGGCTTCCTGAAATAGAGATGTTTTCAAATTCTCTCTAAGACTCATGATATGAATCCTGAAATCTCTATTGTGTTTTAGGCTAATTTAGATTTGTGGTGTTCAAGGAACAGTTCAGTAATCATCTATAAAGTATCAGTTTAAAATAAACAACCCGATAGGAGACGTGCAATTATTTTAAAGTCCAATTACAGAGCTCTCTTCAGTGTTGAAAAGGAAAAGATACTCCAATTTCATTGACTTATGGGTAAGGACAGGTTAAGACTTTTTTTAACTTATATTTTTGCAATAAATTGTCTTTCTTACTTGTCTATTGTATAGCATTTTGAGTATATATAAGCAAATAAAATGGTATAAAAACTCATTGCTGAATTTAAATCATCACACAGAAAAGAATGATTCCATCTGTTTAATAAATGAGAGAGAATTTGTAGAATCGAGATCCTGGTAGATACTAAATGAGAAATAGTCCTCTCTAATAGACACAATCTCTTTCAAGGGAAATAAAATGAGACAAAATATGGCCTATTAGGAAATGAAGCAAAGGGCTATATTTTTTGAAATTAATTTCTATCTGCATAATAAAAATAGCAAAGATATTTATATTAAATTTCACAAGAGAAACTAAAAAATTGATATATATAAAATATGAGTCCTCACCATCTCTAGGAATCTTAATACTTGGTAATTGTATTATATATATAAAATGTGCTCATAGATAAAAATTTGGGTAATGAAAAAGTATTTTTCAAAAATGTGCAGAAATGTCTTTTGGAGTTCTTTGCTATTAGACAGATATTAAGAAGAGTTTTTCACTTACGAAAGAGGAAAAATGTATTAACCTCAATATTTGGTTCATAAATAGCATTGTTCCAATCATATCTACTGCTCTATGAACTAAGGGAAAGTACAAACAGATGCGTGTGAATATATAAAACTTCAAAAGAAACTAAAGCCACATACTAGAAAAAATAAAATGAGATCAGTCATGAAGCCCTGGTAGCACAGTGGTTAACATGCTCAGCTGCTAACCAAAAGGTCAGTGGTTCAAACCTACCAACCAATCCATGGGAAAAAGATGTGGCAGTCTGCTTCCATGCAAAGATTTACAGGCTTGGAAACCCTATGGGGCAGTTCTACTCTGTCCTACAGGGTTGCTATGAGTTGGAATTGACTCCATGGCAACGGGTTTTTTGGTTGTTGTATTGTTTTGTTTTTTGGTTTTAATAAGGGTATAAGCAGAAATGTGTGGGGATTCCAGTAAGGCTACAAAGGGAGAGGGCTCATCTTTCTTTCACTTACTCCATTCTGCTTCCTGGAATGCCTTGTGATGACTGTAGATCCAGCCGCCATAACGAACGATGGTGATGAGGAACATGGTACGGCACACCATGCGGTATGAGAGTAGAAAGCTTAAAGAATTCAAAGCTTCATAAAGCTGCAGTACAATCTCTTAGCTGTCCACAGATATACTTCTCCTTATGAGATAAAAACAAATTTTTTCAAATTCACTATTATTTTGGACTTCCCTGTTATATTAAATCAAATGTCTTTCTAACTGATAGAGAGAGGGATGAAAATAAGGTTGGAAACCCTCATGTTTGAGAGAAAGAAATGCGTAAGGACTGAGAAAGCATTACGGCTACACAATACACAGCCCTGAGAATCCATGTGAATTTATAAGAGAAGGCACTGAGTTTTCATCCTCATGAGATGTCTGAAAACTTCCATTACTAGGCATGGCCTTCCTGGTTAAACAAACTGCCTCTAAAACATACCTAAGGGATATCATGTTATCTTAGAGTTTCCATGTTTTTTTTAGGGTCTTCATTCCAATTCTCTCCAATGCTATGCATATTTTATGGCTTTGAGTTTGCTCAACATCTTGGTCTTTCTTAGTGAATAGTCACCAATTTGTTGATATTCTACTCACAGTGCAATATTCAGAAGTTAAAGAATGATTAGATATGACCTGACCCCTGTTGTGTAGAGAGGACTATTGTCTCTTGCCCCATGAATACTAGACTTGCATGAATACACCATTGTCATTTTTAGTAGTGCCCTTTCAATGTTAAATCATGATAAGCTCAATTTTTTTTCATACTGTACCTTTTATCCACGCTTTATGCATTTGTTTTGTTTTTAATCTAACCTTGAGGCTTCTTGCTCTTTATGCTTACTATATTGTGTCTTATTAGATAATGGTTTTTATTTATTCTTGAGAATTTTTTCAATTCTAGTTATTTCATAAAAATATTATCTCTCTGCTTAAATTTCTGAGACAATGTGTAAAGAATGAATTAGCTTGGATGCATGCCTCTAGGGAAGTCCTAATAGATTGATAGCAGCAGTGGTGTTCAGTCAGCAATCAGCAAATGATCTAGAAAGCAATGCACCATTCCACACCATTTATCACCATTTGACTTAATATGTGTCTACTTAATTATTTGTCTATAGTCATTTTCTCTCTTAAGGTAAGACTTGTTTTGTTCCCTCCTGTACCCACAGGCCTAGAGTGGTATCTACACAGAGCTGACACTCAATAAACATTGGTTAGTACATTAACGAATAAATACATCAATCTCTATGCCTCCTTATTGCCTATCTGAAGTAGAGTTACATTATATCTACACATTCCTCAGATCTATACACTCTCAGAGGCTTAAAAAGAAGAGGTTATTCAGGCATGACTTAATATCTAGGAACCAAAGTTAGCACGTGGTAATCACTTTTCTGAGTGTTTATAAGCTTGAGATTAAAATCAGCACTCAATTCCTTTCATTTCAACATAGGAGAAATACTTCAAGTCATACAGTAATGCTCTGTTATCCCTTCTTTCAAACCAGTTTCTTTTCAACAACAGTAACATCAGCCACTGTAGTGTATGTATGAATACATCACAAGGACAAAATACATGTGTGTATAAAATAAAATGTACACACATACACATATAATATGCTATATCTAAGAAGGCGGGAACACAAACAGAAACCTGTAGATGGATATTCATTGCAATGTTTTACACAATAGCCAAAATGTGTCCTTCAACAGGTGAATGGTTAAACAAAATGTGGCATATACACACAAAGAAATACTGCACAGCTGTAAGGAAAATGAAGTCCTGATGTATGCCACCACATGGATGAACCTTGAAAACATCGAGCTGAGAGAAAGAAGACAGCCAAGAAAGGACAAATACTGTGTGATCTCACTTATACGAAATAAGCAAATGTATAGAAACCAAAGATTATTAGTGGTTAGCAGGGGTGGGAGGCAAGGGGAAAGAGGGAGTGTTTGCTTAGCGGGCACTGAGTTTATGTTAATGGTGGTAGAATAATTTGGAAAAGGATATGGAGAATGGTTGCACAACTTGAAGAATATAGTCAGTGTCAATGGATTGTACACATAGAAGAGTTGGCATGTGTTTTGTTATATGTATTTTCACCACAATAAGTTAAAAAATATATGCTATGGCTACAGTTTATAAGTGAGTCTCTAAGTATTATTCCATTTAATTAGATTGTCAAAACCACTTGGTGAGTTAGGTATTGTTTTTATTTTCATTTGAAAATGAAAATACTGAGTTTAGAGAGTGGTAATTATTTGCCAAAATTACAATTGCTAGTCAGTGTTGAAGCCAGAACTCAGAAATACAAATCCCAGGCTTCTTTCCCTAAAACAAGCCTTCAGGGGGAGAGAACTGCTTTCTTGCCGCTTTCTTGGAGGAGGGAGAGAGGAGACCCTCCAAGGAGGAGGCTGGGGCTTAATTTACTTGGAGGTTTCCTGGTTCAGCTGCAGAGCAGCAACCAAGCATTGAGTGTCTGCGGGTGAGGAAGGAGAGTGAGGCGTCCTGTTCTACCTCTGAAGGTGGTAAAGGGAGAAGAGAGGCACACTAACTGAGAACCCAGCATGAGGTGTCTAACTGCTCAGCAGAGCTCAGGGCCCCGGAGGAAGGGAGAGACTGGGCAGATACGGAGAGAATGTCCATTAGGCTTCAACCATGGTGAGAGCCATGTGATTAGGGGCAGAGGAGGCAATTGTATTGGTGGCGACAGCAGTTTAACTTCAGGCATATGCCCAGTGTCGACAGTGAATGACAGCCCTGGTGGCCAAAGTAAAAGGGTTCACCTCTGCTTCTTCCCCTTCCCATAAAACATGATAGAGAGACACATCTACACTTAAAAGCAAAAACCCAAGCAAGCAATTTCTAAAAATTTTATCTGTATCGGTAAAATGAAATCAATAGGTAAAGCAATTGTACTGATTACTGGTCAAAAAAAAAAAAAAAGCTCAATAACCATATCTTTGAGGCAAAGGCATATTTTTAAGCTCAATTGTGCAGATAATTACCCCATTTTTGTGCTTTGCTTTGTGAGCACAGATATTTCCTTAAAATGATACACGTTTTGTATCTACACCGAAGAAGTAGCCCTTGCACTTCCAAACACATTATTACTTTTATTGGAATAAAATGTGTGTGCACAGCTATTGCCTTAGGAATCACCAGGTTTGAAATGTTTCCACCATCTGGAACAAATGGCTTAACTTCCAGCTGTATTCACTTAGCTCTTCGTCTTGTCTAAGTGGAAAAGCCGGGTGTTTAACCAAGTGCTTCTTTTGGATAGAGCATCAGTCTGGGGTTTCATCTATACTTCATATATACACAGAAAGCCCAGCACTTAGAGCTAAAGGCATTTCCCCCCATGTCCAAAGTAATCATTTCTCATTTGTGCACGGCAGGATTGCTTGAATTTTCTGCTCAGTTATGGCCATCCCTCTCAGAGGGGATTACGTTTCTATAAGGCTTCAGAATTTCTGAAATGCTTTGATCTTTCAGAATCTATGGCATTGTACTAAATGTAAAGCAATCCTATGCAGAGTGGTATAAAAGGGACGATGCAGTGGTAAACTGTCAGGAAAGAAACATTCATTCTGATACTCAAATTAAAAAAAAAAAAAAAACAGATTTTTTTTCATTGGTTAGAGAGGCAGATAGCATAGGGGGTAAGAGCATGGGCTCTGGAGCCGTAGTCCTTGGTTTGAATCCGTATTTTGCCACTTACCAGCAGTGTAGCTTTTTTTTTTCTTTTCTTTCTTTCTATTTGATTTTATTGTAGTAGAATATACAACAGAACATTTCCCATGTCAATGATTTTTACATATACAATTAAGTGACATTAAGTTCACCGTGTTTCATCACCCTTAATAGAAACTCAGTACCCCTTGCAGCAACACCTCCTCATCTTCCCCTCCCGTCTGCTCCGGTATCTACTAATCCACTTTGGTCTACGCATTTGCCGATTCTAGATATTTCACATAAATTGGATTCTATAATATCTGTCCTTTCAAATCTGATTTATTTCATTATAGGGTCATTCTGAAACAGAATCGATTTGATGGCATTGGGTTTTTTTTTTTTTTTTCACTCAGCATAGTGCTTCCAAGTTTCTTCCATATTGTAGCTTGTATACTTCATTTCTCTTTATGTATATCATATGTATATACCACAAATTGTTTATCCATACTTTTTTTTTTTTTTTTTAGTGCCACAGTTTTTATTAAACAGATAACACGAATATAAGGGCAATACTCTCTGCTATGAATCAAAGTCAACTCAACAGCAGTGGGTTTTTATGGTTGCTTTGGTTCCCTGGTTTTGGTATCAGGGTCATGCTGGCTTCACAGGTTGAATTCAGAAGTATTGATTCCTCTTCTATGTTCTGAAATAGTTTGAGTAGTACAAGTGTAAGCTCTTCTCTGACTGTTTGGTAGACTCGCCAGTGAGGTCATCTGGGCCAGGGCTCTTTTTGGGGGGGAATATTTTAAACTACCTTTTCAATCTCTTCTCTTGTGGATTTGTTCAGGTTTTCAAAGTCATTTTGTGTTAGTTTGGGCAGGTAGTGTGTTTTTAAAAATTTGTCCATTTTCTCTAGGTTTTCAAATTTGTTGAAGTACAGTTTTTCATAATAGTCTGTTTTGATCCTTTTTATTTCAGTCAGGTGTGTTGTAATGTCCCCCAATTTCATTTTTTATGTGGGCTATTTGTGTCCTCTCCTGTTTTTCTTTTGTCAATTTGGCCAGTGGTTTGTCAATTTTGTTGATACATTCAAAGAACCAACTTTTGGTTTTGTTCATTCTTTCTATTGTTTTTCTATTCTCTATTTCATTTATATCTGCTCTGATCTTTATAATTTCCTTTCTTTTTCATTCACATCTGCTCAAAAAAAATTTTTTTTACATCTGCTCAGATCTTTATAATTTCCCTTCTTCTGGTGGCTCTAGGTTTCTTTTCCTGTTCTCTTTCTATTTGTTCTGGTTATATAGCTAATGTTTTGATTTTGTCCCTTTCTCCTTTTTTGATGTGCATCTATTGCTATCAATTGGCCTCCAAGCACTGCCTTTGCTGTTTTCCATAATTTGTTGATGGACACTTGAGTTATTTCCAAATTTGGCTGTTGTGAATAATGCTGTAATGAACATTGGTGTATAAGTATCTCTAAGATTCTCTGCTTTCAAGCCTTTTGAGTATGTACCTAGAAGCGGAATTGCTGGGTCATATGCTAATTCCATTTAACTTTTTGAGGAACCACAAAATGTTTTCCACATTGATTGCACCATTTTACAGTCTTACCAGAAATGAGTGCAGGTTCCAATTTCTCCACATCCTCATCAATCTTTATTATTTCTACCGTGTGTGTGTGTGTTGTTTTGTTTTTAATAATATTGAGTGTGGAGTGGTATCTCACTGTGGTTTTGATTTGCATTTTGTTAATAACTAATGATGTTGAGCATTTTTTCATTTGTTTATTGGCCTTTTGCATATTTTCTTTGATGAAATGTCTGTTTAAGTTCTTTGCCCTTTTTCTGATTAAGTTGTTTGTCTTTTTTATTGTTGAATTGTGAGAGTCATTTCCACTGGTGAAGACTGAACACTTAATTGTGCTCAAGCAGAAACTGAACATAGACCAAGTTGCAGTACCTCAAACAAAGCAAGGGATACTGCATGGTTTAAAATTAAGAGAAGTGTGCATGAGGGTTGTATCCTTTTACCATGCTTATTCAATCTGCTGAGAAAAGAATCCAAGAAGCTGGGCTATATGAAGAAGAAGGCAGCATCAGGATTGGTGGAAGCCTCACTACCAATCTGCAATATGCAGATGACACAACTTTGGTTGCTGAGAGAGAAGAGGACTTGAAGCACTTACTGAAGTAAATCAAAGATTACAGCCTTCGGTATGAATTACACTTCAACATAAAGAAAGCAAAAATCCTCACAACTTGACCAATAAGCAACATAATGAAAAATGGAGAAAATATTGAAGTTGTCAAGGATTTCCTTTTACCTGTATCCACAATCAACACCCATGAAAGTAGTAGTCAGAAAATCAAATGACATATTGCATTGGGCAAATCTGCTACAAAAGACATCTTTAAAGTGCTAAAAATCAAAGATGTCACTTTGAGGACTAAGGTGTGCCTGACTCAAGCCATGATATTTTCAATTACCACATATGCATGTGGAAGCTGGACAATGAATAAGGAATACCAAAGAAGAATTGATGCCTTTGAATTATGGTGTTGGCAAAGAATATTGAATATACTGTGTCCTGTCAGAAGAACAAACAAGTCTGTCTTGGAAGAAACATGGCCAGAGTGATCCTTGGAAGCAAGGATGTCAAGGCTTTATCTCATGTACTTCGGCCATTACAAAGAATGAGAATTCCAGGACACTTAATTGTGCTCAGGAGGAGCCTGTACATAGATCAAGAGGCAGTTGTTCAAACTGAACAAGGGGATACTGTATGGTTTAAAGTCAGAAAAGATGTGCGTTAGGGTTGTATCCTTTCACCATACCTATTCAATCTGCATGCTGGGCAAATAATACAAGAAGCTGGACTCTATGAAGAAAAATGGGGCATCATAATTTGAGAAAGACTCATCAACAACCTGCATTATGGTGGTGACACAACCTTGCCTGCTGAAAGTGAAGAGGACTGGAAGCACTTACTGATGAAGATAAAACACTACAGTCTTCAGTACAGATTATACCTCAATATAAAAAAAAAAAAAAAATCCTCACAACTGGACCAATAAGCAACATCATGATAAACGGAGAAAAGATTGAAATTGTCAAGGATTTTATTTTATTTGGATCCACAATCAAGACCCATGGAAGCAGCAGTCAAGAAATCAAAAGACACATTGCATTGGGCAAATCTGCTGCAAAAGACCTCTTTAAAGTGTTGAAAAACAAAGATGTTACCTTAGAGACTAAAGTGCGCTGGACCCAAGCCATGGTACTTCCAATTGTCTCACATGCATGTAAAAGCTGGATGATGAATAAGGAAGAATGAAGAAGAGTTGATGCCTTTGAATTTTGGTGTTGGCAAACAACACTGACTCCACCATGGACTGCCAAAAGAACAAACAAATCTGTCTTGGAAGAGATATAACCATAATGCTCTTTAGAAGCAAGGATGGCGAGACTATGCCTCACATACTTCAGACATGGTTTCAGGAGGGGTCAGGTCCCTGAAGGATATTATGCTTGGTAAAGTAGAGGGTCAGTGAAAAAGAGGAAGACTCTCAATGAGATGGATTGACACAGTGGTTGCAACAATAGGCTCAAGCATAACAATGATTGTGAGGATGGCACAGGACCGGGCAGTGTTTCGTTCTGTTTTACATGAGGTCACTATGAGTCATAACTGACTCAGTGCCACCTAATAACAATACAATGATTTTGGACATGTTATCAGGAAGGACCAGTCCCTGGAGAAGCATATCACACTCGGTAAAATAGAGGGTCAGTGAAAAAGAGGAAGACTCTTGATGAGATGGATTGACACAGTGGCTGGAACAACAAGCTCAAGCATAACAATGATTGTGAGCATGGCGCAGGCCTGGGCAGTGTTTCCTTCTGTTGTATATAGGGTTGCTATGAGTGGGAACTGAATGGATGGTACCTAACAACAACAAGAATTATTTCCTAGGTACCAAACTCATTAAATATAATGTTTCCATTTTTTTTTTCTCATTTTGTGGATTGTCTCTTCACTTTGTTGATAGAGGCCCTTGATGTGTAAATTTTTAATTTTGATGAAGTCCTATTTATCTATTTTGTCTTTTGTTGTTGTTCTCTTAGTATTATATCTAAGAATCCACTCTTGAAAACTAGGCAATGAAGCTTTAACCTTATATTTCACTCTACAAAATTTGTGGTTCTGTTTCTTATATTTAGGTTGTTGAATCATTTTGAGTTAATTTTTGTATATCTTGTGAAGTGGTAGTGCAGTGGTTTAGAGCTTGGCTGGAACCAAAATGCTGCAGCTCAAATCCACCAGCAGCTTTTTGTAAACCCTATGGGGCCATTCTACTCTGTCTTATTGGATTGCTGTAAGTCAGAATCAACTGAACAGCAATGTGTTTGTTTTTTGCTTTTTGTTTTTTGTGATATATGGGTCCAAATTCATCCTTTTTTTTTTTTTTTTTTAAATCAGTTGACCATAGGTGTAATGTTTTTCTGGACTTTCAATTCTATTCCACTGTTCTATATGTCTCTTCTTAAACCAGTACCAGACCATTTGGATTACTGCAGATTTATAGTACATTTTGAAATCAGGAGTGAGTCTTCATACTTTGCTTTTTGTTTTTTCAATATTGAAATTCCATATAAATTTGAGGTTTAACTTTTCAGTTTCTGCAATGAAGGTTGATGGAATTTTGATAGGGATTGTGTTGAATCTACAGATCATTTTGGGTAGTACTCACATCTTAACAATATTAAGTCTTCCGATTCATGAACGTGGACTCTCTTTCCATTTACTTATTTCTTCTTTAATTTTATTTAGTTATGGTTTATAATTGTCAGTGTACACATCATTTACCGTTAAATTTCCTGGTTAAATCATTCCTAAGTATTTTACTGTTTTTGATTCTATTGTAAATCCAGTTATTTCTTAATTTTCTTTTCAGATTGCTCATTGGTGGTATATAGAACCCTAACTGATTTTTTGGAGCCCTGGTGGCACAATGGTTAAGATCTATGGTTGCAAACGAAAAGGTCAGCAATTTGAATCCAGCAGCTATTGCTTGGAAACCCTATGGGGCAGTTTTACTCTGTCCTATAGGGTCGATATGAGTCAGAATCGACTCAAGGGCAATTGGTTATTACATTGATTGGTTTTCTAATATTTAACCACTCTTGTATTCCTGGGAAAAAATCTCACTTGGCCATGATGTATACTATTTTTATTATACTCTTGTATTTAATTATTTAGTATTTTCTTGAGGATTTTTGCATCTATATTCATAAGGGATACTTGTCTGTAGTTTTCCTATGGTTTCTTTGTCTGGCTTTGGTATCAGGGTAATGTTGGCTTCATGTTGGTGGTGTTGTTAGGTACCTTTGAGTCAGTTCCAACTCAGAGCGACCCTGTGCACAACAGAACGAAACACTGCCTGGTCCTGAGCCATCCTTACCATCGTTGTTATGCTTGAGCTCATTGCTGCAGCCACTGTGTCAATCCACCTCCTTGAGGGTCTTCCTCTTTTCTGCTGACCCTGTACTCTGCCAAGCATGATGTTCTTCTCCAGGGACTAATCTCTCCTGACAACATGTCCAAAGTATGTAAGACGCAGTCTCGCCATCCTTGCCTCTAAGGAGCATTCTGGCTCTGCTTCTTCTAAGACAGATTTGTTCGTTCTTTTGGCAGTGCATAGTACATTCAATATTACTCACCAACACCACAATTCAAAGGCGTCAATTCTTCTTCGGTCTTCCTTATTCATTGTCCAGCTTTCACATGCATATGATGTGATTGAAAATACCATGGCTTGGGTCAGGTGCACCTTAGTCTTCAAGGTGACATCTTTGCTTTTCAACACTTTAAAGAGGTCCATTGCAGCAGATTTACCCAATGCAATGCGTCTTTTGATTTCTTGACTGCTGCTTCCATGGCTATTGTTGGCTTCATAGAATGAGTTAAAAAATAAGTTTATTACTGACTTTATTTCTTCACTTGTTAAAGTTCTGTTAAGATTTTCTATTTCTTCTTGAGTTAATTTAGGTAGTTTATGTGTTTCTAAATTTGTCCATTTCATCTAATTCATCTGGGAATGTACGGTTGTTCATAGTCTTCTCTTATGATCCTTTTTTATTTTTGAAGGGTCAGTTGTAATGTCTCCATTTTATATTCTGATTTCAGCTATTTGCATCATCTCTGTTTTTTTTTTTTCTTTGTCTGTCTAATTAAGGCTTTGTAAATGTTATCGATGTTTTCCAAATAAACCAACTTCTAGTTTTGTTGTCTCTCTATTGTTCTTTTATTCTATTTCTTGTTTATTTCTCATCTAATCTTTGTTTTTTCTTTCCTTTTTGTAATTGGAGTTTAGTTTGCTCTTCTTTTTCTAGTTTCTCAAGTTTTAAGGTTAAAATTGATTTTTTTCTTCTTTTTTAAAATACAGGTGTTTACCACTTTACATCTACCTTTGAGCACTGCCTTTTCTCTATCCCGTAAGTTTTGGTATGTGTGCTTTCATTTGTATTTGACTCCAAGTATTTTCTCCTTTCTCTCTTGATTTATGCCCTGACTCACTGGTTGTTTAACAGTGTGTTGTTTAATATCCACACGTTTGTGTATTTTCACATTTTCCTTCAGTTACTAATTTCTAGCTTCATTGCATGTGATCCTAAAAGATACTCTGAACGATTTTAATTTTTTTTTAAGTTTATTGTGACCTAGCATATGAACTACACTGAAGAATAATCCATGTGCACTGGTGACAAATAGGTATTGTACAGTTGTTGGTGGAGTATTCTACAAGTGTCTGTTAGGTCTAGTTGGTTTATAGCATTGTTCAGGCTTTTCCTTATAGATTTTTTTCTAAATGTTGTGTCTATTATTGAAAGTGATGTATTGAATTATTGTAGACCTGTCAATTTTCCCTTCAATTTTGTCAGGGTTTGCTTCATATGTTTTTGGGATCTGATGTTAGGTGTGTACATATTTGCAATTGTTATTCTTGATAAATTTACACTTTTATCATAATATAATGCTCTTCTTTTTCTCTTGTAATAGATTTTGAATTAAAGTCTTTTTCATCTGTTATCAGTGTAGCCACCCTAGCTCTCTTTGGTTACTATTGGTAATTTTTTTTTTTCTTTCCTTCACTTTCAACCTATTTGTGTCTTAAGTCCTAAGATGTATCTCTTTAGATGGCATAAAATGAATCATGTGTTTGTATATATTCTGCCACTCTCTCCCTTTTAATTGAGAGTTTAATGATTTACATATAAGGTAATTACTGGTAAGGAAGGGCTTCATCCATTTTGCTATTTTATTTTATGTTTTGTACCTTCTTTGTTCTTCATTTTCTCCAATACTTTCATCATTCTTGTTTAGTTGTATTAAACCACTTTGATTATCTTCTCCTTTCCTTCTGTGTATAATTTTTAGAAAATTTCTTGCAGTTACATTGAAGCTTACATTTAACATCTTAAATTTATAAAAACCTAGCTTAAATTGATATCAGCTGAGTAACATATAAAACTCTATTCCTATACAGGTCCTCTATTTTTATGCAAGTTTATTGTAAATTGCATGTTTATATATTATGTGCCCAGTAACATAAATTTATAATCATATTTTATGTATTTGTCTGTTGAAATCATGTACAACTTTTAAATTTACATATATTAAAAATTCCAAAAACTGGTCTTTATATTTTCCCATGAGACTATCTTTATTGGAGATCTTTGTTTTCCACATATGGCTTCATGCTATTGTCTAGTGTCCTTTCAGTTCTAACTGAAAGACTTCCTTTAGCATTTCACATAAGGCATGCCTGTCTAGTTGTCACAAACTCCCTCACGTTTTGTTTATCAAGAGATATCTTCATTTTGGCCTCGTTCCTGAAAGACATTCTATCGCATATAGAATTACTGATTGACAGTTTTTTTTTTTTTTTTCATTATCTTAAATATGTTATCCCATTGTTTTCTGGCCTCCAAGGTTTCTGAGGAGAAATCAGGACTTAATCTTAGTAAGAATCCCTTGTATGTGACAATCCTCTTCTCACTTGCTGCTTCAAGATTCTCTCTTTATCTTTGGCTTTTGAGAGTTTGATGATAATATGTCTTACTGTGGATCACTTGGAGTTTACCCTGCTTGGAGTTTGTTGAGATTCTTGGATTTGTAAATTCAATTCATGTCATTCAACAAATTTGGAACATTTTCTGCCATTATTTCTTCAAATATTCTTTTTGTTCCTTTCTCTCTCTCTCTTGTTTTTCTGGAAAACCCATGATGTACATGTTAGTTCTATTTATGGTATCCACAATGTCTTTAGACTTTGCTCAATGTTCTCCATGCTTCTTTTTGTTTATTTATTTGTTTGTTTTCCCCTTCAAACTCAGTAATTTTGTTTGCCTTATCCTCTTGTTTGTTGGCTCTATTTTTCTGTCAGCTCATAGGTACAATTGAGTTATTCCACTGAATTTTTCCTTTCACTTATTTTATTTTTTAGCACCAGTAATTCTGTTTGATTCCTTCTTATAATGCCTATAGTTTTACTGATATTCTCAATTTGTTCATGTATTGTTTTGGGGGGATTCCTTTAGCTCTTTTTAAAGTTTTCCCTTAGTTCTTTGAGCTTAATACTGTTGTTTTAAAATCTTTTAATCTGTCCATAATCTGAGCTTCCATTGACAGAATTTCTGTCCCTTTATCTTGTTCTTTTGAATGAAGCATCATTTTCAGTTTTTTTGTGTGCCTTGTAAATTTTATTGAGCCTGGGACATTAGAATATTACAATTTATTAGCTCTGCATATGTGTGTGGCTTTTTCAAATTCCCTGATACATGATGCTTTTGAAAGAGGTAATTTCTGCAAGAAACTCTCATGTGGTCACAGCCTTCAGTCTTTGCTTGCTACTCCCTAGCGAACCCTGTGTGAACTCAAATTCAGGCCAGAACGAGGCTTCAGTTCTTCAGGCAGCTCTCAGAGAGATCAGAACAGACACGCTGGAGAGTCTGTCAGCAAAGTCTTCCTCCTTCACTGCTTAACCAGTGACAGCCCCCCTCGGAGAAAGTGAACCATGGTCTGCTTTTGCTGTGGCTGCCACCACAGTCTCCACACTGAAGGGGGAGGGGGGTAAAGACAGTAGAAAAAAGATTCCTACCATTTAAAAGTTGTCTTTCACTTATTTCCAGCATGTTTATTTTTTATTTTCATTTGCTGCTATTCTCCACTTTTCAGAGTTCTTACACAGTTGAGATTACTGATTTCTAGTTGCTTTTCTTGGTGCTCCTGCAGTAGGCTGAGATCTTGGATTTCTTCATGCCATCACTTCCTAGCAGTCTCTAGCTGTGTAACTTTAGGCATGTCATCTCTGCTCTCCATACCTCATTTCCCTCCTTTGTAAAATGGGTACAGTATTAACAGCTACCTCATAAGGATGCTTTGAAAACTAAAACAGTTATTTAATGTAGAACAGTTGGGAGAGTGACTAATAAAAAATATATAAGAACTCTATTAATATTCATTTTAGGAAATGTACTTTATTTATTATATTATGCTATTCTAGATTTAATCTTCACAAACCCTCAAAGTACATCCCTCAACTAAAAAAGCAAAGGAGTGTGAAATTAAAAAAAAAGAACATAATCAGCAGTTTTATTTATTTATTTTTTCTTATTTAAGTGTCACAATGTCTGTGACATAGGTATTTTTACTCCCATTTTATATATAAGGAAAATAAAGAACATATGAAGGACAATGTATTTCCATAAAGTATATATAAGGTTATCAAAAAAACCAAACAAAACCTGTTGTCATCAAGTCAATTATGACTCATAGTGACCATATAGGACAGAGTGGAATTGCCCCATAGGGATGCCAAGGCTATAAGTCTTTATGGATGCAGACCACCACATCCTTCTCTTCCGAGCAGCTGGAGGGTTCAATTTGCAGACCCTTCAGTTGGCAGCTGAGCGCTTTAACCACTGTGCCACCAGTACTATGTAAGGCATGTTGTAGCTCTGCATTCCAGAGCAGGAGAACCTCGAGAGTCAATGTGTGCTTGTCAAAGTTAAAAGAGCCTTACCGATCACCCATTTTACTATCAAATTATAGTTGGATTCATATTTTTAAGTAAAATAAACCTTATAGAAAAATTTCCTAAATTAAATAATTCCAAATAAATGACTTCTTACCAGTGATGATTCAATTGCACTATCTTTTAAACATACTCATTTTCCATCTTAAAAAGGGTTAAATTTTAAGGTCACATTTTGTTCCTATATAGCTCACATATAGTTCAGAGTCAAAATAATCCCTTACAAAGCCATAAGTAGCCTTTAAAGCATATTAAATATACCTCACTTAGGGTATTCCCTCCTCTGGAGTATTATTTTAAACACTAAGGTTTGAGATGCTGAAAAGTAAAAAGAGAAATTCTACATGTGAATAATTGGCCATTTAAACCATTCTGCCTTTAGGAAAATAATAAGATTTTGAGTGATGGATTAGGGGTAGTTGTGAAATATTAAGTGTTCTTTCTTGCCAGCAGGATACACATTATTCTAACATTATCTGGATAATCTTCATAAAAGGTAATATATTTGTTATAGAAAAGATTAAAAGAGTATAATATAATGAAAAAAAGTATACTCTACACTCAGGATATAATTTTTTTGCTCTTATCATAAGACTCAATTTTTTCCACGTTTAATGCATTTCTGTATCCATTTATCAATTACTTAAACATAAATTAAATATTTCAAGAAAACATTGTTTTAAAATTATTATTATAGTTTTAATCTATTAATTTTAACCCATTGTTTCTTACTTATTTAACAACAATACCCATGTTTTAAAATATGTGGCCACACGGAATCCAATAGAATATATTTAGATTTTGTGGTTAATATTTGTTATTAATATTATTTTACATTTTTACACCATACTTTGATAGCATGGGGCAGTTCTACTCTTACAGGGTCACTATGAGTCAGAATCGACTCGACAGCACTGGGTTTTGATAGCATACATGATTTGGGTATAAAAAGGCATCTCCCATTTGTCATTACTCTTGGAAATCTTATATTTATATGCAAGTGTCCATTTGTGTGTGCAAGCTCAGCTTCCGAAGGCACAAGTGGCTGATTGAAGCAGCAATTAGCTTTTTGGAACTGCTGTTCCAAGTGTGTGTAAAGAGATTGCAGGACCATGTCTAATGCAGACAGCAAGCTTGTATGCCAAAAGAATTATGACTGAAGGCTTTATAAAAAACTAGTAGTAGACTTTTCAGAACTCCAAAGCTTATCAATCTTATACATCGTACTTAATTTTATATGATAGTTTTTTTAAAAATGAGATTTTTCTTCTTGTTTTTAATTTGGAGACATTAAAAAAAATTAGAGTTTTTTTTTTTTTTTTTTCCCATTGAATTAGCAGGTACTTATTAAGTACCTACTGGCTTCTACAGGAGCCCTGGTGACACAGTGATAAAAGCACTCGGCTGCTAACTGAAATGTCAGCTTTTGGAACCCATTGGTAGCTCCACAGGAGAAAAATGAGATGGTCTACTTCTGTAAAGATTTATAGCCTTGGAAACCCTATGGGGCCAGCTCTGCTATGTCCTATAGGGTTTTATATGTCAGAATAGACAGGGTGACAACAAGCTTTTGGTTTCCCGCTTCTAGGCATTGTGCTAGATGCTAAGGGGACACAGAGTAGCTGGAAATAATCCATTTTCTCAAACGGGTCAAATTTAGTGAGGGGGTAGCATGGACAACCTAAAATCTAAAAACAAAATGCCATGCAAAATGCAAACATAAATAAATGAGCTATGGCAAGTCAGATCCATGATTTTATCTATGGTATGAACATTCGAGGTGTGTCTCAAGCTCTCAATTTGTCTGCATTTTCTGCTACTTCTATAATGCCGATATAGCATCCATCTAAGACAGCAAATTAATTTTATTCTAGAGAAAGAGGATTTTATGTTACAAAATAATTTAAAATAAATAGTTTTGAGCGTGTCTTAAGGAGCAGATTATAAGTAAGTATGCTTCATTTGTAAAACATCATGGTCGCAATTTTCTGGCATATGAAAATTGATGCTTTGTAGTAACACCAGGTAGTTTTGGTTTAGGTAGTTTTACTTTTTTCATATATGCTGACTTCACATTGAGTAAATCTCAAGAATTAATCTTATATATGGATTTTCACTTCCAATATGTACTGCCAATATTTGGTATTACAGCTTTGTGAAAAGCAAACTCTGTAAGGCTAATGCAATTTTTCCCTTCCATAGTTACATTAATTTCCTAGGACTGTCATAACTAACTACTGGAAACTAGGGGGATTAAAACAACAAGAATTAATGTCTCACAGTTCTGAAGGCTAGAAGTCTGAATACAGAGTGTTGGCCAAACCATGTTCTCTCTGAAAACTCTAGAGGGAGATCCTTCCTTGACTCTTCCAGCTTTGGGTAGTCCCAGGCATTCCTTGAGTTGTGGAAGTATAATTCCGATCTCTGCTTTCATCTTTATATGGCTATCTTTCTTCTGTGTCTCTGTATGTCTTCTCTTGTTATTATCCTCTCTGCATGTCTCTCTGTGTTATTTCTCATTTCATGAGGACACCAGCCATATTGGATTAGGGCCCACCTTACTCCTTTATGACCTCATGTTAACTAATTACACTTGCAAAGACTCAATTTCTAAAGATGGAAACAGGAGTTAAGACTTCAACATATCATTTTGAGAGACATCATGAAATTCAAAACAATGGTATAGTTCTAAGTTAAGTTACATAACTAAAAATAAGAGAAACTGTGAGGATTGTGTTTGATTTCCAAGTTCCTGAGGCAATGCAAAATAATTTAGTCATTAAGCATTTGAGGAATCAGTGTGTGGTAGGAGGCTTATATTCAAAGGTAGGGCACTTTAAGAACACTATTTGACTTTGGACTAAACAAGTAATATAAAGAAACAGGGAATAAAGGCCTGGGGAGCGGGGGGGAAACAGACAGCTAGGAAAACAAGGAAGCAGAACAAAATGATGTTTCAATATAAAGAGACTGGCAGATGATTTTACTATTAAAAATAATTATTCTTACGGTACAACAAAGATTTTGATGTTGTTTGAGAACTAAATCAAAGGCAAAATGTACCTTTCAAGTAGGTATATTAGTTAGCGGAAAAAAAAAATCCAAACTAACTATGATGGTTATTAGTTCAAAACACTTTAATAAAACTCCTTTTATATTCACAAATAAGTTTAAAGAATAACCATTTTCAGTTTTGACTTTGCATCTCATTGAATGCAGATGAGTGAATAAATAGGCTTTAAGACCCTTCCTGCTACATGACACTTCTCTGATAATTACTGGAGACTGGGAATATTTATATCAACTATGTTGATGGTCTGATAAGAAAAATATGTAATAACGATTCATAATGCCTGGAGAATTTATCAAAGTAAACCCATTTATGAAGCCTAGAGACTTCATAAATTCCTAATAAATAGATTAAGGTGTATGGGTTTGGAGATGACATACTAACAACTGAGAATTTGGCAAGATGCCCAAACTCCCTTAATTTCATGCATTGCGGCATTTCGTTGACTATAGGGAGTTTGCTGGTGTTTTGATTTTCTCGGTGAATCAACTACATATTGAAAAGTTAAATTATTTCTTTAGTTTCTTATCAAAACCTGATAAAGACTTTCCCCACACTGCACAGATTTTGAGAACTGGCACTGAGAGCATTGTAAAGATTACTAAAAATGCAGTGACTACACTAAATTAATATTTAAAAATTATACTTCATGATTTTAATATTTAGAAAATACTCAAAAAAAGGTCAGAGCAATTAAAGGCAGATTTTGCTACTGGAAACGAGCAAATGATTTTTTTTTCTCTCCAATCTCACAATCCAGTGATAGGATCTTAATTGGAGTCATAGGGTTTCATTTCGTAGCTACAACCAGCAGACTACTACAGGGAAGCAAAAAAGGACAGGCCAAGTATAATTTTTTTTAGAGTAAAAAGGAAACTTAGAAATTTAAAAATTGTCTTCTGATGAAAGAGATATTTTTAGCTTATACTGAGAAAATAAAGAACTTAGACATACCTATGCTGTTCTTACTTTTTAAAAATGAGGCCAACATTAATTACAATGCCTGCTTCCTAGTGTTAACAAGAGATATTTAAATTGATTTTAAAGTAGCAATATGTAAATAGATAAAGTAGAAGCATGAATATGCTTTGTCCAAATAATTAAGTTGTAAACATATTAGAGACACATTATAAAAAAAAAAAGACAAATAATAAAAAATTAGAAAGCTGAAAAATCCCATAGTTTAGACACCCAAACACATACTGAATAGTTTTATATGTGTGTGAAGTACCTGGCTGTCAAATAAACTTCTATGATAATAATAATAACTGAGAAGCTCACACTTTTTGCATTTGTTCCATAAATGTGGAAAAAGCAGGACTTCCTGTCATTAAAAGGTCATATAGATTTACAGAAAAATATCAAGATTAAGAGTTAAAAAATTATGTAGCCAATGAATTTTTTTTTTTTTAATGAATTAGATGGAAGGAGCTTTGGTGGCTCCGTGGTTAAGTGCTCAGCTGCTAACCAAAGGCTGCGGTTTGAATTCACCAGTTGCTCCACAGGAGAAAAATGATGCAGTCTGCCTCTGTAAAGATTTGCAGCCTTGTCAAGCCTATAGGGCAGTTCTTATCTGTCCTAATAGTCACAGTGGGTTTAATGAGTTGGGTGATGTCAACAGAGTGTGTGCTATTTTCAATCTCTTCCTATGAACTATTTTAATAGCTAGAGTTCACGACGGATTATTAGTCCATTGCAATTAGACATGATTAACAATGCGATCACTTCATCTATTTATTTGACAAATATACTGAGTATCGTGCCCTGTGCTAGATACTCTAATTGACCCCAGACATCTTATTTGGGGTGCTACTCTAAAACTGGTAAAATTAATAATAATAATTGATTAATTGTGTCATATAACATATACAATTTGAAAGATGAATTAGTACAGGCATTTTTTAAATTTGCATCTAAATGTTTTCTGTGCCCAGGAGTTCAACATATGTTAAACAGTAACTTTCAAAGCACAACTTCTGGAGGCGGGGCCAAGATGGCGGACTAGGTGGACACTACCGCAGATCCCTCTTGCAACAAAGACTCGGAAAAACAAGTGAATTGATCACATACATAACAATCTATGAACTCTGAACAGCAAACACAGATTTAGAGACAGAGAATGAACAAATACGGAGAGGCAGCGATTGTTTTCAGAGCCTGGAGCCAGCGTACCAGTCAGCGGATTTTCTGGAAAGACTAGTTTCCCAGTGATGGCTCGGAGACAGCAGTCCATATCAAACCACATAAAGAAGCAGACCATGACAGCTTCTCCAACCCTCCATACAAAAGAATCAAAATCTTTCCCAAATGAAGATACAATCCTGGAATTATCAGATACAGAGTATAAAAAACTAATTTACAGAATGCTTCAAGACATCACAAACGAAATAAGACAAGCTGCAGAAAAAGCCAAGGAACACACCGGTAAAACTGTTGAACTCAAAAAGATTATTCAAGAACATAGTGGAAAAATTAATAAGTTGCAAGAATCCATAGAGAGACAGCATGTAGAAATCCAAAAGATTAACAATAAAATTACAGAATTAGACAATGCAATAGGAAGTCAGAGGAGCAGACTCGAGCAATTAGAATGCAGACTGGGACATCTGGAGGACCAGGGAATCAACACCAACATAGCTGAAAAAAAATCAGATAAAAGAATTAAAAAAAATGAAGAAACCCTAAGAATCATGTGGGACTCTATCAAGAAGGATAACCTGCGGGTGATTGGAGTCCCAGAACAGGGAGGGGGGGCAGAAAACACAGAGAAAATAGTTGAAGAACTCCTGACACAAAACTTCCCTGACATCATGAAAGAAGAAAGGATATCTATCCAAGATGCTCATCAAACCCCATTTAAGATTGATCCAAAAAGAAAAACACCAAGACATATTATCATCAAACTCACCAAAACCAAAGATAAACAGAAAATTTTAAAAGCAGCCAGGGAGAAAAGAAAGGTTTCCTTCAAGGGAGAATCAATAAGAGTAAGTTCAGACTACTCAGCAGAAACCATGCAGGCAAGAAGGGAGTGGGACGACATATACAGAGCACTGAAGGAGAAAAACTGCCAGCCAAGGATCATATATCCAGCAAAACTCTCTCTGAAATAAAAAAATGTGAAGGCGAAATTAAGATATTTACAGATAAACACAAGTTTAGAGAATTTGCAAAAACCAAACCAAAGCTACAAGAAATACTGAAGGATATTGTTTGGTCAGAAAACCAATAATATCAGATACCAGAACAATACAAGTTTACAAAACAGAATGTCCTGATATCAACTCAAATAGGGAAATCACAAAAACAAACAAATTAAGATTAATTGAAAAAAAATAACAATACACATAACAGGGAATCATGGAAGTCAATAGGTAAAAGATCACAATAATCAAAAACAGGGAATAAATATAGGAGGCATTGAACCGCAGGATGGAGAGTGATACAAGGCGATATAGAACGATACAAGTCAGGTTTTTACTTAGAAAAATAGGGGTAAATAATAAGGTAACCACAAAAAGGTATAACAACTCCATAACTCAAGAAAAACGTAACGACACAACTAACATAAAGTCAAACAGTATGAAAATGAGGATCTCACAATTTACTAAGAAAAACGTCTCAGCACAAAAAAGTATGTGGAAAAATGAAATTGCCAACAACACACATGAAAAGGCATCAAAATGACAACACTAAAAACTTATTTATCTATAATTACGCTGAATGTAAATGGACTAAATGAACCAATAAAGAGACAGAGAGTCACGGACTGGATAAAGAAACACGATCCATCTATATGCTGCCTACAAGAGACACAAACAAACTAAAACTCAAAGGATGGAAAAAAATATATCAAGCAAACAATAAGCAAAAAAGAAGAGGAGTAGCAATATTAATTTCTGACAAAATAGACTTTAGACTTCAATCCACCACAAAGGATAAAGAAGGACACTATATAATGATAAAAGGGACAATTGAGCAGGAAGACATAACCATATTAAATATTTATGCACCCAATGACAGGGCTGCAAGATACATAAATCAAATTTTCACAGAATTCGAAAGTGAGATAGACACCTCCACATTTATAGTAGGAGACTTCAACACACCACTTTCGGACAAGGACAGGACATCCAGTAAGAAGTTCAATAGAGACACGGAAGACCTACTTACAACAATCAACCAACTTGACCTCATTGACTTGTACAGAACTCTCCACCCAACTGCTGCAAAGTATACTTTTTTTTCTCGTGCACATGGAACATTCTCTAGAATAGACCACATATTAGGTCATAAAACAAACCTTTGCAAAGTCCAAAACATCGAAATATTACAAAGCATCTTCTCAGACCACAAGGCAATAAAACTAGAGATCAATAACAGAAAAACTAGGGAAAAGAAATCAAATACTTGGAAAATGAACAATACCCTCCTGAAAAAAGACTGGGTTATAGAAGACATCAAGGAGGGAATAAGGAAATTCTTAGAAAGCAACGAGACTGAAAATACTTCCTATCAAAACCTCTGGGACACAGCAAAAGCAGTGCTCAGAGGCCAATTTATATGGATAAATGCACACATACAAAAAGAAGAAAGAGCCAAAAACAGAGAAAACTGTCCCTACAACTTGAACAAATAGAAAGTGAGCAACAAAAGAACCCATCAGGCACCAAAAGAAAACAAATAATAAAAATTAGAGCTGAACTAAATGAATTAGAGAACAGAAAAACAATTGAAAGAATTAACAAAGCCAAAAGCTGGTTCTTTGAAAAAATTAACAAAATTGATAAACCATTGGCTAGACTGACTAAAGAAATACAGGAAAGGAAACAAATAACCCGAATAAGAAACGAGAAGGACCACATCACAACAGAACCAAATGAAATTAAAAGAATCATTTCAGATTATTATGAAAACTTGTACTCCAACAAATTTGAAAACCTAGAAGAAATGGATGATTTCCTGGAAAAACACTACCTACCTAAACTAACACATTCAGAAGTAGAACAACTAAATAGACCCATAACAAAAAAAGAGATTGAAACAGTTATAAAAAAACTTCCAACAAAAAAAAGCCCTGGCCCGGACGGCTTTACTGCAGAGTTCTACCAAACTTTCAGAGAAGACATAACACCACCACTACTGAAGGTATTTCAAAGCATAGAAAAGGACGGAATACTACCCAGCTCATTCTATGAAGCCACCATCTCCCTGATACCAAAACCGTAAAGACATTACAAAAAAAGAAAATTATAGACCTATATCCCTCATGAACATTGATGCAAAAATCCTCAACAAAATTCTAGCCAACAGAATCCAACAACACATCAAAAAAATAATTCACCCTGATCAAGTGGGATTTATAACAGGTATGCAAGGCTGGTTTAATATCAGAAAAACCATTAATGTAATCCATCACATAAATAAAACAAAAGATAAAAACCACATGATCTTATCAATTGATGCAGAAAAGGCATTTGACAAAGTCCAACACCCATTTATGATAAAAACTCTTACCAAAATAGGAATTGAAGGAAAATTCCTCAACATAATAAAGGGCATCTTTATGCAAAGCCAATGGCCAATATCACTCTGAATGGAGAGAACCTGAAAGCATTTCCCTTGAGAACGGCAACCAGACAAGGATGCCCTTTATCACCGCTCTTATTCAACATCGTACTTGAAGTCCTAGCCAGGGCAATTAGGCTAGACAAAGAAATAAAGGGTATCCGGATTGGCAAGGAGGAAGTAAAGTTATCACTATTTGCAGATGACATGATCTTATACACAGAAAACCCTAAGGAATCCTCCAGAAAACTACTGAAACTAATAGAAGAGTTTGGCAGAGTCTCAGGTTATAAAATAAACATACAAAAATCACTTGGATTCCTCTACATCAACAAAAAGAACACCGAAGAGGAAATCACCAAATCAATGCCGTTCACAGTAGCCCCCAAGAAGATAAAATACTTAGGAATAAATCTTACCAAGGATGTAAAAGACCTATAGAAAGAAAACTACAAAGCTCTACTACAAGAAATTCAAAAGGACATACTTAAGTGGAAAAACATACCTTGCTCATGGATAGGAAGACTTAACATAGTAAAAATGTCTATTCTACCAAAAGCCATCTATACATATAACGCACTTCCGATCCAAATTCCAATGTCATATTTTAAGGGGATAGAGAAACAAATCACCAATTTCATATGGAAGGGAAAGAAGCCCCGGATAAGTAAAGCATTACTGAAAAAGAAGAAGAAAGTGGGAGGCCTCACTCTACCTGATTTCAGAACCTATTATACAGCCACAGTAGTCAAAACAGCCTGGTACCGGTACAACAACAGGCACATAGACCAATGGAACAGAATTGAGAACCCAGATAATAAATCCATCCACGTATGAGCAGCTGATATTTGACAAAGGCCCAGTGTCAGTTAATTGGGGAAAAGATAGTCTTTTTAACAAATGGTGCTGGCATACCTGGATATCCATTTGCAAAAGAATGAAACAGCACCCATACCTCACACCATGCACAAAAACTAACTCCAAGTGGATCAAAGACCTAAACATAAAGACTAAAACAATAAAGATCATGGAAGAAAAAATTGGGACAACCCTAGGAGCCCTAATACAAGGCATAAACAGAACACAAAACATTACCAAAAATGATGAAGAGGAACCCGATAACTGGGAGCTCCTAAAAATCAAACATCTATGCTCATGTAAAGACTTCACCAAAAGAGTAAAAAGACCACCTACAGACTGGGAAAGAATATTCAGCTATGACATCTCAGACCAGTGCCTGATCTCTAAAATCTACATGATTCTGTCAAAACTCAACCACAAAAAGACAAACAACCCAATCAAGAACTGGACAAAGGATATGAACACATACTTCACTAAAGAAGATATTCAGGCAGCTAACAGATACATGAGAAAATGCTCTCGATCATTAGCCATTAGAGAAATGCAAATTAAAACTACGATGAGATTCCATCTCACACCAACAAGGCTGGCATTAATCCAAAAAACACAAAATAATAAATGTTGGAGAGGCTGAGGAGAGATTGGAACTCTTATACACTGCTGGTGGGAATGTAAAATGGTACAACCACTTAGGAAATCTATCTGGCGTTATCTTAAACAGTTAGAAATAGAACTACCATACAACCCAGAAATCCCACTCCTCGGAATATACCCTAGAGATACAAGAGCCTTCACACAAACAGATATATGCACACCCATGTTTATTGCAGCTCTGTTTACAATACCAAAAAGCTGGAAGCAACCAAGGTGTCTGTCAACGGATGAATGGGTAAATAAATTGTGGTATATTCACACAATGGAATACTACGCATCGATAAAGAACAGTGACGAATCTGTGAAACACTTCATAACATGGAGGAACCTGGAAGGCATTATGCTGAGCGAAATGAGTCAGAGGCAAAAGGACAAATATTGTATAAGACCACTATTGTAAGATCTTGAGAAATAGTAAAACCTGAGAAGAACACATACTTTTGTGGTTACGAAGCGGGGAGGGAGGGAGGGAGAGAGTTTTTTACTGATTAATCAGTAGATAAGAACTGCTTTGGGTGAAGGGAAAGACAACGCTCAATACATGGAAGGTCAGCTCAACTGGACTGGACCAAAAGCAAAGAAGTTTCTGGGATAAAATGAATGCTTCAAAGGTCAGCGGAGCAGGGGCGGGGGTCTGGGGAAAATGGTTTGAGGGGACTTCTATGTCAATTGGCAAAATAATTCTATTATGAAAACATTCTGCATCCCACTTTGAAATGTGGCATCTGGGGTCTTAAAGGCTAACAAGCGGCCATCTAAGATGCATCAATTGGTCTCAACCCACCTGGAGCAAAGGAAAATGAAGAACACCAAGGTCACACGACAACTAGGAGCCCAAGATACGGAAAGGGCCACATGAACCAGAGACCTACATCATCCTGAGACCAGAAGAACTAGTTGGTGCCCGGCCACAACCGATGACTGCCCTGACAGGGAGCACAGCAGAGGACCCCTGAGGGAGCAGGAGATCAGTGGGATACAGACCCCAAATTCTCATAAAAAGACCATACTTAATGGTCTGACTGAGACTAGAGGAATCCTGGCGGCCATGCTCCCCAGACCTTCTGTCGGCACAGGACAGGAACCATCCCCGAAGACAACTCATCAGACATGAAAGGGACTGGTCAGCGGGTGGGAGAGAGATGCTGATGAAGAGTGATCTAATTATATCAGGTGGACACTTGAGAGTGTGTTGGCAGCTCTTGTCTGGAGGGGGGATGGGAGGATAGAGAGAGAGGGAAGCTGGCAAAATTGTCACGAAAGGAGAGACTGAAAGGGCTGACTCAATAGGGGAAGAGCAGGTGGGAGTAGGGAGTAAGATGTGTGTAAACTTATATGTGACAGACTGATTGGATTTGTAAACGTTCACTTGAAGCTTAATAAAAATTAATAAAAAAAAAGTACAACTTCTAGTAACTCTAGATGAATAATGACTGTTGTGAGAAGTTTTGCAGATTTGTCATTACTGTTTATTGTTGCCTAGTATTCCATTTTGTATATGTACCACAGATTGTTCATCCAGTCACCTGTTGATGGACATTTAGGTTGCTTCCATCTTTTTGTTTTTGTGAATAATGGGGCAATTAACATGGGAGTGCATGTGTCTATTTGTGCCTAGGTCTTATTCCTTTAGGGTGTATACCTGTAAGTGGGATTGCTGGATCGTATGGTATTTCTATTTATAGTTTTTGAGGAAGCATCATATCGTTTTCCATAGTGGTTGTACTACCATCAGTGCCTAAGAGTTTCAATCTCTCCACAACCTCACCAACATTTGTTATCTTCTGTGTTTTTTTTTTTTTTTTTTTTTATTATTAGTGCCGATAATGTTAGGGTAAGATAGTATCTCATTGTACTTTTGATTTACATTTTTCTAATAGCTAATAATCACAAGCATTTCTTCATGTTTTTTAGCTGCCTGAATATATTCTTTGATGAAATGTCTGTTCATATTCTTTGCCCATTTTTTAATTGGATTGTTTATCTTTTTATTGTTGAGAAGTTGAAGTTTTCCATAAATTTTAAAGATTGGTCCTATGTAGCATATATTATAACCAAAAATTTATCCCCAGTCCATAGGTTCTCTTTTTACTCTTTTGGAGAAGTCTTTTGATCAGCATGTTTAATTGTTAGTAGTTCGCATTCATCTAGTTTATGTATGCTGTGTGTGCATCTTTGATTATGTTTGGTACTATATTTATGCCATATATTATGGCCCCTAGAGTTGTCCATATTTTTTTACCTCCATGGTCTTTATTGTTTTAAGTTTTACACTTAGGTCTTTGATCCATTTTGAATTATTTTTGTGTAAGGTGTTAGATATGAGTCCTGTTTCATTTATCAACAGAAAGGTATCCAGTTTTGCCAACACCACTTGTTGAAAAGACTGTCTCTTTCCCATTTAATGGCATTTGGCCCTTTGTTAAAGATCAACTGACCATAGACAGATGGGTTTCCATCTGAGTTCTCAATTCTGTTCCATTGGTCTACGTGGCTGTCACTGTACCAGTACCAGTACCAGGCTGTTTTAACCATTGTGGTTGTATAGTATGTTCTGAGATCAGGTATTGTGAGGCCTCCTAAATGGTTCTTCTTCAAAAATGCTTTAGCTATCTGGGGCCTCTTTCCAGATAACATTGGTGATTAGTTTTCCATCTCAGTAAAGAACGCTATTGGAGTTTGGATTGGTATTGTATTTACAGATCGCTTTGGTTAGTATTGACATTCCCACAAGGTTAAGTCTTCCTCTCTATGATATCATATGTTTTTTCACTTCTGTAAGTCTTTTGGTTTCTTGCAGTAATTTAAAAAAAGCTTATCGTGCTTTAAGTGCAAGTTTACTAATCAAGTCAGTCTCTCATACAAAAATTTATATACACCTTGCTATATACTCCCAGTTGCTCCTCCCTTAATGAGACAGCACACTCCTTTCCATTCTCTATTTTTGTGTCCATTCGGCCATCTTCTGACAGCCTTATATCCCATCCAGACAGGAGCTGCCCACACAGTCTTATGTGCCTACTTGATCCAAGAAGCTCATTCCTCACCACTATCATTTTCTATCCCATAGTCCAGTCCAATCCCTGTCTGTAGAGTTGGCTTTGGGAATGGTTCCTGTGTTGGGCTAACAGAAGATCTGGGGACCATGACCTCCGGGGTCCTTCTAGTCTCAACCAGACCATTAAGTCTCGTCTTTTTACAAGAATTTGAGGTCTGCATCCCACAGCCCTCCTACTCCCTCAGGGGTTTTCTGTTGTGTTCCCTGTCCGGGCAGTCATTGGTTGTAGCCGGGCACCATCTAGTTCTTCTGGTTTCAGCATGATGTAGTCTCTGGTTTATGTGGCCCTCTCTGTCTCTTGGGCTCATAATTACCTTGTATCTTTGGCTTTCTTCATTCTCCTTTGTTCCAGGTGGGTTGAGACCAATTGATGCATCTTTAGATGGTCATGCCCTGGCAATTAAGACCCCAGATGCCACTCTCCAGAGTGGGACCTATAATGTTTTTGTAATAGATTTGATTACGCCAATTTACCCAGATATCCCCTGAAACCATGGTCCCCAGACCTCCACCCCTGCTACATTGGCCTTCGAAGCATCCAGTTTATTCAGGAAACTGCTTTTGATTTAGTCCAGTTGTGCTGACCTCTCCTGCATGGTGCGTTGTTTTTCCTTTCACCTAAAATAGTTCTTGTCTACTTTCTAATTAGTGAATACACCTCTCCCTCCATCCCTCCCCATTCTTCTAACCATCAAAGAGTATTTTCTTCTCTGTTTAAATTATTTCTCAAGTTCTTGTAATAGTGGCCTCATACAATATTTGTCCTTTTGCAACTGACTAATTTCACTCAGCATAATGCCTTCCAGGTTCCTCCATGTTATGAAATGTTTCATGGATGCATCATTGTTCTTTACTAATGCATAGCATTCCATTCTGTGACTATACCACAATTTATTTATCCATTCATCCATTGATGGGCACCTTTGTTGCTTCCATCGTTTTGCTATTGTAAACAGTGCTCCAATGAACATGGGTGTGCACATATCTGTGTAAAGGCTCTTACTACTCTAGGATATATTCCAAGGAGAGGGATTGCTGGATCATATGGTAGTTCTATTTCTAGCTTTTTAAGGAAGTACCAAATCGATTCCCAAAGTGGTTGTATCATTTGACATTCCCACCAGCAGTGTAGAAGTGTTCCAGTCTCTCCACAACTTCTCCAACATTTATTATTTTGTGTTTTTTTGGATTAATGCCAGCCTTGTTGGAGTGAGATGGAATCTCATTGTAGTTTTGATTTGCATTTCTCTAATGGCTAATCATGGTGAGCATTTCCTCATGTATCTGTTAGCTACCTGAATGTCTTCTTTAGTGAAGTACCTGTTCATATACTTTGCCCATTTTTTAATTGGGTTATTTGTCTTTTTGCAGTTGAGTTTTTGCAGTATCATATAGATTTTAGAGATCAGACGCTGATCAGAAACGTCATAGCTAAAAACTTTTACCCAGTCTGCAGGTAGTCTTTTTGCTCTTTCGGTGAAATCTTTGGGTGAGCATAGGAGTTTGATTTTTAGGAGCTCCCAGTTATCTAGCTTCTCTTCTTGTGTTTGTGCATTGTTAGTAATGATTTGTATTCTGTTTATGCCATGTATTAGGGCTCTTAAAGTTGTCCCTATTTTTTCTTCCATAATCTTTATCTTTTTAGATTTTATACTTCGGTCTTTGCTCCATTTCAAGCTCGTTTTTATGCATGAAGTGAGGTATGGGTCTTGCTTCATTTTTTTGCAGATGGATATCCAGTTATGTGAGTACCATTTGTTAAAAAGACTGTCTTTTCCCCATTTAACTGTTTTGAGGTCTTGTCAAATATCAACTGCTTATTTGTGGATGGATTTACACCTAGATTCGCAATTCTGTTCCATTGGTCTATGTATTTGTTGTTGTACGAGTACCAGGCTGTTTTGACTACTGTGGCAGTATAATAGATTCTAAAATCAGGTAAAGTCAGGCCTCCCACTTTGTTCTTTTTTCAGCGATGCCTTATTTATCTGGGGCCTCTTTCCCTTCCCTATGAAGTTGCTGATTTGTTTCTCCATCTCATTAAAGTATGTCATTGAGATTTGGATCAGAATTGCATTAAACGTATAGATTGCTTTTGGTAGAATAGACATTTTTATAATGTTAAGTTTTCCTATCCATGAGCAAGGCATGTTTTCCCACTTATGTAAGTCTCTTTCGGTTTCTTGTAGAAGTGTATAGTAGTTTTCTTTGTATGAGATTTTACATCTCTGGTAAGTTTTATTCCTAAGTATTTTACCTTCTTGGGGACTACTGTAAATTGTATTAATCTGGTGATTTCCCCTTAGATGTTCTTTTTGTTGTGTACAGGAATCCAACTGATTTTTGTATGTTTTTCTTGTATTCCGATACTCTGCTGAAGTCTTCTGTTACTTTCAGTAGTTTTCTGGAGGATTCCTTAGATTTTTCTGTGTATAAGATCATGTCATCTGCAAATAGAGATAATTTTACTTCTTCCTTGTCAATCTGGATGTGCTTTATTTCTTTATCTAACCTGATTTCTCTGGGTAGGACCACTAACACAATGTTGAGTAAGAGTGGTGATAAAGAGCATCCTTGTTCCCGATCTCAATGGGATGTTTTCAGGTTCTCTCCATTTAGGGTGATGTTGGCTGTTGGCTTTGTATAAATGCCCTTTATAATATTGACAAGTTTTCCTTCTATATGTTTTTTGCTGAGAGTTTTTATCATGAATGGGTGCCAAACATTGTCAAATGCCTTTTCTGCATCAATTGATAAAATCACATGATTCTTGTCTTTTATTTATATGATGGATTACGTTTACTGTTTTGCTAATGTTGAACCCTCCCTGCATACCTGGTATGAATCCCACTTGGTCATGGTGAATTACTTTTTTGATATGTTGTTGAATTCTATTGGCTAGAATTTTGTTGAGGATTTTTGCATCTACGTTCATGAAGGATATAGGTCTATAGTTTTCTTTTCTCGTGGTGTCTTTACCTGGTTTTGGTATCAGGGATATGGTGGCTTCATAGAATGAGTTTGATAGTATTCCGTCCTTTTCAATGCTCTGAGATACCTTTAGTAATAGTAGTTTAACTCTCTGAAAGTTTGATAGAACGCTGCAGTGAAGCGGTCCGGACTAGGGCTCTTTTTGTTGTTGTTGTTGGGAGTTTTTAAAATAGTTTTTCAATCTCTTCTTTTGTTATGGGTTTATTTAGTTGTTCTACCTCGGTTTGGGTTAGTTTAGGTAGGTAGTGTGTTTGTAGAAATTTATCCATTTCTTCTTCTAGGATTTCAAATTTGTTAGAGTACAATTTTTTGTAGTAACCTGATGTGATTCTTTTAATTTCAGTTTGGTCTGTTGTAATATCGTGCATCTTATTTCTTATTCGGGGTATTTGTTTCCTCCTCTCTTTTTCTTTGGTCAGTTTGGCCAATGCTTATCAATTATGTTAATTTTTTCAAAGAACCATCTTTTGGTCTTGTTAACTCTTTCAGTTGGTTTTCTGTACTCTATTTCATTTAATTCTGCTCTAATTTTTATAATTTGTTTTCTTCTGGTGCCTGAGGGTTTCTTTTGTTGCTCTCTTTCTATTTGTTCAAGTTGTAGGGTAAATCTTTGATTTTGGCCCTTTCTTTTTTTTTGTATATGTGCATTTATTGATATAAATTGACCTTTGAGCACTGCTTTCACTGTGTCCCAAAGGTCCTGATAGGAAGTGTTTTCATTCTCATTGGATTCTATGAATTTTTTTATTCCATCCTTGATGTCTTCTATAGCCCAGTCATTTTTGAGCAGGGTATTGTTTAGTTTCCAAGTGTTTGTTTTCTTCTCTCTGCCTTTTCTGTTATTGATTTCTACTTTTATGGCCTTATGGTCAGAGAAGATGCTTTAAATATTTCAATGTTTTGGATTCTGCTAAGGCTTGCTTTATGACCTAATATGTGGTGTAGTCTAGAGAATGTTCCATGTGCACTAGAAAAGAAAGTATACCTGATTGGTGTTGGATGGAGAGTTCTATATAAGTCTATGAGGTCAAGTTGGTTGATTGTGGCATTTAGATCTTCCATGTCTTTAATGAGCTTCTTTCTGATGTCCTGTCCTTCACTGAAAGTTGTATGTTGAAGTCTCCTACTATTTTTATTAAGCTGTCTACCTCACTTTTCAATTCTGTTAGAGTTTGTTTTATGTACCTTGCAGCCCTGTAATTGGGTGCATAAATATTTAATATGGTTATATCTTCTTGGTGTATTGTCCCTTTAATCAATATATAGTGTCCTTCCTTATCCTTTATGATGGATTTAACTTTAAAGTCTATTTTGTCAGAAATTAATATTGCCACTCTTGCTCTTTTTTGATTGTTGTTTGCTTGATATATTTTTTTTCCATCCTTTGAGTTTTAGTTTGTTTGTGTCTCTAAGTCTAAGGTGTGTCTCTTGTGGCAGCATATAGAAAGATCTTGTTTTTTAATCCATTCTGCCACTCTCTACCTCTTTATTGGTGCATTTAGTCCATTTACATTCAGGGTAATTATGGATAGGTATGCATTTAGTGCTATCATTTTGGTGCCTTTTTTTGTGTGTTGTTAACAGTTTCTTTTTTCCCACTTAATTTTTTGTGCTGAGTAGATTATATATTGTCCTTTCCTCATATTTGTTGTTGTTTATTTTGTTTCTGCTGAGTCTCTATTTTTTTCTTGTATTTTATTTTGATGAGTAGGATAGTTTGTCTCCTTTGTGGTTACCTTATTATTTCCCCCATTTTTCTAAATTTAAACCCAACTTTTATTTTATTGTATTGCCCTATCTTCCTCTCCATATGGAAGGTCGATGATTACATTCCTTAGTCCTTTCTCTTATATAACATCATCTCCGTTACCCTGTTTTGAACTTTTTTTTATAATCTTGCTTTTTTTTTTTTTTTCGAATTTCCCTGTCTGAGTTGACTTCTGGTTGCTCTGCCCAGTGTTCTAGTCTGGGGTTCCTACCTGATATTATTGATTTTGTAACCAAAGAACTCCCTTTAGTATTTCTTGTAGTTTTGCTTTGGTTTTTACGAATTCTCTAAAGTTGTGTTTATCTGGGAATGTCTAAATTTCACCATCATATTTAAGAGACAGCTTTACTGGATATATGATTCTTGGTAGGCAATTTTTTTCCTTCAATTTTTTAAATATGTCATCCCATTGCCTTCTTGCCTGCATGGTGTCTGCCGAGTAGTCCGAGCTTATTCTTATTGGTTCTCCTTTGTAGGTGACTTTTCATTTATCCCTCGCTGCTCTTATAATTCTCTCTTTACCTTTGGTTTTGGCAAGTTTGATTATAATATGTCTTGGTAACTTTCTTTTCAGATCTACCTGATGTGGAGTTCAATAAGCACCTTGGATAGATATCTTCTCATCTTTCACAATATCAGGGAAGTTTTTTGCCAACAAATCTTCAACGATTTTCTCTGTATTTTCTGTTATCCCTCCCTGTTCTGGCACGCCAATCACTCATAGGTTATTTCTCTTTTGATAGAGTCCCACATGATTCTTAAGGTTTCTTTGTTTTTTTTTTAATTCTTTTATCTGATTTTTCTTCAATATATTAGTGCCAAGTGATTTATCTTCGAGTTCAGAAATTCTGGCTTCTACTTGCTGAACTCTGCTCCTCTTTCTATCGAGTTGTCTACTACTGTAATTTTATTGTCAATATTCTGAATTTCTGATTGCTGTCTGTCTATGGATTTTTCCAGCTTATTAAACTTTTCATTACGTTACTGAATAATCTTTCTAATTTGTTCAGTTGCTTTATCTGTGTGTTCCTTGGCTTGTTCTGCATATTGCCTCATTTCCTTCCTGACGTCTTGAAGGGTTCTGTATATTAAGCTTTTGTATTCTGGCTCTGGTAATTCCAGGAAGGCACTTTCATCTAGAAGATCCCTGGATTCTTTGTTTTGAGAGCCTGTTGAGGTGATCATGGTCTGTTTCTTTACATGACTTGATATTGACTGTTGTCTCTGAGCCATCTATAAGTTATTGTATTAGTTTATGCTTGCTTACTGTGTCGTAGCTTCTTGCTTTGTTTTGTTTTGGTATACCCAAATGGGTTGCTTTAGTGAGCTAGAGTGATTATTTTCACCTTTGGAGCTCTGACTTCCTGTCCCCAGATGGCTAGAGCTGTTAACAGGTATATCAGTTTAGGAGTCCATTCAGTTTTCTTGTATGAATTCAGCTCAGGTTTCCAGGTAGCTGATCATCAAGTGTGTGGTACAGGCTCTGTCCTACAGTCTTAGAGGGGCAGGGGTGATTGGCATATATACCAGTATCTGATTGCAGCAGGGGGTCATGCTCTGAACAAAGTCGGGGGCTGAATACTGACCCCCAAGGGTCTCTGAGGAAAGCACATCCCTGTTCCCTAGAGTGTGCAGGTGGGTGGGTTCTGCAGATGGACTATGTGCACCCAAAGTTTTTGGTTGTAAGGACTGGGAGGTACCAGTTATCCTTGGACCACTGTCGCGGGTGGCTGGGTGACCTGAGTGGAGCTACCAGTCCTTAGGTCCCTGATGTTGGTAGGTGAAGAAAAAATAGGCAAAGCAATGTCAAACATCAAACACCCTCCTCTCCACCGCACAGGTAAAATGGTTGGAGTCTGCCAACAAGGGCCTAATCTTCTGAAATAGGCCCACACAGGTCCATGCAGAAGGGAAAGGTGTTCAAAGTCTATGGACCATTTATTCCTGGGTATGAGCCACTTCGGTCCTGAGCTCCGCTGGTTAGTGGACCTAGCAAATTATCTTTTCCTCCAATTGCAATTTTGTTCCTTCTCCAAGTCTGAGAGGATGGCTCTAGGTACTCAACAGTGCCTATCTCAGGCCCTTGGAATTCAGCCACTGAAGCCAGCTTGGGGGTGGGGGGGTGCGGTACTTATATGCAAGTACTTAACTTTTGCCAAGAGCCCGTTCTTCTCAGGTTCTGGAGGTGTGAGTTGGCTGTGTGGCTGGCTGTTTCTACCTGAGGAAACTGCAGCCCAGTGCTAGTATCAGCCCTCCACCGCCACCACTCCGGGAATGTTGCCTCAGGGCTCCCTGTGATTCAGGTCCTGTAACTCCTCTCTGCTTTCTAATGGTCTCTTAGTCTCCCCGTCCCTCAGTTCATTTTCTAAGCTTGCCTTTGATGCTCAGGGCTCCCAGCTTGTCACAAATACACTTGTTTCACTTGTTTTTTCAGGTCTTTGTTGTAAAGAGGGCTCGCAAGAAACATCTGTGAATTCAGCCATCTTGGCTCTGCCTCTGAAAGACCCATTGCCTTCTTACTTGCAAGTTTTCTGCCAAGTAATCAGTGCAAGCCAGAGCTTTTTTGTTGCTGTTGGGAGTTTTTTTTTTTTTTTTAATTACCTCTTCAATCTCCTTTCTTGTTTTGTTCTTTTCGGATTTTCTATCTCACTTTGTGTTAGTTTAGGTAGGCAGCGTGTTTCTAGAAATTTGTCTATTTCCTCTAGTTTCTCAAACTTGTTGGATTACAATTTTTCCTAGTAGTCTCTTATGATCTTTTTTATTTCAGTTGAGTTTGTTGTAATGTCCTCCCTCTCATTTCTTATTTGGGGTATTTTCTTCTTCTCCTGTTTTTCTTTTGTCAGTTTGGCCAGCGGTTTGTTGATTTTGTTGATCCTTTCAAAGGACCAAATTTTGGTTGTTGATTCTTTCTATTGTTGTTCTGATCTCTATCTCATTTATTTTTGCTCTAATCTTTATTACTTTGTTTCTTCTGATGCCTGTGGGCTTCTTTTGATGTTTTATTTCTATTCAAGCTGTAGGGCTAATGTTTTGATTTTGCACGTTCTCCTTTATTGGTATTTGCATTTATTGCTATAAATTGTTCTCTGAGCACTGCCTTTTTTGTGTCCCAAAGGTTTTGGTATGGTGTTTTCCTTCTCATTTGATTCTAGGAATTTTTTTAAATTTCCTCTTTGATTTCTTCTATTACTCAAATAGTTTTAAGCAAGGTGATATTGATTTTCCATGTATTTGATTTTTTCCTGCACTTCCTGTTATTGATTTCTATTTTTATGAAGTTGTGATCATAGAGAATGTTTTGTACAAGCTCAGTGTTTTGGGTTTTATTGGGACTTGCTTTGTGGTCTAAAATGTAGTCTATCCTGGAGAATGTTCCATGTGCTCTGAAAAAGAATGCTTTGCTGCCGTTTGGAATGTTCTGTATATGCCTATGAGGTCAAGTTGGTTGATTGTAACTTCAGATCTTCTTGTCTTTGTTGAGTTTCTTTCTAGATGTTCTGTTTTTCACCTATTATTATTTTGGACTGTCTAGTTCTCTATTCAGTGCTATTAGAGTTTTTTAAAACACATTTTGGAGCCCTCTTGTTGGGTGTGTAGATACTTATTAAGATTACGTCTTCTTGGTGGATTGCCCATTTAATCATTATATAATGTCCTTCCTTGTCTTTTAGGCTGGGTTTTGCCTTACAGTCTATTTTAACTGAGATTATTATTGCCAGTCTTGCTCTTTTTGTTTACTGTTTGCTTGATATATTTTTTCCACCCTTTTATTTTATTTTTAAGACATTTATATCTTTTTATCTAAGGTATGTCTCTTTTACACAGACTATTTATGTGTCTTTTGTTGTTGTTATTTAAATCTATTCTACCACTCTCTGTCTTTTACTGGTGCATTTAAGTCATTTACATTCAGTGCGATTATCAATAGGTCTGAGTTTATTGCTGTTATATTGCCTTTTTTTTTTTTTGTGGTGCTGACATTTTCTTTGTTACTCTTACTGTTCTGAGTTCCTTTTGTTTGTGGATTTTCATTTCTTTCATTGTTATAGTTTTGTGTTTAGTGAGCCTTTATTTTTTATTTTCATGAGTAGGTTTGTTAGATTTCTTTGTGGTTGCCTTTAAATTTTCCCTTATCTTCCTAAGTTTGAACCAGTCTTTTATTAATTGATACCACCTTGACTTCCACTTCATTTGAAAGTTCTAGACCTACACCATTTATTCCCACTTTTGTTCTGTCATTTACAGGTTGATGTTTCTGTTTCCCTGTTTTAAGTCTTTAACTTTGTTTTGGAGCCCCAGTGGTGCAGTGGTTAAGAGTTTGGCTTCTAACCAAAGTGTCAGCAGTTCAAGTCCACCAGCCACTCCTTTTGTTATTGAGAATTTCTTTACCTAGGTCAGTATCTGTCTGATGCTGTCCTGTGTCCTAGACTCAGGTTGTTTTCTGATGTTGTTGTTTCTCTATCTGAAGAACTCCTTTTAATATTTCTTGTAAGTTTGGTTTGGTTTTTATGAATTCTCTTAACTTCTGTTCATCTGGAAATGTCCTAGTTTCACCATTGTATTTGAGAGAGAGTTTTGCAGAACATATTATTCTTGGTTGACAATTTTTTTTTTCAAGGTTTTATATATGTCATTCCATTACCTTTTTGCCTGCACAGTTTCTGTCGTGTAATCTGAGCTTAGTCTTACTGGTTCCTCTTTGTAAGTGAATTTTGTTTTTTCTGAACTGCTCTCAGGATTCTTTCTTTGTCTTTGGTTTGGCAAGTGTGATTATGATATGTCTGGGTGAACTTCTTTTGGGGTTTATCCTTTATGTGGTTGTTGAGATTCTTGGATTGTCAGTTTTTCATCTTTTATGATATTTGGGGAGTTTTCTGCCAGCAAATCTTCAAAAGTCTTTGTGTTTTCTATTTTCTCCCCCTTTCTGGAACTCTGATTACACAGGAACTTTTGCTCTTGATTGTGTTTCACATAATTCTTAAGTTTTCTTCATTCTTTTCTCTGATTTTTGCTCAAACAAAATGGTGTCCATGGATTTGTCTTCAATTTTGCTGATTCTATCTTCAACTGTTTCAAATTTGCTCCTAAAACCTTCTATTGAGCAGTCCATTTCTGAAATTTTGTTGTTTTACTTTTGGATTTCTAGTTAGTATTTTTGTGTGACTTCTAATTGTTCATTTGTTTTGACATTTTGTTCTTGCATTATTTTCCTGAGTTCTTCTATTGCTTTGTTTGTGTTCCTTAACATTGGCTATATTTTTGTTGGTTTTGTCTGTATTTTCCCTGATTCTGTCTCTTTTTTCCTTGGTGCTGTCTGTGTTTTCCTTGATCTCTTTCCTAATCTCTTGAAAAGCCCTAAATGTTAGTGTTTTGAATTCCATATTAGGTAGTTCCACTGCCTTTTATTCTACCAGAAGATTATGTGCTTTTTTATTTTGGTCACTTGCTGGGCCTATCTTGTCCTTCTTTTTAATGTTTTGATATTGCCTGGTGTCTCCAAGATATTAAGGTATTATTTTATTGATCGATTGATTGTATATTCATTTGTTTTGTCCTGCTTTTTTTGTTTTATTTTAATAAGTCAGGGCAAGCAGGCTGCTTGTTTGTCTATGGACATGTTAGCCCTCACCACCTTATTTGAGTGGGCAGGATAGCAGCAGATAGTCTGTTTCACTGTACACTGGTTTAGCAAGATGGATAAGGTTGGATTGGGCAGGCACTGTCTGTTTCCTGTTGTTGTTCCAGTTTTGTGGAAGCATTCACAGTCTCCCCAGATGGGCTAGAGTGTCAAAGGAGAGTGGCATGGGCTCACTTCCTACCATTCGGTAGCTGGTTGAGTGATGGGAAGGGGGCTGGGCAGGCCTGGCATGGTGGCTGGCCTGAATGCCTTGATCCTTCTATCCGTGGTGGTTCATTAGAGGCTGGTGGGAAGGTGGGGGATGTGGTGTATAGGCCTAGGTGGGAGGGAGAAAGAAAAGAGAGAGATAGAGAAAAAAAGGTGGTGCAATGGGAGCTGGGGTTGGGGTGGATTCAGAGGCTGGAAGGAAGAGGAGGAGGTGTATATGAGGCTAGCTGGGAGAGAGAAAGAAAGGAAGGAAAGGAAAATAAAGAAGAAAAGTAGTTGAAAAACAAACAGACACAATAGAAGCTGGCAAGTGTGTGTGAAGCATACTCAGGGCTGTGGCAGGCTGGTGCACCAGTGGCACTCTATTTGCAGTGGCACTGTGGGGCCTGTGGGAATGGGTAGAAGTGGCAAATGGGGCTAGTTGGGAGGCAGAAAGAAAAGTAAGGACAGAATAAAAAGAAAAAAAAATGGCATCATGGTGGGACAACCAGTGAGGGTGAGACAGACTCAGTTTCCAGTGGGAGGGAAGTGGAGGTGACTTATGGGGCTAGGTATGAGAGTGAAAGGAAAAAAAAAGGTATAAAAGAATGGCAGCAGGCCGGTGGCTCTCTAGCTGTGACAGTGCTGTAGTGTCTGGTGGGAAGGTGGGGGACATAGAAGAAGGGGATAGGTGGGAAGGAGAAAGAAAAAGAAGGAAGAGAAAAAATGCAGCATGGTTGGGGCCAGAGATTGAGTGAAGGGCTGACCCAGTGGTGGGTGGGGCAGGGAGGTGGCTTATGGGGCTAGGTGGGAGGGTGAAAGAAAAAGAAGAGGGAAAAATGTCATCATGATGGGGGCTGGAAAATGAGGTGATGGATCCAGGGTCTGGTGGGGAGAGGAGATGGTGTGCAGGGCTAGGTGGGAGGGAGGAAGGAAAGAACGAAAAAAACAGCAGCATGGCAGAAACCAGCAGGAAGGGGGCAGGCAGTGATGGTGTATGTGGCTAGATGGGATTGCAAAAGAAAGGAAGAAAGAAAAAAAGCCACACTGTGTGAGGGGATGGGGCAGCCCCAGGGTGGGGATGGGGCTTGAATTGTGGACCCTGGCGGTGGGGGCTGCCAGGATGGGGTGCTTCTTGCTTCTACTCCCCAGAAGGGTAAGGGATGGGGAAGGATGCTTCTCTGGTTACTGGGTGTTTTATCTCCTGTTGGGAACTCTGTGAATTTATCTTCCCATACTCCCTGCCTGTGTTTCAAAATGGCCAGGCTGTGCCATGTTAGTTGGCAGGACACTTCCACGCTGTACATCTCCTCATTCTCTGTTTTCCATCAGAACTCATCTGTCATTTGGTGCTTGATTGAGTTCTTTATCCCTTCATCTGATGCTTTGTTTTCCAGGATTGGTGTTTGTATCTATGTTACCTAGTTTTTTTTTTTGGTCTTTGCTGCAGGGGGAAGGCATGGTGCATCTCTCTAGGATGTCATGTTATCTCTGCCTTGAGTGATTTTTAATTTGATTTTATCTACACTATAGTGTTGTGTGTGTTATATATGTACATATACATATATGTTCATAGAGATGGCACAAGACTGATCAATGTTTCATTCTATTATATGTAAGTTGTATAACAGAGCCATGAGTTGGACTGACTCAATGGTAAATAACACCAAAAGCAATACACAGTACATATGTATAATCTGCAAATATATGTAGTAAAGAAAATGCTAAACCAAACCAAACTTGTTGCCATTGAGTCGATTCTGACTCACAGCAACGCGATAGGACAGAGTAGAACTGCCCTATAGAGCTTCTAAGGAGCGCCTGATGGATTTGAACTGCCGAACTTTTGGTTAGCAGCCGTGGCTCTTAACCACTACACCAAGTGCTACATACCCTAAAATGATGTTAGAATGTAAAAGTTTGTAGACGCACAGTTCCACTTTGTTACCACACACAATATTTTCCTTTTGCGTCTCCTTCTCCAGGTCATTATGAAATCCTTTACATATTTTTATGTAGGTGTCATTTTTTTTAAATGAAATCTTAATCTGTCTTGAGAACAAGATGTAAGTTTGATTGACTTTCTAAGGCCACCATTTTGCAGTGCTTTGCACAGAGCAGGCAGACATCCAATAAATATGAAACAAATAAATTATGAAACTGTAAATTAATATGAAAGTTTTTATTGGAAAGCTACTATTCTTTTATGTGAACACCCAGGATGTACTACATTAAAATTGTCAGCAAGTTTCAATTTTCAGGCTGTTCTGTTTAGAAATGAAAACAAAAATGTAAAGTAGAAAATGTGACCAATTCATGGCGGCATAATATAAATAAATAAAAATAGTGGTTATTTTTCCTGTGCAGAACTGATCTGACATTCTTAAACAGAGCCATGGGGAACTTTTAATTTTAAAATCCTGGAGAAAAATTTCTGTTATACAGCGAAGAGGAAGAAAAAGTATAAAAGACTGTGCTGCCACAAATTCATCTTGAGTTGATGATAGAACATGTTTCTCACATGTGACTTAAATTACGAACCATATAGTATTCTGACAATGCAACCCCAAGACACTTTAAAGAATTAAGCAATATGTTCAGGAAATGAAAACAAACGTGTGTAGCTGCCTATATAACAAAGATATATCAGAATATTCCTATGATTAGAGAAGATGTTACATGAATATCTAATATGTATACCAGAATACATAAATGGAAAGTATTGCATATGTGTATTTATTTTATTAGTCTTCAGAAATGTTCAAATATCTTTCTCCTTCTCCTCCCCCAAGACACACAGTCTGAATTACACAAATAGTATAAGAGCCAAATAAATGAAACCAGCCTTCTTTAGATCTAAACTGTCATTTATCATTTGTGATCCTGGGTCAATGAATATCTGGCTTCAATAATACAAGAGATAATATATTTCACCAAAAGACAATGAGTTCTTGAACGAAAAATAACCTTCCTCAAGAATACAGAGACTATGAAAGGACTGAATGGAACAGATCGGTAAGTACATTGACAAAAAGAGCTCCATGATGAGATCTATGATCATTACACGAAGTGAAAACAAATATGTACAAAACGACTATTTTTTTAAATGACAGAGAATAATACCATTTTTGATAAACTCATGATAGAGAAGTGCTTAACTGTAATTTTTCCTTGATGAATCTTCTTATGTCTTCATCCATAGTTTAGAAGTTAATGCTTTAGAAACCATGCTGAGCAAGTATCTGTTAAGGTTACTACCTTAATTTTTTTTTTTTTAATTGAGACATTACTTTTACAGAATGCAGTCTTATTAGTTTGTTATGGCACATTGAACAAACACTTCACTAACCTATATAATGGTTTTAGTTGATGCCAGTTACGGAGGTTAAAGCTTAAATAGGGGCAGTTTAACTAAACGAGCACTTTTAATCTTATAGTGGGATACCAGTGTTTTGCCATGAAAGAGTTTAAGCCTAAATATGCTGATCAGAGTCCCTGAATGGTGCAAATGGTTAATGTGTTAGGCTGCTAACCCAGAGGCACTTCAGAAGAAAGGCCTGGCATTCTGCTTCTGAAAATCAGCTGTTAAAAACCCTGTGGGAGAGGATTGCCATGAATCAGAATGGACTTGACAGCAACTGGTTTAATATGCTGACTGGGCTCTTTAAGGTTGCAAAGGTCAAAACAAACAAGTGTAACTGATGAGTGGGGTGGAACAGTTAGTATAAGGATGCAAAAAGTTTAAAGAAGAATAACAGAAATATTTTTTCTCAGCTGGAACTGGGCATTGTCATTCTTATCCAGGCTAATGAAGCAATAAAATCTGTCAACCTTAGAGTTCAGCCTTTCCTGACCTGTGTTTCCCTCCTTGGCTGTTTTTGCTCCTCTGTGGAGCTGCCAGCTCCTTCTCTCAATGGTACTCATTTCTAAAGGTCTATCAGTTACAGAGAAAGCCGAAATCCAAACAAACTGCCTCCTGGCTGCTCTGTCATGACTCCTGACCAGTTTTCATTCAGAGCTTTTTTTTATCCAGGTCTTTACTCTGTGTTTCCTACTGACTTTCCCATAGAGAGAAGACCTAATGGGGATGGACTGAGTTTAGCAGCTCCCTCCCCAGTGGAACAGTGATCTCACTATAGATTACTGACCAGAGAGCTGCCTTTGGCTTCTGCACGGGTTTCTAGTCTAATAAATCAAGGCAAAGACTCCTACACTTTCCCGGTTGGGGAAGTACTCATCAATATTTCCACGGTGCCCTATTTCAAAATAAATAGCAGCTCCATTTATTAAGTAGCTAGGTCCAAAAGGCTTACATACATTTTTATGTCCTAACAAATTGGTAGCCATCTGCAAAAAACAATACACTTAAGTTGAAAGAAAATAACATTTTATTTTATAGCTAAATAACTACAGTTACTTGGTAATGGGATATAACTACTTTTTGGGCACAGCACAGTTTCTTAATCCTTGAGAACAGATTGGACTCTGCTATCCTTGTTTTCTGATCCATACTGATTTTTGTTGTACATGTCTTTTTATCACAGCATCTAACAGAAGCTCTGCTTTGCAAAGATGTGATGCTACTGAAAGGAATAGGGTACATTCTAATGGTGAAGCCATGAATTACTTTGAGGTAGTAGTTTGGCAGTGTTTGAAAACTGTCAAGTCTCTCTGTGTTTCCCTCAAAATTCTAAACTGCCTTGTGATGCCTCAATAAGTTTGCTGTGACCTTGGAGTGCTTCAGTGCAGTTTTGGAACCAGACTATTAAGACAAAGGTGCCGGGCTTGTGTGGTGCAAAACCCAGTAACTTATATATGAGGAATGCATATAGTAGATTTTTTTTTTTTTCTGAGAAGGGCTTCATGGAGCATGGCAGAATATTAGAGATTGTTGTGGACTAAATTGTGTCCCCCAAAGATATGTTGAAGTCCTAACCATTAGTACCTGTGAATGTGACCTTGTTTGCAAACAGGGTCTTTGAAGAAGTTATCAGTTAACATGAGCTCATATCAGAGCAGAGTGGGTCCTATTCCAGTTTGACTGGTGTCCTTAAGAAAAAAGAGAACTGATAGAGAGAAACACAGATGGAGAAGTCATGTAAAAATACATCTATAAGCCAGGGAATGCCCCAAAATACCTGTGGCTACCAGAAGCTGGAAGAGACAGAGAAAGGATCTTCCCACAGTTGTTACAGGGAGTATGACTCTTCTGATGCCCTGAGTTTGGATTTCTACCCTTCATAATTGTGTAGCAGCACACCTGTGCTCTTTAGAGCCACCCAATTTTAATATTTTGTTAACGCAGCTCTAGGAAACTAATACACGGAGAGTTGAATAGAATTAATTATGACATACAGGTAATAACTATAATAAAATTTTGACTATGAAAAAAATTAATCTGATGTCAGTGAGGAAGATCCCTTGGAAAAGATCAATCTGAATGGATGGGTAGAAGTTCTTTTGCTGAAATGAGGGAAGCAGATATTTAAAGAGCTCATAGGAGCCAATGTAGAGATATGACTAGATGGAGTAATCATTGAGTGTGGCTTTGAATGAGAGTGTACTGTCAGGATGTGAATACTGGATTAATGTTGGAAAGATCTTAATGGCAAACTATTCCTATAATCTAAGCACACAGTGATGGAGGATTAGAATAAACTATTGGCGATAGGGATAAGGGAAGAAAACAGACCCGGGAAAGATTTTTCTTTTGTCTTCTTGGGTCATTGTGTTCTATCAACCAATAGCTTTACTTTCACCTACACACCTATATCGTCACCCTCTCTAATCACTTCTTTGCCATCAGCATAGGAACAAGATATAGTTCTTATCATCATTTTAAAAACAAAAGAAAAACAAAACCCTTTTACCCCTGAGCCTTCTTTTCTCTTTCCCTTCTTACATGGATTAGTTTCTTGAAAACTTATAATACCCGTCTCAATTTCCTTATCCTGCCTTTATTTTCAATCTACTGAAATTTGGAATCTTTCCTATCGCTTCTTATATACTGTTTATTCTTATTCAGTGTTTCAGGTTTCCATGTTTTTTATGCCTCTTTGCCTTTCCCCAATGTATTCCTTCCATCCTGCACTGGCTGCATTATTTGTGAAGCCAAATGCAAAATGAAAACATAGAAACCCCTGTTCAAAAATTATTAAAAATTTTATGACAATGACAGCAAAACATTAAACAAAGTACAGGGCCCTTCTAAGCTTGGGCCCTGTGTGATTGCACAGGCCCTAAACCCACGTAGCCAACCCTGCCTCGCTTTCTGCTCCCAGCTTAAACTCATCCTGAGTACCCTCTCTTCTAGAGACGCTGCCTGACCACTCATCGCCACAGTCTGAGCAAGTGTCTTCTGTCTGTGCTCCCAACTTCTATCCTCTATGCATACTTTTATCCTCACTCTTCCCACTTCATTATAAATGCTGATTTACTTGTCTGCCTCCCTCAGTGAACTGTAGTCTTCTTGAGGGCATGGATTGGCATGGTGGACTTACTGGCCCATGGAGAGAGAAGGCTGAGTGCCTTTGGGGAGAGGCCTAGGACCAGGAGAGGAGTGCCTGGCAGCACAGTTGGGAAGAGGCTGTCCTGATGGAAGACCTGTATCTTGAGTGTTCCTAAGCCTGAATGATAACTGTTAATTCCATAATAAACCCCATAATCATGTATATGGCCTGTGAGTTCTGTATGGCTATTGCAATGAATTATTGAACTCAGCAGAGAAGTAGGGACTGTTGTGTGAGGGATGGTTGGTGTCAGAATTAGTAAAGACGGCAAAGAGGGGAGTCTTGTCTGGCATCCACCTCATGGGAGTCAGACTTGTGCTGCTGATCTTGGCCCTTGCAGGGTTGGAGGAGGTAGGACACTGCCTCCATGCCATTTTTACACCTGGTTAAATTTGTTTTGAGGTTTGCATGCAAAATTCTAAAGGAGGAACAGGAGTGTAACCATACCTCTAGGTTAATCCCTCCAAAAACAAAAACAAAATCATAGTTTTTAAATGTGTCTTGTTAGATACCTGCTGCTTGTTCCACTATCCGGAAGGGATTATGGGTACTGGGCAAGAAGAGGTAGTGGGATGGAGAAAGACTCATAGTGTCTTCTTCTACAATACTTGTCCACCAATTGCCCATCTGCTGCTCTGCAGAGCTTTCCAAATAGCACATCTTGTGGCAGGGAGGCATGGCTCCTGGCACACCAGACTCCACAGGTGCCGAACAAACTTCTGCACTTAATTCCAAATCCAGATGGTGGCATTCTTTAGCCAACAGAGCCATATGACTAGCGTGAGGACAGTCTGTACCACGCTTCGTGCATCAGGGTGATTTCCTTCATATTTGATCTTAATTTCACTCCACACAATGCAGGTCTCATAAAACCTATATTTAAAAATATCTTGCCATTTTATCATCCTTGGTATCAAACTTGCTGCAAGTGAGCTTCTATATTTTTTTAATAAAGGAGCATACTGCTGGCAGTGATACCACAGCAAGGGTCCAGAAAACCCTGCCAGCCTCCATGAATTTCTCAGAGGTGTAGTTTTATGCAACAAATCTGTCTGCAGAACCTGAGGGAGAAAAAACAACCACCGGCAAGTGATCAAAAAGTGCTAATATGAGAATAAATATGAAATCGTGTGCATTGTTTAATATGATAAATGTATTTCTTGATGCTCCTGGGTTGGGGGTGAAAACAGGGAAGCTGGCAGAATGACCAAGTCCAGGCCATTCAGGGCCAATTTCTGCAGAGGTTTGGCTTTCCGGGCTGGCTGCTAAAGAGGTTGTGGGACAGAGTTCTATTGTCATATGAGGTCCATTGTCTGTTTATATATTTAGTCTCTCAATGATAATTAAATCTTAAAAAGATTTCAAACGTGTGTGTCATGACTCCCAAACAGTTCCTTCTGCATCTGTTTAAAAATTACCCATTCCTCAAAAAAAAAAAAGCATTAAATCACTAAAAGAGTACACATAAACTGATATAACCAGGTCAGCTTCAGTCAAAACTGAAAAACTAGCTATCTAAGGAAAATAAAACCTAGTTTTATAAAAACGTTGCCACACGAAGATAACATTTACAAGATAAAATATTCCCATTACACGCCGTAAAGTTTAATGCCTTGAGTGCTATGTTGTCTGACAATAATATTATGACCCTTTCTTTGTTTCTATTTCAATTTGCTTGTCCCATCCTTTATTTCTTTATGCTGACCAAATTTTTCCCATAGTTTTTAATAACCTTTTGGTCATTTTAATAAGTGAAAATTTATACATCCATACTTGTGCCACCATCTTACAAAGAGCTTCTTACATTTGTTTTTGACATATTACTATCAGTTAATGTACAGACAATTTATGGCAGTGGTGAGAATAAGCCTGCAAAGGATACGTTTTGAGGTTTGTAAAGTAAACTCAGCTAATGTTGGTCTTGACTAATAAATCAACATCTAAATGCTCTGCTATCAAATACTAATTAATTCTTTCTTTCCTCCCTCCTATTAATTTAGTGTCATTCCAAGTCCTTAGGGGAGAGAGCTTGCAGCTTTCAGGAGGGACACTCTGATGCCTTGCCAAGGATTTTTATTAATTGTAGTAAATGCAGTGATTTTGGACAACCAAATTTAGAAAAGAGAGATGAGTTTGGAAGACAGTTCTCCCCTTTGGCAAGTATGGTACTTCAGGATCTCAATAAATCATTTCTGGAACCTAATGGAACTGGTAATAATTTTTTCACATCTTTATTAGTATTCAGATAGTCTGGTAATCTAATTATTAGAACTCTTATATTTCAACATTCGTATTAACACCAACTTCAAAATACAAAATAAAATAAACACAGCAAATCAGTGCAGTAACTCTTATCATAATTAGTAATTTCATCCTGATCACAAAGATTATATTTATACGTAATCTATAGTCACACAAGGTTAACATATCCATTTAAACATTTAAAATTCTGGAATCCAGCTGAATATCCTGTCTACAATTCTAAAAATATATTTAGATGTTTGAATTTGTTCTGAGTTTATTGATTTGAAGGACCATTTGTAAATCATATGACAAAATTTAACAATATAATATAGTGAGGAATTAAGTAGAAAATCAGGATACTATATAGCTTAGATGGTTAATGACTATTATGTGAACTTAAATACCTTGTCTATTCATCATTCTTTCCGGTGCAAAAAAAGTGTGAAAACAGATACTTTGCTCCTATTTTCTTCCATGCATGTGATAAAAGGAGAGAATAAGTTAAATTTAACTAAGAGAGGGAAGATCCAATGAGTGCTAAATTTTGCTTCTGATACCTGTGATGAGTCTACAACCACCAGCTGCCATTGAGTCAATTCCAACTCATGACAACCCAATGTGTGCCAGAGTAGAACTGTGCTCCAACCTTTTGGTTAGTAGCTGAGGGTGTTAACCGTTTGCACTACCCAGGGATCCATACAGTTGTGGTGATTTCCCCAACTCCACTAGAAAGCCTATAAAGATTTAAAAGACCAGGAGCTGGAGTGGGTCAGGGCATGTAGAAGGAAAATGGCTTCCATGGGGAGTTGTTGCTTTCTCCAATGACTTTGGTCTGAAACAGGACAATTCTAGGGTCTTCTCTTTTTCCAAAGTAACGCTTTGGCTGAATAGATTTTTCACCCCTCATTGAGCTTTGACAGGGTTTTTAGAGTACACTAAAGTTCCTAGACATCACCATATGCCTGGAAAAAGAACCCCTTAATTAAGTTTCTGTCAAGATTTAGAGTGAACTCAGGACCTCAGGGCCTTGTTGTTATTGTGGGGCATGGGTGAGAGGAGTCCTGCAGTCATGCCGTGACCTCAGGTCCAGGTGCTTCAGTGGTATATGTCCAGCTTGCATAAGGCTGATTCAGCTGTTGAGCTCCAGCTCGGGACCAGTAACCCCCTTAGGAGTGGTAAACCTGCATAAACTATGTGCTGAAAGTACTACAGGTGTTTGTGGAAACTATGAGAATTCAACATCACCAAGGTGGCATTTAGTACACCATAAGAGGTAGAGCAGCTTCCAAATGTGTCAGAATTATGAAAAGGGGAAAAGAACACCTGCTCAGCAAATTGGGCTCAATGTGTGTAAAGTTCAAAGAATGATAAACCGTTGTTAAGGCTGTTGGTCAAGGGTCACTGCACCTCTAAAATGACAAGCTGCTGAAGGTCACTGTAGGCCTTCACTTTGCTAGAAACTGTTAATTTAAAAACTCGATGCTCAAATAAATCAATTCAGCCAGAAACCTTGGAAAAGGCAAGTAGAAAACATAAAGCACAGATCAATCTTGCCTTTAGGTTTTATTTGAAGAGAGTTGAACATGAAAATATGTGAAAATGTTTGACCTTTCAGCTTCCATTATATTAGCGAAGTAGAACATAACAGCTCCCCAGGTATTACTTGTTGTTGTTGTTAGCTGCTGTGGAGTTGGCCCCCGACTTGTGGTGACCCCATGTACAATGGAACAATAGAACTATGTATATTGGGTATATATATCTCTTCCTCTAAATAGCCATATAACTTGTAGTGACTTAACATTTTGATATTTCTCTGGAATTTCTACAACTACACATATCAAAACAATTCTTGTTCCATAAGAGAGTCCTTGTCAAATCTAAGTTCATTTAGAATGTGTTAATATTTTTAACATCTGTGAGTTCTATTGAAAACAGAGAGTCATGAAAGAAATTTTAGCTCAGAAGATCTCTATCTCATGTCTTGAAAATGTACTTGAGAAGGGACCTATAAGACAAATGGGTAAAATTTCTAGCACATTTTTGGATCTTTTTCACAGTCCTTACCACTAAACATCTTGTGATAGAGATATCTGCGTGCTTGTCTTTTCCACTACAAGAGTGCAAGGGGCTTATAGTTAGTATCCTTGCTTCATTATCTTTCTTTCTTCCTTACATTTCCAAGGGATGCTCCTTTATCAATAGGTTTAAAGAGGAACAGAAAGTCTCTAGTCATATAAGCATAGAGAAGTTAGGTTAAAAAAAAATCAAATAACTTTTTTAAAACATTAATAAAAAGGTGGAAAAATTCTGAGGAGGGGGGCCACAATCGTGGAATAGTCAGATGCTTCATGCCGTACCTCTTACAACAAAGACCTACACAAACAAGTGAATTGGATATATATGACAATCTAGGAACCCTAAGCATCAAAGACAAAGCTGAAGAAGAGGACTGAGTGACAGGTAGAAGGAGAGACAATTCAAAACAGCAGAAATGGGGGGTTACAGATTGCTGGATCACTGGCATCCTGCTAGCTGAATTTACACACAGCACATACTCACTGAGGCAAGCAGCAACACCCCAAGCCAAAACCCACTCCATCCGGTGAAGCTAAGCAGCAGGGAGTCTGCTTGCACCTCCAGAACAAAACAGGAGCGACACCAGACAAGCACAAGCTCCCAACCCATCGCGTGCCTGCACAATAGCCCTTCCCCCACCAGAGCTCTAAGGCTGAGGAGCACCCCTTCTCCTCATCCACCCTTCTCCCTGCTCTGACACCAGTTCAGCAGCATTCAATACCACCACATCCCCTAAGCCAGGAACTCACGGCCCAGTCTGGAGGCACCCGTGGACTTGCAGCACCCTTCACCCCCACCAACCACCCACATCAGTGCCTTGCTTGTCAACCCAGAATGCCCTCTTTAGGACAAAATGGGTAGGGCTTCCAGGTGAAGCTCATCAGCATCCAAATGGAGGCTACAAATTTGTGGCATTTGACACCACCTCACTCCTTAAAGAAGGGGCCTCGCTCACCCACATGGTGGGACTTGAGGGCTTGTGGTACCACCTACTCCATCTAGCTGCCAACAATGGACCTGAAAACAGGTAGTGCCCCCATCCCTCCATCCAATGGCACTTGACACCCAAGGACTGGCTGCATTACCCCTCTGCTATGCACTCTAGTGGACAGAGGCACACCCTCCATCTGGGAACCCATGGGCAGCCAACAGCCCCCTGCCTTACCTCCCACACCACCCCCCACTGCAACCAGAGACCTGTACCTACTGCAAAAACTCCCATGCAGCTCTTCCTGCTCAGGACTGTAGGTGAGTCTTTGCACCACACACTTGGAGACTGATGACCCAGACACTTGCACCCCAACAAACTGGTAGGTGGTGGAGCACACAAACAGCACCCAACCTAATGACCAGGGAGAACATGCCCCTGTACCAGCAGGACAGATTTATCACCTCACCAGAAATACAACATACATCTTCAGCAGCTCCACAAGAAAAGTGAACAGATTCCCAGGCTCACACACCTAGTACCTGCTCTGACCACCTGGAGACAAGAGGTGAGAGCTTTGATGAGGCCAGATTAACGACCAAAATAGCACACATTCTGAGCCTAGCTGGACATATCACAACAAAACAAAGCAAAAATTCAGCCTATGGTAAACAAATATACAATAAATAAATAAAATAATAATGTCTTGATGCCTCAGGGACAACAGTTAATATTGAATCACATAACAAAGCAGGACAAGATGACTCCAGCAAGCCACCAAACTAAAGAACCAGAAAACCTTCCAGAGGAAGATAAGCAATGGAACTACCTGATAAAGAATTTAAAAGACTAATATACAGAGCTTTCCAAGAGATCAAGAAGGAGGTCAGGTAAAAAACAGACCAAATCAAGAAGTACACAGACAAAGCAATAGGAAAAATTCAGGAAAACAACACAAGGAAAAAAAAAAAAAAAGACAGAATAAACAGTCTGCTAGAAACCATACAAAAACAGCAACTAGAAATCTAAAAATATTAACAATAAAATTTCAAAATTAGACAACTCAGTAGAAGGTCATAAGGGCAGAATTGAGACAATGGAAGTCAAAATTAGTGAGATTGAAGATAAATCCCTTAACACCAATTTATTTGAGGAAAAATCAGAAAAAAAGCATAAAGAAAGCCTAAGAATTATGTGGAATACTATTAAGAGGAAAAACCTACTAGAGATCGGAGTACCAGAGCAGGTGGGGGGAATAGCAGAAAACGGAAAGAGAACTGTTGAAGATTTGCTGACAGAAAACTTCATGAAAGATGAGAACATAGCTATCTGACTTAGTTATCTAGTGATGCTATAACAAAAATACCACCAGTATATGGCTTTAACAAAGAGAAGTTTATTTCCTTATAGTAAAGTGGGCTAAAAACCCAAATTCAGGGTGTCGGCTCCAGGGGAAGTCTTTTTCTCTCTGTCAGCCTTCTCATCAATCTTTCCCTAGACTAGGAGCTTCTCTGCACAGGGACCTGGGGTCCAAAGGAAACGCTCTATTCCCAGCACTGCTTTCTTCGTGGTATGAGGTCGCCCTGTCTCTCTGCTCACATCTCTCTTTTATGTGCCAAAAGAAACTGGTTCAAGACACAATCTAATCCCATAGGTTGAGTCCTGCCTCATCAACACAACTGCTGCCCATCCCTCCTAATTAACATCATAGAGGCAGAATTTACAACACATAGGAAAATCACATCAGATGAAAAATGGTGGGCAATCACACAATACTGACAATCATGGCCCAGCCAAATTGACACATACATTTTTTGGGGGGGGGGGGCAAAACACAATTCATGACACTATCCTAGAAGCTCAAGGAACCCCACACAGGATAAACCACAAAAGAAAGTCACCAGGACATATCATAATCAAACTTGCCAAAAACAAAGACAAAGAATCCTAAGAGTGGCTAGGGAAAAACGAAAAGTTGCCTACAAAGGCGAACCAATAAGACTAAGCTCTGATTACTCAGCAGAAACCGTGCAGGCAAGAAGGCAATGGGATGTCATACATAAAGACTTAAAGGAAAATAACTGCCATTCAAGAATTATATAGCCAGCAAAATTGTCTCTCAAATAGATGGTGAAATTATGTCATTTCCAGATAAACAGAAATTAAGGGAATATGTAAAAACTAGAGCAAAATAACAAGAAATATTAAATGGAGCCCTTCAGTTAGAGAACAAACAACATCAGACAAAAATCCAAGACTAGGACACAGGACATAGCCACCAGATACCAACCCAATTAAGGAATTCACAAAAACAAAACAAAACTAAAAGACTGAAAATAAGGAACCAGAGATGTCAGCATGTAAAGGACAACAACATCAAAATAAAAAAAGGGGAATAGTGTAGTTATAGAACATCCATGTGGAGAGGAAGTGAAAGTGATATCAAGAAATAAAAAAACTGGTTTAAACTTAGAAAAATAAGGGTAAATTTCAAGGAAACCACAAAGGAAGCTAAAAAACCTAGCAATCAGAATAAAAAAGAAGAAAAACATGAAGATTCAGCAAACACAAAAACACAAAATCAACAATAATGAAAGAGATGAAAAGAAAATCCAGAAACAAAAGGAACTCAGCACAGAAAATCAAGCAGAACCATCAACAATGTACATACACACACACACACAATAAAACAATAAATACATATCTATCAATAATTACACTGAATGTCAATGGCCTAAATGCATCAGTAAAGAGAAAGAGAGTGGCAGAATGGCTAAAACACATGGTCCATCTATATGCTGTGTACAGGAGACACAGCTCAGACACAAAGATAAACAAACTACAACTCAAAGGGTGGAAAAAATAATATATATATATATATATACCAAGTAAACAATAAACAAAAAAAAGCAGGTGTGGCAATATTAATCTCTGACAAAATAGACTTTAAAGTAAAATCAACCATAAAAAAAATAAGGAAGAACACTATGTAATGATTAAAGAGTCGATACACCAGGAGGGCATAACCATAATAAATATATGCACACCTAATAGCAGAGGTCCAAAGTACATAAACTCTAACAGCATTGAAAAGGGAAACAGATCGTTCCACAACAATTTTAGCAGAATTCGACACACCACTTTTGGTAAGGGATAGAACATCTAGAAAGAAATTCAATAAAGATATAGAAGACAGAAATGCCACAATCAACCAACTAGACCTCATGGGCATATACAGGACACTCTACTTAATAGGAGCAAAGTATATATTCTTTTCCAAAGCACATGGAACATTCTCCAGAATAGGCCATATTTCAGGTCACAAAGCAAAATCTAAAACGTTGAAATAGAAAGCATCTCCTCTGATTATAATGCAATAAAAAACAAACCTGTTGCAGATGAGCGGATTCTGACTCATAATGATAATATAGGGCAGAGTAGAACTTCCCCATAGAGTTTCCAAGGAGTGGTTGGTGGATTCAAACTGCCAAATATTTGGTTAGCAGCCAAGTCCTTAAGCCAAGCCCTTAACCATTGTGTCACCAGGGTCCCTTAATATCATAAAAGTAGAAATTAATAACCAGAAGAGCAGGAAAAAAAATCAAATGCATGGAAATTGAGCAACACCATGCTTGAAAACTATGGGGTAACAGAAGAAATAAAGAATGGAATAAAAAAATTAATATAATCAAATGGGAATGAAAACATATCTTACCTTTGGGACACAGCAAAAGAAATGCGTAGAGGTAAATTTATAGCAATAAACACGCACATTTAATACGAAGAAAGGGCCAAAATCAAAACATTAACCCCACAGCTGGAACAAGTAGACAGCAGGAAAAAAAGCCCTAAGGCACCAGAAGAAATGAAATAATAAAGTTCAGACCAGAAATAAATGAAACAGAGAAGATAAAAGCAATAGAAAAAATCAACAAGACCAAAAGCTGGTTCTTTGAAAACAAACAAAATCGACAAACCATTGGCCAAACTGACAAAAGAAAAACGGACAAGCAAGCAAATAACCCGAAAAAGAAATGAGATGGGTGATATCACAACTGACCTAACTGAAATAAAATGGATCATAACAGAATACTATGAAAAACTGTACTCCAACAAATCTGAAATACTAGAGGAAGTAGACAATTTTTTTAAGAAAAATGCTACCTACCTAAGCTAACACAAACCGAGGTAGAAAACCTAAACAGATCCATAAGAAAAAAAGACGTTGAAGAGGTAATAGTAACAACAACAACAACAACCAAAAAACCCCTCCCTCTCAAAAAAAAAAAAAAAAAAACCAAAGCCCTGGCTCACACAGCTTCACTGGAGAATTCTATGGAACTTTCAGAGAAAAGCTAGCATCAATACTCTGAAACTATTTCAGAGCATAGAAAAGGAAGGCGTACTTCTGAAATCATTCTATGAAGACAGAATAACCCTGATACCAAAGCCAGTGAAAGACACCACAAAAAAAGAAAATTACAGACCAATATCCCTTATGAATATAGACACAAAAATTCTCAACAAAATTCTAGCCAAGAGAATTCAACAGTATATCAAAAAAATATTACATCGTGACCAAGTGGGATTCATACCAGGTGTAGTGATTGTTCTACATTAGAAAATCAAAGTAATCCTTCATGTAAATAAAACAAAAGAATCACACAATCATATCAATGGATGCAGAAAGGCATGTAATGAAGTCCAACAGCCATTCCTGATAAAAACTCTCAGTAAAAGAAGAATAGAAGGAAAATTCTTCAACATGAAAAAGGACATTTATACAAAACCAACAGCCGAGGTCATTCTAAATGGAGAGAGACTGAAAGGATTCCCCTTGAGAATGGGAACCAAACAAAGACGCCCTTTATCATCACTTTTATTCAACATCACGCTAGAAGTTCTAGCTAAAGAAATAAGGCAAGGAAAAGAAATGAAGGGCATTGGAACTGGTAAGGAGGAAGTAAAACTATCCCCATTTGCAAATGATATGATCTTATACACAGAAAACCCCAAAGAATCCACAAGAAAGCTATTGGAACTAATAGAAAGATTCAGCAGAGTATCAGGTTGCAAGACTGACATGCAAAAATAAGTTGGATTACTCTACAGCAACAAAGAGAACTTCAAAAAGAAATCACCAAATCAATACCGTTTACAACAGCCCCCAAGAAGATAAAGTACTAGGAATAAATCTAACCAGGGACATAAAAGGTCTATACAAAGAAAACTACAAAACTCTGGTGCAAGATACCAAATGAGACCTCCTTAAGTGAAAAAACATACTGTACTCATGGATAGGAAGACTCAACACTGTGAAAATGTCAATACTACCCAAAGATTCAATGTAATCCCGATCCAAATTCCAACAGCATTTTTTAACAAGATGGAGAAAAAAATCACCAACTTTATTTGGAAAGGCAAGAGACCGCAGTTAAGTAGAGCAGTACTGAAGAAGAACAGCAAAGTGGGAGGTCTCGCACCATCTGATTTTGGAACCTATTATGTAGCCACTGTCGTCAAAACTGCCTGGTACTTGTACAATAACAGACACATAGAAGAATGGAACAGAATTGATAACTGAGATGTAAATCCATCCACCTATTAGCACTTGATATTTGACAAAGGGCAAAAGTCCATTAAAAAGGGAAAAGGCAGCCTTTTTAACAAATGGTGCCAACAAATCTGGATGTCCACTTGTAAAAAAAAACTAAAGAAGAACCATAGCTCACACCATACACAAAAACTAACTCAAAATGGATCAAAGTCCTAAATGTAAAATCTAAATTAAGATAAAAAAAAAAATAGGGCCAAAGCTAGGGACCCTAATATATGGCATAAATAGTATACAAACCATAACTAACAATGCATTAACATCAGAAGAGAAACTAGATAAATAGGAACTCCTAGAACTTTAACACGCACATCAAAAAACTTCACCAAAAGAGTAAAAAGAGAACCTGCATACCGAGAAAAATTTTTGGCTACAATATATCTGACAAAGTTCTCATCTCTAAAGTCTATAAAATACTGCAATACCTCAATAACAAAAAGACAAATAATTCAATTATAAAATGGGCAAAAGGTATAAACAGACAGTTCACCAAAGAAGACATTCAGGTGGCTAACAGACACATGAGGAAACGCCATTAAGATCAATAACCAGTAGAGAGATGCAAATCAAAACTACAATGAGATACCATCTCACCTCGACAATACTGGTAGTAACCTAAAAAACACAAAATAACAAATATTGGAGAGGTTGCAGGGAGATTGGAACTTTTATGCACTGCTAGAGTGAATGTAAAATGGTACAATCACTAAGGAAAACTATATGGCTCTTCCTTAAAAAGCTAGAAATAAAAATATCATATAATTCAGCAATCCTACTCCTACCATAGATAAAAAAGAACCACCACATGTATAGATATATGTACACTCATGTTCATTGCAGCACCATTCACAATGGCAAAAAGATGGAAACAACCTAAATGCCCATCAAGGATAAACAAATTATGGTGTATATACACAACGGAATACTAAGCAACAATAAAAAGCAATGATGAACCCACAAAATACCTCACAGCATGGATAAATCTGGAGGCATTAGGCTGAGTAAAATAAGTCAGTCACAAAAGGACAAATATTGTTTAAGGCCAATATTTTAAGAACTCAAGAAAAGTTTTACACACAGAAGAAAACATTCTTTGATGGTTACGAGTGTAGGGAGGGTGGGAGGGGGAAATTATAAACAAGACAGTAGACAAGTGTGAACTTTAGTGAAGGCAAAGACAACACACAATATAGGGCAAGTCAGCACAAGTAGACCAAAGCAAAAGTGTAGAAGTTTCCTAGACACATCCAAACACCGTGAGGGACTGAGTTGCTGGAACTGGAGGCCAGAGACCCTAGTCTTGGGAGATATATAGGTCAACTGAAATAACATAGTTGACAAAGAAAATGTTTTACATCTCCCTTTGCTGAGTTGTGTCTAGGGTCTTAAAAGTTTGAAAGTGGACACCTAAGATACACCTACTTGTCCCATCCTGTCCCCAGCAAAGGAGAATGAAGAAAACCAAAGTTACAAGGGAAATAATAGTCCAAAGGGCTAATGGATCACAAGTACCACAGCCTCCACAAGCCTGAGCCCAGAAGAACTAGGTGGTGCCCGACTACCACCACTGAGAGCTCTGACAGGGATTACAATAGAGAACACTGGACAGAACAAGAGAAAAATGTAGAACAGAACACAAATTCACGGGAAAAGACCAGACTTACTAGACAGAGACTGGAGGAATCCCCGAGACAGGGCCCCTGGACACTCTGCTAACTCAGAACCGAAACTGCCCCAAAGGCCACTTCTCAGTTGAAGGATAGACAGGCATACAAAAATACATAAATAACACACATTCAATCAAATACATGAGGCCAAATGGACAACACCTGCCCAAAAGCAAGATGAGAAGGCAGGAAGGAACATAAACTGGACAAAACTGGACACAGGAACCTAGAGTGGAGAGGTGGAGTGTGCTGTGGGGATTGCAACCCATGTCACTAAACAATATGTGCATGTATTTTTGAATGAGAAAAAGACTTGAGCTGACAACTTTCACCCAAAGCACAATAAAATGAAATATATATGTAAACATGCAAACACACATGTATATGTAAACATGCAAACAAAAAAAGTGGAAAAATTCTGTTGCCAATCCTAAACTTATTTGAGTGTTTACTAAAGTCCTTTGCCATCACCACAATAAATAAATAGAATATTTCCTTCCTCCCACAAAGCCCCTTTGTGATGCCGCCCACCCCACCCTGGAACCTAGGTTACCACAGTTCTGCTTTCTATAAATATAGATTAGTTTTGCCAGTTTTAGAATTTTAAATACTAACGGAATTATAGTGTATCCTCTTTTTTGTCTATCTTCCTTCACTCAGGATAATGTATTTGAGATACCTATTGCTGGTGTCAGTAAGACATTATTTTTTATTGCTGGTTACTAGTCTATTATGTGACTAGACCACACATTTGTTGATCCATTGTCTTATTTTGGACATTTGGCTCGATTTCAGTTTTGAGCTATTAAACATAGGCTTTTATGCACATTTGCGTACAAGTGTTTATTGACATATGTTTTCATTTTTCTTTGGAAAATACTGAGAGGTAGGATTGTTATGTCAATCAGTGGCTGCAACAATGTGCTCAAACGTACCTCCTATTGTGACTATAAGGAGCCCTTGTGGAGCAGTGGTTAGAGCAATTGCTTGCTAACTGAAAGGTCAGCAGTTTGAAACCACCAACGGCTCTGAGAGAAAAAGATGTGGCAGTCTGCTTCTACAGAGATTTACAGACTCTGAAACTCTATGAGGTCACTATGAGTTGGATTGACTAGACGGCAGCAAGTATTGTGAAAATGACTCAAGACCAGGCAACGTTTTATTCTCTCTTATATAAGGTCCCTATGAGTTGGAGCCGATTCAGTGGCACTTAATGACAATGAAATTGTTGAGTCACATATTAAAAACATGTTTAAATCTTTGAGAAACCTTCAAATTATTTTCCATTTACACCAGCAATATATGGGATTTAAGTTGTCCGGCATCATCATTTCCTTTTGCAGCTCCCAGGGGCCAATCCTCCCAGCAAGTATACACTCCCCGCCAAAGTCTTCCTGCTTCTGTTCACTCTCAAGTGACTTCAGGTAGTTGCTTTTTATAGCATGTCCAAGATTCACATTGTTTTCTGCAGGGGATTATCTTGTAGGTACTTAGTGTGTTGTACTAGAAGCAAAATTTGTGCATGTGTTAGCTTATATTTTCACTCTCTTATGTTATTTAATGAACAGTGTTTCTTAATTTGAATGGTTACCAGTGTACCAATTTTTTTTTTCTTTATGACTAGCACTAATTGTGTTCTAGTTACCTAATCCAGGTAATCAAGATATCATACTTCTACTTTTTCTTCTAGAAGAATTAGTGTGTTAACTTTTCTATTTAAATCTATGAATCATTTAGTGTTGATTTTTGTATGTGGTGTAAGTTATTGATTTTTTTTCCCCCCAGGGAAAACACTTTAAGATCCATTTGAAGTTATTTATTTCATGTGCTTAAGTAACGACATAGAAATAAATTTTCTAAATAATATTAGATATATAGCTATGAGTTTTTCATTTCAATTATGATCAGAACTAACTCAAATACCTTCAGATTAGTTCTGAGGGCCAAGAATCACTTGTTACCATTTAAATAATCAGCCTCCAATTTAAAGTACCAATTATTTTGGACTGTTAAAATGACATCGACAAGAATGTTTTCATCAAATTACATTTTCTCAGGCAAATAAATTAAGTTTATCAAACCAAGCATGTAATTAGAATTCTTTCCTCTCTGATATATATATATTTTACATATTAAGTATGCTTGAAATATTTTATATCTTATGAAATAAAGTGAAACAGTCATCTTCACTTCCCTCCCTTTGTGAATGAAACTCCCACCATATGAACATTTGGCAAGCAAATCTAGACACTTTCATTCATTGCATCATATAATAAATAAACGATATTAAGTCAACAATACCTGATAGCTTGCATCACCTCTTTCATTATCATTTTAGAGATCTTCATCTGTTTTCCATTCAACAGATGTACAGCAACAGTAGTCACAACAGCCTGGTACTGTTACAACCTCAGACAAGTTTGCCCAATGGAATAGAATTGGGAACCCAGACGTAAATTCACTGACCAACCATCAGCTGACCTTTGATAAAGAATCAAACTCCATTAAGTGGGAAGAATATGGTCATTATAACAACTGGTGCTGGCAAAACTGGATGTCCATCTGTTAAAAAAAAAAAAATGAAATAGAACCCATACCTCATACCGTACACAAAAATTGTGATCAAAATGGATCAAAAACCTAAATCTAAAGTCTATAATGATACAGATCATGGAAGAAAAACTAGAGATAGCACTGAGGGCCCTAACACATGGCAAAAAAAAAAAAAAAAAGCTGTAACAATGCACAAACACCAGAAGATAAACCAGATAACTGTTGTTATTGTTGCTATGTGCCATTGAGTCGGTTTTGAGTCATAGTGACCTTATGTGCAACAGATTGAAACATTGCCCAGTTCTGTGTCATCCTCACTATCATTACTATGTTTTAGCCCATTGTTGCAGCCACTGTGTCAGTCCATCTCCTTGAGGATCTTTTTTTTCACTGACACTTTACCTTACCTAGCATGACTTTCTTCTGCAGGGTCTGATCCCTCCTAATAACATGTGCAAAATACATGAGAAGTCCCGGCATCCTTTCTTCTAAGGAGCATTCTGGCTGTAGTTCTTCCAAGGCAGAGATGTTAATTTTTCTGGCAGTCTATGGAGTATTTAATATTCTCTACCAACACTGTAATTCAAAGGCATCAATTCTTCTTCAGTCTTCCTTATTCACTGTCCATTTTTCACATTCATATGAGGCGACTGAAAATACCATGGCTTGGGTCAGGCACATTTTAGCCCTCAAAGAGACATCTTCATTTTGCAACACTTTAAAGAGGTCTTTTGTAGCAGATTGGCCCAGTGCACTCCGTCATTTAATTTCTTCACTGGTGCTTTCATGGAGGTTGATTGTGGATCCAAGTAAAATAAAATCCTTGACAATTTCAATGTTTTCTCCGATTATCATAATGTTGCTGTGAGGATTTTTGTTTTCTTTATGTTGAGGTGTAATCCATACTGAAGGCTGTAGCCTTTGATCTTCATCAGTAAGTGCTCCAAGTTCTCTTCCCATTCATCAAGCAAGGCTGCGTCATCTGCATAACACAGGTTGTTAATGAGTCTCCCACCAGTCCTGATGCTACATTCTTTTTCATATATTTGAGCTTCTCAGATTGTTTGCTCTGCATACAGATTGGATAAATATGATGAAATGATATAACCCTGATCTGCACCTTTCCTGATTTTAAGCCATGCAGTATCCCCTTGTTCAGTTCAAACAACTGCCTTTTGGTCTATATAAAGGCTCATGTGCACAATTAAGTATCCTGGAATTCCCATTCTTTGAAATATTATTGATAATTTAAATCATAGAGTTAAATCCCTTTGCATAGCCACAATAAAACACAGGTAAAAGTCTTTCTAGTATTCTTCACTTTCTGCCAAGATTCATATGACACCAGTGATGATATCCTGTGTTCCATGTCCTCTTCTGAATCTGACTTGAATTTTTGGCAACTTCCTGTTGATGTACTGCTACAATGATTTTTGAATGATCTTTAGCAAAATTTTACTTGCCTATGATATTAAAGATACTGTTCAATAACTTCTGCATTCTCTTAAGACTACCTTTGTCTGGAATGAGCAAAAATATGGACCTTTTTCAATTGGTTGGCCAGGTAGCTGTCTTTCAAATTTATTGGCACAGATGTGTGTGTACCTCCAGTGCTGCACTGGCTGGTGGAAACATCTCAACTGGTATTCAGTGAATTCTTGGAGCCCTATTTTTCACCAAGGCTTTCAGTGCAGCTTGAACTTCTTCCTTCAATAGTTTCAGTTCTTGAACATATGGTACCTCCCAAAATGTTTGAATATTGACCAATTATTTCATACAGTGACACTGTGTATTCCTTCCATCTTCTTTTGATGCTTCTTGTGGAAACTACTAAAAATTAAATAATTTTTTATACTTTCTGTAACTGGGAGATCCTAAATATTAAACACTTATGCTCATCAAAAGAGTAAAAAGAGAACCTACAGACTGGGAAATTTTTTTTTGGCTATGATATATCCAACAAGGGTCTAATCTGAAAAATCTGTAAAATACTTTAACACCTCAACAATGAAAGATAAATAATCCCATTAAAAAATGAGTAAAGGATATGAACAGACACTTCACCAAAGAAGACATTCTGGTGGCTAACAAACACATGAGGAAATGCTCAATATCATTAGCCACCAGAGAAACATAAATCAAAACTACAGTGAGATACCATCTCATTCCAACATTACTGGGACTAATCAAAAAACAGAAAATAACAAATGTTGGAGAGGTTGCAGGGAGATTGGAACTCTTCTACACTGCTGGTGGGAATATAAAATGGTACAGCCACTACGGAAATCAATACGGTACCCATTAAAATCTAGAAATACAAATAACTTATGATCCGTCAATCACACTCCTGGGAATCTATCCCACAGAAATAAGAGTCATCATATAAATAAGCATATGCATACCCGTATTCATTGCAGCCTTATTCACAATAGCAAAAACTTGGAAACAACCTAAGTGGCCATCAACAGATGAAAGGATAAACAAATTACGGTACATACATACAATGGAATACTATGTTACAATAAAGGGCAATGATGAAACTGCAAAATACCTAACAACATGGATGGTTTTTTAGGGCATTACACTGAGTGAAATAAGTCAAGCTCAAAAGAACAAATATTAACTATATACTGGAGGTAAAGCCAACATGGAACTAGAGAGAGAAGCACCATGCTGTCCCTCCATAGCAAAGACCAGAAAAACTAAATAGAGACAAATGTCAATCCTAGAACCCTAAGCATCAAATGAAGAGATAAAGAACTCAACCAACCACCCAATGGAGTAAAAAACTGACACAGAACAGAAACCGAGGAGAGTTGTGAGTGGAGGTCCCCTATCAGCTAACAAGGCATGGATCCTCCGTCTTGGACTCCTGTCAGAGATTGGGGGACAGGTATTACTGGAAAGCAGATTCACAGAGTTTCCAGTAGGAGACAGAGCACCTGGTAACCAGCAAGACATGCTTTTTCCCACTCTCACTCTGCCTCGTTCTGCTCAGCCTTCTCTGCTTCCTGGCTGGCTGGTCCATGGCTTCCTGGAGGGCTGATTCCCAGCTTTCCAGCAGGCCAATTCACTGCTTCCCAGCAGGTCCATCAGGGGCTTCCCAGCAGGCTGATTCACTGCATCCCAGTGGGCCACAAAAGCAGCTCAGAGGCACCACTTCTTTGCCACGAGGACTCACCCTGCCCGCACCAGCCAGCTTCTTCACTTCCGTTTCTTTGTTGCTGGTGTTTCTTTTTTCAGCCTCTTTTCATTTCTTCCCTATCTCTCACTCCCTCCCCCTCCTTTTCCTCAAACACCTGACTCTGTGTGCCATCTTTGTTTCTTCTTGACAGGCTGTGCAGTGCTACTCAGCTGGAGAACAGCTTCCCTGGTACGAGCCATGACCTTAGTTTGATCCCTGGGGGCTTTTTCTTTGTTTTTCTCTTTCTTGTTTTGTTTGTTTGTTATCTCTTTCCTTTTTCCCTTCTATCTTCCTTCATTCCTTGCTTTCACATATCTTTCCACTTACCTTTATTTCCTATATCTTGAATATCTGGGGCTGTGTATCATCCCCACCCCTCAAGCCAGGCTGTACTGAACAGCTTGGAAGCTGCTGTCCTGGTCTGCACAGCCACACCAGTGGGATCTTGGGGGGGCATTTTTTAAAAATTTATATTTATTCATTTTCCTTATTTTTCCCTTCACTTCTTGGTTTCTCATCTCTCTACTCCAACTGAAGGTGCCCTCAGAATTTTTTCCTCATGTTTCTCTCTCATCTCTCTCTTTTCCATACCCAGCCTAGCTGCACACATCAAACCTTCCCCTCCCCCCCTCCTACATATCTGTACCATGTGCTGAGCATTGTGCTCCTGAGCAGCACAGGTATGACCTACCATAACTTGCCCTGCACTGACTTCCAGCTCACCTTGTCATCCCAAGTACATGCCTCAAACAATCCATCCTAGCCTCTCCCTTCAGCTAGACCTGCCTTGCTGCACCATAGCTGAGCAACTGGCCTTGACCATTGGACAAGGAGGTGAAAAATACCGTGTCCACAGGTGAGCAAACAACAAAGAACGCATAGTCTGCCTGCTCAAACATAACTAAATGAAACAAAAAAGAAGGACCAAAATAAATAAATCTACAATCAATAAATGAAGAAACTAACTACTGAATATTCTGAAGACAGCAGACAATATCAAAACATATTTTTTTAAAAAAGGACAGGATGGTTCCAGTAGGTGCCCCAAATAAAATACCAGGTGACTTTCCATTAGAAGAAAAGGCATTAGAACTACCTGATAGGGAATTCAAATCTCTGATAGTCAGAGCTACCCAAGAGTTGAAGCAAAAAGCAGACAAAAATGAGGGAAAAAAACTCATGGAAAAGGCAGAAAAATTCATGGAAAACACAGAATCAAAAATTTGGAAGAATTTAGAAAAGGACATTGTTATAGAAAGGCTGAGGAACAGATTTGAAAAAATGAAAGACAGGATCAGTGAAAATGAAGGTAAACAATTGGAAACAGCTTTGAGGAAAAATTTTAAAAAAGGAATGAAGAAACCCTTAGAATGATGTGGAATACAATCAAAAGCAAAAATCTGCAAGTAATTGGAATTCCAATGCAATCAAAGTAGAAAATAACAACAGGAAGAGTAAGGAAAAAAAAAATTGTTACATGGAAACTAAATAACACCCTGCTTAAAAAACCACTGGGTAATAGAAGAATTCAAAGGTGGAATAAAAATATTCAGAGAATCAAGTGAGAATAAAAACACATCATACCAAAACCTATGGGAAACAGCAAATGCAGTGCTCAGAGGTCAATTTATAGCAAGAGATGCACACATCAAAAAAATAAGAAAGGGACAAAATCAAAACATTAGCTACATAAACAAATAGAGAACAGCAAAAGAACCCTAGAGTCACCAGAAAAAAGGAAATAATCAAGATCAGAGCAGAAATAAATGAAATATAGAATAGAAAAAACAGTAGATAGAATAAAAAAAAACAAAGTTTTGCTTGTTGAAAGGATCTACAAAATGGACACACCACTGGCAAAATTAACAGAAGAAAAACAGGAGAGGATGCAAATAAGCCAAATAAGAAATGAAATGGTGGACATTACAAAAGACCCAACTGAAATAAAAACAATCATAACAGAGTATGATGAAAAACTATACTGGACAAATTTCCAGGAACACACTACCTACCCAAACTATAGCAAATTGATGCTGAAAATCTGATCAGACCCATTATAAGAGAAGAAATGGAAAAAGTAATTAAAAAAAAAAAAAAACTCCCAACAACAGCAACAACAAAAAAGCCCTGGCCCAAATGGTTTCACTGGAGAATTCTACCATTCAGAGAAGAACTTACACAGGTACTACTCAAACTATTTCAGAACATAGAAAAGGAAGCAATACTTCTGAATTCATTCTATGAGGCCAGCATAACCCTGATACTATAAGCAGGCAAAGACACCACAAAAAAAGAAAATTACAGACCAATATCTCTCATGAATATAGATGCAAAAATTCTCAACAAAATTCTAGCCAACAGAATTCAGCATCATATCAATAATAATAATAATACACCATGACTAAGTTGGATTCATATTAGGTGTGCAAAGATGGTTCAACATTAGAAAATCAATCAATGTAATGTGTCACAGAAAGAAAAGAAACAAAAAGAATCACATAGTCATCTCAATTGGATGCAGAAAAGGCATTCAACAAAGTCCAACATCCATTCATGATAAAAGCTCTCAATAAAATAAGGGAAATTCCTCAACATAAGAGAGGTTATCTATACAAAACCAACAGCCAACACCATTCTCAATGGAGAGAGGCTGAAAACATTTCCCTTGAGAACAGGAAGAAGACAAGATGTCCTTTATCAACACTCCTATTTAACATCGTGCTGAAAGTCCTAGCCAGAGCAATAAGGCAAGAAACAAAAATAAAGGGCATCCAAATTGGTAATGAAGAAGTAAAACCATCCCTATTTGCAGGTGATATGATACTACATGTAGAAAACTCAAAAGACTCCACAAGAAAACTACTGGAATTAATAGAAAGATTCAGCAGTGAAGCATGATACAAGATAAATATACAAATATCTGTTGGATTCCTATACATCAGTAAAGACAGTCATGACAAGAAAATCAGGAAAACAATACCATTTTTAATAGCCTCTAAAAAAATAAAATACTTAGGGATAAATCTAACCAGGGATGTAAAAGACCTATGCAAAGAAAACTACAGAACACTACGGCAAGAAACCAAGAGAGATCTATATAAATGGAAAACGTACCACGCTCATGGATAGGTAGACTCAACATTTTTTTAAAAATGATAATTCACAAATACAATGCAATCCAGATCCAAATACTAACAACATTCTTTAAAGAGATGGAAAAAAAAAGTCATTAACTTTATATAGAAAAGGAAGAGGCCATGGTTAAGTAAAGCATTATTGAAGAAGAAGAATAAAGTAGGACTTGCACTACCCGACCTCAGAACTAATTATACAGCTACGGTAGCCAAAACAGCCTGGTACTGGTACAAAGACAGATACACTGACCAGTGGAACAGAATCAAGAACCCAGGTGTAAATCCATCCACTTATGGACCCCTGATCTTCAACAAGGGCCCAAAGTCCATCAAATGGGGAAAAGACAGTCTTTTTAACAAGTGGTGCTGGCAAAATTGGATGTCCATCTACAAAAAAATGAAACAGGACCCATATCTCACACCATACACAAAAACTAATTCAAAAAGAATCAAAGACCCAAATATAAAAAATAATAATAATAATATGAAAAAATTTATAAAGATCATAAAAGAAAAAATAGGATCAATGCTACAGATCCCGATACAGGGCATGAACAGGATACAAATTATAATGAACAACATATAAACTCCAGAGTTTAAGCTAGATAACTAGGATCTTCTAAAAATTAATCACTTATGCTCATCAAAAGACTTCACCAAAGAGTAAAAAGAGAACATATAGACTGGAAAAAAAATTTGGTTATTACAAATCAGACAAAGGTCTAATATCTAAAATCTACAGAAAATTCAGCACCTCTATAACAAAAAGACAACTAATACAATTAAAAAATGGGCAAAGAAAATGAACAGACACTTCACCAAAGAAGACATTCAAGCAGCTAACAGATATATGCAGAAATGCTGGTGATCACTAGCCGAGAGAGAAACACAAATCAAATCTACAATGAGATACCATCTCACCCTGGCACGAATCAAAAAAACAGAAAATAACAAATGTTATTTTGAGAGACTGTGAGGAGATTGGAACTCTTATGCACTGCTGGTAGGAATGCAAAATGGTGAAACCATTTTGGAAAAAGATATGGTGCTTCCTTAGAAAGCTAGAAATAGAAATACCATATGATCCAGCAATCCCACTCCTAGGAATATATCCTAGAGACTAAAAGCCATCACATGAATAGACATATGCACACCCATGTTCATTGCAACATTGTTCACAATAGCCAAAAGATGGAAGCAACCTAAATGCCCATCAACAGAGGAATGGATAAACAAACTAGGATACACACGATGGAATACTACACAACGATAAAGAACAGTGATGAATCTGAGAAGCATCTCACAACAGGGATGAATCTGGAAGGCATTTTGCTGAGTGAAACAAGTCAATCACAAAAGGACAAATACTGTGTGAAACCACTACTATAAAAACTCATGCAAAGGTTTGCACACAAAAAGAAACAATCTTTGACAGTTACCAGGATGAGGAGGTGTAGGGGTGGAAAAACACTACATAGACATTAGGCAAGTGATAATAACTTCAGTGAAGCATAAGACAGTACACACGGTACTGAAGAAGCCAGCACAATTTGTTCAGGGTAAGGTCATGGACAAATCCAAACTCCCTTAGGGATAAATTCCTGGGCTGAGGGCCATGGGGCCACAATTTCAGGGAACATCTACTTCAATTGGTATAACATAGTTTATAAAGAAAATGTTCTACATTCTACTTCGGTGAGTAGCATCTGTGGTCTTAAAAGCCTGTGAGTGGCCATCTAACATACTCCACTGGTCTCAATCATTCAGGAGCAAGGGAAAATGAAGAAAACTAAAGACACAAGGGAAAGATTAGTCCAAAGGACTAATAGACCACAACTACCATGACCTCCACTAGGCTGCATCCAGTAAAACTAAATGGTACCCAGTTACCCCCACTGACTGCTCTGACAGAGATCACAATACAGGGTCCCGGACAAAGCTGGAGAAAAATGAAGAACAAAATTCTAACTCAAAAAAAAAAAAAAAAGACCAGACTTACTGGCATGACAGAGACTGGAGAAACTCCTAGAGTATGGGCTCTGGAAACTCTTTTAGGTCAGTAATGAAGTCACCCCAGAGATTCATCTTTTAGCCAAAGATTAGACAGATCCATAGCACAAAATGAGACTAAACGGGACACACCAGCCCAGGGTCAAGGAATAGAAGGTAGGAGGGATAAGGAAAGCTGGTAATAGGGAATCCAAGGTTGAGAAGGGAGAGTACTGACAAATCATGGGGTTGTTAAGCAATGTCATATAACAGTATAAGTGTTGTTGCTGTTGTTAGGTGCCGTCGAGTCGGTTCCGACTCGTAGTGACCCTATGCACAATAGAATGAAACACTGCCCGGTCCTGCGCCATCCTTAACAGTCGTTGTTATGCTTGAGCTCATTGTTGCAGCCACTGTGTGAATCCACCTTGTTGAGGGTCTTCCTCTTTTCCGCTGACCCTGTGCCCTGCCAAGCATGATGTCCTTCTCCAGGGACTGATCCCTTCTGACAACATGTCCAAAGTATGTAAGACACAGTCTCACCATCCTTGCCTCTAAGGAGCATTCTGGCCGCACTTCTTCCAAGACAGATTTGTTCATTCTTTTGGCAGTCCATGGTATATTCAATATTCTTCGCCAACACCACAATTCAAAGGCGTCAACTCTTCTTTGATCTTCCTTACTAACTGTCCAGCTTTCACATGCATATGATGTGATTGAAAATACCATGGCTTCGGTCAGGCGCACCTTAGTCTATTTAAACCTTATGAATAGCAGCGAAACAGTATAAGTACTGATTGTTTAATTAGAAGCTAGCTTGTTCCGCAAACCTTCTAAAGTACAATTAAAAAAAAAAGGAACAAATCTTGCATGAGGTCACTATTATAATAATTCAAGAATAGGTTTAAACATACACACACACAAATCTTTCATGGTTACTAGGTAGGAGGAGGGGGAATCACTAACCAGGCAGTAAAAACCCATTGCCAAACCCATTGCCGTCAGACAAGTGTTAGCTTTGATGAAGGGAAAGACAACACACAATATGGGGAAGTCAGCACAACTTGACTAATGCAAAATCATAGAAGCTTCCTAAACACATTCAAACACTTTGAGGGACCAAGTTACTTAGTCTCAGGCTAGGGACCATGGTTTCAAGTGACATCTAGGCCAATTGGCATCACTTAGTCCATGTAGAAAATGTTCTACATCCTACCTTTGCGAATAGCATCTGGGGTCTTAAAAGCTTAAGAATGGCCATCTAAGATACATCTATTGAGAAGAGGGGAATGAGGAAAACCAAGGACACTAGTCCAAAGGATTAATGAAGCACATAAGGCACAGCTTCCGCCAGTCTGAGCCCAGAAAAACTAGGTGGTGCCTGGCTACCACCACCAGTCGCTTTGACCAGGATCACAATACATGGTCCCGGATAGAGCAGGAGAAAAACATAGAACAAAATTCAAAATCACAAAGAAAAAAACTAGACTAACTGCTTTGACAGAGACTGGAGGAACTCCCAAGATTATTGCCCCTGGACACCCTACTAACTCAGAACTAAAGCCACTCCTGGAGTCCACCTTTCATCCAAAGATTAGACATGGCTATAAAACAAACAATAACACAGGTGAGGAATGTGCTTTTTAGTTAAACCAAGTATACAAGACCAAATGGTCAACACCTGCCCAAAGGCAAGATGAGAAAGCAGGAAGAGACAGGAAAACTGTACGAATGGACATGAGCACCCAAGGTGGAGAGGAGGAGGGTGCTGAAACATTGTGGGTATTGCAACCAATGTCATGAAACAATTTGTGTATAAATTTTTGAATGAGAATCTAATTTGTTCTGTAAACTTTCACCTGAAGCACAATAAAATTAACTATGTAGATATGTGTGTGTATATATATATATATAAAAGCAAATTTAACCCAACAGTATATAAAAGATTTATACCCACAACAAAACAGGACTTATTCCAGGTATACAAGAAGGCTGGTTAAACATTTGAAGACCAATTAATGCAATTCATTACATCTCCAGGCTAAAGATGAAAAATCACACATTAGAGGACAGACATCACCTGATTTCAAGACAGCAGAAAGCCACCATAATCAAGACAGTGTGCTATTGGCCAAGGAATAGACAAATAGATCAATGGAACAGAATACAAAGCGCAGAAACAAACACACACAAATATAGTAAACTAATCTTTCACAAAAGAGAAAAAACAATTCAATGGAGAAATGATACACTTTTCCATAAATGGTTCTGGAATAACTGAAAATTCACAAGCAAAAAAGAAAAAAGAGTCTATAAACAGATCTCACACCTTTCACTGAATTAACTTAAAAGTAAATCACAAAGCCATACAACTTTTAGTTGCTAGCATAGAAGAAAAACTACGTGTTTTTGAGTTTGGTGATGAGGTTTTAGATACAAAATCCTGATTCATGAAATTTAAAAAAATAGTAAGTTGGACTTCATTCAAATTAAAATCTTCTCTATGAAAAATGCTGTTAAGAGAGACTAGGAGATAATATTTGAAAAATACGTATCTAATAAAATATTTGTATCCAAAATATACAAAGAATTCTTAAAACTCACCAGTGAGAAAACACAAACATACAAAAAAAAAATTAAAAACTGGACAAAAGGTTTCAAGATATACAGCTGGAGAACAACCGTATGAAAGGATGTTCAACATTATATGTCATTAGAGAATTGCAAATTAAAGCAATGAGAGACCACTACACACCTATCACAATGGCTAAAATCCAGAAAAAAAAAAAAAAACTGACACTATGGAATGCTGGCAAGAATGTGGACCAACAGAAACTCCCATTTACTGCTGATGGTAATGCAAAATGTTGCAGGCACTTTCAAAGACATTCTGGGAGTTTCTTATAAAAAGTAAACGTAGGCTTACACATTTGTTGTTGTTGAGTACCATGGAGCCGATTCTAATTAATAACAACTATATAGGGCAGAGGAAACCCTGGTGGCATAGTGGTTAAGTGCTACGGCTGCTAACCAAGAGGTCCAGCAGTTCGGATCCACAAGGCGCTCGTTGGAAACTCTATGGAGCAGCTCTACTCTGTCCTGTAGGGTCACTCTGAGTTGGAATTGACTCAATGGCAGTGGGTTTGGTTTTGGTTTTATATAGGGCAAAGTAGAACTGCCTCACAGGCTTTCCTAGGCTGTAATCTTTATAGTAACTGATAGCAGATTGCCAGGTCTTCTCTTCCGCAGAGCCACTGGTGGGTGCAAACCACCGACCTTTCCTTAGCAGCTGAGGATAGCTGCTTTATTTATAATTTCCAAAAGCTAGGGAGCAACAAGACATTGTTCAATAGGTGAATTAACAAACAAACTGTAGTACCTTCACAGTAAAACAAAACAAAATAAAAACAGAAAACCAAACCCACTGCCATGGAGTTGATTCTGACCTCATAATGACCCTATGGACGGAGTAGAACTGCCCCCATAACGTTTCCAAGGAAGCAATCTTTACAGAAGCAGACTGCCACGCCTTTCTCCCATGGAGTGGCTGGTGGATTCAAACTCCTCACCTTTCAGTTAGCAGCCGAGCACTTAACCACTGTGCCACTAGGGCTCCTTAGACATCCACACAATGAACTATTATTCGGTGATGAAAAATAAATTAGCTATCAAGGTATGAAAAGACAAAGACGGAGAGCAACCTTAAATCCTTAGTGAAAGAAGCCGGTTTGAAAAGGCTATATCATATATGATTCTGTCTTAGAAGAAGTGCAGACAGAATGCTCCTTACAAGCAAGGATAGTGAGACTTTGTCTCACATATTTTGGACATGTTGTCAGGAGGGACCAGTCCCTGGACAATCACCCTTGGTAAGGTTGAGGGTCAGCGAAAAAGAGGAAGACCCTGAATGAGAAGGATTGACACAGTGGCTGCAACAACGGGCTCAACCACAACACTGATTGTGAGGATGACACAGGACCAGGCAGTGTTTTGTTCCGTTGTTCATAGGGTTGCTATGAGTTGGAGCTGGCTCAATAGCACCTAACAACAACAACATATGACATTTTTGGAAAAGTGAAAATATACAGTAAAAAGGTCATTGGTTGCCATGAGTTCCAGGGTAGGGTACTGTCATGGATTGAATTATGTCCCCCCAAAAATGTGTGTATCAACTTGGCTAGGCCATGATTCCTGGTATTGTGTCGTTGTCCTCCATTTTGCGATTGTAATTTTATGTTAAAGAGGATTAGGGTGGGATTGTAACACCCTTACCAGGTCACATCCCTGATCCAAAGTAAAAGGAGTTTCCCTGGGGTGTGGCCTGCATCATCTTTTATCTCTCAAGAGATAAAAGGAAAAGGAAGCTAGCAGAAAGGGGAGACCTCATAACATCAAGAAAGCAGTGCAAGGAACAGAGCACGTCTTTTGGACCTGAGGTTCCTGCACTGAGATGCTCTCAGACCAAGGGAAGACTGATGCATCACAAGGACCTCCCTCCAGAGCAAACAGAAATAAAGCCTTCCCCTGGAACTGATGCCTTACATTTGGACTTGTAGCCCACTCGACTGTGAGAGAATGAACTTCTCTTTAATAAAGCCATTCATTTGTTTTATTTCTGTTATAGCAGTACTAGATGACTAAGACAGGTACAAAACCAAAACAAAACAAAAACCGATTGCCTTTGAGTTGATTCTGACTCATAGCAACCCTATAGAACAGAGTAGAACTGCCCCCTAGGGTTTCCAAGGAGTGACTGGAGGATTCCAGTTGCCGATCTTTCGGTTAGCAGCCGAATTAACTGTACACAAAGTGTTTTTAAGGAAATGAAGCTACTCTGTATGATAATATAATGGTGGATAGATGATATTATGCATTTGTCAAAACCCACAGGACTGCACACCACAGTCTATGCAAGCTTTATACCTTTAAAAAGTTTTAGGAAACGAAATTCCAATGTAAACTATGGACTTGTTAATAATAATGTACTGATATTCGTTCAGAAAGCATGGTGGCTAGTGGTTAAGAGCTTGGCTGTTAACCAAAATGTCAGCAGTTAAAATCCACCAGGCACTCCTTGGAGACTCTATGAGGTAGTTCTACTGTGTCCTACAGGGTCACTATGACTCAGAATCGACTGGACAGCAACAGAAAATGAAGAACACCAAGGCCACACGACAACTAAGAGCCCAAGAGACAGAAAGGGCCACATGAACCAGAGACCTACATCATCCTGAGACCAGAAGAACTAGTTGGTGCCCGGCCACAATCGATGACTGCCCTGACAGGGAGCACAGCAGAGGACCCCTGAGGGAGCAGGAGATCAGTGGGATACAGACCCCAAATTCTCATAAAAAGACCAAACTTAATGGTCTTACTGAGACTGGAGGAATCCCGTCGGCCATGCTCCCCAGACCTTCAGTTGACACAGGACAGGAACCATCCCCGAAGACAACTCATCAGAAATGAAAGGGACTGGTCAGCGGGTGGGAGAGAGACGCTGATGAAGAGTGAGCTAATTATATCAGGTGGACACTTGAGATTGTGTTGGCAACTCTTGTCTGGAGAGGGGATGGGAGGATAGAGAGAGAGGGAAGCCGGCAAAATTGTCAAGAAAGGAGAGACTGAAAGGGCTGACTCAAGAGAGGGAGAGCAAGTGGGAGTAGGGAGTGAGATGTATGTAAACTTATATGTGACAGACTGATTGGATTTGTAAACGTTCACTTGAAGCTTAATAAAAGTTATTAAAAAAAAAATATCCATTCATCAATTTTAAAAAACGTACAACACCAAAGCAAGATGTTAATAATAGAAGAAAATGCGAGAAGAGAGGGAAGTTTATGTGGGAACTAGAGTCCAATTTTCTGTAAACCCATAACTAATCTAAAAAATAAAGTCTATGATATTTTAAAAAATGGTGAATGTACCACCATTCCCCTCCTCAGTGGAGTATGACTGAGATCCTCACAAAAATTTGATATTATAAGATTTCAATTTCTGCTCTTGTAGTGACTCTAAAACACCCTTGAGGTTTTTATTTCTGTGCATGTTAATGACTCCCGAGCACATGCAGGCATTATGTAAGTACACAGATGTTCTTACAAGGGTGACTATTCCCTAATATTTGGTTGTAACGGTCTATATAAATGCTTTGGAGTAGTTTATCTTTTTTATTTTCATTGACCACTGATGTTTTTGTTTGTTTGCTTTATTTATGAATTACCTAAAGATTTGTGTTAAATCTGTAACTACGATGGTGGATTTTGCATTTTCTCCTTGTGTATCTGTATTTGCATAAATTGAAGCTACACTGTTTAGTGCATGCAAGTTGTTGTAATAACCCTCTTTAATTTTACTGTTATTTTATTTCTGCTAAAGAGCATTTTGCATGGTAATAAAATAGGTATACCAACCTTGCTATGCTTGGTGTTTGCCTGGTATTTAAGACATCATTTTTTATTCCTTTTCTCTCAACCTTTACTTTGTTCTGAAGTTTTTAGGTTTGTCTCTTGTAAACAACATAGGGCTGAATCTTTTTATTTATTTGTCCATCCTGACAGTCTTTGCGTCTATCAATAATAAATATATTTGGTTTCATTGCTATTCTATTATTTGTGCTTCATATTTGACCCATTCTCTTATACTCTTTTCTCGCTTTTGCTTCCTTTTGCCCTGATTTTTTTTTTTCTTCTTTACTTCTATGGAAGTTATGCATACTACACTGAAACCTGTGAGAACTGGAACTTGACGGGACTGCATTGTTTTCCTAGGTCTAGAAAGTTCTCTGACCTGGACAGTGTCCTTACTAGTGCTCTGTATAAAGAATCCTACGTCCTTTTAGTTTTCCTTCTCTGACAGGTTTACACCTCACATAGTTTCCAGCTTTCCCTGGTTTTACTGTATTATGATTCTTTTTGTGGCTCCTCTTGACACTTTTATGTGTACTTAAACAGTCAAAAATAAATACAATTATCCATCTTCCAAATGATATAAAGTCCTTAGAATCTTTAACTTTAATTACCACAATTGTCACTCATGTTATAATATTGCCTTTTATTTTAGTATTATTTTGTTTCTTAACCTCAAAATTTAGATTTTATTGAAATTATTATTACTACTAATATTTAGATAATATTTACATTTATTTACAAGTTCCATTGTCCACCATTGCCTACATGTAAGGCTATTCATCTGGGTTTATATTCCTGTTGACAAGTATATTACACATATTTATTTGAAAATGACTTTTTTATTCTTTTATTTTAAGGCAGAGTTTTACTGAAAACAAAAATTTGTCTTAATAGCTCCCATTGTTGCTAATAAGAAGACACCTTCAGGCTTGCTTTTTTTTTTTTTAAGGCATTATTCGTTTTGTTCTTCCCCCTTTTAATACTTCAATATTTTCCCTTAAGTGATTAATCTTTTAATATAATATGGTTTTATATATATACATATTCTTTCCCTGAATATTTTCTCTTCATCATTTATTCTCATCTCTCATTACTAAACTGCGATTCAAATGCTGGACCTTTTATTTCTATTGACTGTTTCTCTTGACTTGTCTTTCACTTTTTCTACCTTCTATCTCTTTCTGCCATCTTGAAAAAACTTTCCAGATACACACTTCATTTATTTAATTGTTTATTCATCTGGGTCTATTCTGTTTGTACCTAGTTTTGTTTTTCATGTCTAGATTTCAATTTGGCCATTTCAAAAAATTGCTTCATCATTTTTTTACCTTTGATCTTTACTCTTGTCTTTAAATGCCTCTTTTATTTGTTCAGACATACCTGACATATTTATTTTATAATTCCTGACTAAAAATTGCAGTATCCGAAGTCATTGAAGTCTTTCTCTTCAGTCTGTGTCTTTATCCCCTTACAACCTAGAAAACCCTATAGGGCAGCTCTGCTCTGTCACATGGAGTCTCTATGAGTCGAAAATCAACACATCAGCCCCTAACAATAACAACCACATGCTCTTGCTTGTGGTGAGTTGCCTTCTTGCATGTTTTCTAATTTTTTTTTTCACTGTAAACTCACGTTTATTACAAGTTTATATTTAAGAATACTCTGGAGAGTGAGTTAATATATCATCCCTCCAAAACTTTGCATTTGCTTCTATGTATACCACAAACCTGGGACTATAATAAATTAATTTCTGTTCTTGAGGTGTTTTATTTTCCATATGAACTGAGTCCACAATGTAATATGAGGGTTAGTTTTTGCTATGAATTATCAGAAGAGTTTTTTTTTTTTTTTTCATCCTCTCTGAGCTAAGGTCCTTTGCTGTTTCATCCTCTGGGGCAGGCTTATTCCCAGTTCACCATTATACTGACGTGTATCTTCAGGTGTCCTGTTAGACTTTGCCCCTTGGTCACATCCTTTCTATAACTTCAGTTTTCAGAACAAAAACTTGTGTTCACCAAGTTTTAGTAAATATTTAAGAGGGAAATCTAGATTCCATGTCCTGCTTTTCACTTGGATTCCCATTTTTAAATTTGCTTTCAGTTTCTCAGAAAGCCTTACTTTCCTGACAACTGAGCAATGCCATGCGTGTAGTTAGTTTCAGTAAGATAGTGTCTGTTTGGGGTCTGAAACTTGTCTTTTCTCATCTGTTCTAGGCATGGATCAGCGCATTAGATTCTTTTCTTTTGTCCTCTATCACATTAATTTTCTCCAGCATTTTTAAGTTTTAAATTAATTATAAAATAACTTATATTATGAAATAGTAAATTAAGGTGTTAGTGTCATCATATAAAGAGAAAATGACCAGTGTCAAAATTCATAGATTTAGTCACATGGCTTTAATAAAGTCCAAAGTCTATTGTCTCCAGGAAATCCACTTTCTTTTCTATACAACTAGGGTATGAAGACCATATATGTGAAACTCCTTCTTGATATGCAATTCACCCTACAAATAAGTGGTATTATATTTTTTTTTACTAAAAATCTTTTAGGATCTAAAATGATATGAAACAAAAATAAATAATAAGAGCAATTATAAGGAATTACGTAAATTTGTAAGAGAAGGTCCTTTTTAGTTTTTAGTCGTTAGGCTTTCAGTGACCTTTTAAGTCTTTATAATCTATATACCTTATTTGGTCTGCACACACAGATGCAGAGAATATGTTTTATACTATAAACGCATCTGTTCTGGTGAATATTTGTAAAGTATAACAAAGAAAACCTCGTTTGTTATACAGTTTCCTTCATCCTCAGCCCTGAAGTGGAACCATAAACCACAGTTAATTTCATTCCCAGAATTTTTATTTAGCAAGACAGCTGTTCGCCATCACTTTTTCTGTGACTTTTCAATTTACAGCATATATGATTAAATGGATTTGTAAGTAAAGGCCAAGGAGCTACTAGATGAACTTTACGAAATTTAATTTGAGTGTGTCAGGGGCTTATTTTTCATTGGAACATTTAGGTCACATGGGCACTGACTTTGAGTCAGGTATCAGCCTAGTTTTAGAGACCAATTTTTAAAATAAGCTGTGTAACAATAATTATCTGAAAAGCTGACTTAAAATTGTCCTGATTTTCTCACTGGTAACATATATTTGGGAAAGGAATGGATTCTGTTTTCATAAACCCATTACTTATGTTGCCTATTTTGCTACTGTAGTTTAATTTTCTTAAATATTCTATTGACAAGAAATGAAATATTATAATACCAATATTAATATTTTGTCCTATTACTAATTTTCCAATCTTTTTTACCATTATGTTGCATGTGAAAGCATAAGAAAGTCTGTAATTCAGAATATTAAAGCTGGGGAAATAAAGAAGTTATTTGTTAAAGTGTATAAATGGAAATTAGCCTAATAATGGGTTAATTATTTTTATGTGTAAGCCTAACAAATTATAATTATAAACACATGGCCTCTTTTTCTTATATCTATAAAAAAATATCTATAGATAATGGTAAAAAGCGAAAAGAGTTGCAGCTGGTACAGATCAGATTAGAACATGAATTCTCTTTCTTGAAGCATTTTCAGAAAACAGCATTTACATTATTCATAGTATTTAAAATGCCAAGGAACAGCCAAACTCCAATCTCAGCAGGCCACTAACACCTGATTTTTAACCACATTTTTTTTGTAGGGAAAATGAGTATTTTTCAATTCAGAAAGCTGTGTTCCATGAATTTTAACTGTGGATAGGTACTAAAATACTGATAATACAAGTATACTGAGGAATTACCTTCACTTCAGGGTTTTTTGGCTTATCTCCTTTTCAGAAAAGAATACCTTCTTTAATTACTATTTCTCAAGAACACTTTTAACATTATAGCAATAGAGCGAGAAGTCCAATTGATAGAAAAATATCTCAATCTATGCCCTATTTCCAGGATGCATGCAATCATCATTCAGATTGAAGTGAGAAAACTTTCTTTAAACAGGAGCCAACAGCAACATCTGTGCACAACTGAACCTCAACCAGTTTATCCCATATTTTAGAATGCGCACATTTCCTCTAATTTTATAGACTCCTAAAGCCAAACACAGTGAGAAGCACTATTTTGTAATCATTTTGATTTATGTATAAGCAGGAAGTTTACAAAATCCCTTAAATTACCCTCATAGATTTGTAGCTCAATTAATCAGATTCAATTAGTCTAGATAGACTGGCTGAAGAGCCTGTAAGACAAACCAAAAAATATACTGGGACACCATGCAGTTTACTATTAAAAAAAAAAAAAGTCTCATTTCCATACTCACCCTTGCACTAATGTGTTTTTTTCAAAGTATTTGGAAAAGAAGCTACATATGTGAGAAATGCTATGAATACAGATGTATTTTGCAGCCTAAATATTTTTCCATATTCTGTGTCCAGTTACATGAGTCTAGGGTCAGGACACACAGTAAATATCCTTGGTACTTGATACCTAACAGGCTGAGAAATCTTTTAATTCCTGTCTAGTCAGTTGACAAAGGTAGAGAAACTCAATGTCATTAACTCAGTCTTGCTATCACCATCCCATATTCTTCCAGCATATATTAAAAATAATGGGAAATAACGTGTCCTTGGTTCCATACTTGGTCCAGAAACACTGATAAAATTTACATACATTATTTATTTTGATTGCTACTACTCAAATGAAGAAAGTCCCAATATAATTCTTACTTTAAAAGTGAACATAACAAGTTTTAGAGATATTAAAAAATAAAGGGAAGGAAAGGAGTAAGAAAGGAAGGAAGGAAGGGAGGGAGGGAGGGAGGGAGGAAGGATAGATGGAAGGAAGGAAGGAGAAAAGAAGAAGAAAAAGGAGGAGGAGGAAGAGAAGAAGGAAGAGGAGGAAGAGGAAGAAGAACAAGAAGAGCAGAAGGAAGAGAAGGAGAAAAGAAAAGAAAAACTCAAGACCATACAACTGTTAGTGGCATTTATTCTAGGTCACATGGCTAGCAGCATTACCAAGAATTAATACGTGGTTCGTCTGAAACCAAAACCTATGCTGTTTACCTCTTGCAGGGCCCTGTGGCAGATACTAATACGATTTCCTTTATCTTTTTGACACACGGCTAGATATAGTTTATAGCCTCCTTGCAGTTAGAGGTGGTCAGATGCATGTGGAATATGTTCATGGTCTGGCCCATTAAAGTCTTTCTCCCAAAACCCTCACTATATCTTTCCTATTTGGAAGATAAATGAAGGACTAAGAAGTTCTGATGGAGAGCAAAGCTACACAGTAGACAGGGCCTGAGTCTTTGAATCACCACATAGAAAGCTTTCACAAGACAGTGAAGTACTATGTGAGCAGGAAGTAACTCCTATAGGGTTAAGCTGCTGGGCTTGGGAATTCTTAGAGCAGTCGACTCACTCTGCCTAATGCAAGCCGAAGTAGTTGGAGCAGCACAGGACGTAGCAGCTTCCACTAGCCATCCTTCTAACCTCTATGTGTCCTATTGACAATGAAGTTTGATCAGGCACTGATTACACTCAATCCTCTCAATGTGTTAGCTTCTCACAGATGACAATGCCTCCATCTTTGAAGAATGAATCCTTAGAATATCACCTTAGGAGGCAAGCCAAGGGAGGACATTAGGGAGACATCTGAGCCCTAAGAAAGTCATGCCATGTAGGTAGTTGTCTATAGCCTGCACTGGGTGGGTCAGTCCTATTGAATTCCGTTTCATTTTCTGTCAAAACTTGAAAAGACAAATAATAAGGAAAAATAAACAAATACGCTGACTGGCTCATTAGATTGCTAAAAGTGTATTATGTATGGACAGAAGCAGAATGTCACCAAAGTGACCCTAATACTCCCCAACATGTTTTCTCCTTTACAAAATGGGCAACTGAGAGCTTGACAAAACTAACCCATAATGAACCTGTAAGTTTTTCTCCTTCCTCTGCCTGCCTTCTCCTTTCCACATACATTTGTTAATGGCTTTGTTTTGATCTGATGCAAATAACTTTGTCCTTTGTTTTGATCTAATGCTAATAATTTTGTTTTGTTCTGTCCAACTACCTGTGACTTACAACCCCCCACAGGGAAATTAGAGCCCAGATGTCTGACTTACATATCTTTAGCCTGATAAGGAGATGTCCAGTATGTATCTCGTTAGTCTGAAAAAGAGTCTCTTGTCACTATCTTGTGACAAAAAACTCTTCCAGCCTTGCCATCTGTGGGCTACAAAGACACATCTAACCCTTGTAAAAATTCTATGTAAGCTCTAATGTAAAAATTGCTTTTTGGGATTCCATAGAGACAGTCTGTATTACTGTTGGGTTTCCAATGGTGTACCTCTCCTAAATAAATTTTCTCACTCTTTCTAACTTGGAGTATGTTTCATTGGATCGATTCTCCAGGGCATGAGTCTTAATTGGGAAGCACCGACGTTATTTTTAAATGTAAGGCTATAAAAGAAAACAAACGCTTTACTTACTTCTTTGAATATAGACAAATGTTTATAATCTCTGTGGAAAAGCTAAAGAAACAGGCATCTGTAAAGAGCATGCCAGTGAAAGCTTCACCTCCTCATAGATTTCTGCAATCTCAGGCCTTGAGTCAAGCTCCAATGCCAATAAATTATAATAACCACAGCAGAATAATGTTGCCTTATTGCTGTTACGGTTATTAATACAGTTACTATTGAGAATTCTATGTGCGGCATGCATTACTATGGATATGAGCTTATCTTCACAATATCCCTGGAAGGCAGATGAATGATGATTTTTATCAACACCATTTTAGTGATGAAGGAACCAGAAAAGAGAAGTGCAAAGACATTTGCCATGCAAATGCTGGAAATTTAAGAGAGTTAGGTTTAGAATTTAAAGTTCTTCAATTGTTGCACACTTCAGCAACGGTTCACACTCATGGGCTTTTAGACAGAGTGCCTGTCCTGTCATTGAGACAGGTTTTCTCTGAGGACAAAAAAGAAAATAAATCTTAATGGCCTTGGTAATTGAGGCAGATTCAAAAGGCTTTAAACTATGAATTTGCTGTTGTTGTTGATATAGGCATGTCCTAATAGAATCAAGCTATCAAAAGAAGGAGAGGACATAGAGCAGGAAGAGGAGCTTAAATAGATTTCCTACAAAGGATATTTCAATATCAATCTACAAAGCATATAGAGATGTTACCTGATATTCATATACTATCATAAATTCAATGAGTTTATTTCTGTTCATACATCATTGGAAAGACTTAGGAATAGTAATTTAGAATTGCCCAGGAGAGGAATTACTGCGCAAGCTAGACATTAAAGTAAATGTCCCATGACTCAATGTTATATTCCAAAGGCTCACTACTTATATAGAATAAAAGCCAAACTTAGCCTGACTTGCTAGGTTCTCACTGGTCCTTTACTAAACCACCACTTCTTAACACATGCTACTGGCACACGGGATAAAGTCTAATCACCCCACCCTTCATTCCATTAAGTCCCAGAAACTTTCATGCCTTTCCACGTTTAATTATGTTTATCTAATCCACTTAGAATAATGGTCTTGTTGATTTAAATGTCAATCTCTTTACACCTTTCAAAGGGCTTGCTTTAAAATACTACAGCTACCTTGAATTCCCAGGTCATCTGTGTAGGATCGTTCACTACCTCTCTAGCTTTTGTAGTTATCAATGAATGGCTTTGAATCCTTGCAGCATAAAAATTGTCATGCGCAGTGTTTTATTTTATTTAGTTTTCATAAAAACTAGCATAGTGTTTCAGACCTACCAAGTGCACAATAAGTGCTTATTTTTCTAGTTTAAGCAGCTATTCTTGTAAGTTCTTCAAACAGATGCTTACAAGGAGGAGGTACAATTAGATTCGAGATAAGATATGGATTCTTCATAGGTGAAAAGGGGTGACAGAGCCTAGAAAGAAACCAGCATATATTTGGTAAAAGTAGTCATTTTGGATTAATGATAATTTTTTGGTTCAGCTCTTATTGCTATTTTGTTTTGTTTTGTCCTCCCTCCATTACATATGTTACGGCTTCAAGTTTTGCAAAGAAGCTTTAACACACCTGTTTTTTTTTTCTTAGCTCTTCACACACTATTACTTTGATGATTATTTAAATTTACAGCAACATATCTATAACGTCTGAGATTTCCCTGAAGAGTCCCCATTACAAAGATTAAAGGGCATATTCTTGTTTCTACAGTAACAATTACACTAAAAAAATGAGCAAATATAACAAGGATGACTAGATGGAGTGCTCCTAGGGGAAAAAAAAAAAATATATATATATATATACAGCAATTATAATGGAAGAAAATGTTTAAGTTCCTAGAGTTGGAAGAGTTATTATTTCAAAAGAATATCCTATAAATATAGGTGATTTTAGGCATCAACCTATTATATTGTGTAATCAAGATGCCACTGCACTAAAAAAACAAACTCATTGCTATCGAGTTGATTTTGACACATACAGACCCTATAGGACAGAGTAGAATTGTCCCACAGGGTTTCCAAAGAGTGATTGGTAGATTCAAACTGCTGACCTTTTGGTTAGCAGCCAAACTCTAAACCACTGTACTACCAGGACTCCACCACCACACTAGATGACTCCAAAACTTTTAGTTGCTAAGAATGCTCTGTCCACTGAGATTTATATAAAATTGCTCAACTCTTCATCTCGTATTTGGTGGAAAATCCAGCATTTTCCCATATGCCCAAGAATTCTGGAGAAAGTTGGGTAGGGATAATGAGGTTGTTTTAGTGATGCACACGGTACTAGGGTACTTGCCCTATATACTTATTACTCCCTTTATTAAGTGCATTTACAGATATTACAGGCTCAATACAATCAATTCTTATTCAAAGAATATGAAAATCTACCAGAGAAAAAAGGGTTTTAAGAAATATAGTTTGCTGATGTTCTTGCTCCATTTAATAGGCTCTAACTTTGCACTAGTTTTTGTTTTTTTTTTAACTTTAACTACAGTTCAAATAAGCAGTTTTTTTAGTAGGACTTGGAGAATTGAAAAAAGTCAGTCTTTAAGATGTAGGAGCACCAGGGCATCCCAGGAATATCAGCAGCAAAACTACATAAATCTTCCCTGTGTGTTGCCATTGACATGGTTCTGCTGCCAAAAAATTTGTACCTATGATTTTTCAGTGCCAAATACCAAACCCCTGGGAAGAGAAGGAATGGCTTAAATTGGAACAAAAGTTGTATATGTAAAAAGTTCATTTCTGTTCAATAACTAGGCCAAGTGAAACAGAATGAGCTACTCAAACTCCACCTTACGTATTTAGAGTCTGTCCTGGAGAAATAGAAACTACTGTTACTTGAGGGGCCTTCTATGGAGGTGTCTAGTCTCGAGATTATTTAGGTGGCTCCTCGTTTGACAGATGAGAAAACTGAGCCTCCAGAAAGTTGAATGTCAACTTGCAGCAGTATTTGAAAGCAGAGATTTAACTAGAAGAGAAGTTTCCTAATTACTATTCTTGTTATGTGTCTACCCTACCTGAAGATGCATGACAGAATCTATATTACAAATATTAGAAGGTGAAATAAAATATTAAGCCATCAGGCCTTTAAGGAAAGGGAAATAATTGATTATTAAACTTAACATCTTAAAAAATAATTAAGATGTATATAACACAAGTGAGGTAGTTCTATTTCTTTGTCATAGACCCCTACATCACCACTATAGTGGAGACAAAGGGAGGAAAAATTGTTATGCTACAGGAATAAAAATAATCACATAATATCATTTTCCCAGATGTCCACATTCTAAACAAAATCATTATTTAAACTTTAAGATCATTTTCCCTTTATGGATTTAATCATTTTCCCATCCTAAGGCCCACTGAGACAGAGGCTCTGGAGTGAGAGAGGCCCATTAATCTCTAACAGGCCAGGTAGTTCTGATGCTTGTTAAAGTTTGTGAACAATTACTTTTATCTTATTGATACCATCTTTAAAAAAAAAAAAAAAACTACCCCCAATAATTACATCCAAATATAACAATCTGCCTAACTATCCCCCCAACACCTTCAAACTATATTTACTTCTGTACTTTTTTCCCCATTAGAATGTGTTTCTTTCTCCTTTCCTCCTACTCATATCTTTTCCCCCTTTTATACGTAGCTTATTTTACTTATTTTTATTTGATACATACTTACACAGCACATTCTATATATCCAGGACTGTTCTAAGTATATTAGGCATTAACCCATTTAACCTCTTAGAAGCCCTATGACAGAAGAGCTGCACTAACTCACTTTCTAAAGGGGGAAGCTGAGGCACAGAGGAATTAAGTAACTTTTCTGCTGGTAAGTGGTTCCAATCCCAGGCAGTCTGGCTCTAGAGTCCATGCTCTTGAATATGACACTACATAAAACAATTTGTGACCACCACTCAGCTGCCTTTAAGATATCCTTCTTTGGAACTCTTACTCAATTTTTATTTTGACACTTATTTGTTATTTTTCCCACTCCTCATCCACTCCCATTTCTTCTCAGTAAGAGCATCCTATTGTGCTTTGGGAAGATTTTCTCTTCTCCCTTCCTGCTCCCAGCATGGTCATCAGTTCAGCAGCATCAGCATCACTCCAGAGCTTTTTAGAAATGCAGTCTCAGGTCTGTCCAAAATGAAATATGAATCTGCATTTATTAAAATCCCCAAATGAATCAAGTGTACATTAATGTTCCCAAAGCCCTGTCCTACCACATTCTTCTTTAATATTTTTCAGGTGATGTTAAATTTATCTCCAGGATCTGGAAATTAGTAATGATATGGGAAAAGCCAATTAACAATAGTCATATTGATTGGTTTGGGAAAAGAACATAATGCCAGGCAAGGCAATAAGACAAATGAAATTTGAGACCTAAAATTTTGAGTTTTTCTTTTTTTAATGAGAGACATCCTCTTCTCTAAACTGAGTTTCAGAATCACGTGAGACTAAATATGCAAGGGCCCCTGATATGGAGCAGAGAATGGAGCCATGTAAGTGAAATAGACCTCAAAGACACAATGAGCCCTCAATTCACATCTGCCAATAACCAGCTTTCCTCCTAGCTTTCCAGTTGTTTTTTGTTTTTCTGTTTTTTTTTAACTTAACATAGTTTGAGTCACTTTATTTTTTTGGTCACATATGATAAACTATAAAAACTAATACATTAATGTCTATTTGCAGATGACAGAAAACCCTAAGGAATCCTCCATAAAACTACTGAAACTAATAGAAGAGTTCAGCAGAGCATCAGATTATAAGATAAACATACAAAAATCAGTTGGATTCCTCTACACCAACAAAAAGAACATCGAAGAGGAAATCACCAAATCAATGCCATTTACAGTAGCCCCCAAGAAGATAAAATACTTAGGAATAAATCTTACCAGAGATGTAAAAGACTTTTACAAAGAAAACTACAGTACACTTCTGCAAGAAACCAAAAGAGACTTACGTAAGTGGGTGAACATACCTTGCCCATGGATAGGAAGACTTAACATGATAAAAATGTCTATTCTACCAAAAGCGATTGATACATTTAATGCAATTCCGATCCAAATCCCAACGACATTCTTTAATGAGATGGAGAAACAAATCACCAATTTCATATGGAAGGGAAAGAGGCCCTGGTAAATAAGACATTACTGAAAAAGAAGAACAAAGTAGGAGGCCTTACTTTACCTGATTTTAGAACCTATTATACTGCCACAGCAGTCAAAACAGACTGGTACTGGTACAAGCACAGATACATAGACCAATGGAACGGAATTGAGAATCCAGACATAAATCCATCCACATATGAGCAGATGATACTTGACAAAGGCCCCAAAACAGTTAAATGGGGAAAAGACAGTCTTTTTAAAAAATGGTGCTTGCATAACTGGATATCCATCTGCAAAAAAGTGAAACAAGACCCATACCTCACTCCATGCACAAAAACGAGCTCAAAATGGATCAAAGACCTAAATATAAATCCAAAATGACAAAGATCATGGAAGAAAAAATAGGGATAACTTTAGGAGCCATAATACATGGCATAAACAGTATACAAAACATTATTAAGAATGCAGAAGAAAAACTAGATAACTGGGAGCTCCTAAAAATCAAACACCTATGCTCATCCAAAGACTTCAGAAAAAGAGTAAAAAGACTACCTACAGACTGGGAAAAAGTTTTTAGCTATGACATTTCTGATCAGCGTCTGATCTCTAAAATCTACATGATACTACAAAAACTCAACTGCAAAAAGACAAATAACCCAATTAAAAAATGGGCAAAACATATGACTAGACACTTCACTAAAGAAGACATTCAGGCAGCTAACAGATACATGAGGAAATGTTCACGATCATTAGCCATTAGAGAAATGCAGATCAAAACTACAATGAGATTTCATCTCACTCCAACAAGGCTGGCATTCATCCAAAAAACACAAAATTATAAATCTTGGAGAGGCTGTGGAGAGATTGGAACACTTCTACACTGCTGGCAGGAATGTCAAATGGTACAACCACTTTGGAAATCGATTTGGTGATTCCTTAAAAAGCTAGAAATAGAACTACCATACGATCCAGAAATCTCATTCCTTGGAATATACCCTAGAGAAATAGGAGCCTTTACACAAACAGCTGTATGCACACCCATGTTTATTGCAGCACTGTTTACAATAGCAAAAAGATGGAAGCCACCAAGGTGCCCATCAATGGATGAATGGATAAATTATGGTATATTCACACAATGGAATACTACGCAACAATAAAGAACTGTGAGGAATCTGTGAAACATTTCATAACGTGGAGGAACCTGGAAGCATTATGCTGAGTAAAATTAGTCAGTTGCAAAGGGACAAATATTGTATAAGACCACTATTATAAGAACTTGAGAAACAGTTTAAACTGAGAAGAAAACATTCTTTTGTGGTTATGAGAGGAGGGAGGGTGTGAGGGTGGGAGGGGGTATTCGCTAATTAGTTGGTAGATAAGAACTATTTTAGGTGAAGGGAAAGACAACACACAATACAGGGGAGGTCAGCACAACTGGGCTAAACTAAAAGCAGTTTCCTGAATAAACAGAATGCTTTGAAGGCCAGTGTAGCAGGGGGAGGGGTTTGGGGACCATGATTTCAGGGGACATCTAAGTCAATTGGCATAATGAAATCTATTAAGAAAACATTCTGCATCCCACTTTGAAGAGTGGCTTCTGGGGTCTTAAACACTAGCAAGCAGCCATCTAAGATGCATCAGTTGGTCTCAACCCACCTGGATCAAAGGAGAATGAAGAACACCAAGGACACAAGGTAATTATGAGCCCAAGAGACAGAAAGGGCCACATGAACCAGAGCCTACATCATCCTGAGACCAGAAGAACTAGATGGTACCCGGCTATGACAGATGACTGCCCTGACAGGGAACAAAACAGAGAACCCCTGAGGGAGCAAGAGAGCAGTGGGATGTACACCCCAAATTCTCATAAAAAGACCAGACTGAATGGTCTGACTGAGACTGGAAGGACCCAGGTGGTCATGGCCCCAGACCTTCTGTCGGCCCAGGACAGGAACCATTCCTGAAGCCAACTCTTCAGACATGGATTGGACTGGACATTGGGTTGGAGAGGGATGTTGGGGAGGAGTGAGCTTCTTGTATCAGGTGGACACTTGAGCCTATGTTGGCATCTCCTGCCTGGAGGGGAGATGAGAGGGTAGAGGGGGTAAGAAGCTGGCACAATGGACACGAAAAGAGAGAGTGGAGGGAGAGAGCAGGCTGTCTCTTTAGGGAGTATATAATTTTTTTGTGTGAGAGACTGACTTGATTTGTAAACTTTCACTTAAGCACAATAAAAATTATTAAAAAAAAAACTGATACATTATCTGCCCCACTCATTCAGTACTGTATTGTATATTACTTTGAGCCTTCTGGAGTTCCCATTCTTCACAATATTGTCCATAATTTGTTATGACCCACACAGCTGAATGCCTTTGCATAGTCAATAAAGCACAGGTAAAATTCTTTCTGGTGTTCTCTGCTTTCAGCCAACATCCATCTGACATCAGCAATGATAACTCTCCTTACATGTGCTCTTCTGAATCCAGTTTAAATTTCTGGCTGTTTTCTGTCGATGTACTGCTCCAACCATTTTTTAGTAATCTCCAGCAGAATTTTATTTGTTTGTGCTATTAATGACATTGTTCTGTTGTTTCCGCATTCTGTTGCGTCACTGTTCATTGGAATGGACACAAATATGGATCTCTTACATTTGGTTGGCCAGGTAGGTATCTGTCTTCCAGATTACTTAGCATAGACTAATGGGCGCTTCCAAACTTGCATCCATTTGTTAAAACGTATCAACTGGTATTCTGTCAATTCCTGGAGCCTTGTTTTCCTTCAGTGCTTTCACTGTAGGTTGGACTGCTTCCATCTATACAATTGGTTCTTGATCATATGATACCTTCTTAAAATAGTTGAACGTTGACCAATTCTTTCTGGTACAGAGACTCTGTGTATTCCTTCTACCTTCTTTTGATGCTTCCTGTGTCATTCAGTTTTTTTCCTGGAGAAACTTTCAAAATTTCAATTTTAAGCTTGAATTTTCTCTTCCGTTCTTTCAGCTTGAGAAATGCCAAGTGGGTTCTTCCGTTTTGGTTTTCTATAACCAAGTCTTTGCACATTTCATTATAATATTTTACTTTGTCTTCTCGAGTCACCCTGTGAAGTCTTCTGTTGAGCTGTTTTCTTCATCATTTCTTTTGTTCACTTCAGCTACTCTGAGCAAGTTTCAGAGTCTCTTCTCACAACTCTTTTTGGTTTTTATTTTCTGTCTTTTTAATGACTTTTTGCTTTTTTGATGCATGATGTTCTTGATGTCATCCCACAACTCCCTAGCCTTTAGTCATTAGTGTTCAATGAGTGAAACCTATTTTTGAAATAGTCTCTAAATTCAGTGTTTCAACAAATGGATGATATGTTGGAAGTGCTCACTCACCTATACCATGAAGTTTGGAAGACAGCTGCTTGGCCAACAGACTGGAAGAGATCCATATACGCGTCTATTACAAAGAAAGGTGATCCAATGGAATGCAGAAATTATCAAATAATATCATTAGTATCACACATGAGTAAAACTGTGCTGAAGATAAGTCAAAAGCAGTTTCAGCCGTACAGTTGCAAAGAACTGCCAGAAATTCAAGCTGGATTTAGAAGAGGACATGGAAGGGGGGGTGCTATTGCTCACGTCAGATGGATCTTGGCTGAAATCCAAGAATACCAGAAAGCTGTTTACCTGTGTTTTCCTGGTTGTGCAAGGGCATTCAACTGTATAGATCATAACATATTTTGGATAACATTGTGAAGAATGGGAATTTCAAACACTTAATTGTGTTTATGAGGAACCTGTACATAGGCCAGGGGGCAGTTGTTCCAACAGAACAAGGGGATACTGCATGGTTTAAAATTAGAAAAGGCGTGTGTTAGGGTTGTATCCTTTCACCATACCTATTTAATTTGTATGCTGAGCAAAACAATCCAAGAAACTGGACTATATCAAGAAGCACGTGGCATCAGAATTAGAGAAAGACTCATTAACAACCTGTGAAGTGTGGATGACACAACCTTGCTTGCTGAAAGCAAAGAGGACTGGAAGCCCTTACTGATGAAGATTAAAGACTACAGCTTTCAGTGTGAATTACATTTCAACATAAAGAAAACAAAAATCCTCAAACTGGACGAATAAGGAACATCATGATAAACAGAGAAAAGAATGGAATTGTCAAGGATTCCATTTTACTTGGATCCACAATCAATGCCCATGGAAGCAGCAGTCAAGAAATCAAACAATGTATTGCATTGGGCAAATATGCTGCAACATAACTTTTTAAAGTGTTAAAAAGTAAAGATGTCACTTTGAAGACTAAGATGTGCCTTACTCGAGCCATAGTATTTTCCATCGCCCCATATACATGCAAAAAAGTGGACAATGAATAAAGAAGACCAATGAAGGATTTGATACATTTGAATTATGATGTTGGCAAAGAACCAAGGACTAACAGGACGAAGATCCAATTTGTCTTGGAAGAAGTACAGACAGAATGTTCCTTAGAAGTGAGGGTGGTGAGACTTTGTATACTTTAGACATGTTATCAGAAAGGACCAATCTCTGGAGAAGAACATCATGATTGGTAAAGTAGAAAGTCAGGGAAAAAGAGGAAGACCCTCAACTAGATGGACTGACAGAGTGGCTACAACAATCCACTCAAACATAACAACAATTGTGAGGATGATGCAGGACCGGGAAGTGTTTTGTTCTGTTGAATATAGGGTTGTTATGAGTCAGAATTGACCTGATGTCATCTAGCAACGAGAACCACAAAAACCCATTTGCATGATTTCAAATTCCCATCTGAGCATCTACTCTTCCATTGGTTGTTTGTAGTGGAAATACCCTTTCCCTCTTTAGGAGACACTTTAGCCAGATTCCAACACCTCATCAGGACGGCTATCTCCATACAACCTCATACAACCCACCTTTACATATTAGATAGGCATGTCCAATATCAGGTGAGGTTTTGTTTCAGTTTTTGTTTTTTTCAAACTGCATGATAAATGGTCAAGCCATAACCTACCCATTCATGTACTGCTCTCAGAGATTAATAAACTGGATGGACACACTCAAAAGAACCCATATAATATAGAGAAAAGAACATAGAATTTGGAGATTGGAAGCCTAGGTTAGCTCCTAATTCCATAGTTTACAAGTTTACTAGGAAAGTTATTTAGTCTCTCTTACATTTAGCTCACTTATCTGTAAAGTGAAGGACATATCTCAAATAGGGCTACAATAAGATCAAATAAAAGAATATACTGTATTTTTTGCAAATAACACATACCTTCTTTGTTTACTGTCTGTGCCCTTCCCCCACAAGGTCTTTTCATAAGCATGCTATGGTATTTTTTTTTTTTTAATGGCAATATGTGGAAGAGAATTGGTGTGGCTGGCCAACAAATGCAGAGGGCACACATTATTTGAATAAAAATACAGCATGTGCTTTTTAAACTGTCTTGTATATAATAGTTATATACAAGTTTGTCCTATAGGGTCGCTATGAGTCAGAATCGACTTTGACGGCACTGGGTTTTTGGTTGTATATAATAGTTTTTTAATAGTTACTCAATAAATTACAGACATTAAAATGAACACTAGGAGGCCTGGTGGTGCAAATGGTTATAGGGCAGTTCTACTCTGTCACACTGGGTCACTATAGTTGTAATCAACAGTACCTAACAACAACAATATTATAAACAATAGGTTTTACTCATTATGAAATACTTTTTTCTTACTTACATCTCATGGTTATATTTGCATTTTACTTTGAACACTAATCCACGTTAAGTAGCACAATAAAATACTAACGATTATCTTTTGCATGGCCCTTTAACATTTACAGAGATTTTTCATATATTATCTCAGTTGATTATTATGGGATGTAGGTGATCTTCAACTTCTCTATCCAAAAAGTCTAACACTTTATATTGCTTCATTAATCTTCCTTTTTGCTCACCAAAAAATAGTTTTTTGTTTATTTATTACTTCCCCCAACCAGAATGTAAATTCCATCAACAGTAGTTTTGTTTACTTCTGTTTCACCATGGCCTAGGACAGACTGCGACGTGAAGTTTGTGTTCAACAAAGAGCTATTAAAATGAGCGAATACATGAATGGACTCCTGTTACAATAGGAGAAAACTAGTAGAGAATTCTCAAAATGTCAAGCCAGCAAACCTTCCTTTTGCCTCTATGTTACATGTCTTCACCACCGCAATTTCAGTGAGGCCAAAGACTATCGGTCAACATTTTCCACATTACACCTGCCTGGAATATAGCACTGGATGTCTAAAAAGTCAGAGAAACTGAGACAAATTTAGCAGGTAGATTGACTCCATTGGAAAGAAGCCTGAAAAATTTATTTGAGTCTAAGAAATAGAATCTCCTTCAGTATCAGGACTGATAAACAATAGATAGAGCCACAAATCAAAAACTTGTTTTTGCATTGGTAAAGGAGTTGCCATGGGGATAGAACTGTTCACTACATACTGGTGTCTCACTCATATCCCGAGGAAGACAGGTGATGAATGAAAAGTGTGTCATTGTCAGATAGGAAGGTATTTCATAAGATTCGGAGGAAGATATAATGAGACATCAACCAAGTGACATGCTTGTAGTAAGTATGACTTGAAATATCATGATTTGATCCATGTTATTTCTCAGCAGAATATATGGTAACAGAGTTCCTTGCTTCTGCATGATAACAGACAATGCTGATTCAAAACTGTAACTTGAGGTCAGGAAGGTACAATAGAGCACGCTGGCATGGTAGAATAAATTATCAGATGGTAAATACATTAACCGTCAAGTTGATTCAAACTCATGGCTGCCCCATGTGTTACAGAGTGGAACTGCTCCATAGGGTTTTCTTGGCTGCAATCCTAATGGAAGCAGATCACCAACCCTTCCTTCCATGGCACTTCTGGATTGGTTTGAACAATCAACTTTAGGTTAGTAGTCAAGCACAAACTCTGTGCCACCTGGGGATCTTTAAAGGCCGAAACAGGGACAGAAATTTTGAGTAGCTAGGTTTATGCATATTTTAAGATCCTGAAGGCTCATAACTTCTAGAAGAGAAAAATCTTTACTAGTTTTCACACCCTGGCAGGCTACATTCTAACACAACAGGCTAGAGTCACATATTTATTTTGTATAGTGGACAAACAGCATGAATCTTTGTCCCCCATGAATACTGGAAAAGAGATGGCACACATCCCAGAGACAAAACACGAGACCATTCTGACCTGCACACTGGGACAAAGGAAGTGAGAACCTGGCATCTCCCCTGTGAGGACTTAATTTTCCCATCCTATTGGTTCGTTTGGATGACAAATATACATTTAAAGAATATTTTAATTCTCAGAGTGAAAAGACTCCGCTAAATAAAAAATAAACACAAGGAAAATAATTCTAAGATCCATTAGGACAGGCAGTTCTGTGATATTTAATAGCAAAAGAAGAAAAAAAATTTGGATGCTTGCTTTCATTTATCTGTTACATTTTCCCTTAATGCTTGACTACAGTAGTGTTGGAAATACAACTTATGAATTCTATGGGATAAATACTTGAAGTAATAACATTTACCACCATTTAGTGCTCAGATTCCCATTCCACACAGAAATTCTGAGAGCGTAGAAAATCACTTCACTGTAACAGCTAGGTATTTCCTCGCATGTTCCGTTACCATGACCCTACGGGAAACTCTGCAGACTTCAGTTTTAGTTTCGATTTCCGTGACGGTTTGATTGTGGCGCCATCTTTTCTACTACCGTTGGAGCCTGGATGGCATGCTGAATTAACTAGCTAAAAGCCCAGAGCTGTGACCCTGTTTTACATGTTTTTAATTCTTCCCACCCATTTTATTTGTACAGTTTTTTTTTTTTTTTTTTTTTTGGTATCTTGACCCAGAGTTTCCTTTCTTTTGGGTTATTTGCACTGTAAGATCATTTCAACGAACAAAAGCCTTGGTAAAAGCACTTGGAACCAACTACTCGGAGAAATCCATTGCCGTGATAATGTTTATCCTTTTAAAAACTCGTACAGACAAAATCTGCTGTTTTTATCCTGTCATTAAAACTCATAATTGAAAGGCACCAATTATTCTTTAGTCTTCCTTACTCATTGTTCAGCTATCACACACGTGAGGTGATTGAAAACACCATGGCCTGCGTCCGGCACATCTTAGGCTTTAAAGTGACATCTTTGCTTTTTTTTTTAAAACACCTTAAAGAGGTCTTTTGCAGCAGATTTGCTCAGTGCAATGCATTGTTTGATTTCCTGACTGTTGTTTCCATGGACATTGATTATGAATGCAAGTAAAATGAAATCCTTGACAACTTCAGTATTTCCTTCATTTATCATGATGTTATTGGTTCAGTTGTGTGGATTTTTGTTTTCTTTATGTTGAGGTATAATCCACACTGAGGCTGTAGTCTTTGATCCTCATCAGTAAGTGGTTCCAGTCCTTGCTTTCAGCATGCAAAGTTGTGTCATCTGCATATTGCAGTCTGTTAATTAGTTTTCCTCCAGTCCTGATACCCCATTCTTCTTCACAGTCCAGCTTCTTGAATTATTTGCTCAGGATTCAGATTGAATAAGTATGGTGAAAGGATACAACCCTGACACACACCTTTCCTGACTTAAACCTCATGTCATCCCCTTGTTCTGTTCAATGGCTTCTTGTTCTACGTACAGGCTCTACATGAGCACAATTAAGAGTTTTTATCTTGTCATCCTTTTAACACTCAATAAACACAAAGAATACATTATATTTCTGGCTGTAAGTTAACACTACTTATGCTTCAGAAATACCAGATTCCTTCAAAAGTCACTTGAGTCCCAGTGGGAAGAACGAATTACCCTGTGACTCTCTTGACAAGTCTGCCTGAAAAGCAGCTTGCCTGGAGCTGAATTCATTGTTATTTCACTCTCTGAGAGCCAGCAAGAGACAGTTTTACAAATTTCTAGTATAAGGAATAAAATGAAACTCAACAGAAACAACTAAGTTTTTTTCTTTCCTTTTTTTTAAAATGGCTTTGACCAAATTAGTAAGGATTGACATATTTTTCATTGATTGGTATACATACTAATGTATTTCTCTGAAATTTAATTCTATAATCATTGCCATCAGGAGAAATACATTAAAGGTTATTGGCAAACCCATTTCCCCTGATTTCCTTTTGTCTTAACATGAAAACATGAATTTAGACTTAGCACATGTTTCAACATTTAGTGTTTGGTATAGCTTTCACCTTGCATGTCTAACTAGTGAGCTGTACCTACCCTCTAGCAGCAGATTGTAATAAACCCAAGCCCAAGCCCACTGCTGTCCAGTCAATTCCGACTCATAATGACCCTACATGTGCTGATATTGTACAATTTTAAATTATATTGGATGAGCTGAGGGTTTAAAGCAGCCAAAAATGTTTATTTTCTAGATTACTGAAGTAACAGGATCAAATATGAGGTGATTATTAGTTCCTTTTATTGATAGTAATTTCTATCAGTTCATATGGAATACATGTTCTTTTGTTCATCTTAGTATTAAATCTGTTATATTTTGATTATTTCTATAAGAATTATACAACTAATGATACAGTATTTATCCAAAACCCTCAATTTGTTCATCATTTCTCTGTTGCTTCAGAAACAAGGCAACACAGGCAAATAAATACATGGTGAAGGTATTAGAGATGGCCAAGCTCCCTGGAGACTGTCAAAGACACAGATTTCCTTAATCAGGACTCAAAATCCTTTTTACATGGAATGTCCATGTTTAAGAAGGGAGAATTTTCAACCCTAGTAATCAATATAAATTTAAATTCTTTATTTGAAATTTTAAAATGATTTCTTCTCACAATGCTGTTCCAATTGATAACAGTAATCATAAAATAATTGCAATAATAACTAGTCTTTACTTGGCTCTTTGGTGTGTGCCAAATGTCAAATTAAGCACTCTTTTCATTATTTTGTTTAATTCTCACAACAACAACATGTGGTTCACAGCTCCACTTTTTAACTCCCACCCCCTAAAAAGGAGGCTTAGAGTGGTTATATTACTTATCATTGCTTACCATTGTTGCAAAGCTAGTACATGGTGAACCTGGGATTCAAACTAAGACATCCTTAACCCAGTGCCTGAAGTCTTAAACACTGGATACATTGATTAATCATCAGTTGTAAAAGAATAAATTAAATTAAAATAGTTTTATTGTAAAAGGTTTCTTACTGATAGATTGTAGCCTAATATCGCAATATCGACTTCTTGAAAAAAACATATCTTGTACTAACCCAAGTCCTGTTGATTTTACTGTATAGTTTTATGTAACATCTTTGCTTCTTTTGATCTCCATCATTACAACCTAGTTCAACCTACAAACATTTCTTGTTGGATTACAAAAAAAAAAAGGGTTTCCAAATGGTCTCCTCAGAGGCACTTTTCTCCACCCATTCTCTGCTCAATACTCAGAGTCATCTTTTCAAAAGACACATGAGGTCATGTGAAATACCTACTTAAAACACTCCTTTGGTGTCCCATTGACCTTAGGATAAAGGCTCAATATTTAAAATGGCTCAGTAAGTCTTGCGTGTCCTGCCCACTGAGGACCACTCCAGCTTTATTTCATACCACACTCCTATAGTTCTTTTTAATCCAGCCCCACTGGCTTTATCTTCTCCGTCGCTCAATCTCGCATTGCTTTGGCTGACCACAAGCATGTGCATATGTTATTCCTTCTACAAAAACTGTTCTTGGTTTTTTTTTTTTTTTCTTCCTGGACTCTTGATGGTGCAGCGGCTAAACTTTCGACTGCTAACCAAAAGGTCAATGGTTAGAACATATCCAAAGTTCGGCAGTTCGAACCCACCAACCCCTCCATTGGAGAAAGATGTAGCAGTCTGTTTCTGTAAAGATTTACCCATCACCTCTGAGCCCATTCCAACTTAAAGTATCCCTACAGGACAGAGTAGAACTGTCCCACAGGTTTTCCAAGGTTGTAATCTTTACAGAAGCAGATTGCCACATCTTCCTCCAATGGAGGGGTTGGTGGATTCAAACTGCCGAACTTTGGGTTAGCAGAGCAGCTGAGTGCTTAACCACTGAACTGCCTTGGAAACCCTATGGGGCAGTTCTGTCCTGTCCTATAGGGTTGCTGCGAGTCAGAATGGACTTGACAGCAACAGGTCTGTTTTTTTTTACTCTTCCACTGATAACCCCTACTTACAACCTTCCCGCTCCCATACTTCAACAAAATTGAAATTTCCCCTGTAAAATCTTCCCTGACTTCTCCGAATACTTCAAAATCCCCTCAAGTTCCCATAACACCATGTTTGCCTTATTAGCATTTTCACAGATATATAAAATTGGCCTCTTCTACTGTGTGCTCCATGAGGGGACAGGTACTATGTCTGTTTGCACTCACATTTTAACTCCAGTGTCTAACACATTCCTCATACAATAAAAGAATTTGACAGTTATTTCTTGAATGAGTGAATAGCACTCTACAACAATAGGGTTTAGAGGTTTTAAGTCCTTAGAGATAAGGGTTTGTAGATTATTAAATAACCAGGTCCTTTAAAAAGGTCCACTAAAATGAGTGGAAATATCCAGAGATCAAATTCTATAAATTTTATTCTGTTGTTGTTAGGTGCCATCAAGTCAGTTCCGACTCATAGTGACCTTTTGTACCACAGAAAAAAACACTGCCTGGTTCTGTGCCATGGTCACAAGCGTTGTTATCCTTGAGCCCATTGTTGCAGCCAGTGTCAATTCATCTCGTTGAGGGTCTTCCTCTTTTCCACTGATTCTGTACTTTACCAAGTGTGATGTCCTTCTACAGGGACTGATCTCTCCTGACAACATGTCCAAAGTATGTAAGACACAGTCTCACCATCTTTGCTTCTAAGAAACATTCTTGTACTTCTTCCAAGGTAGATTTGTTCGTTCTTTTGGCAGTCCGTGGTATATTCAATATTCTTTGCCAACACCACAATTCAAAGGCACCAATTCTTCTTCGGTCTTCCTTATTCATTGTCCAGCTTTCACATGCATATGAGGCATCTGAAAATAGCATGGCTTGGGTCAGGCGCACCTTAGTCTTCGAGGTGATATCTTTGGTCTTCAACACTTTAAAGAGATCCTTTGCAGCAAATTTGCCCAGTGCGATGGGTCTTTTGATTTCTTGACTGCTGCTTCCACGGCTGTTGATTGTGGATCCAAGTAAAATGAAATCCTTGACAATATCAATCTTTTCTCCCTTTATCAGGATAGTGCTTATTTGTCCAGTTGTGAGGATTTTTGTTTTCTTTATGTTGAGGTGTAATCCATACTGAAGGCTGTGGTCTTTGATCTTCATTAGTAAGTGCTTCAAGTCCTCTTCATTGTCAGGAAGCAAGGTTGTGTCATCTGCATAACATAGGTTGTCAACGAGCCTTCCACCAATCCTGATGCCCCATTCTTCTTCATATAGCCCAGCTTCTCAGATTATTTGCTCAGCATACAGATTGAATAGGTATGGTGAAAGGATACAACCCTGGCACACACCTTTCCTGACTTTAAACCACACCGTATCCCCTTGTTCTATCCAAACAACTGCCTCTTCATCTATGTACAGTTTCCTCACAAGCACAAGTAAGTGTTCTGGAATTCCTGTTCTTCCCAATGTTATCCATAATTTGTTATGATCCACACAGTCGAATGCCTTTGCATAGTCAATAAAACACAGGTAAACATCTTTCTGGAGTTCTCTGCTTTTAGCCAAGATCCATCTGACATCAACAATGATGTTCCTTGTTCCATACTCTCTTCTGAATCTGGTTTGAATTTCTGGCAGTTCTCTGTAGATGTACTGCTGCAACTGCTTTGAATGATCTTCAGCAATATTTACTTAGGTGTGATAGTAATGATATTGTTGGATAATTTCTGTATTCTGTTGGATCACCTTTATTTAGAATGGGCACAAATATGGATCTCTTCCAGTCAGTTGGCCAGGTAACTGTCTTCCAAATTTCTTGGCATGAGTGAGCACTTCCATTACTGCATCCTTTTGTTGAAACATCTCAATTGATATTTTACCAATTCCTGGAGCCTTGTTTTTCACCTTTACTTTTTGGTACAGTGACTCTGCGTATTCCATCCATCTTAATTTCCAAGGAATCCATTTGTTTCTTTTTAAATAGCTTTTTGTTTTTATTCAGAAATTGCATGTTTGAATACTTTTGTTAATATATTTTCCTTTACATCCCTTAATATAAGTATTATAACTGCTTCAAAATCCTAATCTGTTCATTTCAACATCTGGAGCATTGTGTGGTCATTCCCTATTAATTTACAATTTTCTTAGAATGTGTCACATTTTCCTAGTTCTTCGTAAATCCAGTATTTTTTTTTTTTATTCTGGACATTGCAAATAATATATTGTGAGACTCTATATTCTTTTATGTACCCATGAAGACTATTACTTTTTTATTTCTTTTGGCATTCAGTTCACTAGACTGAAATCAAACACCAAACACTGTCCCTCCTGTGGCAAGCTTCAGCTGAAACATCTCTTCAGTGCTTTTAGCCTTAGCTCCGATGTTTGTAACTCATGAATCACTAGAGATTTGGGCTAATCTCCAGAATTTGAAGCTAAACTTCTGTTGCTGTCTCTCTTCTTATAATTCTGCCATCATATTCCAGCTGCTGGGGTAGCTTAAACTCTGTCCTCTGATTCCTGTCCTCTGATTAGGCTAGGATGTTAGTCAATTTCTATCTGATTTCCAGCTGCATGTGGTGGTGCTGCCCGGGTCTGTACTCAGATGAAAAAAATAAGACGAGAAAACTTGCTTTTTGCTATTTCCTTCTTCCAAATGTCAACTCCTGTGCAATTTCTTGCTAATCTTCATAATTCCCCAGTGCCTTCAGGGAGTTTTATTTTGATATTTTATCTATAGTTAATAATTGCTATTTGTAGGACAGCTGGCTCAATATCAGCTACTTTGCCATTACCAGAAGTGGACCTCTGCTTTATATATTTTAAGAGAATATTATTAGGAGTACACATTTAGAGTTGTTACACCTGTCATGATTATGAAATATGTTAATCGGATGGTTTTAGATTTTTCTTTTTAGTCATCTTCTTTTTGTGAAAGACCCCTCTCAGTTTTTAATAGTCTGAAAATATCTTTATCTCATCATTATTCTTTAAAGGTTGACTTTTATTTTCTCTAAGATTTTTGAAAGTGTATTATAATGTTCTTGTTGCCATTTTCACTGGTGCAAAGTCAGCAGTAGCTTGTCACATTTTAAAAGGCGATCCCTTTCTTCCTACTGGGTGCATTTACGGTTCCATTTTTGTTGTTGTTTTGTTTTGTTTTAGTATCCTGTTCTTTCATTATAACAATTCTAATGTAGATCGTTCTGTGCTTGTCCTGGATTGGATTTCTTGTCATATGCAGCCACCACTCGTGTATCGGTGGAGGCATGCATGTCATTATGATGCCACACAGGCTTCAGAGGATCTTCTAGACTAAAACAAACCAGGAAGAAAGGCCTGACTGTCTGCTTCCCCAAATCAATCAGTGAAAGTCCAATGGATCCCAACAGTCTGATTCATTGTGCATGGGGTCATCATGAGTCAGGGGCTAACTTGATGGCAGCTAACAACGACAGCAGCAATTCATCAATTATGGAAAATTCTCATACATGAGCTCTTCAAATATTGCCTCAGTTCTCTTTCTTCTGTCGGCCTGCAATTTTAATTAGATGCAAGTTAACTTTCTCACTCTGTCTGCTTTGTCTCCTAAATTTTCTTTCAAAATTTTTTACCCATTGGTATCCTCATGTTCTATTTTTTTAGTTTCCTCAGAACCTTCTTCTTCCTCAGGTTTTTCCCTGTCTAGCCTTCTGATAATTCTGTTCATTATAATTTGTAATTTCAACGGTTGTATTTTTCAGACCCTAAGAACATTTCTTTATCAAAAGCACCTTTGAAAGTTTTTATTTTGATGAAATCTGAAGAGCATAATTAACATACACATAATACACACAACTGACAAAATGTTAGACTGAGAATATACAGAGAAATTCTTCAGTACCAAAATGCAGAAATACAAAAAGAAAGCAGGCAAAAGATATGTAGTGACATTTCACAGAAAATGAAACACATATAGACAAAAGAGATATAAAGAACCTTTTCAATTTCATTAATAATTAGCAAAATACAAGTCAACACCACAAAATAACAAGTATTAAAAAGAATATAGGGAGGCGGAGCCAAGATGGCGGACTAGGCAGACGTTACCTCGGATCCCTCTTACAACAAAGACACGGAAAAACAAGTGAATTGATCACATACATAACAATCTACGAACCCTGAACAACAAACACAGATTTAGAGACGGAGAACGAACTAATACGGGGAAGCAATGATTGTTTCCAGAGCCTGGAGCCAGCGTACCAGTCAGGTACGGCACAAGCACAGAGACCTGCTCCACCCCCCTGAACTAACCCCGGGAGGGGGACCAGCCGGTTCCAGGGGCGGCGTGGGACGCAGCCGGTAGGAGAAGTCCCCGGGAGGCAGTGACTGATCTTGGAGCAGAAAGAGCAGCATCCGAGCCGGGGAACCGTCTCGCAGGGATTTGGACTGCACGCAGGTACGCCATAAACACGGAGAGTTGCTCCACCCCCTGAACTAACCCCGGGAAGGGGACCAGCCGGGTCGCGCGGGTGGCGTGGGACGCAGCCGGTAGGAGAAGTCCCCGGGAGGCAGCGACTGGTATTGGAGTGGGGAGAACAGCGTTCCAGCCGGGACACTCGGTCGCGGCACAAGCACGGGGAGCTACTCCACCCATCTGAACTAACCCCGGGAGGGGGCCTACCTGGTTCAAGGGGGCGGCACGGCCACGCGGCTGGAGGGAAGAGAAGTCCCCGGGAGGCAGCGACTGATTTTGGAGTTGAGAGTGCACCGTCCCAGTAGGGGAGCCTTGACGCTGGGCGTGGGGCTGGAAGCGGAGGATCTGACCGTGACTCCAGCGGGCCAGACCCCCTGGGGGCAATCTCCACACAGTCAGCACACATAGGCGACGCGCCCGCGGGAATCTCAGATATAACAGTCATTCCAAGCAAGACAAGCAACTCTGGCTATATTCTGAGGTGCTACTCTCCTATCTCTCTGTTCCCTCCCGCACCCTCCCCAGGCGGCTTCATTAACATCTGAATAGCCTGAGCCAGAGGGAGAACTCTGATAGGGATCTGATCGCAGTTTTTTTTAGCGGATTTTCTGGAAAAACTAGTTTCCCAGTGATGGCTCGGAGACAACAATCCATATCAAACCACTTAAAGAAGCAGACCGTGACAGCTTCTCCAACCCCCCAAACAAAAGAATCAAAATCTTTTCCAAATGAAGATACAATTTTGGAATTATCAGATACAGAATATAAAAAACTAATTTACAGAATGCTTAATGATATCACAAATGAAATTAGGATATCTGCAGAAAAAGCCAAGGAACACACTGATAAAACTGTTGAAGAACTCAAAAAGATTATTCAAGAACATACTGGAAAAATTAATAAGTTGCAAGAATCTATAGAGAGACAACATGTAGAAATCCAAAAGATTAACAATAAAATAACAGAATTAGACAACACACTAGGAAGTCAGAGGAGCAGACTCGAGCAATTAGAATGCAGACTGGGACATCTGGAGGACCAGGGAATCAACACCAACATAGCTGAAAAAAAATCAGATAAAAGAATTTAAAAAAATGAAGAAACCCTAAGAATTATGTGGGACTCTATCAAGAAGGATAACCTGCGGGTGATTGGAGTCCCAGAACAGGGAGGGGGGACAGAAAACACAGAGAAAATAGTTGAAGAACTCCTGACAGAAAACTTCCCTGACATCATGAAAGACGAAAGGATATCTATCCAAGATGCTCATCGAACCCCATTTAAGATTGATACAAAAAGAAAAACACCTAGACATATTATCATCAAACTCACCAAAACCAAAGATAAACAGAAAATTTTAAAAGCAGCCAGGGAGAAAAGAAAGGTTTCCTTCAAGGGAGAATCAATAAGAATATGTTCTGACTACTCAGCAGAAACCATGCAGGCAAGAAGGGAATGGGACGACATATACAGAACACTGAAGGAGAAAAACTGCCAACCAAGGATCATATATCCAGCAAAACTCTCTCTGAAATATGAAGGCGAAATTAAGTTTAGAGAATTTGCAAAAACCAAACCAAAGCTACAAGAAATACTAAAGGATATTGTTTGGTCAGAGAACCAATAATATCAGATATCAGCACAACACAAGGTCACAAAACAGAACGTCCTGATATCAACTCAAATAGGGAAATCACAAAAACAAACAAATTAAGATTAATTAAAAAAAAAATACACATAACAGGGAATCATGGAAGACAATAGGTAAAAGATCACAATAATCAAAAAGAGGGACTAAATACAGGAGGCATTGAACTGCCATATGGAGAGTGATACAAGGCGATATAGAACAATACAAGTTAGGTTTTTACTTAGAAAAATAGGGGTATATAATGAGGTAACCACAAAAAGGTATAACAACTCTATAACTCAAGACAAAAACCAAGAAAAACGTAACGACTCAACTAACATAAAGTCAAACACTATGAAAATGAGGATCTCACAATTTACTAAGAAAAACGCCTCAGCACAAAAAAGTATGTGGAAAAATGAAATTGTCAACAACACACATAAAAAGGCATCAAAATGACAGCACTAAAAACTTATTTATCTATAATTACCCTGAATGTAAATGGACTAAATGCACCAATAAAGAGACAGAGAGTCACAGACTGGATAAAGAAACACGATCCATCTATATGCTGCCTACAAGAGACACACCTTAGACTTAGAGACACAAACAAACTAAAACTCAAAGGATGGAAAAAAGTATATCAAGCAAACAATAAGCAAAAAAGAAGAGGAGTAGCAATATTAATTTCTGACAAAATAGACTTTAGACTTAAATCCACCACAAAGGATAAAGAAGGACACTATATAATGATAAAAGGGACAATTGATCAGGAAGACATAACCATATTAAATATTTACGCACCCAATGACAGGGCTGCAAGGTACATAAATCAAATTTTAACAGAACTGAAAAGCGAGATAGATACCTCCACAATTATAGTAGGAGACTTCAACACACCACTTTCGGAGAAGGACAGGACATCCAGTAAGAAGCTCAACAGAGACACGGAAGATCTAATTACAACAATCAACCAACTTGACCTCATTGACTTATACAGAACTCTCCACCCAACTGCTGCAAAATATACTTTTTTTTCCAGCGCACATGGAACATTCTCTAGAATAGACCACATATTAGGTCATAAAACAAACCTTTGCAGAGTCCAAAACATCGAAATATTACAAAGCATCTTCTCAGACCACAAGGCAATAAAACTAGAGATCAATAACAGAAAAACGAGGGAAAAGAAATCAAATACTTGGAAAATGAACAATACCCTCCTGAAAAAAGACTGGGTTATAGAAGACATCAAGGAGGGAATAAGGAAATTCATAGAAAGCAACGAGAATGAAAATACTTCCTATCAAAACCTCTGGGACACAGCAAAAGCAGTGCTCAGAGGCCAATTTATATCAATAAATGCACACATACAAAAAGAAGAAAGAGCCAAAATCAGAGAACTGTCCCTACAACTTGAACAAATAGAAAGTGAGCAACAAAAGAATCCATCAGGCACCAGAAGAAAACAAATAATAAAAATTAGAGCTGAACTAAATGAATTAGAGAACAGAAAAACAATCGAAAGAATTAACAAAGCCAAAAGCTGGTTCTTTGAAAAAATTAACAAAATTGATAAACCATTGGCTAGACTGACTAAAGAAATACAGGAAAGGAAACAAATAACCCGAATAAGAAATAAGAAGGACCACATCACAACAGAACCAAATGAAATTAAAAGAATCATTTCAGATTATTATGAAAAATTGTACTCTAACAAATTTGAAAACCTAGAAGAAATGGATGAATTCCTGGAAAAACACTACCTACCTAAACTAACACATTCAGAAGTAGAACAACTAAATAGACCCATAACAAAAAAAGAGATTGAAACGGTAATCAAAAAACTCCCAACAAAAAAAAGTCCTGGCCCGGACGGCTTCACTGCAGAGTTCTACCAAATTTTCAGAGAAGAGTTAACACCACTACTACTAAAGGTATTCCAAAGCATAGAAAATGACGGAATACTACCCAACTCATTCTATGAAGCCACCATCTCCCTGATACCAAAACCAGGTAAAGACATTACAAAAAAAGAAAATTATAGACCTATATCCCTCATGAACATTGATGCAAAAATCCTCAACAAAATTCTTGCCAATAGAATCCAACAGCACATCAAAAAAATAATTCACCCTGATCAAGTGGGATTTATACCAGGTATGCAAGGCTGGTTTAATATCAGAAAAACCATTAATGTAATCCATCACATAAATAAAACAAAAGACAAAAACCACATGATCTTATCAATTGATGCAGAAAAGGCATTTGACAAAGTCCAACACCCATTCATGATAAAAACTCTTAACAAAATAGGAATTGAAGGAAAATTCCTCAACATAATAAAGGGCATCTATGCAAAGCCAACAGCCAATATCACTCTAAATGGAGAGAACCTGAAAGCATTTCCCTTGAGAACGGGAAGCAGACAAGGATGCCCTATATCACCACTCTTATTCAACATCGTGTTGGAAGTCTTAGCCAGGGCAATCAGGCTAGACAAAGAAATAAAAGGTATCCGGATTGGCAAGGAAGAAGTAAAGTTATCACTATTTGCAGATGACATGATTATATACACAGAAAACCCTAAGGAATCCTCCAGAAAACTACTGAAACTAATAGAAGAGTTTGGCAGAGTCTCAGGTTATAAAATAAACATACAAAAATCACTTGGATTCCTCTACATCAACAAAAAGAACACCGAAGAGGAAATAACCAAATCAATACCATTCACAGTAGCCCCCAAGAAGATAAGATATTTAGGAATAAATCTTACCAAGGATGTAAAAGACCTATATAAAGAAAACTACAAAGCTCTACTACAAGAAATTCAAAAGGACATACTTAAGTGGAAAAACATACCTTGCTCATGGATAGGAAGACTTAACATAGTAAAAATGTCTATTCTACCAAAAGCCATCTATACATTTAACGCACTTCCGATCCAAATTCCAATGTCATATTTTAAGGGGATAGAGAAACAAATCACCAATTTCATATGGAACGGAAAGAAGCCCCGGATAAGCAAAGCACTACTGAAAAACAAGAAGAAAGTGGGAGGCCTCACCTTACCCGACTTCAGAACCTATTATACAGCCACAGTAGTCAAAACAGCCTGGTATTGGTACAACAACAGACACATAGACCAATGGAACAGAATTGAGAACCCAGACATAGATCCATCCATGTATGAGCAGCTGATATTTGACAAAGGACCAGTGTCAATTCACTGGGGAAAAGATAGCCTTTTTAACAAATGGTGCTGGCATAACTGGATATCCATTTGCAAAAAAATGAAACAGGACCCATACCTCACACCATGCACAAAAACTAACTCCAAGTGGATCAAAGACCTAAACATAAAGACTAAAACGATAAAGATCATGGAAGAAAAAATTGGGACAACCCTAGGAGCCCTAATACAAGGTATAAACAGAATACAAAACATTACCAAAAATGATGAAGAGAAACCTGATAACTGGGAGCTCCTAAAAATCAAACACCTATGCTCATCTAAAGAATTCACCAAAAGAGTAAAAAGACCACCTACAGATTGGGAAAGAATTTTCAGCTATGACATCTCCGACCAGTGCCTGATCTCTAAAATCTACATGATTCTGTCCAAACTCAACCACAAAAAGACAAACAACCCAATCAAGAAGTGGGCAAAGGATATGAACACACATTTCTCTAAAGAAGATATTCTGGCAGCCAACAGATACATGAGAAAATGCTCTCGATCATTAGCCATTAGAGAAATGCAAATTAAAACTACGATGAGATTCCATCTCACACCAGCAAGGCTGGCATTAATCCAAAAAACACAAAATAATAAATGTTGGAGAGGCTGCGGAGAGATTGGAACTCTCATACACTGCTGGTGGGAATGTAAAATGGTACAACCACTTTGGAAATCTATCTGGCGTTATCTTAAACAGTTAGAAATAGAACTACCATACAACCCAGAAATCCCACTCCTAGGAATATATCCTAGAGATACAAGAGCCTTCATACAAACAGATATATGCACACCCATGTTTATTGCAGCTCTGTTTACAATAGCAAAAAGTTGGAAGCAACCAAGGTGTCCATCAACGGATGAATGGGTAAATAAATTGTGGTATATTCACACAATGGAATACTACGCATCGATAAAGAACAGTGACGAATCTCTGAAACATTTCATAACATGGAGGAACCTGGAAGGCATTATGCTGAGCGAAATGAGTCAGAGGCAAAAGGACAAATATTGTATAAGACCACTATTATAAGATCTTGAGAAATAGTAAACCTGAGAAGAACACATACTTTTGTGGTTACGAGGGGGGGAGGGAGGGAGGGTGGGAGAGGGTTTTTTTATTGATTAATCAGTAGATAAGAACTGCTTTAGGTGAAGGGAAAGACAACACTCAATACATGGAAGGTCAGCTCAATTGGACTGGACCAAAAGCAAAGAAGTTTCCGGGATAAAATGAATGCTTCAAAGGTCAGCGGAGCAAGGGCGGGGGTCTGGGGAACATGGTTTGCGGGGACTTCTAAGTCAATTGGCAAAATAATTCTATTATGAAATCATTCTGCATCCCACTTTGAAATGTGGCGTCTGGGGTCTTAAATGCTAACAAGCAGCCATCTAAGATGCATCAATTGGTCTCAACCCACCTGGAGCAAAGGAAAATGAAGAACACCAAGCCCACATGACAACTAAGAGCCCAAGAGACAGAAAGGGCCACATGAACCAGAGACCTACATCATCCTGAGACCAGAAGAACTAGTTGGTGCCCGGCCACAACCGATGACTGCCCTGACAGGGAGCACAGCAGAGGACCCCTGAGGGAGCAGGAGATCAGTGGGATGCAGACCCCAAATTCTCATAAGAAGACCAAACTTAATGGTCTGACTGAGACTGGAGGAATCCCGGCGGCCATGCTCCCCAGACCTTCAGTTGACACAGGACAGGAACCATCCCCGAAGACAACTCATCAGAAATGAAAGGGACTGGTCAGCGGGTGGGAGAGAGATGCTGATGAAGAGTGAGCTAATTATATCAGGTGGACACTTGAGATTGTGTTGGCAACTCTTGTCTGGAGGGGGGATGGGAGGATAGAGAGAGAGGGAAGCCAGCAAAATTGTCAAGAAAGGAGAGACTGAAAGGGCTGACTCAAGACGGGGAGAGTAAGTGGGAGTAGGGAGTGATATGTATGTAAACTTATATGTGACAGACTGATTGGATTTGTAAACGTTCACTTGAAGCTTAATAAAAGTTATTATAAAAAAAAAAAATTAAACATCATTTTTTTTTCAGTAAAAAAAAAAAAAGAATATAGATATTTCAGATATTGCTATAGAGTATAAATTTCTACATAGTATGGAACAAAATTTGGCAGATCTACTCAATTAAAATATTCAAATTCCACATGAAACAGCAATTACACACTTAGGAACATCCCCAAGAGAAACTACTGCACGTGTGAAGGGCAGAAATGTTTAAGAGTTTTTAGAGTAGCAAATAGCAACATTTCTGAAAATCATTTCAATGGAATACTGGATTAAAAGGAGGTATTTTTTTAATTAAAGAAACAATTTTAATATATTTATACTGTAGAATATTAGAAACCGAAAAAAAAAGATTATGAGCATGAATTATACATATGGTCATAGATGATGGAAACATAGATGTAGACATAGGCATAGACATAGACGTAGACATGGGCATAGACACATATGTAGACACAGGCATAGACAGAAATGTAGACACTGGTATAGACATAGATGTAGACATGTGCATAGAAATAGATGTAGACATAGGCATAAACATAAGTGTAGACATGGGCATAGACACAGATGTAGACATGGGCATAGATGTAGATGTAGACATGGGCATAGACATAGATGTGGACGTAGGCATAGACATAGATGTAGACATGAGCATAGACACAGATGTAGACATAGGCATAGACATAGATGTAGACATAGTTATCCACATAGATGTAGACAGAGGCATAGACACAAATGTAGACATAGGCATAGACACAGATGTAGACATAGGCAGAGACACAGATAGAGACATGAGCATAGACATGGATGTAGAAGTGGGCATAGACATAGATGTGGACATGGGCATAGACATAGATGTAGACATAGGCATAGACACAGATGTAGACATGGGTATAGACACGGATGTAGACATGGGCATAGACATAAATGTAGACATGGGCACATGTATAGATGTAGGCATGGGCATAGACATAGATGTGGACATAGGCATAGACATAGATGTAGACATGAGCATAGACAGATGTAGTCATGGGCTATGACTTACATGTAGACATAGGTATCAACATAGATGTAGACAGAGGCATAGACACAAACGTAGACATAGGCGTAGACACAGATGTAGACATAGGCAGAGACACCGATAGAGACATGAGCATAGATACAGATGTAGACATGGGCATAGACATAGATGTAGGCATGGGCATAGACACAGATTTAGATATGGGCATAGACATAGATGTAGACATAGGAGTAGACATAGGCATAGAAACAGATGTAGACATGGGCATAGACACAGATGAACAAATGAGCATAGACATAGATGTAGACATGGGCATAGACGTAAATGTAGATAGATATAGGTATAGAAATAGAAACATTCCATAATATATGGTTATGTGCAAAAAAGCAGGTCAGATTAAAAATAGATATTATCAAAAATGCAGGCAAACATATACATGCAGTATGTAAGTGTTATATGTAAAATACCTGTACTAATTATCTCTATTTTAATAAACCTTACGCTTTAAAGCAATTAATACCTACTTGTACTGGTTTAAATAGTGTTCCCAAAGCTCCCTTCTTACTCTGAACCTCAGAATGTGACCTTATTTTGAAATAAGGTCTTTGCAGATGCAATTAGCTAAAAGAAGGTCATACCAGAATAAGGTTTTAAAAGTCAGGAGAAATAGATTTGCTAAAACTTACGTTTTGTCAAATACAAAGTGTTTAAAAAGTCATCTGAGTATTTCTTGGACCCAGAAGATGCTAATGAGCTCTTAGATCTTCCTTAAAAAATATATATATATATATACATAAACCCTGGTGACATAGTGGTTAAGTGCCACAGCTGCTAACCAAGAGGTCGGCAGTTCAAATCCACCAGGTGCTCCTAGAAAACTCTATGGGGCAGTTCTATTCTGTCCTATAGGGTCGCTATGAGTTGGAATCGACTCGACGGCAGTGGGTTTGGGCTGGTATATATGTACGTATACATATATAATATATTCACGACTAAGTAAGAAGAGGAAACACTGGTGGCATAGTGGTTAAGTGCTACGACTGCTAACGAAAAGGGCAGCAGTTCTAATCCACCAGGCACTCCTTGGCAACCCTGTGCGGCAGTTCTACTCTGTCCTGTAGGGTCGCTATGAGTCAGAATTGACTCAGTGGCAGTGGGTTTGGTTTTGGTTTTAAGTAAGAAGAATAGCATTAGTTCTCAAATACAGTTACTATCATGGGTCCATTTCTTCAGATGCATTTCAATGCTTTGGTTCCTGATAGTAAATCAATGCAAATCATTTGATTACCCAACATTACATGATTGATATTAATTAAATGGATTAAAAATGAACTGTAACTTACATTATTTTACTGCTTATTAATTATGACTGTGATCAAGATAATAATAAGTTAAAAATGATAGAAAATCCTTAAATTACACATCTTTATAAAGTCAGATGGCTAGCATTTTCTACTTGATTGGAGAATTCTACATGTTGATATATCTAGTAAAAAAAAAAAAAATTTTTTTTTTTTTTTTTTAGTAGCTCAGGCAATATTATTCAATTTTAACATGGAGAAGGAAAATCATTTAAAAGGAATTGGCATTTTTAGAAGTTTAGCAGTTACTATAATCTTGATGCCACCTATATTCAGATTGCAGCAGGGTCACCCATGGAGGACAGGTTTCAGCTGAGCTTCCAGACTAAGACAGACTGGGAGGAAAGATCCAGCAGTTTACTTCTGAAAAGCATTAGCCAGGGAAATCCTTATGAATAGCAGCGGAACATTGTCTGATATAGTGCTGGAAGATGAGCCCCCCAGGTTGGAAGGTACTCAAAAGATGACTGGGGAAGAGCTGCCTCCTCAAAGTAGAGTCAACCTTAATGACATGGATGGAGTAAAGCTTTTGGGACCTTCATTTTCTGATGTGGCAAGACTCAAAAATGAGAAGAAACAGCTGCAAACATCCATTAATAATCGGAACCTGGAATTATGAAGTATGAATCTAGGATAATTGGAAATTGTCAAAAATGAAATGAAATGCACAAACATTGATATCCTAGGCATTAGTGAGCTGAAATGGACTGGTATTGGCCATTTTGAATTGGACAATCATATAGTCTACTATGCTGGGAATGACAACTCGAAGAGGAATGGTGTTGCATTCATCATAAAGAAAGAAAATTTCAAGATCTATCCTGAAGTACAACGCAGTCAGTGATTGGATAATATACACACACCTACAAGGAAGACAAGTTAATATGACTATTATTTAAATTTATGCACCAACCACTAGAGCCAAAGATGAAGAAATAGAAGATTTTTATCAGCTGCTGCAGTATGAAATTGACCGAACATGCAATCAAGATGCATTGATAATTACTGACAATTGGAATGCAAAAGTTGGAAACAAAGAAGAAGGATCAGTAGTTGGAAAATACGGCCTTGGTGATAGAAACAATGCTGGAGATCGAATGATAGAATTTCACAAGACCAACGACTTCTTCATTGCAAATACCTTCTTTCACCAACATAAATGGCAACTATACATATGGATCTCACCAGATGAAACACACAGAAATCAAATTGACTACATCTGTGGAAAGAGACGATGGAAAAGCTCAATATCATCAGTCAAAACAAGGCCAGGGGCCAACTGTGGAACAGACCATCAATTGCTCATATGCAAGTTCAAGCTGAAACTGAAGAAAATCAGAGCAAGTCCACGAGAGCCAAAATATGACCCTGAGTATATCCCACCTGAATTTAGAGACCATAGCAAGAACAGATTTGACACATTGAACACTAGTGACCGAAGACCAGACGAGTTGTGGAATGACATCAAGGACATCATCCATGAAGAAAGCAAGAGTCACTGAAAAGACAGGAAAAAAAGAAAAGACCAAGATGGATGTCAGAGGAGACTCTGAAACCTGCTCTTGAGCATTGAGCAGCTAAAGCAAAAGGAAGAATTGATGAAGTAAAGAGCTGAACAGAAGATTTCAAAGGGCCTCTCGAGAAGACAAAGTAAAGTATTATAACGACATGTGCAAAGAGCTGGAGATGGAAAACCAAAATGGAAGAACATGATCAGTGTTTCTCAAGCTGAGAGAACCGAAGAAAAAATTCAAGCCTCGAGTTGCAATAGTGAGGGATTCCATGGGGAAAATATTAAATGACACAGGAAGCATCAAAAGAAGATGGAAGGGATACACAGTCATTATACCAAAAACAATTAGTCGATATTCAACCATTTCAAGAGGTGGCATATGATCAGGAACTGATGGTACTGAAGGAAGAAGTCCAAGCTGCACTGAAGACACTGGCGAAAGACAAAGCTCCAAGAATTGATGGAATATCAATTGAGATATTTCAACAAACAGATGCAGCACTGGAGGTGCTCACTCATCTATGCCAAGAAATATGGAAGACAGCTTCCTGGCCAACTGACTGGAAGAGATCCATATTTAAGCCTATTCCCAAGAAAGGTAATCCAACTGAATGTAGAAATTATAGAACAATATCATTAATATCACATGCAAGCAAAATTTTGCTGAAGATCATTAAAAAATGGCTGCAGCAGTATATCAACAAGGAACTGCCAGAAATTCAGGCTCGTTCAGAAGGGGACATGGAACCAGGGATCATTGCTGATGTCAGATGGATCCTGGCTGAAAGCAGAGAATACCAGAAGGATGTTTACCTGTGTTTTATTGACTATGCAAAGTTATTCGACTGTGTGGATCATAACAAACTATGGATAACACTGCGAAGAACAGGAATTCCTGAACACTTAATTGTGCTTGTGAGGAACCTGTACATAGATCAAGAGGCAGTCATTCAAACAGAACAAGGGGAAACTGATTGGTTTAAAGTCAGGAAAGGTGTGCGTCAGAGTTGTATTCTTTCACCATACCTATTTAATCTGTATGCTGAACAAATATAACAAGAAGCTGGACTACATGAAGAAGAACGGGGCATCAGGATTGGAGGGAAACTCATTAACAACCTGTGTTATGCAGATGACACAACCTTGCTTATTGAAAGTCAAGAGGACTTGAAGCACTTACTAATGAAGATCAAAGACCACAGCCTTCAGTATGGATTGCTCCTCAACGTAAAGAAAACAAAAATCCTCACAACTGGACCAATGAGCATCATCACGATAAATGGAGAAAAGATTGAAGTTGTCAAGGATTTCATTTTACTTGGATCCACAATCAACAGCCATGGAAGCAACAGTCGAGAAATCAAAAGACACATTGCATTGTGTAAATCTGCTGCAAAGGACATCTTCAAAGTGTTGAAGAGCAAAGATATCACCCTGAAGACTAAGGTGCGCCTGACCTAAGCCACGGTGTTTTCAATCGCATCATACGCACGTGAAAGCTGGACAATGAATAAGGAAGACCGAAGAAGAGTTGACGCCTTTGAATTGTGGTGTTGGAGAAGAATATTGAATATACCATGGACTGCCAAAAGAATGAACAAATCTGTCTTGGAAGAAGTGAGGCCAGAATGCTCCTTAGAGGCAAGGATAGCAAGACTGCGTCTTACATATTTCGGACATGTTATCCCTGGAGAAGGACATCATGCATGGCAGAGTACAGTGTCAGTGGAAAAGAGAAAGACCCTCAAGGAGGTGGGTTGACACAGTGGCTGCAACAATGAGCTCAAGCATAACAACGATTGTAAGGATGGTGCAGGACCGGGTAGTGTTCTGTGGTGCATAGGGTCGCTATGAGTCAGAACTGACCCAAAGGCATCTAACAACAACAACAACATAACCTTGATGATTGGAAAGAAAAAAAAAAATGTTTCCACTACCCAATCATAATTTAATCAGAAGTTATTTATTAATTCGTTCTGGGGGGGGGGTAAAAAAGTTTTAAGCTGTCTTATAGAAAAGTAAGCAAGATAACATGGTAATATGTAAGATAAAATGTTAAAATATTTAAAATGTTTGTTAAAATTATCTGAGATAAAAAACTTAATAACCTATGTTCCAATACCTGCACTTACCTGTCAGTTTGTCTTACTGTGGGAGCTTGTGTGTTGCTGTGATACTGGAAGCTATGCCGCTGGTATTCAAATACCAGTAGGGTCACCCACGACAGGTTTCAGCTGAGCTTCCAGACTAAGGCAGACTAGGAAGAAGGATTTGGTGGTCTACTTTTGAAAAGAATCAGGCAGTGAAAACCTTATGAATAGCAGCCGAATATTGTTTGATATAATGCCAAAAGATGAGGCCCTCAGGTCAGAAGGCACTCAAAACATGCCTGGGGAAGAGCTGCCTCCTGAAAATAGAGTCGACCTTAAAGGCATGGATGAAGTTAAGCTTTTGGGTCTTTCATCTGCTGATGTGGTAGGACTCAAAATGAGAAGAAACAGCTGCAAACATCCATTAATAACTGGAACCTGGAATGTACAAAGTATGAATCTTGGAAAATTAAATATCACCAAAAATGAAATGGAATGCATAAACATTCATATCCCAGGCATAACTGAGCTGAAATGGACTGGTATTGGTCTTTTGGATTTGGACAATCATATGGTCTACTGTGCCAGGAATGACAACTTGAAGAGGAATGGAATTGCATTCACAGTCAAAAAGGACATTTCAAGATCTATCCTGAAGTATAACACTGTCAGTGATAGGATAATATCCATACACCTAGAAGGAAGAGCAGTTAATACAGCTATCATTCAATATGAAGAAATTGAAGATTTTTATAAACTTCTGTAGTCTGAAATTGATGGAACACACTATCAGGGTGCACTGATAATTTGCTGGTGGAAGTTGGAAACAAAGAATAAGGACAGATAGTTGGAAAATACAGCCTTGGTGATAGAAACAATGCAGGAAATTGCATGATTGAATTTTGCAAGGCCAAAAACTTCTTCATGGCAAATACATTTTTCACCAGCATAAATGGCAAATGTACACGTGGACTTCATCAGATGGAATACACAGGAATCAAATCGACTACATCTGTGGAAAGACATGATGGAAAGCTCAATATCATCAGTCAGGACAAGGCCAAGGGCTGACTGTGGAACAAACCATCAATTGTTCATAGGCAAGTTCAAGCTGAAACTGAAGAAAATTAGAACAAGTCCGTAAGAGCCAAAGTACAACCTTAAGTATATCCAAACTTAATTTAGAGAGCATCTCAAGAATAGATTTGATGCATTGAACACTAATGACTGAAGATCAGATGAATTGTGGAATGACATCAAGGGCCTCATACATGAAGAAAGCAAGAGGTCATTAAAAAGACAGAAAAGAAAGAAAAGACCTAAATGGATTTCAAAAGAGTCTCTGAAATTTGGTCTTGAACATTCAGTAGCTAAAGCAGAAGGAAAAATTAATGAAGTAAAAGAGCTGAGCAGAAGGTTTCAAAGGGCAGCTCAAAAAGACTAAAGTATTGTAATAACATCTGCAAAGAACTGGACATAGAAAACCAAAAGGGAAGAACATGTTCAGCATTTCTCAAGCTGAAAGAACTGAAGAAAAAATTCAGGCCTTGAGTTGCAATACCAAAGAATTCCACAGGGAAAATATTAAACGACACAGGAAGCACCAAAAGAAGATGAAAGTAATACACAGAGTCAATATACCAAAAAGAATTGGTCGATGTTCAACCATTTCAGGAGGTAATGTATGATCAGGAACTGAATGTACTGAAGGAAGAAGTTCAAGCTGCACTGAAGGCATTGGCGAAAAACAAGGCTCTGAGAATTGACAGAATATCTATTGAGATGTTTCAACAATCAGATGTGGTGCTGGAAGTGCTTACTTCTCTACGTCAAGAAATTTGGAAGACACTGACCTGGCCATCTGAGTAGAAGAGATTCATATTTATGCTTATTCTCAAGAAAGGTAATCAAACTGATGGTGGAAATTATCAAACAATATCATTAATATCACTCTCAAGCAAAATTTTGCTGAAGGTCATTCAAAAGCAGCTTCAGCAGTATATCAACAAGAAACTGCCAGAAATTAATGCTGGGTTTTTTTTTTTTAGAAGAGGATGTGGAACCAGGGATATCACTGCTGATGTCAGATGGATCCTGGCTGAAAGCGGAGAACACCAGAAAGACATTTACCTGTGTTTTATCAACTATGCAAAGGCATTTGACTGTGTGGATCATAACAAACTATGGATAACATTGCAGAGAATGGGAATTCCGAAACACTTAATTGTGCTCATGAGCAATCGGTACATTGATAAAGAGACAGTCATTTGAACAAGACAAGGGGATATTGCATGGTTTAAAGTCAGGAAAGGTGTGCTTCAGGGATTTCTGCTTTCACCATACCTATTCAATCTCTGTGCTGAGCATATAATCCAAGAATTTGGACTATATGAAGAAGAATGGGGCATCAGGCTTGGAGGAAGACTCATTAACAAACAGCTTTAAGCAGGTGACACAATCTTGCTTGCTGAAAGTGAAGAGGACTTCAAGCACTTACTGATGGAGATCAAAGACCACAGCCTTCAGCATAGATTACACCTCAACATAAAGAAGCCAAAATCCTCACAACTGGACCAATAAGCAACATCATGATGAATGGAGGAAAGATTGAGGTTGTCAAGGATTTCATTTCACTTGGATGCACAATCAACACCCATGGAAGCAACAGTCAAGAAATCAAAAGATGCTTTGCATTGGGCAAATCCGCTTCAAAAGACCTCTTTAAAGTGTTGAAAAGCAAATATGTCACTTTGAGGACTAAGGTTAGCCTGACCTAAGCCATGGTGTTTTTAATCACCTCATATGCATGCCAAATTTGGAGAATGAATGAGGAAGAAAGAAGAATTGACGCTTTTGAGTTGTCGTGTTGGAGAAGAATGTTGAATATACTATGGATGGCCAAAAGAAGGAATAAACCCACCCTGGAAGAAGTACAACCAGAATGCTCCTTAGAAGCAAAGATAGGAGACTACGTCTCACATACTTTGGACATGTTATCAGGAGGGATCAGTCATTGGAGAAGGACATCATGCTTGGTGAAATAGAGGGTCAGGGAAAAAGAGGAAGACCCTCAACGAGATGGACTGACACAGTGGCGACAACAATGGGCAGAAGCATAGCAACAGCTGTGAGGATGGCACAGGACCAGGCAGCGTTTTGGTCTGTTGTGCATAGGGTCACTAACAACAACAACGTTCCACTAAGCACTACCGCAGCCATACACCCCCACCCACACATGCATGCTCATGCCCCATGCACCACATGCCCTCACATTCTAAGATCAAGTAAGCATGGAAAATATTGCAAACTCTACTTCTTAGAGAAACCCTTAAGTACACAAAAAATACCTATAGTTAAAATGAAAAAAAAAAAATAGTCTAGAGGTCTGTTCAGCTGCACTATCTCAAACTTATTTCACATCTGACAATTTTGTTCTCAAGATGTGCTATTGCTATTATTAGGTGACGGAGTCGGTTCTGAATCACAGCAACCCTATGTACAACAGAACAAAACAGTGCGTGGCCCTGCTTCATCCTCACAAATGTTGCTATGTTTGAGTCCATTGTTGCAGCCAGTGTGTCAATCCATCTTGTTTAGGGTATTTCTCTTTTTTGCTGACTCTCTACTTTACCAAGCATGATGTCCTTCTCCACGGACTGGTCCCTCCTGATAACATGTCCAAAGTGTGTTAGACAAAGTCTCATGATCCTTGCTTCTAAGGAGCATTCTGCCTGAACTTCTTCCAAGACAGATTGGTTTGTTCTTCTGACAGCACATGGTATATTCTACATTCTTTGCGAACACCATAATTCAAATACATCAACTCTTCTTCAGTCTTCCTTATTCATTATTCAGCTTTTGCAGGCATGAGACGATTGGAAATACCATGCCTTGTGTTAGGCACACCTTCCTTAGTCCTCAAAGTGACATCTTTGCTTTAAAGAATTACAGGTAATGTTATAATCCAGCAGTAGTTTTCTGTTAACCTACTGTACTAATTGGAGCAGTGAGTCCTCTGGCTATTCATTAACTGACTCTGTGCTTCCTAGCAGCTAGCCAAAGAGGAATATCTGATTTATTAAAAAAATTCTGGCATCAGTTACATAAAAAGGAAATTATAGGAAAGTAGATTTTTAGAAAATAGGAGCTATGTCACTGTGGTTCCTCGTTGTAGCTCCTAAAGGAGATTGGAACCTGTTTATATACTGACCTTCTAACTTATTCAGATTTGAATGAGTACTACCAGGAAAAAAAAAATACGTATTTAGGTTATTACAGATATTAATTTACAAAGTACATGCACAATATAACTTATAGAACCTGATTAATCATGAAAATATTTTTCTTCAGTTTCTTTTCCTTAGTGAAAAGGTAGTACATGCTCAATCATAATACTCAAAAATGCAAAAAAACTATGAAAACTAAAGTGAAAAACCACCTTAAATTTTATCATGCAGGTGACTAGGTGGATGCACATCATTGAAGATGGTTCTACATGCACAGGTATCAGATATATGATGCCATCGGCCAACTCTTCACATTGAAATTCTTGTAGACATTCCTCTGTGCATGTTTACACATAAACATCTACATGCATTATCCATAAAGACAACACCATATGTCTGGCTGATATCATCATACACTGACTGATGTATATAAGAACTTGGGTATATGCAGTGTTACCTGTATGGATTTATAGTATATTCTTTTTTTTTTTTTAATTTTAAAATAATTCATTGAGTTGAAATTCACAATAAACTCTTTTTTGATTCAGATGAGCTTATGATAATCCCTGTTCTGTTTCTCTAGTCAAATCACTTTCCCAAACTCCACATTTACCAGTTGTCTTAGGTTGGGTTCTCTAGAAAAGCGAAACCAGTGAAGTGTATATCTATACATATATGTATAATGGATATATATATTTATACATGGATATAAATATATACATATATATATGGAAACCCTGGCGGCGTAGTGGTTAAGAGCTACATCTGCTAACCAAAAGGTCAGCAGTTCAAATCCACCAAATGCTCCTTGGAAACTCTACGAGGTGGTTCCACTGTGTCCTATAGGATCACTATTAGTCAGAATTGACTTGATGGCAATGGGTTTTATAGAGAGAGAGAGATAGAGATTTATCACAAGGAACTTGTTTGTAGAGTCTGGCAAGTCCCAAGTCCATAGTTCAGACATCAGACTGGAGGCTTCTCCTGACTCACACAGCTACAAAGTCTGATGAACCCAAGATTGGCAAGTAAGACAGCAGGCTGCTGGCTCACAGGCTGTGGAGGCCAATGAATCCCAACAGTGGCAGGTAATACAGAAGGCTGCTGGCTGAAGTTCCAAGAACTGGACGACAGATGATGGCAAAGAACCAGATGCAGGATTCAGAACAAGCAAAAGATAGGGAGATTTTCCAGAATGTCTATATATATTGGGTACAGGCCATACACCTGAGAAAACTTCCCTTACAACTGATTGGCTGATCACATCAGATCTCACCAAGGAGATGATTACACTATACCACATATTGAAAATAACTACATCATTATATGACTGTCAAGTTACATCATTACATAACTGCCAAACCACTGAGAATCATGGCCCAGCCAAGCTGACATACAACCTTAGCCATCACACTTGTCGATACACATTTTTCCACCTGTCACTCAACATGCACACAAACTCTACCTTCAATTTCACAGAAAAAAAAAAAAAAGTAAAATACACCAGCCAGTAAATCTCACTGCTTTATATGATGTCTACAAACTGCAGACATCTGTGCCTACCTTTCCCTCCTTTCCTCTTTTCAAGTGAAAGTGGTGTGCACTTGAGTGTTTAATCAGAGCCCTCTGCCTGAATCCCATTTTTTCCTGCTGTCCTTTTTGCCCGGTCCAATGTCTCCTAAGTTTCCAATTCTCTTTTTCTGCTGTCTGCTTTCCATTAATAAACATAGTCAAAGAAGAAGTCCTATTTAAAAAAGAAGGAAAAATTCCCCTCAATCCACAGTGTCTCTGTATGGTATTCTCTGTCTTTTCCCTCTCCACGGTCAAATTGCTTGAAAGCTTTCTTGGTACTCACTGTCCTCTCCATTTCCTCTGTTTCTAGCCACCTGTTTATCTACTCTAATCTGGGTTCTCTTTTAAGCATTAAAAAAAAAAAAAAAAAATGGAGGGGAGTGTGAGGTGCATTTTCGACTAGCTCTTCTAGAAGTATTCAAACCAGCTTCTTACTTTATACTCCCTGGTAGTGCAATAGTTAAGTGCTTGGCTGCTAACTGAAGAGTCACTGGTTCGAATCCACCAGCTACTTTGAGGGAGAAAAGACCTGGTGATCTGCCCCTGTAAGGATTACAGCCTAGGAAACCCTATGAAACAGTTCTAATCTGTCCTGTAGTGTTACTATGAGTCAGGATCTACTGCAAGGCATACAACTGTGAAACAGTAACCTTGATTTCTGTAATTTGGCACTCTCCTGGTTTCCTTCTATTGCTGGTCTTTATTTATATTCCTTCCTGACCCCTTATTCTCCTCCCGACTAATAGGTTGTGAAGTTCTTCAAGACTGTTTAAGTCCTTCTTTTTTCTCTCTACATTCTATCCCTATATATTTCTTTTCAACTGCCCTTAGCACGTTAACGTCCCCTGTCCTGACTTGTCTTCTGAGGGCCATATCATATATCGAGATGCTTAATTGACAGCTCCACTCAGGTGTCTCAAGGGCCTCTCAAAAGTGACTCAGTCAAAACCAATTTATGAAAATCTCCACCAAATGTGCCCTCTCCTATCGTTAGCTATGTCAGTAAATGTTGCCCCATGTGCTCAATTGTTCAAGCCCAAAATCAGAACTCAGTTGTTACTTCTACCTTTCCTTCATTCATATCCAGTTGATCCATCTGGTTTATTGACTTTAACTCTTAAATAATTACAGGCTTGTTTAAAAAAAACACTAATGATGTTCTTTTTTTCTTAGTATATAAGAGTAGAAACTGTGATTCTGTAAGGAAATATTATCAATTGTCCAATTACCTGGCACCTCACTTGCCAAGAACAAGCATTTCAAGTTTCTTTTCAATTTTTTTTTTAATGAACCTTTAAAATCTATCCATTTTAAGGCAAAGTCTACAATATACATGCCCAAAAACCCCATGGCTGTAGAGTCAATTCCAACTCATAGTGACCCTAGAGGACAGAGTGGAACTGACCCATAGTGTTTTCAGGGAGTGCCTGGTGAATTCAAACTGCCGACCTTTTGGTTGGCAGCCATAGCACCTAACCATTATGCCACCAGGGCTTCCACAATATGCATGAAATATATTAATTATCACACAACATCGTTCCATTTTTCCAATGCGGGTTCCCTTTCTACCCAAAGCAGTCCCTTCACCATTATATTAAACAGCTGGTCTAAGTGAAGAGTATATGCAATATAATCCTTATTCCATGAGGCTGGCCTGCTAAGGTCTGATCATTTTCTATCACAGTAGCCATTTCTCTAAAAGAATTCAAGTCATGTTTATAGAATGCACTAAATTTATGCTGTGGTTAATGTAAGCAGGTATAGATACTCTTATAGAAATAGTTCTTTTAAAACATATTTGTTGATAGTATTATATTTTATAATTTCCTTGAAGTCTTTTTGATCAATTTAATTATGGACAATATCTCATAACCAATGTCATGTTGTTATGGCAACTGTGTCTTCCATTAAAATTAGTTTAAGTAAAATTAACAGGACTATAATTAAGTTAAATTTGAGAAGCTTTATATCTACCATAAGATGCTCATTTTCAAGAATTAATATTTTTGCTAAAATGGTGTATTTTCTTAAATAATTCACCTTAGTTTTCAAAACATTTTTGACAATTCAGTAAAAATATTTTAGTAAATTGCTACCCAGTTACTTCTGTCAAGACACAAAAACAGGCTGCAAGTCTGCGTATCAAGCCACACGAACTTGACGAGGGCAGAGATTACACCTAGTTCATTTATCACAATATCCTCTGCCTAGGACAAGCTTGGCCCATATTAGTCCTTCAACAAGTGTTTGTTGAATGAATAAATGTGCATACAATAAAATGAGTTTAAAGCCACTGTATCTATATGAACTAAATATTAAAGCTATAATGGGATACTCTACATTTCTCTGTGCATATTCAGCATTTTAAATTCCAGAAATAATCTAAGGATAACCTTGCCTGAATAAAAAGCCTATTTGATGATTTATTAAAAAAAAAAATAATAATAATTTTTGAAAGTTAAAAAAAAACAGTGCCAAAGTTAGTTTCAATTATTTTCTGGGGCAGTGGTTTTCAAACTTCAGTGGCATAAGAATCATATGGAGGCATTGTTAAAACAGGTTGCTGGATTCTGTCTCCCAGAATTTCTGCTTCGATAGGTCTGACTGAAATGGAACCTGACAATTTGAATTTCTAACAAACCTCCATGTGATACTGATGCTGCTGATCCAGGAAGCATATTGTAAGAAGCACTAATATAGGACATTATTATTTACGTTGGGTTCAGTATCATGCTTAATATATGAAGAATAATTTGGGAAAGATGCAGCAGGAAAAGAAACAAACTCATTTTCACTTATTTTGAATTTTTATGTGGCATCACATCAGACTTTCAAGTATAACGTAAGGATGTAGCTGTGTTGTGTAAAAAGGAAGAAAAGGAAAAAAATTTCCAAAAGTTAAGGTTTTTGGAGTTTGAAAAGAAATATCATTTCTTTTTCATACATACTAAGTGCTAAATCAAAAAAATCAAATCCGTTGCCATCTAGTCGATTTTGACTCATAGTGGCCCTATAGCAACCCTATAATTTTCAGTATTTTTCTGGTAAGTAAATGAATTAATGTTAGTTGGAATTTGATTTTTCTGAAGCTATGCAAGCAAGCAATCATTATTAAAAAAAAAAAAAAAAAAAGAGAGAGAGAGAGAAAAGAAACAGCCAATCAGGACAGGATGGAATAGACCTGTTTCTCATTGCTCCTTCCCATTAAATACAACTATGAGAAAAAAAAAAAAAAAAACTTTCCCTGTCGAGTCAATTCCAACTCACAGGGACTCTATAGGACAGAGTAGAACTGCCCTATAGGGTTTCCAGGGAGTGAATAGTAGATTTGAACTGCCGACTTTTTGGTTAACTGTCAATCTGTTAGCCACTGCTCTACCAGCACTCCAAATAATTCATGTTAATTATATAACAGACAACCAAACAAGAATTTTGAAAGGTGATAAGAGGAAAATGAACTGATTTGGGACCCTAGGACTGAAGGAATAACACAACAGCAAGATTTGTTACATTCCAACACCAAAGAGAAAAAGGTAAACCAGACCTGACATTCTCCGACCCACAACAGAAGGCAGGCCAGTGGGTAGACTCACTTCTACCCAGGATCATTCAAGAGTGTCTTCTACAACACCAGGTAAAACTGGCACCACCAGCAAGGAGATTTTATTGTGACTCTAGCTAGCAAAAGGAAACCCTGGTGACATAGTAGTTAAATGCTACGGCTACTGACCAAAAGGTTGGCAATTCGAATCCACCAGATGCTCCTTGGAAACTCTATGGGGCAATTCTACTCCCTCCTATAGGGTTGCTATGAGTCAGAATCAACTCGACAGCAACGGGTACAGTAGCTAGCAAAAAGCAGTCAGGGAAAATGTTGCCAGCAAAATGCTGTCCTCCCCTACTAGGCCCACTAGTTCTGAGACAGCTTTCCTCCCGCAGAAGTAACCCAGCACCAACAAGAGAGATCTGAGCACAACAACCTGACTGGCGCAGGAAGCATCTTTGTCCCTATGATCCTGAAACTGTCTTGCCCACTCAGAGACACTGGGATAGTCAGGGGCACAACAAAAGGAATCCTACTACAACAAAGGACCAGCCTGGGAAGTACACTCCATTCCCCAAGGGAGGAGTTGTCCTGCCACAAAAGCAACCAGCCATGAAAGTCTCTTTGTCCTCAAGATCCTGAGGACTCCCCTCTCCCATCAGAAAACACTGGAGTGGCAAGGTGACACTGGCAAGAGGGACCTGGTCACACAAGCATCCTAGCCAAAAAAGCTTCTTTGTTTCCATAGGTTGAGATTCTTCTCTTCCACTGAAAGGCCAGAGACACTGAGGCAGCTAGGATTAGGGGTAAATGCAGGGGGATCCCACTAAAAAAGCACCAGACAAGGAAACTTTTTCATCTCCATGATTAGAGGCTCCCCTCTCCCACCAAGATGCACTCTATGTCAAGGTCTGCTGAAGCCTTTTGTCTCTACAGGCAGCACCAGGACGAACAAGTGGGAGTTCCAGCAGGATTAGATAAATCAGTCATACCAAGACAACACCACCAGGGCCTGAGGATTAAACTGTCATTGGAACCACAGATCACAAGAGTGGGTCAGGACCTGTGCGCTAAACCTAAACAAAGTGACTGTGGGCAAAATAAAATATTTAAATTGAACACAGAATCTCCTAACAAAGTAGACAAAATGTTCAGAATACAATAGAAAGCCATCAGACCAAGAACCAAGAAAATATCACAATTTGAATGAGAAATACAATCAACCAACCCAGTACCAAGATGAATCAGACTTTGGAATTGACAACAATTTTAAAACATCTCTCATAAAAATGCTCTGAAAATCACAAATACTCTTGAAATGAATGAAAAATAGAAAATCTCTGTGAAGAAATATAAGTTATGAAAAAGAACAAAATGGAAACTATTGAAATGAAAAATATAACAGATATCAAAAAACAAAAACTTGCCAGATGGGCTCAATACTAGACTAGAGATGACAGGGGATAGAATCAGTGAACTTGAGAACAAATCAGTAAAATTTACCCAATCTGAACAACAGGGAAAAAAATAGACTGAAACATTAATTATTCTCAGAGACCTGTGGGACAATAACAAAAGATCCAATATTCATCTTATTATTACAGTCCCAGAAGAAAGGAAAAAGTGGGATTAAAATTATTCAAATGAATAATGACCAAAAACTTCCCAAATTTAGTAAAAGGCACAAAACTACAGATTCAAGAAGCTGATTAAACTACAAACAGGAATAACTCACAAAAATTAATATCAAGATACACCATAATTAAACTTCTAAAAACTAAAATGGAGGAAAAATCTTGAAAGCTTCCAGAGAAAAAAAGCACGTTAACTATAGGGAAACATAAGTTTGAATGACAGCAGATTTTCAAGTAATAAACCATGGTGACCAGAAGAAAATGACACATTTTTCATGTCCTGAAATTAAAAAACAGTTATCTATGGATTCTATATCTGGTGAAACTATCTTTCAGAAATTAAAGGAAAATTAAAATATTTTCAGATGAAGAAAAACTAGAAAAAGGTGTTGCTCGTGGACTTACCCTGAAAGATTGTCTAAAAGAAGTTCTTTAATCAATCCGATATGACAAACAAAGCATCTTGGAGCATCAGAAAGGAAGGAAAAAATAAGAGGAGAAATATGAGTTTATACAAAAAAAATTCTTTCTCATGAGTTTTATAAATCATATTTGAAGATGGAAACAAAAATTGTCACACTACCCGAAACTCAAGACAATGCTATTTAAAAGTTGGGCAGGTAAAGGTACATAAATGGAAGTAAACTTCCACTCAAAGTGGTGAAACATTGAGACTTTATACTATGGTGTGATGTTTAAGATTGTGTCAACGTGGTTGGGCCACTATTCTCAGTGTTTTGGCAGCTGTATAATGTTGTGATCACTTCCCTGTTGAAATTTCATACGTGGTCACCCCTGTGGTGGAATCTGTTGAGTGTACTGATGGGGGCAGGCCTGTGGCAGCTCACTACCCCCTCAGCCTTCACCTCCCCACCCTCCTTCACCTACTTCCATCCTGCTCATCTTGCCAGGGCTTTTGCTTGTTCCAGATTCTGCAGCTGGCTTTTGTTCATCTGACCTCTGGTTCTTGGGACTTGTGCTAGCAGCTTGCTGGTGGTCTTGCCTGCTGATTGTCTATTTTCACAGCCTGCAGCAGCGCTGCTCTCCAGCCTACTGATCTTGGGTTCCCCAGCCCCTGCGACTATGTGAATCAGGAGAATTCTTTCTTGCCTCACGGACTTGGGACTTAAAGCCTCCAAAAACCATGTGAACCATTTCCTTGACATAAGTCTCTTTATATATGTATGTATGTGTGTATATATATACACATACATACATATATAAAGAGAGATATACGGAAACCCTGGTGGCATAGTGGTTAAGTGCTACGGCTGCTAACTAAAGGGTTGGCAGTTCGAATCCGCAACTATATGGGGCAGTTATATTCTGTCCTATAGGGTCGCTGTCAGTTGGAATCGACTCGATGGCACTGGGTTTTTTATATATATATATATATATATATATATATATACACACATACACTTTACTGGTTTTGCTTCTCTAGAGAACTGGGCCTAAAACATTTGATAAGTCATATATACATATACATATACATATACATATACATATACATATACATATACATATACATATACATATACATATACATATACATATACATATACATATACATATACATATACATATACATATACATATACATATACATATACATATACATATACATATACATATACATATACATATACATATACATATACATATTATTAACCAGAGCGATAACTACAAAAATTATACAAAGATATTCATTCAAAACACCATAAACAAGTCAAGATGAAATCTTACAAAATGTTCAAATCCAAGAATGCAAGAAAATAGAAACAAAGGAAAAATAACTAGAAATAAACAGAAAACAAATAATAATGTAAGTGCTAATTTACCAACAATTATCTTGAATGTTGTTGTTATTGTTATTGTTAGGGGCTGTCAAATCAGTTCCAGCTCATAGCAACTCTGTGTACAGTACAAGGAAACACTGCCCATTCTGTGCCATCCTCACAATCATTGATGTTTGAGCTCATTGTTGCAGCCACTGTGTCAGTCTATCTTGTTGAGTGTCATCCTCTTTTTTGCTGACCCTCTGCTTTACCAAGCATGTTGTCCTTCTCCAGGGACTAGTCCCTCCTGATAGCATGTCCAAGGTACATGAGACGAAGCCTTGCCATCCTCACTTCTAAGGAGCATTCTGGCTGTACTTCTAAGACAGACTTGTTCATTCTTCTGGCAGCCCATGATATATTCCATATTCTTCTCTAACACCATAATTCAAATGCATCAATTCTTCTTTGGTCTTTCTTATTCATTGTCCAGCTTTGGCTTGCATATGAGGTGAATGAAAATACTATGGCTTCAGTTAGGCACAGCTTAGCCCTCAATGTGATATCTTTGCTTTTTAACACTTTGAAGTGGTGTCATACAGCAGATTTTCCCAATGAAATATGCCATGTGATTTCTTGATTGTTGATTCCATGGGTGTTGATTGTGGATCCTAGTGAAATGAAATCCTTGACAACTTCTATTTTTTCTCCAATTTTCATAATGTTGCTTATTGGTCCAGTAGGGAGGATTTTTGTTGTCTTTGCGTTGAGGTGTAATCCATACTGAAGGCTATATGTACATCTTAAATGTATATGGCCTACATTCAACAATCAAAGTAGAGAGACTGGCAAAGTGGAATAAAAAATTAAAACAAAACAAAAACTTGAGCCAGTTATATGTTGTTTAAAAGAAACTCACTTCAAATTCAATTTCATAATTTGTTTGAAAGTTAAAGGATGGAAAAATTATAATATATGATGTAAATATTAATGAATAAAGAAAAAAATAGCTATATTAATAGGTGAGAAAATAGACTTCACTGCAAAAAAATAAAATTACTAGAGGCAAAGAATGACATTACATAATGATAAAAGAATCAAATCACAAGAGAGATATAAGATACTACAACCCTAAATGTGTATTGACCAAATAACAAAATCTCAAAATACATGAAGATAAACTGATGGAGATGAAGGGAGAAATAAACAATTCCACATTATAGTTGGAGTATCCAACACACCTCTCTTAGCAACTCATAGAAGTACTAGAGAGAAAATTAGCATTGATACAGAATGCAAAACTACCACCAATCAACAGGATATAGTGTGTGTGTGTATATATATATATATATAAACACAACAGAACATACATTTTTTCAAGTGTCCATGAGCCATTCACCAAGAGATATTATACCTTGTGCCATAAAACAAACCTCAACATATTTAAAAAGAATTGAAGTCATACAGAGTATGCTCTCTGACTGCAATAGAATCAAACCAGAAATAATTAAAAGAGATCCATCAGGAAAATCTCTAAACACGTAAAAGCTAAACAAAACATGTCTAAGTAATCCATGGGTTAAAGAGGAATTTTCAAAGGAAAGAAAAAATGCATACAGCTCAGTGAAAATGAAAGCACACATAACAAGATCTGTGGGATAAAGTTAAAGCAGGGCTGACAGGGAAATCTGTAGCTTTAAGTAGGAGAAAAAAGAAAGATCTCAAAACAATGATCTAAGTTTATGTCAATAAACAAGAAATAGAAGACCAAAATAAATGCAAAGCAGCAGAAAGAATTACCATATTTTTACACATATAATGCAAGCTTTCTACGTTTGTTTGACCACTCCTCCCTCCCCCACAAGGTATTCTCCTAAGCCTCACTATGCCAATTTTTTTTTTACAAGTTGCTTTAAAAAAATTAACATAGCAATGCTGATGAAAATACCTCACTGGGGGTGGGGAGTGATTGGCCAACAAGTATAAAAGGCACATGTTATTTAAATAGGAATATAGCAACAATAAAAATACGGGCAGAAAACATTGAAAATGAAAAAAGGAACAGTAGTTAAAATTAGTGAAAAAAAAACTTTTTCTCCAAAAAAAAAAAAAAGCAGTAAAATTGATAAGCCTCTCACAAGAATGACAAAAATAAAAAGGGAAAAGGCACATCAGCAATACTAGGTGTATAATACAAGATTTCATGATCCTGTGGCTAGTAAAAAGATAGTAAGGAAATATTAGAAACACATTTCTGCTCATAAATTCAGCAACTTTGAAGAAAATAGACTACTTATTTAAAACTAAAATCTACCAAAACTCAACCAAGATGAAGTGTACAATCTGAAGAGACCTATAAGCATTAAAGACTTTAAACCCATAATTAAACACTCGTGACAAAAAAAAACTCCATGCATAGGTGGTTTCACTGGAGAATTCTACCAAACATTTAAAGAAGAATTAATGTCAGTGTTACACAATCTCTTCCAGGAAATGGAAGAGCAGGTGTTATGACTCAGCTAACTCTATGAAACCAGTATTACCATGATCCCAAAACCAGACACAGAGGGTAAAAAACAGAAAATTATGACTAATATTTTTCATGAACTTAGACTCAAAAATCCTTAACAAAATATTAGCAAGCAGAACCCAACAATGTATAGGAAGAATTATATGCTATGATCAACATTCAAAAATCAATGTAATTAACCATATCAACAAGCTAAAATAATAGTAAAAAAAAAAAAATCACATTAATTGATTCAGGAAAAAAAAATTGGGAAAAATCCTACACTTATTCATGACAAAACTCTTAGTAAGTTAGGAATAGTGGGGTACTACCTCAACTTGAAAAAGAACATCTACACACACAAAGAAAAAAATTCACTGCTATCATTATACTTAATTGTGAAAGATTGAATGCTTTTTTCTGCTAAAAAGTACAGTGCAGGAATGTCTGCTCTCACCACTTTTATTCAACATAACACTGGAAGTTCCTGTCATCAAAATAAGGCAAAAGTAAAAAATGAATAAGTAAATAAAAGAAAAACTACAGATTGAAAGAAATAAATAAGCTGTCATATTTGCAGATGACATGACTTTCTACATAGAAAATCCCAAGGAATCTACAAAACAAAAAAATTCCTAAAACTAATAAGTGTTTAGCAAAGTCACAAAATACAAAATTAACATTTTAATTAATCACATTTATGTGTATTAAAAATGGACATGCAGATATCACAATTAAAAACAATACCATTTATAAAAATTTCAAAAGTGATGAAATAGATATAAACATAAAGCATGTTCAGGATCTGCATGCTTAAAATGATAAAATACTGATAAAAAATTAAAAAATACCTAAATAAATGGACAGACATACCATGTTCATGGATCATAAGTTTCAACATAGTAAAGATATCAATTCTCAAATTGTTCTATAAGTTCAATACAATTCCTGTTAATCCTAATAAGGTTTTTCTTAGAGATAGATAGCTTATTTTAAAATGTATATGGAAAGGCACATGTCCTATAATAACTAAAACAATCATGATAAAAAAGAACGTTGCAGGGGGATCACTCTATCCTATATTAAGTTTTACTATGTATCTACAATAATCAAAGCAATGTGGAATTGGCAGAAGACAGATGCATGAATCAGTGGAACAGGATAGAGAACCCAGAAATACTTCCACACAAATATACTCAGCTGAATAATGACAAAGATACAAAAAGCTATTTAGTTGAGGAAGGATAGCCTTTCAAAAAAAGATGGTGAAAAAATGGACAACCAAAGGTCAAAGAAAATGAACTTCAATCTAAACCTTATACCTTATAAAAACTTTAACTCAAAATGGATCATAGGCTTAAATGTAAAACATAAAACTATAAATCGTGTAGAAAGAAACACAGTAGTAAATCTGCAGGATCTAAGGCCAGGCAGAGCGCTTAGAATTGACTCCAAAAGTTTGACCACAAAGAAAAGTTATTAAGTAGGACTTTATTAAAATTAATTTTCTTTTTACTCTGTGAAAGCCTATGAGAAGAGAATGGAAAGATAAACCACATACTGAAGGAATTTGTAATCATATATTGACAAAAGATCAGCAATTAGAATATAAAAATAACTCTCAAAAATCAACAGTAAGGAAACAAACAGTCCAATTCAAATAGACAAATGTCATAAAGAGACATTTCACAAAAAAGGATATATAAATAGCAAGTAAACACAGAAAAAAAAAATTGATATTCACAGCCAGGAGGAAAATGTAAATTAAGACCACAATGAGAAATCACCACACACTAACTGTTGTTGTCATTGTTAGGTGCTATCGAGACCATTCCAACTCACAGTGACCCTATATACAACTGAAGGAAACACTGCCCTGCCCTTCAACACCCTCATAATAATTGTTATGCTTGAGCCCATTGTTGCTGCCACTGTGACAATCCATCTCACTGAGGGTCTTCCCCTCTTTCACCGACCCTCTAACTTACCAAGCATGATGAAGTTCTGCAGGGAATGGTCCTTCCTGATAACATGTCCAAAGTATATGAGACAAAATATTGTTACCCTTGCCTCTAAGGAGCATTCTCTCTGTACTCCTTCCAATACAGATTTGTTAGTTATATTCAATATTCTTTGCCTACGCCACAACTCAAAGGGGTCAATTCTTCTCCAGTCTTCTTTATTGATTGTCCAGCTTTTGCATGCATAGGAGGTGATAGAAAATACCATGGCTTGGGTCAGGCACACCTTAGTTCTTAAAGTGACATCTTTGTGGCCACATAAACCAGAGACTACATCAGCCTGAGACCAGAAGAACTAGATGGAGCCTGGCTACAACCAATGACTGCCCTGACAGGGAACACAACAGAGAACCCCTGAGGGAGCAGGAGAACAGAGGCATGCAGATCTCAAATTCTTGTAAAAAGACCAGACTTAATGGTCTGACTGAGACTAGAAGGACCCCGGTGGTCATGGCTCCCAGACCTTCTCTTGGCCCAGGACAGCAACCATTCCCAAAGCCAGCTCTTCAGACAGGGATTGGACTGGACAATGGGTTGGAGAGGGATGCTGGTGAGGGGTGAGCTTCTTGGGTCAAGTGGACACTTCAGACTATGTTGGCATCTCTTGCCTGGAGGGGAGATCGGAGGGTAGAGGGGTTTAGAAGCTGGTGGAATGGACACGAAAAGAGAGAGTGGAGGGAGGGAGCGGGCTGTCTCATTAGGGGGAGAGCAATTGGGAGTATGTAGCAAGGTGTACATAAGTTTTTGTGTGAGAGACTGACTTGATTTGTAAGCTTTCACTTGAAGTGCAATAAAATTTTTTAAAAAAATGACATTTTGCTTTTTAAGACTTTAAAGAGGTCTTTTGCTGCAGATTTTGCCAATGCAATATATCCTTTGATTTCCTAACTGCTGCATCCATGGGCGTTGATTGTGGATCAAAGTATACAAATTTTTGACAAATTCAATATTTTCTCTGTCGTGATACCGCTTATTGATCCAGTTGTGAGGTTTTTTTTTTTTTTTTTTATGTTGAGGTGTAATCCATACTGAAGGCTGTAGTCCTTGATCTTCATCAGTAGGAGCTTCAAGTCCTATTCACTGGCAAGCAAGGTTGTTATCTGCATAATCCAGGTTGTTAATGCCACTTTCATCTTCATATAGTCCAGCTTCTTGGATTATTTCCTCAGCGTACAGATTGAATAAGCATGATGAAATGATACAACCCTGATGCACACCTTTCCTGACTTTACACCACTCAGCATCCACTTGTTCTGGCCGAATGACTGCCTCTTGGTCTATCCTCAGGTTCCTCACGAGCACAATTAAAACCAAAAAATAAAACAAACAAATTGTTTGCCATCAGAGTTCAACCCTATGGGACAGAGTAGAACTGCCACATAGAGTTTCCAAGGAGCGCCTGGTAGATTTGAACTGCCAGCCTTTGGGTTAGCAGCTGTAGCTCTTTACCATTACGCCACCAGGGTTTCCTGAGCATTAAGTGTTCTGGAATTCCCATTCTTCCCAATATTATCCATAATTTGTTATGATCCACGCAGTAAAATGCCTTTGCCTAGTCAGTGAAACACAGGTAAACATTTTTCCGGTATTCTCTGCTTTCAGGTACAGAATCTGACATCAGCAATGATATTACTTGTTCCTCATCCTATTCTGAATTGGCTTGATTTTCTGGCAGTTCCCTGTCAATGTACCATTGCAATCACTTTTGAATTGTCTTCAGCAATATTTTACTTGCATGTGATATTAATGATATTATTTGATAATTTCCACATGTGGTTGGATCACCTTTTTTTTGGAACAGGCATAAATATGTATCTCTTCCAGTTGGTCGGCCAGGCAGCTGTCTTCCAAATTTATTGGCATAGACAAATTAGCACCTCTACCTCTAGCACTGCATCCCTTTGTTGAAACACCTCAACTGGTATTCTGTCATTTTCTGGAGGCTTGCTTTTCCTGAATGTCCTCAGTGCAGCTTGGACTTCTTCCTTCAGTAGTACCAGTTCTTGATCATATGCTAACTCCTGAAATGATTGAACTCTACCAATTCATTTTGGTACAGTGACTGTGTATTCCTTCCATCTTCTTTTGATGCCCACTGCGTCATTCAGTATTTTGCTCATAGAATCCTTCAGTAACGCAACTGTTGGTTTGAATTTTTCTTCAGTTCTTTCAGCTTGACAAATGCTGAGTGTGTTCCTCCCTTTTGGTTTCTAACTCCATATCTTTGCACATGTCATTATAATATTTTATTTTGTCTTCTTGAGCCACTCTTTGTAATATTCTGTGCAGATTGTTTACTTCATCATTTCTTCTGTTCACTTTAGCTACGTATCCTCAAGAGCAACTTTCAGAGTCTCCTCTGATGTCTATTTTGGTCTTTTCTTTCTTTCCTGTGTTTTTAATGACCTTTTGCGTTCTTCCTGTATGCTGCCCTTGACATCATTCTATAACTCGTCTGGTTCATTAGTATTCAACGTTTCAAATCTTTTCTAGAGATGGTCTCTAAATTTGGGTGGGATATAATCAAGGTGGTACTTTGGCTCTTGTGGACTTTTTCTAATCTTCTTCTGCTTCATCTCAAACCTGCATATGAGCAATTGACAGTCTGTTCCATAGTCTGCCCCTGGCCTTGTTCTGACTTTTGATATTGAGCTTTTCCATCATCTATTTCCACAGAAGTAGTCAATTTGATTCCTGTGTATTCCATCTGGTCAGGTCCGCCTGTATAGTCTCCGTTTATATTGGTGAAGAATAGATATTTAGCATGAAGAAGTCAATAGTCTTGCAAAACTCTATGAAGCGATGTCCAGCATCATTTCTATAACCAAGGCCATGTTTTTGAACTACCAATCCTTCTTTGTTTCCCACTTTTGCATTCTAAACACCAGTAACTATCAATGCATCTTGATTGCATGTTTGATCAATTTCAGACTGCAAAAGTTGGTAAAAATCTTCAATTTTTTTCATCTTTGGTCTTGTTGGTTGGTTTGTAAATTTGGATAATATTCATATTAACTGGTCTTCTTGTAGCCACACTAATATTATCCTATCACTGGCAGTGTTATACATCAGGATAGGTCTTGAAATGTTCTTTTTGTTGATGAATACAATGCCATTCCTCCTCAATTTGTCATTGCTGGCATAGTGGACTATATGATTTTCTGATTCAAAATGGCCAATACCAATCCATTTCAGTTCACTAATGCCTAGGAAATTAATACTTATGTGATCCATTTCATTTTTTATGTTTTCCAATTTTTCTAGGTTCATACTTCATATATTCTATGTTCCTATTATTAATGAATGTTTGCAGCTGTTTCTTCTCATTTTGAGTCGTGCTACATCAGCAAATGAAGATCCCAAAAGCTTGACTCCATCCATTAAGTTAACCCTATTTTAAGGAGGCAGCCCCTCCCCGATCATATTTTGAGTGACTTCCAATCTGAGGAATTTATCTCCTGTCACTATATGCTGCTATTTATAGGGTTTTCACTGGTCAATCTTTTTCAGTAGCCCTCCAGGTCCTTCCTCCTAGTCTGTCTTAGTCTGGAAGCTCAGCTGAACCCTGCTCACCGTGGGGGACCCTGCTGGTATTTCAATATTGGTGACATAGCTTCCAGCATCACAGCAACATGAAAGCTACCACAGTACAACAAACCTACAGATGAGTGGGGGACAGCTCAAATATAAAGATAGTAACAATATCAAAAGCTAGCAAAGATGTGAAGAAACTGGATAACTCATAGCTCATATCCTGTTGGAATATAAAATGGAACAGCCACTTGGAAAAAATTTTGGCAATTGATTCTAAAACCAAATGTGCAGTTACCATAGGACCCAGTAATGCACTCTTGGGCATATATCCTGGCAAAATTAAAAGTTATGTTTACCTAAAAAAAAAGTATATGAATATTCATAGAACTTTATTTGTGCCGACACAGATCAGAAACAGCTCAGTTGCTCTTCAACAGATGAATGGTTAATAAACTATAGAACTTATATATAGGGAAACACTATGCACACTAAAAGTGAAAAGCTTTTGATACATGGAAAAATGGACAAATCTCCAGGGAATTATGCTGAATGAGTGAAAAAATCAATCACAAAACATTACATACTATATTATTCCATTTATATAACATTTTGGAAATGACGACATTTTAGAAATTAAGAAAATACCAATGATTCTCAAGGGTTAAGGATGTAGGGGGTGCAGAAGGGTAATGGGTATAATTGCTGTTGTTAGGTGCTATCTAGTTGGTTCTGATGTACATCGAACACTACCTGGTCCTGTGTCATTCTCACATTGTTTTGTTTGAGCCCGTTGTTGCAGCCACTGTGTCAATCCATCTCATGGTGGCTCTTCCTCTTTTCACTGATCCTATGCTTTACCAGGCATGATGTCCTTCTCCAGGGACTGGTCTTTCCTGGCAACATGTCCAAGTTATGTGAGACAAAGTCTTTCCACCCTTGCTTCTAAGGAGCATTCTGGTTGTATTTCTTCCAAGCTTGTTCGTTCTTCTGGCAGTCCATGGTATATTCAATATTCTTTGCCAACACCATAATTCAAAGTCATCTATTCTTCTTTAGTCTTCCTTATTCATTGTCCAGCTTTCACATACATATGAGATGATTGGAAATACCGTGGTTTGAGTCAGGCACATCTTAGTCCTCAAAGTGACATCTTTGCTTTTTAACACTTTAAAGAGGTCTTTTGCAATGGATTTGCCCAATGTAATACCTTGTTTGATTCCCTGACTGCTGCTTCCATGGGTGTTGATTGTGGATCCAAGTAAAATGAAATTCTTGACAATGTCAATCTTTTATCTATTTATCATGATATTGCTTATTGGTTCAGTTGTGAGGATTTTTGTTTTCTTTCTGTTGAGGTGTAATCCAGACTGAAGGCCATGGTCTTCAATCTTCATCAGTAAGCACTTCAATTTCTCTTTGCTTTCAGCAAGCAAGGTTGTGTCATCTGCATATGGCAGGTTGTTAATGAGTCTTCCACCAACTCTGATGCTTCATTTTTCATCATATACTCCAGCATCTCTGATTATTTGCTCAGCATTAAATAAGTATGGTGAAAGAATACAACCCTGAGGCACACCTGCCTTGATTTTAAACCATGCAGTATCCCCTTGCTCTGTTTGAACAACCGCCTCTTGGTCTATGTACAGGTTCCTCATGAGCACAATTCTTTGCAATATTATCCGTAATTTGATGATCCACTATGCCTTTGCCTAGTCAATAAAACACAGGTAAACATCTTTCTTGTATTCTCAGCTTTCTGCCAAACCCATCTGACATCAGCAATGACACCCTTCTGTCCATGTCCTCTTCTGAATCCAGCTTGAATATCCGGCAGTTCCCTGTTGATGTACTGCTGCATCTGCTTTTGAATAATCTTCAGCCAAATTTTACTTGTGTGTGATATTAATGATATTGTTTGTTAATTTATGCATTCTGTTGGATCATCTTTCTTTGGAATGGGCACAAATATGGATCTCTTCCAGTTGGTTGGCCAGGGAGCGCTCTTCCAAATTTCTTGGCATAGATGAGTCAGCACCTTCAGTGCTGCATCTGTTTGTTGGAACATCTCAGTTGGTATTCCGTCAATTCCTGGAGCAATGTTTTTTTGCCAACGCCTCCAGTGCAGCTTGGACTATTTCATTGGTTCTTGATCATATGCTACCTCCTGAAACAGTTGAATGTTGACCAATTCCTTTTGGTACAGTGACTCTGTGTATTCCTCCCATCTGCCTCTTGGGTATAGTCATAAAAGGATAATAATATTAGGAAACCTTTAGGTGATGGAACTGTTCTATATCTTGACTGTGATGGTGGACACACAAACCTACACATGTAATAAAATTGTATGGAACTAAAAACACACAAACATACACACGAATGAGGACAAGCAAAACTTGGAAGATCTGAATAAGTGAATTGTATCATTGTCAATATTCTAGTTGTAATATTGGACTATAGTTCTGTAAATATTAATGATGGGGGACATGGGATCTCTCTGTATTATTTCTTACAACTGCAAGAAACTACAACTATCTCAGTAAAAAATTTCTGTTAAAAAATATAAACAACACAACAGACTAAGCCAAAATTACTTTTTAGCTTACATGTCTGAAGTGGGAAATCGATTGTTCTCTACCCAAGGAATATACAGTAGGTGGAAACAGATGTGTGCCCAACATCAGCCTATAAACACAAAACTTGACCTGAAAGGCTTAGAAGTTCACTCAAGTGCTATTCAATCACCCTTCCATTCTTACATGGTATGCTACACACATTGTTCTAATTACAGAGCCATTTCCTTTACACAGCTGTTTTCAATTTTAACAAACCACATTGACGTACAGAGCAACAAAACAGCCTGTCTCATCTTCAGTGACCACATCTCTTCCCTAAACCATAAGAGTTAAATCTTTTGACAGTTTTATAATACATTATAAAATTTAAAGAATAGAAAAAAAGCACTTTCAAATACATTGTACTAGATAGTCGCATTAGGGGAAAAAAAAATCTGTAGACTAAATAGTAAGCCTCTCATTGTAAATAACATTTCCATAAAATAAACCTTAAGAACAACACTACAAAATGAACAAAAACATATTGAACCAAATTTGAACTGGTTTAATTAATTACATAAAATATATAATTTACAACTTTTATTCTTGCCTTCATTTCTTCATGATGGCAACCACTCTGTTATAAAAATGTGTATTGATAGTTTCTGACAGTAAAAGTAATACAGGTTCAATTTAGAAATTTAGAGAAGCAAAAATAAATACAGAGAAGGAAACAAGCCCCAGTCATAAACCTACCGCACAAAACTAACCTGTGGGGCAATTGGTTTTCTTGTATGTAGCGTTTCTGGTTCTGGGTATGTAATTCTCACAAAATGATTGGTCAGACCACAGTCTTGCAAGGGACTGGTTAGTTTACTGTCCGTATAAGTGGCTTGCAGTTTTGGTCCATTTACTATTCACATTAAAGGCTTGTAGATCCAGCCAATAGAATTGGTTGGTTTACGATCCGGCTAAGGGATTTGTAAGTTAAGGACGGTCATGCCTTGATATTGACAAGGAATTTGCCTTTATAAGCAGCCAATTCATAGAGGTTTTTTCCTGGGGGGGACTCATGATCACCAAGAGCTTGGAGTGGTGCGTGTCCTTTAGTCCTGGGATCCCTGCACTGAGAACCTTCTAGATCCAAGTGAGCTGGTAACTCCGAGGTGATAACACTGAAGACCAAGAGGAATGGTGGCAAGCACAGCAAGCACACAGGGGCTGCAGCAGTGCCTGCTTTGGGAAACACAAGACTGGCAGACTGCGGTGGTAGGTAAGTGGGCCCACAGAGTGGGTCTGGGAGCCTCATAAAAGGGAAATAGCCACAGTCTTAGCCTGTGCAGGTGGACATTTGGGCAGAGCAAGAGGCAGCATGGTGGCCAAGAGAAGGAGGCCTGTCTTGAGGGGGCTGTCAGAAGGCCCACAGAGGTTTGGATATACATTGAATATGTGTTGGCTATAAAAGTTCTGCCTTGAGAGCTGTTGTAATGCTGGCCTAGCCCTGGCACTGGCCGAGGGTTTTCCTGAAGCTGCTGGCTGAGAGCTGGATCAGTAAGCACAGGGGCCAGAGCCAGCCAAGAAAAGCTGCAAAGAGAGAAAGAACACACATACCTGACCTGACCTGACCTGACCTGATGGCACACTTGCTGAGAGAGAGAGATACTTCCTGATACCCATCTACAGTGTGAGTGCTCAGTGACACAGAAGTGGACATGGGTAATTTGGGAAGGGTGAGTGGGTCCCCTTCTAATGTAAGTGGGTCTCTTTCCTACGATGCAAGGTGGGATACTTATGGACTGGTTCACCTCAAATATGTTCTTGCTGTTTATGTTTGCATTCTGTAAGTAATCTGTTCTTGTTGTTTACTGTTTACATCCTAGAAATAATAACAACTGCTTCTAATTGTCAACACTGTGTCAGATCAAATGGAAAAGTCCTCATCTAGGCAGTCCTATTGTTTATAATTTTGAGGTAACAGTTCATAACCTCTATGACTATTTTGTTTCAATTGCTTACATGTTTTTTATTCATATAATGTGTATATTAATTGCATTGTAACTTACAGTTCACTAATCTTAAGGTAAAGCTTGATGAATTTCTTACATGCGTGTATATCTAATAACCACATCCCAGTTTACAGGGCACAGGACACTTCTAGTATTCAAAAGTCTTCCTCACACCACCTCCAAGTCAATACCACCACCTCAAAGTAACTGCCATTCTGACCTCTACAACAGAGTAATTTTCTCTCTTTTGGAACTTCATACAAACGGAATTACATAATGAATATGCTTGCACATCTGCTACACTTGCCCAACATGCAAGTGCAGCCCATTCTGCTGTGAATAGTAATAGTTTTTCTCTTTTCTGCTACTATGGGCTATTTCACTGGCTATTTCACTGTGTTACTACACAATAATGTATCTGTTTTATGGGTGTCGGATGAAGGAGCCCTGGCAGTGCAAATGCTTAAATGGTTAGCTGCTAACTGAAAGATTGGCATTTCAACCCAACTAGTGACTCTGTAGAAGAAAGACCTGAAAATTTGCTTCCATAAAGATTACAGCCAAGAAAACCCTATCGGGCAGTTGTACTCTGTCATATGGGGTCACTGTGAGTCAGTTTGTCATACTGTGATGGTTTGTGTGTTTCTGTGGTACTGGAAGATTTGAGACCAGTATTTCAAATACCAGCACAGTCACCCTTGGTGGAAAGGTTTCAGCGGCACTTCCAGAATAAGACAGACTAGGAAGAAGGACCTGGTAGTCTACTTCTGAAAAACCTGGCCACTGAAATCATTATGAATAGCAGCAGAACATTGTCTGACATGGTACCAGAAGATGAGCCCCTCATACTGGAAGGCACTCAAAATATGCCTGGGGAGAAGCTGCCTCCTCAAAGTAGAGTCAATCTTAATGATGTGGCTGGAGTCGAGTTTTTGAAACCTTCATCTGTTGATGTGGTATGACTCAAAATGAGAAGAAACAGCTGAAAACATCCATTAATAACTGGAAAGTGGAATGAACAAAGTACGAATCTAGGAAAATTTGAAGTTCCCAAAAATGAATTGGAATGCATAAAGATCAATATCTTAGGCATTACTGAGCTGAAATGGACCGGTATTGGCCATTTTGAATCAGACAAACATACGGTCTACTATGCTGGGAATGACAAATTGAAGAGGAATGGCACTGCCTCCGACATCAAAAAGAACACTTCAAGATCTATCCTGAAGTGCAACACCGTCAGTGATAGGATAATATCCATATGCCTACAAGGAAGACCAGTTCATGCCACTATTATTCAAATTTACGCATCAACCACCAAAGTCAAAGACGAAGAAATTGAAGATTTTTACCAACTTCTGCAATCTGAACTTGATCAACCATCCGATCAAGATGCGTTGATAATTACTGGCAATTAAAATGCAAAAGTCAGAAATGAAGAAGAAGAATCCATAGTTGGAAAATATGGTTTTGGTGATAGAAACGACACCAGAGATCACATGATAGAACTTTGTAAGACCAATGACTTCTTCATTGCAAATGCCTTTTTTCAACAACATAAACGGCAACTATACAAGTGGACCATGCCAGATGGAATACACAGGAACCAGATGGACTACATCTGTGGAAAGATACAATGGAAAAGCCCATTATCATTAGTCACAGCAAGGCCAGGGGCCAACTGTGAAACAGACCATCAATTGCTCATATGCAATTTCAAGTTGAAGTTGAAGAAAATTTGAACAAGTCTATGAGAGCCAAAGTATGACCGTGAGTATAACCCACCTGGAGTTAGAGACTATCTCAAGAATAGATTTGACATATTGACCAATAATGATCAATGACTAGACCAGTTATGGAATGACATCAAGGACATCCTACATAAAGAAAGAAAAAGAAAACAAACAAACAAAAACCCATTGCCTTTGAGTTGATTCTGACTCATGGCAACCCTACAGGACAGAGTAGAACTGCCCCATATGGTTTCCAAGGAGCAGCTGGTGGGTTCCAACTGCTGACCTTTTAGTTAGCAGCCATAGCTCTTAACCACTTCTCCACCAGGGCTCAAAAGAAAGCAAGAGGTCATTAAGAAGACAAGAAAGAAGGAAAAGACCAAAATAGATGTCAGAGGACATTCTGAAATCTGTTCTTGAATATAGAGTAACTAAAGCAAAGGGAAGAAATGATCAAATAAATGAGCTGGACAGAAGACAAAATAAAGTATTATAAAGAAATGTGCAAAGACTTGGAGATAGAAAAACAAAAGGGAGGAACACAGTATTTCTCAAGCTGAAAGAACTGAAGAAAAAATTCAAGTCTCGAGTAGCAATATTAAAGGATTTTATGGGGAAAATATTGAAAAATGAAGAAAGCATCAAAAGAAGATGAAAGGAATTTACAGAGTCAGGGTACCAAAAAGAATTGGCCAACGTTCAGCCATTTCAGGAGGTAGCATATGATCAAGAACTTATGGTACTGAAGAAAGAACTCCAAGCTGAACTTAAGGGAATGGTGAAAAACAAGGCTCCAGGAATTGACGGATACCAATCGAGATGTTTCAACAAACAGGTGCAGTGCTGGAAGTGCTCATTCATCTGTGCCAAGAAATTTGGAAGACAGCTACCTAGCCAACCAACTGGAAGACATCCATATTTGTGCCCATTCTAAAGAAAGGTGACCCAACAGAATGGGGAAACTTCAAACAATAACATTAATATCACACACACGTAAAATTTGGTCAAGATCATACAAAAGCAGTTATAGCAGAACATTGACAGGGAACTGCCAGAAATTGAAGTAGAATTCAGAAGAGCATGTGGAACAAAGGATATCATTGCTGATGTCAGATGGATCCTGGCTGAAAGCAGAGAATACCAGAAGGATGTTTGCCTGTGTTTTATTGACTACGCAAAAGCATTCAAATTATTATCCATATCAAAATTATGGATAGCATTGCAAAGAATGAGGATTTCAGAACATTTAATTGTGCTCATGAGAAACCTGTACATAGACCAAGAGGCAGCTTTTGGAACAGAACAGGGAGATACTATGTGGTTTAAATCAGGAAAGGTGTTCATCAAGGTTGTATCCTTCCACCATACTTATTCAATCTGTATGCTGTGCAAATAATCCAAGAAGTTGGACTATATGAAGAAGAACAGAGCATCAGGATTGGAGGAAGACTCATTAAAAACCTGAGATATGTGGATAACACAACCTGGCTTGCTGAAAGTGAAGAGGACTTGAAACACTTAACGATGAAGATCAAAGACTACAGCCTGGATTACACTTCGACATGAAGAAAACAAAAATCCTCACAACCAGACTAATAAGCAACGTCATGATAAACAAAGAAAATTATAATTTTTATTATAATCAATGCCCATGGAAGCAGCAATCAAGAAATGAAAGGACATATTTGCTTTGGGAAAATCTGCCGCAAAATACCTCTTTCAAGTGTTAAAAAACGAAGATTTCACTTTAAGGATTAAGGTGCTCCTGACTCAAGCCATGGTGTTTTAGATTGCCTTATATGCATGTGAAAGCTGGATAATGAATAAGGAAGATCGAAGAAGATTGATGCCTTTGAATTATGGTATTGTGAAAGAATATTGAATATACCATGGACTGTGAGAAGAATGAACATAGTCTGTCTTGGAAGAAGTACAGCAAGAATGCTCCTTAGAAGGGACGATGGCAAGACATTGTCTCACGTACTCTGGATATGTTATCAGGAGGGATCAGTCCCTGGAGAAAGGTATCATGCTTGGTAAAGTAGAGGGTCATCAAAAGAGAGGAAAACTGTCAATGAGATGGATTGTCACAGTAGCTGCAACAATGTGCTCAAGCATAAGGGTTGTGAGGAGGGCACAAAACCAGGCAGTTTCGTTCTGTGGTGCATAGGGTCACTATGAGTCAGAACTGACTGGATGGCACCTAGAAACAACAACAATGAGTCAAAAATGACTCAGTGGCACCTAACAACAGCAACAACTGCTAATGGGTTTTTAAGTTGTTTCTGTTGTGGGGCTATTATGAATAACACTGTCTTAAACATCGTGTACCTGACTTTGGGTAGACATAAGCGCTCACATTTGGTGGGTGCATATCTGGGAGTGAAATTACTTAGTCAGAAGGTATATTTATGTTGAATTTTGGTTGCTACCACCAACCTTTAAGAGTTCTTGTTGCTTTTCATCCTTGCCAATACTGGTGATACTGGTGGTAACATAATTTGAAGCAAAAATATATTTTTTTTAATCTAGCATTTTTCATTTAATATTATATCGTGATCATTCTCATGGGTTTATTCCTTATCTTCATGACATTCTTAGTTTTTGACCTTTAGTTATTATATTTCTAGCTGAATTAGTTATAAAAACATTTTTTAAAAAACTTAAAAAGCTCACAAAAATTTAATAAAACACATGCTGTGGGTGTTTTGAAGTTTTTTTTTTCTTGTTTGATGCCGCAAACTGTATGTGTGTGTGTGTCTGTGTGTGGTATCTAAAATTAAATGTGTTTTTTTCATGGAAATAGATTTTATCAAACAACATGATTTGGTGGCCTTTTAAAGTACTGAAGAGTGTTTTCAATATACTGTCAGCATTGTACTTTGCTTTAGAAAATAATGATAAAATGACTTTTAATAATAATATATAAAAATATAACCTAAATTCCTACTACAAAAATAATATTTGATCATTTTTTGCTTATTTGTTTGTTTTGTTTTTAACTCTAGTTCTGTATGACTATCTATGACTGAGAATAGAATTAGTATTCTATAACGCAATTAATTAAAAAAAAAGTAAAACAGGCTTTATGTAAAACTTGCCAGACTAGAATTTAAGTACCAGTATTGTTGTCGTGGAAACCTGGTGGTAGTGGTTAAGTGCTATGGCTGCTAACCAAGAGGTTGGCAATTCAAATCCTCCAGTTGCTCCTTGGAAACTCTATGGGGCAGCTCTACTCTGTCCTATAGGGTCGCTATGAGTCGGAATCGACTCGACGGCAGTGGGTTTGGTTTTTTTGGTTATTTGATTTTTGTCGTTGTTAGGTGCCATTGAGTCGGTTCCAGCAAAACACTGCCCAGTCATGCGCTCTCCTCACAATCATTGTTATGCTCGAGCCCATTGTTGCAGTCACTGTGTCAATCCACCTTGTTGAGGGTCTTCTTCTTTTCCTCTGACCCTGTACTTTACCAAGCATGATGTCCTTCTCCAGAGACTGGATCCCTTCCGACAACATGTCCAAAGTTTGTAAGACACAGCCTGGCCATCCTTGCTTCTAAGGAGTATCCTGGTTGTAGTTCTTCCAGGGCAGATTTGTTCATTCTTTTGGCAGTCCATGGTACATTCAATATTCTTTGCCAATACCACAATTCAAAGGCTTTCACATGCATATGATATGATTGAAAGTACCATAACTTGAGTCAGGAGCACCTGAGTCTTCAAGGTGACATCTTTGCTTTTCAACACTTTAAAGAGGCCCTTTACAGCAGATTTGCTCAATGTAATGCATATTTTGATTTCTTGACTCCTGCTTCCATGGGCATTGATTGTGGATCCAAGTAAAATGAAATCCTTGACAACTTCAATCTTTTCTCCATTTATCATGATGTTGCTTATTGGTCCAGTTGTGAGGATTTTTTTTTTTTTTTATGTTGAGGGGTAATCCAGTACCAATATAGAATATTAAAAATTGTATTTATATTCTTATTGTCCAGGTAACATTGTATTGCTACTGTTTTAAACCCCTTCTTTCTTTCTTTTTTCTAGCTTAGAGATTTTCCTTTGATTTTTTTCTCTTTTTCTGTTTCTTTACACATAAACTTCCACTGCGGCTAAAAAGCTCTTAAATATTGCAGAGGATATAAAAGAGAGATATAAAAAAATATCTCTAATCTGCAAGGATGTGTTTCTTCAAATTTTTCTCTTGGGTAAAGGTTTAGATATAAACACAGTTTTGTTTGTTTTTTTTTTTTAATTAACTTGCAAATTTAAAACTGTCTTATTCAATTATATAATCTCAGCAGGAGAGCAACCTAATAACAAATGCTGATGTTTACTATAGCTTATGCTGTGATTCTACTCATAACAAAAAGTGCGGGTAATTATCCTTAAAGCCCTCAGTGGTCTGGGACCTGGCTACTTTAGAGTGTGTATTTCACATCACACCCCTGCTATCATTGTGACTGAATGAATTTTATCTCAGATTCTGTTCCCAGCACTGGATATTTCAGGACTAGTTACAGTTTTCTGCTTTTCTTTTAATATTCACTTGCCTTAGACGTGAGGCCAAATGTAACTTTTTACTCCTCTGAAAATTGCAAAAAACATCATTCTGTTTTATTCCAGAAGATTCCTGATGTTAATAACCTTTTGTATCTAGTTAAATAACTCACTATATTTGTGTTGTATGAGAAAACTCCTCCTTCTCTCAACCCAGTCTTCTCTCCATTGCTATTTTAGATACTTCCCTCCCCAGCTTCCATTGCTTCAACTGATGTGTCTTGGATCAGGGAAACGTGATATTTGCCCCTGAATGAAAAGACATATTTCAATCAGTCATCCAGATATTTTGTCTACAGGATACCCAAAGCAAAACTTAAAATAGTATTTTGCAGTGTGGAAAACCTACTCTATGTGTTCACACAAGTACAACCTTGAAGGAAGCTCAAACAAGAAAAGTAAACAGAATTAGATCAATCTGTCTTAGGCACATGGTGTCATAGTGTATTAAGCATTGGGGTCTTGGACACTTGGCCAAAACCATATTTTAAGAACTGTTAAAGATGAATATTCATAACATGTCAAACACAAAATGTATACTACTGAGTGAGTCATCTTCTCCTCCTAGCCAGTTTTCTCTGGACTCAGTTGTATTCTGTCAACAGCACCAGACTATCACAAAGCCCAGCATAGCATAGTCTAGATTGCTGCAGTGATCCGGAAGAGAGAATACTGGATCAGAAGCTAGGGGTTCACTCACCCCCTGTCTTAGTCATCTAGTGCTGCTATAACAGAAATAGCACAAGTGGATGGCTTTACAAAAGGGAAAATTATTTTTTCACACTCTAGAAGGGTAAAAGTCCAAATTTAGGCTACCAGCTCCAGGGAAAAGCTTCCTCTCTCTATTGGCTCTGAAGGAAAGTCCTTATCATCAATGTTCCCCTGGACTAGGAGCTTCTTAGGTGCAGGGACCCCAGGTCCAAAGGACATGCTCTGCTCTTGGCACTGCTTTCTTGGTGGTATGAGGCCCCTATATCTTTCTGCTCACTTCTCTCTTTTATATTTCAAAAGAGAGTGGCTTAAATTGTAGGTTAATCTTGTAGATTGAGTCTAAGTAACTGCCACTAGTCCATCTCATTACAGTATAGAGATAGGATTTACAATGCATAGGAACATCACAGCAGATAACAAAATGGTAGATGATCACACAACACTGGTAATCATGACCTAGCCAAGTTAACAGATATTTGTGGGGGTCACGATTCAATCCATGACACCCCTTGGCATGGCACAATGACTGTAGGAATGGGTTTCACTTTAGAAACCAGCAGAAAGTTGAGTACATCATTCCCTGTGAAATATTTTGTCTGGAGGGTTTACTAAAACAGACAAACAAAAATGTGGTCCTGGATAGCTGCAGACTAATTGGAGCTAAGAGAGCAAAACGTAGCATCAGAGACGAGTTCCTCTGACTTCCGCTATGGCCAGATAGTTGCCAAAATGTGTCAGTCTATTCTTTCTGAAAGGAAGAACTGGCAAAATGGCTGCAGAGCCATAGTTCTGTAGATCCTAGGGTATCACACAAGTTTCCAAGACCCGAGCTTTTATTCAAGAAACTAGACAGTTCAAATGAAATACGAGATGGTGGCTGAAGATCTAGAACGAGGCAAAAGGCCATTTATCAGTCAGCATGAACAGATGCTAGATAGGACAAAGTGAAATCTGAAATGGTTAGAACAACTTATCATTCCTGAGGTAAGGACTGGTCCTCAATGTCTGGTTATGAGACTACCAGCCCACATATGATAAATATTTCACATCAGATTGTATATTCTTCAAGAATGTAATATTCTAGGAAAGATGTGACAAAGTTTAATTTAGACAAAGACAGTAGAAACAAGAGAAACAAAGAAGATTGAAAAAAATAGAGAGGTTGGTAACTGAATGGGCATCATGCTTAAGAGAATGGGTGTATTACGGTTGTGTTTTCTAACTGGTAAAAACTAAAGTTTCTATTACTTTATGAATATCTTTATTTTCTTTCAATATCTTTTTTTCAGAAGTAAAATAAGAATCATAATGACAGTAGTTTGAAGAATGGGGCCAGTTTTTGGAAGTTTGTTCTTCGCCCATTCATGACATAATTTGAGAATTGACAAAATTCAGTGTGTAGAAGGGGTTGTGTATTTCTGTTGCCCAGAAGTAAAAACTTTGAAAAAAGTAGGGACTAGCAGCACTTCATAACTCTTCCTTCTCTGCCCCCATGAAGGGACATCTAAAAAGGTCTCAAACATGTAGATTCATCTCTTACAATGGTTCTTGCATCTGTCCTTTTCCTTCTATTGTAATCAGGTCAATTCATATTGAAATTGCCTGTTTTCCAGGGTTAATCTAATTGCCTCTTCTTGAATCTTATTCCTCCACTTTGACTTATCATTTACATCATTCTCAAATTTATCTTTTGAAAAAGCTACTGATATGTTAGTTGCTGAATAGCTGTCACTCCTCTGCTTGGCAAATTTTAATCCTGGTTAACAGTCTTAATCACTATGCTTCGATTTTGTAAACATTTCATATTTTTCTTTGATATCTCAACTACCTACTCAAAAAGAGAGATGGAAACTGATTTTATCATAGAAACAGGACCTTTCCCCCATATTTTCCAACTGGTGACTCTTTTCTTTCTCTGCCTTTTGGGCAAGACTAAATTTCTGGTGTTGGGAACAGCAGACAAAACAATATATACAAAAGATTAATTAGATTGTTTGAACCTATGCCTACTTATACAGACACCAGATGGGTGAGTTCCATCTGTTGTCAAATCATGAGACTGGTAGAACAACTGATTAACTAGTTAGTGAAACAGGAAATGATGGTTATACAACCACAAGGTACAAATTAACCACACGAAACTGAACAGGAGAGGCAGCATCCCTGCAGCATCCAGAGGTTCTCAAAGAGAGGCACTTGGACATAACTTTATCCAAAATGAAAAAAAAATTCCTCCTTCTTTATAACTTCTTTTGAAAATATCTAGGTCTCCAACCACATGTGAGTAATATGTCCAATATCATCAGTCTCATAGCTCTGTATGGTTGCATACCTAAATTATATTATTACTTGCCATATGGAGAGTTATAACATCAGTGTATTAGAAATGGTCTGATGACCTAAGCTGTCTTGTGTAGCACTTGTTCATTCTTTCCTTGATGAAAACCTTAATAATAGGTAGTTTTCTCAAAGTATATGTAAACAATATTATGCTTCTATTATCAAAAGTATGCAAAGAACAGTTATATTTTTATTATATTTCATAAGTGGTAGTTGGGAGTTTTATAATTCTACTTTTTTAAATGAAGCTTTTACTTCCTCAAATTTCTAAGTTGAATTGTTTCTAAAATTCTGTTTGCATTTGAACTGAGTAATACGGTAAAATGCTTTGGTGAAAGACAATGCACATCTTTGAATTGAATTTAGTCTTTTAATTGAATTTAGTCTTAATACAGTCTTTAATCTCTATTTAATGGGCATCTTGGTGTTGAATTGTAATCTGCATTTCAAAATTGTTAACATGTGTATTAAAGGATCAAATAAACAAGTTATAGTACAAAGATGTTAACCTTTGCAAACACATTTTGGGTAGAAAAGTATGAGATTCAAAGACATGGTTTAAAAGCTATTTTGATTTTCACATGAAAACCATTGCTGTCAAGCTGATACCAACTCATAGTGACCCTATAGGAAAGATTAGAACTGCCCAATAGGGTTTCCAAAGAGCAGCTGGTGGATTCAAACCACCAACCTTTTGGTTAGCAGTTGTAGCTCTCAGCCAATATGCCGCCAGGGCTCCGTTTTTATTTTAGTACATGATTTATTAGAATCTGAGAATAGTAAAGTGTTTTTTTAAAATAAATTTGTATCTATTACTTCCAATGAAGTGGTAAAGATATGGAACAAGAACATTTCAGCATTGTATAAAAAAACCAACCAGTTCCCACAGTGTCAATTCCAGCTCATGGTGACCCCAGGTGTTTCAGAGTAGAAATGTGCTCCACAGGGTTTTCAATGGCTGATATTTTGGAAGAAGATTGCCAGTACTTTCTTCCAAAGAGCTTCTGGGTGGACTCAAACCTACAGCCTTTCAGTTAGCAGCTGAGCATATTAATTGTATGCACCAACCAGGAACTGCTAGCATCATACAGGGTTTTAGAAGATGCAAAAGGCATGTTAAAAAAAAAAAAAAAATCCTTGCTGCTGTTAAATTACAATATAGGAAATGCTGTTCTTCAATAAAAGAGGGAATAAAAGATGTAAGTATAGAACCTTTTAATGGAGGAGAAGGCAAGACAATACCAAATAATAATAGACTGGATAAAACCTAGGAAGAAAAGGGTAAATTTCAAGGTAACCACAAAGAAAGCTAACAAACCTACTTATCAAAATAAAGAAGAAAAACATAATGTCTCAGTAAAAACAAAATCTACAAAAACAAAAGAAATGAAAAGAAAAACTACAAACAAAACGAATTCAGCACAGGAGAGTAGGAGGAACAAAGAAAATGTCAGCACCACAAAAAAAAAGCACTATAAAATGACAGCAATAAACTCACATCTATCAATAATTACACTGAATGTAAATGGCCTAAATGCACCCATAAAGAGACAGAGAGTGACAGAGTGGATTTAAAAAAAACAGGATTCATCATATGCTGCCTATAAGAGACATACCTTAGAAACAAAGATATAAATTTATTTAAAAATCAAAGGATGGAAGAAAATATATCAAGCAAACAGCTACCAAAAAAGAGTAGGAGTGATGATACCAATCTCAGAAAAAATAGGCTCTAAAACAAAATCCACCATAAAAGACAAAGAAGAGCACTGTATAACGATTAAAGGGACAATCTGTCAAGAAGACATAACCATAATAAACACCTAGGCACCCAATGATAGGCCTCAAAAATACATAAAACATACTCTTACAGCACTGAAAAGAGAAATTGACAGCTCCACAATAATAGTAGGAGACTTCAACATACCACTCACGGTAAAGGACAGAACATATGGAAAGAAACTCAAAAAAATACAGAAAAGCTAAAGGGCACAATCAACCAACTTGACCTAACATATATATATAGAACACTCCACCCAACAGCCACAAAGTGGGCATTCTTTTCCAACACAAATGGAATATTCTCCAGAATAGACCACATTTTAGGCCACAGAGCAACCCTCAACAGAATCCAAAATATCAAAATAATACATAGTATCTTCTCTGACCACAACACCATCAAAGTAGAAATTAACAACAAGAAGAGCAAGGAGGAAAAAAAAAGAAATTAAATAACACCCTGCTTAAAACCACCAGGCAATAAAATAAAACAGAGATGTAATTAAAAAAAAAATGCCAAGAATGAAAACACGTCATACCAAAACCTTTGGAACATAGCAAACTCAGTCCTCAGAGGTCAATTTATAGCAATAGATGAAGACATGAAAAAAGAAGAAAGGGACAAAGTCAAAACACTAGCCACACAGCTCAAACAAATAGAAAGTGAACAGCAAAAAAAAAAAAAAAAGCCCACAGGCACCAGAAGAAAGGAAATAATAAAGATCAGAGCAGAAATAAGTGAAACAGAAAATAGGAAAACATTAGAAATAATCAACAAAACCAAAAGTTAGTTCTCTGAAAAAGAAAGGATCAACAAAATCGACAAATCCTTGGCTAAATTGACAAAAGAAAAACAGGAGAGGACGCAAATAACCTGAATAAGAAATGAAATGGGGGGTATTACAACAGACCTAAATGAAATAAAAAGGATTATGACAGAGTATCATGAAAAACTATATTCCAAAAAATTTGAAAACCTATAAGAAATGAACAAATTTCTAGAAACACACTACCTACCCAAACTAACACAAACCCATGTTGAAAATCTGAACAGATCCATAACAAGAGAAGATATTGGAAAGGTAATTTTAAAAAATCTCCCAACAACAACTAAAAAAACCCTGGTCCTGATGACTTTACTGGAGACTTCTACCAAACATTCAGAGAAGAGTTGACGCCAGCACTACTCAAACTATTTCAGAAAACAGAAAAGGAAGGGATACTTCATATTCATTCTATGGAACCAGCATAACTCTGACACAAAAACCAGGCAAAGGTGCCACAAAAGAGAAAATTACAGACCAATGTCTTTCATAAATATAGATGTAAAAATTCTCAACAAAATTCTCGCCAACAGGTTTCAGCAATACACCACAACCAAGTAGTATTCACACCAGGTATGAAAGGATGATTCAACATTAGAAAATCAATCAATGTAATCCACCACTTAAATAAAAGAAAAGAGTCACATGATCATCTCAACTGACAGAGAAAAGACATATGACAAATCCAACACCCACTCCTGATAAAAACTCTCAATAAAATAGGTATAGAATGGAAATTTCTCAATGAAATAAAGGACAAAAAGGGAAATAAAAAAGTAAAGGACATCTATGCAAAATCAAAAGCCAACATCATTCTTAATGGAAGAGGCTGAAAACATTCCACTTGAGAAGAGGAACAAGACAAGGATGCCCTTTGTTACCACTCCTATTTAACATTGTACTGGAAGTCCCAGCTAGAGCAATAAGGAAAGAAAAATAAATAAAAGGCATTCAAGTTGGCAACGAAGAAGTAAAACTGTCCTTATTTGTGGATGATATGATACTATACACTGAAAACCCCCAAAGACTCCATGAGAAAACAACTGGAACTAATAGAAAGACTCAGCAGTGTAGCAGGATACAAGATAAACATACAAATATCAGTTGGATTCCTATACACCAATAAAGAGAACAATGAACAGGAAAATAATACCATTTATATTTCCTAAAAAAATAAAATACTTAGGAATAAATATAACCAGGGATGTAAGACTTAGGCAAAGAAAAGTACAAACCACTACTGCAAGAAACCAAAAGAGACCTACATATATGGAAAAACATGCCAGGCTCATGGATAGGTAGATTCGACATTGTGAAAATGATCATTCTAACCAAAGCAATTTACAAATACAATGCAATCCCAATCTAAATACCAATAACATTCTTTAAAGAGATGGAAAAATTAAATTATTAACTTTATATGGAAAGGGAAGAGGCCCTGGGTAAGTAAAGCAGTGTTGAAGAAGAATAAAGTAGAAGGACTTGCACTACCTGACCTCAGAACCTACTACACAGCTATAGAAGTCAAACAGCCTGGTATTGGTACAATGACAGATACATTGACCAATGGAACAGAATTTAGAACCCAGATGTAAGGCCATCTAGCTATGGTCACCTGATCTTCAGCAAAGGCCCAAAGTCCATCAAGTGGGGAAAAGACAGTCTTTAATAAAAAAATAAAAATTTTTTTTTTTTTTTTTTGGCACTGGCAAAATTGGATGTCCATCTGCAGGAAAATGAAACAGAAACCATACCTGACACCATACACAAAAACTAATTCAAAATGGATCAAAGGCCTAAATATAAAGCCAAAAACTATTAAGCTCATAGAAGAAAAAATAGGATCAACAATAAAGACCCTATTACACAGCATAAAGAGGATACAAACCATAACCAACAACACACAAACTCCAGAAAATAAACTAGATAACTGGGATCTTCTAAAAATTAAACACTCATGCGCATCAAAAGACTTCACCATAAATGTAAACAGAGAACCTGCAGACTGGGAAAAAATTATGGGCTATTACAAATCAGACAAAGGTCTAATCTCTAAAATCTACAGGAAAATTTAGTACCTCTACAATAGAAAGACAAATAATCCAATTAAAAAATGAGCAGAGGAAATGAACAGATGCCTCACCAAAGAAGAAATTCAAGCGGCCAACAGACACCTGAAGGAATGTTCTCGATCACCAGCAAGTAGAGAAATGCCAATCATACCTACAGTGAGATACCATCTCACCCTGGCATTACTGGGATGAATCAAAAAAACAGAAAATAACCAATGCTGGAGAGGCTGCAGGGAGATTGAAACTCTTATGCACTGCTGGGGGAATGCAAAATGATACAACCATTTTGGAAAATGATACAGCGCTTCCTTAGAAAGCTAGAAATAGAAGTACCATATGATCCAGCAATCCCACTCCTAGGAATATAACCTAGAGAAATGAGTCATCACACAAATAGGCATAAGCACACCCATGTTCATTGCATACTTGTTCACAATAGCAAAAAGATGGAAACAACCTAAATGCCCATCGACAGATGAATGGATAAACCAACTATGGTACGTATACACAAGGAAGTATTACACAATGATAAAGAACAATGATGAACTGCGACGCAACTCATAACATGGATGAATCTGGAGGGCATTATACTGAGTGAAATAAGTCAGTCACAAAAGAACAAATATAGTATGAGACCATTACTGTAAAAACTCTTGAAAAGGTTTACACACAAAAAGAAACAATCCTTGATGGGAACAAGGGAGGGGAGGGGTGGGGATGGGAAAAAACATTTATAATAGATAAGTCATACCTTTGGTGAAGGGTAAGACAGTACACAATTCTGGGGGAGCCAGCACAATTTGTACAAGGCAAGGTCATGGAAGCTCCACAGAAACATCCAAACTCCCTGAGAGACGGAATTGCCGGGCTAAGGGCTCTGGGGATCATGGTCTCAGGGAACATCTATCTCAACTGACATAGTTTATAAAGAAAATGTTCTACGTTCTACTTTGGTGAGTACTGTCTGGTGTCTTAAAATCCTGCTTGTGGCCATCTAAGATATTCCACTGGTCTCACCCCTTTGGAGGCAAGGGAGAATAAAGAAAACTGAAGACATAAGGCAAAGGTTAGTCCAAAGGGACTAATGGACCACAACTTCCACAGCACAATGAGATGGTGTCTGGCTACCACCACTGACTGTTCTCACAGGGATCACAATAGAGAGTCCGGGACAGAGCTGGAGAAAAATGTAGAACAAAACTCTAACTCACACACACAAAAAAAGACCAGACTTACTGGCCTGACAGAGGCTGAAGAAATCCTGAGAGTATCGCCCCCAGACATCTCTTTAGCTCAGTAATGAAGTCATTCCCAATGTTCACCCTTCAGCCAAACATTAGACAGGGCCATGAAACAAAATGAGACTAGAGGGGTACACTAGCCCAGAGGCAAGGACTAAAAGGCAGGAGGGGACAGGAAAGCTGGTAATAGGGAACAAGCATCAAAAAGTGAGATCGTTGACATGTCCATGGAGTTGTTAACTAATGTCATAAAACAATATGTGTACTAACTGTTTAATGAGAAGTTAGTTTGTTCTGCAAACCTTCATCTAAAGTACGAAAAAAAAAGAAATGCTATTCTTTTTTAGGCTGCTTGCTAGCAAAGAATTTATCCATAGGTTGTTTATCCAAATAACCAAGTAGTGGAAATATTGTAAATTACTGAGTTAATTTAATGACACGGGATTATTCGTGCTTTCATTTCTTCTTGAGACAGTCTTTAAAATTTGCATTTTTATAAGAATTTACCTCTTTTGTCATAAATTTCATATCTATAAGCATAGAGTTTTTGGTAGGCTGAATAATGGTCTCCCAAAGATATCTGCATCCTAATCTCCTAAAGGACTAAATGCAATTTTATATGGCAAAAGGGCCTTCGCAAATGTGATTTTTAGAGATCTTGATATGCGGAGATTATCCATTTAGGCCTTAAATGTAACCACAACTGTCCTTATAAAACGGAAGCACAGGAAGATTTGACTAGAGAAGAGAGAAGGCCACATGACAGCAGGAGCAGAGAGAGATTTGAAGATGCTACACCGTGGGATTTGAATGCAAAAAATGCATCAAGAAATGCCGGAAACGCAAAGAAACAGGCTCTGCCCTGCTGCATCTTGACTTCAGCTCAGTGAAACTGAATTTAAGCTTCTGGCCTCCAGAACTGTAAGAGGATTAATTTGTGTAGTTTTAAGCCACAAATTTTGCTGTAATTTGTTTCAGTGGCTATAGAACATGAAAACAAATCTGTTTCTTAGTTCCTTTGCAATCTCATTTGCATGTCACATCATTTTAACCACTTGGGCCTTCTCCATTTTTTACATGGATAACTTCACCAGGAAATTTTCAATTTTATTATTCTTTTGAAAGAAATTTGTTTAAATATGTTGATCGTTTTAATGGTTGTTTCTCTCTCTCTTTTTTTTTTTCTTTTACCCATATCTTGATCATTTTATTCTTTTTACTTTGTGAGGATTTATGCCATTGCAATTTTCCTAAGTTTGTATGTTGGATAGTTAGTTCACTAATTTTCAGTACTTATTCTTTTCTAGTAAGCACTTAAGGTTTTAATTTCCTTAGAGTTTTTTTTTTTTTTTTTTTTAATTGTGCTTTAAATGAAAGTTTACAGTTCAAGTCAGTTTCTTAAAACACTCCTCCTCTCCACCCTGTGTTTCTCCGGTCCATTCAACCAGCTCCTGTCCCCTTCTGCCTTCTTATCTCGGCTCCAGACAGAAGCCGCGCATTTAGTCTCATGTATCTACTTGAGCTAAGAAGCACACTCCTCACCAGTATCATTTTATGTCTTATAATCCAGTCTAATCATTGTCTGAACAGTTGGCTTCAGGAATGGTTTTAGTTCTGAGTTAACAGAAAATCTGGGGGTACGTCTTCTGCGGTTCCTCCAGTCTCAGTCAGACCATTAAGTCTGGTCTTTTTACTAAAATTGGAGGTCTGCATCCCACTTTTCTCCTGCTCCATCAGGGATTCTCTGTTGTAGTCCCTGTCAGGGCAGTCATTGGTGGAAACCGGGCACCATCTAGTTCTTCTGGTCTCAGGCTAATGGAGTCTCTGGTTTATGTGGCCTTTTCTTTCTCATGGGCACATATTTTCCTTTGGTGGTGTTCTTCATTCTTCTATGTTCCAGATGGGTTGCAACCAGTTGATGCATCTTAGATGGCCACTTGCTACCTTTTAAAACCCCACACAGCACACACCAAAGTGGGATGCAGAACATTTTCTTAACACACTTTGTTATGCCAATTGACCTAGATGTCTCCTGAAACCAAGGTCCCCAGACCCCAACCCTGCTACTCTGTCTCTCCAAGTGTTTGGTTGTATTCAGGAACCTTCTTAGATTTTGGGTTAGTCCAGTTGTGCTGACTTCCTCTGTACTGTGTGTTGTCATTCCCTTCACCTAAAATAATTCTTGTCTGCTGTCTAATTAGTGAACGATCTCTTCCTCCCTCCCTCCCCACCATCAAAGAATGTTTTCGTCTGTGTTTAAACCTTTTCTTGAGTTCTTATAATAGTGGTCTCATACAATATTTGTCCTTCTCACTAATTTCACTCAGCATAATGCCTTCCAGATTCCTCCATGTTATGTTTCACAGAATCATTGTTGTTCTTTATCATTGTGTAGTATTCCATTGTGTGAATATACCATATTCATTTATCCATTCATCCATCAGTGGGCACCTTGGTAATCTCCATCTTTTTGCTATTGTAAACAGGGCTGCAATGAACATGGGTGTGCGTATATTTATTTGTGTGAAAGCTCTTATTTCTCTGGGGTATATTCCAAGGAGTGAGATTGCTGGATTATATGGTAGTTCTGTTTCTTGCTTTCTAAGGAAGCACCAAATTGATTTCCAAAGTTGTATTAGCATTTTACCTTCCCATGAGCAGTGTATAAGTGCTCCAGTCTCTCCGCAACCTCTCCAGCATTGATTAGTTTGTGTTTTTGGAATTAATGCCAGCCTTGTTGGGGTAAGATGGTAGCTCATTGTAGTTTTGATTTGCATTTCTCTAATGGCTAATGATCATGAACATTTCCTCATGTATCTACTTAAAAAAAAAAAAAAAGCCACAGGAATGTCATCTTTGGTGAAGTGTCTGTTCATATCCTTTGCTCATTTTTTAATTGGGTTGTCTTTTTGTTGTTGAGGTTTTGCTGTAACTTGTAGATATTAGAGATTAGACACCGATCAGATTTGGCATAGCCAAAAATTTTTTCCAGTCTGTGGGTTGCTTTTCACTCTTTTGGTGACGTCTTTGGATGAGCATAAGTGTTTGATTTTTAGGAGCTCCCAGGTATCTAGTTTCCCTTCTGGTGCTTATGCATTGTTAGTAATGTTTTGTATACTGTTTATGCCATGTATTAGGGCTTCTAGTGTTGTCCCAATTTTTTCTTCCATGATCTTTATCAGTTTAGATTTTATATTTAAGTCTTTGGCCCATTTTGAATTAGTTTTTGTGCATGGCTTGAGGTACAGGTCTTGTCTCTTTTTTTGAAGATGGATATCCAGTTGTGCTAGCATTATATGCTTAAAAGTGTCTTTTTCCCATTTAACTGACTTTGGGCCTTTGTCAAATGTCAGCTGCTCATAGGTGGATGAATTTATGTCTGGATTCTCAATTCTGTTTCATTGGCCTATGTATCTGTTATTGTACCAGAACCAGGCTGTTTTGACTACTGTGGCGGTATAATAGTTCCTAATATCAGGTAGTGTGAAGCCTCCCATTTTGTTCTTCTTTTTCAGTAATGCTTTACTTATCCAGGGCCTCTTACATTTCCATATGAAGTTGGTGATTTGTTTCTCCATCTCATTAAAAAAATGTCGTTGGAATTTGGATCAGGATTGCATTGTATCTGTAGATCACTTTGGGTAGAATAGACATTTTTACAATGTGAGTCTTCCTATCCATTATCAAGGTATGTTTTTCCACTTATGAAGGCCTCTTTTGGGTTCTTGCAGTAGTGTCTCACAGTTTTCTTTGTATAGTTTTTTTATGACTCTGGTTAGATTTATTCCTAAGTATTTTATCTTTTGGGGGGCTATTGTAAATGGTATTGATTTGGCAATTTCCTCTTCAACGCTCTCTTTATTGGCATAGAGAATTCCAACTGACTTTTGTATGTTTATCTTGTATCCTGATAACTCTACTGAACTCTTCTATTAGTTCCAGTAGTTTTCTTTGGGATTCTTTAGGAGTTTCTGTATATAATATCACAGATCAGCTGCAAAAAGAGATACTTTTACTTCTTCCTTACCAATTTGGATGTCTTTTATTTCTTTTTGTAGCCTAATTGCTCAGGCTAGGACATCCAACACAATGTTGAGGTAGAGTGGTGATAAAGGGGCATCCTTGTCTGGTTCCCGTTCTCAAGGGGGATGCTTTCAGACTTTCTCCATTTAGGATGCTGTTGGCTGTGCTTTGTATAAATATCCTTTATCATGTTGAGGAATTTTCTTGCAATTCCTATTTTGCTGAGATTTTTTATCATGAATCTGTGTTGGCCTTTGTCAAACTCCTTTTCTGCATCAATTTATAGAATAATGAGGTTCTTGTCTTTTGTTTTATTTACTTGGTGGATGAGATTGGTTGTCCTTCTAATGTTAAACTATTCCTGCATACTTGGTATGAATCTCACTTGGTCATGGTGATTTATATTTTTGATATGTTGTTGAATTCTATTAGCTAGAATTTTGTTGAGAATTTTTGCATCTAAGTCCATGAGGGATCTATGTCTGTAATTTTCTTTTTTAGTGGTATCTTTACCTGGTTTTGGTATCAGGGTTATGCTGGCTTCATGGAATGAGATTGGGAGTATTCCATCCTTTTCTATGCTCTGAAATACCTTTAATAGTAGTGGTGTTAACTCTTCTCCGAAAGTTTGGTAGAATTCATCAGTGAAATCATCAGGTCCAGGGTTTCTTGTTGTTGTTTGTAGAAGTTTTTAATTACTTTTTCAATTTCTTCTTTTGTTATAGGTTTGTTTAGATGTTCCACCTCTGTTTGAGTTAGTTTAGTTAGATAGTGTATTTCTAGAAACCTGTCCATTTCCTCTGTTTCCAAATTTGTTAGAGTACAGTTTTTCATAGTATTGTGTTATGATTCTTTTAATTTCATTTGGCCCTGTTGTGATATCACCATTTCATTTCTTATTTGGGTTATTTGCTTCCTCTCCTCTTTTTCTTTTGTTAATTTGGTGAATAGTTTATCAATTTTATTGATCTTTTTAAAGAACCAGCTTTTGGCCTTGTTAACTCTATCAATTGTTTTTTCTATTCTCTATTTCATTTAATTCTTCTCTAATTTTTATTATTTGCTTTTTTCTGGTGCTTGAGGATTTCTTTTGCTATTCTTTTTCTAGTTGTTCAAGTTCTTTGGTTAATTCTTTCATTTTGGCTCTTTTTTCTTTTTGGATGTGTGCATTTATTGCTATAAATTCATCTGTGGGCACTGTTTTTGTTGTGTCCCAAAGGTTCTGGTAGAATGTGTTTTCATTCTCACTTGATTCTTTGAATTTCTTTATTTTGTCCTTAATTTCTTCTATAACTTAATAGTTTTTGAGCAAGGTAGTTCATTTCCATGTGTTTGTTTTTATTTATTTTTTTTCCTTGCTTTTTCTGCTACTGCTTTTATGGCATTATGGTCAGAAAAGATGCTTTGTAATATTTGGATGTTTTGGATTCTGTTAAGGCTTGCGTTACAGCCTAATGTGTGGTTTATTCTGGAGAATGTTCCATGTGCTTTGGAAAAGAAAGTATATTTGCCTGCAGTTGGATGGAGCGTTCTGTATATGTCTATGCGGTCAAGTTGGTTGATTGTGGCATTTAGCTCTTCCATGTCTTTCTGGATGTTCTATCCTTCACCTACTATTATTGTGGTGCTATTTCTCTTTTCAATGCTGTTAGAGTTTGTTTTATGTATTTTGGAGAACTGCTGTTGGGTTTGTAAATATTTATCATGGTTATGTCCTTCTGGTGTATTGTCCCTTTAATCCTTATATAGTGTCCTTCCTCATCCTTTTTGGTAGATTTTACTTTACAGTCTATTTTGTCAGAAATTAATATTGCCACTCCTGCTCTTTTTTGATCATTGTTTGCTTGATATATATTTTTTTCCATCCTTTGAGTTTTAGTTGTCTGTGTCTTTAAGTCTAAGGTGTGTCTCTTGTAGGCAGCATATAGACGGATTGTATTTTTTTTATCCATTCTGCCAGTCTCCATATCTTCATTCATGCATTTATTTTATTTACAGTCAGCATAATTATTGACAGGTACGAGTTTAGTGATATCATTTTGATGTCTTTTTTATGTGTGTGTTTTTGACAGTTTCTATGTTCCACTTAATTTTCTGTGCTGGGTCATTTTTCTTTATATATTGCCTTTTCATCTTTTTCATTGTTGTTGATTTTATATTTGCTGAGTCTTTATGTTTTTCTTGTTTTTAATTCTAATGTGTAAGGTTGTTTGTTTCCTTTGTGGTTACCTTAATATTTATTCCTGCTTTTAAAGTTTAAACCAATCTTTTATTTCTTTATATTGCCTTGACTTCCTCTCCATATGAAAGATCTATGACTACATTTTTTAGTCCCCCTTTTTTGTTATATTGTTGTCATCTTTATATAACAATGCCCCTGTTTCCCTGTTTTGATCATTTTAGCTTTGATTTATTTTTGTGATTTCCTTATCTAGGTTGTTATCTGGTTGCTCTGGCCCGTGTTATAGTTTTGGGTTTTCATCTGATGTTATTGACTTTCTAACTGAAGTGGTCTTTTTAGTATTTCTTGTAATTTTGGTTTGGTTTTGCAAATTACCTCAATTTCTGTTTGTCTGGAAATTTCCTAGTTTTGCAATCATATTTGAGAGACAGTTTTGCTGTATATACAATTCTTGGCTGGCTATTTTTTTTTTTTTTTTTTCCTTTAAGCCTTTATATATGTTATCCCATTGCCTTCTTGTCTGCATGATTTCTGCTGAGTAGTCTGAGCTTTGTCTTATTGATTCTCCTTTGTAGGTCTTATGACTTTCTATTGAATTGTCTAATTCTGAAATTTTATTATTAATCTTCTGAATTTCTCTTTACTGTCTCTCTATGGATTCTTGCAGCCTATTAATTTTGTCATTATGCTCTTCTCTAATCTCCTTAATTTCCTCTAATGCTTTGTCTGTGTGTTCCTTGGGTTGTTCTGCATTTTACCTGATCTCCTTCCTGATCTCTTGAAGAGTTCTGTAGTCTTTTGTATTCTATCTCTGGTAATTGCAGGAAGTTATCTTCATCCAGAAGATTTCTTGGTTCTTTGTTTTGGGAGCTTGCTGAAGCTATTGTGGTCTGCCTATCAATGTATTTGATATCGACAGTTGTCTGAGTCATCAATAAGTTATTTTATTTATTTATCTTATGTTTACTTACTGTGTCCTAGTGTCTTGTTTTGTTTTGTTTTGATATGCCCAAATAGGCTGCTTGAGTGTGCTCGTTTAATTATTGTTGCTTTTGAAGCTCTAACATCCTGTCACCAGGTGGTTACAGCTGTCACTAGGTATGTGAGCCCAGGAGTCTGTTACCTTTTCTTGTATGTATTCAGCTCAGGTGTCCAGATAGTCAGTCAGCAAGTGTGTGGTGCAAGCTCTCACCTTCAATCTTAGAAGAGCAGAGGTGATTGGTGTAGGCACAGGTATTTAGGAGCAGTAGGGGGTCATGTACTGAGCAAGGCAGGGGGCTGACAACCACCCCTGAGTGTCTGTGAGGAAAGCATCATCCTGTTTCTTAGAGTGTGCAGGTGGGTGATTTTGCCTTCAGACTATGGACTCCCAATGCTGCTCTGTATAAGGCCTGGCAGGCACCCCTTATCCTTGGACCCCTGTCATGGGTGGCTAGGTGTCTTGGGTCTAGCCACCAATCCTCAGGCCCCTGATATGGGTAGGTGAGGAACCTGCTTATAGCAAGAGTGGTGTCAAATATCACAAACTTGCCTCTCCAACATATAGCTGAATCTGTTGAAGTTAGACTGGAGGTATATAACTTGTTGTACTTTGTTAATGAGGGCCTAAGCTGCTGTAATGGTTCCACACAGGCCTATGCAAGGATGAAAAGACATTCAAAGTATGTGGACCCCTTATGCCTGTGCCTAGACAAAGGAGCTATTTCTGCCCTGAGTTCCAGGCTTAGTGGAACCAACAGACTATTTTTTCCCTGTTTGTTAGTATATTCCCTCTCCAAGGCTGGGAGAATAGCTCAGGGAGAGTGCAAGGTCCTTCTTCCAGCCCAGGGGATGCAGCCATCTGGGACCCAGTGCAGATCAGGAAGGGAGCAGGTACGTGGATGAGAGGTTTTTGCCAAAACAGTATTTTTGGATCACAGTAGGTTAAACACAGATACTTATCATCTGCTGATTGATTATTCTGGAGGGTTGAGCAGACTGTCCATCGTTCGGCCTCCCCCAATGTGGAAAATGCGTCCCAAATGCCTCTGCTTGCCTCACTGAGATTGCAGCAGCAGCTGAGTCAGCCTGCAGAGTGCCAGTTCCTGCTAGGTCAGGTCTGGCAATTCCTCTCTGCTTCTGAACCGTTTCTCCCTCCCTCTGCTGCTCAAAACATTTCTTCAACTTTGCCTTTGATGTACAGGGCTCCTAGCTTGTCATATATAATCAATTCCCTTGTTTTGGGGGGGGTTTTGTTGTAAGAGGGACCACAGGAAACGCCTGACTACTCTGCCATCTTGGTCCCGTCTCCCCCTTCAAGTTTTTATCTGCATTCCACAAGTTTTCTTCCATAGCATTGTCATTATCATTCAGGTATAACATATGTCAGTTGATTTTTTTTGACACTTGAGTTATTGCATCACAATTATTAGTAATTTCCAGTTGTCTATTTGCTTATTTATATTTGTATTATTTCCTAATGAGATTGTTTATATGTTCTGTATGTTACAGATTTTTCAAATTTATTTTGGGTGTGTCTTCTGAAATGAATATATGGCTGGATATTTTTACTCCAGCCTGATTATCTTTGTTTTTTAATTGATGGTTCAAACCTTTCACATTTATGTGGTTACTGTTTATTTATATTTATTTCTACTATCTCATTCCTGCTCTTCATTTTTCCATTTTACTTTACTCCATCTAGCCACCGTTTTGATTTGTTGAGGAATTTGTTTTTCCTCTACTATTTTAGAAGTTATAAATTCTATTTTTTATGTGATTAATGGTTATCACAGAAATTCTAACATGTGTATTTTACTTATTGAGATCACTATTTAGTCACTAAATTACCACCCTCCCAAATATTTCAAAGACTGAATTTCTTTAACTGTGATCACCTTTTGAAGTTACATACTATTTATTCACACATTTTAGTTTTATTTTAATGTCACAAATTTCTCTTTTTTATTGTTTTACACTGTCAATGTATTTTTAAATATTTACACACACTCTAAACTGTTTCTGTACTCTCCACTTCACTTGTGTTTCACATTTTCTTTCTGGGATTATTTTTCTCTTCCCTTGAAGCATGTTCTCTAGAAGTTTCTATAATGAGGGTATATACACTGGTAAACTTGCAGATTTGTTTGAAAGAAAATGCGATTATTTTGTCCTCTTTCTTGCATTTACTGAGTATTTTGGGTTAACAGTTATGTTTTTTTCAGCATTTTGAAGAGATTATTCCATTGCATTCTGGCATGAGTTGTCATTGGTGAGAAGTCTTCAATCATGGGCAGTTTGTTTCTTTGCCTGCAACATAAAATGTCTTTGGTGCTCTATAGTTTACAAGGTCTATAGATAAGGAATTCATTGAGCTTACTGAATTTTCACTTCAAGGAAAAACTTCAGTAGGTAATTCTTTGAACCTTGCCTCCCCTCCATGTTTTTGATTCTCTTTTTCTGAAGTCCAGTTTGATACATGTTAGGCATTCGCCACCTAACCTCCATGTCTCTGCATCTTTCCATTATAAAGTCTCTCTCCATTCATCTGGTCTACATTCTGTTAATTGTTTTTAGGTATACTTACCAGTTGAATAAGCTTGTTTGTTTAGATTTACACAGACACTTGGCTTAATATCAATTACCATAGTTTTTAATTCCTGTGATTTTTTTATTTATTACTCACTCCCTTCTTCCTTCTCTTCGTATTTTTGTCCTTCCCTCTCTCTTTGTCATCTATCTATTCATATACATATCTATACACTCAATATGTTAAGTAGTTACTTTGAATGTTTCAGTGAATTTTAAATCATGACGAAGTCAGTACATTTCATAATATCAAATGATATTTCTTGTTAAATTATCTTAAATATGATTTCTGCAGATGGTAGTTTTTTAATAGTAATTGTATGTGTTAAAACCCTTATGATAACACTCCAAGATATTTACAATCACTATTCAATAAGACTCATAGAGTTGGAATCGACCCAACGGCACTGGGGTTCTGGGTTATTCAATAAGATTATTCTTTTATAATAAATTTAGATCAAAATGTTCTGGAAATAGTGTTCTTACTTACAAGTATATTTTGTATAATTAGCACAATAGAAATTATAGAAACAATTGCACTTGTTTTTATACACCCAGAAAAAACTTGTTTTTTCCTAAAGAAATTACTGTTGTTATAGAATATACCGATATAAACCCTTCACATAATTTTTTAAAAAATACTAAAGCATTAAAAACAATGTAAAAAAGAATAAAGAAAATAATATCAGATACGCTTATGTATCTTCCATCAAAATTAAACAAATGTCAAAAGTTTGCTTCATTCTTTCACACAAGTGCACACACTGACTTTCTGTCCCTTTGTGTTTCTCTGTCTTTACATCTTTATTTAGAAATAAAACTGAAAAAAAAAGTTACAGCTTCACCTGATCCTGTCACTCCGCATCGCACCTCAGAATGAACAACTATTCTGAATTATACCTGTATCTTTTCTATATATATTTCTGTACTTTTGGTACGTAAATAAGCACCCATAAACAATATATGCCTGTTTCTATTATTGTGTAACTTCTCCTGTTTCTATTACTTTGTAACTCTTTTTCTCTACTGTATTTTATAATTGTGAGATTTTGCTGTGTAAATATAGGTTCGGTTCATTCATTTGAACTGGTGCGTGTTATAGCACTGTGTGAGTAGACAACGTATTCTTATGTATTCAGCTTCTAAATGATAAGTTGTTCCCCATTCTCCACTACTTCAGACACTGCTACAAAGATTATCTTAGTAATTTTACACCTTCTAAGATGCCTAAGATAAAAATAATAATAATAACAAATTTTGGCTAGGATGAAGGGAAATTGGAACTCCTTGCTGCCAGGAATGCAAAATGGTACAGCTGTTGTGGAAAGCTGTGGAGGTTCCTTATAAAACTAAAATTAGAGCCAGCATATGAGCCAGCAATTCTATTACTAGGAATATACTCAGGGGACTCGAAAGCAGTGATGTGAACACATATACGTGCACAAATGTTCATTGCAGCACTAGCCACAATTTCCAAAAATAGAAACAACCTAAATGCCCATCAACAGATGAATGAATAAACAAAATGTGGTGCATACACACACAATGGAATACTACTCAGCTAGTAGGAGAAATGAAGCCTTGCTACCTGCTAAAGTATAGATGGAACCTGAAGACATTATGCTGAGTGAAATAAGTCAATCGTAAAAGGACAAATATTGTATGATCTCAATTATATAAAAAGACAAGAAGAGGCAAACGTATAGAGACCAAAGTTTACTAGTGGTTACCAGGGGCGGGAGGGGGAGGGCAATGGGGTGTTATTTCTTAAGGAGCATTGAGTTTTGGTTTACAGCGATGGCAAAATCACATTGATTAAAGGTAGAATTGCAGAGCTGATTAATGTCATTGCTCTCAATAAGTTGTACACCTGTAAAATGTTGAATTGGCACAAGTTGTGTGGTAGATGTATTTACAACAACACTGGGGAAAAAAAAGCGTAGTTGCTCAGTCTACGCTTATGTATAATCGAACACCTCATAGAATTTGATTTCTTGGTTTGGAGGTTGAAGCTCATGGTTTTATGAGACACCACAGTTAACTGACCTAATATCGTGTGTAGTACTTCCATTCTATCTCCTAGCTCATTGTGTAGTGCCTGGGATCTTAAAAGTTTGAAAGCAACCATCCAAGGTACAACCATCGTCTCTATTCAACTGGAGCAAGAGAGGAAGGAGAGTCAAGAATAGGAGGAAGAAATGGAAAGTGGTGCTAATTTCCTCCATGAAAACTGTCCCCTTTGCCATGAGACCAGGGCTCAATGGTGCCCAGCTACCATTACTGAATGTTTTGATCAAAGATGGTATAGAAGTATCTTCACCAAAAGGGAGAATATGTGGAACGGAAGTTCAATTTTTCATGGCATCCAAACTTTCTGGAACTATGGAGGCTGGATGAATGCCTCAAAACTATTGCCCTGAGATAGCCTTTAATCCTTAAACCTGAAATATCCCCTGAGGGCTTCTTAAAACCAAACAGTAGTTTAGCTTAACTATTAAAGTATGTCTTCCATAAGCATTGCAGATCTATATGGGATCAAATTTACAACAGCAACATGAAAAATTAGGTAAGAAACTTAGGGGACAGTGAGTTTATGCTAATGGAGGATGACTAATTTGGAAAAGGAGGGTGAGAATAGTTGCACAACTTAAAGAATGTAATCAATGTCAATGAATTGTACATGTAGAAATTGTTGAATGGGTGTATGTTCTTCTGTGTATATTCTCAACAACGACAAAAATAAATTATAAAACAAAACAAAAAATATTTTGTGCATGTAAACTGGTGAACGTTATGAGATTATTCTCTAGGATCCCCAATTAATCTAAAGAATGGCTGGCTTAGAATATGTGCATTTCAGCTTTACCAGGTATTGCAAAATTACTATCCAAGGTTACACTGTTCCTCAAATAATGTACAAGATGCTTTTTCTCCATTTGTGCCAAAATGTTATTAGATTTATTTATCTGTCCCCGGACTTGGGTATTACATTGTATTTCATTATGAGTTTATTTGTATTTCTCTATTTATGAAGTCAGTCACATTTTATGGGCTTAACAGCAATTCCTTCTTTTATTTTTTAACTCATCTTTTCATCTACTTCTCTATTTTTGTATAGTTTTATGTCTTTCCAGTGTAATTGTAAGAATTTTTTATATTCTGTATAATAAACTTCTTGGTCATGTAGACTGTAGACGTCTTCCCCTAGCTTGTGGTTTATTTTAGTCACTGGGTTTATGATGCTGCTGATTCATAGAGAAATTTCAAATTTTAATATAATCAAACTCATCAACCTTTTTTTCTTCTTATATTTACTTTTTAAGATTTACCTAAAGAAAATTTCCCTTTCTCCAAATGTCACAAAGATGTTTTCTTATTTTACCTCAAAAAGTTTATCACTTTCATTTTTACATTGATACCTTTAATCTATAGGATTTGATTTTTATGTAAGCTGTGAGGTCCCTAATTTAACGTATATTTATAATGTACAATCAGTTTTCTCAGAGCTATCTTTGAATAGCCCCTTTTTGAACTTCTTACATATTCTGCAGTCTTTATCACATGTGGTATCCCTGTGTATAAAATGATTACTTTCGTGGTTCTCGTTCCTACGCCATTGATCTATTTTTCTATCCTTCCACTAGCGTGTTTCTTTCCCATAGGTTTATACTAAGTATTGATACATTGTAAAATGAGGCTTCCGTAGTTCTGACTTAAAATATTCTTGCCATAGTGTTGGTCCTGACTCATAGCGACCCTATAGGACAGAGTAGAACTGCCCCGACTTTTTGATTAGCAGCGGAACTCTTAACCACTGTACCGCTAGGCTCCATTAAAATATTCTTAGCTGTATTTTTGTTTGTTTGCTTGTTACAGAAGCAATGTGGTTAAGAGCACACTGACTCTGTGATCTTAGCCAAATAGCTTAACCAATCTGTTCCTCTGAAAATGGGTAATATAATACAGGGTTCTTACAAGGATCAGAGTTATTAAATTTAAAGGACTTAGCAAAGTGCCTGCCACTTGGTAAAGTGCTATACAAATATTAGATATGTTTTTTTAGGTTTATACTAGAATCTGATTACTAAATGTGCATTATAAAACCTGTTAGGATTCTGATTATAACATTGAAATTAAAGGTGACTTGCAGGAGAATAGATATCTTTATAGAATTGTTCTTCCCAGCCATGCACATAGTTTACTCTTCACTCATGTAAGTCTTGTGTTACACCTGTCCATTAATTTTTTTTTAATTCTGCACAAAAGTCTGAATATTTCTTTAATGCATTCTTTTTTTATATATAGCTTACAAATCCAGTGCCATTAAATTGTATCTTTTGAAAACTACATTTTCCAATGTGCTAGTCTTTGTGAATGTTATGGACTTATTTATTTCCATGTAACTAAAATTCTCTTATTCTTTTAATATTTGCCTGTGAATTATTTTAAATTTTTTAAACAGAAAATCATATTTTTTTAAATGTGACTTCTATTATTCTTTTTCAATTCTTTGATTCTTAATACTTATACATGTTATAGCATTGGCCAAAAGCTCTGTGTATTAATAACTTGTATAGTTCCTGATATTTAATTGAAATGCTTCTAAGATTTTACCATTAAGTATTATGGTTACTTCATACTTTTGGAATATACCATTTGTTAGTGAAAAAAAGAAAAGAAAATTTCCTTTTATTCCCCATCCATAAAGTCTTTGCATCCCCCCTCACGTGCGTGTTGAAATTTATCAATTTTTTTTCCTTAAATAATATACTTACATCTTTATCTTCCAGATCCATTAATGTGCTTGTTGATGTGAGAGATTTCTTTGTCTTATTTTCATTTTTTGGTGGGGAATGGGAAGAGAGGATGTCTGCAGGGGTAATTTTGGGGCAGAGGTTAAGACCATTTGGAGGTTAATTAGGTTTAAATATTTAACCATCAATTTAAAAGGGAAAAATAAAATTTGTAACCATAATCTAGTGGGATTTTTATAGCTTAATTAAATATATTTAAGTATTTCAAGCTATTTTTGTAAACTGAATGTATTAAAATTCATTTATAATCATCTTAATTATCTGGTAGACTTTCATTTCCAAACACACGAGTAATTACTACAGATCTAATAAACTAACGGGGAGGGTGATTTTAAATTATCTTTTTTTAATACCATTTACAACTCCAATAGGATTTCAAAACTTAGAAATTAAAATTATTTTAAATGTATAATTCTAAATTGAAATGAAAATATCAGTCTGTTGTATATGTTAATGTGCCAATAGGCTTTATATGAATTTAAATACTTAGTACACACATTTTTTTATATCAAAAATATTGGTTTCACTAGTGTGATTCACATTGCCCCAATGTTTAATTCCAAAATTACCCAGGCTAAAAGAAAATATTTAATTACTAAGTAAAAAGTTGTGTTGTCTTAAAGAATTTTGGAGCTATTTTTCCCAGGGACTCTTGAGTCTTACCAGAAATTGTGGTTGATCATTATTCGAGCTGGGGCTATGGATTTCCAGGGTTGTTCTTACCACCAACACTGTAATATTAAGCCATTTTCGTAGTCACACTGTCATGTATCTAAGCCTGGGCAGGTGTCATCTTTTAGCTCCATATCAATATTTGAGTTATAATTGTTTTTTAAAAAAATTAAGTCATCTTTTGTTGGATTACTGCTTCTGTCTAAAGTTTCATCTGATTTCTGGGTACGGAAACCACAATTATTATAAATAAGTAAGCTCTATTTGATTAAATGTGGGATGTATCTCATGGCTCAGACTTGCTTTCACAGTTACTACTAGTGCTAATCTATGACAGTGGAGAATTACATTGATAGAAAAAAAAATTTTATTAGCGTTGAAATTTTTATTGTGCTTTAAGTGAAAGTTTACGAATCAAGTCAGTCTCTCATACAAAAATTTATAAACACCTTACTATATACTCCTAATTGCTCTCCGCCTATTGAGACAGCACACTCCTTTCCTCCACTCTCTCTTTTCGTGTCCATTCGGACAGCTTCTGACCCCCTCTGCCCTCTCATCGCCCCTCCAGTCAGGAGCTGTCAACAAAGTCTCATGTGTCTACTTGATCCAAGGAGCTCATTCCTCACCAGTATCATTTTCTATCCCGTTGTCCAATCCAATCCCTGTCTGAAGAGTTGGCTTTGGGAATGGTACCTGTCTTGGGCTAACAGAAGGACGGGGGACCATGACCTCCGGGGTCCTTCTAGTCTCAGTCAGGCCATTAAGTGCAGTCTTTTTACCTGAAATTGAGTTCTGCATCCCACTGCTCTCCTGCTCCCTCAGGGGTTCTCTGTTGTTTTCTGTGTCAGGGCAGTCATCGGTTGTAGATGTGCACCATCTAGTTCTACTGGACTCTGGCTGATGTAGCCTCTGGTAAAAAGACACTTTCTCTCTCTTGGATTCATAATTACCTTGTGTCTTTGGTGTTCTTCATTCTCATTTCCTCCAGGTGGGTTGAGACCAATTGATGCATCTTAGGTGGCCGCTTGCTGGCGTTTAAGACCCCAGACGCCACTCTCCAAAGTAGGATGCAGAATATTGTCTTAATACTTTATTATGACAATTAACTTAGATGTCCCCTGAAATCATGGTCCCCAAACCCCCACCCCTGCTACGCTGGGCTTTGAAGCATTCCGCTTATTCAGGAAACTTCTTTGCTTTTTGTATAGTCCAGTTGTGCTGACCTCGCCTGTATTGAGTGTTGTCTTTCCTGTCACCTGAAAGAGTTCTTATCTACTATCTAATTAATTACTCCCCCATCTCGTAACCACAAAAGAATGTTTTCTTCTGTTTAAACTATTTCTTAAGTTCTTAAATAGTGGTCTTTTACAATATTTGTCCTTTTGAAGCTGACTAATTTCACTCAGCATAATACCTTCCATGTCCCTCCATGTTCTGAAATGTTTCACAGATTCCTCACTGTTCCTTATCGATGTGTAGTATTCCATTGTGTGAATATACCATAATTTATTTATCCATTCATCCATTGATGGACACTTTGGTTGCGTCCGTCTTTTTGTTATTGTAAACAGTGCTGCAATAAACATGAGTGTGCATATATCTGTTCGTGTAAGGGCTCTTAATTCTCTAGGATGTATTCCAAGGAGTGAGATTGCTAGACCGTATGGTAGTTCTATTTCTAGCTTTTTAAGGAAGTGCCAAATCGATTTCCAAAGTGGTTGTACCATTTGACATTCCCACCAGCAGTGTATAAGTGTTCAAGTCTCTCCACACCCTTTCCAACATTTATTATTTTGTGTTTTCTGGATTAATGCCAGCCTTGTTGGAGTGAGATGGGAAGTTCATTGTAGTTTTGATTTGCATTTCTCTAATCGCTAATGAATGATCGTGAGCATTTCCTCATGTATCTGTGAGACACCTGAAAGTCCTCTTTATTGAAGTGTCTGTCATATCCTTTGCCCATTTTTTAATTGGGTCATTTGTTTTTTGTGGTTGAGTTTTTGCAGTATCATGTAAATTTTAGAGTTCAGGCGCTGATCAGAAATGTATAGCTAAAAACTTTTTCCAAGTCTGTAGATAATCTTTTTACTCTTTTGATGAAGTATTTGAATAAGCATAAGTGTTTGGTTTTTAGGAGCTCCCAGTTATCTCGCTTCTCTTCTGCATTGTTAGTTATGCTTTTAGACTATTCATTCCATGTATTAGGGCTACTAACATTGTCCCTATTTTTTTGTTTCCATGATCTTTATTGTTTTAGATTTTATACTTAGGTCTTTGATCCATTTTGAGTTCGTTTTTGGCCATAGTGTGAGGTATGGGTCTTCTTTCTTTTTTTTTGCGGATGGATATCCAGTTATGCCAGGACCACTTGTAAAAAAGACTGCCTTTTCCCTATTTAGCTGACTTTAGGACTTTGTCAAATATCAACTGTTCATCCGTGGATGGGTTTATGTCTGGATTCTCAATTCTGTTCCATTGGTCTATGCATCTGTTGTTTTACCAGTACCAGGCTATTTTGACTACTGTGGCGGTATAATAGGTTCTAAAATCAGGTGGAGCGAGGCCTCCCACCTTGTTCTTCTTTTTCAGCAATGCTTTATTTATCTGGGGCCTCTTTCTCTTCCATATGAAGTTGGTGATTTGTTTCTCCGTCTCATTAAAGAATGTCCGTGGAATTTGGATCAGAATTGCATTAAATCTATAGATTGCTTTTGGTAGAATAGACATTTTTAGACTGTAAAGTCTTCCTATCCATGAGCAAGGTATGTTTTTTCCACTTATGTAGGTCTCTTTTGTTTCCTTGCAGAAGTGTACTGTAGTTTTCTTTGTATAAGTCTTTTACAGCTCTGGTAAGATATATGCCTAAGTATTTTATCTTGGGGGCTACTGTAAATGGTATTGATTTGGTGATTTCCTCTCCGATGTTTTTTTTGTTGGTGTGTGGAATCCAACTAATTTTTGTATGTTTATCTTGTGTCTTGATACTTTCCTGAACTCTTCTATTAGTTTCAGTAGTTTTCTGGAGCATTCCTTACGGTTTTCTGTGTGTAAGATCATGTCATCTGCAAATAGATATGCTTTTACTTCTTCCTTGCCAATCTGGGTGCCCTGTATTTCTTTATCTAGCATAATCGCTCTGGCAAGGACCTCCAGCACAATGTTGAATGAGAGTTGTGATAAAGGTCATCCTTGTCTGGTCCCCAATCTCAAGGGGAATGCTTTCAGGCTCTCTCCATTTAAGATGATGTTGACTGTTGGCTTTGTGTAAAAACCCCTTTATTATGTTGAGCAATTTTCCTTCTATTCCTATTTTGCTGAGAGTTTTTATCATTTGTCAAATGCCTTTTCTCAGTCAATTGATAAAATCATGCGATTTTTGTCTTTTGTTTTATTCGTATGATGGATTACATTAATTGTTTTTCTAATGTTGAGCCATCTCTGCATACCTGGTATGAATCCCACTAGGTCATAGTGAATTATTTTTTTGATATGTTGTTGAATTCTACTGGCTGGAATTCTGTTGATGATTTCTAAGTTCATGAGGGATGTAGGCCTGTAATTTTCTTCTTCTGTGGTGTCTTTACCTGGTTTTGGTATCAAGAATATGCTGGCTTCATACAATGAGCCATATTGTATTTTGTCTGTCCTTTTCTGTGCTCTGAAATACCTTTAGTAGTCGTGGTGCTGACTCTTCTCTGAAAGTTTGGTAGAGCTCTGCAGTGAAGCCCTCAGGGCCAGGGCTTTTTTTGTTGTTGTTGGGAGTTTTTTGATTACCTTTTCAATTTTTTCTTTCGTTATGGGTCGATTTAGTTGTTCTACCTCTGTTTGTGTTAGTTTAGGTAGGTAGTGTGTTTCTAGGAGTCATCCATTTCTTCTAGTTTTTCAAATTTGTTAGAGTATAATTTCTCATAGTAATCTGATATGATTCTTTTAATTTCATTTGGGTCTGTTGTGATATCGCCCATCTCATTTCTTATTCAGATTATTTGCTTCCTCTCCTGTTTATCTTTTTTCAGTTTGGCCAATAGTGTATCAATTTTGTTGATATTTTCAAAGAACCAGCTTTTGGCCTTGTTAATTCTTTGAATTGTTTTCCTGTTTGCTATTTCATTTAGTTCTGCTCTAATTTTTATTATTTGTTTTCTTCTGGTGGCTGAGGATTTTTTGTTTTTGTTTTTTTGCTCTTTTTCTTTTTGTTCAAGTTGTAGGGATAATTCTTTGATTTTGGCCTTTTCTTCTTTTTGTATGTTTGCATTTATTGATATAAATTGACCTCTGAGCACTGCTTTTGCTGTGTCCCAAAGGTTCCGATAGGAAGTGTTTTCAATTCTCACTGGATTCTATGAATTTCTTTATTCCATCCTTGATGTCTTCTATAACCCAGTCGTTTTTGAGCAGGGTATTGTTCAGTTTCCAAATGTTTAATTTTTTTCCTTGCTTTTTCTGTCATTGATTTCTACTTTTATGGCCTTATGGTCAGAGAAGTTCCTTTGGGATATTTCAGTGTTTTGGATTCTGCTAAGGCTTGCTTTGTGAACTAATATGTGGTCTATTCTAGAGAATGTTCCATGTGCACTGGAAAAGAATGTATACTTGACTGCTGTTGGGTGGAGTATTCTCTATACGTCTATGAGGTCAAGTTGGTTGATTGTGGCATTCAGATCTTTTGTGTCTTTATTGAGTTTCTTTCTGGATGTCCTGTCCTTCACTGAAAGTGGTGTGTTGAAATCTCCTACCATTATTGTGGAACTGTCTATCTCACTTCTCAATGCTCATAGAGTTTGTTTTATGTATCTTACAGCCTTGTCATTGGGTGCATAAATACTTAATATGGTTATATTCTCCAGGTTATTGTCCCTTTAATCATTATATAGTATCCTTCATTATTCTTTCTAATGGATTTAACTTTAACGTCTATTTTGTCAGAAATTAATACTGCTACTCCTGCCCTTTTTTCATTGTTGTTTGCTTGATATATTTTTTTCCATCCTTTGAGTTTTAGCTTGTTTGTGTCTCTAAGTCTAAGGTGTGTCTCTTGGAGCCAGCATATAGACAGATAGTGTTTTTTAATCCTTTCTGCCACTGTCTGTCTCTTTATTGGTGCATTTAGTCCATTTACATTCAGCATAATTATGGATAGGCATGAATTTAGTGTTATCATTTTGATGTCTTTTTTTGTGTGCTGTTGAGTTTCTTTTCCCCACTTAATTTTCTAAGCTGAGTAGATTATCTTCATATATTATCTTTTCTTCATATTCGTCATTGATTTTGTTTCTGCTGAGTCTCTGTTTTTTTCTTGTATTTTATTTTGATGCGTAGGGTAGTTTATCTCCTTTGCTGCTACCTTATTGTTTACCCCTATTTTTCTAAATTTAAGCCTAAATTTTTTTTCTTTGTATTGTCTTGTCTTCCTCTCCATATGAAAGATATATGACTACAATTCTTAATCCGTCTTTATTGTTTTAATGTTGTCTTCTTTTATATAATAACATCCCTTTTTCCCTGTTTTGAGTGTTTTATTTTCTTGATTTATTTTTGTGATTTCCCTGTCGAGGTTATCATCTGATTGCTCTGCCCAGTGTTCTTGTCTTGGGTTGATACCTGATATCATTGATTTTCAAACCAAAGAACTCCCTTTAGTATTTCTTGTAGTTTTTGTTTGATTTTTATGAATTCCATAAACTTCTGTTCATCTGGAAATGTACTACTTTCACCTTCATATTTGAGGGACAGTTTTGCTGAGTATGTGATTCTTGGCTGGCAATTTGTTTCCTTCAATTTTTTACATAAGTCATGCCATTGCCATCTTGCTTGCATGATTTCTGCCAAGCAGTCCAAGCTTGTTCTTACTGACACTCCTTTGTAGGTGACTTTTCATTTATCATTAGCTGCTCTTAAAACTTCTCTTTTTATCTTTGGTTTTGGCAAGTTGGATTATAATATCTCTTAGTGACTTTCTTTTAAAAGCTACCTTATGTGGAGTCCAATGAGCATTTTGAATAGATGTCTTCTCATCTTTCACGATATCAGGGAAGGTTTCTGCCAACAAATCTTCAACAATTCTCTCTGTACTTTCTGTTATCCTTCCCTGTACTGGAACTCCAGTCACTTGTAGATTATTTCTCTTGATAGATTTCTGTATGATTCTTAAGGTTTCTTCATTTTTTTTTAATTTTTATCTGATTTTTCTTCAAATATATTGGTGCTAAATGCCGTATCTTTAAGTTCACAAATTCTGCCTTCCACTTGCTCAATTCTGCACCTCTCACTTTCTGTTGAGTTGTCTATTTCTGTAATTTTATTGTTAATCTTCTGAATTTCTGATTGCTGTCTATGGATTTTTCCAGCTAATTGAATTTTCCATTATGTTCCTGAATAACCTTTTTTAATTTCTTCAATTGCTTTATCTGTGTGTTCCTTGGCTGGTTCTGCGTATTGCCTGATTTCCTTCTTGATGTCTTGAAGGGTTCTCTATATTAATCTTTTGTATTCTGCCTCTGGTATTTCCAGGAAGACACTTTCATCTAGAAGATCCCTGGATTCTTTGTTTTGAGAGCTTGTTGAGGTGATCACGGTCTGTTTCTTTATGTGACTTGATATTGACTGTTGTCTCTGAGCCATCGGTAAGTTATTGTAAGAGTTTATATTATGTTTGCCTACTGTATCATAGCTTCCTGCTTTGTTTTGTTTTGATATGCCCAGATGGGTTGCTTGAGTGAGCTAGTTTGATTATTTTTGCCTTTGGAGCTCTGACGTCCTGTCCCCAGATGGCTAGATCTGTTATATGGTATATCAGTCCAAGAATCCATTCACTTGTATGAATTCAGCTCGAGTTTCCAGGTAGCTGATCACCAAGTGTGTGGTACATGCTCTGTCCTACAGCCTAAGAGGGGCGGAGTGATTGGTGTAGGTACCAGTATCTGGCTGCAGCAGAGGGTCATGCTCTGAACAAGGCAGGGAGCTGAGAATTGCCCCCCATGTGTCTCTGAGGAAAGCATGTCCCTCCTCCCTAGAGTGTACGGATGGGTGGATTCTGCAGATAGACCACAGGCACCCAGTGTTTTTTGCTGTAAGGACTGGGAGGTACCAGTTATCCTTGGACCCTGTCTCAGTGGCTGGTTGACTTGAGTGGAGCTACTATCCTTAGTTCCCTGATCTGGGTAGGCGAGGACCCAGTTTAATAGTCAATGCACTATCAAACATCAAACACCCACCTCTTCACCGCATAGCTGAAATCATTGTAGTATGCAAAAAAAGGCATTTTCTCCTGAAACAGTCCCATGCAGTTCCATGCAGAGGGGAAAGGTACTCAAAGTCCATGGACAGTTTATGCCTGGACAGGAGCTGCTTCTGTCCTGAGCTCACCTCCCCCCTGCCCTCGGTAGTAGAGCTGGAAAATTATCTTTTCCCCTAAATGAGAATTTATTCCTTCTCCAGGGCCTGGAGGATGGCTCTATGTGCTCAACGGGGCCTATCTCAGGTGCAGGGAAATCAACAGCCACTGAAGCCAGCTTGGGAGCTGGGGGTGCAGTAAAATATATGCAAGTACTTAGCTTTGGCTGAGAGCACTGCTCTTCTCTGGTTTTGGAGGTGTGAGTAGGCTGTATGGCTGGCTGCTTTTCTCTGAGGCAACTGAGGCCAAACACTAGTACCAGCCCACCACAGCTGCTTCTGGGAATGGTGCCTGAGGACTCCCGGCAATTCAGGTCTGGTAACTCCTCTCTGCTTCTGAACCGTCTCTTCCTCCCTCTGCCCCTCAGTTCATTTTCTATCTTGCCTTTGATATTCAGTGCTCCTAAAGCTTGTCATAAATATACTTGTTTCACTTTTTTCAGGTCTTTGTTGTAAGAGGGCTCACCAGAAGTGTCTGTCTATTTTGCCATCTTGGTCCCACCTCTCCTGGTCTGTTTCTTTATGTGATTTGATATTGATTGTTGTCTATGAGCCATCTATAAGTTATTATATTAGTTTATTTTATGTTTGCTTACTGTATCCTAGCTTCTTGCTTTGTTTTGTTTTGATATGGCCAAATGGGTTGCTTGAGTGAGCTAGCTTGATTATTTTTACCTTTCAAGCTCTGATCTGTCACCAGATAGCTAGAGCTGTTATCAGCTATATCAGTCTAGGAGTCCATTGACTTTTCTTTTATGGATTCAGCTCAGGTGTCCAGGTAGCTGATCAACAAGTGTGTGGTACAGGCTCTGTTGTACACTCTTAGAGGGGCTGGGGTGATTGATGTGGGTGCCGGTATCTGGTTGCAGCTGAGAGTCACACTCTGAACAAGGCAGGGGGCTGAGAATCATCCTCTAAGTGTCTCTGAGCAAAGTGTGTCCCTGTTCCCTAGAGTGTACAGGTTGGGTGGGTTCTGCAGAGGGACCATGGGCACCCAAAGTTTTTGGTTGTAAGGACTGGAAAGTACCAGTTATCCTTGGACCCCTGTTACCAGTGGCTAGGTGACTTGAGTGGAGCCACCAGTCCTTAGGTCCCTGATGTGGGTAGGTGAGGACCCTGTTTAATAGGCAAAGTGGTATCAAACATCAAACACCCACCTCTCTGCCACACAGCTGAAACAGTTGGAGTCTGCCACCAAAGGCCTATTCTCCTGAAATAGGCCCACACAGGTCCATGCAAGGGGGGAAGTTACATAAAGTCCATGGACCATTTACGCCTGGACACAAGCTGCTTCTGTCCTGAGGTCCCTAGGTTAGTGGAGGTGGCAAAGTACCTTTTCCCCCAATTGCAAATTTATTCCTTCTCCAAGGCTCGGAGGATGGCTCTAGGCACTCAACAAGGCCTATCTCAGGCCCAGAGAAATCAATAGCCACTGAAGCCAGTTTTGGGGGGGTGGGGAAATGGGGTAAAATATACAGAAGGACTTAGCTTTTGCTGACAGAGCCGTTCTTCTCTGGTTCCAGAGGTGTGAGTAGGCTGTGTGTCTTGCTACTTCTCCCTGAGGAAACTGCAGCCAAATGCTAATAGCAGCCTGCTGCAGCTGCTCCCAGAAATGGTGCCTGAGGGCTCCTGGCAATTCAGGTCCAGTAACTCCGCTTTGCTTCTGAACCTTCTCTTCCTCCCCCTGCTGCTCAGTCTGTTTTCTAACTTTGCCTTTGATGTTCGGGTCTCCTAGCTTGTCGTAAATATAACCATTTCACTTGTTTTTTGGGGGGCCTTTGTTGTAAGAGGGCTCACTGGAAGCATCTTTCCATTCCATCATCTTGGCCGGCCTCCTAGAATTTTTAATATTGATCCATATTTAGTTTGATATTACATCCATATCAATCATTTTGTAGTATTATTTTTTTAGACATTGCTGGAATCAGTATGCTAATATTTTATTTAAAAATCTTTGCAATCATATTCAACAGTGAGATTGGTCTATAAATATCCTGGCATCCAGCTACCATTCCTGTTTTGAAATCAAGATCATTTTAGCCTTATTTTATGAGTTTGGAAGATTTTAACCTTTTCTTCTTTTCTCTCTCACTTATACAGTTTGTATAAAATAAGGACAATCTATTCTTTGAAGATCTGGAAAAAAATACTTAAAATCCACCTGGTCCTAATGTTTCATTTTTGGGTAAATTTTTAACTACTCATTTAATTACATTGATTATAAACTATATATTTTTTAAATTATCCAATTTATGTAATATTTTAAATTTATCAATGTGACTTAAAAATGTGACTTATTCATATAAAATATATTTTTCTTCTCCAAGTATATGAATAGGAGTCTGTGGTTAGTGCAAATAGTTAAGCACTTGGCTACTAGCCAAAAGGTTGGCAGTTCAAACCCACCTGGAATGCCTCAGAAGACAGGCCTGGAGATGTGCTTCCAAAAGTTCACAGACTTTTAAACCCTGTTACACAGTTGTGCTCTGTGTACATGGAGTCGCCATGAGTAGGAATCAACTTGATGGCAACTAACAATGATAAAAACCCTGGTGGTGCAGTGGTTAAGAGCTATGGCTGGTAACCTAAAGCTTGGCAGTTCAAATCCACCATGCACTCTTTGGAAACTCTATGGGGCAGTTCTACTCTGTCCTATAGGGTCACTATGAGTTGAAATCAACTTGTTGGCAACAATTTATTTTTTTCAGTTTTAACAATGATAACAACAAAATACGTAAGTTATATTCCATTTTTCATTTCTCTTGCTATTTATGTATGTTTTCTCTATTTTTATTCTTCAGACTTTTGAGTGGCTTGTCCATTTATTTTCATCTTTACAAAAAGAACAAACTGAATTTTCTGTTCTTTTCTATTCATACTCTTTTCCACTTTGTTAACTTTGATCTCATATTTATTAGTTAAACCTGTTTTTTTGAATTTATAATAATCTTGAGACTTTCTGTTGAAAATTCTGCTTCATAATTTTTAGTTACTCTTGTTTTCTAATATATGAATTTGTGGTGACTTATTTTCTCCAAGTACAAAATAGATATATGTTTTTGTTTTTTCATATTAATGCTTACATTGCCTTGCAATATTGTCTAGTTTCTATCAATAACATATTCTTCAACAAATGGATCATTTAGGAGAATTCGTACCTTCTAAATTATTATTGTTGATATTATTCTTACCATTATTGTTTTGGATTTCTTCAGTTAAGAAATCTATTCATAGACTAATAATTGTTCCTCTCTGGGCAATACCTGATTTTCCTTCCCTCTTTACTTTCTATGAAGACATTTTCTTTCGCTTTAGTCTTTACTCTTGTTATATAAATAAGGCAAAGTTGACCTCTGTGTATTAGCCCCAAGTTGGTTATTTCTTCTTAGTAAGCTGTAGCCCATTCCCCCAAAAAGATAACCTGCGTAAAACTCAATTGGTTTAAAAATAGCCCAAATAAACAGATTTTTAGCATTTATAATCTTCCTGCTTTATATACCCCATGAAACTGCACCCAACTTTTGCCATTCCTACATAAAATAAAACCCTGCAATTATAAGTACCCTAGGTGCTGCTACCCTCAGCACTCTCTGACCCAGAGACTCCCATTTGCTGCAGGCAGACACAGTGGTGGTTCAGGTAAGCACTCTATCTCCTTTTTTTTCCCCAAAAATGTTTCCATGCCCTCCTCCCTTTCTTGACCCACTTTGTTTCTTGCATCTGGAAAACCTCCTGCTGTGGGTACCACATCCTGCCTGAAGCTGTCAATGCTTGCCTTGACCCCACTAAAGATCTTGTTGTGCCAAGCTGGAGACTTGTGGTCTTATCTTTTTCCCTGAATTCCCTTGAACTCACTACAGTTCTATAGTGTCTCTATGATATGTGTAGGTATGGATTTATTTTTATTTACCTTACTTAGGATTTCTTAAAAATCTTGACTATGAAGATGCACAGATCTCATCAACTCTGGAAATTTCTTGGTAAATAGCTCTTCAAATTTTTCTTACCCCATTCTCACTATACTAGTTTTCCAGAACCCCTATAGATGTATATACTGAGTGTTTTCATTCTATCCCGCATGTCTGCAGACATCTTTCGCATTTCTTGCCAGAACTCTGTGCCATTTTCCCTCTAATTATCCCTTTAATATGTTGTACTGTTGTTAAGTCCAATCATCAATTTTTAAATTTGAAGACTGTATTTATTTCCATAAATCCTAGTAGACTTTGCATATTCTCTTTCATTGTGTCTTATTCTTTTCTTAGAGCTTTGATCGTATTTGTGTCTGGAAGCATTATAATTGTAGTCTTTTTAAATACTCCTTCAGATTGACATTTTATTATTTCAAATTGCTGAGTTTAAAACTTGATCTTAGTTTTATGCGTTGACTCTCACTAATATTGTGTTGTATAACTCTTGAGTGTGAGACTTTTTGTAAGGAAGATCCCTTGTGACCTGGACTATAGGCATCTCCCACAGTGGATTTTTATATGCCTTTGCAAAGAGCCCCAGGAAAATAACTGGCCTGGCAATAATCCTATAGCACAAACACAAGTTCTCAAGGTTCTCAAACCATATTCCAGGTGCATGGTTACATTTTCAAATTCTAACAAAATATCTTTTTTTAACCTACAACACAGCCTGAGACAAGCTTCCATGTTGCTTTTTACATGTGCTTTTCACATTATCTTAAGTAAAATAATGTGAAACATTTATCCATAATTTCATAGTGTTTCTTGGAAGAAGGTTTCCTATTTATGTATCATTATGTCCACATTGCTGGAAGTCTACATGTTTTTCCTCACCAAATTAGAAGCTAAACTTATTAAAACCATTAGACTATCTGAAATGTTAATGTTTGCTTATTTCTTTTATGTGCTTAATGACTAATAAAATTCTAAAAGATTTTATGCTACTCCAATCCTATTTCATTTATGTTAGTATAATTTGACTTTCAATGTTTATTGCCCTAACAACAATGGACTATTTGGGCTATCCCAACATAAGCCATTACCTACGTACGTCATAAGCTATACAAACTAGTGAAATAATTAACTAGTCCAGATACACAAAGGATCATTTTATATTCAGTTATTCATGCAATATGAAGGTGCCTAAAAATTTTATTAATATAATTGAGGATAGTATTAATGTGTTGTTGTATGCTTTAATTATTGTATATGTAGTACGTGAAAGTTGTATAACTACAATCATCATATACCACAAGACTTAATTTGTAAAATTACACATTTCTCTTATTTAACAAGCCATACTTTTACTTTTACAATACCATTATAATAACATAGCAATATAAAATAGTATACTAGTTCCCACGCCTAAGTACACATGAGATAGTTTGTATTGTTTTGTTTTGTTTAATCCAAAAACACATTAATTTTTGTAAGTAATGAAGTTTTACTCATTAAGAAATGGATAACTTCCTAGTAAGTATTTTCTCTCATCATCCTGAAACATTATTTCTTCACTTTGGCCAAACGGGCCCTTATAATTTTTTCTTCAAATATTTTTAAGCATCAAAACCACACTAAGACACATGCCTAAAAGCTGGTGAAATCGTAGTTTATAAACCAGACTAAACCTTAAGCCTGAATATGATGATGGAAAGAATTAGTCAGCGTGTGAGAAAAAACACACAGCATTCCAGCAAGCAGGGTGCTTGCTCAGCTCTCTTTGTGGGAGGCATATATGGGGTTGCCATGAGTCAGAGGTGATTCCATGGCCACTGGTTTTGGATACAGTGAGTAAAACGCCCAGGTGTACAGCTACACTTTGCTGCCAACTGTCTGTAGAAGCACATATTTGCTGGCTTATCCTTCCTTTTATGTACTTCACTCTTCTAGGATCAAGAAGGCTGCTAGGTCTGCTGAGACCTGAGGAGGGAAGGTGTCACTAAAGAGTTGGCCACTTAAGTCTCTAGGACAGAAATGCACAGAAAACAACCCAGGACAAGTAGTAAGAAAGGGGAAGTTTTCTTTTATACTGTCCCTTCCTGAATCTCTTTGTCCTTCTTAGTGTACTCCCCTACTTGTTCAATAGCCTATTTCTCTGTTTTGTCTTGGTTTCTCCTTATTATCAAAATCAATGACTGTAGGCCTCCTAGATGAATGTATTGATAGTTGAATTGAGGCATTCTGAAGCTCAGACCTTCAAGTGCTCTAACTTCTGAAATTACATTTCCTTTCTCATCATAAATATGTAATAATGATAAATACACACAGTATCACCATCCCAAAATAAAATGCATCATCACATTTAGCCAATAGTAAAAATAGAACAACACAATTCTCACAAAGGGTTAAATACCTAAATGGTTTAAAAAAAAAATTTTTTTTTTTTCCCCCTTTTGGTTCAATACAGAAGTACATCATTTACTTGTGGAGCCTTTGCCCATACATTTTTACTTATGGTTTATTTTTACATTGCAGTACCAGCGTTTCCTCTATTTCCAAGTTAAAGCATCTCTGTTCCATTTCACTTACTTTTCATGGATTTGAACCCCCTCTTTTATAACCAAAGCACACCATACTGGGGTTGGCAGTCTAATCCAATGAAAAAGGAAATTTTGTATCTTCAAATATGTATGCAAATCAGACATGAACAGTTACAACAAAAGAAAGACTGTGAAGTTGTTTTTACTTAGTGGTTGGCTTGGTAAATCTTGTGTACTAGAGTAAAAAAAAAAATTTTTTTTTTTTAAAAGTAGCATATGCAAATTCCTTCTGACCCTCCTATTCATCACATAGTTATTGGTGAACATGGCAGCACACACACATACCCACACACATCCATACAAAGTCACAAAAATAATCATGACTAATTATTTCAGTGTGAGAAGTAAGGCGAATTAATAAAAATAGCCCCAATTATTGATTATGCTGATAGAAAGGAGCCATGGTGGTTGCTAACTGAAAGGTCTGCTGTTCACCTCCAGCGCTGGCTCCATGGGGGAAAAGACCTGGCAATCTGCTCCCATAAAGATTACAGACTAAGAAGCCCTATGTTGCAGTTCTACTCTGTCTTATTGGGTCACTATAATTCATATGATTCAGAATTTATCTGATGGCACACAACAACAACAACAACAACCTGCTGATGGAATTGATGCTGCAAAATCTCATATGACACAGGACTTGAAAATTGAGGCTTGAATACATAGAGACCAGGTCTGAGGTCTTCTTTACAGGTCCCTGGTAGTGTACTGTTTAGCTCTCATCTCAACTGCCTGGTTTGTAAAATGGAAATGATGGCAGTGTCTACTTCATGTGGTTGTTGTATGGAATCTGATGAATGTATTGAGAGTTGAACTGAGGAAGCCTTAAGCCACAGCATACCATTTTACTTCTTTGTAGTCCTCATCACAAGATGTAACAAGAATTATAATGATTCTTGTGAGTAATAATTTAAGCTTATTAAAAATTGTGTCTGGCACTGTTAGCTCATGATAAATATTATAATTGCTGATGCATTTCCATATAATGACATCTGATATTGCTCAAATTCATTCTCCTTTAAATGAATGCATGAAAAGAAAAATTAAGAAAAAAGGAGAAAAAAATTGCTTTTTATGTTAGTTTGGGTTCTCCCCAAAGTAGAGGCTGAGACAAGGATTTGAGGGTAAGTAGGAGAGATAAGTATATTAGTATTTTGTAGTTAGCTATGCAAATATAATGAATTATGTACAATTAATACATATTGTATACAATCATGGAAACCCTGGTACCTTAGTGGTTGGCAGTTCTAATTCACCAGGCACTCCTTGGAAGCTCTATGGGGGCAGTTCTACTCTGTCCTATAAGGTCGCTATGAGTCAGAATCGACTCAATGGCAATGGGTTCAGTTTTTTTTGTTTTTTTTTTGGGGGGGGCATATATATACCCACCCAGTGCCGTCGAGTCATATACATACAATCTTTTTATCTCATGTATGTATGCCTGTCAACACACATATTTATGAAGTTGATTATATGAGGTATAATTTCAGGAAGATCTGGTACATGAGATGTGCACAGTAGAAGGTCATCTCCTATATAGAAAACAATGAACGCATGGGGGCACAGGCCAGGCAGAGACAGAATTGTTACAATCATGGAACTGATCCTCTTCCCTGTGCCAGATGCTATCCTGAAGAGAAACCAAAAAACCAAGCCAGTTGTCCAGAGTGGATTCCAACTCACGGCTCTCCGTATGTGCAGAGTAGAACTGAGATCTCAGAGTGTTCAAGGTTGCGTCACTTCAGAAGCAGATGACCAGGTCTTTCTTCTGAGATGCTTCTGGGTGGGTTTGAAGGGCCAACATTAGTAGCTGAGTGCTCCACCTTTTGTACACTCCAGGGACTCCACATTTTGAAGATGCATGACATTATCTGTCAGATAAATAAAAAACACCTGACTGAGATAAGCTGTTCTGTCTTCATTCATTTGGCTCACCTCTTGCTTAAAAAAGGGAGGCAATAAACCATTTTATTTTGGATTGGCTTCCATCCTATATTATGGTAAAGTTTGAACAGGAATGTAATGGTGAACGGAGGCATAGTGATATTTTCTACTAATTATTTCATTAGGTAGAAAATGTGCTCATGTCATTGAGAAGTGAAAAATGACACTTTGCCTGGATAGTGTACTATTTACATAACCAAGACCTAGATGTAAAACATACAACACAAAAATAGAGCTTGTGAACATAGTAACTGCTGACACATACGAATGTTACTCTCTGCTGCCCATGTTGTATGAGCAGTATACAAGCGTTATGACATTTAGTCCTCACTTTTTTTTTTTTTTACAATACCATCAAATAGGTACTCAGGATACCCCTATTTTACACATGGCAAAACTTTGGTTTAGAAGCATCCTTATTGGAGGTTTTAGTCCGCTCAGAGGTGCCTTGGAAGAAACACCTGTCAATCTACTTCCAAAAAATTAGCCATTAAAAACCCTATGGAGTGCAGTTCTACTCTGACACACAAGGGGTTGGATTAAATGGAAATCAACTCCATAGCAACTGTTTTTATTATTATTATTTGTTTAAATTTTCTTTTTTGCTCAAGATCAGGTTTCCTGTTAGTGTTGGAACCAGGACTGAAAGAAAAGCAGTCTGAGCTCATATTTCTCACATGTAACCACACTTCTGTATCACCCTCTTTATTATTCTTTTGTAGCACACGGTAATTATTTGTCTAATGCTATTCTTCCCCTCTAAGCCGTGAAGGCAAAGAACTTGTCTGCCTTTCTTACTCCTACAGCACCAGCACATTGACACAAATACAGTGGAAAAAGGCTGCACAGAGACTGATGTTTCATAACACAGAGGTGCTCATACCCATCTGTATTTCTCGTGAAAGAAAGAAAAGTAGAGGTCAATTTTCCTGGCCATTCAATGTTTAATTTTCTCCACAAAGCTGACTTAGTCACCAGAAAGGTTCTATTTTTGTATTGCCAGGTTTTGTCAACATGAGCTAGGGTTACACTTTAAATTATAAAAATTATAAGCCCATTCTAATCACAAAAAATACATTTTGAGTTCTATATCAGTAATTGGTTTTATTTGAAATTTATTTTGCAATATCAAGCACATTTAATTATCCTGCAGAGTTTGGTATTTAAAATAATCCAGAGTTCCTTTGTTTCCATTGTTCCACTCTAAGTAACTCTTGAAACTCCTATTCAGTGCAGTGCTTTGGCAGGAGGTCGTTTTTGTCTGGAATACGCATACAGCAAGGATTCACATTGTCCACAGAATCTGTGAATCATACCTTTACTGGCTATTGTGCTTATATTATTTTCTAGCCTTTTCAGTGATTTATACGAGGAAATGAATCAGCGGTGGGAATGTTATGTGGCCCACTCCCTGTTTTCTCCAACTGGTGCTAGTGAAGACACCATGATAGAGGGTAAATGCTCATTGCATGAATTGTGTGTAACTGTGAATATTGTGGGAAAAAATGAAATCACTTGAAAAAAAAAAAGAAGAAACAGAGAGCTGATGCCACATGTAAGAGTTCTTTTGATTTATATTTAATAGCTAGTGTAGAGGCAAGTCGGCACATTGATAGTTGTTTTTTAATTCCCCCTCATTTTCTTTGAAATCTCTGTGACTAGATCTGGCTATTATTTTTCACTCTGTAGATAATGCAGTAAATGAGATTTTGAAAGGAAAAGTAATATTAAAAAAAAAATAGCAATGGAGTTATAAAAAAGTTTACTTTCTGTACAGCCACAAAGGATATGGGATCTGTTTATAGTAGGAGACATTAGAAGCAGAGCACTTACTATTCATATCTTCCAAGAGATCTACAACCATTACCTAATAGATTAGTCATTTTTGTTTCCAACTGTGCCTTCTAAATTTGTCCATCTATTAAATATTTTCCTTGGAGGACATAATACAACTCTGAAATCATCACTGTGGTTTATGGGATGTTTACCAAATACAATTTGATGCTGCTGATATCCTAATTTAGTAGACACTGTAAGCATTCCTTTCTTGTTTCTCCATCAGCTGGTTTTTGTTTTGTTTTGTTTCTCATTTTGAGAGAATCCACCTCTTTCCCAGATCCTCCCCACTTCCACCTTGGGATCTCAGCCAAGGGAAACAGTGAAAGCATGTTTCTTTCTTTTTGGTCATGTTGGAGATACAGTGTGGAATCACGGCAGCAGATGAGAAGTGATACATGAAATGAAAGATCTCTGCTCCATTGTCGTACAAAGACAACCCAAAAGGTGTTCTGCCTCACTGCTGGGCTATTATCGACTGCAATGTTAAACTCAGAAGCAGCGAGCAAAGTCTTCCAATCACAGAGAAGAACTGGATCATTTTTTATACAAGGGTTTTATCTTTCTCTTGCAGACATTTTTCTCCCTCCAAAGAGCCAATGGGAGAAGAGACTAGAAGAGGAAGGGTAAGGGCAGTGGGGAGCTGAGCATTTTTATGGAAGGTGAGGAGGGTGGTGTGAACGTAGGAACACAAAGGAAATAAGAGCTATTAAAAAAAAAAAAAGATATCTCTATTAAATCCTATCCTTCCTTCTGCTTTTCTTTCCTCACTTTTCTTTTCTCCTTTGAGTACCATTTTGTGCTTAGCATAAGGCAGCATTTTACCCCATTACAAAAGAGGCAAAATTGAAGTGGTCTCAGCTCATGTATGGCAGGTCTCAGCAGGAGACGCTGCCAAACTCGACGCAATTAAGAAGATTCAAGTCTGCGTGCGATGGAGTATATTTGGCAGGAACACAGGTCTGTAAAATAAGAGCATGGTAATTTCATAATTGACCATCTGTAAAACATTTATCAAAACCTTTGAAGCCTACCTAACCGTCCCTTTGGAATGAGGCATCATAGATAGAGACCATCCCAAGTCTAATCTGAAGATGACACCTCTACATCTTAATTTGGTCTTCAGAATGACTTTGATTTTTACTAATGCTACTCACAAAGCTGTGTGAGATGGAACTGACTGGGGAATATTTCCTGTAAATTCTCTGACCCTGGCCAGGAAGAGGGCTTTTTGCTGTGGACTCTGACTCCACCCTGTTGGCCTGAAAAGAACACATATCTCAGTGTCCCAAGGCTTATATCAATCATATCAAAGTCTTCTCCAGATGGTCACTCTAAATGCTGAGGTCATTTTGATTGTACTTCTGTAGTGCTTCTCTGATTTTTCTCTGTGTTTCTGGGTCTCAATAGGAGCTCCACTGAGGCAGGATCTCTCTTCTTCACTGCTCTAATCCCAATGTCTTCATAAGGCCTGCCATAGAGTAAGTGCTTAATAAATACTTGTGGAATGGATAAATCTATGACTGCATGAATTAGAAACAACACACCCAGTCTTAAAGGGTAGGTAAACAGAATAATACCCATATGGTATAACCATGTCTTAATCACCAGAAGCTGTGAATATGTTAAGTACGTGGCAAATGGTAAATAAGATTGCAATTTAGTTTGCTAATCATCTGACTTTGAGATGGAGCAATTATCTTGGGTTATCTAGGTAACATAATCACTAGAGTTCTTATGGGTGAGATATAGAGTAGAAGGGTCAAGTTAGATACCTGAAGATGCTGCACTGTTGAGTTTGAAGAGGGAGAATGGGGCCATGAGCCAAGAAATGCAGACAATCCTTAGAAACTGGACAAGGCAAGGAAGCAGACTCCCCCCTAGAGCCTCCAGTAGGAAAACAGCCATGCTGCCACATTGATTTTAGTCCAAAGAGACCCATTTTGTACTTCTGACCTCCAGAATTGTAGGATAAATGTGCGCTAAGACATTACATTTAAGGTAATTTGCTACAGCTGCCACAGAAACTCATTCAATATCCACATGTCCAGAGTCAACCTCTAGAAAAATTGTGTAGTTGAAACATCTTTTTTATGACTTCCAGTTCCCTCCTTATCGTTCTTTTTCTTCTGCTTGGGGCACTGTTCTTCTCCGTTTGTCATTCATTTATGCTGTGCAAGAACTAACTTATAAAATCTGTTTTCCGTAGGAGGAAATTATTTAATTTTAATATAAGCCTCTGGCAGTTCAAAACTTTGTGTACTTGAATAAATCTTCTTGCTCTTGGACCAGTGTTTTTTCTACTATGTGATTTCTACATAGACCAAAATGCAAGGTGGCTGTTAGGTTATCTGAGTTGCCAAATCAATGAAGCATTTTACTAAGAATAATGTAGTCAACCTTTTAGGTTGGATAATCTAATTCAAAGAAATAAAGCGTTAAATGGCTTAGTGAGTCCTTGTTTTAAAGTAAACTTTGTTGCAGATGAAAAAGATCACCCTTAGATGTTGGAACCCTGAGCCTTTTTACTACTTCCTAGACTATAAACTCCTTTATTCAACAAATACTCATAGGTTGGTAATTGTTGATGCACTTGGAAATGGCCTTCGAGTACATCTATCTCAAGCACTCAATCTGTAGATGAGGAAAACGAGACCCAAAGTAGTGAAGTGTTTTTTATGAAATTCAGAGGTGTATCTGCAGAAAGTTGGGCCTATGACAAGCACTGAAATCGCACCCCTGAGGGACACAGCAAGAGTAACTAGCACCCAAGGGCAATCTCTAAGTTGCATCCCCCCCCCCCAATTTGAGCCCACAGGGGCGATCTCTGAGTTGGGTCCCTCATGAATAGACATTGATAGTGGTGACGCATCAGCAGAAATGCCTTCACCCCTTTGGGTGCTTCAGTCAGGTACCATTGGTATCTGCAGCACCTTGGAATGTCGTCCCCTGCCTCATCTGGTACCCGTTTCAACTTACGCAGAGAGGCAAGTGCCCCTTTCTGTCCCCCCACCCCACTACACCTCTGTGTCTACCAAACTTGAGGAAGAACTTTGGGCAGAGCCAGGTTAATAGAAACTGCTCAGTGGTGCCCCCTTTAGGTGGTGCCAAGGGCACATGCCATACTGCCAGGCCTTAGATACACCTGACTGTGACTGCACAGTCAGCTAGTGGCAAAGTTAAGCCTAGATCTCAAATCAAAGGATTAAAATTTGCTGCCCTCCCCTCCATACCATATATTCCAATCCAAGATTCTGTCACATAATCCATTCCAGGGACAAGAGCATGTAGACAATTTCTCAGTTTCCCCAGGAGCACAGATACTGTAGAAATTCTACCACTTGGGATCAAGGCACAAGCTCTTCCCTCTTACCCACCTAGACTTCCCTGCTCCTGCATACACGCATTTTCACAGCAAACACAGCCTTTAATTATTCAAGGACTCACTAAAAATCTCATTTTCCACAGAGGTATAATATAAAGTCCATTGGAACGAATTATGAAGCAATGATTTATTGGGGGAAATATAGAGAAACATAAATATAAAAATGGAGACAAGATTTCACGAGGAAACAGAGGAAAAAAGTGTTGTACTTCTGCAGTCTTTCTCCTTGTCATGCGCCATGACATTACCATGTAGAAGATAATCTGGAAATGCACTTGGTTGTCAGTGTACCAATATTAAAGTGTCCATCTTCCCCATGCCCTTTTACATTTAAAATTCCATACACATTTTTAGCAAGTAAGAAACATGATCCGATTCAGAAAATGAAATAGCCAACTTGGTCAGGCATTTTTTAATTTACTATTATCTCAGCCTTTCTAAGAAAGAATAGCCCTTCCATGTTTGAGATTTTTGTTTTGTTTTGTTTTCTTCTCTGCCTGACTATGTATAGTTAATGAAACAGGAGGGTGTAAATCAAAACCCCAGTCTGCCTTTAAGACACAGGGCAAACAACATCTTTTGGAATAATGGAGTAAAGGATATGTTAAGCTTAGTAGAACAGATTGATATACTCATGTATGTTCAGAGATAATTTATGTGACACCCATTGCATGACAGCCCTATAACACTTCTCAAGATTAATATAGAGAAGAAAAAGAAGAAGAAAATAAGAGGTAGAAAGAAAGGTCAAACTTTACAGGTTCAACCATTAAGTCCAACAAGGCTAAAACTACAAACAAGTCAGACAGCTTTTTCTGATTCTTTGATGTAAATTTGGATGCTGACTGACAGATTTGAAATAGTTTTAACTGTGAAAAATCAAATCTGTGCAGTTCTTTGGAAAAAAATAATGTAATAGGACAAAGCTACTTGCTGTAAAAATATAAACATATACAATAGCTTTAAAGTATTAGACGTCAATGTGAGGAAACGCTGGTGGTGTAGTGGTTAAGTGCTATGGCTGCTAACCAAGAGGTCAGCAGTCCAAATCTGCCAGGCGCTCCTTGGAAACTCTATGGGGCAGTTCTACTCTGTCCTATAGGGTCACTATGAGTTGGAATCAACTCGACGGCAGTGGGTTTGGGTTTTTTTTTTTTTTTTTTTTTCGTTATTGCTCATGTAATGGGCAAAATGGGTGTTCCTTATTTGTGGGTGGCTTTCCTTCAAGCGGTGATTCAGAGATCCAAGCTCCTGACGTCTTATGGCTCCACCAACTTCAAGACTTTTTAGGCTGTCTGCTTATCTGTTTTAAGGTTGGGAAACAGAAAATAGCACTGAGGATTGTGCACGAAAGAGTTGTATATCTGAAAGTGGTGTGCACCACTTCTGAGCACATTCTACTGGTGGTAAATTTGCCACATGACACTTGTTACTGCAAGGAGCCTGAGAAATGTGGTCCAACTATTAACCCAGGAAGAAGAGGAAATGGATAGGAGCTAACTGGTCTCTCAAACCAGAAATACTGCCCTAACCAGTAGATGAAGCATTCTTGGACACCCCCCTCCAGCACTCATGTGATTGCAATCTTCAGTGACAGTGAGTCATGGATGGTTATAACTAAAAGAATAGTAAGAATTTACTTATTCCAAGCTCTCATTTTCACTTAAAAATGGAGTCTGGGAAGGCAAAGTCATCGAACATCATATAACTTAGTGACAGAGCCAAAACCATTTTTCAATTTGCAGATTAATGTTCTATCTATTACACTTCATAATTCAATATTTGATTTTTTATTATAAACTCTCTGTTCAATTTATTAAAATTAGCAATCCCAGATCATGAGAAGTTTGGAGAAAAGGGTAAAATTCAGAGGCTGTGTCTACTGAAAAGTATTTCTAAAAATAAGTGAGCTAAAAAGTGAAGATGTATTATTCACACATCTTCCACTCTTTTGAAGGAATCTGTTTTGAGCACAAACGGGCATGTTCTTAGCCTGCTCAGATTGTTAGTACTTTGCCACACTTGTAGCCATATTGTGTATAAATAGAATAAATAAGGAAATACGTGTCTTCCTTTTTCTGGGCGGGTGACTTAAATAAGTAAATGAAGTTAATGACCACTTATTGGCAGGAGGAAACAATGTCAACTATGCTAAAATGAACATTGTTATATTTTAGAAGATACTTTTTAGTACGGAAACATGAAAATCTATTCACCAGGTCAAGTCATTCAGTTAATCTGATTGAACTTTGTAGCTAACATTCTATTAGATTCACTGGGATTCAATCTTGTATTTATTGATTCAAAAATATATTTATTAAGACTCAATTAAGTGCCAGATATTGGGAATATATTAAACAGAGAGTTTATGTCTCAAAGACTTGTATTCTTTCTCAGAAACATATTTTGCTATTTATTTGATTCCCTGTTTCATGGTAGAGGTGAAGGATTGACAACAGCTCTTTTCAAATGAATCCAGAGCAAAATAAACTCATCCGTGTTTTATGGTCCAAAATAATGAAATTTTTGTAAAATTATGTTTGGACATTTAAGCAGAAAGTGAGGTAATTTCTGAAAAACATAAGGATCTCATCTGGCTACTGGAAGTCTTGTATTCTGCTTGATAAAAAGTAGGGGTAACTCCCCATTGAAACAAAGATATAAACAAAGAAGTTTTAGTTTTCATAAAATATTTCATAAAATTACTGATTCTTCTTTCGTAATATGGATTGATCTCCTTATGAAATGTAAAATGTGAATTATGAAACTATAATATAATCCCATTTTGATAAATGAAAAAAGAAACCTGATGAGAATATATTCCAAATGTTAAAGTTGTAAGGTCTGGGTAGCAGACTTACAGGGGGTTTTAAAATCAAGGTGGCAGATTGTAGTTTTCACTCTCCCCGCTTCTGCAGTAAAACACTCGGGAAAAGGGAAATGGGGGGGCGGGGGGGTGGGTGGGTGAAAGCAAACGTGGTTCACACTTTATTCATTTTTGCCATAGGACTTCTGGTTGGTGTTAGTTGCTGCCTAGTCAGCCATGATGGGTCCTAGAGAGAATGGTCGGCAAATTTGACATCAATCCCTTATATCTCTTAAAGTCAACCAAAAACAGAAAAACAAAAACATTGCTGTGGAGTTGTTTCCGACTCATAGTGACCCCGTAGGACAGAGTAGAACTGCCCCACAGGGTTTACAAGGCTGTAAATCTTTATGGAATAGACTGAGGTGTTCTTCTCCCTTGGAGCACCTGGTGAGTTTGAACCTCCAACCTGTTGGTTAGCAGCCAAGAGATTTAACCACTGCACAACCAGGGCTCCTCCTTAAAGTCTAAGGCTTTGTAATTGCACCATTTCACCTTACAGAAGTTTCCAACTACAAAAGTATGTCCTTACACCTGACTACTATGGGATGGATGGGGAGGTGTCCACTTTTGAATTGAAATGCAATTTGGAGAAGCTAGTAGGTTTCATGTGATTCTTGACTCCATCTACCTTCTATTTTCAAGATTACATTTAAAGAATTTTATTTCAAATGTTTTCATTTACATAACAAGCACAGTCTATCACATTGATTTCTCTATTTTATGTATGAAATAGAAATAAGATTGTATAGCCAGGGCCATATTTTTTTTTCTTTATTTTTCTTGTAATCATGAGATGAGTAACAATAACTGGGAGAAAAAATGCAAATATCAAGCCCTGACCATTCTGCTCATAATAGGGAAAAATACTTTGCACTTGGGTATGCCTTGCAGACGTAGAAAACAAAGAGAAATTTGGAGAAGGGTAGTGACTAAATTGAGCAGATCAGTATTTTGGGCATTATGAAAAAAACAGGGTAGATATTTTTTAAGTATTTTTTTCTCACAGTATTTCCATCTAAATGGGAACATTTGGCTGTAACTTAAACACAAAATTACATTTGGGGAGCCCATTTTAATAATAATTCTTTAACAGTGACCATTTGGATTTAATTATCACCCCAGGGTTCAGTTGCTTCTCTAGGTTACCCAAGTATTTTTGAATCTGGAAAGAGGACTGGAAATCACATCAAAACAAGATTTTGCATGAATTATCTAAAATTTTCTCATTTCTGGTCAGGCCAAAAAATACTGTCAAAATAGACCATGTGCTATTTCTGCCTTTCACCCTGGCTGAAACATAGGGGGAACCGTAGTCAAAGTTTCAACGTCGGAATCCTATGCAGTGATTTTCTTCTCTCTTTTTCAGCAAAGGCCTGCTTTATAGTGGTTTGGATGTAGGATGAAATTTGGGATCTGGTTTTCTTCCTTGGCTGAGCTGGATCAGCTATTCTTTGTTTATTAAAAGGAAACATCAACTTTCCAATTTACTCTCTAAAATTGGTTATTGCAGCTCCTTGTTGGATGGGGAAGGCACCATCTGTTTTAATAAAACTGATGCTGAAAGGGGGAAAAGGTTGTGAAATTCAGCTGGGAAAGCTCTGAGTGATCACATTTCCACTTGGAGGAGAATCACCTTCTAAGTTCATGAATGTAGGTTAAACACTGGCCAAAGGAGGGAGCATATTAGTCAACATGGACTCATATATCCTGGCGAAGAAGAGTCAGAAAACATGTGCATGCAGGCAAACCAACACTGAAAAATAATCTAAATATCAGACAGGGAAAAAATGCAGACATGGAGGAGAAAAGCAGCAACAGTGAAAGAAATAAGATATTCAGGTCAAGTAAGATGTTACAGCTTTGTGTCTGTGTGTACTTAATGTTTGTTTTGTTTGACTTTTGATTGTTACAGGAAGATAAGAAAGTCCTGTCACCAAGCCCAGATCATACTATACCATTAATTAATCTCTGCGCATTTGATAGCAGGGCTTCGTTTTCCTACTACTGAAACAAAGATTCTATTTCACAGCTTTGAAAACTATGCAAACCAATCACTTACTCATTGGCTAGTGGGTGGGCTGTTTTGTGATTAGCTGTGATTGATATTCAGTGACTAAACCCCACATATATACACACATACACCCTAGTTTGAAAGATCTCTAACATCTCCAGGAGGAAAGGAGCCCAGGCTGCTTCAAACACCTTTTTCAGGCAGCACCTGCTGTTCCATTCTTGTTCCTTTCAAATGATTAAAATGCAAGGCACAATTATGTGAGCAATATCTGGAGTCAATCTTGTTTAAAAAGAAAAAAACAATTTAACGTCTTAGACTATATACTTGTCTCTAATAGCAATGCTGGTATTCTAATGCAGTCTTAAAAATGTCCAGGAGTGACTTTGCAAAATTTAACTATGCATTAGAAGAGAAACTTGGAACAAGCAGGTGTAATCCTGTAAAGATAAATATAATCCCATTACTGGCATTGATTTCTTTAGCATCTTATCAAATTCCCTGTTGTAGCAACAGTCTTTTTCTGTTTTCTCTTTCTGCTTAACTAGAAGATGACTCAATCCCCAGACCATGAAACTGTGGTATAATTACAACATTCAAAACAGCTTATGTGTAACGGCTCAGAGTGTCTCTTGAATTGGATCCTAGATCACTAAGCTAAAAGCAAGTAAACGGATTCCTAAAAATATCCCCTGACATGAGTCATCCTCTTCAAAAGAACCCTGGGGAATGTTTTCCACAGAAATGGCAAAGCACAAGACACTGGGCAGTGCCAAGCCCACTTCCTCCAGTCATGTGATTCACTGTGTCAGCTGCATGCTATGTTATAGCTTCCATATTCCCTGGCACTGGACTTGGATAGCTTGAAAGATTTGTTGAAATACAAGCCTCTGCAGCAATTTCAACTATTCCACCTGCGTCAGTTCCCGAAACAAAATAAACTCGTGCCAAAAGAAAGGTGCTTCAGGGTGTTCGGGAAGGACCGAATACAGGTCACTCAAGATCTGCTTTCTCCCAAATGAGTGAGAGAAGAAAAACAGAAAGACAAATCAACATTGTAGCCTTGGACGCTAATAAATAAATAAATAAAAGATAATTTGTAAAGCTGTCTGTTTTTCAGATTCTAGCACCAAATTTAAGTAATAGGTTTTCCTCAGGTGGCAGGGTGGGGAAATATGAGAGACACCTAGCCAGGCTGTCTTAGTTCAGCTGTTGGATCAGTGAAATTGAGGACAGTGAAGCTGAGAAAACCACGAGCACTCCTGTGGCAGGTCCAAATCCTGAAGTGGGCAGAGTCTGCCTCGTGCTCTGCCTGGTGTCCCGTGGCTGCTGAGCTCTGCTCTCTTCAGATTTATTTGGCTGAGGCATCTAGGGCTGAAGGGCCTACCATCTCCAGGAATAGTTATAGTTTATCAGAGAATCCTGGAAGGTATGAGAAACCGAAAATATTTTCTAACTGTGGAATTTCAGCTCCGTGTGCATACATTTTTGGTGAGGAGAATCTTTCTAAGGCTCCTGAAATTACATGACAGAAAACATTGTGGCCCAAAGTACTCAGAAGGATAACACAGATGCTTCAAATCCTTGTTAACAACAGGTGGGATATAAATTACAAATAAGGAAAATATGTAAATAGCTGGTCCTGATTACTGGCTTGAATGATAAATCATGTAGCATTTTTAACAAGGAAATGTCATATTTAGCAGTATAATGACTGATTAATCCTCTAAGAAAATGGTTTTATCACCTGGTTCTCACAGAACAAGTCACTATAATTTGGTCTTTCTTATTAAAATTATCTAACATTCTCTTGTTTGCAAATAAGCACTTCCTATTATGCTTTTTTTTTTTTTTTTTACTATGCCATGATTAAAAAAGCAATTTAAAAGAGGTGCATAGTTTAGGAATTTGTCAGATTAGCATCTCTTAGGCTGTTGGGAAGTTAGAAGAAAAAAAAAAAAAACACAATTGCCTTTGACCTGATTCTGACTCATGGTGACCCCTTGTGTTTCAGAGTACAATTGTGTTTATGGGGTTTTCAATGGCTGTGATCTTTCTTAAGTAGATCACCAGGCCTTTTTTCCCAGCTGGCTCTAGGTGAATTTGAACCACCAACTTTCTGGTTAGTAACCTAGCACTTAACTGTTTGTGTGACTCAGATATGAGAAAATTACCTACGAAAAAAACCCTTGTTGCTTTGAGTTAATTCTGACTCACAGCAACTCTACAGAACAGAGTAGAACTGCCCCTTTATCTAGGGATTCTTTAATTGAAGAATCTGTATTCTTTAACCTTTTAGATTTAAAAAAAGTCCTTCATTAGGTAATCAAGAAATATAATGGTCAAAACATTTGTTAAAAAGCAACCGACTCTTTTTTTAAAAATTGTGGTAAATTTCACATAACATAAAATCCACTATTTTAATCATTTTAAAATGTACAACCCAGTGGCATTTAGTCCATTTACAATGTTGTCCACCCATCACCAGTGACTAGTTCTAAAATATTTTTATCATTCCATGAGGAAACCCTATACCCATTAAGCAGTCGTTCCTGTGACCTTTTCCCCCAGCCCCTGGCAACCATCAATCTGTGCTGTTTCTATGGATTTGGGTACCCCGGATATTTCCTATGCAAGGAATCATGCAACATGTGGCCTTTTGCCTCTGGCTGCTTTAATTTAGCATACTGTTTTCAAGGTTCATCCGTGTTTTACCATATGTAAGTGTTGTATTCCATTTTATGGAAGATAACAGTCCATTGTACAGGTATATCACATTTTGTTTATCCATCCATCAGCTGAGGGATATCTGGGTTGTTTCCACACTTGTGGCTATTGTGAAAAGTGCTGCTATGGACATCCATGCACAAGTGTTTGTTTGGACACCTGTTTTCAATAACTTGGGTATATATTTAGGAGTAGAATTGTTAGTTGTATGGTAAGTCTATGTTTAACTTTTTGAAGAACCAGCAAACTACTTTCCACAGTGGCTGTACCAATTTACATTCCCACCATCAATGTGTGAGGGTTTTTAACTCTCTGCATTTTCTTTAATACTTGCTGTATTCTATATCATTATTTTTGTTATTACATCTGTTATAATGAGGAATGTGAAGTGCCATATTGTTATGCTGATGCTTTAAAAATGCAGTAGGAAGTAGCAACAATTATGTGCATTGAGCAAGATAAGGCAAACAGGTTCATTACCTTTTTGTTTGTTTCATAAAAATTTTTGGATGCGGTGGGGCCAAGATGCCAGAATAGTCAGATGCTTCTGGCGATCCTTCTTACAACAAAGACCTGAAAAATCAAGTGAAGTGATTATATTTATGACAAGCTAGGAGCCTTGAACATCAAAGGCAAAGTTAGAAAACAGACTGAGCAGCAGGGGAGGGAGAGTTGGTTTAGAAGCAGAGAGGAGTTACTGGACCTGAATTGCTGGGATCCCTTAGGAACCATTCACAGGAGCAGCTGCAGTGGGCTGGTAGAAGCGTTTGGCTGTAGTTTCTTCAGGGAGAAGCAGCCAGCCACACACCCCACTCATAGCTCAGGAACCAGAGAATGGTGCTCTCTGCAAAAGCTAAGTGCTTCTGTATATTTTACAGCACCCTCTGCCCCCAAGCCAGCTTCAGTGGCTGTTGATTTCCCTGGACCTGAGATAGACCCATTTGAGTGTCCTGAGCCATGCTCCTGGACTTGGAGAGGGAATAAATTCACAACAAGGGGAAAAGAAAATTTGCCAGCTCCGCTAACCAGGGGAGTGCAGGACAGAAGCTGCTTCTATCCAGGCATAAATGGTCTGTGGACTTTGAATACATTTCCCCCCTGCATGGACCTGCTGGCAAACTGAAACTGTTCAAGCTGTGCAGTGGAGAGGTAGGTGTTTGATATTAGATGCCATTTGCCTATTAAACAGGGTCCTCACCTACCCACATCAGGGGCCTAAGGACTGGTGGCTCCATTCAGGTCACCCAACCACCCATGACAGGGGTCCCAGGATAACTAGTACCTTCCAGTCCTTACAACCAAAAGCATTGGGTGCCCTTGGTCCATCTGCAGAACCCACCCACCTGTACACTCTAGGGAACAAGGATGTGCTTTCCTCAGAGACACTCGGGGGACGATTGTCAGCCCCCTGCCTTGTTCAGAGTGTGACCCCCTGCTGCAACCAGATACCAGTATGTACACCAAACAAGCTTGCCCCTCTAAGACTGTAGGACAGAGCCTGTACCACACACTTGATGACCAGCTACCTAGACACCTGAGCTGAATTCACACTAGAAAAGTGAATGGACTAATGGGCTCATATACCCAATAACAGCTCTAGCCATCTGGTGACAGTACATCAGAGCTCCAAAGGTGAAAATAATCAAGCTAGTTCACTCAAGCAACCCATTTGGGCATATCAAAACAAAACAAAGCAAGAAACTAGGATACAGTAAGCAAACATAAAATAAACTACTACCATAACGTATAGATGGCTTGGAAATGACAGTCAAAATCAAACTGCATAAAGAAACAGACCATGATTGCCTCAAGAAGCTCTCAAAACAGACAGTCGAAGTGTCTTCTGGATGAAGGTGCCCTCCTAGAATTACCAGGTGCAGAATTCAAAAGATTAATATACAAACCCCTTCAAGACATCAGGAAGGAGATCAGGCTATATGTAGAACAAGCCAAGGAACGCAGAGGTAAAACAGTTGAAGAAATTAAAAAAGTTATTCAAGAACATAATGAAAAATTTAGTAAGCTGCAAGAATCCATAAAGGAACAGTAAGTAAAAATTCAGAAGATTAATAATAAAATTACAGAATTTAGACAACTCAATAGAAAGTCAGAGGAGTAAAATCAAGCAAATGGAAGGCAGAATTGGTGATACTGAAGATAAAGCATTTAGCACCAATATATTTGAAGAAAATCAGATAAAATAATTTTTTAAAAAATGAAGAAACCTTAAGAACCATGTGGGACTCTATCAAGAGAAATAACCTACGAGTGATTGGAGTGCCAGAACAGGGAGGGATAACAGAAAACACAGAGAGAATTGTTGAAGATTTGTTGGCAGAAAACTTCCCTGATATCATGAAAGATGAGACGATATCTATTCAAGATGCTCATTGAACTCCACATAAGGTAGATTTTAAAAAGAAATTCCCCAAGACATTATAATCAAACTTCCCAAAACCAAAGGCAGAGAGAGAATTTTAAGAGCAGCTAGGGATAAACTAAAAGTCACCAACAAAGGAGAGTCATTAAGAATAAACTCGGACTACTTGGCAGAAACCATGCAGCAAGAAGGAAATGAGATGACTTACACAAAGAAATGAAGGAAAAAAAAAATGGCAGGCAAGAATCATATGTCCAGCAAAACTGTCTCTCAAATATGAAGGTGAAATTAGGACATTTCCACATAAACAAAATTTTAGGGAATTTGTAAAAACCAAACCAAAACTAAAAGAAATACTAAAGGTAGCTCTTTGGTTAGAAAACCAATAATATCAGGTATCAACCAAAGATTAGAACACTAGACAGAGCAATCAGGTGTTAACCCAAACAGGGAATTCAAAAAAAATTAATCAAGATAAAAAAATGCTCAAAACAGGGAAACAACGATGTCATTATGTAAAAGAAAACAACATTATAACAATAAAGAGGGACGAAGAAATGTAGTCATATATCTTTCAAATGGAGAGGAAGACAAGGCGATATAAAGAAGTGAAAGTTAAGTTTAAACTTAGAAAAATAGGGGTAAATATTAAGGTAACCATGAAGGAGACTAACTAGCCTACTTATCAAAATAAAATACAAGAAAAAAATAGAGACTCAGCAGAAACAAAATCAATGACAACGAATATGAGGAAAAGGCAATATATAAACTACTCGCACAAAAAATTAAGTGGGAAAAAGAAACTGTGAACAACACACACACAAAAGACATCAAAATGAAAGCACTAAATTCATACCTATCCATAATTATGCTGAATGTAAATGGGGTAAATGCACCAATAAAGAGACAGAGAGTGGCAGAATGGATTAAAAAAAAGATCAGTCTATTTGCTACCTACAAGAGACACACCTTAGAATTAGAGACACAAACAAACTAATACTCAAAGGATGGAAAAATATATATCAAGCAAACAACAATCAAAAAAAGCAGGAGTGGCAATATTAATTTCTGACAAAATAGACTTTAAAGTTAAATCCACCACAAAGGATAAGGAAGGACACTATATAATGAATAAAGGAACAATATATCAGGAGGATATAACCATATTAAGTATTTATGTACCCAATGACAAGGCTGTAAGATAAGTAAAACAAACTCTAACAGCATTGAAAAGTGAGATAGACAGCTCCACAATTATAGTAGGAGACTTCAATACATGGCTTTCGGTGAAGGACAGGACATCCAGAAAGAAACTCAATGAAGACATGGAAGATCTGAATGCCACAATCAACCAACTCTACAATATAGACATATATAGAACATTCCACCCAACAGCAGCCAAGTATGCTTTCTTTTCTAGTGCACATGGAACATTCGGTACAATAGACCACATATTAGGTCATGTGGCAAGCCTTAACAGAATCCAAAACATTGAAATATTACAAAGCATCTTCTCTGATCATAAGGCCATAAAAGTAGAAATCAATAACAGAAAAAGCAAGGAAAAGAAATCAAACACTTGGAAACTGAACAACACCAGGCTAAAAAAAGACTGGGCTTCAGAAGACATTAAGAATGGAATAAAGAAATTCATAGAATCCAATGAGAATGAGAAAATTTCCTGTCAGAAACTCTGGGACACAGCAAAAGCAGTGATCAGAGGTCAACTTATTTCAATAAATGCACACATCCAAAAAGAAAAAAGGGCCAAAATCAAAGAATTATCCCCACAACTTGAACAAATAGAAAGAGAGAAACAAAGGAAACCTTCAGGAACTAAAGAAAGGCAATAATAAAAATTAGAGCACAACTAAATGAAATAGAAAACAAAACAAAAAAAATGAATGAGTTAACAAAACCAAAAACTGGTTCTGTGAAAAAATTAACAAAACTGATAAACAGTTGGTCAAACTAACAAAACAAAAACAAGAGAGGAAGCAAATAATCTGATTAATAGATGAGATAGGTGATATTACAACAGACCCAACAGAAATTAAAAGAATCATACCAGATTACTACGAAAAATTGTACTCTAACAACTTTGAAAACCTAGAAAAAAGGAACGAATTCTTAGAAACACAGTACCTACCTAAACTAGCACAAACAGTGGTAGAACAACTAAATAGACCCATAACAAAAGAAGAGACTGAAAAGGTAATGAAAAAACTCTCAACAACGAAAAAAAGCCTTGGCCCTGATGGCTTCACTCCAGAGTTCTACCAAACATTCAGAGAAGAATTAACATCACTCTACCAAAGGTATTTCAGAACATAGAAAAGGACAGAATACTGCCAAACTCATTTTATTAAGCCAGCATATCCCTGATACCAAAACTAGGTAAACATCACACAAAAAAAGAAAATCACAGACCTATATCCCTCATGAACTTAGATGAAAAAATCCTCAACAAAATTCTTGCCAACAGAATTCAACAACATATCAAAAAAATAATTCACCACAACCAAGTGGGATTCATACCAGGTATACAGGGGTGGTTCAACATTAAAGAACAATTAATGTAATCCATCATATAAATAAAACAAAAGACAAGAACCACACCATTTTATCAATTGATGCAGAAAAGGCATTTACAAAGTTCAACACTCATTCATGATAAAAATGCTCAGCAAAATAGGAATAGAAGGAAAATTCCTCAACATAATAAGGGGCAATTATACAAAGCCAACAGTCAACATCATCCTAAATAGAGAGAGCCTGAAAACATTCCTCTTGAGAATGGGAGCTAGACCAGGATGCCGTTTATCACCACTCTTATTCAGCATTGTGCTGAAGGTCCTTGCCAGAGCAGTTCGGCTAGATAGAGAAATAAAGCATGTCCAGGTTTGTAATGAAGAAGTAAAAGTGTCTCTATTTGCAGATGACATGATCTTATACACAGAAAACCCTAAGGAATCCTCAAGAAAACTACTGAAACTAATAGAAGAGCTCAACAGAGTATCAGGATACAAGATAAACATACAAAAATCAGTTGGATTCCTCTACACCAACAAAAAGATCATCGAAAAGGAAACCACCAAGTCAACACCATTGACACTAGCCCCCAAGAAGGTATAACACCCAGGAACAAATCTTACCGGATATGTAAAAGACCTATACATAGAAAACTGGAGGACACTACTGCAAGAAACCAAAAGAGACCTACATAAGTGGAAAAACATACCTTGCTCATGGATAGGAAGACTTCACATTGTAAAAATATCTTTTCCACCAAAAACCATCTATAGATACAATGCAATTCCGATTCAAATTCAACGACATTTTTTAATGAGGTGGAGAAACAAATCACCAACTTCATATGAAGGGAAAGACGCCCCGGATAAATAAAGCATTACTGAAAAAGAACAACAAAGTGGGAGGCCTCACTCTACCTGATTTTAGAACCTACTATACCGACACAGTTGGAAGCCCTGGTGGCGTAGTGGTTAAGTGCTACGGCTGCTAACCAAGAGGTCAGCAGTTTGAATCTGCCAGGTGCTCCTTGGAAACTCTATGTGGCAGTTCTACTCTGTTCTATAGGGTCGCTATGAGCCAGAAGCGACTCAACGGCAGTGGGTTTGGCTTTTTTATACCACCACTGTAGTCAATACAGCCTGGTACTGGTGCAACAACAGATGCATAGACCAATGGAACAGAATTGAGAATCCAGACATAAATCCGTCCACATATGAACAGCTGATATTTGACAAAGACCCAAAGTCACTTAAATGGGGAAAAGACAGTCTCTTTAACAAATGGTGCTGGCATAACTGGATATCCATCTGCAAAAAAATGAAACAAGGCCCATATGTCACACCGTGCACAAAAACTAATTCAAAATGCATCAAAGACCTAAACATAAAATCTACAATGATAAAGAGCATGGAAGAAAAAATAGGGACAATGCCCTAATATTAGCATAAACGGTACACAAAACATTACTAACAAAGCAGAAGAGAAACAGGATAACTGGGAGCTCATAAAAATGAAATACCTATACTCTTCCAAAGACTTCACCAAAAGAATAAAAAGATTGCCTACAGACTGGGAGAAAGTTTTTAGCTGTGACATTTCTGATCAGTGCCTCATCTCCAAAATCTACATGATACTGCAAAAACTCAACTACAAAAAGACAAATAACCCAATTAAAAACTGAGCAAAGGATAGGAACAGACAGTTCACTAAAGAAGATATTCAGGTAGCTAACAGATACATGGGGAAATGCTCACGATCATTAGCCATTAGAGAAATGATAATCGAAACTACAATGAGATTTCATCTTGTTCCAACAAGGCTGGCCTTAATCCAAAAAACACAAAATAATAAATGTTGGAGAGGTTGTGGAGAGACTGGAACACTTGTACACTGCTGGTGGGAATGTAAAATGGTACAACCTCTTTGGAAATTATTTTCGCGCTTCCTTAAAACACTAGAAATAGAACTCCCAGGTACACTTAGTTCTTACAGTGGCTCGTGTGATTTTCATTAGATTCTTAGTGAATCTGCCTTGACTCCCCTCTCCACCCCCAGCTGAGGAATAGAACCTATCTGACTATATGTTCACCTATTCATCCATTCAAAACACAGTTGGTGAGTGTATACCATGTGTCAGACATTGCGCTAGGAGCTGGGGATACAAAAATGAACAAGAAAGACATGGTCATTGCCTTCATGATAAATGGCAAACCAACAGAGGAAGAGAGACTTAGAAAAACATAGGCTCTAAGGTTTTGATGTCATTATCACTCCTTCAGTCACTAGAATAGTGCGCATTGTTGTATGTGAGCCATATACGTTATTCCTTCAGACTCACCAATGCTGTTTTGTACAATATTGACGTTATTATAAAAATAATACCAAAATTATGAAGCAGAAATTAAAATATATGGCTTTCTCTGTATGCAATGCACGAAGAAGGAACGAGGGAGAAAATGGTCCAAGTGGGTAAGAGACAGCTGTATGAAGAAGATACCAAAGGTCAGACAACAGTTACAAAGAGAATGATGTTCTAGGGCAACAGCTGAAAATTTCTGACATACCAGATTTCCAGATAAACTAAAATTTCCTCGGGCATACTGTGACAGTCTGTAAAATCATGTTATTTTACAAAGCAACACATCACCACCAGCAAAAACTCTCAATTAACATCTGAATCAGAATCAAGGCTTGAGAAAATTTGCACAGGGACGCATGTGGATGTAGATATCAAAGTCATGACATAAGAAATGCCATCGATAGGCGTGTGCCCTTGACTTGGAGAGCATTCCATCCAATCACACAGGCCATCTTCTTTGTTGCCAGAGATGAAGCACTTCTCACTGGATGCATATGAGTCCGCTATATTTTGGGGGGGGAAGAAGTTGAGGACGAGGCCCCATAGCTTCATATGATACAGGCATATACATATTTGTGGATATGGGCACACACATAGGTATGTATAAGTGTTATGTGAACACAAATATGCATGCTCACTCCTTACTAAATGTACGAACCAACAGCAAACTGTAAGCACATAGCATGCTCACTTTCCTTTTTCTGTCAAGAGATTTATTGTATTTTAAGCTCAACTTCGGCATCTAGTGCTGTTTTGTGCAACATCTTGGCCAAATAATCTCTAACATTTTGCCAGTTTCCTGAAATGTGGGTTCCCTGAGCACCATCAACAGAGTATTTAGCATCTCAGATAACTGTCTCCAGAATACTTCACGTGCATCACAGCCTATTTTGTTGGGAAAATTTCTCAAAAGATTGAAGACTCATGTAGCACTATCTTTCTGACTTCTTCTTTTAGACATGAAAATGGCTGCATTAAAATTAATTCAGAACTATTATGCCACCTCGAATCAGCTAATTAGAAAGGACAGAATACTAATTGCTCAGCTGTATTGGCTTTTGATCCCAGCAAAAAACTTGCATACTTACATTAACAACAAAACCTTCATAATTTTTACCAGATATCAGGTCTAAAAAGGACGATTGTTGTTGTTGTTGTTGTTAGGTGCTCTCTAGTTGGTTTTGACTCATATCTACCCTATGTACAACAGACTGAAACGCTGTTCAGTCTCGTGCCATTCTCACAATTGTCGCTATGACTGAGCCCATGGCTGCCGCCACTGTGTCAATCCATCTCATTGAGGGTCTTCCACTTTTTTGCTGACCCTCTCCGTTACCAGGCATGATGTTTTTCTCCAGGGACTCATCCCTCCTTATAAAATTTTGCCATTTTTGCTTCTAAGGAGCATTTTGGGTGTACTTCTTCCAAGAAAGATTTGTTCATTTTTTTGGCAATCCATGGTATATTCCGTATTCTTCACCAACACCATAATTCAAAGGCATCAATTCTTCTCCAGTCTTCCTTATTCATTGTCCAGCTTTCACATGATACAAGGCTACAGAAAACACCATGGCTTGAGTCACGTGCACCTTAGTCCTTGAAGTGACATGTTTGCTTTTTAACACTTGGAAGAAGTCTTTTGAAACAGATTTGCCCAATGCAATGCATTGTTTGATTTTTTGACTCCTGTTTCCTGGGGTGTTGATTGTGGATTCAAGTAAAGTGAAATCCTTGACAACCTCAATCTTTTCCCCGATAATCGTGATGTTGCTTACTGGTCTAGTTGTAAGGATTTTTGTTTTCTTTATGTTGAGGTGTAATCCATACCGAAGGCTGTGGTCTTTGATTTTCACCACTATGCACTTCATACACACCATATATACATAGAAGCAGACATATACAAATACATACACATGCATATACGTATAAAACCAAAAAACCTGTTGCTGTTGAGTCGATTCCAACAGATGTGCTACAGGGTAGAACTGCTGCATAGAGTTTTCAGGCTATAATCTTTACAGAAGTGGATCTCCAGGCCTTTCTTCTGCAGCACCACTGTGGAGGTTCCAATTACCAAGCTTTAGGTCAGTCGAGTGCAAACCACTTGGGCCACCCAGGAACCTGCATACACACACACACACACATATGCATATACTAAACACACATCCCTAGTGAATCGAATGCCTGGATTTTAATGCTAATATCTTCACAATTGCTTTGTTTCTGAGATTCTATTTGCATATTAGCTCTTGTTTAACTTCCCTAAAGCCAAAATGTAATCCTGGTGACATGCAGTTGGTAGTTTCTAAAGCAGTGTGTCGAAAAGGATTTAATGTAAAATATTGCTGATGATTGGAGACATTCATATCAGGCAGGAAATGTCAGGGTGCAGGAGCTTGAGGGCGCTAAGGGAAACAATTCACGTTTGTATATTAAAACCACTGCAAGATTTTAAGGGTTTAAAGGTTTTTTAGTCTTCAAACATGTATTTCCACTAGTCCCCATAAGTACTTGTCTCCAGTCGATGTTGCTCTCCATGAGCATGTTCTCTGTCCTTATCTTGCTGATGTTGAAATGTGTGGCTCTTCAAATGCTTAGCTGCTTCATCATTTTATTAATGCCATATTCACGCTCCCCATCCTGCCTCACAGGCCACCCTGCAGTTGACACATATTCTTAGTGGTGCATGATCTCAAAACCCACCTACTGGTTTGGGGTCAACTTTAAGATGTGAAGGTTTTAGTTTTTCTCTAAACAGAATGGAAATGCAACCAGAGATATTTGTGGACACAGTTGAGAACCTATGGAGCTTCTGAACCTCACGAGGCAAGCTTCTTATTATAGCCCACTGCTTGGTAGGTAATATGATATTCTTTATTGACCTGGTGTGTCCCGGTACGAGAAGAAAGGGAAAATCTTTATTTTCAGCAGCCCAGCTAAACAAACAAGGCAGGGAGGCAAGTTACATACTCAGTATTCATAAACTGCCAGTCCTGGCAGTCCTGCCGTCTTTTTCTTCTCCTGTTACCACCATGTTTGCAAACTGTCAGCAGGTCTCAAAAGGCAAATCAATTTATTTCATTAAAATTAAGATGAATTAAAAGCAATGTTTTCACTTCACTCTAAAAGTCAACATGTCACAAAATACATCGCTCTCTGTATACAGTAAGTAATGCCTCATCTATGATTTGGCTGGAGAAGGAGCTAGTTTACCTCCAAGAAACTTCTAGATAAATGAAGTTTTCCACTAATACCCCAGAATTTCCTTTTTAAAAAGGTAACTTTTATTTTCCTAGCAGCTCTGTAAAAAATCTAACAAAATCTCCCTGTCTTCTGTCTTAATTACATAATTTGTTTCTCAGATTACTCCATAATCACTGCCCAGCCATTAATAGAGTGAAGTCAATAAAAAAAAAAACCAAAAAAATGAAACATTTCAGAATCAAGCTCATTGACCTTTGTCATTTTATAAATGCCTTTCAGATTATACACCAAATGGTAAAAGCCAAATGATGTTTACGCTTACAAAGTTCAAAATTAAGAAGATAACTGTAATTTACATATAACAATCTTCCCTTTTCCTGAGTCAGCACCCACCCCCCACACTCTTACAGGACATTTTGCACTTAGTCTATTTCTGTTTGCAACACCCTGTTGTTGTGTGTCCTCAAGTAAATTCCAACTCATGGCAACCCAATGGACAGGGTAGAACTGTCCCCCTAGGGTTTCCTAGGCCAGGTCTTTTCTGCTGCAGAGCAGTGGTGTGAGTTATGAGTTGCCAACTTTCAGTTAGCAGCTAGCTCTTAACCACTGCACCACCAGGGCTCCTTCAAACCTAGATCATCCAACTCACCAACATCTCAACTCAGAAACTGGAAGAGCTCTGTAAATTGGGTATCAACTTGGACTGACCCCTTCTTCCTTTGTGTGTAAAACTAAAGCATCCTACTGGGGATGTGCATACTAACATTCATGTCTAACCAGGCAGCAGGAAACTCACAATCATTAGAATTTGTATGTAAAATGTCAATTTTTGTTTTTTTAAATAAAGGGAATGGGGAATACTTGATTTTGCTTCTGCAGTTAGAGGTGGAGTGGTGGAGCTGAGTGTGGCAGGGATGCTATACTTATAGCTTTCATGTTTTATTAATACTCAGGTTACCGCTATCTACATTCATTATCATGTGGTGCTATAATACATTTATCCTTGGTGTCACTAAGTTATATAGGGACAGTGTCTGCTCTCTAATGGATGACAAATAAGTTTCAACTTGTCAGCCAACTCTGATCAGTTGGTAGTCCCTGCCTAAAGCACTGTGTTGAGAAGGAGTCCATAACCCTATCCAGGCTTCGTAAAGATTGCAGAGAATTGCTATCAATGTCTGCTATGTGCACAGGATGGGAATTTCTAGAGAATATGGCAGAGAATTACCATTCGTATGTTGTACTCAGTAGTCTCCAGTTAGGAAGATTGTTGAGCTCTTCTTGCAGCTTTGTGCCCTACTTCAATGAGTGTCCATCCAAATTGAATCTTAAAGTTTTCAGTTAGCTAGCTGCTAACTGAAAGTTGACAACTCAATAACTCACACCACTGCTCTGCAGCAGAAAAGACCTGGCCTAGGAAACCCTAGGGGGGCAGTTCTACCCTGCCATTGGGTTGCTATGAGTTGGAATTTGCTTGAGGACACACAACAACAGGGTGTTGCAAACAGAAATAGACTAAGTGCAAAATGTCCTGTAAGAGAGTGGAGGGGGTGCTGACTCAGTACCGCTTATAATCTTTCCTTGTGCAAATCCATTTTAATGCTTTGCTTCCAAACTTCTATGGGGGAAAATTAGATAATTCACCAGGTTAAAATCATGCTTATAATGATTTTATTCATGGAATACATAGATGGATAGGGATGGGAAAAACAGAGAAGCAGATTATTAAGTGCAAAATTTGGTTGGTGGGTATCAGTGTTCACTATACAATTCTTTCAAAACTTTTTTTGGTATGTTACAAATGTTTATAATAAAATACTGGGGGAAATTGAGTGTATCTAATTATAGCTTATGATTCAGTGCATGAAAGAATAGTTTAAAATAAAATGCATGTAATTTAATGGATACAACTTATACATTTGTTCCTCATGTCCCTTTTTTGCTCACTTTCACATATTTTCTAAATATGAAAATAAGAGACATAGAGATAAGTGAGTTGTAAATATTTTTAAGATCTTGTGGAAAATAGTTTTTTGTTTTATTTTGGGTTTTTTTTGGCATGTTTCTTTTGCCTTGGCTCAATTTATTTTGTGTTATTTTTACTACATTTATGGAAAAAAAAATCCAACTGATTTTTATCAAAATACAAATCCATCCTCAACCTGAAGCCTCTTACAAATCCAACCTCAACCTGAAAACCTCCTACAAATCCAGCTTCAACCTGAAGTCTCCTTGTCATTGATTCTGGTGGAGAGGAGTGATTTATTACTCTAAAAGGGAAAACTAACCTAATTAATTTTGTATAAACCAAGGAGAAATTGACAAATCAATGGAAGACACCTGGTAGATTTTTTTTTTTTCCCCACACACCTCCGGAGTGACTTCATTCCTGGGCTAAAAGGTGGCTGGGAGCCATACTCCCAGGGTTTCTCCAGTCTCTGTCAGGCCCATAAGTCTGGTCTTTTTTTTTTTTTTTGAATTAGAATTTTGTTCTACATTTTTCTCCAGCTCTGTCTGGGGCTGTCTGTTGTGATCTCTGTCAAAGCAGTCAATGATGTTAGCCGGACACCATCTAGTTGTACTAGACTCAGTCTGGTGGAGGCCGTGGTAGCTGTGGTCTATTAGTCGTTTGGACTGATCTTTCCCTTGTGTCTTCAGTTTTCTTCATTTCCCCTTGCTCCTGAAGGGGTGAGACCAGTGAAGTACCTTAGATGGCCGCTCACAGGCTTTTAAGACCCCAGACACTATTCACCAAAGTAGAATGTAGAACATTTTCTTTACAAACTATGTTATGCCAATTGAGCTAGATGTTCCCTGAGACCATGGTCCCCATAGCTCCCAGCCCAATAATTTGGTCTCTAAGGGAGTTTAGATTTGTCCATGGAACTTCCATGACCTTACCCTGAACACACTATGCTGGCTTACCCAGTTTTGTGTACTGGCTTATGGCACCTGGTAGGTATTGGAGGTTCAAGTCTATTTCTAATGGTAGAATACACACACACACACACACACACATATATATATTTTAAATGAATGTACTGTAGTAAAGACCCGGGGTTATAATGGATCTTGAAAAGCTGATAAAAGGTTGAATTGTGTGTCCCAATAAGATACGTTGAAGTCTTAATCCCTGCTACCTGTGAATGTGACTTTCCTTGGAAATAAGGTCTTTGCAGATGTAATTAGTTAACATGAGGTCATACTGGAGCAGGGTGGGTCCTCACAAGAAGAGAAGAGACACAGGGACAGGAAGATGCAGAGGGAAGACAGTTGTGAAAAGATGGAGGCAGAAATTGGAGTTACGCTATAACAAGCCGGAAACCCTGGTGGTATAGTGGTTAAGTGCTACAGCTGCTAACCAAAGTGTTGGCAGTTCAAACCCGCCAGGTGCTCCTTGTAAACTCTATGGGACAGTTCTACTCTATCCTATAGGGTCGCTATGAGTTGGAATCGACTCGACGGCGCTGGGTTTGGTTTTGGTTTGGTATAACAAGCCAAGTAATGCCTGGGGCAACCAGAGGCTAGAAGAACAAAATAGAATCTTCTCCTAGAAACTTTGAAAGGGGCACAGTTGCCGACACTTTGTTTTATGAATTCTAGCCTCCAGAACCATGAGACAATAAATTCAGTTGTTTTAAGCCTCCCAGTTTGTGGAACTCTGTTACAGCAGGCGTAGGAAACTAACACAGGTGTTTTTTTGTTTGTTTGTTTTTGTTTTTGAGGTGAGGGAAATAACCTCACTAAGTTTAGGTGGTTCATAGAAAATAACATTATTGGTTTTTAACTTGAGTAACTAAAGTAAAATATGCAAGTCAAATGCAGCCTTATTTTGAGGCTCTGAAAGCTTCAAACCTCTGTCAGTAAGGGAAACAAAGAGAACATCCACATCAGCATAAGGGAGTAGGTTAAAAACTGGCCATGGATGGAAAAGGCGACCAGAGTTTGGCATAAACGATCACAGCAGGTTAGAACCAACAGTACCTAGGGCCTTGGAAACATTAACTGTAAAAAAAAATGCCAAGAGACTTATGGGCTTTTGGCTTCTTAAAATAATAAAATTCTATTTAATAGATTGTTCTTCATAGTTCCACAGACAATGGCTACAATCTTTTTGGTGGTTGTTGTTCAGACCACAGAATAAACTGAAGATGGCACTAACGTAAGCATGAACCTAGATGATAGATTCACTGAGAATAAACCAAGTGCCTGTAGAGTATCAAGGTGTTGCATATGTATCTAGTTTCTAATTCCTGAACTTAATAGGTTTACAGCAATGTGATAATCTGAAAATGATGATGTGAGCACATACCATTTATTAAACAAGAAGTGTTTTGTTGTGCTATGCATAAAGTCACTATGAGTCAGAACTGACTCAAAAGCACCTAACTGCACTACGATCCTCTTTACAGATCAGACAACTAAGGCTCTGAGAGGTTGACTTGTCAAAAGCCCTCAAGACTAGTGTCTTAGTTATCTAGTGATGTTATAGCAGAAATACCACAAGTGAATGGTTTCAACAAACAAGTTTATTCTCTCACAGTTTAGTAGACTAGAAGTCCAGATTCAGGGCATAAGCTACAGGGGAAGATTCTCTCTTTCTATCGGCTCTGGGGAAAGGTCCATGTCAACAGTCTTCCCCTGGTTTAGAAGCTTCTTAGCACAGAGACCCCAGGTCCAAAGGACACACTCCCCTCCTGGTTCTTCATTTCTGGTGGCACGAGGTCCCCGCGTCTCTGCTCTCTTCTCTCTTTTATATCTCAAAAGAGATGTGCTCAAGACACAATCCAATCTTGTAGATTGAGTCCTGTCTCATTAACATAACTGCTGCCAATCTCATCGACATCATAGAGGCAGGATTTATAACACATAGGATAATCGCATCAGATGACAAAATGGTAGACAATCACACAATACTGGGAATCATGGCATAGCCAAGTTGACAGATATTTTGGTAAGACACAACTCAATCCGTGACAGCTAGTAAAAGGTGGGGTCAGTGTTTGGACCCAGGTATGTTCGACAGTTTCAGCTGCTAACCAAAAGGTCTATGTTTCAACTCACCAGCACCTCCATGGGAGAAAGATGCAGAAATCTGCTTCTGTAAAAATTTACAGCCTTGGAAACTCTATGGGATAATTCTACTCTGTCCTATAGGATCGCTACGAGTCATGATTCGACTCTGAAGCAATGAATTTGGTTTATTTTGGATGTCTGGCATTTAGGGTGACCAACTGTTCAGTTTGCCATGGACTGTCCTAGTGTCTGCACTGAAAGTCACATAGTCCAGGAAACCTTCAGTCATCTGCAGACCAGAGCCGTGGGCATCCTAGTTCTCTCTCTAAATTCTTCAGCTTCCTAGTACACCACAACTGATGTCAGCACACCCATCTTAAGTTCTTTCCAGTTTTGTTTTTTTTTCCATTTCTATCTTAAGCCACATATACTGACCAATGATAGAAAAGATAGAAAAATCCCTTGAGACTAAATTAAATTGAAATGTGAAATTTTGTGCTTATTATAGACTTACTCTATTTTAAACCATTAACCAGTTGCCATTGAGTCGATTCCAATTCATGGCAACTCCATGTGTGTCAGAGTAGGGAACTGTGATCCATAAGATTTTCGGCGACTGATTTTTGACATTGCCAAGCCTTTTTTCCAAAGTGTCTTTGGGTGGACTTGAACCATAGAGATGTAGAAAAGATGATTAAGGCAGGACTATATTATTCAGCAATATATACTCTTGTTTTCTATTTTTTTCCCCAAGTGACCAAGATCATTTGCTTACATTTATATAATCGGGGAAAAACTAAAACTTACTTCCATACATTTTTATGGGGAAAGCAAAACTAAGTAGTAAAATTTAAATTTTTAAGGGCTTAGACTACTATGAATCAAACTTGTCAGCCATTTAAAAGATGAGGTTAGCTGTGTGAATTCACTAGGAAAGGACACAAAGGTTCATGATACTACCTTTAGCTATTTAAAGAAAGTGGTGATGGAAAGTGTTTCTTCTTCTCTGCCTCACCCCCACCCTCCACGAACAGGGAGCAGAAGCAGTATGTTCATTTTTCCATAAAAGTTCAGTCGGTAGTCAGGAAGGGCCATTAAATATAGATAGGTTCCAAATATTTGCTTTATGGGTGGGCAAAATTACTCAAAATAAAGATTGAGACAGGTGAAAATTCCAGTAGCCTTAATATTCTCACTGATTTCTACTTTCAACCTGTCCATACAGCTGGAAAATATGGTTTTGATACCTCACCTCCAGCCAAAAGGAGAATAACATCTGTGAAAACATACGAAAGCTCTATGACGTTGTGCTTTCCTTCCATGGGTGGGGGGATGGGGCTCTGATTTATTCTCAAGCTGGAATATATTTCCACATTAAAATAAATTTTGCCTTCAATTCTAAAGAGACTTTTTATTATGAGGAAAACAAATCCAAAAGAAAACAATAAAATGTCACCTGGCATTCAAAACTAACCAAACAGAGATATTGGGCAAAATGCCACCAAATTTAGTGAAAAAGAGCTATTGTGATAAATGCAATGTTCACTTTGACTGAGACCATTGAAACCTAATGTTGACCTTCTGTCCCAGTGTTAAGAAACTTAAAAAAAAAAAGAAAAAAACTGACACTTTTTAGGAAGCGCAACACATTTCCTGCATATTATTATGGGGGGAAAAAAAAAACATATATATGAGTGAATTCTCCAAGAGAAGAATGATATCCTTACTGATATTCTCTCTTGATAGCAAATTATTTTTTGAAAGCATTGAAATAATTTCAGCATTTATTAAATGTCTCCTGTTTTTCAGTCTCTGTGTTTTTGATATATTATCTCACTTGATTATCAAAATAGTAACTGAGTTGTAAATATCCCCACTCTTATTTGAAACTTGAAGAATCAAAGTTTAGAGAGGTCAGGATTTGAACCCAGGTTTTCTGACTTGGATCTCTCGGTAGTGCAAATGGTTAACATACACTGCTGCTTATCAAAAGGTTGGCAGTTCAAGGCCACCTGGAGGCACCTCTGAAGAAAGGCCTGAGAATTTACTTCTCGAAAATCAGTCATTGAAAATCTTCTGGAGCACAATTTTACTCTGACACACGCAGGGTTGCCATGAGTCAAAGTTGACTGTAGACCAACTTTTTTTTTTCCTGACACATCCCACCAAGGAATGGAGGGAAGCAGCAACGCTCTTACAAAGACTCTACACTCTTACTACTCAAATTGCGGTCCCTGGTCAAGCAGCATGATCATTACCTGGGAACGTGAAATGCTCAGGTGCTCAATGCTAAATGCCCCACCCTGGGCCTACCAATTGGAATCTGTATATGACACGATCCCGGATGATACATATACACTTCACAGTGACAGACACTCTGCCCTGTATCACAAGGCTTCCATACACCATTATCTCAATGAGGAACTTTCTCAAATATCCAAGAGACTACACAGCCAAACATCTAGCTTGCGCCTGGGGACTAGTGCCAGAAAAAGGCATGTCTCTAAGGCCTGCCTGCAAAGCAGAGCTTTCAGTTTAATGCACTGAGCAAACCACGTCTGTTCCAACATCTAAAAAAAATTAAATTTTTCTTTTTTCTAAGTACTGCATATATTTAATCAAATACATCTGTTCAGCCAACATATTGTCAACTAAGTTCATTGAAAGTTAAGAACTTCAGACACAGTTCTAAGAGCTGGATAAGCATACAACTATTTGTTGTTACAGCTTCAATTCAGGACAAGTGCTTTCAACATACAGTAGGTAACATTAGCCCTTTGGGCTTACTGTGGCAGAAAGAACAAAAAATGTGAAAGTCCATAAGTCTTTCCTAGGTCAGGTAATTATAGTAAGCATGAGTAACAAATTGCTTTCCACCATATTATCCTGTTCCCAAACCACTGGCTTCATGTTTACTTGTTTTGTAGAGATGAGTTCTCCCTTCTTGCCCCCAAGGGCCATTTCTCTTATATTAGAGTATATATTTTTTAATAAACTGTTTTAGGTACAGATGAAGACTCCACATACACAGAAATAACTAATATAACCTGTAAATATTTAAAATGTTACTTTACTCTTTAAAAATAATGATTGCTTTTAAGAAAACACAACTTACCTATAATGCATATTCATAAAATAACATTTAGTTTACCACTTCCTAGAAATGCAATGTAGTCAATCTTCCTCCCACCTAGTAGTTCTGACATATTAATATTTAGAATCCACCTAATTATAGACATAAAGATGCATTAAAGCCAAACCATGAGATTATGTGTTCCTAGAAAGGTTTGGAGGAACATAGAAGAAGAAAAGAAGGAACAAAACACCTGTGGTCAATTATCACGTTTAATTCTGGGACATGCACAATCTCCAAGCACCAAGGAGTCCTGCCTTTTCTCTGTTGGACACACATAGTTATGGTTCGATGCAATACGAAGCTGAAATAGAAAGTGCTTTTTTTTCTATTGCTAATGAATATTTGAATTTACCTGTGTTCTAAAGAGACCCAAGGAGGATGCTGTCTATCTGTTGCTGTTGTAACAGAAATACTTCAAGTGGGTGACTTCGATGAACATAAATTTATTTTCTTACAGTTCATGAGGGTAGAAGTCTGAACTCAAACCAGCGGCTCTAGGAAAAGGCTTTCTCTCTCTCTCTGGGCTTTGAGCGAAGATCTTTGTCTCATTCAGCTCCTAATTTCTTGGTTCCTTGGCGATCTTCTTGTGGCATCTACCTTCCCAAGTTTGTTCTTGCTTCTGTGCCTGGTCTGCTTTTTTATATCTCAAAAGTTATTAGGTTTAAGATGTCCCTAAGGTGATATGGCCTGATTAACATAACAAAGAAAACCTTATTCCCAAATGGGTATAAGTCTTCCAATTCCAAAACCTGTTTTGGGCGGGACACAAATCAATCCATAATGATGACTATGGGAGACTTTTAACGAGCAAAAAGTTCACTCTTCTCTATCTTCTATGTTATCAAACACTTTCACACTACCTCAGAGAAATTTTAACAACATATTAATAACTGTCTGAAAATTAACTTATTCCTAAGTTTCATAAAGACAGTAAGTATTCACTTACAATAAAGGTCACATTTTAATAGAGCCAGTAGCAATATTTAAGCCAAGGTAATCTTTTTTTTCTTTAATGTCCTCTCATCTCAGACTCACTTGCGTAAGTAGATGGAGCAAGATTCTTTTTGGTAAATCATGGCCTTGATTCTCCTAATGGACACTCTTGTCTACTTTCGAAATTTCTTGACAGTGGGCTTCAAAGATTTGTGGAACCATCAGAGCTGTGAAGCTCTCTGGCAGCCATAGCCCCAGGGGCTGACAATCCCTTTGATCCTACAGTGTAGTTACAACAGTTTTGAAGTGAAAAGAGGAAGTGATTTAGAGAGGGGGTCTATTTGTTTTCATGACTGGGGGACACCACAGATCACACCCCTGGAAGCTCAGCAGCGCTTTTCCCTCTGACTGCACTTCAGAATTGCCTGTGCAGCTTCCAAAGCATCCCAGCCCACACCACTTCTAGGTTAATTGGTTTGGGGTGTAGTATATTTTGAAAAGCTCTCCAATCGATGCTAATGAGCAGCTAGGGTTGAGAATCATTGTGCTAGAGCTTCCCATTTAGAATACTAAGTATCTTCAAGAGAGCAATAAATAAACCCTCCAACTTGGGGATAACCAGAGCGAGGGATTGATTCCAGCTCACGAGTCTTTTTAATGTGGTGGAAAAAAAAAATCAGAGAGAGAGAGCAAAAGCAGCAGCCTTGCCTGGTTTGAATTTAAGATGGGAAATCCTGACATATCCATAAGTAAACACTAGGGCAGAAAAAGAAGTAAATTAACTCTGATATAGAACGCATACAAGGGCCCTGTTGTTACCAAAGAGGTAATGCTCACCAAGAGGAGATATCTTAGGCTTCAAGGAATCTACCATCCAAATATATGCAGAAGTTAGCAAGAGGAATGGCTGTAACCCAGTGTCAGGAAATACTAACAATCCCTAAAGGAATAGCTGCAAGGAAAATTGAAAGCAGATCATATACATATATGATGATTTGTCTATATATCAAAATTTGAACTTTAGATATTTTATGGTGTTTAATTTAATTTACTTACTTTAAATAATGACTTTCTTTCTAAAGTTCCAACAGAAGAGCCCTAAAACTAAACCCATTGCCATCAAGTCAATTCCGACTCACAGCCACCCTATAGGACAGAGTAGAACTGCCCCATAGAGTTTCCGAGGAAAGTCTGGTGGATTCAAACTGCTGACCTTTTGATTAGCAGCCATAGGTCTTAACCACTAAGCCACCAGGGTTTCCAGAAGGGCCCTCCCTACTCAATAATATTGGAGAATATGTGAGCTCGGATAAATCCTATCAGTGATCTCTCAGAGGCAACTACTCAATTGGCATCCCCAAAAGAAAGGTTAGAGAAGTGAAACCTAAACAAGCATTATTACAAACTCACAAATAAAAAAAGGGACACCAGTTTTCTATACCAACACGTACAACTACTAAACTTGTTTAGGGCATATAATGCCACTTCAGCGTGCCCTGTTTTCATTCGACCGCCACATTATTTGCAGACAAAACCAACCAGGGAACTTGCACTCTAATTTTTTAGTGCTGACTAGTGCTCAAATTCCTACTGCACAGGTAATTTATTATCACACTTTTGATTATCACAGGGCCTGACTTTGATTGATTTCTCTGATTAGAATTTATAAACAACTAGACAAACAATTACTTGGGGACTCTAGGTGTCAATGGGTTCAACAGAAGAGATAACAAAAATAAAATCTAATAAATACACTGCAACTTTTCCTCATTTACTAATTATTTTGTTTTTTGTAAATCATGTCTTTCTAGTCAACCTGGAAAAGAGACAACTGCAGAGACACCTCCAGAAGACCCCAAAGAAGACTGATTCAGTGTATTGGGTAGAGTGTCATGTACATCAATTGACCATATGCTTTATGGTATGTATGGAAACATACACAGTTTAAGACACAGAGAGGAAGCTGGGGAGCAGCAGAACACTTTAGCTCTTACAAAGAATGTATCAGTCATCCTAGGAATTGGACCATCAGAGCCTTCCATGTATGCTTATATCTGCTTAGGAGAGAACCTTTCCCCTCTTCTTATGTTTTCTTTGATCTTTAAATAACCTAGAGGGTCAAAGTTGACAAAGGGCAAAGAACACCTCACATTTTTCATCATAATACTCACAAAATCTAAGTGCGTGGTGGTGGTGGTGTTAGATGCCATCAAGTCAGTTCTGACTCATAGTGACAGTATGCACAACAGTACGAAATACTACCTGGTCCTGTGCCATCCTCACAATTGTTGCCATGCTTGGGTCCATTGTTGCAGCCACTGTGTCAATCCATCTCCTTGAGGGTCTTCATCTTTTTTGTTGACCCTCTACTTTACCAAGCATGCTGTCCTTCTCCAAGGGGTGACCCCTCCTGATAACTTGTCCAAAGTCTGTGAAACATACTTCTTTCAAGGCAGATTTGTTCCTTCTTTTGGCAGTCCATGATATATTCAATATTCTTTGCCAACACCATAATTCAAAGGCATCAATTCTTCTTCAGTCTTCTGTATTCATTGTCCAGCCTCCACATGCATATAAGGTGGCTGAAAACACCATGGCTTGGGTCAGGCACACTTTTGTCCTCAAAGTGACATCTTTGCTTTTCAGCACTTTAAAGAGGGCTTTTGAAGCTGATTTGCCCAATACAATATGTCTTTTGATTTCTTGACTGTTGTTTCCATGGGTGTTGACTGTGAATCCAAGTAGAATGAAATCCTTGAGAACCCCAATCTTTTCTCCATTTATCATGATGTTGCTTATCGGTCCAGTTGTGAGGATTTTTGTTTTCTTTATGTTGAGGTATAATCCATACTGAATGTTGTGGTCTTTGATCTTCATCAATAAGTGCTTCAAGTCCTCTTCACTTTCAGCAGCAAGCATAATGCAGGTTCTCAATGAGTCTTCTTCCAAACTTGATGCCCCGTTCTTCTTCATATAGTCTAGCTTCTCAGATTATTTGCTCGGCATACAAATTGAATAGGTATGGTGAAAGAAGACAACCTTGATGCACACCTTTCCTGACTGTAAACCATGCAGTATCCCCTTGATACTTGATATTATCATTAACTTTACATACAAGCAAAATTTTGCTGAAGATCGTTCAAAAGCAGCTGCAGCAGTATATTGACAGGGAGCTGCCGCATGTTCAAATAGGATTTAGAAAAGGTCGTGGAAGTAGGGATATCCATTGTCAGATGGATCCTGGCTGAAAGCAGAGAATACCAGAAAGATCTTTACCTGCGTTTTATGGACTATGCAAAGGCATTTGACTGTGTGGACCATAACAAATTTTGGATAACATTGCAGAGAATGGGAATTCCAGAACACTTAATTGTGCCCATGAGAAATCTGTACATAGATCAAGTGGCAGTCATTAGAACAGAACAACAGATATTACATGGTTTAAAATCAGAAAAGTTGTGCATCAGAGTGGTATTCTTTCACCATACTTATTCATATCTAAGTGTGTAGTGAGACTTACCTCATTTCAAGTAACAGAAACTTATTCAAGACACCATTAAGAGAAAGTGCAGTTAATGATAATAAAAAAGAATGCAAAACTTATTGGGGCAAAAAAAGCTAATAAGAAGTCAGTTCCGACTCATAGGGACCCCATGTGTGTTAGGATAGAACTGTGCTCCATAGGGTTTTCAGTGGCTGATTTTCAGACATAGATCATCGGGTCTTTCTTTTGAGGAGCCTCTATGTGGACTGGAACCTCCAGCCTTTTGATTAGCAGCTGAACACGTTAACCATTTACACAAGCCAGTGGGGAAGAGAGGCAGCTAGAAAAAAAGTCTGTTTTGTAACTCTCTCTCTCACAGAGCATCTCCACTTATATCTGATCGCATGCCTCCCCCCTCACCAATCCTCCCCCCCTTACAACTTCACAGCCATTTCCATCTTGGACCCTTCTACCTGTATCATCAGCTCCCACTTTCAGGAATGTAAGCTAGAACAATGAGTTAGAGTTGGGGGTGGTACCTTAGCTTGATCTTCCATATCTAATGAGTGTGTTTGCGGGATCAACAAATAATAGAGAAGAATTTGACATAGATTATATACTCCTAACAAGGAAATGGAAACCCTGGTGGCATAGTGGTTAAGAGCTACAGCTGCTAAACAAAAGGTGAGCAGTTTGAATACACCAGTGCTCCTTGGAAATCCTATGGGGCAGTTCTACTCTGTCTATAGGGTTACTATCAGTTGGCATTGACTCCATGGCAATGTCGTTTTTTTTTTTTTTTAAACAAGGAAATGGAGCACCATGGTGCAGTGGTTAAGAGTTCAGCTGCTAACCAAAAGGTCGGCAGTTTGAATCCACTAGCTGCTCCTTGTAAGTCCTATGGGACAGTTTTATTCCATCCCATGGGATCACTATTTGTTGAAATTGACTCGACGATGGGTTTGTTTTTTTTTCGTTTAACAAGGGAATGAGGTTTACCCTTTAGTCTCATATTTTTTCCTATTCCATGTCTCCTCTTCTGCTTTTCCTTATTAAAACCTCTTGACAATTTCTTGGGGTGCTCATCAAACTTAAGAATGTTCTCATTTTGGGTTATAATTTTAACAAGTTCAGTAAACATGAGAAGAGAGAACTTAGGCGGTCAAACCCAACATAAATAACACCAGGTCTTCAGTTTCCTTGAAGTGTCTAAGATATAACAAATGCTAAATATACAAGACATAAGAACAAGCATCAATCTACTGCTAAATATGGATGTTATACTCTTTTATTCCTTATAGAAATAGTTCAACATTGTTTAGTTTTTCTTCTCAGATCTTCCTTCAGACTTTTGTCCCTGGTTCAAATCCCAATTCTATTTCCCACCAGTCTTGCCAAATTGCACCATTCCCTGAAGGTAGGTCTCAATTCCAATATCATATAGAAAGCCACTACTCACCACTCCGGAAAACAACTTCCTTCTTCAATGCTCTAAAAAAATGCTCTAGGTTACTTATATTCTCAAAAAGTCATATATTCTATTTGTCACTATTTTTAAAAATCTCAGGAACATGTTTTGTGAATTACTTGGTGACACTTTGTAACATGCTTTATTTAATACAGCAGCATGTTGTTGTTGTTGTTGTTAGGTGCCATTGAGTCGGTTCCGATTCATAGCAACCCTATGCACAACAGAACGAAACACTGCCCGGTCCTGAGCCATCCTTACAATCATTGTTATGCTTGAGCTCATTGTTGCAGCCACTGTGTCAATCCACCTCCTTGAGGGTCTTCCTCTTTTCCGCTGACCCTGTACTATGCCAAGCATGATGTCCTTCTCCAAGGACTGATCCCTCCTGACAACATGTCCAAGGTATGTAAGACACAGTCTCACCATCCTTACTTCTAAGGAGCATCCTGGTTGTACTTCTTCTAAGACAGATGTGCTCGTTCTTTTGGCAGTCCATGGTATATTCAATATTCTTTGCCAACACCACAATTCAAAGGTGTCAATTCTTCTTCGGTCTTCCTTATTCATTGTCCAGCTTTCACTTGCATATGATGCAATTGAAAATATCATGGCTTGGGTCAAGTGCACCTTAGTCTTCAAGGTGACATCTTTGCTCTCAAAACAGCAGTATGGGACATACACAAATCATTTCTAAAAAAGGTGTCAAATGCATCTATATTTGCCTATATTTGGAAACCCTGCTGGTGTAGTGATTAAGTGCTACAGCTTCTAACCAAAGTGTCTGCAGTTTGAATTTGCCAGACTCTCCTTTGAAACTCTATGATGCAGTTCTATTCTGTCCTATAGGGTCGCTGTGAGTTGGAATCTACTTGACAGCACTGGGTTTGGTTTGGTTTTATATATATATATACATATATATGCACACATACACACATTCACATATAAATGTATATATATATGACATTTTCAAATAAAAACAAATCTGGAGTTAAGTAAGGAGACAATTCACCTGAAGTCTATTGCCTTAGGGAGAACACCCTAGTCCCAGGATCTATAAATATTTCAATAATGAAACATTAGGGCTTTACTCTTCCAGGGAAGAGTAAGCAGGGCTAGCTGGAACTTCATGAGGGAGGAGATCAAACAGTGGAAGTGAGCAGAAAACAAGATTGGGCCAGTTTAACAGAAAATGTTTCCCAAGTGGTTGGCTGATTCTTGGTTCTTGGGATGTGCTGTTTCGAGTGGAATATTCCACTCCTTAGTGCATGACTGAATAAGAATATGGTTTTAAGATTGAAGGAACACTCATTAACGACCTGAAATATGCAAATGACATAAATTTTCTTGTCAAAAATAAAAATGGCTTGAAGCACTTAGTGATGAATGGCAAAGGCTATAGCCTTCAGTGGAGACCCTGGTGGCATTGTGGTTAAGAGCCATGGCAGCTAACCAAAAGTTTGCTAGTTTGAATCCACCAGGCACTCCCTGGAAACTCTATGGGGCAGTTCTACTCTGTTTGATAGGGTTGCTATGAGTCAGAATCGACTCAAGGGCAATGAGTTTTTGTTTTTTTTTATAACCTTCAACATCACAATAAATTAAGAAGAAATTAAAGTCTTCAATGAGTTCATTCTATTTGCATCAATGCTCAATATCCATGGAAGCAGCAGACAAGAAATCAATGAATTGCATTGGGCAAATCTTCTTGAATAAGTCTCTTTAACGTTTTAAAATGCAAATATGCCATTTTTGAGGACTTAGGTACGCCAGACTAAAACCATGGTCTATTCAATTGCCTCATATGCATGTGAAAACTGGACAATGAAAAAGGAAAACAGAAGAATTGATGCATTCGAATTGTGGAATTGGCAAAGAATGCTGAATATTCCGTGGACTGCCAGAAGAACAAATTAGTCTTAGAAGAAATACAACCAGAATGCTCCTTAGAAGAGAGGATGGTGAGACTTTGGCTCCTTGCTTTGGACTTGTTATCAGGATTCAATTTCTAGAAAAAGACATCATTTTTTGGTAAAATAGAGGGTCAGCGAAAACAAAGAAAATCCTCAAAGAGAAGAAATGACCCAATAGCCACAAGAATGGACTCAAGCATACCAGTGATCATAAGGATGGCACAGGACTGGGCGATATTTAGTTCTGTTATGCACAAGGTCGCCATGAGCTAGAACCAACTCAAATGCAACAACACCTTGGGGACAAGCCAGAGTTCATGGTCCTGTGAGAAAGCGAGAAGCCAGACTAAAGCTTGGTCAAGCCAAGCTCTTGGGTAAATTATAGGTGACTGTGAGGACTTGGTCAATATTTACCACTATATTCTAATAAATTCATAGATAGGTGTTACCATACAGTCATTGTGCTATAGACACTACAGAAATGAATACTCTATTTTAAAGTACAATAGCAAAGTAACTTGATAAACAGCATATACTTATATGTACCAATTCACCATTTAGCCAAAGCCTGTCAGTTTTATTTAAAAATCTTTAATTACTGCAAGACAATAATTTTCAACATGCTATGATATTTTTGTAAATTATATATATTTGTAATAATCTAATTTATAGATGTATAAAATACATATTGTCAATTTTAGAATTATAACTAATGTTTTTTGACACATTATTGGTAAAATGTGATGAAGGAACTGTTCTAAAGACGTAATTACAGTCCTTAGAGAAGATCCAATGAATCATTTTAATAGTTCCCACTACAATAGAATCAGTCACCACAGAAATACAGAAAAGGCTATTATTTGTGATACTGGTGACACTCCCTCCTCCCCACAAGAAACAGCAGACATTTTGAAGAATAAATTTTCCTTTAACAGGACAGCTGAGCAAACCCAAAAGTGTTTGATAAACAGGTTTACCCTGAAAAACTTAGAAGGTATAAAAAGTGGAATTATTTGTTCATACAGATACTCAGATATTTATCTCAATGAAAAGAACAACATAAAGCCTTAAAAAAAATAATAATATTCTTGAAAACTATGCAAATGTATTCAGGAATAAGAAAACATTGGTTTTCTTATTCTTTGAAATATAAAACATCTGGTCTTCACTATACAGCTAGACTACAGCTCATGGTAGTGTTTCCTAAACTGTATTTCATGTAAGATGTTAAAAATGTCTTAATAAGATACTTGAAATAAATTTTTTTTAATAACTTTTATTAAGCTTCAAGTGAACGTTTACAAATCCAATCAGTCTGTCACATATAAGTTTACATACATCTCACTCCCTACTCCCATTTGCTCTCCCCCTCTTGAGTCAGCCCTTTCAGTCTCTCCTTTCTTGACAATTTTGCCCGCTTCCCTCTCTCTCTATCCTCCCATCCCCCCTCCAGACAAGAGTTGCCAACACAATCTCAAGTGTCCACCTGATATAATTAGCTCACTCTTCATCAGCGTCTCTCTCCCACCCGCTGACCAGTCCCTTTCATTTCTGATGAGTTGTCTTTGGGGATGGTTCCTGTCCTGTGTCAACTGAAGGTCTGGGGAGCATGGCAGCCGGGATTCCTCCAGTCTCAGTCAGACCATTAAGTTTGGTCTTCTTATGAGAATTTGGGGTCTGCATCCCACTGATCTCCTGCTCCCTCAGGGGTCCTCTGCTGTGCTCCCTGTCAGGGCAGTCATTGATTGTGGCCAGGCACCAACTAGTTCTTCTGGTCTCAGGATGATGTAGGTCTCTGGTTCATGTGGCCCTTTCTGTCTCTTGGGCTCTTAGTTGTCGCGTGACCTTGGTGTTCTTCATTTTCCTTTGCTCCAGGTGGGTTGAGACAAATTGCTGCATCTTTGATGGCCGCTTGTTAGCATTTAAGACCCCAGATGCCACATTTCAAAGTGGGATGCAGAATGATTTCATAATAGAATTATTTTGCCAATTGACTTAGAAGTCCCCGCAAACCATGTTCCCCAGACCCCCGCCCTTTCTCCGCTGACCTTTGAAGCATTCATTTTATCCCGGAAACTTCTTTGCTTTTGGTCCAGTCCAATTGAGCTGACCTTCCATGTATTGAGTGTTGTCTTTCCCTTCACCTAAAGCAGTTCTTATCTACTGATTAATCAATAAAAAACCCTCTCCCACCCTCCCTCCCTCCCTCCCCGCCTCGTAACCACAAAAGTATGTGTTCTTCTCAGGTTTACTATTTCTCAAGATCTTATAATAGTGGTTTTATACAATATTTGTCCTTTTGCCTCTGACTCATTTCGCTCAGCATAATGCCTTCCAGGTTCCTCCATGTTATCAAATGTTTCAGAGATTCGTCACTGTTCTTTATCGATGCGTAGTATTCCATTGTGTGAATATACCACAATTTATTTACCCATTCATCCGTTGATGGACACCTTGGTTGCTTCCAGCTTTTTGCTATTGTAAACAGAGCTGCAATAAACATGGGTGTGCATGTATCTGTTTGTATGAAGGCTCTTGTATCTCTAGGGTATATTCCTAGGAGTGGGATTTCTGGGTTGTATGGTAGTTCTATTTCTAACTGTTTAAGATAACGCCAGATAGATTTCCAAAGTGGTTGTACCATTTTACATTCCCACCAGCAGTGTATGAGAGTTCCAATCTCTCCGCAGCCTCTCCAACATTTATTATTTTGTGTTTTTTGGATTAATGCCAGCCTTGCTGGTGTGAGATGGAATCTCATCGTAGTTTTAATTCGCATTTCTCTAATGGCTAATGATCGAGAGCATTTTCTCATGTATCTGTTGGCTGCCTGAATATCTTCTTTAGTAAAATGTGTGTTCATATCCTTTGCCCACTTCTTGATTGGGTTGTTTGTCTTTTTGTGGTTGAGTTTTGACAGAATCATGTAGATTTTAGAGATCAGGCGCTGGTCGGAGATGTCATAGCTGAAAATTCTTTCCCAGTCTGTAGGTGGTCTTTTTATTCTTTTGGAGAAGTCTTTAGATGAGCATAGGTGTTTGATTTTTAGGAGCTCCCAGTTATCGGGTTTCTCTTCATCATTTTTGGTAATGTTTTGTATTCTGTTTATGCCTTGTATTAGGGCTCCTAGGGTTGTCCCAATTTTTTCTTCCATGATCTTTATCGTTTTAGTCTTTATGTTTAGGTCTTTGATCCACTTGGAGTTAGTTTTTGTGCATGGTGTGAGGTATGGGTCCTGTTTCATTTTTTTGCAAAGGGATATCCAGTTATGCCAGCAACATTTGTTAAAAAGGCTATCTTTTCCCCAGTGAATTGACACTGGTCCTTTGTCAAATATCAGCTGCTCATATGTGGATGGATCTATGTTGGGTTCTCAATTCTGTTCCATTGGTCTATGTGCCTGTTGTTGTACCAATACCAGGCTGTTTTGACTACTGTGGCTGTATAATAGGTTCTGAAGTCAGGTAAGGTGAGGCCTCCCACTTTCTTCTTCTTTTTCAGTAGTGCTTTGCTTATCCGGGGCTTCTTTCCCTTCCATATGAAATTGGTGATTTGTTTCTCTATCCCCTTAAAATATGACATTGGAATTTGGATCGGAAGTGTGTTGAATGTATAGATGGCTTTTGGTAGAATAGACATTTTTACTATGTTAAGTCTTCCTATCCATGAGCAGGGTATGTTTTTCCACTTAAGTATGTCCTTTTGAATTTCTTGTAGTAGAGCTTTGTAGTTTTCTTTGTATAGGTCTTTTACATCCTTGGTAAGATTTATTCCTAAGTATCTTATCTTCTTGGGGGCTACTGTGAATGGTATTGATTTGGTGATTTCCTCTTCGGTGTTCTTTTTATTGATGTAGAGGAATCCAAGTGATTTTTGTATGTTTATTTTATAACCTGAGACTCTGCCAAACTCTTCTATTAGTTTCAGTAGTTTTCTGGAGGATTCCTTAGGGTTTTCTGTGTATATAATCATGTCATCTGCAAATAGTGATAACTTTACTTCTTCTTTGCCAATCCGGATACCCTTTATTTCTTTGTCTAGCCTAATTGCCCTGGCTAAGACTTCCAACACGATGTTGAATAAGAGCGGTGATAAAGGGCATCCTTGTCTGGTTCCGTTCTCAAGGGAAATGCTTTCAGGTTCTCTCCATTTAGAGTGATATTGGCTGTTGGCTTTGCGTAGATGCCCTTTATTATGTTGAGGAATTTTCCTTCCATTCCTATTTTGGTAAGAGTTTTTATCATAAATGGGTGTTGGACTTTGTCAAATGCTTTTTCTGCATCAATTGATAAGATCATGTGGTTTTTGTCTTTTGTTTTATTTATGTGATGGATTACATTAATGGTTTTTCTGATATTAAACCAGCCTTGCATACCTGGTATAAATCCCACTTGATCAGGGTGAATTATTTTTTTGATATGTTGTTGGATTCTATTGGCAAGAATTTTGTTGAGGATTTTTGCATCAATGTTCATGAGAGATATAGGTCTATAATTTTCTTTTTTTGTAATGTCTTTACCTGGTTTTGGTATCAGGGAGATGGTGGCTTCATAGAATGAGTTGGGTAGTATTCCGTCATTTTCTATGCTTTGGAATACCTTTAGTAGTAGTGTTGTTAACTCTTCTCTGAAAGTTTGGAGGAACTCTGCAGTGAAGCCGTCCGGGCCAGGGCTTTTTTTTGTTGGAAGTTTTTTGATTACCGTCTCAATCTCGTTTTTTGTTATGGGTCTATTTAGTTGTTCTACTTCTGAATGTGTTAGTTTAGGTAGGTAGTGTTTTTCCAGGAATTCATCCATTTCTTCTAGGTTTTCAAATTTGTTAGAGTACAATTTTTCATAATAAACTGAAATGATTCTTTTAATTTCGTTTGGTTCTGTTGTGATGTGGTCCTTCTCATTTCTTATTCGGGTTATTTGTTTCCTGTATTTCTTTAGTCAGTCTAGCCAATGGTTTATCAATTTTGTTAATTTTTTCAAAGAACTAGCTTTTGGCTTTGTTAATTCTTTCAATTGTTTTTCTGTTCTCTAATTCATTTAGTTCAGCTCTAATTTTTATTATTTGTTTTCTTCTGGTGCCTGATGGATTCTTTTGTTGCTCACTTTCTATTTCTTCAAGTTGTAGGGACAGTTCTCTGATTTTGGCTCTTTCTTCTTTTTGTATGTGTGCATTTATTGATATAAATTGGCCTCTGAGCACTGCTTTTGCTGTGTCCCAGAGGTTTTGATAGGAAGTATTTTCAGTCTCGTTGCTTTCTATGAATTTCCTTATTCCCTCCTTAATGTCTTCTATACCCCAGTCTTTTTTCAGAAGGGTGTTGTTCATTTTCCAAGTATTTGATTTCTTTTCCCTAGTTTTTCTGTTATTGATCTCTAGTTTTATTGCCTTGTGGTCTGAGAAGATGCTTTGTAATATTTCGATGTTTTGGACTCTGCAAAGGTTTGTTTTATGACCTAATATGTGGTCTATTCTAGAGAATGTTCCATGTGCGCTAGAAAAATAAGTATATTTTGCAGAAGTTGGGTGGAGAGTTCTGTATAAGTCAATGAGGTCAAGTTGGTTGATTGTAGCATTTAGGTCTTCCGTGTCTCTGTTGAGCTTCTTACTGGATGTCCTGTCCTTCTCCGAAAGTGGTGTGTTGAAGTCTCCTGCTATAATTGTGGAGATATCTATCTCGCTTTTCAATTCTGTTAAAATTTGATTTATGTATCTTGCAGCCCTGTCATTGGGTGCATAAATATTTAATATGGTTATATCTTCCTGATCAATGGTCCCTTTTATCATTATATAGTGTCCTTCTTTATCCTTTGTGGTGGATTTAAGTCTAAAGTCTATTTTGTCAGAAATTAATATTGCTACTCCTCTTCTTTTTTGCTTATTGTTTGCTTGATATACTTTTTTCCATCCTTTGAGTTTTAGTTTGTTTGTGTCTCTAAGTCTAAGGTGTGTCTCTTGTAGGCAGCATATAGATGGATCGTGTTTCTTTATCCAGTCTGTCACTCTCTGTCTCTTTATTGGTGCATTTAGTCCATTTACATTCAGGGCAATTATAGATAAATAAGTTTTTAGTGCTGTCATTTTGATGCCTTCTTATGTGTGTTGTTGACAATTTCATTTTTCCACATACTTTTTTGTGCTGAGGAGTTTTTCTTAGTAAATTGTGAGATCCTCATTTTCATAGTGCTTGACTTTATGTTAGTTGAGTCGTTACGTTTTTCTTGGTTTTTATCTTGAGTTATAGAGTTGTTATACCTTTTTGTGGTTACCTTATTATTTACCCCTATTTTTCTAAGTAAAAACCTAACTTGTATTGTTCTATATCGCCTTGTATCACTCTCCATATGGCAGTTCAATGCCTCCTGTATTTAGTCCCTCTTTTTGATTATTGTGATCTTTTACCTATTGACTTCCATGATTCCCTGTTATGTGTATTTTTTTTTTAATTAATCTTAATTTGTTTTTGTGATTTCCCTATTTGAGTTGATATCAGGATGCTCTGTTTTGTGACCTTGTGTTGTGCTGATATCTGATATTATTGGTTCTCTGACCAAACAATATCCTTTAGTATTTCTTGTAGCTTTGGTTTGGTTTTTGCAAATTCTCTAAACTTGTGTTTGTCTGTAAATATCTTAATTTCGCCTTCATATTTCAGAGAGAGTTTTGCTGGATATATGATCCTTGGCTGGCAGTTTTTCTCCTTCAGTGCTCTGTATATGTGGTCCCATTCCCTTCTTGCCTGCATGGTTTCTGCTGAGTAGTCAGAACATATTCTTACTGATTCTCCCTTGAAGGAAACCTTTCTTTTCTCCCTGGCTGCTTTTAAAATTTTCTGTTTATCTTTGGTTTTGGTGAGTTTGATGATAATATGTCTTGGTGTTTTTCTTTTTGTATCAATCTTAAATGGGGTTCGATGAGCATCTTGGATAGATATCCTTTTGTCTTTCATGATGTCAGGGAAGTTTTCTGTCAGGAGTTCTTCAACTATTTTCTCTGTGTTTTCTGTCCCCCCTCCCTGTTCTGGGACTCCAATCACCCGCAGGTTATCCTTCTTGATAGAGTCCCACATAATTCTTAGGGTTTCTTCATTTTTTTTAATTCTTTTATCTGATTTTTTTTCAGCTATGTTGGAGTTGATTCCCTGGTCCTCCAGATGTCCCAGTCTGCATTCTAATTGCTCGAGTCTGCTCCTCTGAGTTCCTAGTGCGTTGTCTAATTCCGTTATTTTATTGTTAATCTTTTGGATTTCTACATGCTCTCTATGGATTCTTGCAACTTATTAATTTTTCCACTATGTTCTTGAATAATCTTTTTGAGTTCTTCAACAGTTTTATCAGTGTGTTCCTTGGCTTTTTCTGCAGTTATCCTAATTTCATTTGTGATATCATTAAGCATTCTGTAAATTAGTTTTTTATATTCTGTATCTGATAATTCCAAGATTGTATCTTCATTTGGGAATGATTTTGATTCTTTTGTTTGGGGGGTTGGAGAAGCTGTCATGGTCTGCTTCTTTAAGTGGTTTGATATGGATTGTTGTCTCCGAGCCATCACTGGGAAACTAGTTTTTCCAGAAAATCTACTAAAAAAAAAATGCAGTCAGATCTCTATCAGAGTTCTCCCTCTGGCTCAGGCTATTCGGATGTTAATGAAGCCGCCTGGGGAGGGTGGGGGAGGGAACAGAGAGATAGGAGAGTAGCACCTCAGAATATAGCCAGAGTTGCTTGTCTTGCTTGGAAAGACTATTATATCTGAGACTCCCGTGGGGCGCGTCGCCTATGTGTGCTGGCTGTGTGTAGATTGCCCCCGGGGGGTCTGGCCCTCTGGAGTCACGGTCAGATCCTCCGCTTCCAGCCCCATACCCAGTGTCAAGGCTCCCCTACTGGGACGGTGCACTCTCGACTCCAAAATCAGTTGCTGCCTCCCGGGGACTTCTCATCCCTCCAGCGGCGTGGCCGTGCCACCTCCGAGAACCAGTTGGGCCTCCTCCCGGGGTTAGTTCAGATGGGTGGAGCAGGTCCCCGTGCTTGTGCCGTGACCGAGTGTTCCGGCTGGGACGCTGTTCTCCCCGCTCCAATAGCAGTCGCTGCCTCCCAGGGACTTCTCCTACCGGCTGCATCCCACGCCGCCCGCGTGACCCGGCTGGTCCCCTTCCCGGGGTTAGTTCAGGGGGGTGGAGCAACTCTCCGTGTTTATGCCGTACCTGCATCCAGTCCAAATCCCTGCGGGACGGTTCCCCGGCTCGGACGCTGCTCTTTCTGCTCCAAGACCAGTCACTGCCTCCCGGAGACTTCTCCTACCGGCTGCGTCCCATGCCACCCATGGAACCGGCTGGTCCCCCTCCCAGGGTTAGTTCAGGGGGGTGGAGCCGCTCTCTGTGCTTGTGCTGTACCTGACTGGTACGCTGGCTCCAGGCTCTGGAAACAATCGCTGCTTCCCCGTATTAGTTCGTTCTCCGTCTCTAAATCTGTGTTTGTTGTTCAGGGTTCGTAGATTGTTATGTATGTGATCGATTCACTTGTTTTTCTGTGTCTTTGTTGTAAGAGGGATCCGAGGTAGCGTCTGCCTAGTCCGCCATCTTGGCTCCACCTCCTTGAAATAAATTTTTATATTAAAATTATTTCACAGAAAAATAGGCCTGTGGTCAAATATGTTTCCATTCTTTAGCTACAATACCTGTCAGTGCCTTGATTTTACTAATGTACATTGATCTTTAATCTCTAATACAGGGGTGGATTATACAATTATTTCTAAAGTTATTTGGCTATGTAGAAGGTACCCAAACAATGGTGGTAACTGTGAAAACCTTTACCATATTTTATAGTAAGTCTGATTTATTACATTTAAAATTAGAACATAAACAAAAATATTATTAGAAATAACTTTAAGAGACTATTTAAAAACATCTTAAGAGTAGACGAGGAAAAGTTTATGCTGAGTTTCAAAAATACTCAGTAAATATTTGTTACCAATAAAGTCTAAATCAAAGTTAAAAGGTTATAATCGAAGAACAGGAAAATTTCAAAGAATGGAAAACTTACTCAATGCAAGTACCCGGATGCCTCTGTGATCTTTAAAAAAAAAAAAAAAAAGAGCTTTGTACCTACCTTCTCTTATAGCAAAGGAAAGCTTCTCTGTCCCTCTGGCTCTCGCTTTGTCCCACTACTACTGCCATCTTGGCCCTCAAAGAAACAGTTAATTTGCAAGATAAAAAGTTCAGATATCTTGATCTATTTTTTCTTCCCAACTCCCGCTATCGTAAAACATCAGAAGTTTGCATGTTTTCTTTAATAAGAGAAACCACTCTCTTTGTTGAAAACACAGAAGACTATGGGGTGTTTTGGGAGCACCAGTATGCATTCAGGGAAGCCCTCTAGGATATTTCCAAAACTATTTATCACGTGGTATTGAGCAGGCCTTTTCTTGTTCCTTCAGAATGGATGCCTAGGGCCCAAAGCCGGAAGACAAAGAAACATTAAAATCCTGAACTATTAAGAAAGTCATTCATAAATGGGCCTACCAACCTCTCTGGAGAATGAACTAGTCCCTCTATTTTCTGCCATCGCCTAAAGTTCCCTTCTTCTTGCCTCTTGTATAAAAGAAGTGTAGAGATGAGAGAGGTAGAAAGACAGTTACGGGAGTCTTTGAAGGATGTCATTTGCTAAGGGTTATCAACTCCCTGACTCATGGTTGTGATCCATAGGGTTTTCTTTGGCTGACAGTGACAGGCGGTACAAGGTGCACTGGCCGGGACTGAGCCTGGGTCTCCCACATGGTAGAGGAGAATTCTACCAGTGAACCACCACTTCCCCAAGGTGAAGAGTATGCTTCCTTTACGATTCTACAGCAAGTGAGGGGGAATAGTACTCTAGCTTCTGGACAAGAGAAAAAGTCTGGCCTTTCATTCTCTTCCTGGAGACCAATCAGGCCTGCTGCTGTTCTATGTTATTACAGAGATGTGTTTATTATTAGAGAGGATCAGAAAAAGGAAAATGATGAATGGCTTTTCTGGGGTGTTGTAGAAGCAGCTGGCGGTGTGATAGGGGCTGTTTATATGTTAGAGTCACATAAGATTCCTGGGTGCTCAGGGTGCCCCTCAGGAGCTAGCATCATCTTGCTAGTACTGCACCTAGCAGGCTGCCTGAGAGTCATGTGGTCTGCAGTCACTAAAAGCTCTGGGTTTTCCCACTGCAAGCTGAAGAGGGTGAAAGAGGCCAAGCCAGAGCCAGCTCAAAGGGCTCTCAATTGGGAATGGCCACAGGGCCCCGCAGCAAAATCACAAGGTCCTTACCCAGAGGGCACTTGCTGGTGATCAGTGCACAGGGCAATGGCGGAAAGCCACACAGAGGGAAGGCTTCTCTGTGGACAGATAAGTAAAGAGACATTTGTCTTTCCTCTTCTAAACCCCTTGAGATCTCACTGGAAGAGTGTTGGGTCATAAAAAACGACTTGGGAAAGCATCTCAGAAACACTCCTGGTGCCAGTGTGGTCCGGTGAATGAGGAAGGACAGCAAGTTCTCTCTCTCCAAATCCCAGAAGTTCAAGTCTTTACCTTATTTTAAAGGAAAGGTGGGAGGGGTGGCAATGAGAAATGAGGTTGAAATCACATATGAGAAGAATTTTTCAAATGAATTATTAAAGGATGACAAAAAACAGAATACAGTGGAAAACAATGATTGGAAAATTACATTTATGTTAATATTAATACCTTCAGTGATTTGAGACTGCAAAATAAAACCATAAAAATAGGCAATTTTCATATATCAAAGAAAAGGAAAAATAGTGATGTGGCTATTGGACAGCCATGGTGTACTCTTTTGAGTTACAACTCTCAGAGGTGCAGGATACGCAGACATGGCCCCAATCTTACAGAACTTAGGTCCATAAAAAGAGAATTCCATTTTATTTTTAATGCCTTTAATGCACATTGGGAGTCCCTAGGTGGTGAAGTTAACCAGTTCAGCTGCTAACCAAAAGGTTGGAGGTTTGAGTTGACTCAGAGGCACCTTGGAAGAAAGGCCTGGTGACCTTCAAAAAAATCAGCCATTGAAAACTCTACGGAGCACAGTTCTGCTCTGGCACACATGGGGTCCTCATGAGTCAGAGTCAACTTGATACAATTTTTTAGGTAATTCATATTGAGCTTTGATTTGATTCTTTTTTTTTTTTTAGAGATTATGTGCAGGAGGTGGAAGATGCACTCTTTAACTTGTTCTCACTCTTCTAGTTTGTTTATTATGACTCCAATGCTCTGGAAGTGAAAAATGTGGCAACCTGGGCTGGGCACCAAGAGAAAGCTGATATTTTAGTGACAGATTGTACTGAAAACTTTTGCTTTTCCTTCCTTCTTTTATTCCTTCTCCCTTGGCCATCCTTATGCACTCTTCAGCCTTCTGGATGCCTTCCTGCCAATACGCCCCCCCCCTCTTCTTCTGTTTATACATTTGCCTTTCTTGATTTGTCGTAACATGATGTTAAAAATGTAGTTACAAGCTACACCCCCTGCTCTTTCTCACATAAGTAGGTAGACCTTTTAATCGTCTGATCTTTTTTCATTTTCTCTACATAAGTTATAAACAGCTTTGGGTCATTTTTAAAATACAAGTGTTTGGAATTCAATTGATTTGCTTGTCACATTGGTCAGTGGTTCTTGGTAGAAATAAGTACGTATTCTCCGCCTCAGTTATTGTGATATAGTCCTCAGAGAATGCACGAATGCGTGTTATGTCCATGGAAGATATTGGTAACAACCGAAACAGACGCTGTTGATAGACTCCATATTCTTTAATGCACATTTATTTTCCGGAAGTGCTTAAAGAAGGCGGTTTGTCAATTTATTTGATGGCTTTCAGGGCAATTTGTATTCTTTCAGAAAGAAACTCAGTATGTCTATTTCTGCTTGTTGTCTTGAGCAGGTCTCTCAGGCCTATCTTTTATATAGAATTTTGGTCAAATTCAGCTTATTGGAAGGTGTGATTTACTATTCTGAACAAAAATGTTGGCAAATTTGAGGGTAAAGCTCCACATTCATGACATTTGTCAAAAAAAAAAAAGGTGTAACGTGAAACCCCCTTCATCTTCTAAGCCCAGAAGCTCTCTAGGGATAAGCAATATTGTCTCTGGAACAAATTTAGAAATAAGCATGGAACTGAAACTCATATCCCTTTGTAAACTAATTATTTTTTTCTCTCTAATAATGTAAATCCATTTTTATCCTAACTCTAGAGCAAAATGAATTCTCAAATGATACCTAAAACCTCCCAATCTCCTAACCACCTAATTCCCTTTTAGCTGAATTTTAGGTCAAACAAACAAAGTTGGCTGTATTATTAATTAAGAGAAGCAAATCAGAGGAGTTCTATAGTTAGAGACATTCAAGGATTTTTTTAAATTAGTTATGAGGAAACATTATGATGTACTGGGAAAAAATACCAGGTCTAGGGTAAATGTTGAATTTTGTTGGTAAGAGATGGGATATCTTCATATGAACAAATGTATTTTAAATAATTCTGATATTCTAAGGCTTTTCCTGGGTGCTTTCTATAGAAAAGAGATTTGAGATACAGGAAACAAGAAAGCAAAAATTCTATATCAGGCTTTTCGGATATATTTTTTTTTTACTTTCTTTTGGAGAATTTCCCAAGATATACAGGCAGATAAACAGCCATCATTCATTTTTCTCCTTTTTTTTTTTTTTTTTTTTTCTGTCCTCTATTCTTTCACAGCACCAGGTTTTTTTTTTTTTTATTCTTTCACTACATGAGTTTAAGGAGATAAAAACTCTGCCACTTATATAAGGTATTATATTTAATCATGGTTTTTCTGCCACTAACTGTTGATCTTGTTCTTCCTTGTCTTTAAGCATAAGTATGAAATCTTGAGAATAATAACTGATTTGGAAGGGGATATTTATTGATAGTAGACACAAGGGAAACTTATTATCACTATTCAAACTCACAATATAAATTATGAACTGTTTCCGTTGATATCTAATAATTTGCTTCTCAAAGATCAACTCTCCTTATTATTCAGTTATAATTCTTGTATGACTTGAATACAAAATCAGGCTTACACAACAGCAATCCGTTCCAGCAGTCTGCTAATGCTTCCCAGATTGTAGCTTAATGGATCTATCAGGGGTGAGAAATTCGTTGGGGGTCACTGAAAAGCTTCACAATCTGGTCTGGTCTGAGAAAGCAAAGTATTTGATGCTTAAATCATTCGGAATGACTATCCTTCACAGTGGGCTAAGCCAGAATTTTGTGTGCTACTTTGATTCATATTATATTCGTTTCTTTAAAATTGTGAAATAATTACGGGTTGTCTCTTCCTGCTCTCTTCTCTCTTTTTTTTTTAAATGATTTTTATTGTGCTTTAAGTGAAAGTTTACAAATCAATTCAGTCTGTCACATATAAACTTGTATGCACCTTACTACATACTCCCATTTACTCTCCACCTGAGTCAGCCCTCTCCCTCCATCCAGCCTCTCCTTTCCTGACCGTTTTGCCAATTTGTAACCCTCTCTACCCTCCCATCTCCCCTCCAGACAGGAGATGCCAACACAGTCTCAAGTGTCCACCTGATACAAGTAGCTCACTCCTCATCGGCATCTCTCTCCAATCCATTGTCCAGTCCCTTCCATGTCTGATGAGTTGTCTCCGGGAATGGTTCCTGTCCTGGGCCAACAGAAAGTTTGGGGACCATGACCGCCGGGATTCCTCTAGTCTCAGTCAGACCATTAAGTCTGGTCTTTTTATGAGAATTTGGGGTTTGCATCCCACTGATCTCCTGCTCCCTCAGGGGTTCTCTGTTGTGCTCCCTGTCAGGGCAGTCATCGGTTGTGGCCGGGCACCATCTAGTTCTTCTGGTCTCAGGATGACGTAAGTCTCTAGCTCATGTGGCCCTTTCTGTCTCTTGGGCTCATAGTTATCATGTGATCTTGGTGTTCTTCATTCTCCTTTGATCCAGGTGGGTTGCGACAAACTGATACATCTTAGATGGCCGCTTGTTAGCATTTAAGATCCTAGATGCCACATTTCAAAGTGGGATGCAGAATTTTTTCATAATAGAATTTATTTTGCCAATTGACTTCGAAGTCCCCTTAAGCCATAGTCCCCAAACCCCTGCTCTTGCTCCGCTGGCCTTCGAAGCATCCAGTTTATCCTGGAAACTTCTTTGCTTTTGGTCCAGTCCAGTTGAGCTGACCTTCCATGTATTGAGTATTGTCCTTCCCTTCACCTAAAGTAGTTCTTATCTACTATCTAATCAGTAAATAACCCTCTCCCACCCTCCCTCCCTCCCCTCTCTCGTAACCACAAAAGTATGTGTTCTTCTCAGTTTATACTATTTCTTAAGATCACAATACAATATTTGTCCTTTTGCATCTGACTAATTTCACTCAGCATAATGCGTTCCAGGTTCCTCCATGTTATCAAATGTTTCATAGAATCGTCACTATTCTTTATCGATGCATAGTATTCCATTGTGTGAATATACCACAATTTATTTAGCCATTCATCCATTGATGGACACCTTGGTTGCTTCCAGCTTTTTGCTATTGTAAACAGAGCTGCAATAAACATGGGTGTGCATATATCTGTTTGTGTGAAGGCTCCTGTTTCTAGAGAATATTCCTAGAGGTATATTCCGAGGAGTGGGATTTCTGGGTTGTATGGTAGCTCTATTTCTAACTTTTTAAGAAAACAACAGATAGATTTCCAGAGTGGTTGTACCGTTTTACATTCCCACCAGCAGTGTATAAGAGTTCCAATCTCTCCTCAGCCTCTCCAACATTTATTATTTTGTGTTTTTTGGATTAATGCCAGCCTTGTTGGAGTGAGATGGAATCTCATCGTAGTTTGAATTTGCATTTCTCTAATGGCTAATGATCGGGAGCATTTTCTCATGTATCTGTTAGCCGCCTGAATATCTTCTTTAGTGAAGTGCGTGTTCATATCCTTTGCCCACTTTTTGATTGGGTTGTTTGTCTTTTTGTGGTTGAGTTTTGACAGAATCATATAGATTTTAGAGATCAGGCGCTGGTCGCAGATGTCATAGCTGAAAATTCTTTCCTAGTCTGTAGGTGGTCTTTTTACTCTTTTGGTGAAGTCTTTAGATGACCATAGGTGTTTGATTTTTAGGAGCTCCCAGTTATCTGGTTTCTCTTCATCATTTTTGGTAATGTTTTGTATTCTGTTTAGCCTTGTATTAGGGCTCTTAGGGTTGTCCCTACTTTTTCTTCCATGATCTTTACCGTTTTAGTCTTTATGTTTAGGTCTTTGATCCACTTGGAGTTAGTTTTTGTGCATGGTGTGAGGTATGGGTCCTGTTTCATTCTTTTGCAAATGGATGTCCAGTTATGCCAGCACCATTTGTTAAAAAGACTATCTTTTCCCTAATTAACTGACACTGGGCCTTTGTTAAATATCAGCTGCTCATATATGGATAGGTTTATATCTGGGTTCTCAATGCTGTTCCATTGGTCTATGTGCCTGTTGTTGTACCAGTACCAGGCTGTTTTGACTACTGTGGCTGTATAATAGGTTCTAAAATCAGGTAGAGTGAGGCCTCCCACTTTCTTCTTCTTTTTCAGTAATGCTTTACTTATCCGAGGCTTCTTTCCTTTCCATATGAAGTTGGTGATTTGTTTCTCCATCACATTAAAAAATGTCATTGAATTTGGATCGGAAGTGCTTTGTATGTATAGATGGCTTTTGGTAGGATAGACATTTTTACTATGTTAAGTCTTCCTATCCATGAGCAAGGTATGTTTTTCCACTTATGTAGGTCCCTTTTAGTTTCTTACACTAGTACTTTGTAGTTTTCTTTGTATAGGTCTTTTACATCTTTGGTAAAATTTATTCCTAAGTATTTTATCTTCTTGGGGGCTACAGTAAATGGCATTGATTTGCTGATTTCCTCTTTAATGCTCTTTTTGTTGATGTAGAGGAATCCAACTGATTTTTGTATGTTTATCTTGTAACCTGAGACTCTGCCAAGCTCTTCTATTAGTTTCAGCGGTTTTCTGGAGCATTCCTTACGGTTTTCTGTGTATAAGTTTATGTCATCTGCAAATAGAGATAATTGTACTTCTTCCTTTCCAATCTGGATGCCCTTTGTTTCTTTTTCTAGCCTAATTGCTTTGGCTAGGACCTCTAGCACAATGTTGAATAAGAGCGGTGATAAAGGGCATCCTTGTCTGGTTCCCGTTCTCAAGGGAAATGATTTCAGGCTCTCTCCATTTAGAATGATGTTGGCTGCTGGCTTTGTATAGATGCTCTTTATTATGTTGAGGAATTTTCCTTCAGTTCCTATTTTGCTGAGAGTTTTTATCATGAATGGATGTTCGACTTTGTCAAATGCCTTTTCTGCATCAATTGATAAGATCCTGTGGTTTTTGTCTTTTGGTTTATTTATATAGTGGATTACATTAAAGGTTTTTCTAATATTAAACCCACCTTGCATACCTGGTATAAATCCCACTTGGTCGTGGTAGATTATTTTTTTGAAATGTTGTTGAATTCTGTTGGCTAGAATTTTGTTGAGGATTTTTGCATCTATGTTCATGAGGGATATAGGTCTATAATTTTCTTTTTTTGTGGTGTCTTTACGTGGTTTTGGTATCAGGGATATGGTGGCTTCATAGAATGAGTTGGGTAGTATTCCATCATTTTCTATGCTTTGAAATACCTTTAGTAGTAGTGTTGTTAACTCTTCTCTGAAAATTTGGTAGAACTCTGCAGTGAAGCCGTCCGGGCCAGGGCTTTTTTTTGTTGGGAGTTTTTTGATTACCTTTTCATTCTCTTTTTTTCTTATGGGTCTCTTTAGTTGTTCTACTTCTGATTGTGTTAGTTTAGGTAGGTGTTGTTTTTCTAGGAATTCATCCATTTCTTCTAGGTTTGCAAATTTGTTAGAGTACAATTTTTCATCATAATCTGATATGATTCTTTTAATTTCAGTTGGGTCTGTTGTGATATGGCCCCTCTCGTTTCTTATTTGGGTTATTTGTTTCCTTTCCTGTATTTCTTTAGTCAGTCTGGCCAATGGTTTATCAATTTTGTTAATTTTTTCAAAGAACCCACTTTTGACTTTGTTAATTCTTTCAATTGTTTTCCTGTTCTCTAATTCATTTAGTTCAGCTCTAATTTTTATTATTTGTTTTCTTCTGGTGCTTGATGGATTCTTTTGTTGCTCGCTTTCTATTTGTTCAAGTTGTAGGAACAGTTCTCTGATTTGGGCTCTTTCTTCTTTATGTACATGTGCGTTTATCAATATAAATTGACCTCTGAACGCTGCTTTTGCTGTGTCCCAGAGGTTTTGATAGGAAGTGTTTTCCTTCTCGTTGAATTCTATGAATTTCTTTATTCCCCCCTTAATGTCTTCTATAACCCAGTCTTTCTTAAGCAGGGTGTTGTTCAGTTTCCAAGTATTTGATTTATTTTCCATGATTTTTCTGTTAATGATTTCCTCTTTTATGGCCTTGTTGTCTGAGAAGATCTTTGTAAAATTTCGATGTTTTGGATTCTGCAAAGGTTTGTTTTATGACCTAATATGTGATCTATTCTAGAGAATGTTCCATGTGCTCTAGAAAAGAAAGTATACTTTGCACCTGTTGGGTGGAGTGTTCTGTATAAGTCTATGAGGTCAAGTTGGTTGATTGTAGCAGTTAGGTTTTCCGTGTCTCTATTGAGCTTCTTACTGGCAGTCCAATCCTTCTCCAAAAGAGGTGTGCTGAAGTCTCCTACTATAATTGTGGAGGTGTCTATCTCGGTTTTCAGTTCTGTTAAAGTTTGTTTTATGAATCTTGCAGCCCTGTCATTGGGTGCATAAATATTTAATATGGTTATATCTTCCTGGTCAATTGTCCCTTTAATCATTATGTAGTGTCCTTCTTTATTCTTTGTGGTGAATTTAACTTTAAAGTCTATTTTGCCAGAAATTAATATTGTCACTCCTGCTCTTTTTTGCTGATTGTTTGCTTGATATATTTTTTTCCATCCTTTGAGTTTTAGTTTGTGTCTCTAAGTCTAAGGTGTGTCTCTTGTAGGCAGCATATAGACGGATCATGTTTCTTTATCCAGTCTGAGACTCTCTGTCTCTTTATTGGTGCATTTAGTCCATTTACATTCAGCATAATTATAGATAAGTAATTATAGATAAGTATGCATTTTTGTGTGTTTTCTTGACAATTTCATTTTTTCCATTTACTTTTTTGTGCTAAGACGTTTTTCTTTGTGAATTGTGTGTTCCTCATTTTCTTAGTAGTTGAATTTATGTTGCTGAGTTGTTTCGTTTTTCTTGGTATTTATTTTGAGTTATGGAATTGTTAGTCCTCTTTGTGGTTACCTTAATATTTACCCCTATTTTTCTAATTAAAAACCTAACTTGTAAAGTTGTATATCGCCTTGTTTTCCTCTCCATATGGCAGTTCTATGCCTCCTGTATTTCATCCCTCTTTTTAATTATTGTGATCTTTTACCTAATGACTTCAACGATTCCCTGTTTTGAGCATTTTTTACTTTTTCAAGTTAATCTTAATTTGTTTTTGTGATTTCCCTATTTGAGTTAATATCAGGATGTTCTGTTCTGTGAACTTGCGTTGTGCTGGTATCTGATAATATTGATTTTCTGATCAATTTCCTTTAGTATTTCTTGTAGCTTTGGTTTGGCTTTTGCATATTCTCTAAGCTTGTGTTTATCTGTAAATGTTTTAATTTCACCTTCATAGTTGAGAGAGAGTTTTGCTGGATATATGATCCTTGGCTGGCAGTTTTTCCTCCTTCAGTGCGCTATATATGTTATCCCATTGCCTTCTTGCCTGCATGGTTTCTGCTGAGTAGTCTGAACTTATTGATTCTCCTTTGTAGGAGACCTTTCTTTTATCCCTGGCTGCTTTTAAAATTTTCTCTTTATCTTTGGTTTTGGCAAGTTTAATGATAATATATCTTGGTGATTTTCTTTTTGGATCAATCCTATATGGGGTCTGATGAGCATCTTGGATAGATATCCTTTCATCTTTCATGATGTCAGGGAAGTTTCCTGCCAACAGATCTTCGACTGTTCTCTCTGTATTTTCTGTTATCCCTCCCTGTTCTGAAACTCCAGTCACATGCAAGTTATTCTTCTTGATAGAGTCCCACATGATTCTTAGGGTTTCTTCATTTTTTTAAAGTCTTTTATCTGATTTTTCTTCAACTATATTGGTATCAATTGCCTTATCCTCCCACTCCCCCACTCTGCATTCCAATTGCTCTAGTCTGCTCCTCTGACTTCCTATTGAGTTGTCTACTGTAATTTTTACTGTTAATCTTTTGGATTTCTGAATACTGTCTCTTTATGGATTCTTGCATCTTATTAATTTTTCCACTATATTCTTGAATAATCTTTTTAAGTTCTTCAACTGCTTTATCAGTGTGTTCCTTGGCTTTTTCTATAGATTGCCTTATTTCATTTCTGAGGTCATTCCTGATGTCTTGAAGCATTTTGTAAATGAGTTTTTTATATTCTGCATCTGGCAATTCCAGGATTGTATCTTCATTTGGGAAAGATTTTGATTCTTTAATTTGGGGAGTTGTAGAAGCAATCATGGTCTGCTTCTTTATGTGGTTTGATATTGACTGCTGTCTCCAAGCAATCTGTAAGATATTGTAATGATTTATTTTATATTTGCTCTCTGAGTCTTACCTTGTTTTACTTTCTTTCAATATACATAGATGGGCTATTAGATTGCATTGTCTTGATTATTGTAGCCTTTGAATCACTTACGTCCTATTACCAGCTGGTTTGGGCTGTTACCAGATATATAAGCCTAAGAGTCCATTCACTATTCTTGAGTAGAATCTGATCTTGGGTCTCCAAGTGTGTGGTGTAGACTGTCACCTATTCACTTAGAGGAGTAGTGGTGATAGTTGTGTGCACCAGATTCTAGTAGCAGCAGGGGGTCACACTCTTGGGGGGGGTCATGATGCTGACAGGCTTCCCCCAAGTGCCAGTGAGGTAGGTGTGTCTCTATTCCTAAAGCACTTTGGTGGGTGGGCTCTGCGGTTTTACCTTAGGCACCCAATGCATGTACCTCTACAGATTGGTAGGTGTCACTATCCTCAGACCCCTTTGGCAGGAGGCTAGGTGGATTGGGTGGAGCTTCAGCCCTCAGTTCCCCGTTGTGGGTCAGTGAGGGCTCTGTTTAATAGGTAGAGATATCAGACCTGGAAAACTTGCCTTTCCAGTAATCCGCTAAAACAATTACAGTCAGATCCCTATCAGAATTGCCTTTGCTTTATAATAGCCACCTTGTTCTCTGTAAGGATGAAAGCCCAAGATTGTAGATCTCATATGGTTGGCTGGAGCTGGTTCTGTATTTTTTTCCAATTTTGGGAAGTCAGGGAAGGATTTTTGGTCCCTAGGTTTTTTGTAGCTGCTTCTCTCAGGCCAGAAGAATGAGTTAGGAAAAGACAAAAAAATAAAAAACAAACACAATAAAAAGACTGCAGAGCCCTTCACTCTCTGGCCCAGAAAATTCCAATGTTAATGAAGCTGCCTGGGAAGGGAAGGGAGGGATCAGATAGATAGGAGAGAGTAGCACCCAGGAATATAGACAAAGTTACTTACCTTGCTGGGTGATGACTGTTGTATCTGAGATTCCCAAGAGGTGAGGGGCACGTAGCCTGTGTGCGTTGGCTGGGTAGATATTGCCACCGAGGATCAGGCCCACATCCTGTGCTTGTGCTGTCTCAGAAGCCGTGGTCAGTTCCTCGGCTCCCAGTCCAATGCCCAGCGCCAAGGTTCCCTGGCTTGGATGCCACACTCTAGGCTACAGAACCAGTCACTGCCTCCTGGTGACTTCTCCTCCTATCGGCCACATTGCTGTGCTGCCTGCGTGCACTGGCTGGGCTTCCCCTGAGGTCACTCAGGGGGCTAGGGCTGTTTCCCATGTTTGCGCCATTTCAGGATGCCGTGCTCAGCTCCCCTGTGCTCAGTCCAAAGCCTGGCGCCAATGTTTTCTGACTGGAACCCTGGCTCCAGGCTCCAAAAACAGTCGCTACTTCCCCGTGGTTGCTCGTTCCCTCGCTAGCTGCGTCAGTGTGCAGCCTGCTTGTGGTGGCTGAGTCTTTTGTCACTCAGGTCAACTCTTTAGATCTGTGTTTGATGGTCAGGGTTTGTAGATTGTCATGCAGGTGATTGATTCACTTGTTTTTCCGAGTCTTTGTTGCAAGAGGGATCCAAGGTAGCTTCTACCTAGTCAGCCATCTTAACCCCGCCTCCTCCATCCTCCTTCTCTCTCTCTTTTTAATGACATTTCTTGAAGCAATCATATTAAATCTTTTTATTTTTCAAAGACACAATCTCTAGGGAAGTCCTAATATTGGGCCTAATGTTTTACCATTAGAGCTTATTTTATTTTAAATGAGACATTTCATGCCAGTTTATTTATTGACTAACTAAGAATAATGGCAAGAATGAAAAAGGTAGGCGATACCAAATGTTGGCAAAGATGTGGACCAACTGAAGCCACAGCTCATACCTGATGGTGAGACTGTAGGAACTATTTAACAGTCCCATGGTGATACAAATGGTTTGTGCTCAACTACTAACCTAAAGGTTGGTTGTCTGAACCCGCCCAGCAGTGCTATGGAAAAAAGGCATGATGATCTACTACTGTAAAGATTACAGCCAAGAAAAGCTTCTGGAGCAATTTTACTCTATAACACATGGTTTGCCCATGAGTCAGGGTCAACTCGACAGCAAGGGTTTTTTGTTTTGTTTTGTTTTTTTCATCATAGTTGACTTGAGCATATTCTATGACTCTAACATTTTATGTCTAGGTATGTACCTAACAGATACGTGTGCATTTTTTCACCAAAAGATGTGTACAAAATTCTCATAGCAGCATTATTGGTGATACTCAAAAACTGGAAACAGCCCAGATTCATTATATTTATATAATGGCATACTCTATACTATGAGTCGGAATTGACTCAATGGCAATGGGTTATACTATGAGAATGAATAAACTTAGTCCACAACATGAGTAAATCTCATAAATATCCTGTTGAGAAAAGGAAGCCAGGCACATGTGTACACATTATATGATCCCATCTATAGGAAGTTCAAAAGCAAGCGAAACTAATCCATTGTGGCTAAGTCAGAAGGGAGGCTTGAGAATTAATGACTGGAAAAGGCAACAGAAAGCTTCCAGCTTTGTTATTATTTTGCTTTGTAATGTGTATGCTAGTTCCACTGTGTGTTTGCTTTGCAAAAATTTGTCAAACTATAATTTACGATGTGCTTTATTTCATTATTTGTTACACCTCAATGAAAGTTTTAATAAAAATGATACCTTTTGGGGAAAATATGTATTAATTGACTTTTGTATTATATAGAAAGGTAGCTATTAAGGACTTGAGGATTTGACAGATAAAGCAGGAAAACTTTGAAATGGGCAGAGGAGGAAAAGGATAGGCTCTAGAAAAAGAAAAAATTCTAAAAAATAGGAATGTTCAGATGAATTGCAATCTGAGTGGTAGCCCTAAGGTTTAATTAATTGTCTGAAGTGAGGAGAGATTTTTAAAGGGGCAGTGGAAAGACACTAAAGATAAATTTGATCTCCATTGTTAATCTCACGTTTCTGAGCATAGACTTTTTTTTTCTACCTAAAGACCTGTTTCAAATTTCTATCTTCACAGTAAGATGGTGTCACTCTTCTTTTCCATTGACTTCGCGGGCTAACTTCAGCAGCCAAGAAAAACAAAAGGATATGTGTTTTTACAGCTATTTTTTGAAAGCGTATAGTGTTCTCTATAGTGTCCTCCTACCTCCTGCTTATTATTTTGATGGGATTCTTTTTAAAGCCTTGAGAAAAATGCCCAATTTTGAGGCTCCTGCTGGAAATCAAACAGATCCTTTGGCCTTGCTACCCTCCAGTCCATTCCTTTTCCTTCATGCTTGCTGAGGGTGATGTCATCTGACCACATGAAAACTTATTGTTCCAATAAGACTCTCTGAAGAGGCCTTTGTTCAGATGCCCAGGCCCACTGATTCACAGGCTAATAGTAATCGGATGGGAATGGCATTCTGTAGCAGGTCCCACTTCCCCTTGTGGAGCCTGATTTGACAGAAAAATCACCACGGGACATTCTCCTATTCATGGAGCCTCCTGTATCACACCTAGTCATTAATTCTTTTTGGGTTCTATTTTCATAATGTTATATGAATCAATATTACAACAAATATATCTTTTTTTTTTTTTTTTCTTCTCTCTACCAGGCACTCTTGCCAACTTGACACATACTGGCTGCACAGTCTGAACATTTTAATCCTCTGAGAACAAAGAGAGCCTGTGTAAGGACAGACATAGCTTAAGTCCCTTTTACCGCAGGTTTTTGTCAGTTGCCCTGTAGATGCTCCCCTGTTTCCAGTCTACCTCAGTTGTTTAAAAAAATTTTTTGAATGATATAATTTATTTTTTTTAAAAAAGATAAGAAAGATAGTTCTCTGAGACTTGCCTTTTAGAAGAGGCCAGAGAAAATAGATAAACCTATAGGTTTTCAGTATGATAACTGCAAATGGAAAATATTTTTTTTTTACCTCCAGTGAACATGAGAATTAATAGTAAGCCTTGAGAGATAGGTGTTACCAACCCATAATGAGGTATAACAAAATTAAGTGCCCTATGTCATGATAAGAGCAATCCTGTACATGGATTAAATTTCCCCCCAGCCTAACCCACTTCTCAAAACACCTTAATGACAAAAAATAAAACATACACACACAAAATCTTCACACATAAAGGAGATTTTCATTGTTTCTCATTGTTATGGTTTTTACTTGTTGTATCATTATACATAAAAAAGATTTTTAGCAAGTACTGTTCAGTACTTGGAAGCTGTGAAAATGTACTTTACTCTCTAAAAACATCTGTAACCCCCAGTGAAGTTTTGGCTCTTTATACTATACTTGCTTTCCAGTAAAAACTCAGGAGAGTAGCAATTTCCCACCGTCACTGCAGTGCAAAGCTATTATCTTGGTAAGAAATGAGTAAACACATTACTGCACAGCAGCATGGAAGGGGAGAAACAATTGCTTCTTTGTTTCCAGAAAAAAACACGGGGAATTAGTTGACTACATTCCTGTAGATTTGAGTTTATGCACCCCCTGAAAACATAAAGTCTCTTTCTTTCTCTCTCTCTTTCTGTCTCTCTCTCTCACACAACCACACTTTGCACACATTATCTAGCCCAAAATTACAGAATATTTCTAATCATATGAGCAATACATCTAAACCAACAAAATAAACCCACACTTAAACTATAATCAGGGCCAATGCATACATATTAAACTCTTCATTAATTTTTTTAGGGGCTAATAGAGCTAAGGGAACATAATATTCATTGAGTTTGTTTTGTACCAGGCACAATATTTACCTCTTTTAATCTTTTAGTCTGTACCCACACAAACACCTTCAAGAATAAAAGTAGTATCACTATTTTTATAGAAGAAAAATGTTAGGCTCAAAGAAGTAAGAACTTGTTCAAAGTCATATAAAACCATTGCCGTTGAGTCAATTGTGACTCAAAAACCCTATAGGACAGAGTAGAACTGCTCCACAGGGTTTCCAAAGAGCACGTGGTGGATTCAAACTGCCAAACTTTTGGTTAGCAGCTATAGCTGTTAATCACTATGTCACTATGGTTTCATCAGAGTTAGATAGTTTCTATAAATACATATTTATATTATGTTGGCATAGCTCTATATAGTAGATGTTAATGGGATGAACAGATAGCAGGCTGAAATGCAAGTTTAGTGGTCTTATTTCTAAATTCACATGTTTTCTACTGCATAGAATTGATTGCATTTTACTCTGATGCAGCACCTATTCAAGGTTCCACTGTCTATAATTTGCCTATCAGTATATCAGATAAAAAGTAATTTAATAAAGTCTAAGTCATATTTAATAATTCAATAAAGCCTAAGTATGATTCTAGGAAAATCAGAAATCATCAAACACGAAATGGAACACATAAACATCGATATCCTAGGCATTAGGGAGCTGAAATGGACTTATACTGGCCATTTTGAATCAGACAATTGTATGGTCTACTACGCCGTGAGTGATAAATTGAGACGAATAGCATTCCAGTCATCATCAAAATGAACATTTCAAGATATATCCTAAAATACTACACTGTCAGTGGTAGGATAATATCCATACATTTACAAAGAAGACCAGTTAATATGACTATTATTCAAATTTATGAACCAATCACTAAGGCCAAAGATGAAGAAATTAAAGATTTTTACCAACTTCTGCAGCCTGAAATTGATTAAACATGTAATCAAGATGCACTGACAATTACTGGCGATTGGAATATGAAAGTTGGAAACAAAGAAGGATTGGTAGTTGGAAAATATGGCCTTGGTGATAGAAGCAATGCTGGAGATCATATGACAGAATTTTGCAAGACCAATGACTTCTTCATTATGAATATGTTTGTTCAAAAACATAAATGATTACTACACACGAAGACCTCACCAAATGGAATACACAGAATCGAGTTGACTACACCTGTGAGGGGGAAAAAAAAAAAAAGAACTCTTTGCCTTCAAGTCAATTCTGACTCATAGCAGCCCTATAAGACAGAATAGAACTGCCCAATAGTGTTTCCAAGTAGTGGCTGGTGGATTCCAATTGTAGACCTTTTGGTTAGCAGCTGTAGCCCTTAAGCGCTTTGCCACTAGGGCTTCCATCTGTGGAAAGAGAGTATGGAAAAGCTCAGTATCATTAGTCAGAACAAGGGCAGGGGCTGACTGTGGAACAGACCATCAATTGCTCATATGCAAGCTAAAGTTGAAGTTGCAGAAAATTTGAAAAAGTCCATGAGAACAAAAGCACAACCCTGAGTATATCTTACCTCAACTTAGAGACCATCTCAAGAATAGATTTGAGGCATTGAACACTAATGACCAAAGACCAGAGGAGTTGTGGAATAACATCAAGGACATCATACATGAAGATAGCACTATCATTAAAAAGACAGGAAAGAAAGAAAAGACCAAAATAAATGTCAGAAGAGACTCTTAAACTTGCTCCTGAATGTAGAGATGCTAAAGTGAAAGGAAGAAATGATGAAGTAAAAGAAGCGAACAGAAGATTTCAAAGGGCAGCTTGAGAAGACAAAATAAGTATTATAATGAAATGTGCAAAGACTCAGAAAACCAAAATGAAAGAACATGCTCGGCATTTCTCAAGCTGGAATAACTTAAGAAAAAAAGTCAAGCCTCGAGTTGCAATACTGGAGGATTCTATGAGGAAAATAATCTACACAGGAAGCATCAAAAGAAGATGAAAGGAATACACAGTCACTGTACCAAAAAGAATTGGTCGATGTTCAGCCACTATGGGAAGAAGCATATGATCGCGAGCCAATGGTACTGAAAGAGAGGTCCAAGCTGCACTGAAGGCATTGATGAAAATCAAGGCTCCAGGAACTGATGGTATACCAATTGAAATGCTTCAAGAAAGCTCTTACTCATCTATAAGAAATTTGGAGGACAGCTACCTGTCCAACTGACTGGAAGAGATCTATATTTATATCCATTATAAAGAAAGATAATCCAACAGAGTGGGGAAGTTATCAAACAGGATCATTAATATCATAGACAAGTAAAATTTTTCTGAAGATAATTCAAAAGTGGTTGCAGCAGTACATCAACAGGGAATTGCCAGAAATTCAAGCTGGATTCAGAAGAGCACATGGAACGAGCGATATCACTGCAATGCCAGATGGGTCACTGCTGAAAGCAGAAAATGCCAGAAACATGTTTACCTGTGTTTTATTGACTATGCAAAGGCAAGTATCGTAACAAATTATGGATAACATTTCAAAGAAAGAGAATTCTCAACACTTACTTGTGCTCATGGGGAACCTTTTCTTAGACCAAGAGGCAGTCATTTGAACAGAACAAGGGGATACTGCATGGTTTGAAATCAGGAAAGGTGTGAGTCAGGGTTGTATCCTTTCACCATATCTATTCAATCTGTATGCTGAGCAAATAATCAGAAAATGAGAACTGTATGAAGAACACGGTATCAGGATTGCAGGAAGACTCATTAGCAACCTTCAATATGCAGATGACACAATCTTGCATGCTGAAAATAAAGAGGGCTTGAAGCACTTGCTGATGAAAAGACCACAACCTTCAGTAGGGATTACACCTTAACATAAAGAAAACAAATATCCTCACAAATGGACCAATAAGCCACATAACGGTAAAAGGAGAAAAGATTGAAGTTGTCAAGGATCTCATTTTACTTGAAGCCACAACAACGTGCATGGAAGCAGTAGTCAAGAAACCAAACAATGAATTGCACTGGACAAATCTGCTAAAAAAGATCTCTTTAAAGTATTCAAAAAGCAAAGACATCACTTTAAGGTCTAAGAAGGGCCATACTCAAGCCACGGTGTTTTTAATAGCCTTGTATGCTGTGAAAACTGGACAATGAATAAAGACAAAGAAAAATCGATGCCTTCAAATTATGGTGTTGGTGAAGAATATTGAATATACCATGGACTGCCAGAAGAATGAACAAATCTGTCTTGGAAGAATTACTGTCAGGGTGCTCATTAGAAGCCAGGGTGGTGAGACTTTGTCTCATATGCTTTGGACATGTTATCAGGAGGGACCAGTCCCTGGAGAAAGACATCATGCATGGTAGAGTAGAAGGTCAGCAAAAAAGAGGAAGACCCTCAAGGAGCTGGATTGACATAGTGGCTGAAACAATGAGCTCAAGAATAACAATGATTGTGAGGATGGTGCAGAACCAGGCAGTATTTCATTCGATTGTATGTAGAGTCACTATGAGTGGAACTAACTGGAGAGCACCTAGAAACGACAACATACAAGTTATATTTGAAATTCTTTATTTTCTAGATTTTTTTTTACTATATAATGCATTAATTTTATAATTTACAAATATTTTAAAATACCATTTGATGTTAAAAAACGAACAAACGGAGGCAGGCCAAGATGGCAAACTGGTCACAAGCTTCCACTGAACCAACAAAGACCCTAAAAAACAAGTGAATCGATTACATATATGACGGTCTCTGAACCCTGAGCGTCAAACGCAGAATTAAGGAATCAATCTGACTGATGGGGGAGGGTGAGACAGAGCAGAAGCAGCAATGAGCTGCCAAGCCCACGCAGACCTCAGCTCTGATTCTTTGGAGCCGTTCTTTGGCATGATGGCAGCAGAGCTGATTGTATTTTCCTGAGACACAGCATCTTCAGTGAAAAAAGGCAAGCAAATGGCACACCCCTGACTCTGTGGCTTGTCTACAGTGGGCCTGGCCATGGAATTTAGGGAGTGGCTGCTTCAGTGAAAGAGGGCAAATGAACCTACCCCCTGGCGTGACACCCATGGAATGGGCTGTGGAGTTTAGGACAAAGCTGTTTCAGTGAAAGAAGGCAATCATTGAACACAGCCCTAACATCCTGGGGCAATCTCGGCGGGGACCCAGCCAGTGCACACAGGCTACACATGCCTCTGGAATCTGAGATACAACAGAGCTCTCAATACAAGATAAGTGACTTTGTCTAATTTACCATGCAGATCTAACACCTCCTTCTTTTGAAAATACTGTCTTCTATCTGATCCCTTCACCTTCTGCCCCAGCCAGCTCCATTAACAGTTGATTTCCCTGGACCTGAGATAAATCCTACTGCACTCTCTCTGAGCCATTCTCCTGGAGAAGGAGAAGGAAAAATTAACAAACAGGGGAAGTATACTTTCCCAACTCCTCTAATCTGGAAGCTAAGAGCAGAAGCGGCTCCAGTCCAGGCATAAGAGATCCACAGACTTTGGCTTGAACCCCTACATTGATCCAAGTGGCTATTATTTTGCAAGGGGAAATGTGTTAGAGGTCTGAGTGTAACTGTTTCAGTTTTGTGGTAGAAAGGCAGATTTTGGAAGCCTGATACCACTCTGCCTATTAAACAGGGCCCTCACCTACCCACAGTAGGGGTCTGAGGGCTCAAGTTTCCATCTACACCATCTAGCCACTGTGAAAGGGGTCTGAGGATAGTGATGTCACAGTCTTTACAGGTATAAGCATTGGGTGCCTAAGGTACAGCTGCAAAGCCCACCCACCAGAGTGCTCTAGAGAACAGAGATGCTCCTTCCCCACTGAAATCACCACTGCTCCTCTAAGATAGGAGGTGAGAGCCTACACCACACATTAAGTGACTGACTATCAGGACACCTGAACTGAATCTATACAAGAATAGTGAATGGACTCCTAGGCTCATATACCTGGTAATAGCTCTACCCACAGTAACAGGACATTAGTGCTTCAAAGGCTGCAATAATAAAATTAGCTCACTCTTGTAGCCTAAAACTTGAAACAAAACAAAGCAAGAAGCTAGGACACAGAGAGTAAACATAAAATAAATTATTACAACAACTTATAGATGGCTCAGAGACAGAAGTTGATATCAAATCACAAAAAGAAGCAGACAATGATTGCTTCAACAAACTCCCAAAACAAAGAATCAAGGACTCTCCTGGATGAAAATGTGTTACAGCAATTGCTAGATGAAGAATACAAAAGACTATTATACAGAACTGTTCAATACATCAGGAACAAGATCGGGCAATATGCAGAAAAAGCCAAGGAACACACAGATAAAGCAGTTGAAGAAATTATAAAGATTATTCAAGAACATAACGAAAAATTTAATAAGCTGCAAGAATCCCTGAGAGACAAAATTCAGAAGGTTAACAATAAAATTACCGAATTAGACAACTCAATAGAAAGTCAGAGAGGTTGAACTGAAGAACTGGAATGCAGAACTGGGGAGATGAGGATAAGGTACTTGGCACCAATATATTTGAAAAAAAAATCAGAGAAAAGAATTTTTAAAAAATGAAGAAGCCCAAAGAATCAAGTGGAGCTCTATCAAAAAGAATAAATTGCTAGTGAAGGAGGGAGGGATAACAGGAAAAAAAAAAGAGAATTGTTGAAGATTTGTTGGCAGAACTCTTCCCTGACATTGTGAAAGATGAAAGGATATCTATCCAAGATGCTCTTTGAACCCCATACAAGGTAGATCCCCCAAAAAAGTCAACCAGACATACTATTGTCAAACTTGCCAAAACCAAAGATAAAGAGAAAATTTTAAGAGCAGCCAGAGATAAACAAAAAGTCACCTACAAAGGAGAATCAATAAGAACAAGTTTGGACTACTCAGCAGAAACCATGCAGGCAAGAAGGCAATGGGATGACATATACAGAGCATTAAAGGAGAAAAATTGCCAGCAAAGAATCATATACCAAGCAAAACCATTTTTCAAATATGAAGGAGAAATTAAGACATTTACAGATAAACACAAGCTTAGGGAAATTGCAAAAACCAAACCAAAACTACAAGAAATGCTAAAGGGAATTCTCTGGTTAGAAAATCAATAATATCTGATATCACACAATACTAGAACACAGAACAGAGAAACCAGATATCAACTCAGATAGGGAAATCAAAAAAATAAAATAAGATAAAGTGCTCAAAACAGGGAATCAGTGATGTCATTATGGAAAAGATGACAATAATCAATAAAGAGAGACAAAATAAAGTAGGCATAGGTCTTCCATATGGAGAGGAAATCAAGGTAATAGAGGGAGATACAAGTTAGGTTTAATCTTAAAAAATAGGGGTTATTATTAAGCTAACCACAAAGAAGACTTACAATCTCTCACTTCAAAACAAAAAACAAGATAAACATAAAGACTCAGTAAAAACAAATTCAAATACAATGAAAAAGAGGAAGACACAATTTACAAAGAAAAACTTCTCAGCACAAAAAAGTAAGTGGAAATATGAAACTGTCAACAACACACAAAAAAGACATCAAAATGACAGCACTAATACTCATACCTATCTATAATCACGCTGAATGTAAATGGACTAAATGCACCAATAAAGAGACAGACAGTTGCAGAATGGATAAAAAAATATGATCCGTCTATATGCTGCATACAACAGACACACCTTAGACTTACAGACACAAACAAACTAAAACTCAAAGGATCGAAAAAAATATATCAAGCAAACAACAATCAAAAAAGAGCAGGAGTGGCAATATTAGTTTCCAACAAAATAGACTTTAAAGTTAAATCCACCAAAAGGAATAAGGACACTATATAATGATTAAAAGGAGGATACATAAAACAAAGCCTAACAGCATTAAAAAGTGAGATAGATGGCTCCACAATTATAGTAGGAGAATTCAACAAACCACTGTCAGTAAAGGACAGGACATCCAGAAAGAAGCTCAATAAAGACACGGAAGATCTAAATGGCACAATCAACCAAATTGACCTCCTAGACACATACAGAACGCTCCACCCCAAAACAGCCAAGTATTCTTTCTTTTCTAGTGCACATGGAACATTCTCTGAAATAGACCGCATATTAGGTCATAAAGCAAGCCTAAGCAGAATGCAAAATATCAAAATATTACAAAGCACCTTCTCTGACCATAAGGCAGTAAAAGTAGAAACCAATAACAGAAAAAGCAGGGAAAAGAAAGAAATCAAACACTTGGAAACTGAGCAATACCCTGCTCAAAAAAGACTGGGTTACAGAAGACATTAAGGATGGAATAAAGAAATTCATACAATCCAATGAGAATGAAACACTTCCAGTTGAAACTTTTGGGACACAGCGAGAGACCCAACGGAAATTAAAAGAATCGGGTTTATCAAATTACTATGAAAAATTGTACTCTAACAAATTTGAAAACCTAGAAAAAATCTACGAATTCCTGGAAAAACACTACCTACCTAAACTAACACAAAGAGAGGTAGAACAACTAAATAGACCCATAACAAAAGAAGAGATTGAAAAGGTAATCAAAAAACTCCCAACAACAGCAACAGAAAAAAAAGCCCTATCTGGGACAGCTTCACTGCAGAGTTCTACCAAACTTTCAGAGAAGAGTTAACACCACTACTACTAAAGGTATTTCAGAGCAGAAAAAAGGACAGAATGCTTCCAAACTCGTTCTAAAAAGCCAGCATATCCCTCATACCAAAGCCAGGTAAGACATCACAAAAAGAGAAAATTACACACCTATATCCCTCATGAACTTAGATGCAAAAATACTTAACAAAATTCTAGCCAATAGAATTCAACAACATATCAGAAAAATAATTCACCATGACCAAGTGGGATTCATAAAAGGTATGCAGGGATGGTTCAACATTAGAAAAACAATTGATGTAATCCATCATATAAATAAAAGATAAGAACCACATGATTTCATCAATCAACGCAGAAAAGGCATTTAACAAAGTTCAACACCAATTCATGATAAAAACTCTCAGTAAAATAGGAATAGGAGGAAAATTCCTCAACATAATAAAGTGCATTTATACAAAGCCAACATTTAACATCATCCTAAATGGAGAGAGTCTGAAAGCATTCCCCTCAAGAAGGGGAACCAGACAAGGATGCCCTTTATTATCACTCTTATTCAACATCGTGCTGGAGCTCCTTGCCAGAGCAATTAAGCTAGACAAAGAAATTAAGGGCATCAGATTGGTAAGGAAGAAGTAAAAGTACCTCCATTTGCAGATGACATGACCTTATACACAGAAAACCCTAAAGAGTCCTCAAGGAAGTTACTGAAACTAATAAAAGAGTTCAGTAGAGCATCAGCAGCATACAAGATAAACATACAAAATTCAGATGGATTCCTCTACACCAAGAAAAAGAATATCAAGGAGGAAATCACCAAATCAATACCATTTACAGTAGCACCAAGAAGATAAAATACTTAGTAATAAATCTTACCAGAGATGTAAAAGACCTATACAAAGAAAAGTACAAGACACTATCCCAAGAAACAACAACAAAAAAAAAAACCTGCATAAGTGGAAAAATATACCTTGCTCATGCATAGAAAGGCTTAACATTGTAAAAATGTCTATTCAACCGAAAGTCATCTATAGATACAATGCATTTCTGATTCAAATTCCAACGACTTTTTTTAACGAGATGGAGAAACAAATCACCAAATTCATATGGAAGGGAAAGAGGCCCTGGATAAGTAAAGCATTACTGAAAAGGAGAACAAAGTGGGAGGCCTTATTTTACCTGATTTTAGAACCTATTATAGTGCCACAGTAGTCAAAACAGCCTGGTACTGGTACAACAACAGATACATAGACTAATGGAACAGAATTGAGAATCCAGACATAAATCCATCCGCGTATGAGCAGTTGATATTTGACAAAGGTCCCAAAATAGTTAAATGGGGAAAAGACAGTCTTTTTAACAAATGGTGCTGGCATAATTGGATATCCATCTGCAAAAAAATGAAACAAGACCCATACCTCACTCCATGCACAAAAATGAGCTCAAAATGGATCAAAAACCTAAATATAAAATCTAAAATGAAAAAGGTCATGGAAGAAAAAATAGGAACGTTAGGAGCCCTGACACATGGCATAAACAATATACAAAACATTATTAAGAATGCAGAACAAAATCTAGATAACTGGCAGCTCCTGAAAATCAAACACCTATGCTCATCCAAAGACTTCAGCAAAAGAGTAAAAAGACTACCTACACACTGGGAAAAAGTTTTAAGCTCTGACATTCCTGATCAGCGTCTGATCTCTAAAATCTACATGATACTGCAAAAACTCAACTGTGAAAAGACAAATAACCCTATTAAAAAATGGTCCAAAGATATGAATAGACACTTCACTAAAGAAGACATTCAGGTAGCTAACAGATATATGAGGAAATGTTCACGATCATTAGCCATTAGAGAAATGCAGATCAAAACTACAATGAGATTTCATCTCACTCCAACAAGGCTGGCATTAATCCAAAAAACACAAAATAATAAATGTTGGAGAGGCTGCGGAGAGATTGGAACTCTTAGACACTGCTGGTGGGAATGTAAAATGGTACAATCACTTTGGAAATCAATTTGACGCTTCCTTAAAAAGCTAGAAATAGAACTACCATACGGTCCAGCAATCCCACTCCTCGGAATATATCCTAAAGAAATAAGAGCCTTTACACGAACAGATATATGCACACCCATGTTTATTGCAGCACTGTCTACAATAGCAAAAAGATGGAAGCAACCAAGGTGCCCATCAGCGGATGAATGGATAAATAAATTATGGTATATTCACACAATAGAATACTACGCATCGATAAAGAACAGTGAAAAATCTGTGAAACATTTCATAACATGGAGGAACCTGGAAGGCATTACGCTGAATGAAATTAGTCAGTTGCAAAAGGACAAATATTGTATAAGACCACTATTATAAGAACTGGAGAAATAGTTTAAACTGAGAAGAAAACATTCTTTTGTGGTTACGAGAGGAGGGACGGTGGGAGGGTGGGGGGGGTATTTACTAATTAGTTGGTAGATAAGAACTACTTTAGGTGAAGGGAAAGACAACACACAATACAGGGGAGGTCAGCACAACTGGACTAAACCAAAAGCAAAGAAGTTTCCTGAATAAACTGAATGTTTTGAAGGCCAGTGTAGCAGGGGCAGGAGTTTGGGGACCATGATTTCAGGGGATATCTAAGTCAATTGGCATAATAAAATCTATTAAGAAAACATTCTGCATCCAACTTTGAAGTGTGGCATCTGGGGTCTTAAATGCTAACAAGCGGCCATCTAAGATGCATCAATTGGTCTCAACCCACCTGTATCAAAGGAGAATGAAGAGCATCAAGGACACAAGGTAATTACAAGCCCAAGAGACAGAAGGGGCCACATGAACCACAGACTACATCGTCCTGAGACCAGAAGAACCAGATGGTGCCCAGCTACAACTGATGACTGCCTTGACAGGGAACACAAGAGAGAACCCCTGAGGGAGCAGGAAAGCAGTGGGATGCAGACCCCAAATCCTTATAAAAAGACCAGACTTAATGGTCTGGCTGAGGCTAGAAGGACCCCAGTGGTCATGGCCCCCAGACCTTCTGTTGGCCCAGGACAGGAACCATTCCCAAAGCCAACCCTTCAGACATGGATTGGACTGGACAATGGGTTGTAGAGGGATGCTGGTGAGGAGTGAGCTTCTTGGATCAGGTGGACCCTTGAGACTATGTTGGCATCTCCTGCCTGGAGGGGAGATGAGAGGGTAGAGCACATTAGAAGCTGGGGAAATGGACAGGAAAAGAGAGAGTGGAGGGAGAGATCGGGCTGTCTCAATAGGGGGAGAGTAATTGGGAATATGTAGCAAGGTGTATAAACCCTGGTGGCATAGTAGTTAAGCGCTACGGCTATGAACCAAAGGGCCAGCAGTTCAAATCCACCATGAGCTCCTTGGAAACTCTAGGGGGCAGTTCTACTCTGTCCTAAAGGGTCGCTATGAGTCGGAATCGACTCGACAGCCCTGGGTTTAGCAAGGCGTATATAAGTTTTTATGTAAGAGACTGATATTATAAAAAAAGAAGTGTAAGGAAAAAAAACACAATAAAAACTATTTAAAAATAAAGAAGGGTGACTACCTGATCACTGCCCTAACAGGGAACACAACAGAGAATCCCTGATGGAGCAGAAGAAAGGTGGGACATAGATCTTAAATTCTCGTAAAAAGACCAGGCTTAATGGTCTGACTGAGACCGGAGGGACCCTGATGGTCATTTTCCCAGGACCCTTTGATAGCTAGAGATTGGAACCATTCCCTATGTCAATTATACAGACAGGGAATGGCATGGACTACAAGATAGACAACGATGCTGGTGAGGAGTGAACTTCGTGGCTCACGTAAACACGTGAGACGATGTGGGTGACTGCTTTCTGGTGGCAAGATGAGAAGAAGAGGGGGACAGGAGCTGGGTGAATGGACAAGGGGAATATAGGGTGGAGAAGGTGAGAGCCGCTGAGAGTACATGGCAGGGTGTGTATGGCTTTTTGTATGAGAGACTGACTTGATTTGTAAACTTTCACCTAAAGCACAACAAATAAATTTACAAAAAAAAAAAAAAATCCCTTTGCCTCAAGTCGATTCCGACTCATAGCGACCCTACAGGACAGAGTAAAACTCCTCCGCAGAGTTTCCAAGGAATCCAACTGTCCTTTGTTTAACAGCCGTAGCTCTTAACCAGTGTGCCACCAGGATTTCTCATTTGATGTTAAAGAATAGGAATTATTTTCATTTCTATTAATTTTACATGTATTCCTTAATTTGTTCTTCAGCAGTTAATGCATTCTGTGACTCTCTAAATTTAGAAAATCCTAGCTTATCCACATAATGGAGGTGAAGTAAATACTCTTTTGTCCTGTGGAAGAATGAGAAATAGAAGAATTAAAAATGGCCAGTTACAGTTTGAGATCCCATATGTTTGTGTACGCTTTCCATAACATACCTAAACAAAGAATTAATATTGGTTTCACCAGATGGTTTTGGATGCTATGGGCAAATCCAATTAGTGTTTCATTATTTCAACAAGTGTAGTGCAGTTGTTGTCAGAACAGCATTGAAAAAAAGAACCGTGAATATCTCAGACTCTATGTACGCAACAGATTAAATTATTAAACAGGAGATTGCTTAAAGTATATTTGAAATATGTATTGTAGTAGAACTGGGAATCCATAATAAAGAAAAAATTTCTTGAAATAATATGTTGAATTGAATAAGACTAAATGATAAGTAAAAGAAGAAAGATAAATCTGAGGTAGCTAGTTATGACTGTCATTGTGGGGTGCTGTTAAATCAATTCTGACTCACAGTGACCCCATGTGACAGAGTAGATCTTCCCCATAACGTTTTCTTGGCTATACCTTAAGGGAGCAGATTGCCAGATCTTTCTCCTGCGGAACTCGTGAATGGGAGCTGTCCCTCCAACATCAGGAGTCTGTGTTGGACTATCTAGAAGCTACACACTGTAACAGTACAAAGAACATTCATCTGAAGTACCGTGGTTTTTCTTTCAACTCCTTTTCTCATGTTCTTCCTTCTAGGTCATCGTTCTGAAACCTGGTTCTTCTTTCCAATAAAAATGACCCAAAGATCTACTTCACTTTGTGGGGAAGCAGGAAAGTATACACCCATTCATTAAGAACTCCACGTGTGGCAGCCATTTGACATACATTGTCTTATTTACTAATAAACGGATATGTGATCATGTAATGTCCTCCCCACATTACTAATGAACCAGCCAAAGCAAAGGCCCTTTAAAAACTTTCTTAAATTACCCATCATGTACTAGAGAAAAGCACTTTCCCGTGGCACCCAATTCGCCATAAAATATTTAATATAGAATTAGTCAAGAAGAGTGGCATGGAGAGGCTAATCCTTCACCAGATGAAAAGAATTTTAAGAATGAAATATTTGTCATTATGACAACTATCTGGTTTTGGTTTTGGAGAACTCTTTGGACAGATATATTTCACAGCACTTCTCGTACAAACTGTGAGGCAATCATCTTCCTTATATTCTCCATCAGTGCTCAAGACTTGTGATCATAACTCCTTTACATTCTTTAGATATATAGGGGACTCCAAAGAGATTTAGTTATTATCAATATGTATCTAAATTAAAACCAAGGATTTTTAAAATATTTAATAATTTACTTAAAAACAATGGTAATAAAACCATTACAGTTTAACATAATCAAGATATTTTCTGATAAGAATAATTATTTTCCAAAGCATGAAATATCTAGTGGGAAGAATGGCACTGTTTTACATGTCTACAAATTTCTGGATTAATACAAACAGCTGGATTTTCATAGCTGCGTCAGCATCCAGCCTGTGAATGCGTTGTTTTTATTGAAATATATGAAGAAAATAATATTCATATAATTCTGGACATTTTTGATGCTACCTCAAAACTCAACAGGAAGTCATTTCCTAAAGGTTAGTTGTGAAAAGATTTTTGAAACCATACCGATGAACGTTTGGTCCTCAGTTATATGAAAATCCATTGGCTTTTAATAGTATGATATCATGCATGCATCATGTAGAAAATACCAGTCCAGAAAAAAAGAAAATATCAGTTTTCTGACATACAAGATATTCCAAATCATGAAATGTTTCAGTATACAATTTCAAAAAGATCACATTTGTTGATATAAACACTGCTCTCATTAGAAAAATCTTTATAGAAAGTTCTCAAGTTGCACATACAAGTGTTTGAATACTCTAATCTTGACTTCAAAGCTCTAATTTTTCCCTAGTCACAAATATTGACTGTTGTTTTCCTTGGATTGGGCCAGGCCCCCTTTAGTCCTCAATGTCACATCTTTGCTTTTCAACATTTAAAAGAGAACTTTTTTTTTAATTTTTATTGTACTTTAAGTGAAAGTTTACAAATCAAATCAGTCTCTCATACAAAAAAGTATATACACCTTGTGGAAACCCTGGTAGCACAGTGGTTAAGACCTACGGCTGCCAACCAAAAGGTCAGTGGTTCAATTTGACCAGACACTCCTTGGAAACTGTATGGGCAGTTCTACTCTGCCCTATAGGGTCACTATGAGTCATAATTACTCAACAGCAACAGGTTTTTTTTTTTTTTTTTAAATATACTCCCCATTGCTCTCCCTCTAATGAGACAGCACACTCCTTCCCTCCACTCTTTATATTCATGTCTATTCAGCCAGCTACTGCCCAACTCTCCTCTGTTAGCTTTTCTCCAGACAGGAGCTGCCCACATAGTCTCACGTGTCTACTTGATCCAGGAAGCTCACTCCTCACCAGTATCATTTTCTATCCCATAGTCCACTCCAATCCCTGTCTGAAGAGTTGGCTATGGGAATGGTTCCTGTCTTGGGCTAACAGAACGTCTGGGGACCATGACCTCCCGGATCCTTCTCATCTCAGTCAGACCATTAAGTCTGATCCTTTTATGAGAATTTGGGGACTGCATCCCACTGCTCTCCTGCTCCCTCAGGGGTTCTTTGTTGTGTTCCATGTCAGGGCAGTCATCAGTTGTAGCTGGGTGCCATCTAATTCTTCCGGCCTCAGGCTGATGTAGTCTCTGGTTTATGTGACACTTTCCGTCCCTTGAGCTCATAATTACTTTGTGTCTTAGGTGTTCTTCATTCTCCTTTGCTCTAGGTGGGCTGAGACCAATTGATGCATCTTAGAGGGCCACTCGCTAGCCTCTGAGACCCCAGAAGCCATTCTCCAAAGTGAGAAGAAGAATGTTTTTGTAATAGATTTTATTATGCCAATTGATTTATAAGTCCCATGAAGCCACGGTCCCCAAACCCCTACCCCTGCTACACTGGCCTTCGAAATGTTCAGTTTATTCAGGAAACTTCTTTGCCTTTGCTTATCTGCCATCTAACTGGTGAAAAAACCTCTCTCTCCCTCCCTGCCTCCCTCCCTTCCCCTTCTCACAACCATCGAAGAATATTCTCTTCTCTGTTTAAACAATTTCTCAAGTTCTTATAATAGTGGTCTCATAAAATATTTGTCCTTTACCAACTGACTAATTTCACTCAGCATAATGCCGTCCAGATTCCTCCATGTTATGAAATGTTTCACAGATTCATCACTGTTCTTTATCGATACATAGTATTCCATTGTGTGAATTTACCATAATTTATTTTTCCGTTCATCTGTTGATGGGCAACTTGGTTGCTTCCATTTTTTGCTATTGTAAACAACGCTGCAATGAACATGGGTGTGCATGTGTCTGTTCGGGTAAAGGCTCTTATTTCTCTAGGCTATATTCCAAGGAGTGGGATTGCTAGATCATACGGTAGTTCTATTTCTAGCTTTTTAAGAAGTGCCAAATTGATTTCCAAAGTGTTCGTACCATTTTACATTCCCACCAGCAGTTTATATAAGTGTTCCAGTCTCTCCACAACCTCTCCAACATTTATTTTTTAGTGTTTTTTGGATTAATGCCAGCCTTTTTGGGGTGAGATGGAATCTCATTGTAGTTTTGATTTATATTTCTCTAATGGCTAATGATCGTGAGAATTTCCTCATGTATCCATTAGCTACCTGAATGTCTTCTTTAGTGAAGTGCCTTTTCATACCCTTTGCCCATTTTATACTTTGGTTATTTGTGTTTTTGTAGTTTTCTAAATTGGTTATTTGTGTTTTTGTAGTTTTTGCAGTACCATGTGGATTTTAGAGATCAGACGCTGATCAGAAATGTCATAGCTAAAAACTTTTTCCCAGTTTGTAGGTAGTCTTTTCACTCTTTTGGTGAAGTCTTAGGATGAGAATATTTTTTTGCTTTTTAGGAGCTCCCGGTTATCTGGTTTCTCTTCTGGTGTTTGTGAATGGTTAGTAATGTTTTGCACACTGTTTGTGCTATGTGTAAGGGCTTCTAGTGCTGTCCCTCCTTTTTCTTCCATAATTGTTATCATTTTACATTTTATATTTAGGTCTTTGATCCATTTTGAGTTAGTCTTTGTGCATGGTGTGAGCTATGGGTCTTGTTTCATTTTTTTTGCAGATGGATATCCTGTTATGCCAACACCATTTGTTAAAAAGCTGTCTTTTCCCCATTTAACAGACTTTGGGCCTTTGTCAAATATCAGTTACTCATATGTGGATAGATTTATGTCTGGATTCTCAATTCTGTTCCATTGGTCTATGTATTTGTTCTTGTACCACTACCAGGCTGTTTGATTACTGTGGCAGTATAATAGGTTCTATAATCAGTAAAGAGTAGAGTAAGGCCTCCCACTTTGCTCCTCTTTTTCAGTAATGCTTTACTTATCCGGGGCTTCTTTCCCGTCCATATGAAGTTATTGATTTGTTCATCCATCTCATTGAAAAATGTCGTTGGAATTTGGATCAGAGTTGGGCTGTATCTATGGATGGCTTTTGGTAGAATAGACATTTTTACAATGTTAAGTCTTCCTATCCATGTGCAAGGTATGTTTTTCCACTTATACATGTCTGTTTTGGTTTCTTGCAGTAGTGTCTGCTGTTTTTCTTTGTATAGGTCTTTTATGTCTCTGGTAAGATTTATTCCTAAGTATTTTATCTTCTTGGGGGCTACTGTGAATGGTATTGATTTGGTTATTTCCTCTTCGATATTCTTTTTGGTGGTGTAGAAGAATCCAACTAATTTTTGTATGTTTATTTTGTATCCTAATACTCTTCTGACTTCTTCTATTAGTTTCAGTAGTTTGCTTGAGGATTCTTTAGGGTATTCTGCATATAAGATCATGTCATCTGCAAATAGAGATACTTTTACTTCTTCCAAACCAATTGGGATGCTCTTTTTTCCTTTATCTAGCCTAATTGCTCTGGCTAGGACCTCCACCACAATGTCATATAAGAGTGGTGATAAAGGGCATCCTTGTCTGGTTCCCGATCTCAGCGGGAATGCTTTCAGGCTCTCTCCATTTAGGGTGATGTTGGCTGTTCGCTTTGCATAAATGCCCCTTAGTATGTTGAGGAATTTTCCTTCTATTCCTATTTTGCTGAGAGTTTTTATCATGAATGAGTGTTGAACTTTGTCAAATGTCTTTTCAGAGTCAATTGATAAGATCATGGGGTTCTTGTCTTTTGTTTTATTTATATGATGGATTACATTAATTGTTTTTCTAATGTTGAATTCCAACCATCCCTGTATGCCTGGTATGAATCCCAATTGGTCATGGTGAATTATTTTTTTGATATGTTGTTGAATCCTATTGGCTAGAATTTTGTTGAGGATTTTTGCATCTATGTTCATAAGGGATATAAGTCTGTAATTTTTTTTTTTGTGTGTGTGATGTCGTTACCTGTTTTGGGTATCAGCAATATGCTGGATTCATAAGAATGAGCTTGGAACTATTCTGTCCTTGTGTATGCTCTGAAATACCTTTAGTAGTAATAGCGTTAACTCTTCTCTGAAAGCTTGGCAGAACTCTGCAGTGAAGCCGTCCAGGCCAGGGCTTTTATTTGTTCAGAGTTTTTAAATTAGTTTTCAATCTCTTCTTTTGTTACGGGTTTATTCAGTTGTTCTACCTCTGTTTATGTTAGTTTAGGTAGGCAGTGTGTTTCTAGGAATTCGTGCATTTAGTCTAGGTTTTCAAATTTGTTAAAGTATAATTTTTTATACTAATCTGATACGATTCTTTTAATTTCAGTTGGATCTGTTGTAATATCGCCCATCTCATTTCGTATTTGGGTTATTTGCTTCCTATCCTGTTTTCCTTTTGTCAGTTTGGCCAGTGGTTTATCAATTTTGTTAATTTTTTCAAAGAACCAGCTTTTGGTCTTTTTAACTCTTTCAATTGTTTTTCTGTTCTCTATTTCATTTAATTCTGCTCTAGTTTTCATTATTTGCTTTCTTCTGGTACCTGGGGTTTCTTCTGTTGCTTTCTTTCTATTTGTTCAAGGTAGAGGGATAATTCTTTGAATTTGACCCTTTCTTCTTTTTGTATGTGTGCATTTATTGATATAAATTAACCTCTGAGTGCTGCTTTCGCTGTGTCCCAAAGGTTCTGATAGGAAATGTTTTCATTCTCATTGGATTCTATGAATTCATTTATTCCATCCTTAATGTCTTCTATAACCCAGTCTTTTTTGAGCAGGGTATTGTTCAGTTTCCAAGTGTTTGGTTTCTTTTCCCTGCTTTTTCTATTATCGGTTTCTGCTTTTATAGCCTTATGGTCAGAGAAGATGCTTTGTAATATTTTGATGCTTTGGATTCTGCTAAGTCTTGCTTTATGACCTAATATATGTTCTATTCTAGAGAATGTTCCATGTGCACTAGAAAAGAAAGTATACTTGTCTGCTTTTGGGTGGAGTGTTCTGTATATGTCTATGAGATCAAGTTGTTTGATTGTGGCATTTAGATCTTCCATGCCTTCATTGAACTTCTTTCTGGATGTCCTGTCCTTCACCGAAAGTGGTGTTTTGAAGTCTCCTACTATACTTGTGGAGCTGTCTATCTCACTTTTCAATGCTGTTAGAATTTGTTTTATGTATCTTGCAGCCCTGTTGTTGTGTGCATAGATATTTAATATGGTTATTTCCTCCTGGTATATTGTCCCTTTAATCATTATTTAGTGTCCTTCCTTATCCTTTGTGGTGGATTTAACTTTAAAGTCTAATTTGTCTGAAATTAGTATTGCCTCTTCTGCTCTTTTTTGATTGTTGTTTGCTTGATATATTTTTTCCATCCTTTGAGTTTTAGTTTGTGTCTCTAAGTCTAAAGTGTGTCTCTTGTAGGCAGCATATAGATGGATCGTGTTTTTTCATGCATTCTGCCACTCTCTGTCTCTTTATTGGTGCATTTAGTCCATTTACATCCAGCGTAGTTATGGATAGGTATGAGTTTAGTGCTGCCATTTTGATGCCTTTTTTTGTGTGTGTGTTGACAGTTTCATTTTCCCACTTAACTTTTTGTGCTGAGTAGCCTTGCTTATCTTTATATATTGTCTTTTCCTCTTATTCATTGCAGTTGATTTTGTTTCTGCTGAGTCTCTATTTTTTTCTTGTATTTTATTTTGATGAGTAAGGTTGTTAGCCTCCTTTGTGGTTCCCTTAATACTTACCCCTATTTTTCTAAGTTTAAACCTAAATTTTATTTCTATATATTGCCTTGTCTTTCTGTTCATATGAAAGATCTATGACTACATTTCTTAGTCCCTCTTTATTGTTTTATTGTTGTCTTCTTTCACATAATGACATCACTGTTTCCCTGTTTTGTGTGTTTTTTGTTTGTTTATTTTTATCTCGATTTATTTTTGTGATTTCCCTATCTTTGTTGACATCGGATTGCCCTGTCTAGTGTTCTAGTCTTGGGTTGATATCTCATATTATTGATTTTCTAACCAGAGAACTCTTTTCATTATTTTTTTTGGTTTTGGTTTGGTTTTTACAAATTCCCTAAACTTCTGCTTATCTGGAAATGTCCTAATTTTGCTTTCATATTTGAGAGACAGTTTTGCTGTGTATATGATTCTTGGCTGGCAATTTTTGTCCTTCAATGCTTTATTACATCATCCTACTGCCTTCTTGCCTGCATGGTTTCTGCTGAGTAAAAAAAAAAAAAAAAGTAGTCTGTGATTATTCTTATTTACTCTCCTTTGTAGGTGACTTTTCATTTATCCCTAGCTGCTCTTAAAATTCTCTTTTTTCTTGGTTTGGCAAGTCTGATGGCTTTCTTTTAAGATCTGTCTTATGTGGAGTTTGATGAGCATCTTGGACAGATATTTTCTCATTGTTCACAATATCAGGGAAGTTTTCTGCCAAAAAATCTTCAACAATTCTCTCTATATTTCCTGTTATCCCTCCCTGTTGTGGTACTCCAATCAATTGTAGGTTATTTCTCTTGATAGAATCCTACATGATTCTTAAGTTTTCTTCATTTTTTGAAAATTCTTTTATCTGATTTTTCTTCAAATATATTGGTGCCAAATGCTTTATCTTCATTCTCACCAATTCTGCCTTCCACTTGCTCAATTCTGCTCCTCTGGCTTTCTATTGAGTTGTCTAATTCTCTAATTTTATTGTTAATCATCTGATTTCTGATTGATGTCTCTCTATGGATTTTCACAGCTTATGAAATTTTTTATTATGTTCTTGAATAACCTTTTTCATTTCTTTGACAGTTTTATTTGGGTATTCCTTGGCTTGTTCTACACATTGTCTGATCTTCCTGATCTCGTTCCTGATGTCTTAAAGAGTTCTATATATTAATATTTTGTATTCTGCACCTGATAATTCCAGGAAGGCACTTTCCTCCAGATGATCCCGTGATTCTTTGTTTTGAGAGCTTGTTGAAGTGATCAAGGTCTGCTTCTTTATGTGATTTGATATTGACTGTTGTCTCTGAGCCATCTATAACTTACTGTATTAGTTTATTTTATGTTTGCTTACTGTATCCTAGGTTCTTGCTTTGTTTTGGTTTAGTGTCCCCAAATAGGTTGCCTGAGTGAGCTAGCTTGATTATTTTCGCCTTTGAACTCTAACCTCCTGTCACCAGAGGGCTGGATCTGTTATGAGGTATATGAGCCTAGGAGTCCATTCACTTTTCTTGTATAGATTCAGCTCAGGTGCCCAGATAGTTGGTCATCAAATGTGTGGTACAGGCCCTGTCTTATGGTCTTGGGGGGCAGGGTAATTCCTGTAAGTACCAGTATCTGGTTGTGGCAGGGGTTCACGCTCTGAACTAGGCAGGGGGCTGACAACCATTCCCGGAGTGTCTGTGAGGAAAGTGCATCCCTCTTCTGTAGATCACACAGGTGATTGGATTCTTCAGACAGACCTTGGGCACCCAATGCTTTTGGTTGCAAAGACTGGGAGGTACCAGTTATCCCTGGACCCCAGTCGTGGGTGGCTGGGTGACCTGAGTGGAGCCATCTATCCTTAGGCCCCTGATGTGGGTAGGTGAGCACCCTGTTTAATAAGCAAAGCAGTGTCAAACATCAAACACCCACCTCTCCACCACACAGCTGAAACAGTTGCAGTCCACCAACAAGGGCCTATTCTCCTGAAATAGGCCTGCACACTTCCATGCAGCGGGGGAAGATATTCAAAGTTGAAGGACCATTTATGCCTGGACAGGAGCTGCTTATGTCCTGAGTTCCCCAGGTTAGCAGAGCTGGCAGATTATCTTTTCCCCAGTTGTGGATTTACTCCTTCTCCAAGGCTGGGAGAATGGCTCATGCCACACAACGGGACTTATCTCAGGTCCAGGGAAATCAACAGCCACTGAACCCAGCTTTGGGGTGAGTGGCACAGTAAAATATATGTGACTACTTAGCTTTTGTCAAAAGCATCATTCTTGTCTGGTCCCAGAGGTGTGAGTAGGCTGTGTGGCTAGCTGATTGTCCCCGAGGAAACTGCGGTTGAATACTACCACCAGCCTGCTGCAGCTGCTCCTGGGAGTGGTGCCTGAGGGCTCTCAGCAACTCAGGTTCATCAACTCCTCTCCGTTTCTGAACCTTCTCTCCCTTTCCCTACCGCTCAGTCCATTTTTTAGCTTTGCCTTTGATATCCAGGGCTTCTAGCTTGTCAAAAATGTAACCTTTTCACTTGTTTTTCTTGGGCTCTTTGTTGTAAAAGGTTTCACCAAAAGCATCTGACTACTCTGCCATCTTGGCTCCGCCCCTAAAGAGAACTTTTTCAGCAGATTTTCCCAATGTACTATGTCATTGGATTTCTTGACTGCTGCTTCTATGAGTTGGTTGTGGAACCAAGTAAAATTAAATCCTTGACAACTTCAGTATTTTCTCCATTTATCATGATACTTATTGCTCCATTTGGAAGGATTTTGTTTTCTTTATGTTGAGGTGTAATCTACACCGAAGGCTGTAGTCCTTAATCTTCATCAGTAGGTGCTTCAAGTCCTCTTCACTTACAGCAAACAAGTTTGTGCCATCTGGATATAGTAGTTTGTTAATGAGTCTTCCTCCAATCCTGATGCCCCATTCTTCGCATAGTCCACCTTCTTTAATTATTTGTTCAGCATACAGATTAAGTAAGTATGGTAAAAGTGTACAACCCTGATGCACACCTTTCCTGATTTTAATCCACGTATTAGCCCCTTGTTCTCTTCATGTAACTGCCTCTTAGTCTAAGTACAGATTCCAAATGAGTACCTTTAAGAGTTCTGGAATCCCCATTCTTCTTAATTTTGTCCATAATTTGTTATGATCTGAATAATGCAGTGCCTTTGCATAGTCAATAAAACTGAGGTAAACATCTTTCTGGTATTCTCTGCTTTCAGCCAAGATCCATCTAACATCAGCAATGATATCTTGCATTCCAAGTCCTCTTCTGAATCTGGCTTGAATTTCTGGCAGTTCCCTGTTGATGTACTGCTGAAACTGCTTTTTATTTATTTATTGTGCTTTGGGTGGATGTTTTCAAATCAAGTCAGTCTTTCATACAAAAAGTTATACACACCTTGCTATGTGCTCCTAACTGCTCTCCTAATGAGACAGCACATTCCTCCTCTCCGCACTATATTCACCATGTCCATTCAATCAGCTCCTGTCCCCCTCTGCCTTTTCATCTCTTCTCCAGGCAGGAGTTGCCCACATAGTCTCATGTATCTACTTGAGCCAAGAAGCTCACTCCTCACCTGTATCATTGTCTATCTTATAGTCCAGTCCAATCTCTGAAGAGTTTGCTTTGGGAATGGTTCCAATCTCGGACTAACAAAGGGCCCAGGGACCATGACCATTAGGGTCCCTCCAGTCTCAGTCAGACCATTAAGCCCAGTCTTTTTATGAGAATTTGAGATCTCCATCCCACAGTTCTCCTGCTCCATCAGGAATTCTCTGTTGTGTTCCTTGTCAGGCAGTGATTGGTGGCAGCTGGACACCATCTAGTTCTTCTGGTCTCAGGCTTTTGGAGTCTTTGGTTTATGTGGCCTTTTCTGTCTCTTGAGCACATCGTTACCATATACCTTTGGTATTCTTTGTTCTCCTTTGCTCCAGGTGGGTGAGACCAATTGATGCATCTTAGATGGCCGGTTGCTGGCATTTAAGACCCCAGATGCCTCTTACCAAACTGAGATGCAGAACATTTTCTTAATACTTTTTGTTACGCCAATTGACCTAGATGTTGCCTGAAACCATGGTTCCCAGGCCCCCACCCCTGCTACTCTGGCCTTCAAAGTGTTTGGTTGTATTCAGGAGACTGCTTTTGGTTTAGTCCAGTTGTACTGATTTCCCCTTTGTTGTGTGTTGCCCTTCCCTTCGCCTAAAACAATTTTTGTTTACTATCTAGTTAGTGAATATCCCTCTCCCTCCCTCTCTACCACCATAACCATCAAAGAATATTTTCTTCTCTGTTTAAACAGTTTCTCAAGTTCTTATAATAGTGGTCTCATACAATATTGTCCTTTTGCAATTGACTAATTTCACTCAGCATAATGTATTCCAGATTCCTCTACATTACGAAATGTTTCACTGATTCATTGTTGTTCTTAATCGTTGCGTAGTGTTCCATTGTGAATATACCCTAATTTATTTATCCATTCTTCTGCTGATGGGCACCTTGGTTGCTTGTATGTTTTTGCTATTGTAAACAGTGCTGCAATGAACATGGGTGTGTATGTATCTGTTCATGTGAGGGCTCTTATTTCTTTAAAGTATATTCCAAGGAGTGGAATTGCTAGGTCCTATGGTAGAGCCAAATAGATTTCCAAAGTGGTTGTACCATCTTACATTCCCACCATCAGCGTATAAGTGTTTCAGTCTCTCCACAACCTCCCCAACATTGCAACTGCTTTTGAATGATATTCAGCAAGATTTTATTTATTGTGATATTACTGATATTGTTTGATAATTTCTGCATTCTGTTGGATCACCTCTTTTTGGAATGGGCAAAAATATGCATCTCTTCCAGTCAGTTTTCCAGGTAGCTGTCTTCAAAATTTCTTGGCATAGATAAGTGAGCACCTCCAGGGCCACATCCGTTTGTTGAAACATCTCAATTGGTATTCCATCAATTCCCGGAGCCTTGTTTTTTGGCCAAGGCCTTCAGTGCAGCTTAGACTTCTTCCTTTAATACTGTCGGTTCTTCATCATATACTATCTCCTGAAATGATTCAATGGCAACCAATTTTTTTTGTGTGCAGTTACGCTATGTGTTCTTTCCATCTGATTTTGATGCTTCCTGTGTTGTTCAATATTTTGCTCATAGAATCCTTCGAAATTGCAACTCAAGGCCTGATTTTTTTCTTCAGTTCTTTCAGTTTGAGAAATACTCTGTGTCTTCTTCCCTTTTGGCTGTCTAACTCCAAGTCTTTGCAGTTGTCATTATAATACTTTACTTTGTCTTCTTGAGCTGGCCTTTGAAATCTTCTGTTCAGCTCTTTAACTTCTTCATTTCTTTCATTTACTTTAACAAGAGCGGGTTTCAGAGTCTCTTCTGACATCTATCTTGGCCTTTTCTTTTTTTTCTGTCTTTTCTGCTATGGAGCAGCAAATGAAAAATTGATTTATGAATGGCAAGCAATAAAACATTCTAAAATACTTAAAGTTGGCATATGTAGCTCATTCTACCTTCTTTCATTGGTATTTGGGAAACATGTGGAATCAAAATTATCATATTTAATACTTTATATTTGTGTTTTCTCTTAGAGTCCCCCCATTCCAAATTTGCTTGTGAGTGTTGAATTATACATCCTCCTCAAACATTTTGAGCACTGAATGAAGAGCTATAGAAGCAATCTTGCAAAGTCACGTTGTAACATTCGTTCTGGTTATATCTATTAAGTTAAAAATATTATCCAAGTTTAAAAGAAGGTAATAATAAAGATTAATGCTCAAATTAGGTAATACTAAAGATTAATGCTCAGATTAGTTGGGGAAAAATATCCATGAAAGATAAGGAATTTGAATGTAGATTTAAGAAATGATACTGACAAAGTAAAAAGTGATATTAACAAAGTTATACAGACTGTGAATATCGTTCTGTGGCTTGATGTAGATTTTATGGGTGGTTAAACCAACCTAGAGTGGTTGCTACAAAAGACCTCCTGAAGATGTTTAAAAGCAAAAATATCACTTTGATGAGTAAGGTGCACCTGACTCAAGCATGGTGTTTTCAATTGTCTCATATGCATGCGAAAGCTGGAAATGAATACGAAAGACTGAAAAAGAATTGATGTCTTTGAATTCTGGTGTCCATGAAAAATATTGAATTTACCATGGACTGCGTCATGGATCAAATTGTGTCCCTCAAAAACATGTATCAACTTGGGTAGGCCGTGATTCCCAGTATTGTACAGTTATACTACATTTTGTAATGTGTTGTAAATTCTAGTCAGTGGTTAATGAAGCAATATTAGGTCAAGTTAATGAGGACTACGTTATGTTTGTTGGTTAAACAGGTAGGATTAGGATGGGACGTATCTTGATTCACCATCTTTCACTGCTATACAAGAGATAAAAACAGAGAGAGACAAGCAGAGAAGGAGAAATCTTCTATCATTAAGAAAGAAGAGCTGGGAACAGAGTGCATCTTTGGAACCTGGCTCCCTGTGCTGAGACTTCCTAGACCGAGGGGAAGATTGATGCCAAGACCCATGGAGATCTCCAAGGAATGCTGAGCCCACAGATGTTGAAAGAAGACAAGGACCTTTCCTCAGAGCCATCAGAGAGATAAGGCATTCCCCTGGAGTTGGCACCCTGAATTTGGACTTCTAGCCTACTAAACCATGAAAGAATAAAATTCTGTTTGTTAAAGCCACTCATTTATGTTATTTCTGTTATAGCAACACTGGATAACTAAGACAGACTGCCAGAAGAATGAATAAATCTATCTTAGAAGAAGTACAGCAGAACGTTCCTTAGGAGCAAGTATGGTGAGATTTCATCTTGCTTACTTTGCTGTCAGGAGGGACCAGTCCCTAAAGAACATCAGACTTATTAAAGTAGAGGGTCAGGGAAAAAGAGGAAGACCATTAATGAGATGAATTGACACAGTGGCTGCAACAATGGCTGTAACATAGCAGCAACGGTGATGATGGTATAGGAATGGATGACATCTGTCCTGTTACACATAAGGTCACTACGAGTTGGAACTGACTTGACGGCGACTAACAGTAACAACAGTATGGTTCAGTGCTTGGCTGCTAAGCAAAAGTTCAGTGATTGGAACCCACCAGTGGCTCCGTGGGAGAAAGGACCTGGTGATTTGCTACCATAAAGATTACAGCCGAGGAAACCCTATGGTGCAGTTCTACTCTTTCAAATAGGGTCACTACGAGTCAGAATTGACTTGATGCTACACAACAACAACGTCAGACAAAAAAAAGACTTAAATCTGTGGATAACTAGACAAATTTTATTTGGCATTTAAGGTGGAACATCAGTGGTGAAGTGACAATGTGAGTCAACCTTTATTTCATGATGCTTACGTTACAGACGATGGATTAGAACATTTGACAGAAGGCAATTAAAGAAAATACAATCCATATGTGAGAGGAAGAAAGCCTGAGTAAAAGAAAAAAAAAGTACCATAATTTAGGCTAAAAAAAATTTTATTGTGGGCTACTGAAAAAAAAGAAATACTACCGTAATATCTTTCCAGCTGATATAATAACTACTGCCTTTAGGGTATTGGTTTTATAAGCTGTTCTAGCCAAATTTGGTGTCTCTTTTGGTGTAGAGGCAGAGGAAAGAGAAGTGACCAGTTACTGGTCACAGAGGGTACAGGTTCTCCCAGAAGGCAAAAGGTCTGACATTTCTGTATGTTTTTCAGCAAACACCACTATTTTCTTCACTAGCAAGTGAGAAATGCCTTCCATTACTGACCCAGCTTCCTGCAAATAATAGCAACAATAATTTCAAGCTATAAGGCTTCATACTGTGGGATCTTATTAATTCATGCTTTTTGTTGTTAGCCTAATGTGACATTTCATTGGATGGAGAGTTCTCCTGATTAGCATAACACTTCACAACATGTCTTCAGCTTCAGATCACTGTCAGGTTCAGAATAATTGTAGCAGCTATTTTTAAAGAGCTGTAATTAAAAATAATCTTGCAAAAGGACTGTTGATTGTCCTAATGCTGTTCTTTTTGGAGATTAAACAATATTGCTGTTTAGATCACACACATAGTGCATTAATAATATTTACTGAGTGTTTTCTAGGCACTAGACACTGGGCTAAAACCTTTAAAACTCTGGTCTTATAAAATTTTGATTTCCACAACAGCTCTATGAAGTTGCCACGAAGACAGCTGATATTTAGAGGTTCGGTTGTTGTTGCTGAGTAGACCCTCAACTCATGATCGTCTCATGCACTACAGAAGGAGACACTCCCCATGTTGGTCCATCCCATGGTCGGTTGGTTGGGCCATGCCATGATCTGTTGCAGATCAGACCCTTGAGATCCACAGGGTTTTCATTGGGCGATTATTGGAAGGTTACCAGACATTTTCTCCAAGTCCCTGTTAATTTTGCAGCTTCATTGAACCTTGTTTGGCATTCCAGCTGTATATTAGAGCCCACTGATAAACACGAGTGGTGGCTGCACATGAAGTGCATTGGCTGGGAATCAAGCCCAGGCCTCCTGCATGGGTGGTAAGAATTCTACCCTCATCCACCAACAGCTGATAACCATAAGGTAGGAATTCTGATTCAACCAAGAGGTGGACTTCTTTATACCACAAGTGAAAATGTTTTCCTAATTGAGAAAACATAGAAAAATGATTTGTCAGGTACTGTTCTGAGTGCTGGGGTATTAGCATGAGTAATTGTGGAGATCTGCCCTTCAGGAACTTGCTGTGTGGCAGGGGTTTTTAGCTCCACTTCACAGAAAAAGAAGCTGTCCCAGAAAATGTCACCAGTTTTGCTAAAGGTGACAGTCAATATAAAATCAAGAGAAAATGGTGGGGTGGGGCATTGAACCTCAGTTTTCATCTAATTTCAGGGCTTTCAGAATTACTGTTAGGGGATTACTTAGGGAATTTTTTTTTTTTCCAAAAAAGAAAAAGTTTAGGCAAGAGATCAGTAATCCTACAAGGACATATGTTCTTATCCTCAAAGTTGAGCAATGGAATAGATTTTTATTTTCAAAGATGTTTATTACTACTGCTAAAGATTGATTTGTGTTCCCCCAAAACATGTGTTGTAAATCCTAACCTCTATGCCTGTGGTGGAAACCCTGGTAGGGTAGTGGTTAAGTGCTACATCTGCTAACCAAAATGTCTGCATTTCGAATCCATGAGACTCTCCTTGTGAACTCTATGGGGCAGTTCTACTCTCTCCTATAGGGTTGCTATGAGTCGGAATTACCTGGAGGGCAATGGGTTTGGTTGCTTTTTTTAATGCCTGTGATTATAATCCCATTTGGGAATGGATTGTCTTTGTTATGCTGATGAGGCATGATTAGCCTAGAGTGTATCTTGAGTAAATCCCTTTTGAAATATAAAACAGATTAAACAAGCTAGCTAGCAAGCAGAGACAGGGGAAGAGAGATGCCAAGTCATACGAAGATCACCCAGCAGCAAAAGCTCAAAGAGACGAGGACCTTCCTCCAGCACCAACAAAGAAAGCTTTCTCCTAGAGCTGGCACCCTGAATTTGGGCTCCAGCCTACTAAACTGTGAGAAAATAAATTTCTGTTTGTTAAAGCTACCCAACTGTGGTATTTCTGTTATAGCAGCACTAGATAAGTAAGACAACTATCAAATGCTTCATACTACACAAAACCGTTGTCTGATTTTCTCTTTCTGACGTATTCAGAGGTAAAACAGGAATTTTATAACTTTAAATGTATCTACTTCATCTGTCTTCTACAGTAAATCTCCCAAAGGTCAGATACTCCTGCCCCTGTTGGCAGTGAACTTAGTCATCATTTCTGGTACCATCTTTATCATTCTTTAAAAACACAACTGTATAAGGTTGACTTTGCACAGTCTCAGAAATGAAGTGTTCACTTTCTAAACATAAAAGTTTACAGATGAAAAAGCTAACAAGGAAGAACAGAAGTATTTTTAAGGCCAGGGCAAGGGACATGGTAGAGAAAGATTCTCCTATTGATATGTACAATTGGCCTTGGCCTATATAGCATAAATAATTTATGCTCTTGGACAGGTGGGGAAGAAAGAGATCATAGCTAAGTTTATTGATCACTTCGTGGATGGCACAGGGTGGGGCAGTGTTTCGTTATGTTATACATAGGGTCACTATGAGTTGGAACTGACCTGAAGGCACCTAACAGCAACAACCACAAATATGCCTGGAATAAGCACTCCTCATAAAACCCTCTGAAGTAGCAAAAACATAATTATGACAAATTTTCGATTGAGAAAAATTAAATAAATTAAGGTTGAATAACTCACTGGGTTTTGCAAGATGGGAAGTCACTAATAATGGTGAAAGGGGCCTCAAACCTGTACATTGTAATTCTGCTTCCTACAGGCTTTGCCTTTTTATTCACCAAGAACTGCCTAGAACATAATAAGATAATGGTAAATATTATAAATAAAGAAGTACTCTGAGGTTTTCAAGAAATAGGGAAAGAATGAGAAATCTCTTCCCATTGGTTGAAAGTACAAATTGCAGGGCTGTTATTTCAAAACACTTTGTCTTTTCTAAAAGAGAATGGAGTGGTGGAGGAATTGGAGAAAATTCTGTCATACAAAGGCTTCAGCCACAGCTCTAAATTTCCAAGAAGCAAACCCATGTAAAGAGGGACAGTAGCATTGCCAAAGGCCTCACCAGGGCTACTTACACTGGTATTCATTCTTTTGATGCTAGTTTTTAGGCCGTATATCAATTCTGTTGTGAACAGTTCCTTGAATTCCAAGTAGATTAAGGAAGTACATTATGTACAGTTTTGCTTCATATACTCAATAAATTATAAATCTATTTTCAGAACATAATTATTTTCATTTTTCTACACTCTTTCTTTTACCCTAAAAATACACAGGGACTCTGCTGTACTCTCAATGCAGGCAACAAAAGAGCTTGTAAAAGGACATGCCTGAACATTAAAAAACACTCTACTGTATGCTGGACATCTGCACAGCGATCATCTCTGACCTTGTATTGACTTAAAATTGTGCTCAGTCTCTCCCAAGATTGGAATCTTCAAGACAATGTATTTTTTTAGTTTTTGTATAGTCCTGTACTGCCTATAATTCACAGTAAAGTCCATACTGAGAAGGGTGGTTTTAAGCCCATTATCCAAAAAACCAAACCTTTTGTCATTGAGTCAATTCCAACTCATAGCAATCCTATAGGAGACAGTAGAACTGCCCCATAGGATTTCCAAGGAGCAGGTGGTAGGTTCAAACTGCCTACTTTTTTGGTTAGCAGCCTTAGCTCTTAACCGCTATGCCACCAAGCTCCACTTATAGGAGAATAGAATTAAGGTGTAATTATTTAAGTCTTAATTACTTGCGTACTTATTTATTCACTTATTCAGTAGATGGTGGTAAATACTAGGGACAGATGAGTGAGAAAACAGACCAGATTCTTGTCATCAAGGAATTTACATTCTATCATTGAAGACAAGTATGAAAGAACTAATTACAACTTTATTTCTGATAATTGTAATACATTTTCTTAGGAAAAGTACTGTACTCTGAGAGTATATAACTAGCAGGACAGGGGATGAGGAAGTCGTTGACAAGGAATCTAAAAACTAACAACTGACCAGGAGATCTGAAATACGAGTAGGTGTTTAGTAAGGAAAGGTATAAATGTATGAGAATGGGGAGGAATGTGTTCCAGGTTGAAAAAATAGCTTGTATGAGGCTATAAAGGTTAGGTGTGAACACGCTTTCAAAGAAAAGAAAACAAGTATGGATGAAGGTCAGAGAGTTAGGGAGAAAGCAAAAGGCAGTAAGTCTGTAAGGCAGGCCTAGAACACCAGTTACGGTTTTTTGCCTTTATTTGAGAGAACTGAATACTTGTTTTCTCAGCTAGAGAGGGACATGGTTTGATTTTTACTTTTTCAAGCTCACTGCGGTTGCAATTAGAGAGTACATTAGTGGGAGGCAAGAGTTAATGAAGAGGTATCAGTTAGAAAGCTATTGAGGCAGCACAGATGAAAGCAATGGCTTACATGATGGTGGCATCAGGGAAGAGAAATAGCCAGATTTGGAAATTATGTATAGGGAGAACTTGACAGGATCTCATCAGCATATATAAGAGATGAGAGTGTGGGACTTGTCCAGGATGATTTCCAGATACATAACATATCTAACTGGGTGGGTATTGGTGCCATTTTCTAGAGAATAATCTGGGAAAAGGGGCATTATTTCAGGAGAAGTGAGGGGAAGAGCCAATGAGCTTCGAGCAAGGTTAAGTCTGATGTGCTTATGAAAATGTATCAAAAAGAAAATGAGTCCAACACAGTGGAATTAAAGTGTTTTCAAACGTGTTTACAAGAATAAAGTACAACTCAGTTTTTTCAGTTTGAGTGTCAATCAAATATGAAGATACTTCATAGGTCCATAAACTCCTACTATTAAAAATTCTATGCCTGAATCGTTAATGAGAAGATAAAACACAAGCTTAAGGAAAACCCAATTTTTTTTAATAATTCTTTATACATTAAATATATTTAGTAGTGAAATTAGTTGGTTTTAAACAAAACTCCTAATGCAAATTTATTCTTTTACGTAAATAAGAATAACGAGTCAATTTCTCAAATTGTCCTTGAATGGAGTAGAACCTTATCAATGTTACAAGGGAATTTAGCGTCAAAGCCTTTACTTTAGAGTACACAAAAAGGAATTATTTAAGAAAACATAAACAAAACAGGCAAAGCTCAATAATGTATTAAACGAAAATAATGAAAAGTACAAAACCTCCAAAGCTCAATTCCTGACATTTTGTTATCAAGTCATGTTGAAAATTACTTAAGCTACCTGACATCTGTCAACTTTCTGACATCCTACAAGAAATAAATTTAAAATACTGAATTATTCCCTTTCTCATCTTTCCTTGTGTCAGGGAAATCCTCAGGAAAAAAAAAAAAAGACATTTTAAACAGTGAAAGGCTTAACTGTCATCCTTTGGACATAGCATCTGAAGTTGTAACAGTACAGAGGATTGAAGACCAGGATAACTCTTCAACTCTAATGATTGCCCTTCTAAAGAAATATAGCACTGATAAGAGTATTGTACCAATTCAGTAAAATATCCAAACACCTTTGTGAGGGCCCACTGGATGTTAAAGCAAAACTCTGAATTTTGGTAAGATTTCTGTTTTACTTAAAAGTTTGAAAATATACATTTTTATTCTAAAAAATATCTAACTTTCTCCTAAATATCTAAATAACCAACTTTCTCTTAAACTAAAGGCTAGTTTAAAGAAAGAAAACAAATAAAAAATCATGAGGAGTCTGTGTTCTCTCTCCAAAGGCATCAATTTTTTTTTTTTTAATATATATTAGATGTTAAATCATTCCATTTAAAATGAACTAAATACAGCTTTTACACTAAAAAAGAAAGCTGGTACTGGGCACAGTTACCTATATAATTTCCTGAACCAAATCACAGTGGTTGTTATCATTGTGCTTTACATTCCTATCCACTTGCATGAAACTAGAAAAAACTAGTTTTTTCAGCATAAAGCTCTTTCTGGAAGGGAAGTATTTCCTGTTTAATAATTCTCGATTCCAGTGTCTTCATTTATTATTTATTAAACGTAAAATTTCACAGGGCAACCTGAGCCAAAAGTTGCAACTCATTTGAATGAAAGTAGGCTCCTTCATACCTTTATTCCTTCAGAGAAAAATTATAGGAAGCAAATAAATAAATAATCCTTTAAAAAGGAAGTAGCTGACACATCCCATTTATTAAATCTCTGAAGCCTTCAAGGTAGATGAGTTATGATTTTCATTCTCTGCAACGGTTTCTGCCAGAATGCTGCTGGACTGGGAAGGGATGATTAACAGAGCAGATGCTTACGCTTAATGGCATCACGCTACTAATTCATTCCAAAACAATTCATGTTCACTAGCAAGAGGCAAGATTACAACAATAAGAGTTTTTTCAAGTTAGTTTTTTTCTAAAATCATCGATTTTCAATATAAATCTCAACAGTCATACAAAACCGAAACCAAAAACCAATCCCTTGTTTCGAGTCAATTCTGACTCATAACAACCCTATAAGACACAGCAGAATTGACCCATAGAGTTTCCAAGGAGGAGCTGGTGGAATTGAACTGCTGACCTTTTGGTTAGCAGGCATAGCTCTTAACTACTGTGCCACCATGGCTCGAAAATCATACAAGGACTAATTAATTCCTAAAAAGTATAAAGATAGATATATCATAATAAAAATATAAATGCATGCCATGAGCCTATATGTCCAAATATAAGGTTCTGCATTTTTTCCAAATATGAGGGAATGTGTAAGCCAAAGCAAGTAAGATGTTTAATGACTGTTCATTTTAATAAGTTTCTCTTAGTTCACAGTTTAGACATAGGAACAGAAAAAGTAATTAAAAACTGCAGTAATTAATATAAAACCATTGAAAACTATGGGTGCTAGGCAGCTACAGTCCTTTTCTAAAACACAAGACAATGATTAACTGGACAAATTATGCCAATGCTAACATTGGACTTGACCCTATTGACCTCGGGTGAAGTGGGGGGAGGGGTTGTTAAGTGACAATGTTGTGGAAGTGAACCTGCTCTAAGGACAATTCTAAAAGAAGCGAGTCAGTGACAAAACTTCTGGGAAAACGTGTATACAAACACAGTCTGTTTCTTACCCATGTTACTTACACCTTGAAGAATTCAAGATGCCATGATGGGGAGAATATATATTTATTTTAAAAAGCTTATGATAGGTTCCAGATAGATGTCAGAAATTAATACTCCTCAAACAAACAAAATTAGATGAATTATTTCACGTTTGGCATATACTGGGTACCAGGGACCAGATTTACCCTCCTTTCTGAATCAATTAAAAAAACTGAACAAAATATATGTACCTTGGGAAATAAAAAGATCCCTGAGAGGGTGAGCTCTAAGATTGGTCTTGTCAGGAGCAATGGTGATTCAGTGGTAGAATTCTCACCTTCCACGCAGAGACCTGGGTCTGATTTCCAGCCAGTGCACCTCATGTGCAGCCACCACCCATCTGTCAGTGGAAGTTTGTGTGGTTGCTATGATTCTGAACAGGCTTCAGTGGAAGGTCTAAACTAAAATGGACTAGGAGGAGAGGCCTGGAGCTCTACTTCTGAAAATCAGCCAATGAAAACCCTATGGATCACAACAGTCAATCTGTAACCGATCATGGGGATAGTGTAGGACTGGAAGACAGTTAACAATAAATTGGCCCCAGCTTTCTTCATGGAGTATGTTTTCAGGCTGTAGTGCAAAAAGAGAAAACCCAAACAGAGCTCCACAATCTTCCTGAGTTGAGAGATGGGGCTGGGATTACGGGCAGGTCAACATACCTGGAGTTTGTGGGACAGAGTAATGCAAAGGAGAGACCTGTGCAAAGACAACCCTGAAAATCTCCAAAGGTCCTCTCGAACCTTCCGCTGAGTATTGATCAGCTCATCGTGTAAGAAAATTATACAATGGAAGGGAAAGAGCCAACCAAAAGAAGAAGAGGGAACAGTCCTTGGAAATCACACATGGCAAGGGATCATTCATGTTCTCACTAGCCAGAGTGGAAAACTTCACAATCCATGGGGCACTAGATAGAGTTTTCAGAAAGGTATTGCCTTAGTAAACTGATAAAACCAAACCTGTTGATGTCAAGTCAATTCCGACTCATAGAGACCCCTATAGGTCAGAGTAGAACTGCCTCATATGGTTTCCAAGGAGCAGCTGGTGGATTCAAACTACTGATATTTTGGATAGCAGCCGAACACTTAACCACTGCACCACCAGGGCTCCATTGCCTTAGTAAAAAAAAAAAAAAAAGAGGTTCAAAATTACCCCCGGACTAAAGGCTGACTAGTTCCATCTAACAAAGCTCCAAAGCAGATATCCAAAGGATTAAGCTGTTTCCAAGTAGCTTAACTGCATTCCAGAAAAAATATCACAAATAAGTATTAGAATACCACAATATCTAGCATCCAATAAGCTAAAATTCACAATGCCTGGCATCCAATAAAAAATTACTGAATATCCAAAGGAGCAGGAAAATACAACCTATATTGAGAAGAAAACTCTACCAGTAGAAAGAGATGTAAAAATGACACAGATAATAGAATTCACAAAGACATTAAAATATTATACACCAGTAATTGTATTCAATATACTCAAGGAGCTGGAGGAAAGTTTGAGAATGCTAAGTAGGGACATGGGAAATATAAAAAAGAGCCAAATTGATAATCTAGAAATTGAAACTATGAGACCAACATTACCTTGAAACAAAATCAGACCTTATAAGGAAAGAAAACTACTAATACCCCTCATTTGGAGAAACTGGACTATATGAAGAAAAATGTGGCACCCGGATTGGAGGAAGACTCATTAACAACCTGTGTTATGCAGATGACACAACCTTGCTTGCTGAAAGTGAAGAGGACTTGAAGCACTTACTGATGATCAAAGATCACAGCCTTCAGTATGGGTTACGCCTCAACACAAAGAAAACAAAAATCCTCACAACTGCACCAGTAAGCAACATCATGTTAAAGGGAGTAAAGATTGTAGTTGACAAGTATTTAATTTTACTTGGGTCCACAATCAACACCCATGGAAGCAGCAGTCAAGAAGTCAAAAGGTGCATTCCATTGGGTAAAACTTCTGCAAAGGACCTCTTTAAAGTGTTAAAAAGCAAAGATGTCACCTTGAGGACTAAGGAGTGTCAGACCCAAGCCATGGTGTTTTCAGTCACCTCCTATGCATGTGAAAGCTGGACGATGAATAAGGAAGACCAAAGAATTGACGCCTTTGAATTGTGGTGTTGGAGGAGAATATTGAACATACCGTGGACTGCCAAAAGAATGAACAAACTTTGCCATGTGTAATGTCCTTAGAAGCAAGAATGGCGAGACTACGTGTCACATACTTTGGACATGTTGTCAGGAGGTATCAGTCCCTAGAGAAGGATATCATGCTTGCTAAAGTAGAGGGTTAGTGAAAAAGAGGAAGACCCTCAGTGAGATGGATTGACACAGTGGCTGCAACAATGGGCTTAAGCATAACAATTGTGAGAATGGTGCAGGACTGGGCTGTACATAGGGTCGCTATGAGTCAGAACCAACTTGATGGCACCTAACAACAATATCCCTCATGAAAATAAATGCAGCCATTCTTAAGGAAATTTTAGCAAATTGAATCCAGAATAATGTAAAAGGAATAATGCATCATGACCAAATGGGGTCTATCCCAGGATTTCACGTCATTTAAAATATCCCTTTTTATAAATAGGCCAAATTATGCCACTTCCCTGCTCAAATTCCTGCAGTGATTTCTTGACTCAGATTAAAAGTCCAAACCTTTCCAATGGACAGAAAGGCCATACATAACCCTTTCCCCACCATACTTCTCTGTTTTCAAATCTTGCTATTCTCCTCATGGCTTAAACTTATGTATTCTTGCTGGTCTCTTCACTACTCCTACTGTCTAGACATGAGCATTCTTACACTTGCTGTTACCTCTGTGGGCAACATTCTTTCACCTTCCTCAGGTCTTTGATCAAACATGAATTTTTCAACAGGGCTTTACTTGATCACTTTATTTGTATCTATTTATCTTTGCAATAATCCCCACCCCTCCCCTGAACTTTCTATACCTTTCCACTGTTTTATTTTTCTTTTTATGCCACAAAACTTATCTTTTAAAATACCATGAAATGTATTTGCTTAATTTATTGTCTGCCTATCCCTATTGGAATGTCATCTCCATAAGGGCTGGGATTTTTATCTGCTTTGTTGTTCAATGTATTCTCAGAGTCTAGAATGGTGCCTAGCCCCAACAGGCATGTAATGAAAAATTGATAAATAGACTGACTCACTGCATACATTTTATCAACTAATACATATTGAATACTATCTGTTGGATAAATATATCATCTCCCATTCTTTACTTCCTGTTTCTACCTTCAAAAATTCCTGCAATTAAAAAAAAAATGCTGCTGAAGGGTTACTCTGAGAAATCTACATACAAGAAGACAGATATCAGTCTGTGTGTGTGTACGCAAACATAATACAGGGTGGAATGAGGTAGAAAGTCATGTAATGGAGGCGAGAATGATTGCTAGAGCAAGGAGAACATCTAATCCATTTTCAGGTCCAATAGTAAGAGAGCTGTGGGAGGAAAAAAAAAAAAAAGCAGCTACCTCTTGATAGGGCTGCAGAGAAACAGTATCCTGGGATGTAGCCCAGGAAGAAAATAAAGGGAAAGATCAGAGAAAGAAAGAAAGATCAGGCTGATTTTGCTGCTGATGGGATCATGAGTTCCAGAGGACACAGTAGAAGGGTTCCTGGAAATGGTGTGCATATGTTTGCGCTGGGAACAAAATAGATGTGCAGAACCACGCAGGAATTAAAATATTTTGGGATATATCAAGGTGCTGTTATTTATTGATTGCTTCCTTGTACTTTTAACAAATATTTCTTGAAAACTTATCAAATGCCAAGCAATGCTCTAGGTGCTGGCGCTAAAGCAGAGAATAATACAAACATATAATACAAATAGTGCAGAAAAATCTCAGTTCTGAATTTGCAAAGGCAATAAACAAATAGACAAATGTGGATTAATAACTTTTTTAATTTATACCTTAATATTGTTTTGACATCATTGGCTTAAAACATGAGTTCAATATGTAATTTATTCCAAAAATATAGGAAGAGAAATTATGAAAATGAAATTTTTGAAAAGCTACTTATGTAGCTGGATATGAGAATCTATTTTGCGGATTGATCATATACTTTATTAATTCATGACAATTAAGGAGAACACAAATCTGGTTTCAGTGTGTCTTCCTTATTACATTTGGAAGAGAATTTCTCATTGACAGAAATTCGCTACAAAAAACAAGTAAGGAATTGAGAGCCCCATGGATGTTCAGCTAACATGTGAGATAACTACACAGAAAACATGAGAAGTAACATTCCTGCTCAGAAAGACAAACAGATCTCCCAAAATGCATTTGCTCATGTTTTTACTCTAGCTTGAAATATCCTGTGGTTGTTGTCGTTAGGTGCCATTGAGTCAATTCTGACTCATAGTGACCCTATCTATGTACAACAGAACAAAACTCTATTCGGTACTATGCCATCCTCACGATTGTTGTTACGTTTGAACAATCGTTGCAACCACTGTGTCATCCCAACTCATAGAGGGTTTGCCTCTTTTATCTTTAGCAAGCTTGATGTCCTTCTCCAGCAACAGCTCCCTCCTGATAACGTGTTCAAAGCATATGAGATGAAGCCTTGCCATTCTTGCTTCTAAGGAGCATTCTGGCTGTACTTTCTCCAAGACAGATTGGTTCATTTTTCTAGCAGTCCGTGGTATATTCAATATTCTTCACAAACACCGTAATTGAAAGGCATCAATTCTTCTTTGGTCTTCCGTATTCATTGTCCAGCTTTCACACGCATACTAGGTGACTGAAAAGACCATGATGTAGATCAGGCCTACCTTAGTCCCTGAAGTGACATCTTTGCTTTTTTACTCTCTTAAAGAAGTCTTTTGCAGCAGATTATCAAATGCAATACTTCATTTGATTTTTTGGCTGCTTCTTCCATGGGTGTTGATTGTGGATCCAAGTAAAATGAAATTCTTTCTTTTTTTTTTTTCTAATTTTTCTTGTGCTTTAAGGCAAAGTTTACAAGTCAAGTCAGTCTCTCATACAAAAATTTATATACACCTTGTTATATACTCCTAATTGCTCTACCCCTAGAGACAGCACACTCCTTCCCTTAACTCTCTCTTTTCAGGTCCCTTTGGCCAGCTTCTGACCCCCTCTGCCCTCTCATCTCTCCTCCGGGGAGGAGATGCCAACATAGTCTCATGTGTCTGCTTGATCCAAGAAGCTCATTCTTTACCAGTATCATTTTCTATCCCATTGTCCAGCCCAATTCATGTCTGAAGAGTTGGCTTTGGGAATGGTTCCTGTCCTGGACTGACAGAAGGCGTGGAGACCATGACCACCAGTGGTCCTTCTAGTTTCAGTCAGACCATTAAGCCTGGTCTTTTTACAAGAATTTGAGGTCTGCATCCCACTGCTCTCCTGCTCCCTCAGGGGTTCTCTGTTGTGTTCCCTGTTAGAGAAGCCATCTGTTTGTAGCCAGGTACCATCTAGTTCTTCTGGGCTCAGGCTGATATAGTCTCTGGTTTGCATGGCCCTTTCTGTCTCTTGGGCTCATAATTACATTGTATCTTTGGCGTTCTTCATTCTCCTTTGCCCCAGGTGGGTTCAGACCAATTGATGCATGTTACATGGCCACTTGCTAGCCCTTAAGACCCCAGAAACTACTCTCCAAAGTGGGATGCAGAATGTTTTCTTAATAGATTTTATTATGCCAATTGACTTAGATGTCCCCTGAAACCATGATCCCCAAACCCCGCCACTGCTACTCTGGCCTTCAAAGTGTTCAGTTTGTTCAGGAGACTTCTTTGATTTCGGTTTAAGTCCAGCTGTGCTGACCTCACCTGTATTGTGTGTTGTCTTTCCCGTCACCTAAAATTATTCTTATCTACTATCTGTGAATACCCCTCTTCTAACTTCGCTCCCTACCCCCTCTCATAACCATCAAAGAATATTTTCTTCCCTGTTTAAACTATTTCTCCAGTTCTTATAATAGTGGTCTTATACAATATTTGTCCTTTTGCAACTTACTAATCTCACTTAGCATAATGCCTTCCAGATTCCTCCATGTTATGAAATGTTTCATGGATTCATCATTCTTCTTCACTGATGCACAGTACTCCATTATGTGAATATAATCATAATTTATCTATCCATTCATCAGTTGTTGGGCCCTGTGGTTGCATCCATCTTTTTGCTATTGTAAACAGTGCTGCAATGAACATGGGTGTGCATATATCTGTTTGTGTAAAGGCTCTTATTTCTCTAGGATGTATTCCAAGGAGTGGAATTGCTGGATCGTATGGTAGTTCTATTTGTAGCTTTTTAAGGAAGCACCAAATCGATTTCCAAAGTGGTAGTACCATTTTACATTCCCACCAACACAGAATAAGTGTTCCAGTCGCTCCACAACCTCTCCAACATTTATTATTTTGTGTTTTTTGGATTAATGCCAGCCTTGTTGGAGTGAGATGGAATCTCACTGTAGTTTTGGTTTGCATTTCTTTAATGGCTAATGATCATGAGCATTTCCTCATGTATCTGTTAGCTAAATGTTTTCTTTGGTGAACTGTCTGTTCATAATCCCTCACCCATTTTTTAATTGAGTTATTTGTCTTTTTATAGTTGAGCTGTTACAGTATGATGTAGATTTTAGACATCAGACTCTGATTGGAAATGTCATAGATAAAAACATTTTCCCAGTTTGTAGGTAATCTTCTTAATCTTTTGGTGAAGTCTTGGGACGAGCGTAAGTGTTTGATTTTTAGCAGCTCCTGTTTATCTGGTTTCTCTTTGGCATTGTTAGTAATGTTTTTTCTACTGTTTATGCCATGTATTAGGGCTGCTAGCATTGCCCCTATGTTTTCTTCCATGATCTTTATAATTTTAGATTTTATATTTAGGTCTTGGATCCATTTTGAGTTAGTTTTTTTGCAAGGTGTGAGGTAAGGGTCTTGTATCATGTTTTTCCAGAGGGATATCCGGTTATGCCAGCACCATTTGTGAAAATGACTGTCTTTTCCCCATTTGACTGTTTTGGGGCCTTTGTCAAATATCAGCTGCTCATGTGTAGATGGGTTTATGTCTGAATTCTCAATTCTGTTCCATTGGTCTATATATCTGTTGTTGTACCAATACCAGGCTGTTTTAACTACTGTGGAGGTATATATAATAGGTTCTAAAATCAGGTAGAGCAAGGCCTCCCACTTTGTTCTTCTTTTCCGCAATCATTTATCACTCTGGGGTCTCTTTCGCTTCCAAATGAAGTTGGTGATTTCATTCGCCATCTCATTAAAAAATGTCGGTAGAATTTGGATAGGAATTGCATTGTATCTACAGATTGCTTTTTGGTGAAATAGATATTTTTACAATGTTAAGTCTTCCTATCCATGAGCAAGGTATGTTTTTCCACTTATGTCGGTCTTTTTTGGTTTCTTGCAGTAGTGTCTTGAAGTTTTCTATGTATAGGTCTTTTACATCTCTGGTAAGATTTATTCCTAAGTATTCTGTCTTCTTGGGGGCTACTATAAATGGTATTGATTTGGTGATTTCCTCTTCGATGTTCTATTTGTTGGTGTAGAGGAATCCAAATGATTTTTGTATGTTTACCTTGTATCCTGATACTCTGCTGAACTCTTCTATTAGTATCAGTGGTTTTCTTGAGGCTTCCTTAGAGTTTTCTGTGTATAGGATCATGTCATCTGCAAATAGAGATACTTTTGCTTCTTCATTGCAAATCTGGATGCTCTTTATTTCTTTATCTGGCCTAATTGCTTTGGCTAGGACTTCCAGCACAATGTTGAGTAAGAGTGGTGATAAAGGATATCCTTGTCTGGTCCCCGATCTCAAGGGGAATGCTTTCAGGCTCTCTCCATTTAGGATGATGTTGACTACTGGCTTTGTATAAATGCCCTTTATTATGTTGAGGAATTTTCCTTCTATTTCTGTCTTGCTGAGAGTTTTTATCATTTGTCAAATGCCTTTTCTGCATCAATTGAGAAAACCATGTGATTCTTGTCTTTTATTTATATGATGGAGTACATTGTTTTTCTAATGTTGAACCATCCCTGCATACCTGGTATGAATTCCACTTTGTCGTGGTGAATTATTTTTTTGATATGTTGTTGAATTTTATTGGCTAGAATTTTGTTGAGGATTTTTACATCTAAGTTCAGGAGAGATATAGGTCTGTAATTTTTTGTGTGTGTGTGTGTGCTCTCTTTACCTAGTTTAGGTATCAGAGATATGCTGGCTTCATAGAATGAGTTTTGGAGTATTCCATCCTTTTCTATGTTCTGAAACACCTTTAGTAATAAAAACCCAGACCCAGTGCCGTCGAGCCAATTATAGTGGAGTTAATTCTTCTTTGAAAGTTTGTTACAACTCTGCAGGCAAGTTGTGCAGCCCAGAACTTTTTTTTTATTTTTTTAATTACCTTTTCAATCTCTTCTTTTGTTATGGGTCTGTTTGTGTTAGTTTAGATTTGTAGTGTGTTTCTAGGAATTCATCCGTTTCTTCTCTTGTTGTTATTAGGTGCCGTTGAGTCGGTTCCCACTCATAGTGACCCTATGCACAACAGAACAAAGCACTTCCCTGTCCTGAGCCATCCTTACAATTGTTGTTATGCTTGAGCTCATCGTTGCAGCCACTGTGTCAATCCACCTCGTTGAGGGTCTTCCTCTTTTCTACCGACCCTGTACTCTGCCGAGCAGGATGTCCTTCTCCAGGGACTGACCTTTGCTGACAATATGTCCAAAGTATGTAAGATGCAATCTCACCATCCTTGCTTCTAAGGAACATTCTGGCTGTACTTCTTCTAAGACAGATTTGTTCTTTCTTTTGGCAGTCCCTGGTATATTCAATATTCTTTACCAACACCACAATTCAAAGGCATCAGTTCTTCTTTGGTCTTCCTTATTCATTGTCCAGCTTTCACATGTGTATGATGTGATTGAAAATACCGCAAATTGGGTGAGGCGCACCTAAGCCTTCAAAGTGACAACTTCGCTCTTCAATACTTTAAAGAGGTCTTTTGCAGCAGATTTACCCAAAGCAATGCGTCTTTTGATTTCTTGACTGCCTCGTCCATGGCTGTTGATTATGGATCCAAGTAAAATGAAATCCTTGACAACTTCAATCTTTTCTCTGTTTATCATGATGTTGCTCATTGGTCCAGTTGTGAGGATTTTTGTTTTCTTTATGTTGAGGCGTAATCCGTACTGAAGGCTGTGGTCTTTGATCTTCATTAGTAAGTGCTTCAAGCCCTTTTCACTTTCAGCAAGCAAAGTTGTGTCATCTGCATAACACAGGTTGTTAATGAGTCTTTCTCCAATCCTGATGCCCCGTTCTTCTTCATATAGTCCAGCTTCTCGGATTATTTGCTCAGCATACAGATTGAATAGATATGGTGAAAGAATACACCTGTACGCACACCTTTCCTGACTTTAAACCAATCAGTATCCCCTTGTTCTGTCCGAACAACTGCCTCTTGACCTATGTAAAGGTTCCTCATGAGCACAATTAAGTGTTCTGGAATTCCCATTCTTCACAATCTTATCTGTAGTTTGTTATGATCCACACAGTCCAATGTCCTTGCATAGTCAATCAAACACAGGTAAACATCCTTCTGGTATTCTCTGCTTTCAGCCAGGATCCATCTGACATCAGCAATGATATCCCTGGTTCCACATCATCTTCTGAAACCAGCTTGAATTTCTGGCAGTTCTCTGTCGATATACTGCTACAGCCGCTTTTGAATGATCTTCAGCAAAATTTTGCTTGGGAGCAATATTAATGATATTGTTCTCTAATTTCCACATTCGGTTGGATCACCTTTCTTGGGAATAGGCATAAATATGGATCTCTTCCAGTCAGTTGGCCAGGAAGCTGTCTTCCATATTTTTTGGCATAGATGAGTGGGCACCTCCAACGCTAAGTCTCTTTGTTGAAACATCTCAATTGATATTCCATCAATTCCTGGAGCCTTGTTTTTCACCAATGCCTTCAGAACAGCTTGGACTTCTTCTTCCTTCACTACCATTAGTTCCTGATCATATGCCACCTCTTGAAATGGTTGAACATCGACTAATTCTTTTGGTATAATGACTCTGTGTATTCCTTCCATCTTCTTTTGATGCTTCCTAAGTGGTTTAATATTTTCCCCATAGAATCCTTCAGTATTGCAGCTCAAGGCTTGAATTTTTTCTTCAATTCTTTCAGCTTGAGAAATGCGGAACGTGTTTTTTGCTTTTGGTTTTCCATCTCCAGCTCTTTGTACATGTCATTATTATACTTTACTTTGTCTTCTTAAGACACCCTTTGAAATCTGTTCAGTTCTTTTACTTCATGAATTCTTCCTTTTGCTTTAGCTGCTCAACGCTCAAGAGCAAGTTTCAGAGTCTCCTCTGACATCCGTCTTGGTCTTTTCTTTCTTTCCTGTCTTTTCAGTGACCTTTTGCTTTCTTCATGGATAATGTCATTGATGTCATTCTGCAACTCGTCTGGTCTTCAGTCACTAGTGTTCAATGCGTCAAATCTATTCTTCAAATGGTCTCTAAATTCAGGTGGGATATACTCAAGATCATATTTTGGCTCTCGTGGACTTACTCTGATTTTCTTCAGTTTCAGCTTGAACTTGCATATGAGCAATTGATGGTCTGTTCCACAGTCGGCCCCTGGCCTTGTTCTGACTGATGATATTGAGCTTTTCCATCGTCTCTTTCCACAGATGTAGTCAATTTGATTTCTTTTGGTCCATCTGGCGAGGTCCATGTGTGCAGTCGCCATTTATGTTGGTGAAAGAAGGTATTTGCAATGAAGAAGTCATTGGTCTTGCAAAATTCTATCATTCCATCTCCGGCATTGTTTCTATCACAAAGGCCATAGTTTCCAATTACTGATCCTTCTTCTTTGTTTCCAACTTTCACATTCCATTTGCCGGTAATTATCAGTGCATCCTGATCACATGTTCCATCAATTTCAGACTGCAGCAGCTGACAAAAATCTTCTATTTCTTCATCTTTGGCCCTAGTGGTTGGTGCGTAAATTTGAATAATAGTCGTTTTAACTGGTCTTCCTTGTAGGTGTATGGATATTATCCTATTACAGACAAAGTTATATTTCAGAATAGATCTTGAAATGTTCTTTTCGACGATGAATACACCATTCCTTTTAAAATGTCATTCCCAGCATAGTAGACTATATGATTGTCCAATTCAAAATGGCCAGTACTAGTCCATTTCAGCTCACTAATGTCTACGATATTGATGTTTGTGCATTCCATTTCATTTTTGACGATTTCCAGTTTTCCTAGATTCATACTTCTTACATTCCAGGTTCCAATTATTAATGGATATTTGCAGCTGTTTCTTCTCATTTTGAGTTGTGCTACATCAGCAAATGAAGGTCCCAAAATCTTTACTCCATCCATGTCATTAAGGTCGGCTCACTTTGAGGAGGCAGCTCTTCCCCAGTCATTTTTTGAGTGCCTTCCAACCTGGGGGGCTCATCTTCCAGCACTTTATCAGACAATGTTCCCCTGCTATTCATAAGGTTTTCACTGGCTAATGCTTTTCAGAATTACGCTGCTGGGTCCTTCTTCCTAGTCAGTCTTAGTCTGAAAGCTCAGCTGAAACCTGTCCTCCATGGGTGACCCTTCTGGTATCTGAATCCCCCACGTGTCTTTCAGTTTGTTGTACTGTGGGGGCTTGCTTGTTGTTATAATGCTGGAAGCTATGCCATTTCTTCTAGGTTTTCAAATTTGTTAGAGAACAATTTTTCATAGGAATCTGATATGATTATGTTAATTTCTGTTCTGTCTGTTGTGATATCGCCCATCTCATTTCTTATTCTGGTTATTTGATTCCTCTCCAGTTTTTCTTTTGTCAGTTTGGCTAATGATTTTTCAATTTTGTTCATTTCTTCAAAGACCAGCTTTTGGTCTTGTTAATTCTTTCAATCGTTTTTCTGTTTTCTTTTCCATTTCGTTCAGCTCTAGTTTTTATTATTTGCTTTCTTCTGGTGGCTGAAGGTTTCGTTTGTTGTTCTCTTTCTATTTGTTCAAGTTGTAGGGACAATTCTTTCATTTTGGCCCTTTCTTCTTTTTGGATGTGTGCATTTATTGAAATAAGTTGACCTCTGAGCACTGCTTTCACTGTGTCCTAAAGCTTCTGATAGGAAATGTTTTCATTCTCATTGGATTCTATGAATTTCTTTATTCCATCCTTAATGTCTTCTATAACCCAGTCTTTTTTGAGCAGGATTTTATTGTTCAGTTTCCAAGTGCTTGATTTCTTTTCCCTGCTTTTTCTGTTATTGATTTCTGCTTTTATAGCCTTATGGTCAGAGAAGATGCTTTGTAATATTTTGATGTTTTGGATTCTGCTAAGGCTTGCTTTATGACCTAATATGTGCTCTATTCTAGAGAATGTATCATGTACACTAGAAAAAAATATATACTTGGCTGCTGTTGGATGGACTCTTCTTTATATGTCTATGAGGTCATGTTGGTTGATTGTGGCATTTAGATCTTCCGTGTCTTTACTGAGCTAGTTTTTGGATGTTCTGTCCTTCACGGAAAACGGTGTATTGAAGTCTCCTACTATAATTGTGAAGCTGTCTATCTCACTTTTCAATGCTGTTAGACTTTGTTTTACCTATCTTGCAGCCCTATCATTGGGTGCATAAGTATTTAATATGTTTATATCCTCCCGGTATATCATCTCTGTAGTCATTATATCATGTCCTTCCTTAACCCTTTTGTGGATTTAACTTTAAAGTCTATTTTTTCAGAAATTAATACTGCCTCTCCTGCTTTTTTTTTAATTGTTGTTTGCTTGATATATTTTTTCCATCCTCAGAGTTTTGGTTTGTATGTGTCTTTAAGTCTTATGTGTGTTTTGTAGGCAGCATATAGACAGATCATGTTTTTTAATCCATTCTGCCACTCTCTGTCTCTTTATTAGTATATTTAGTCCGTTTACATTCAATGTAATTATGGATAGGTATAAGTTTAGTGCTGTCATTTTTGTGTCTTTTTTTGTGTGTTGTTGACAGTTTCTTTTTTCTACTTAATTTTTTGTGCTAGGTAGTTTATCTTTTTATGTTGTCTTTTCCTCTTATTCTTTGTTGTCAATTTTGTTTCTACTAAGTCTCTGTTTTTTCCTTGTATTTTATTTTTATGAGTAGGATAGTTAGTCTCCTTTGTGATTACCTTAATATTTATCCCTATATTTCTAAGTTTAAACCTAACTTTTATTTCTTTATGTCGCCTTGTCTTCCTTTCCATATGAAAGATCTATGACTACATTTCTTAGTCCCGCTGTATTATTTTAATGTTGTGTTCTTTTATATTATGACATCTGTGTTTACCTGTTTTTAGCATTTTTTTAACCTCAATTTATTTTTGTGATTTCCTTGTCTGGGTTGACCTCTGATTGCTTTGTCCAGTGTTCCAGTCTTGGGTTGATACCTGATATTATTGATTTTCTAACCAAGGAAATCCCTTTAGTATTTCTTGTAGTTTTTTATTTTTTTTAATGAATTCTTAAACTGGTTTATCTGGAAATGTCCTAATTTCGCCTTCATGTTTTAGAGACAGTTTTGCTAGATATGTGATTCTTGGCTTGCATTTTTTCTTTTTTTTTTCACTTTAAAGCTTTTCATAAGTCATCCCATTACCTTCTTGCCTGCATGGTTTCTGCCAAGTAGTCCAAGCTTATTCTTATTTACTCTCCTTTGTAGGTGACTTTGTAAGTTTTTTTTTTTTTGTAGGTGACTTTTCCTTTATCCATAGCTGCTCTTAAAATTCTCTCTTTATCTTCGGTTTTGGTAAGTTTGATTATAATATGTTTTGGTGATTTTCTTTTAAAATCTACCATATGTGGAGTTCAATAGGCATCTTGGTTAGATATCTTCTCATTTTCACCATATCAGGGATGTTTTCTGCCACCAAATCTTCAACAATTCTGTCTGTATATTCTGTTATCCCTCCCTGTTCTGGTACTCCAATCACACGTAGGTTATTTCTTTTGGTAGAGCCCCACGTGATTCTTAAGGTTTCTTCATTTTTTTTAATTCTCTTTTCTGATTTTCCTTCAAATATATTGGTGCCAAGTGCTTTATCTTCAAGCTCACCAATTCTTCCTTCCACTTGCTTAGTCTTGCTCGTCTGGCTTTCTATTGAGTTGTCTAATTCTGTAATTTTATTGTTAATCTGCTGAATTTCTGATTGCTATCTCTCTATGGATTCTTGTAGCTCATTAAATTTTTCATTATGGTCGTGAATAACATTTTTAATTTCCTAACTGGTTTATCTGTGTGTTCCTTGGCTTGTTCTGCATATTGCCTGATCTCCTTCCTGATGTCCTGAAGGGTTCTGTATATCAATTTTTTGTATCTGCATCTGGTAATTCCAGGAAGGCACTTTCATCTAAAAGATCCCTTGATTCTTTGTTTTGAGAGCTTGTTAAAGTGATCATGGTCTGTTTCTTTATGTGATCCGATATTGACTGTTGTCTCTGAGCCATCTATAAGTTATTGTATTAGTTTATTTTATGTTATTTTACTGTATCCTAGCTTCTTGCTTTGTTTTGTTTTGATAAACCCAAAAAAGTTGCTTGAGTCAGCTAGAATGATTATTTTTGCCCTTGAAGCTCTGATATCCTGTCACCAGATGGTTAGAGCTGTTATCACTTATATCAGTCTAGGAGTCCATTCACTTTTCTTGTATGGATTCAGCTAAGGGGTCCAGGTAGCTGGTCATCAAATGTGTAGTACAGGTTCCATCCTACAGTCTTAGAGGGCCAGGGGTGATTGGTGTAAGTACTGGTACCTGATTGCAGCAGGGAGTCACACTCTGAACAAGGCATGGGGCTAAGAATCTTCCCCCAAGTGACTTTATGTAAAGTATGTCCCTGTTCCCTAGAGCGTATAGGTGGCTGGGTTTTGTAGAGAGTCCATGAGCACCCAGTGCTTTTGGTTGTATGGACTGGGAGCTACCACTTAGCTTGGACCCCTGTCGTGGGTGGCTGGGTGACTTGATCATAGCCACCATTCCTTAAGTCCCTGATGTGGGTCGATGAGGACCCTGTTTAATAGGGAAAGTGGTGTCAATCATCAAACACCCCCCTTTCCACTGCACAGCTGAAACAGTTGCAGTCTGCCAACAAGGGCCTATTCTCATGAAATAGGCCCACACAGGCCGATGCAGGGGGAAAGGTATTCAAAGCCTAAGGACCATTGTGCCTGGATGGTAGCCTCTTCTGTCAGAGCTCCCCTTGTAAGTGGAGCTGTCAAATTATCTTTTCCCCAACTGCAATTTATTCCTTGTCCAAGGCCAAGCAAGAGAATGGCTCCAGGGGCTCAACAGGGCCTATCTCAGGCCTAGGCAAACCACCAGCCTCTAAAGCCAGCTTGGGGGCAGGAGGTACAATAAAATATACCAAGTAATTAGCTTTTGCTGAGAGCACCATTCTTCTCTCGTTCCAGAGGTGCGAGTAGGCTGTTTGGCTGGTTGCTCCTCCCTGAGGAAACTGCATCCAGATGCCACCACCGGCCACTGTAGCTGCTCTTGGGAATGGTGCCTGAGGGATCTCGGCGATTCGGGTCTGGGAACTCTTCTCCGCTTCTGAACCATCTCTCCCTCCCCCTGCCACTCAGTCCACTTTCAAACTTTGCCTTTGATGTTCAGAACTCCTAGTTTGTCATAAATATAATCATTTCACTTGTATTTTCAGGTATTTGTTGTAAGAGGGATTGCCAGAATCAGCTGGCTACTCTGCCATCTGAGACCCGCCTTCTAAAATGAAATTCTTAACAACCTCAATCTTTTCTCTGTTTATCCTGTTATTGTTTATTGGTCCAGTTGTGAGGATTTTTTTTTTTTTCTTTATGTTGAGGTGTAATTCCTACTGAAGGCTGTGGCTTAAAGTCCTTTCAGCAAGCAAGACTGTGTCATCTGCGTAACTCAGGTTGGTAATGAATCTTCCTCCAATCCTGATGTCATGTTCTTCTTCATATAGGCCAGCTTCTCAGATCATTGCTTAGCATACAGATTAAATATATATGGTGAAAGGATGCAACCCTGGGGCACACCTTTCTTGAATTTAACCCACACAGTATTCTCTTGTTCTTTTGGAACAACTGCCTCTTGGTCTAAGCAGAAGTTCTCATGAGCACAAGTAAGTGTTCCGGGACTCCCATTCTTCACAATGTTACTCATAATTTGTTATGATCCATACAGTTGAAAGCCTTTGTGTAGTCAATACAACACAAGTAAACATCTTTCTGGTATCTTCTGCTTTCAGCCGTGATCCATCTGACATCAGTAATTATATCCTTCATTCCATGTCTTCTTCTGAATCTGACTTGAATTTCTGACAGTTCCCTGTCCATGCACTGCTGCAACCACTTTTGAATGATATTAAAATTTTACTTGTGTGTGATATTAATGATATTGTTCAATAATTTCTGCATTTTCTTGGATAACCTTTCTTTGGAATGGTACAAATATGGATCTCTTCTAGACCATTGCCCAGGTTTCTGTCTTGCAAAATTCTTGGTGTAGACAAGTGAGAGCTTCCAGAGCTGCACCCATTTGTTGAAACATCTCAATTGGTATTTCTTTTTCAATTCCCAGAGCCTTTTTTTTCACCAATGCTTTCAGTGCAGCTTGGACCTCTTCCTTCAGTATCATTGGTTCTTTAACATATGCTAACTCCTAAAATGTTTCACCACACGCAGAGAGAAAATCTACCTTTAAAACCTACTGAAGCCCCATCTTCTCTAAGATGCCTTCTGTCTGGCTGTTCCACAAACTGTTCTGTATACAAATATCCACATCATTTATTGTATGTATTTTTGTTTTGAAACTGAATTGTATCCTGCCCTTCATATTACAATAGAAACCACTGTTTAATAAAGCTGGTATTTACAGGGCATTTACTATGTGTCCCATTTTTCTAATCACTTTACCTTATTCTATTTAACTATTTAGTTCTCATGGTAAGCTTGCTATTCTTATTACCATTATCTCTAATTCATAGAAAGAGAGAGAGAGAAAAAAAAGATCTACTCAAGCACTCAAAATTGTTCAGGACCAGTTTAATTTTAAAATCTACCAAGGCCAAGAGTTAAAAAAGATACAGAACAATGGAAATTTTTACACACTGCTGAGGAATGCAATAGGCACCATTACTTGAGAAAACAGTTACATATTACCTAGAATTGTCAAAGATTACACAAACTCTGTTAACTCAGCTATTCCACCCTTAGGTATGTAACTCAGAGAGACTCATGGCCCTGCACGGGCAAATACATACCAGCCAGGTTAATAGTAAGCAAAAAGAGAAGACAACCCAACTGTACAAAAATTGTGGAATGGGTAAATAAATTACAGAATATTCATGGAGTGGAGCAATACATAGCAAAGAAGATTAAACAGGCAGCAACATAGTTGAATATCACAAACATAATGTTGAATGAAAAAAATCATGATGTGCAAGAAGACATACAGTATGGTTCCATTTCTGTAAAGGTTGAAAACAGGTAAGAGTGAAATATAGTGTAGAGCAATGCATATATAGGCAGTAAAACCAAGAAGTAAAGCATAGGAATGATTGTCATAAAAGTCAGGATAGTGGTTACTTCCAGTGAAGGGAAAGCGGGTGTAGTTGTGATCTGAAAGGAGGTTCAGGGTGGGGGTGCTTCTGGCATTCTTCCACACTCTGTTTCTTGGTCTGATTGCTCAGGTGTTTGCTTTACAGTTATTACAGTGCACGCACTGTCCCCTTTTCTATGCGCATTATATTTCACACACAAATACATGTAACTTATATACAAGCTTATCTAGGTTATGGCACAATGCTAAACACTCATTCAACATCTGGTTGTTTTAATTAAAGGCAGACTGATGATGATTAGAAAAAACTGCAAAAGCAAAGTTGATTGTGATACAAAAACTATAATCTCAGATTTGAAGGCTACCTTTAAACTTTCTAGCTGAATTCTCTGCCTAATTATGAACTTTCTCTACAATATCCTTGACCAGAAATGATACAACTTAGGTGGAAACTGACAAACTAATTTGGCAAGTCAAATTTGGGAACAGAGTTGATTTTAGGGAGTATTCTATGTTATGTTAAATTAATTGCATCCTTTTAATTTCTTTACACCAAAACAAATTTTTCTTAAGGTACAGAAAAAAGGTTGCCTTATAAATGAATAAAATGCAAGTATACTCAAATACTGTTTATTCTGTTGCCTCAATGGAGGGGAGGCATTACTAGTGCAGAGTGTTTTATTGAAAAAGCTGAAATCGAAGTATGACTAAACCAAAAACCAAACCCGTAGCCCTCAAGTCAATTCTGACTAATAGTGACCTTATAAGATGGAGTAGAACTGCCCCATAGGGTTTCCAAGAAGAACCTGGTGGATTTGAACTGTCAACCTTTTGGTTAGCAGCCCTACCTCTTAACCACTAAGCCCCTAGTGTTTCCAAAGTATGATTACACACTTCTAATAGAGGCAAATAAAATATTTTGACTTAATAATAAATGGTACTCTGTTAAAATTAATATGCAGCAGACATCAAGTTTGAAGGTGAAATTTCGTCCTTCCAGAATAATTATTGCTGCAATTTTATTACTCTTGTTTTATACTCAAATTTTCAAAATTTTTTTTTTAGTGCAAAGACAGGAGCTCAGGTGGGGCAATGGTTAGGGTGCCGGGCTGCTAGCCCAATGTCCGGCAGTTCAAACTGCTAAAAATAATCAAAACTCAACAAAATTTGAACTGTAAGCTTTATTCTGAGAAGTTATTCTATATACACATAGGGAGACCATTTTGATTCCAGAAAAAGCAAATGGCTCGAACAAGCTAAGTACAATGAGGCCTATAAAGAGAACCCCACTACCACCTAGTCCATTAGGACTCAGAGCAAACTCATGGGATTCCCAGGGCTGTAAGTCTTTAAAGAAACTGGTTGCCACAATGAAGAAGAGGGAGAAATATAGCAGATCAACCATTGACTGAACTTAATATGATAGATTACCCTCCCACTTTTACTGAGATCAAACTGATACCAGGTCACAAGAAGGTCTCTTCTCCTCCCCTCAGCCATATCTTTTGAAATTCAAATCCAGCAAGCCTGGCTTCCAACAAGAAATGATTTGCAACTTTGCGTAACAGAAAAACCGCTGGCAGGATTAATTTTGGTCAGGAATTTCTTTAAAGTGAGTGTTTGGGTTTGTGAGTAAGAAAAAATCCCAAAATCAAAGCAAGAAGTCTGCTATCAATTTCTCTTTTGACAGAACCCACCAACTGATCTGCGCCCATAAGAAATGTAGCCTAGGAAACACTACAGGACAGTTCTATTCTGTCCAATAGGGTCGTTATGAGTCGGAACCCACTGGACTGCACACAAAAGTGCAAGACCAATACTTTTCCAGCCCTATCAGCTACAGAATTGTTTCTGATGGCATGCTTTTCATATTCGCAACACCAAATAGAGTCTCAATTTCAACTGGCACACTTGATATTATGAACCTTTTGGTTCACAGCTGAATATAATTCAGGAAAAGATTTCCGAAGCATGTTTTCTACATGGAACTTTGTACTGAGGGTTTACCACTTGGGCAATTATAAAAAGGTACTTTGCTGAAAATGGTTCAGAGTGCACAGAAATAATTTAAGATATATTTCATAAACTTAAAATGATTAGAAATTTTCTTCTTACGGTGATTGTAAAAATGTCTTTAGGAGATTCATTGGAACAATAAATATCTTTCTTTTTTCTCTACTATTTTCTTCTTTATGTTTTTTGCTCTTGCTATGTCTTTCTTGAGGCTGATTTATCATGAATGATATAAATAACTTTGGAGTTTTTCCTTATCGGGAAATTTTGATGCAGCAAAGAATATGTTTTTAACTCATCTTTGTAAATGGCAACATATTTCTTAAAGGGAGCTGTAGAAATAAATTTTTAAAGATTTGTGCCTGAATAAGTAAAATTCAATACAATTTTTAAAGGTTATTTTGTTTTCTGCTCTATAAATCCCAATACACCAAACACTGCTAGAGAGATCACAATTATAATAGAAACACATTGCTATCTCATACTATTATTTTAACTTAAACATTTGATGACTCAGAAACTTAAAATGGTCTTACTAAAGGAATGTACCTGACTCACCCTTCCTGTTTGTGTTATTCCAAGTCTCCTTTTCTATTCAACTATTTAAAAGTTCTGAAAACTTCTACCTATATGTACCATTAAGAGCTTTCACAGTCATCATTACAAGGGCATTTTTTTCATCTACCCACATCTAGCAACAATAAATACATATTTATACTTCAAGCGCTTGATATAGTTTTTAAATCCAAAACACACAGAGGAATTCTCCCTAAAGGTTACAACTGTATTTGACAGTCAATATGTAGCTATTGACAATAAATCGGAATGGCATGCCTTGTTCAGACTACAGATGTTTTTACATTGCTTAGACGTGATGGAAACCTAGAGGCTCCCAGACATCAGTCATGCTCAAGTTCAGAGACACCAGCAATGACAGAGTAGATGTTTGCTATTTGGTCTCCCAAATAGTCAAAAAGAAGTAGCAGATCTTGACCAAATATTGGGACTAAAACTGTGCGTTAATGCTTGTATATTTTTAAATATTTAAAAATGCACATGCTTTATGAGAAAAATATCTCTGAAAAGTTATACTTGGTTAACTTCGTTTTTAACTAAAAAAAATTCCTATTTAGAAACTGCAAATTTTCTCAACATGACACATGCCTGTTTTCAAAATTCTACAAAACTGAAATGCATATCCACCTATGTCAAAAGAATTCTCTTACAAAGCCTTTTATTCATTGAATCAATACCTATTATTCCATCACAGTTGTAGACATGATATACAGTCTGGAGGATAAAACAGCAAGCAAAACTCTGTCCCCTTCTTAAGAAACTGCTGGGATAGTAAAGAAATTAAACATCCTTCCTGATGCTCCTAGAGAATAAACCATAACCTCAGGATTCCATTGCTGCGATAAACATATTTCCTTTTGAAGTTGAATTTTAAATATGTGTATATTCCATATACATGTAAGTATAAGCATATACGTGATGCCACTGAGGTTCATTGTGTGTTCCCGAGTGTGGCTGTATCAGTTGTTTTGATGCTGTATGTTCTGATTGGTTGGTACCCAAATCTACTCGTTGTTAAACATTTTAATACCATCCCTGAACATGTGTATATACATACACACAAAATTGCTCTCTGGATCCTTTTTTTGAAAAATGCAAACGAAACTCTTTTTTTGCTGGCAACCATAAAGGCAACAATTTGCCAGAAAGATAGAACAGATTTTAGCACTGGATTGAGAATTTATTGTGTAAAATGACTTAAAAATTGGGCACCCCATTCTGTGACTATATTAAAGCAGAGTAACACAATAAAGAAAAAGGAGAGCAAGAGATAAAAAAAAAAAAAGATAAACAAGCATGAGTTAAATCTTTCCATCTACCGTTTGATTCTGTTTTTTGTTTTGTTTTGTTCTACCTGTTTTCGGTTTTGCTTTGTTCTATTTTACCTGGTTACGGTTGTCGGTACAATTATCTGTGGACCCTATGGTAACAATAAGTTTTCTGTTCACCAGTAGAATGTGTGTGTACTTACATACAATTACGAATGAGTGACAGAGAGCAAGAAAGAAACAAAGAACCTTTGCAATTGAGTTGATTCTGACTCGTGGCAGCCCCGTGTATGTCAGAGCGGAACTGTGCTCCGCGGGGTTTTCAATGGCCGATTTTTCAGAAGTAGATCACCAGGGCGTTCTTCTGAGGTACCTCTGGGTGGACTTAAATTTTCGGCCTTTTGTTTAGCAGCTGAGTGCTTAACCCATCGCACTACCCAGGGACTGTATTCAATCTTATTTCAGGAATAATCACACTTTTGAAAACTCTTATTGGTTCATATGTTAACTTCATGTAAAAAACCACCCATTTATTCTCACACATTACGTAAATCCCATCCCTTATTAAAATGTGTGTTGTTAGATACAAGCATTGTTTGAAATTCAGATAGGTGAATAGAGCATAGTAGGTAGGCCACCCAAGATCAGGACTTCCCTCTGGTTAGCCATACAGCTGGACAAGGCAAACATTCTATGAGAATATGTTTTCCCAAATAAATGACTAAATAAGAAATGTTGAATTATTTTCATTTATTCAAAGACATAGCCATAATTTATTTAGCAAGTGGACAAATGAAAGTCACCTTGTTTTATATTTCTACTTCAGAAGTCATAAGATTAGTTCTTTGTTTGGGTACTGCTGATAAGAACATGATAAATAGCCTGAAGTACTTCAATAACGTGCTATAACCTAGAGGTTTATGCAGGAAGAGTTATGAATGAATCATTTGTAATATCACTTAGCATGTGAAAACAACAATATTGAAGAATCAGTTTTCTCTTTGTTAGCAGAGGCCAGAGCAAAGCGTGAGGACTTTTCCTCCGATAAATTCATCTTTAAACTTATTCAGAATCAAGCTGTGGAGCCGGTAGGAAACCCTTTGTTCAACGCAGGCATTAAATGCCAGAGGAAAAATTGTACTAGTTAACCAATTATTTTTTTAGTCAGATCTTCAGTGAAAATATTTTGTTTTTTCCTATTATTTTCCCTGCCAAGTTTTGCTAAGGTAACTATCCCAAACACTTTGAAAGAGAAGTCACATTTTCAAAATGGTGTCAATGTTTTAGCTTCATAATTTCTTTTCAGAAAAGTGATCATCCAGGAAATTCATGTCTCTTAAGAATAGTTAGTTATAGCCTCAAAAGTTAAATATATCATTTAGTAACGGAACGCTACTCCGGTTCTTGTTCTGTCTTATTAGCCGATTGAAGTAAGAGGACACTCACTGCAAGGGAAACAAAAAGCGGCAAGTTTATTGCCTGCGCATACAAGGAGTGCCTCGGGTGTAGTGACCATAAGGCCACTTTGCTCCCCAATTAAGGGGGCTGAAGAGCTTTCTGTTTCCAATGGCGTCGGGGGTTGGGTGTGGTACCCGGAACTTTCTGCCCTTAGCATATTTGGGGCTGGCGGTGGGGGTGGGGGGGGGGGTAGGTTGAAGGATGTGATGTCTTTAATCCGCACATGCTTCCAGGTGTAATCGGCCTAGTTTAGTGGACTGAGCCACTACCTGCTGCAACTTCCTGAAAAATGTTGCTCAAAGCAAGCTTGTGGTTAGCAAGACAAAGAGGAGGGAAGGGGTGTTGACTGGGGTTTTCAATATGGCTGAGCAGCCTGTTTCCATTTTTGTTAGTATTTCAGCTTTCACGCTCTCTCTTGTATCTATAGTTGTGGATCAGAATCCTGCGAGAGGGAACCTGGTGGCCCAGTGCATCTGTTTACCCTAGAAGTTATAAGTTGCAGGTCAGCCTGGGGGTTGTTGGCCTTGGTTCAGGTACTTACCCTTAATCTCAAAACTGTAGATTACATGAAAAAAAAAAAAAAATGAGTCTGGACTTCACTTTCAGCAGAACCATGGCCCCTAGCTGCTATTTTAATTGACACATCTGGGACAGGAAGATCTGATCCTCTTCCATGCCTTTTTTAAAAAATATTTTATAATACTTATTCAATACCTTAACCTTTAGGATAGAAGATTCTTGCTTATTGTCTTCACATAAAATATACAGGCTAAGTGCTCTACAAATGTTAGATGTTATCATAATATATGGTCTGGAAGGCAGGGAACAGATTCAAGAAAGGACTTCAAAACGCATTTCACAAGATATGTGTAATAAAAAGCAGTAATAGGATCATCCCAACATGGCCTTTCCTTCTTCTTGGACTGTGATAAGAAGGACATTTTTCTCAGTACGCGTAGGAAGCAAATGCAGAACAAAACAGTAAGTATTTGTATACATGAAACAGAAAATTATACTTTAATTATCTATTAGCAATAAATAAAGCAATAAATACAGTCTAACTATAGAGTAGAAGTTAAGTACTACGGCTGATAACCAAGAGATTGGCAGTTCAAGTCTGCCAGGTGCTCCTTGGAAACTCTATAGGACAGTTCTACCCTGTCCTATAGGATCGCTATGAGTCGGAATAGACTCGACAGCAGCGGGTTTATTTTTTTGGTTTTTCAACTATAGAGTTGTTCCCGTTGAGTTAATTCTAACTCACAGCTACCACATGTGTGTCAGAGTAGAATCGCACTCCGTAGGGTTTTCAGTGGCTGATTTTTCAGAAGTAGATTGCCAGGGCTTTCTTCCAAGGTGCTTCTGTGTAAACTAGAACCTCCAATCTTTCAGTTAGTAGTTGAGTGCTTAAAGTTTGCACTGTTGGAGAAGCCTTAAGTTATATAAACCAAAAAACCCAAACCTCTTGCTGTCGAGTCAATTCCAACTCATAGTGACCCTGTAGGACAGAGTAGAGCTACCCCAGAGGGTTTCCAAGGAGCGCCTCGTGAAGTCAAACTTTTGGTTAGAAGCCATAGCTCTTAACCACTATGCCACAAGAGTAGTGATGCTATTGTATAAGTGACTTTTGGTATATGAAGGGAAAGGAGTGATCATTTTAGTCCTCTTTTCACTATGGACAAAATCTCACAGTTTTCCTCTTTGATTAGAGATAGAGAGAGGAAGAGGGAGAGAGTTTTTGCTACATAAACACAGTCTAAATTTGAAACAGGAGAGGTTTTAGAACAATATTCTGATTACAGCTTGGGATAAAGAGGAACAAAGGGAGCTATGTGTAGGCAAAACAATAATCCAGACCTCCTGGTAGAAACTATGCAAATGGAGAGTGAATAAGATCCCTGGGGAGTCATTTCCTTGAGAGATAAAAAATGCCTGAAAGACCTCAAGCCAGAGGGAGTGATAAAAAAGGGAATTCTGCTTGGGATCCTGAGGCTTTCATAACCATAACGCAAACGAGTTGCCCTAGAAGAAAGAACCTCTCTGAAAATCACGAAAGGGGGAGACTAGGGCTTGCTGCTAAAGGTTTTGGGCCTTCCTGAAATAAAACCCTCCCTCGGGTCCTGAAAGCAAATGGGACCCTCACAGGGCGAGTCTCAAGTGGACGTAGAAGGTGCTACTGAAGAAGAAATTGTTTTCATGTGTGCTAGCTTCCTACATTCTTTATTTCCTTTTTCTTTTCTGCTCTTAACATTTCCATTATCTTTTCGACATCAGTGTTTCCCATTTCCTTCACTGATTGCCGGTGTTTAGAAGAGTTTGTGCTAAGTGTTAAAGTAAGCATTGGGGTGCGGAGAAGAAAATTCGGTTCCATGTTTATAATGAAATAACTCACAGTCTAGACATGGAATCAATAAAACCACAAACTTTCCTAATTTTGAAAGTTTTATACCCTTTCTAATTCTAAAAGAGATCGAGTTAGTTTACATAATAAAACGCAACACAAAATAGCTAAATATGTAATTGTGAGACTTTAAAGAGTTGGTGAAAACATCTAAAAGCAACCAAAGGGTAAGATCTGTGCCTATGGTGAAAGAATATTAAAAAGTACAAGTATGGATTCAATTTGTGTATGAAGGTTTTTAGCAGCCGAGAGTAATTGAAAAAATAAAAATACATCAGATTTCAAAATTTTTCTTTTTTAACAAGGGAAAATATCATACCTCATAAAAATTAAAAACTTTTGTTTACCAAAAGAGTGAAAAGACAAGCTGTTAACTGGGAGAATGTCTTTGGAAACCATTTATCCAACAATAATCTAATAATATGTATAAAACACTGTGACAACTGAACAACAAAAAGACCAATTACCCAATCATAAAATGGACAAAGGACTTGAATAGACATTTCCCCAAAGAGGACATTCAAATGGCCACTGAATACATGAAAAAGATGATCAATGTCATTAGCCATCATAGAGATGCAAATCAAAACCACAGTGAAATTAAAGAGCCCTGGTGGCACAGTGGTTAAGAGCTGGGCTGCTAACCAAAACACTTGGAAACCCTCTGGGGCATTTCTGTTCTGTCCTACAGGGTGACTATGAGGCAGAATCCATTTGACAGCAGTGAGTTTTTTGTTTTGTTTTGTTTTGTTTTTTAAGATAAAAAAAGAAAATAACAAATGTTGATGAGGATGTGGAAAAATTGGAACTCTTATTCATTGCTGGTGGGAATGCAAAATGATACAGCTGCTGTGGAAAACATTGTGGTAGTTCCTCAAAAAAACTAAAAATAGAACTTCCATAAGACCCAGCAATTCCACTCTTAGCCAAAAGACTTGAAAGCAGAGATTCAGATACTTGCACACCAATGTCCTTTGCAGCACTATTCACAACAGCCAAAATGTGAAAACAACCTAAACACCCATAAATAAAATGTGATACATACATATGATGGAATACTTCTCAGTTATAAAGAGAAATGAAATATTCATACATGTTACAATATGGACAGACCCTGAAGACATTATGCTGAGTGAAATAAGTCAGTCACAAAAGGACAAATATTACATGACCTCACTTATATGAAAAAACAATACTAGGCAAATGTATAGAGACCAAAGATTCTTAGTGGTTACTGGGGGGGGGGGGAGGGGAAAGAGGGAGCTATTGCTTATAGACTGCTGAATTTTTGTATACAGAGAAAGAAAAAATTGCACTGATTAAAGGTAGGGTTGCACAGCCAATTAATGTAATTGCTGTCAATAAGTTGTACGCTGTGAAAATTAAACTGATGAACAACAAAAGGGAGACAGAAAACATAATAAGCGGAGAGATCTGACCACTCCTGGAATTAAACTTCAGAAGGAAATTTTCAGATGAATTAAAGAGAAGGAACATAGCATTATAAGAGCAAAAAACAAATGCAACACAGCTCCTGGGGCCTGGGGTCAATAGTAAATTAATTTCTGTTCAACTTTGAAACCACGCCCACACTCTCTCCTTTATACCATGTGTGATGGTTGAAGTTGTGTGTCAACTTGACTGGTTTGCAGTTTGATAGTTGTTAATGAGGTAATCACCTCCATACTCAGATCTGATATAATGTGATTACTTCCTTGATGAGATCTGTTGTGAGCAGCCAATCAGTTGAAAGAAAGTTTCCTTGGGAGTATGGCCTGCATCCAATATTGGTGGACTTTCTGGCAAGGCTCACTTGCTATTGCTCACTCTGCATCCTGTAGCTGGCTTCTGTTCATCTGACCTCCAGTTCTTGGGCCTTGAGATACTAGTTTACCTGTCATCTTACCTGCTGATCTTGGGATTCATTGACCTCCACAGCCTGTGAGTCAGAGGCCTCCTACCCAATCTTCCAATCTTGGATAAGCCAGCACCTACAGATACATGAGTCAGGAGTAGCCTCCAGCCTGACCCACGAACTTGCCTCTACTGTCCAGCCTCTGTAACGGTATGAGCCATTTCGTTTATATCAATTTCTGTCTATATATTTATATGCTGCACTGATTTTGCTTCTCTAAAAAACCCAGCCTAAGATATTTAGTACTGTGAGTGGCTCTGGAGAAACAAAATTGTAAAGACGAGTTTTCTAAATTGTTTCTCATGTCTGGTTAGTCTTAAAGATGTTAATGGCTCTGGTTCCAATAGTAAAGAGGGTATAGCTAATTTATGGCATGAGAAGGCAATAGAAATACACAAAATATCACCACCAATAGATCAGGTATTGGTGAGAGCCAAGGCTTGAGTGATTGCATGTTTGATATTTTTCTACAATTTTTTTTTTTTCCAGAATGTCAAGTATAAGGAAGCTGGTTTCTTGGTCCTACTTTTACTAGACAAAGTAGTGGAAGAAAGAGATGAACTCAGGGCTTCAGAGTCAAAGCTTAAGCACCATATAACCAAACTCAAAATTTCCCCTTGTGCCTTGAAAGAAAGTCTTATTTCTTGGAGTAACAGAGCTGTATTGCCAAAAACCAAAACAAGAGTCCCATCATAAGAGTAGCTGAATTACAACACCAACTCAATTCTAAACCTCAAGTGGTATCTGGAGTTAAAGTGAGGGCATTGACTGAAAAGAAATGGAATCCTGAGACTTAGGATGGGGACACACGGGCAGGTAATCAGGAAACTGGTGACAATGAGCCCCTAAATTCCATTGAATCACTCCTGCTGACAGAACCAGCCTTCTTACTCCCATCTGAAAAGACTACTCCATGTTTGCTAAGCCACCTTCTTCAGTAAAACCATTAGCCTTTCCACTCCCATCTGATGAGATTAGCACAGATGTGTCTGAATATCCTTTGTCTGAGTTATTGCCTGGGGCACCGCCTGAGGCAGAGGCCTTATAAGATAATGCTGAATGTTCTCAGAATGCATCCCTGCCACTCATTTGGCTTCTAGACCTGTAACTAGACTTAAGTTTCAGCAAGCCCCTAAGGGTGAAGTACAAAGTGTGACCGAGGAGGAGGTATGCTACACTACAAAGCAACTGCTTGGCTTTTCTAATATGTAAAAACAGAAACCTGAGGAATATGTGTGGAAATGGCTACTAAGGGTGTTGGATAATGGTGCAAGGAACATAAAGATGGATCGGTCTGAGTTTATTGATATGGGTCCACTAAGAAAAAAAAAAAGAGATACTTAATTCAATATTTCAGCTACAGAGGTGAAGAAAGGATCTAAAAGTTTATTTGATTGGGTCACTGAAGCAGAGATTACACGGTGGCCTACACTAAATCAAGTTGAACTACCAGATCTGCCTCGATATACTGTAGAAGAAGGTATCCAAAGGCTTAGGGAAATTGAAATATTAGAGTGGATTTATCAGGTTAGAACCACAGACACACACACGACATGCCCAGAGGACACAGCCTTTACCACAATGGTGAGGAACAAATTTGTGAAGGGAGCCCCAGATCCTCAAAGACTTCTGTAACTGCTATTTTATTAAGTTGATTTGACAGTGGCAACTGCCCTAACTAAAGGCAGCTAACTACAATGGATCCCATGGGTAGAAGAGGCCAAGTGTTGGCATTCAATCAACAAAGGAAAAGTGGGCATGGTTACTGTAATGGACAGTGGAGTCAAAGCAGTAATCAGAACAGTCTGACTCATAGGGACTTATGGCTTTGGCTACTTAGTCATGGTGTCCCCAGGAGTGAAATAGATGGGAAATCTACCAAATATTTACTTGATGTGTACAACCGGGAGAATTCTAGGTTGAGTGAATGTCAGTTTACCTTGAATTGCCAGAAAAGAGAGTCATAGCCCCTCAATCAAATCCTAGACTTGAGCTAGTTTACAGGCCCACAACCACTTGAATCAAGGGGATTCTGGGTCCCCTTAAGGAAACACCCCACTACACTGCCAAAACTTCATGGTGTTAATCTTTCTCCCAGCCTTCCCCAAAGAGACCTATAGCCTTTATGAGAGTGGCTGTTCACCGAGGAAAAGGAAATAATCAGACTTTTCAGGGACTACTAAATAATGGCTCTGAGCTCGCACTGATTCCAGGAGACCCAAAACATCCCTGTGGCCCACCAGTCAGGGTAGGGAGGATGTGGAGGTTAGGCGTTTAATGGAGTCTCAGCTCATGTCCTTGTACAGTAGGTCTAGTGGGTCACTGAACCCATCCTGTAGTGGTTTCCCCATTTCAAGAATGCATAATTTGAGTAGATATACTCAGTAACTGGCAGAACCCTCACATTGGATCCATGACAAGAGGACTAAGGGATATTATGGTAGGAAAAGCCAAGTGGAAGCCATTAGAACTGCCCTACCTAGGAAAATAGTAAACCAAAACCAATACCACATTCCTGGAGGGATTGTAGAAATTAGTGCCATAATCAAGTACTTGAAGGATGCAGGGGTAGTGATTCCCATCACATCCCCATTTAACTTGCCTAGGAGGCAGGGGTGGTGATTCCCATCACACCCCCATTTAACTTGCCTATTTGGCCTGTGTGAAAAAAAGGTGGACCTTGAAGCACGACAATGGATTATCAAAAACTTAACCAGGTGGTGACTTTAATTGTAGCTGCTGTTACGGATGTAATTTCATTGTTTGAGCAAATTAATGCATTTTTGGTACCTGGTATGAAACTGTTGATCTGGCTAATGCCTTTTTTACCATACCTGCTTTGAAGGATCACCAGAAGCAGTTCTCCTTCAACTGGCAAGGCCAACAACATACCTTCACAGTCCTACCTCAGAGGTATATTAACTATTTGGCCCTATGTCAAAATTCAGTTTGTGGGGGCCTTGATCACCTTTCCATTTCATAAGATGCCACACTGGCCCATTACATTGATGGCATTATACTAGTTGGATCTAGTAAGGAAGAAATGTCAGTGACTCTGGACTTATCGGTAAAATATTTGTGTTCTAGAGGGTGGGAAATTAATCTGATAAAAAAAAAAAAAATCCCTGTGCCTTCCACCTCAGTGAAATTTCTAGGGGCCTAATGTGTGGAGCATGCTGAGATATTCCTTCTAAAGTAAAGAATAAGCTATAGCATTTTGTCCCTCCCAAAACTAAAAAGGAGGCACAACTCCTAGTGGGCCTGTTTGGATTTTGGAGGCAACATATCCCTCATCTGAGTGTGCTACTCTGGCCTATTTATCAAGTTACTCAAAAAGCTGTTGGTTTTGGGTGGGGGCCAGAACAAAAGAAAATTCTGCAACAGTTTCAGGCTGCTGAGCAAGCAGCTCTGACTGTTGGGCCATGTGATCCAGCTGATCCAATGATACTTGAAGTGTGAGAGTGGCAGATAGAGATGCTGTTTGGAGCTTTTGGCAGGCCTCTATTGCTGAATCACAATGCAGACTGTTAGGATTTTGAAGAAAAGCCCTGCCATCCTCTGCAGATAACTACTTTCCTTTTGAAAAACAGATTTTGGCCTGTTACTGGCCCTTAGTAGAGACTGAACACTTACCCATGGGCCACCAAGTCACCTTGCAGCCTCAGCTGCCATGAACTGGGTGTTGTGTGACCCACAGAGTCATAAAGTTGGGCATTCACAGAAGTACTCCATCATTAAATGGAAGTGGTATATACAAGATCAAGCCTGAGCAGGACCTGAAAGCACAAGTAAGTTGAATGAGGAAGTGGCCCAAATGTCCATGGTCTCCACGCCTGTTACTACCTGCCATCTCCCAGTCTGTACCTATGGCCTTATGAGGAGTTCCAGTTGACTGAGGAAGGGAAAATACATGCCTGGTTTAAGGTGGTTCTGTGCTATAAGCAGGCACTACTCAAAAGTAGATACTGGTAACATGACAGCCCCTTTCTGTGCCCTCTCTGAAGGACAATGGTAAAAAGAAGTCATCCCAATGGGCAGAGCTTTGAACAGTGCATCTCGTTGTTCACTTTGATTGGAAAGAGAAAAGACCAGATGTATGACTATATACTGATTCTTGGGCTGTGGCCAATAGTTTGGCTGGAAGGTCAGGGACTTGGAAGGAGCATGATTGGAAAGCTGGAGACAAGGATTTATGGGAAAAGATATGTGAATACACCTCTCAGAATAGGCCTGAGAAGTGAAGATATTTGTGTCTTATGTGAATGCTCACCAAAGGGTGACCTCGGCAGAGGACGATTTTAACAATCAAGTGGATAGGATGACGTGCTCTGTGGAGACCACTCATCCTTTTTTCCCCAGTTACTCTCATCATTTTTCAGTGGGCTCATGAACAAAGTGGCCATGGTGGAAGGGATGGAGGTTATGTATGGGCTCAGCAATATGGACTTCCACTCACCAAGGCTGACTTGGCTACAGCCACTGCTGAGTGTCCAATCTGCCAACAGCAGATACCAACACTGAGTCCTCAATATGGCACTATTCCTCGAGGTGATCAGCCAGCAACCTGGTGGAAGATTGATTACATTGGACTGCTTCCATCATGAAAAGGGCGGCATTTTGTTCTTACTGGAATAAGCACTTACTCTGGATATGGATTTGCCTTCCTGGCACACAATGTTTCCACCAAAACTACCATCTGTGGACCTATGGAATTCCTTATCCACCATCACGGTATCCCACACAGCATTGCATCACATCAAGGGGATTTTCTCATTCCAAATTGCTCATTCCGAAGCTAACAAAGTGTGGTAATGGTCCCACGCTCACGGAATTCACTGGACTTACCATGTTCCCTACCATCCTGAAGCAGCTGGCTTGATAGAACAATGGAGTGGCCTTCTAAGACACAATTACTACACCAGCTAGTTGGCAATACCTTGAAGGGTTTGGGCAATGTTCTCCAAGAGGCTCTATATGCTCTAAACTAACATCCAATATAAGGACGCCATTACTCCCAATGACTCACTTGCAAAATTTTTGCTTCCTGTTCCCACAGCCCTATGCTCTGCTGATTTAAAGGTCTTAGTTCCAAAAAGAGGAGTGTGCCTACCTGGAGACACATCACTGATTCCACTGAACTGAAAGTTAAGAATGCCACCTGGCCACTTTAAGCTCTGGATCAACAGGCAAAGAAGGGTGTTACCATACTGGCTGGTGTGATTGATCCTGATTACAAAGATGAAATTGGATTGATATTACATAAAAAAATGGAGGTAAAAAAGAGTATGTCTGGGGTGCAGGAGATCTCTTAGGATGTCTTTTAATATTACTACGCCCTGTGCTTAAAGTCAAAGGAAAACTCCAGCAACCCAATTCTGACTTGACTGCTAATGGCTCAGTCCCTTCAGGAATGAAAGTTTGGATCACCCTACCAGGCAAAGAACCATGACCAGCTGAGGTGCTCGCTGAGGGCAAAGGGAAAATGGAATGAGTGGTGGAAAAAGATAGTTCTAAATACCAGTAATGCCCATGTGAACAGTTGCAGAAACAAAGACTGTAACTGCTGTGGGTATTTTTTCCTTATATGTGTGCCTAAAATATTTTTGCTTTCTTCACTTATAAAATATAAGATGTGAACATGTCTAGAGCATTTTTGGTTGTACTCGTGTTAGTTGTATCATGTTAGGTGCAAGTATGACTTTACAGTTGTCTTTATTCAGGGATTATGTATGGTTTAAGGAGATGTGTACAGGTTCCAAGTTGACAAGGGATGGATTTTGGTGGTTAATATTGTGTGTTAACTTGATTGGGCCGATCCTCAGTTGTTTGGCAGTTAAGATGTTGTTTGGCAGTTTGTCATGATGTAATCTCGTCCATAATGGGATCTGATATAATGTGATCACCTCCATGATGAGATCTGTCATGAGTAGCCAGTCATTTGAAAGGGAGTTTCCTTGGGGGTATGGCTTGCAGCCATTTTTGGTGGACTTTCTGGCAAGGTTCACTTGCTTTTGCTCACTCTGAATCCTGCAACTGGCTCCTGGTGTAGGTTCTTGAGCCTTGAGATAGCAGCTTACCTGCCATCTTACCTGCTGATCTTGGGATTCTTTGGCCCACCACAGCCTGCAAGCCAGAGGCCTCCTACCTGACCTTCCAATCTTAGGTGATACAGCACCTGCAGATATGTGAGTCAGGAGAAGCCTCCAGCCTGGCCCACAAACTTGGGACTTTCCAGCCTCTACAACTGTGTGAGCCATTTCCTTTCTATATATATTTATATACTGCATTGGTTTTATTTCTTTAGAGAGCTCGGCCTAAGACACCATGTTTGTAAAAGAAACCGTATTATCAATTTGTGAACATTAGTATTTCAAAGGCCTTCTTTTTGTTGTTGTAATAAACATAGCACCTGCAGAACAATAATATTTATTATTAACAGATATTGGAAGGAAAGGTGTCACAATAAATTAGTTGTAATTATGCAACATAGAGAGAGCCAAGTTTACATTAACATATATTTAAACTAGAAGACATAAGAATCACCCACCTACTGTGTACAATAGTTACCCAGTAACAAGTTCATCATTAAAAAGGGTTAAAATCCTCTGTCAGAATTATTAGAGCAACTTGTATAACTTCACTTGTTCACCATAATGTTAATGGAAAAATAATTGTTTGATGTTGCTAATATCAAAGAAGTAATTGTTTAGAGGTCAAATGTTTGCGAAACAGTTAGTGCATACCATTAAGAGCTGGGTCTGGGGAGAAGAAAACAGAGTACAGATTGGAATGCTGATACCAAAGAGTGACACTTTCATATTTTGCAGTAGATCTGACGCTGATTAGAAAGAGAAGAGGCTAGAACAGAAAGTATTATCTAGATTTCTCAGGAAATTTATATTTATTTTAAGCCTGTAATTCAAGAAGTTGAACATATTTTGTTATGCTTGGGGCCATTTCCACATCCCTGCCTAATACCAGAGATTTAAGAAGTGCCCAGTCCAATGAGAATATACCAGTGTTTTGTGTAAATGTGGTTTAAGAAAGACAATCTTACAGATACTCTCTAGTTCTTCTATCTTTATTTGGTGATGAGTGTTGCTTTTATTGTGTACAGTCATACCCTGGTTAGTACACTATTTTTGTGAATGCAAATTGTCCCACTATATAACACAATGAACCCTAGAATTTCCCCATACATAACTTAACGCTAAGGCTAAATTCTGACTGTGACTCAATACTGTAATTGCTGAAGAGCTGAATTAAACATGAATGACCATGTTAGACTGTGTGGGTTATGGGTCACTAGTAGAATACAGTAATTAGAAACACTATTCCCTTGGTGCAATCGGGTCAAGGGCAGAGTTCTTGCAAGCTATTTATATTGCCTCAGGAATTTTCTGTTCTCAACATCACCAAGGTTTATATAAATGGTCATTAGGAAAAATTGACTGCACTGAACAAAAGTACATTCCGTACTTAGAAGTGTTTTTGCACATATTTCAAAAGGGTTGAGAGGGAGGGGAGGAAAGAGGGAGATTCTCACATTTTTAGAAAATCTCACATATATAAGGCTTTCACTAAAGCTAAAAAACAAAACAAAACCCCTGAGTGTAATTAATATTTTAAAGTTGTGCACAACCCATACTTTATATTGAAACTTCCCTATGAGTGAGGATGTGAAAACATAACATCATTTCACAGCAAAAACCTTTCCCCTTCTGAGGTTTTAAAAAGATTCTTCCCACTCACGTTCTCTTTCGTGCTGACCTTATAGTTTTGTTTTGTGTTTATGTTTTTTGTATGTGTGTGTGTGTGCAGTATTAATGCTACTTAACTCAAAATATGGAAACCCTGGTGGCGTAGTGGTTAAGAGCTACGCCTGTTAACGAAAGGTGGGCTGTTTGAATCCACCAGGTGCTCCTTGGAAACTCTACGGGGAAGTTCTACGCTGTCGCTCTCAGTCAGAATCAACTCGACAGCAATGGGTTTTTGGATTTGTGTTTAACTCAAAATATAACACAAATCCATTTCTATAATCCAGGGCCAAAGTATACTTTTAATACGCTAACGGTGTCAGTGGAGTGTAGGTTAGCAGTGTCATTTAATCTACCACTGAAACTGTCCCTGTGCTTTAGACTTCTCAGAAGTACCTTACAACCCTACCTGGAATTACCCTCTAACATTACACACTACTTGTATTCTTATTGGAACCTGTGATGATGATTTTTTTTAGTATTTTAGTAATTAAATCCTCTTGGCTAGCACTTTAAAGAAGTCCTATTCCTTATACTAAATTCTACATATAACTTGAAAAAAATCAGTGCTTTAAGGAGTTTAATAATTTTAATATACTACTTAATAATTACTTGCTTCCCTAGAAACTAATAAAAAACCAAATCATAGTTATGCCATGGAAAACTATAAGGCATTGAATAGCTCCAGGACGATATATGCTGAAATACCTTTTTATTATTATTATTATTATCGCAAAAGTATACGTGCTGTCTCCTGAGCCGGCACACGGCCTCATGATCAGAAGGGCCTTGTGCTTGCTGTTTAAAACTCTGCACTTGCCATCTTGACATTGTTTTGTTTTCTTTAAATTTGCGTTTTGTCTTCAAATTGGTGTTTTGTAAGGGAAGTCCTATGAGACAATGGCACTTGGGGGCGGGAGGGCGGGAAATGAACGCTTTGTGCATGTGCCATCAGTCTGCTTCCCCCACTTCCCCGGAATGTGACTACCAGCTCTGTCCTCGGCAGGGTCTGGGGGCCCACGGAGAGGGTCGGCGCTGCAGGTACACCCCATGGTGTCAACCTGCAGGACATGGCCATCCCTGCCCCTGCGGGTATCTGGTGGGCAGACATGTCTGGTGGGCAGACGGCCTCTTTTAAGGCTAGTCTTGGAGGAGCGAGCTCTAACCAAGCCCTATTCAAGTACTAAAGGAGTCCTGCAGCGAGGTTGATTGTTGAGGTTTTTGCTTTTGCTCTTAAGACTGGGGTAACTATTAGTGTTAATGAAGTCTTTTTAGAGAGAAATGTGCTGGATTAAGATGTTAAATCAGAGGAAAAACCACCTCAAACAACTGTTTAAATTCCATTATTTAATATAACAGAGGGGCCACTAGCGTCTAACTTCAAAAAACTGAAAACACATCCAGGTTATGTTACATTGTGATCTAAGCTGATGATAGCCTCCGGAAACCTTTGTGAAGAATTTTGAAGCAGGGTTACATTATCCCTGGGGGATAAACTCTCAGCAGCCCACCTGTACTCAGTAACTACTAACTACTAACCAATTGCTGTTGAGTTGACTCCTACTCATGTGACCTCATGTGTGTCAGGGTAGAACAGTGCTCCATAGGGTTTTCAATGGCTGATTTTTTGAAAGTAGATTTCCAGGCCTTTTTTCTGAGGCATCTCCAGGTGGACTAGAGCCTCCAACCTTGCAGTTAGCAACTGTGAGCATTAACTGTATAATCCAAGGACTCCCTTGTACTCAGTAACCAAACACCAAACCAAACCTGTTGTTTGGAGCTGATTCTGACTCATAGTGACCCTGTAGGACATAATAGAACTGCTCCATAGGGTTTCCAAGGCTGTAAACCTAATGCAAGCAGACTGCCATGTCTTTCTCCCATGGAGCAGCAGGTGGGTTCCAATCGCCAGCCTTTTGGTTAGCAGCCAAGCTCTTAACCACTGTACAGCCAGGGCCCCTTTTGTATTCAATAGTAGTGGTCAAAGAGTTAAGGAACAACCCCTGAGAGCAACTTGAGCCACTCAGACACATCACTTGATTTCTGTGATCCTCAGTTCCCTTCCTCATGGGATAAATTGAGATAATGTTAATAACACCTGCCTCATACTGCTACTGAGAGTAATAAAGGAGAAAATATTGGTAAAGTCCTTAGCGTAATGCCTGAAACAGCAATTGTTCAATTATCACCATAGCCACCATAATCTCAATGCTATGCATCTGGTCACTTCCAGCTCACTCCCTCTAGATATGAATTTGGGAAAAAAAAAAAATATATATATATATGTGTATATATATACACACACACACATATATTATATATATTTATCTAATTCACAGGAAAGTTAAAACAATAATTATCATAATGAAGTATTGCTCTGCTTAGACAAACATAAACCACAATGTAAGAAAAAATAATTCACTCTGCAAACATTTTCTGGGTGCCTGCTATGTACTAGGTGCAGGCTAAGCTCTCACAACCTAAAAATAGCTGAGACTTGATGTCTGGCCTACAGGAATTCATGGTCTAGCCAGGGAGACAAATGAACAGGAAGTACTGTGATGGGAGCACCTATCTTGGCGTTCAGACAGGACTGGACATATTGAAAAAAGGTGGTCTGGCTTTCAAGGAGTCTGTTTCCATGAGGCACTGAGTCGGTTTCTGTGAAAGATCTTATCCTGAGATGAGTCAGTTGCCAGACACTGTTCAATAGCCTGGCATCAACTATTCACGCCTGTTCACTAGAAGCACAACTATCATGCCTGGCTTTAAGGGGAAGAAAAACCAATGAGTAAAAATTTAAAAAGCACGTTCATTAAAGAATGCAAAATATTGGTACAAAGCAATGTAGAAATAGACTCCTAATACAGAGAATGGCCCCAAAGAGCCAATGTTGACTGCTTTTTCTCAGATTACCAACCTTTTGTCACATCTTAAACCCTTGTGCATCAAAAGTGGCAGAGCCTGTTTAGTACCAGGAGAACTAAACCATATGTGGGCATCAGAGAATGCCTTTTGGAAGTGGCAACATGTGGCCGCATTTTGAAGAAGCAATAGTACTTGGAAATAATATTTTTTAAAGGAATGGAGGCTATTAAGAAAGGCAGGCATTAATCCTAACAGAAGAAATTGAATTTACAAGACTTGAAATGAAGGAAGATGGCATGAAGTTCAGTCAGTCTAGACAGAGTACAGAGTTTAAGTAAAAGTTCAGAGGTATTGTCAGAGAAATAGGTAAGGCCTAGATCCAAAAAAGGCATCTCTGGGTGATGCAAATGGTTAATGCATTCCTGGGATAACTGAAAGGTTGAAGGTTTGAGTGCACTCAGTGGCACCTTGGAAGAAAGGCCTGGCAATCTGGTTCCAAAAAATCAGCCATTGAAAACCCTGATAAGTGCAGTTCTATTCTGATACACATGAGGTTGCCATGAGTTGGAGTTGAGATAACATCAACTAAAGCAAACCTGTTGCCCTCGAGTAGATTTCGACTCATAGCAACCCTATAGTACAGAGTAGAACTACTCCATACGGTTTCCAAGGAGCACCTGGTAGATTCGAGGGGCTGACCTTTTGGTTAGCAGCTATAGCTCTTTACCACTATGTCACAACGGGGAGATTCAAAAAGCTTTGCATGCTGTGACACAGAATTAGAACTTCATCAGCAAGACAATGGGGAGCCAGGGTATAATGTTAAGTAGGGGAATAACAATATAAAATTTGCATTTTAAAATGAACACACTACTTGCAGAAGAAGCAGTATATCAAAAGAGGGCAAACTCTGTGACAGGAGCAAACAACCTGAGGGTATGGAGGCTATTCAGGTAATACATGATGAGAAAACTGAATAATACAGGTGCAAGGAACAAGGTATGAGAGATATGAAGAGATTAAGAGGTATTTAACTATTATTGGAAAGGAAGAAGTGAGGAAGAGGGAGGAAAGGAGGTTAATTACCAAATTTCCGATGTGGGAGATCCTGTGGTGTCATTATTAAGATAGGAGGAATGCAGGAAGGAAACGGACGTGAGGGTGGGAGATGATGGGGATACAGTTCCAAGTGTGAGAATGACCTCTGATATGATTTACTGGAATCCTTGTGTAGCACAAAGTGTTAAGTGCTCCACTATTAGCCTAAAGCTTGGCAGTTCAAACTCACCCAGAAAAAAAAAAAAAAAAATCAGAGGAGCCTCAAAATGCAGCCCTGACAATCTGCTTCTGAAAGGTCATAGCCTTGAAAACCCTATGGAGAAGTTCTATGCTATACACATTGGGTCCCCTCGAGTGGGAACTGATGTAACGGCAACTAACAACAAAAACAACAACATGAAGTTACTGCTCGGAAGTTCAATAAAGAGATATGAGCTATGGGTGAGTTGAAAAGGTGGGAGTGAAAGAGAATGCATGGCAGAATTAGAAGTGAAGAGATTCAGGAATGAAACCCTAGGGGAAACTGATAACTAAAGAGAAAAAAGAAAAGGAAACAATCAAAAGCAGAAGGATAGGGGAAAACCCAAGAGGTACCATAAAACTAAAGTCAACAGCATGGTAAACAGTGTGAGTAATTCTTCCTTTTATTGACAGTCTGCTACGTATTTCTAAGTACCAGAGGCATTGCGAATATCAAGGCCTCATGGAGCTCACAGTGAAAGGAATCAAACTGTCAAAAACACCTCTGTTTATATGACAGTGCCACCACTCAAGCTGTCAGTTTGTTGTACTGTGGTGGCTTGTGTATTCCTGGAAGCTATGCCACCGATATTTCAAACACCAGCAGGGTCACCCATGGTGGATAGGTTACAGTGGAACTTCCAACTAAGACAGACTAGGAAGAAGGACCTGGCTGGCTACCTCTGAAAAAAATTGGCCAGTGAAAACCTTATGCATAGCAACTGAACAATGTCTTATATAGTGCTGGAAATTGAGTCCCTCAGGTTGGAAGACACTCAAACAAAATACCACTGGGGAAGGGCTACAATGATGTGGATTGAGTAAAGCTTTCATGACCTTCATTTGCTGATTCATTTGGCTGAAGATGAGCAGAAATATCTGCAAAAGTACATTAATAATTGGAATGTGGAATCTGCAAAAGTACATTAATAATAGGAACGTGGAATGTACACAGCATGAGGCAAGCAAAACTGGAAATACTAAAAAATGACAAGGGATGCATAAAGATTGATTCCCTAGGCATTACTGAGCTGAAATGGACTGGTATTGGCCATTTTGAATCAGACAATCATATGGTCTAATATGTTAATGGCATCACATTCATTGTCAGAAAGAACCTTAAAAAATCAATCTTGACTGAAGTTCAGAACTGTCAGTGATAGGATTATATCTACAAGCCTACAAGGAAGATCAGTTAATACGATTATTATTCAAATTTATGCACTGACCAACAACAACAACAAAAAAAAACCCTGGTGGTATAGTGGTTAAGAGCTACAGCTGCGAACCCAAAGGTTGGCAGTTCGAATCCACCAGGTGCTCCTTGGGAACCCTATGAGGCAGTTATACTCTGTCCAATAGGGTTGCTACGAGTTGGAATGGACTCGAGGGCAATGAGTTTGGGTTTTTGGAAACCCTGGTGGCATAGTGGTTAAGTGCTACTGCTGTTAACCAAAAGGTTGGCAGTTTGGATCCACCAGTCACTCCTTGGAAACTCTATGGGGCAGTTCTACTCTGTCCTATAGGGTTGCTATGAATTGGAATCGACTCGACAGCACTGGGTTTTGGTTTTGTTTTGTTTTGTTTTTTGCACTGACAACTAATTCCAAATATGAATAAATTGAAGATTTTTACCAATGTCTGCAGTCTAAAATTGATTAAACATGCAATCAAGATGCATTGATAATTTTTGATGATTGGAATGGGTCAGTTGGAAACGAAGAAGGATTGGTACTTGGAAAATATGGTCTTGGTTATAGAAACGACTTTGGATATCACATGATAGAATTTAGCAAGACTAACAAATATCTTTTTTTAACAACATAAATGGTGATTATGCATGTGGACCTTGCTAGATGGAATACACAGGAACCAAATGAACTACATCTATGGAAAGACATGATGGTGAAGCTCAATATCATCAGTCAGAACAAGGCGAGGGGCAGAACATACTATCAGTTGCTCATATGCAAGTTCAAGGTAAAGCTGAAGAAAACTAGAACAAGTCCAAGAGCCAAGTATGACCTTGAGTATATACCACCTGAATTTAGAAACCATCTCAAGAATGGATTCGACGTGCTGAACACTATTGACTGAAGACCAGAAAAGTTGCAAGATGACATCAAGGACATCATACATGATGAAAACAAAGGGTCATTAGAAAGACAGGAAAGAAAGAAAACATCAAAATGGATGTCAGAAGAGACTCTGAAACTTGCTCTTGAATGTAGAGTAGCTAAAGCAAAAGGAAGAAATGGCGAAGTAAAAGAACTGAACAGAAAATTTCAAAGGGCGGCTCCAGAAAACAAAGTAATATAAAGAAATGTGCAAAGACCCAGAGTTCGAAAACCAAAAAGGAAGAACATGCTCGCTATTTCTCAAGCTGAACAATCTGAAGAAAAAGTTCAATCCTTAAGTTGCAATATCGAAAGATTCTGTGGGCAAAACATTTACCGACACAGGAAGAAGCTAAAGAAAATGGAAGGAATACACAAAGTCACTGTACTGAAAAGAATTGGTCAACATTCACCCATTTGAGAAGGTAGCATATCAAGATGGGATGGTATTGAAGGAAGACGTCCAAGCTGCACTGAAGACACTGATGACATGCCAGTTGATGGTATGCCAATTGAAATGTTTCAACAAACAGATGAACACTGGAAGTGCTCAGTCATCTACAACAAATTTGGAAGATAGAAACCTGGCCAACGGGCTGAAAAAGATCCACATTTGCATGTCAAAGAAAGATGATCCGACAGAATGCAGAAATTATCAAACAATATCATTAATATCACACACAAGGAAAATTTTGCTGAAGATAATTCAGAAGTATTTGATGCAGTACATGGACAGAGAATTATCAAATTCAAACTGGATTCAGAAGAGAACATGGAAAGAGGGATATCATTGCTGATGTCAGATGGATCTTTGTTGGAAGCAGAGAATACCAGGAAGATATTTATTTACCTGTGTTTTATTGACAATGCAAAAGCATTTGACTGTGTGGATCATAACAAATTACGGGAAACATTGCAAAGAATGGGAATTCCAGAATACTTAACTGTGCTCATAGGGAATCTGTACATAGACCATGAGGCAGTCATTTGAACATAACAAGAAGATACTGGGCATGGTTTAAAATCATGAAAGGTGTGAGTCAGGGTCACATCTTTTTTTTTATTATTATTATCCAGTCTGTATATTGAGCAAATAATCCAAGAAGCTGGACTATATGAAGAAGAATGTGGCATCAGAATAGGAGGAAGACTCATTAACAACCTGCTATATGCTGATGACAAACCTTGTCTGCTGAAAGGGAAGAGAATTTTAAGCACTTACTGTTGAAGCTCTAAGACTACAGTCTTCAGTATGGATTACACCTCAAAATATAACTGTACCAATAAGCAACATCATGATAAACCAAGAAAATAATGAAGCTGTCAAGGATTTATCAACGCCCATGGAAGCACCAGTTGAAAAATCAAACAGTGTGTTACACTGGGCAAGTCTGCTGCAAATGACCTCTTTAAAGTATTAAAAAGCAAAGTTGCCAGCCACCTTGAGGACTTAGGTGCCCCTGACCCAAGCCATGCTATTTTCAATTGCTTCATATGCATGCTAAAATTGTATAATGAAGAAGAAAGATTGAAAAAGAATCAATGCATTTCAATTATAATGTTGGGGAAAAATATTGACTCTACCATGGACTGCCAGAAGAAGTAACAACTCTGTCTTGGAGAAAGTACAGCCAGAATGTTCCTTAGAAGAGAGGATGACAAGACTTCATCTCATGTACTTTGGACATGTTGCTAGATGAGACCAGTACCTGGAGAAGGACCTCATGCTTGGTAAAGTAGATCAATGAGAAAGAGGAAGACCTGCAACAGGATGGATTGACACAGTGGCTACAACAATATGCTCAAGCATAATAAGGATTGTGAGGATGGTGCAGGACCCAGCAGTGTTTTGTTCTGTTTTACGTAGGGTCACTATGACTTACAACTGACTCAACACCTAACAACAACAACATATGACCGTGCAATCAGGTTATGACACAGCCAGGTGTGGAGAGAGCCCTTGTTCAGCCTGGGTGCAGGAGTAGTAGGTTATGAGGCAGTTGTTCATGAAATCCTTCTACTGATAATGCTGGAGCTCAATCTTGAAGGCAAGCTGGAGTCAAAAGGGTTATGTACAAAGGCAAGCAGTTTTAGGTAGGAAAGTAAAACTGTTATACAAGATATGTGTTATGTTGGATGAGGAGATAAAGTTGGTTACTGTTTTAACATATAATCATATTTATTGAGCACTTGTTGTGAGCCAACTTTTCAAGCAGACAAGAATAATTATAGACAACACACACACAACAGACCTTCTGGAACTGCATTTACTGAATAAAGTTCATGGAGTTATTTATGGCAACCCTTCATTATTTGGAGCAACATAGATTCAGGTTTCAGATTCTGAAATCGTGCTCCTTGTATGACTCTTAAGCTGAATGATGAGGGTGAATGGCTTCTCCCAGGGAATGCTCAGGCATTGGAATCCCCCTGCAATGCGCTGAAGCAGAACCATGATGTCCTACCCTATTCCATTACATCAATGTCCATCAGTTGAGAGAACATGGACCTTTCCCCTGGTGTAATCAGGGGACTGGGGTCCAAGCCGTGGAGTTTCAGCTCTGTGAACAGTTAGATGAGTGGGCTTCTGTCCTGTTCACCATCTCAGTACTATGTGAAGACTGATCGCCTTAAGCATCAGGTTAAAGAAGGTTTCTATGGAACTCCTCTGGAAGGCCAGCTTAAATCAAATACTCTAAGTTAATTCTTATATCTGAGCACCTCAAGCATAAGATCATTTTTTAATGCTCAGAGCAACTCAACAAAGTAAGGTTTATTTTTATTTCAATTTCATAAATGATAAAGTTGAGGCATAAAGAGGCTATCAGATGTTTTCAAGGTCCCAGAACAATTTAATGTGACAGAACCAGGATCCGGCTGACTCCAGAGCCAGGATTCTTAACAACACTAGAAAAATAGGTTCAGAATCATAAAGGCCAATGAGTTTCACTCTGAAAGCTAACAAAAGCCTTTGATGATGATTTCAAGCAGGGGGAGGTTAAATTTATGTTTTAAAAACATCACTTTAGTTAGAATTTGGAGGATGGATACTTTCAGACTAATTTGTTTGTTACTGCACTAATCCAAGAAAGAAATGTTGAAAGCTTTAACTAATCAAGGCAGACACAAAGCAGGTGGGAAGAAAGAATAGTTTGGTGAACCCCTGATTATGGGGAAACACGCATAGTGACATAAAATACTTTGTGTATTTCAGAGCATCCAACATGATCCATAGAAGAGCCAGTCAACAAATGTTTAGGTTTTATGTGTAAAAGAATTGACTATAATAAGAACTCCTGAGCACAATTGCTGATTGGCGATGAAAAATCCTACTCCTATTTTCATGAACCCATTCAGCCTTTCTGCCACTCTCCTTTCCCAGTCGTCACTGAAAATGCTCCTGTCATTGAGACGTATTTAGAGGAAATGCTTTTACAAGTCATCAAATGCCAAAGCGCCTCATTAGTGTTTAAGTGCTGTGAACATTTATGGTTATAACTATTCTTTTGTCATGAATATTATCCCATTATGTCGAAATGCTTTACATGCCTTGGTAGAAAGATACTAGAGACTAGAGATTCAAATTGTTATTATTACCATTACTATTATGTTTAAAGTACTTGCAGAATTGTCTCATTAAATGCAGTTTATTCCAATTTACTGTCTTGTATTTCTCTTTCCAGTGCTTTTGATTCCTCTTATAATCTTTTAGTTGTTCTCACTAATGAAAAATAATCTAATAACATGCTCGTAGAAAATAAAGGGATATACTTATTTTCAGTAAGTCATTTTTAAATAAACCTATTTCTTTCATTATGATAAACAAAAAATATTGAAGTGGTCAAGAATTTTACTTTATATGAATCCACAGTCAACACTCGTGGAAGCAACAGTCAAGAAATCAAACAAATAATTTCATTGGGCAAATCTGCTGCAAAAGACCTCTTAAAGCGTCAAAAAGCAAAGATGTCACTTTAAGGACTAAGGTGCACCTGATCCAAGCCATGGTATTTTCAATGGCCTCAAGCATGCAAAAGCTGGACAATGAATAAGGAAGACCGAAGAAGAATTGGTGTGTTTTAATTATGGTGTTGGTGAAGAATATTGAATAGACCATGGACTTCCAGAAGAACGAACAAATCTGCCTTGGAAGAAGTACAGCCAGACAGCTCCTTAGAAGCAAGGATAGTGAGACTTCGTCTAACACACTTTGGACATGTTATCAGGAGAGACCAGTCCCTGGAGAAGGACACCATGCTTGGTAAAGTAACAGGTCAATGAAAAGAGAAAGACTCTCAAGAAGATGGATTGACACAGTGGCTGCAACAATGGGCTCAAACATAGCAATGATTGTGAGGACAACACAGGATAGGCAGTGTTTTGTTTTGTTATGCATAGAGTCACTGTGAGTGGGAGCCAACTCAGCACCTAACAATAACATTTCTTACAAGGACTGAAAAAGAACATTTAGTTTATTTTATATGTAAAAATGATTGAGTAGAATTTATCAAGTGCCCTCATTTGTTTTCATCTCTTGAAAACAAATGAGATATTCAAAGAAAGAAAGGAAATGAATCTTGATAGCAATGATACATCATTGCATTTTAGGATTATTTGTATGTTTAAGACCCTTTTCAGCATAGTATGTTCAAATACTCTATGGTGATATCATATACTTTTAAAGCTATGGATGCTTTTTCCTAGACACTTTTTGACCCACAATTTTAAGGAATTTATAAGGCTTCTTGAAATCTATTCATGGACTCCCAAGGGTTCTTGGACATCAGTTTCAGAACATCCAATATTAACTGGCAAGCATCCATTCTCCTAACTCTGATAATAAAACAACTTCAAATTTCTTCATGGAAACCATTTCTGCTTTCCAGTTGGGTAGGATAGACTCTACAACTACCCCTAATGGTGGAATCCAGTAGCTTAAACTGATAAATATATACCATCACCTTTGAGCCTTATAATTGGTTCAGAAACGTGCAGTTAACTCAGCGAGAATCAAAGAAATCTGAGAAAATACTTGCTGAAATTTCTGGAAAAGAGGTTTTGACTCTTTCCTGGGGCTAAGTGTTATAGGGGTGAGAGTAATGGCACTTGTGGTTCCCAGCAGGGGAACCAGCTTGAACGAAGAGGCCTTTTGGATCTTGGTAACACTGTTTGAGTTCGGAATCAAGTGAAGCCTAAAATAGGTCTACCCGTAGACTTGTTCTATATAAGATTTTCCTTTTTTTCTTAAGCCTGTCTGAGTTGGATTTGTTGTCACATGCAACATAAATAGTCCTGAATGATGGGCACTAGTTTGAAGCCACTCGTCCTGGTCTAAAGACATGCTTCACCTTCTTGACTTGAAAACCTGCCTATTGTAGCTCTTGATCATGTCCTGTTCAAATGTGTCATTATCATGTATTTTCAGCAAAAACTGCAAAGTTAAGGAGGACTACAACAAACCAGATACATCATTAACTTTTTCAGGAATATTGAATCCTTGAAAGTGGAGAAATAAGCAAAGATAAATCATAGAAACCCACCCAGAATCCCAGTGCCGTCGAGTCGATTCCGACTCATAGCGACCCTAGAGGACAGAGTAGAACTTCCCCAAAGATGTTAGAAAAAAATGTATCTGGCCAATTGATGATGTGTAGCAAAAAAAAAAAAAAAACATCTGGAGTATGAGACATGTGTAGAGTTTATGATGTCAGGCTTCCATGCCACGTGTGTAATTGCAAGAACACTGGGTAAGTTTTTAGGTGCAGTATATATTCTTCACCAAATACTAGGATGAGAAAAGTTGATTCTTGAGATATTTATACAGAATTACTTGCAAGGGGAGAGGGCATAAAACCTCCAGTCTTATGGTTAAAAAAAAGAAAGAAAGAAAAGAAAATACTCTGGTTATATATTTTTCACTTAAAATACAGGGTTCTGATGTGCAATCAGGAGCCCTGGTAACACAGTGATTAAGTGTTTAGCTGCTAACCAGAAAGTTGGCAGTTTGAATCCAACAGCTGTTTCTTGGAAACCTATGAGGCAGTTCTTCTCTGTCCTGTAGGGTCACTATGAGTGAGAATCAACTCAGCAAAAATGGGCTTCTGGTTTTTTAATGTGCAACCAAGGAAGCAGAGGGTAGTGAATAAGATTATACCACTCTGATTGCAAAGCTGTTGTAGGAGATCTTTTTCTCTTTGAAGAAATATTTTTTTCTTCCCCCATATTCTTACCTTACTGTAAAACCCCACTTAATACATTAAAATATCCTCAGCTAATCTAATGCACAATTTTTTAATGCTAGTGGAACATAATGTAGTTACTTTCCAAAACAACAAAAAAAAAAGATAACATTTTTTGATATTACACATATACAAACATATCTCTTGTTCCCTCACTTTGAAGTTTGGGGGTATTTGGCTATTTATTCACATTTATTTAGAAGCAATGCACTAAAACTTTGATTGGAAGACGTATAGCAATGATCTCATTCTTCATGGCTTACAGCAAGCTTGTGTTTCTTGCTCATGTTATGAGGTATGCTGGTTGGCTGAAGTTCTGCTGGGTTCCTCATATCTTCTCATTCTGGAACCAGGGCTGGAAGAGCAACCACTGACTGGGACACCCTGTTCTCATGAGGGCATTCAGAAGCTAAATGTACATGTGCCTAGCTTCAGAATCAGCCTGTTGACTGGATATAAGTCAAAGAATCCTAAATATATATATACTTAAAAAAAAAATAATATTTTTTCAGAATAAAGTGTTATTGTGAGAAATAGTCTAAAAGAGTGTAGTAGGAGAATAGAAAAAAATTGTGGCATATTCATACAACAAAATACTATACACATTTAAAAAGATTATTCACGTGGTAGAATAAATAACTCTAAAAAAACTGTGAAAAAGCTACTCAAGGAATGTAATGTGCAGTGTGATACCTTACTTGAATTTTAAAATATATAAATCAACTCCATGTAAAATTTATCAATATGCATGTATAAAAGTAGCAAAAAATATAAATATAAATAGAGGTAACAGGCAAAAAATTCAGGATATTAGTGGCTTCTAAGGAGGAGAAGTGTTTGGGGGCTCCAAAAGGACTTCAAACTTACCTATAAATTTTAATTTCTTAAAAGAATAAAAAAGAGAAAGCTGGATGTTCATTATATTATTCCACATATCTTTCTTATACTTAATAATAAAAATACTGAATATTGAAAACCGGGTAAAATGTAAAGTGGTATCATTATTATTACCGTTGGTGCAATTTTTCCAGCCCAGAGTGGGAGCCCATTCAGTGCCTTAAAGGAAGACATAGGGTCTTATTCATTTATTGGCACATAAAATGGAGAGAATGAATATTTTTTTAAGTGGAATTGAAATCCTGGCAGCAGCAAACTGAAAACTAATTCCTTCTCAAAACTTACTATGTCACTATTACCAAATGGAAAGTCATTGCTCCCTAATTTTTTTTTTAATTGAACTTTAGATGAAGGTTTACAGAACAAAATAGTTCCTTATCAAACAGTTAGTACACACTGTTGTATGACATTGGTTAACAACCCACAACATGTCAGTGCTGTCCCTTCTCAACCCTGGGTTTCCTGTTACCAGATTTCCTGTTCCCTCCTACTTTCCAGTCCCCAACCCAGGGCTGGTGAACCCCTTTTAGTCTTGCTCTGTTCCATGGGTTTGTTCATTCTTTGGCTGAAGGGTAAACCTCAGAAGTGGCCTCATTACTGAGCTTAAAGGGTGTCCGGGGGCCGTACTCTCAGGATTTCTCCAGTCTCTGTCAGGCCAGAAAGTCTGGTCTTTCTTTTTGAGTTAGAATTTTGCTGTACACTTTTCTCCAGCTCTGTCTGGGACCCTCTATTGTGATCCCTGTCAGAGCAGTCAGTGGTGGTAGCAGGGCACCATCTAGTTGTACTGGAATCAGTCTGGTGGAGGACATGGTAGATGTGGTCCATTAGTCCTCTAGACTAATCTTTCCCTTGTGTCTTTAGTTTTCTTTATTCTTCCTTGCTCCCGAAGGGGTGCATTGCTCCCTAATATTTATGAGTTCAACTAACTAACAATTTCTTTTTTAAAACATTTGCTTTTTGCCTATCCCCTACCATTCTAATTATTTTTTCAATCCAAATATTCCTGGAGCACAGGAGAAACACAGACACACATCCAATAGAATATTTTACCTTACAGCATCAAGAATTACTTCCAGGGAGGTGGAGCCAAGATGGCGGAATAGACAGACACTTCTGACGAGCCCTCTTTACAACAAAGACCTGAAAAAAGTGAAACTAGTATATTTCCGACAAGGTGGGAGACCCGAGCTTCAAACGCAAGTTTAGAAAATGAACTGATGGGCAGAGAGAGGAAGAGCCCATTCAGAAGTGGAGAGGAGTTACTGGACCTGAATTGTGGAGAGCCCTCAGGCACAATTCCCAGAGCGGCGGTGGACGGCTGGTACTAACTTTGGGCTGCAGTTTCCTCAGGGAGGAGTAGCCAGCCACACAGCCCACTCACACCTCTGGAACCTGAGGAGAATTGTGCTCTAGGCAAAAGCTAAGTACTTGTGTATATTTGAACGTGCCCCACCCCCCCACCTGCAAACTGGCTTCAGTAGGCTGAATTCCTTAGGCTTGAGATAGGCACTTTTGAGCACCTAGAGACACCCTCCTGGCCTTGGGGAAGGAAAAATTTTGCATTTGGGGGGAAAAGATAATTTGCTAGCTCCACTAACCAGGGGAGCTAAGGACAGAAGCAGCTCCTGTCCAAGCATAAACTGTCCATGGACTTTGAGAACCTTTCCCTTCTGCACGGACCTGTGTGGGCCTGTTTTGGGAGAATAGGCCCTTGTTGCCAGACTCCAACCGTTTCAGCTGTGCAGTGGAGAGGTGGGTGTTTGATGTTTGACATTGCTTTGCCTATATAACAAAGTCCTCACCTACCCACATCAAGGACCTAATGACTGGTAGCTCCCTCAGGTCACCCAGCCACTTGTGACAGGGGTCTGAAGATAACTGGTACCTCCCCGTCCTTACAACCAAAAACTTTGGGTCCCCATGGTCCCTTTGCAGAATCCACCCACCTGCACGCTCTAGGGAACACGGATGCACTTTCCTCAGAGATATTCAGGGGTCGGTTCTCAGCCCCCTGCCTTGTTCAGAGGGTGATCCCTGGCTGCAATCAGATACCAGTATATACGCCAATCACTTCTGCCCTTCTAAGACTGTAGGACAGAGCCTGTACCACACAATTGATGATCAGCTACCTGGAAACCTGAGCTGAGTTCATACAAGAAAACTGAATGGACTCCTTGACTGATATACCTGATAACAGGTCTAGCTATCTAGGGACAGGACATCAGAGCTCCCAAGCAACCGATAGGGGTATACCAAAACAAAACAAAGCAAGAAGCTACGAAACTGTAAGCAAGCATAAACTAATATAATAACTTATAGATGGCTCGGAGACAACAGTCAATGTCAAGTCACATAAAGAAACAGTCCATGATCACCTCAACAGACTCTCAAAACAAAGAATCCAGGGATCTTCCAGATGAAACTGCATTTCAGGACTTACCAGATGCAGAATACAAAAGTTTAATATACAGAACCGTTCAAGACATCAAGAAGGAAATGAGAAAATACACAGAACAAGCCAAGGAACACACAGATAAAGCTGTTGAAAAAATTAAAGATTATTCAGGAAAACAATGAAAAATTTAATTACCTGGAAAAATCCGTAGACAGACAGCAATCAGAAATTCAGAACATTAACAATAAAATTACAGAAGTAGATAACTCAGTAGAAAGTCAGAGGAGCAGAATTGAGTGAGTAGAAGCCAGAATTTCTGAACTCAAAGACAAATCACTTGGCACTAACATATTTGAAGAAAAATCAGATAAAAGAATTTAAAAAAATGAAGAAACCTTAAAAATCATGTGGGACTCTATCAAGAGAAATAACCTACGAGTGATTGGAGTACCAGAACAGAGAAGGATAACAGAAAATACAGAGAGAATTGTTGAAGATTTGTTGGCAGAAAACTTCCCTGATGTTGTGAAAGATGAGAAGATATCTATCCAAGGTGCTCATCTAACTCCACATAAGGTAGATGTTAAAAGAAAGTCACCAAGACATATTATAATCAAACTTGCCAAAACCAAAGATAAAGAGAGAATTATAAGAGCAGCGAGGGGTAAATGAAAAGTCACCAACAAAGGAGAGCCAATAAGAATAAGCTCAGACTACTTGGCAGAAACCATGCAGGCAAAAAGGCAATGAGATGACATATTTAAAAAGTTGAAGGAAAAAATTGTCTGCCAAGAATCATATACCCAGAAAAACTGTCTCTTAAATATGAAGGTGAAATTAAGACATTTCCAGATAAACACAAGTTGAGGGAATTCATAAAAACCAAATCAAAACTGCAAGAAATACTAAAGGGAGTTCTTTGGTTAGAAAATCAATAACATCAGGTATCAACCCAAGACTAGAACACTGGGCAGAGCAACCAGAAGTCAACCCAGACAGGGAAATCCAAAAAAATAAAGCAAAATTATTTAAAAAAAAAAAAAAAACTCAAAAAAGGGTAATGTGGAGAGGGCGGGGCCAAGATGGTGGACTAGGTGGACGCTACCGCGGATCCCTCTTGCAACAAAGACTCGGAAACACAAGGGAATTGATCACATACATAACAATCTACAAACTCTGAACAACAAGAACAGACTTAGAGACGGAAAACGAACAAATACGGGCAGACAGCGACCGTTTTCAGAACTAGGAGCCAGCGTACCAGGCAGGTGACTTTCGGAGCCCGATCTGGGGCAGAGCCCAGGGGGGCAGACGGCACAGAAGGGGGGTCCAGCCCTTCCCCCCCGAACCCATCCCGGGAGGAAGTCTAGCTGGTTGGCGCGAGCGGCGTAGCGGCGCAGCCGGAGGGAGAAGCACCCGGGAGGCAGTGACTGATCTGGGAGAGGGAGTGGGGAGAACAGCATCCCAGCTGGGGAGCCGTCCCGCCGGGAGTTTGGCGGGAAGCGGGCAGGGCGCGAGCGGGGGAGGTCAGCTATATTTCCCTAAAGCGACCCGGGGGCAGGGCCCACACGTTCGTGCGGGGGGACGCACACCCAGTCCGCGCGTGTGGCGCGGCGCACTGGAGGGAGAAGTCCCTGGGAGGAAGTGACTAGTCTCAGAGCGGGGAAAGCAGCGTCCCAGCCGGGGTGCCATCACACCCGGATTTTGGCGGACGGGGGCGAAGCGTAAACACGGTGTTCAGCTCTATATTCTGTGGTGCTACACTCCTAGCTCTCTGATCCCTCCCCCACCCTCCCCAGGCGGCTCCATTAACATCCGAATACCCGGAGCCAGAGGGAGAATTCAGATAGGAATCTGACTGCATTTTTTTTAGCTGTTTACCTGGAAATTCTAGTTTCCCAGTGATGGCTCGGAGACAGCAGTCCATATCAAACCACATAAAGAAACAGACCATGACAGCTTCTCCAACCCCCCAAACAAAAGAATCAAAATCTTTCCCAAATGAAGATACAATCCTGGAATTATCAGATACAGAATATAAAAAAACTAATTTACAGAATGCTTAAAGATATCACAAATGAAATTAGGATAAATGCAGAAAAAGCCAAGGAACACACTGATAAAACTGTTGAAGAACTCAAAAAGATTATTCAAGAACATAGTGGAAAAATTAATAAGTTGCAAGAATCCATAGAGAGCCAGCATGTAGAAATCCAAAAGATTAACAATAAAATTAGAGAATTTGACAACACAATAGAAATTCAGAGGAGCAGACTCGACCAATTAGAATGTAGACTGGGACTTCTGGAGGACCAGGGAAACAACACCAACATAGCTGAAAAAAAATCAGATAAAAGAACTAAAAAAAATGAAGAAACCCTAAGAATCATGTGGGACTCTATCAAGAAGGATAGCTTGCGAGTGATTGGAGTCCCAGAACAGGGAGGGGGGACAGAAAACACAGAGAAAATAGTTGAAGAACTCCTGACACAAAACTTCCCTGACATCATGAAAGACGAAAGGATGTCTATCCAAGATGCTCATCGAACCCCATTTAAGATTGATCCAAAAAGAAAAACACCAAGACATATTATCATCAAACTTGCCGAAACCAAAGACAAACAGAAAATTTTAAAAGCAGCCAGGGAGAAAAGAAAGGTTTCCTTCAAAGGAGAATCAATAAGAATAAGTTCAGACTACTCAACAGAAACCATGCAGGCAAGAAGGGAATGGGACGACGTATACAGAGCACTGAAGGAGAAAAACTGCCAACCAAGGATCATATATCCAGCAAAACTCTCTCTGAAATATGAAGGAGAAATTAAGATATTTACAGATAAACACAAGTTTAGAGAATTTGCAAAAACCAAACCAAAGCTACAAGAAATGCTAAAGGAGATTGTTTGGCCTGATGACCAATAATATCAGGTACCAGCACAATACAAGTTCACAAAACAGAACGTCCTGATATCAACGCAACTCAAATAGGGAAAGCACAAAAACAAACAAAGACTAATTCTAAAAAATAAATAAATAAACAAAATAATACACATAACAGGAAATCATGGAAATCAATAGATAAAACGATCACAATAATCAAAAAGAGGGACTAAATGTAGGAGGCATTGAACTGCCAGATGGAGAGTGATACAAGGCGATATAGAAGGATACAAGTTAGGTTTTTACTTAGAAAAATAGGGGTATATAATAAGGTAACCACAAAAAGGAATATTAATTCCATAACTCAAGAAAAAAGCCAAGAAAAACTTAACGACTCAACAAACACAAAGTTAAACATTATGAAAATGAGGATCTCACAAGCTACTAAGAAAAACGTCTCGGCACAAAAAAGCATGTGGAAAAATGAAATGGCCAACAACACACATGAAAAGGCATCAAAATGACAGCACTAAAAACTTATTTATCTATAATTACCCTGAATGTAAATGGACTAAATGCACCAATAAAGAGACAGAGAGTCTCGGACTGGATAAAGAAACACGATCCATCTATATGCTGCCTACAAGAGACACACCTTAGACTTAGAGACACAAACAGACTAAAACTCAAAGGATGGAAAAAAATATATCAAGCAAACAATAAGCAAAAAAGAAGAGGAGTAGCAATATTAATTTCTGACAAAATAGACTTTAGACTTAAATCCACCACAAAGGATAAAGAAGGACACTATATAATGATAAAAGGGACAATTGATCAGGAAGACATAACCATATTAAATATTTACGCACCCAGTGACAGGGCTGCAAGATACATAAATCAAATTTTAACAGAATTGAAAAGTGAGATAGACACCTCCACATTTATAGTAGGAGACTTCAACACACCACTTTCGGAGAAGGACAGGACATCCAGTAAGAAGCTCAATAGAGACACGGAAGACCTACTTACAACAATCAACCAACTTGACCTCATTGACTTATACACAACTCTCCACCCAACTGCTGCAAAATATACTTTTTTTTCTAGCGCACATGGAACATTCTCTAGAATAGACCACATATTAGGTCATAAAACAAATCTTTGCAGAATCTAAAACATCGAAATATTACAAAGCATCTTCTCAGACCACAAGGCAATGAAGCTAGAAATCAATAACAGAAAAACTAGGGAAAAGAAATCAAATACTTGGAAAATGAACAATACCCTCCTGAAAAAAGACTGGGTTATAGAAGACATCAAGGAGGGAATAAGGAAATTCTTAGAAAGCAAGGAGAATCAAAACCTCTGGGACACAGCAAAAGCAGTGCTCAGAGGCCAATTTATATCGATAAATGCACACATACAAAAAGAAGAAAGAGCCAAAATCAGAGAACTGTCCCGACAACTTGAACAAATAGAAAGTGAGCAACAAAAGAACCCATCAGGCACCAGAAGAAAACAAATAATAAAAATTAGAGCTGAACTAAATGAATTAGAGAACAGAAAAACAATTGAAAGAATTAACAAAGCCAAAAGCTGGTTCTTTGAAAAAATTAACAAAATTGATAAACCATTGGCTAGACTGACTAAAGAAAAACAGGGAAGGAAACAAATAACCCGAATAAGAAACGAGAAGGACCACATCACAACAGAACCAAATGAAATTAAAAGAATCATTTCAGATTACTACATAAAATTGTACACTAACAAATTTGAAAACCTAGAAGAAATGGATAAGTTCTTGGAACAATACTACCTACCTAAACTAACACATTCAGAAGTAGAACAACTAAATAGACCCATAACAGAAAAAGAGATTGAAACGGTAATCAAAAAACTTCCAACAAAAAAAAGTCCTGGCCCAGACGGCTTTACTGCAGAGTTCTACCAAACCTTCAGAGAAGACTTAACACCATTACTATTGAAGGTATTTCAAAGCATAGAAAAAGACGGAATACTACCCAACTCATTCTATGAAGCTACCATCTCCCTGATACCAAAACCAGGTAAAGACATTACAAAAAAAGAAAATTTTAGACCTATATCCCTCATGAACATAGATGCAAAAATCCTCAACAAAATTCTAGCCAATAGAATCCAACAACACATCAAAAAAATAATTCACCCTGATCAAGTGGGATTTATACCAGGTATGCAAGGCTGGTTTAATATCAGAAAAACCATTAATGTAATCCATCACATAAATAAAACAAAAGATAAAAACCACATGATCTTATCAATAGATGCAGAAAAGGCATTTGACAAAGTTCAACACCCATTTATGATAAAAACTCTTACCAAAATAGGAATTGAAGGAAAATTCCTCAACATAATAAAGGGCATCTATGCAAAGCCAACAGCCAATATCACTCTAAATGGAGAGAACCTGAAAGCATTTCCCTTGAGAACGGGAACCAGACAAGGATGCCCTTTATCACCACTCTTATTCAACATCGTACTTGAAGTCCTAGCCAGGGCAATTAGGCTAGACAAAGAAATAAAGGGTATCCAGATTGGTAAGGAGGAAGTAAAGCTATCACTATTTGCAGATGACATGATCGTATACATGGAAAACCCTAAGGAATCCTCCAGAAAACTACTGAAACTAATAGAAGAGTTTGGAAGAGTCTCAGGATATAAAATAAACATACAAAAATCACTTGGATTCCTCTACATCAACAAAAAGAACACCGAAGAGGAAATCACCAAATCAATACCATTCACAGTAGCCCCCAAGAAGATAAAATACTTAGGAATAAATCTTACCAAGGATGTAAAAGACCTATACAAAGAAAACTATAAAACTCTGCTACAAGAAATTCAAAAGGACATACTTAAGTGGAAAAATATACCCTGCTCATGGATAGGAAGACTTAACATAGTAAAAATGTCTATTCTACCAAAAGCCATTTATACATATAACGTACTTCCAATCCAAATACCAATGTCATACTTTAAAGGGATAGAGAAACAAATCACTAATTTCATATGGAAGGGAAAGAACCCCCGGATAAGCAAAACATTACTGAAAAAGAAGAAAGTGGGAGGCCTCACTCTACCTGATTTCAGAACCTATTATATAAGACAGTAGTCAAAACAGCCTGGTACTGGTACAACAACAGGCACATAGACCAATGGAACAGAATTGAGAACCCAGATATAAATCCATCCACGTATGAGCAGCTGATATTTGACAAAGGACCAGTGTCAGTCAATTGGGGAAATAATAGTCTTTTTAACAAATGGTGCTGACATACCTGGATATCCATTTGCAAAAGAATGAAACAGGACCCATACCTCACACCATGCACAAAAACTAACTCCAAGTGGATCAAAGACCTAAACATAAAGACTAAAATGATAAAGATCATGGAAGAAAAAATAGGGACAACCCTAGGAGCCCTAATACAAGGCATAAACAGAATACAAAACATTACCAAAAATGATGAAGAGAAACCAGATAACTGGGAGCTCCTAGAAATCAAACACCTATGCTCATCTAAAGACTTCACCAAAAGAATAAAAAGACCACCTACAGACTGGGAAAGAATATTCAGCTATGACATCTCCGACCAGCGCCTGATCTCTAAAATCTACATGATTCTGTCAAAACTCAACCACAAAAAGACAAACTACCCAATCAAGAAGTGGGCAAAGGATATGAACACACATTTCACCAAAGAAGATATTCAGGCAGCCAACAGATACATGAGAAAATGCTCTCGATCATTAGCCATTAGAGAAATGCAAATTAAAACTACGATGAGATTCCATCTCACACCAACTAGACTGGCATTAATCCAAAAAACACAAAATAATAAATGTTGGAGAGGCTGCGGAGAGATTGGAACTCTCATACACTGCTGGTGGGATTGTAAAATGGTACAACTACTTTGGAAATCCATCTGGCGTTATCTTAAACAGTTAGAAATAGAACTACCATACAACCCAGAAATCCCACTCCTCGGAATATACCCTAGAGAAATAAGAGCCTTCACACAAACAGATATATATACACACCCATGTTTACTGCAGCTCTGTTTACAATAGTAAAAAGCTGGAAGCAACCAAGATGTCTGTCAACGGATGAATGGGTAAATAAATTGTGGTATATTCACACAATGGAATACTACGCATCGATAAAGAACAGTGACGAATCTCTGAAACATTTCATAACATGGAGGAATCTGGAAGGCATTATGCTGAGCGAAATGAGTCAGTTGCAAAAGGACAAATATTGTATAAGACCACTATTATAAGATCTTGAGAAATAGAAAAAACGGAGAAGAACACATACTTTTGTGGTTACAAAGGGGGGAAGGAGGGAGGGAGGGAGAGGGCTTTTTATTGATCAATTTGTAGATAAGAACTGCTTTGGGTGAAGGGAAAGACAACACTCAATACAAGGAAGGTCAGCCTAATTGGACTGGATTAAAAGCAAAGAGGTTTCTGGGATAAAATGAAAGCTTCAAAGGTTAGCGAAGCAGGGGCTGGGGTCTGGGGAACTTGGTTTGAGGGGACTTCTAAGTCAATGGGCAAAATAATTCTATTATGAAAACACTCTGCATCCCACTTTGAATTGTGGCACCTGGGGTCCTAAATGCTAACAAGCGGCCATCTAAGATACATCAATTGGTCTCAACCCACCTGGAGCAAAGGCAAAGGAAGAACACCAAGGTCACATGACAACTAAGAGCCCAAGAGACAGAAAGGGCCACTTGAACCAGAGACCTACATTATCCTGAGACCAGAAGAACTAGTTGGTGCCCAGCCACAATCGATGTCTGCCCTGCTAGGGAGCACAACAGACAACTCCTGAGGAAGCAGGAGACCAATGGGGTACAGACCCCAAATTCTCATGAAAAGACCATACCTAATGGTATGATTGAGACTAGAGGAATCCCAGAGACAATGCTCCTCAGAACTTCTGATGGCACAGGACAGGAACCATCCCCGAAGACAAATCATCAGGCATGAAAAGGACTGGTCAGTGGGGGGGAGACAGATGCTGATGAAGAGTGAGCTAATTAAATCAGGTGGACACTGGAGAGTGTGTAGGCAACTCTTGACTGGAGGGGGGATGGGAAGATAGAGAGAGAGGGAAGATGGCAAAATTGGCACGAAACGAGAGACTGTAAGGACTGACTCAATAGCTGGAGAGCAAGTGGGAGAAGGGAGTAAGAGGTATGTAAACCTACATGTGACAGACTGATTGGAATGGTAAATGTTCACCTGAAGCTTAATAAAAAAAAAAAGAAAGGGTAATGTGATGCTATTATATAAAAGAAGACAAGATAAGAATAATAAAGAGGGACTAAGAAATGTAATCATATACCTTCCATATGGAGAGGAAGATATGGTGATACAAAGAAATAAAAGTTAGGTTTAAATTTGGAAAAATAGGGATAAATAATAAGGTAACTACAAAGGAGACAAACTATCTTACTCATCAAAATAAAATACAAGAAAAAATAGAGACTGAGCAGAAACAAAATCAACAACAACAAGTATGAGGAAAGGCCAAGATGTAAAGACAATCTACTCAGCACAAAAAAATTAAGTGGGAAAAAGAAACTGTCAACAACACACAAAAAAAGATATCAAAATGATAGCACTAAATTCACACCTACCCATAATTACCCTGAATGTAAATGAACTAAATGCACCAATAAAGAGACAGAGAGTGGCAGAATGGATTAAAAAACAAGATCCTTCTATATGCTGCCTACAAGAGAGACACCTTAGACTTAGAGATGCAAACAAACTAAAACTCAAAGGATGGAAAAAAAATATATCAAGCAAACAACAATCAAAAAAGACCAGGAGTAGCAATATCAATTTCTGACAAAATAGGCTTTAAAGTTAAATCCATCATAAAGGATAAGGAAGGACACTATATAATGATTAAAGGGAAAATACACCAAGAAGATATAACCATATTAAATATTTATGCACCCAATGACAGAGCTGCAAGATACATAAAACAAACTCTATCAGCATTGAAAAGCAAGATAGACAGCTCCACAATAATAGTAAGAGACTTCAATACAGCACTTTCGGTGAAAGACAGGACATCCAGAAAGAAGCTCAATGAAGGCATGGAAGATCTAAATGCCACAATCAACCAACTTGACTTCGTAGACATATACAGAACACTCCACCCAAAAGCAACCAAGTATACTTTATTTTCTAGTGCACATGGACCATTCTTTAGAATAGACCACATATTAGGTCATAAAGCAAACCTTAGCAGAATCCAAAACACTGAAATATTACAAAGCATCTTCTCTGACCATAAGGCCATAAAAGTGGAAATCAATAACAGGAAAAGCAGGGAAAAGAAATCAAACACCTGGAAACTGAACAATACACTGTTCAAAAAAGACTGTATTATAGAAGTCATTAAGGATAGAAAAAAACTCAGAGAATCCAATGAGAATGAAAACACTTCCTGTCAGAACCTTTGGGACACAGCAAAGGCAGTGCTCAGAGGCCAATTTATATCAATAAATGCACACATCCAAAAAGAATGGCAAAAATCAAAGAATTATCCCTACAACTTGACCAAATAGAAAGAGAGCAACAAAAGAAACCCACAGGCACCAGAAGAAAACAAATAATAAAAATTAGAGCTGAACTAAATGAAATAGGAAACAGAAAAACAGTTGAAAGAATTAAAAAGACCAAAAGCTTCTTTTTTGAAAAAAACAACAAAATTGATAAACCACTGGCCAAACTGACAAAAGAAAAACAGGAGAGGAAGCAAATAACCCGAATAAGAAATGAGATGGGCAATATTATAACAGATTCAACTGAAACTAAAAGAATCATATCAGATTACTATGAAGAATTGTACTCTAAGAAATTTGAAAACCTAGAAGAAATGGATGAATTCCTAGAAACACACTACCTACCTAAACTAACACAAACAGAGGTAGAACAACTAAAGAGACCCATAACAAAAGAAGAGATTGAAAAGGTAATCAAAAAACTCCCCCCAAAAAAAAGCCCGGGTTTGGAAGGCTTCACTGCAGAGCTCTACCAAACTTTCAGAGAAGAGTTAACACCACTACTACTAAAGGTATTTCAGAGCATAGAAAAGGACAGAATACTACCAAACTCATTCTATGAATCCACCATATCCCTGATACCAAAACCAGGCAAAGACACCACAAGAAAAGAAAATTACAGACCTCATGTTCTGCTGCTATTCTTAAGATTTTCACTGGACAGAAGATTTAAAAAGGCGGCTCAAGAAGACAAAGTAAAGTATTATAATGACATGCAAAGAGCTGGAAATGGAAAACCAAAAGGGAAGAACATGCTCGGTTTTTCTCAAGCTGAAAGAACTGAAGAAAAAATTTAAGCCTCTAGTTGCAGTAGTGAAGGATTCTATTGGGAAAATATTAAACCACTCAGGAAGCATCAAAAGAAGACGGAAGGAATACAAAGAGTCATTATACCAAAAGAATTAGTCGATGTTCAATGATTTCAAGAGGTAGCATATGCTCAGGAACCGATGGTACTGAAGGAAGAAGTCCAAGCTGCTCTGAAGGCATTGGCAAAAAACAAGGCTCCAGGAATTGATGGATTATCAATTGAGATGTTTCAACAAACAGATGCAGAGCTGGAGGTGCTGACTCGTCTATGCCAAGAAATATGGAAGAGAGCTTCCTGGCCAACTGACTGGAAGAGATCTATATTTATGGCTACTCCCAAGAAAGGTAATCCAACCGAATGTGAAAATTATAGAACCATATCATTAATATCACATGCAAGCAAAATTTCGCTGAAGATCATTCAAATACAGCTGCAGCAGTATATCGACAGGGAACTGCCAAGATTCAGGCTGGATTCAGAACAGGACGTGGACCAGGGATATCATTGCTCATGTCAGACGGATCCTGGCTGAAAGCAGAGAATACCAGAAGGTTGTTTACCTGTGCTTTACTGACTATGCAAAAGCATTTGGCTGTGTGAATCATAACAAATCATGGATAACATTGGGAAGAATGGGAATTCCCAACACTTAATTGTGCTCATGAGGAACCTTTATAAAGATCAACAGGCAGATGTTCTGACAGAACAAGGCTATACTGATTGGTTTAAAGTCCCGAAAGGTGTGCTCCAGGATTGTATTCTTTCACCATATCTATTCAATCTGTATGCTGAGCAAATAATACGAGAAGCTGGACTATATGAAGAAGAACTGGGCATCAGAATTGGAAGAAGACTCATTAATCACCTGCATTCTGCAGAGGACACAACCTTGCTTGCTGAAGGTGAAGAGGAGTTGAAGCACTTGCTAACGAAGACCAAAGACCACAGCCTTCAGTACAGATTGCACCTCAACATAAAGAAAACAAAAATCCTCACAAGTGGACCAATGAGCAATATCATGATAAACAGAAAAGACTGAAGTTGTCAAGGATTTCATTTTACTTGGATCCACAGTCAAAAACCACGGAAGCAGCAGTCAAGAAATCAAAAGACGCATTGCATTGCGTAAATCTGCTGCAAAGAACCTCTTTAAAGTGTTGAAGAGCAAAGATGTCATCTTGAAGACTAAGGTGCGCCTGACCCAAGCCATGGTATTTTCAATTGCATCTTATGCATGTGAAAGCTGGACAATGAATAAGGAAGGCCAAAGAAGAATTGATGCCTTTGTTTTGTGGTGTTCCTGAAGAATATTGAATATACCATGGACTGCCAGAAAAATGAATAAATCTGTCTTGGAAGTAGAACCAGAAAGCTCCTTAGAAGCAAGGATGGCGAGACCGCATCTTACATACTTTAGACATGTTGTCAGGAGGGATCAGTCTCTGGAGAAGGACATCATGCTTGGCAAAGTATAGAGTCAGCGGAAAAGAGGAAGACCCTCAACAAGGTGGATTGACACAGTGGTTGAAACAATGGGCTCGAGCATAACAACAACTGCGAGGCTGGTGAAGGACCAGGCAGTGTTTCGTTCTGTTGTGCATAGGGTCACTATGACTCGGAACCGACTCGACAGCACCTAACAACAACAACAACAACATATCCCTCATGAACGTAGATGCAAAAATCCTCAACAAAATTCCAGCCAATTAAATTTAACAACATATCATAAAAATAATTCACCATGACCAAGTGGGATTCATACCAGGTATGCAGGGATGGTTCAACATTAGAAAAGCAATTAATGTAATCCACCACATAAATAAAACGAAAGACAAGGATCACATGATTTTATCAAGTGGTATAGAAAAGGCACTTGACAAAGTTCAACACCCATTTATGATAAAAACTCTCAGCAAAATAGGAACAGAAGGAAAATTCCTCAGCATAATAAAGGGCATTTATACAAAGCCAACAGCCAACATCACAGTAAATGGAGATAGCCTGAAAGCATTCCCACTGAGATCGGGAACCAGACAAGGATGCCCTTTATCACCACTCTTATTCAACATTGTGTTGGAGGTCCTAGCTAAAGCAATTAGGCCAAATAAAGAAATAAAATGTATCCAGATTGGCAAGGAAGAAGTAAAAGTATCTCTATTTGCAGATAACATGATCTTATACACAGAAACCCTAAGGAATCCTCCAGAAAACTACTGAAACTAAGAGAAGAGTTCATCAGAGTATTGGGATACAAGATAAACACATAAAAATCAGCTGGATTCCTCTACACCGACAAAAAGAACATCGAAGAGGAAATCACCAAATCAATGCCATTTACGTAAGTCCCCAAGAAGATAAAATACTTAGGAATAAATCTTACCAGAGATGTAAAAGACTTATGCAAAGAAACCTACAGTACATTTTTGCAAGAAACCAGGAGACTTACATAAGTGGAAAAATATACCTTGCTCATGGATAGGAAGACTTAACATTATAAAAATGTCTGTTCTACCAAAAGTGATCTTTGCATTTAATTGCAATTAATGCAATTCCGATCCAAATCCCAACGACATTCTTTAATGAGATGGAGAAACAAATCACCAACTTCATATGGAAGGGAAAGAGGCCCTGGATAAATAAGGCATTACTGAAAAAGAAGAACAAAGTGGGAGGCCTTACTTTACCTGATTTTAGAACCTGTTATACCGCCACAGTAGTCAAAACAGCCTGGTCCTGGTACAACAACAGATACAGAGACCAATGGAACAGAATTGAGAATCCAGACATAAATCCATCCACATATGAGCAGCTGATATTTGACAAAGGCCCCAAAACAGTTAAATGGGGAAAAGACAGTCTTTTTAACAAATGGTGCTGGCATAACTGGATATCCATCTGCCAAAAAAATGAAACAAGACCCATACCTCCCTCCATGCACAAAAACTAACTCAAAGTGGATCAAAAACCTAAATATAAAATCTGAAACGATAAAGATCATGGAAGAAAATATAAGGACAGCGTTAGAAGCCCTAACACATGGCAAAAACAGTATACAAAACATTATAAAGAATGCAGAAGAAAAGCTAGATAACTGGGAGCTCCTAAAAATCAAACACCTATGCTCATCCAAAGACTTCACCAAAAGAGTAAAAAGATTACCTACAGACTGGGAAAAAGTTTTTAGCTATGACATTTCTGGTCAGCATCTGATCTCTAATATCTACATGATACTGCAAAAACTCAACTACAAAAAGACAAATAACCCAATTAAAACATGGGCAAAAGATATGAATAGACACTTCACTGAAGAAGACATTCAGGTAGCTAACAGATACATGAGGAAATGTTCACGATCATTAGCCATTAGAGAAATGCAGATCAAAACTACAATAAGATTTCCTCTCATTCCAACAAGGCTGGCATTAATCCAAAAAACACAAAATAATAAATGTTGGAGAGGCTGCGGAGAGATTGGAACTCTTAGACACTGCTGGTGGGAATGTCAAATGGTACAACCACTTTGGAAATCAATTTGACGCTTCCTTAAAAAGCTAGAAATAGAACTACCATACACTCAAGCAATCCCACTCCTCAGAATATATCGTAGAGAAATAAGAGCCTTCACACGAACAGGTATATGCACACCATTGTTTATTGCAGCACTGTTTACAATAGAAAAAAGCTGGAAGCAACCAAGGTGCCCATCAATGGATGAATGGATAAATAAATTATGGTGTATTCACACAATGGAATACTATGCATTGATAAAGAACAGTGAGGAATCTGGAAGGCATTATGCTGAGTGAAATTAGTTGCAAACGGACAAATATTTTATAAGACCACTATTATAAGAACTGGAGAAATAGTTTAAACGGAGAAGAAAACATTCTTTTGTGGTTACGAGAGGAGGGAGGGTGGGAGAGCTTATTCTCTAATTAGATAGTAGATAAGAACTATTTTAGGTGAAGGGACAGACAACACACAATAGAGGCGAGGTCAGCACAACTGGACTAAACCAAAAGCAAAGAAGTTTCCTGAATAAACTGAATGCTTTGAAGACCAGTGTAGCAGGGGCGGGGGTCTGGGGACCATGGTTTCAGGGGACATCTAAGTCAATTGGCATAATAAAATCTATTAAGAAAACATTCTGCATCCCACTTTGAAGGGTGGCATCTGGGGTCTTAAATGCTAGCAAGCAGCCATCTAAGATGCATCAGTTGGTCTCATCCCACCTGGATCAAAGGAGAATGAAGAACATCAAGGATGCAAGGTAATTACGAGCCCAAGAGACAGAAAGGGCCACATGTACCAGAGACTACATCATCCTGAGACCAGAAGAACTAAATGGTGCCTGGCTACAAGCAATGACTGCCCTGACAATGAACACAACAGAGAACCCCCGACGGAGCAGGAGAGCAGTGGGGTGCAGGTCCCAAATTCTCATAAAAAGACCAGACTTAATGGCCTTACTGAAGCTGGAAGGACCCCAGTGGTCATGGCCCCCAGACCTTCTGTTGGCCCAGGACAGGAACCATTCCTGAAGCCAACTCTTCAATATGGATTGGACTGGACAATGGGTTGAAGGGGAATGCTGGTAGGAGTGAGCTTCTTGGGTCAGGTGGACACTTGAGACTACGTTGGCATCTCCTGCCTGGAAGGGAGATGAGAGGGTAGAGCAGGTTAGAAGCTGGGGAAATGGACATGAAAAAAGAGAGTGGAGGGAGAGAGCGGGCTGTCACATTAGGGGGAGAGTAATTGGGGGTATGTCGCAAGGTGTACACAACCCAACCCAGTGCCCTCGAGCAAGGTGTATATAATGTTTTTATGTGAGAGACTGACTTGTACACTTTCACTTAAAGCATAATAAAAATTATATATATATATATATATATATAAATAATTACTTCCAGCAATTGTTTGTGTTCTCTTGTTATGACCTCCATTAGGTAGGCAATGAACAACTCCTAATCAATGGTCCTGGGTCTAAAATTAAAACCAGTCAGTTTCTGGAGAGGGAATTCCAACTCATGGAAACTCCGTGTGAGTCAGAGTAGACCTGTAATCTCTAGGGTTTTCAATGGCTGAATTTTGGAAGTAGATCACTCCCTTGCTGTGGTACTCCTCTTCTTCAGGTGGGGCACTGTTCCCAAACTAAGAAGCTTTTCCTCTTCCCTTCCTGATTTTAGCTGTTTTTCAATGTCCATGTCCTTCTGCAAGTCTTGTGGCAATGTGTTGTTGTTGTTAGCTGCCAACAAGTTGCCTTGACTCATGGTGACCCCACACACAATGGAACAGAATGCTGCTGGGTCCTGCACCATCACCATGTTCAATTGTAGATCAAACCCTTGTGATCTACAGGGTTTTCAGTGGCTGATTTTCAGAAGTAGATCACCAGGCCTTTTTTCCTAGTCTCTTTTAGTCTGGAAGTGCCACTGATATCTGTTCAGCAACACGCGAGCCTCCACTGGCAGATGGTGGTGGCAGCACATGAGGTGCACTGGCCAGGAATCGAACCAGGTTTCCTACATGAAAAAGGAGAATTCTACCACTGAAACACCAGTTCTTCATTGTGGCAAATGTAGGTAGGTGTAAATAAATAGGGAGAGACCCCTGCATGGGTAGGGGAGAGAGGCTATTCTATCTTCAGATAAAGTTGTCGGATACTATTTTGATTGTCATTATACTATTGTCATTTAGCAAACTAAATTGACCATGTTGAACCGAGCCCTGCAGACACATGTCACCCTTTTCTTGGTTTTGTACTCTGCTCCTCAAATATAGCCAGCAATCTGACTGCCTTAAGCTGGGTTTCCCTGCCTTTGGAATGCCTCTGAGAATTCCGGATACAATGAGCTGTTGTGCCAGATCTTCCCAGAGCTTTACAAATGACAGACCCTAAATCTTTAACCTTCACCTACGATCCTTAGGTCTCGCATATACAGCTTTATCATTTCAATAAAGCGAGGTCAACGTTCTCAATGTACTCTAATAGTCTTTTACATAGGAAACCCTAGTAAAATATTGGGTTTTTGGATCCTGAATACTTATCTATATTGTATTTTATCAACGTCAATTTTTATTTTGTTTTAGTTAGCTATTTTAAAATAAATTTTCCAATCAGACATTTAATTGTCTGAATTCTGAGCTAATAGAAATAGCAACTTCCTCCAAAAATAAAATGTCAGTGGGGACACTTACACCTATTTCTCTTGTATGTAATAGTACTTTTTTACAAAGACCTCACAAAGCCAAAACCCTTTTACTGCTTTGAATCTTCACTCTAGAGGTCAAAGATCTTCCACCCTCATATTTTTCTTTCTTAAATTCCCTGAAGCGGCTAAATGGAACGGCCACGGCTTTTTATTTGAGTAGCACAGAGGACAGAAAATAACTCATCATCACAGGAGGTGCTATCATAAGCTAAGTTTGTAAAAAGTGACAGGAGCCTTGGAGCTGCTTCAAGCGCGCCTAGTACATAAAGCAAACCTGGAAAGCAGCACTCTGATCAATATGCAACTCCTCGAAGTTCCTTACAAAAAACTTTTCCTCCATTCTTTCCCCTCCTGATTTTTTAAATTACATACATTATATAGCAAGATTAAATGAGAAAGAATCAATTCAGAGGGCCTATCCCAAATGTCTTACTTGGGTGTTTTTCAGAGGCACATGATGAGAACTTTCAGAAAGTATTTGTAAGAGACACATGCAGACCACAGAAGTGCATGCAGACCCCTGCACATGTCAAACATCTCGAAACTTCTCCTGCAGTCCTCTGCCAGGTGGCCACACCAAACCAAAAAACTTGTAGCCAAAAAACCAAAACATCTGACCCGTAGCTACCCTAGAGGACAGAGTAAAGCTGCCTTCTAGGGTTTCCAAGCAGTGGCTGGTGGATTTGAACTGCCAGCCTTGTGGTTAGCAGCGATATCACTTAACCACTGAGCCACCAGGGCTCCAGGGATATGGTAAAAGGTATAGCATAAGTGCTACATGCACAAAGTCCAATAAGATCTTCCTAAGACACTTGGCATAGCCTAGGTAGACCAGAACATGTTCGTTTTAATGCAGCATTCGTAGTTCATGACAGAACTCACTGATTCAAAAATAGATACTTAAAAGAGTCACTTTTTTTTTTTTTTTTTTTAAAGCTGGGCAACAACTCTAAAAACTAATCAGTAAGCTTTTCCTACTCAACACACAGATTTGTCATCAGCCTAACGGTCATCTCCAGCACACAGTTACAAAGTTTCCACGTCTGCAAGATGTGCCCAAACACTCTGGAAAAGCCGATTATCCTGCGCCCGCAGGACTTCGGCTTTGAACTCAGATGCATAAAAACATGTATTTGGATTGCATAATATGCACACAAAATCTAATTATTAAATGTATATCTCACAGCCAGCTAAGCTACTCTCAGTTCTTTTGAACTTTAGCAAGAGAAAACAACTTTTATTGTACTTCATCATATTGAATAATGTTTATGAATTAAAATCCAAAGATCTTTAGTATGGATGGCAGAGAATGCAGACCCCAAAATCCTGGTTTTCTTTTTAGAGGAACAAATTGTCTTTTAACTACTCTAAGGAAAATCACTATTCATAGTACTCTTACATAGAATCTTTTTGTTATGTGATGAATACTTGTGGAATCTAAATGATTGAGCTCTAATTGATCTATTTGGTGAGAATGAATTTTCTATTTCTATAGTAGGTTTTAATAAAGAGCGTCATACCTAAATTTTACTTTATTGTCATTCTCTAGAACCCAACATTTTGCTATTCCCCCAGGCAGTTCCAAAACTTACTTAAACCCTATTATAAAGATAACGCGAATTATATTATCTGACTGTTATTTACTATTTCGCTATTGTGGTACCACAAGAAGGGAGATCATGCAGTTTTACCTCAAAAGCAATCATGTATGTACATACATTAATACTCTTTTATTATATTGGGTGCTAAGGGAGGCTACTGGGCAATTACTAAATGCCACTGTAGTTAATAGAAATTTAGTGTTCCTTTTTCTTCCTCCGGCTCACTGCTGCCTCAGGGCCTTTGCACCTACTATTGCCTCTGCCTGAAACATACTTCTTCCATGTCTGCAGAAATGCTCCCTCCTTCCATTTAGATCTCCTTAGAAGGCTATCACTACCGGTGCCGTGACCTCCCCACTCCATCCTGTCTCTCTCTGTCTCTATCACTTGCTCCAACTCACTACCATTTTGTGTGTGCTTCTGTTCACTTTTGTGTTTCTTAGCCAACTAGAATATAAACCAAAGGAAGGCAGAAAATTTGTCCATTTTATTCACTTCTAGATCCCAATGTCTACTCCAATGCCAGATGCATAGAAAGGGCTTCATAAACATGTGTTGAATTGATAAGTCATCTCATTCAAAATGCCACCAGGTACAGATTTTTTTATGTGAGATCCATTCTTTTACATATTCAATCACAAACCTTTGCCAAATTCTGAAAAGTCACAAGAAGTTTTTTTCATTCACTTCTACTTTCTGCCATTCCCCACCCCCATCTTCTGTCAGAGGAATTTTGGAAATAGAACATTCTAGTATCTAATCACAAGGAGCAATACTCTCTTTGTATACTGCTTCCTTTGGCAAGTATTCAAGTTCTTTAGGGACTATCTAGGTGTGCTTATGTTTCTGCTTTCACCAGTTTCAACTGAGAGAAATAAATTTACCCTTTGAGATCGGCAGAGTCCCACAGGTTTAATAATGTATGATTACTTTGTGAGAGCTTATATCTGGGCACCCCAGAAAGGCTTTTAGAAATGTCCAACTTGCAACAATTGTCCCTTTCTTGACAGATGTATCTACTTATAAATATGTATAACTCTCTCCTCTGACCCCATGTGCCAAGATAACAGACCACTCTTCTTAATTATAGGTAGAGAAGCTGAGGTTTGGGGAGAAACAATGCCCAGCCTGTCTTAATGGAGAAATGAGGATTTGGACAGAGTGATGTACAGTGTTCTTCCTTTTCTAGACCTGCTGCATGTTTTTATGCATTCTACACTTAGGGAGAACCTACTGTTGGCAAGAGTCCCTGGGTGGTGCAAAAGTTAACACACTTGGCTGCTAACCAAAATGTTGGCAATTTGAGTCCACCCGGATGTGCCTTGGACAAAGGTCTTAACAATCTGCTTCTGAAAAGTCAGCTGTTGAGATCCCTATGGGGCACAGTTCTACTCTGACACACACGGAGTTGCCATAAATTAGAGTTGACTGGGCAACAACTGGTTTACCATTGAGTAGGAACATTTTTAGGCATCGGAGTCACAGGAGTGAAGAGGATAAAACTGTCATTGTCATGAATATTACAACATAATGGGGAAAGACCAATATTCAATTCAGCAAATGAGAAATAATTTTAGATTGCAATAAGTGTTACAAAGTAAATAAAACAAAGTCATACGGAACATACGGGGCTGCACCACACCCCTGAGGGCACCATTTACTGGAATTCCTGGGAGCCTCTGGAGCTCTAAAAAGCAAAGGCCGTGCAATGGACCATCTTTGAAGGTGGGAAAGAGGAGATGACATTTAGATAAAGGTATGTCTTAATTCTGACTCCCCAGAAGCAGACTTTGAAATGAGGATTGTGTACAGATGATTTATTGAAGAATTGCTTCCAGAAGAAACTAGTGTGGAAGAAGGAAGGAGAAGAGGCCAAGCTCAGGTAGGCTTGCAGGTGAATTCTCAGCCTTGCCTGTTTCCTCCAGGTGGCCTGGAGGTTGTTATACCACTGAGGTCATTCCGCTGGATGGAAAGTATTTTTAAAATTACTTTGATTGCTAAGGAGAAGGTGGCTTGCAAGGGGACAAAGGTGAAAGCAAGGAAATATACACACACAGTGATTTAAAATATAGGTAGTCTCCTACTTAAGACATACTCAATTTACGAGGAGCCACACTATGACCGTCTTTTTTGTTTCTTTGTTGTTGTTTTATATGTCTTATCCTTAGTAATATAGACTACGTACAATGTTGCAGCTTTAATTTGCTGATGTTATTGTTCTCAGGTGTTCACTTGCAGAAGTCCAAATATTGGATTTATAAAAATACTGATAATAAAAGGCAATAATAATGAAAGCTGAAAAAACAAAAAAAAGAAAGATATTCTACTTAAGTGAGAACCAACTTATGTTAGAGTCGCTATAAGGAAAAAAAAAAATTTGCAGTAGTAAATTGGGGACTACCTGTAATTTGAACCCTTTAATTTTATGTGGCTATGGATTTTTTTTTTTTTTTTTTATGGATTGAATTCAGAATCAAGGTTTGAAAATATATGACATTTGAGGTACTTTGGATGTTTATCTATCATCGATCAACCAAACTACACACACACACACACACACACACAGGTACATGCACACACAAACACACAGATTGTTTTATGCTGATTATCACTCACGGACTCCCATCTCGTGGTAAACCAGGTTTACAGTTCAAATTACAAGAGCAAAATAAGACAATCTTCTTTTCTCAAATACTAAAAATCTGAGACATATTCTATTACAGAATACATAAACGCCCTTTTATGAATGTTTTAATTTAATATCTCTCATAAAACAAATCCCCAAGAGATTGACATAATAAGACTCATGTGCCTCAAATGACATAGTCTCTAAAAATTTTAGAAAACAGCTCACTAAAGCCCTGTAAGTGACTAGGCTCACTTACATTCTTAAAGCAGGCTGAATCTCATTATAGCTGGTACATATTTGGAAATAAAGAAATATAGAACTACACATTACCTGTGTTTCTTGAAAAAAAAAAAGAAATATATTTTTTCATGAAAATATGGATACCCTCGGGTTAACTGCTGCTGTTTCTTGCCTGCTATATACCGCATCATTTTGACATGAGCTTATTTCTTTCCCTAGATCTGCTGGTACCCATTGTTTGCAAAAGGTCAGAAGCTGTTTCCATGGCAGTTACTATACAATGGTCATCTATGGCAGAATGGATTTCACTACTGTTAGGGGACATGTATCCACTGCGGGTAATATAAAATATCAGTAAATACTTACAGCTAAGGAATATTTAATTGTTTCAACTAGTACTTAGTTATATAGAAGCATTATTTAAAAAAAACACTGGATCCTATAACTTTCTTCTGTATTTTTCCGAGCAGTTTTCTGTATTTTAATTAATAGTCCTTTTTTGAACTCAAAACATTTTCATATTTTTTTAAAACCAGAAGCGTTTGTACTATTCTTTTGTTTGTCTGTTGTTTTAAGATTACAGTAAGGAATTGATTTTCTTACAGGATTGAAATGTAAATGCATAATTCCCCTTCTTATGATTTTCAATAACCCACTAAACCCACTGCCGTAGAGTCAATTCCGGAGTATGACTGATTTTCAGTAGTGTTGATCAAAACTGTATTTTAACATGTTTATGTTTTTAACTCCATTTAAAGATATTAAAGACAAAAAAGTACCAAATGGCTGTATTAAAAGCAGCAGTCCTTTGTTTCATTCCCAGCACTTAAAGTTCACCTTTATGATGTTGTTAACGATATGCAACCTTGTTCTGAACTTGAAGCATGCCTGTAGCATACGAAAACAGAACCCATGCAAATACACGTTTAAATCTCAGGAGCACAGCCCTGATCATTTTAATACTTACACCTGCTAGCCTGTACTTCTCCTGTGCAGACAAAAATGACAACCTGTCCAAGGTATGAGAATCAAAGCACAAAAAAAGGAGACGTAAAGAATTCAGTCCTACCTTCCGCCTTACAGAAACTATTCTCATCCTCTTCCCTCTCCTTTGCCAACGAATTATTATTTTTTTAATTATTAAAACTTTAAATGTTCTATTTCTATTTTCTTAATTATCTCTTCCTTTCTTTTTTTTTTTCCTTCTGGAGTTTCCATCTGAAAAATCTAGTTTTGTTAAAAACTGTTTAATTGAAACTTTTTAGGAAGCATGCTTGTTACTGAAAAATTAATCAGCGAAATCAGCCGGCTAATTTTAATGATGATTACTATTTTAATGGGTGAATATTTTTAGCTCTATCTGGAATGCAAAAATGCTCTCTGACTCGGTGAGATTTAAAGTAAGTACACTCTGTGTTTTGCCATATCTAACAAGCACAGCTAGCACATTATCTTAATTCAAATTAGAGAGATATTTATAGAATGAACTAAGATGCTGCAGTACAGGTAGTGAATAAACAGTGCAAGCCGAGGCCAAATCCTTGTAAGTGGGTAATGAGACACACAGTAGAATGGCTGCAGCCAGTTAACTGTCCTGCTGAGCATCACAGTGATTTCATTCTATCCCATGTCTCTTATTTTATACAGGAAAAAAAATGTATTTGTCAATTTAGGTTAAGTCAGTAAACTACTGCATTATACCTGGTGGGGTGTGTTTATGACTCTCGTTGATCAAAAGCCTGCGCTGTCTGTACTTAGGCAGAGTAGAGAATGGCATTTTCCATGGAACATCGTGTTATGAATTGCTATGACTCATAACATGTTCCCATAAATAAGTACTCTATGAAAAGTGTATTGTTATAGTTGCCGTGTGGAATATCTGTACCAATAGATTTTGACCTTGAATCTGTTATGTGAACTGCATTTTCTGTCATTTGTTTTCACAGTTAAGCATTATATGAAACCATAGTATTTACTACGGCGCGTTTGTTCACCCTCAGCGTAATACATTACTAGGCATCGTCCTGCTTTAATGGGAGCGTCAGGGAGAAGACAGGAGGGGAAAGTGTCAAGGTTTATTTGGTGTGTTAGCTAAAAAAGCAAACATGCAATTCACTTGTTTCTGCAATACCCAAGTGAGGTAAAAATAATTGAAACATTTATTTTCTAAAAAAAACTCATGGAAAGAATGCTTGAGAGAGCAGCCCCAGGGGATTGGAGTCAAAAAAAGAAACAGGTAGCTGAGATTTACCTGTTACCCAGGCACCCCAGAAGCAGCAGCAATTCCATCTCTTTCGGGCTTCCTCCAACATCAAGGACAATGACTTCAGGGACTGACGGCATCTCTCCGCCCATTCGATCGTTTTCCTTACCCAGAAGACTGTTGATAAATGAACAATTAGGAATTTTCACTCCAGTAGCAACTGGCCTGAAACTAAAAATATTTCATCTTTGGCAACTAGCATCCATCAAACAGTAAAGAGACATAGCTACTGTTGACCTACCCACACAGACCAGAGATTGGCCCTGAATGAGCCCAGCTGATCCCAGCCTTCCCTTTCCTTGCAAAAACTGAATAAAATTAAATTTGAAAGAATGATTTTCCTTTCCCTGACAGACATTCTGGTTAGCACTCTCCCCTCCTGAAAATATTTATTTAACCTTTTATAATAAACGGAATAGTCACTTAATTAGGTAAAAGTAGTTTTATTTCCCATGCTATGATTTTAAATTTTTCAAAGCATTCTAAGCAGTTGCAGAAAATACCATATGGTCACTGCTCTTAAGGAGTTATTTTTACATGCCTGAAATGGCAGACATTGTATTTGCAGGATATCATTTGTAATACACATGAGCTTGTATTCAAATCCACTTGCTCAGGCCCACATTTTCCTTGTTCGAAAGATTAAGCTTAATTTTTTTTCAATAGACTTTATTTTTTAAAGCAGTTTTAGATTTAGAGAAAAACTGTGCAGAAAATACAGAGATTTCCCATTTACTCTCTCCCCTTGCACAGTTTCTCCTTGTAGGCCATGAGCCAGTACTGATGCATGACTATTAACTGAAGTCCAAAGTTTGCATTAGGGTTCATTCTTTGGGTTGTTGTACAGTCTGACGGGTTTTGACAAACATTTTATGTCATGTTTACCATCGCGATATAAACTTACTTTTATATAGTTCCATAAAAGGAGATTTTATCTTTCTTAACAATTATGTACCAGTAAATGCTTGTATTTCTTACGTCAGAATAGAATCTTGTTTTGAAATCAGAAGGTAGATTCTAGCGCTTGTAGAAAACAGACAGAAAAACAAATTTAATGACTTCTTTCCCCTTCTCACTCCCTAAATAAAGACATATTGTTTTCCCAGTAAAGGAGGGAAAAATAATATACGATAACATGAGGTTCTCTGACCATTCTTACTGAGTTCTTATTTATTCAATTTTTATTACATAGCTTTTATATTCCAGGTGTGCTGAACACAAAGGAGCATCAATACTTATACAATAAAAGACCTTACCTTAGCAAGAAATGGCTTGTGAGAAATAGGGGTACCCAGCAACTCCCTTTTTTCACCTTGAAGCCTTTGGTAATATGCTGCATCTGCATCATTTAATTCTCTGCATTTCATTTTTCTATTCTCTTCTGAGATTTTCTTAACTGAAGGTGCTCATAATTTGCCCCAAACCACTTGTAATCCTAAAAATCTTTCTCAAGAATTTTTGCTCTGTTTGTATAATCAGCTAGCTCATCAAAATCAAGCCTTTATCCATCCCTAGCCCCTCCCCCACTATACTGAACACAGTATATGTGTTCTCATCCTTAAAATGTCAAGAGTTTATCTGCTTTCTTTTTACAGATCCTCTATATTGCTTCTTCAATTTCATTTATATTTGCTCCTATATTTATTTATTTATTTTCCTTTTACTTTTTAGGCATACTTTCACCTTAGGTTGTATCCTTTCACCATACCTATTCAATCTGTACGCTGAGCAAATAATCTGAGAAGCTGGACTATATGAAGAAGAACAGGCATCAGGATTGGAGGGAGACTCATTAGCAACCTTGCTTGCTGAAAGTGAAGAGGACTTGAAGCACTTACTAATGAAGATCAAAGACCACAGCCTTCAGTATGGATTACGACCTCAATATAAAGAATACAAAAATCCTCACAACTAGACCAATAAGCAACATCATGATAAACAGAGAAAAGATTGAGGTTGTCAAGGATTTCATTTTACTTGGATCTGCGATCAACACTCATGGAAACAGCAGTCAAGAAATCAAAAGACACATTGCAATGGGCAAATTGGCTGCAAGAGATCTCTTTAAAGTGTTAAAAAGATGTTACCCTGAGCACTAAGGTGCGCCTGACCCAAGCCTCGGTGTTTTCAATCGCCTCATATGCATGCGAAAGCTGGAAATGAATAAGGAAGACCGAAGAAGAACTGACTCCTTTAAATTGTGGTGTTGGCAAAGAGTATTGAATATACCACGGACTGCTGAAAGGACAAAGAAACCTGTCTTGGAAGAAGTACAACCAGAAAGCTCCTTGGAAGCAAGGATGACGGGACTGCGTCTCATAAACTTTGGACACGTTGTCAGGAGGCATCAGTCCCTGGAGAAGGACATCATGCTTGTTAAAATAGAGGGTCAGCAAAAAAGAGGAAGACCCTCAACAAGATGGATTGACACAGTTGCTGCAACAATGGATTCAAGAATAGCAACAATTGTGATGATGGCACAGAATTGGGCCATGTTTGTTTCCGTTGTGCATAAGGTCATCATGAGTAAAAACCAACTAAACGGCACCTAACAATAACAACAACAGCATGTGTTTTGTATCATAGGAGCAAAAACAATGAAATGGTCAGTTCTATATGAAGTCTTAAAAAGAAGTCACATAAAGATTATGTTCAATCAAAGTCTTTAAAATTAATAGACATTTGCCAGTCAGAGAAAAAAAGGAAGGGCATTCTAGGTAGAGGGAACAGAAGAAATAAATCAAAAGGACCCAGACATGTGGGTCAGCATGGTTTATAACCCGAATATAAGTGGGAGCTCATGTGACCCAGATATTTGTGGTAACCATTTGAAGAAATAATTGTTCAATAAAAGACATAATTTATCAAATTTAATTAGTTATAAAGTATTCGAGAAACTGTCAAAAGGTAAGGAGATTATATTCTCTTATTGAAATTTTTCCTGAAGTAAAAAATAGCTAATAAGAAGGGAACAAATTATTAATACAACTTGATGAATTGTCACAACGTGAATACCAAACCAAACCCATTGCTGTCGAGTCAATTCCGACTCATAGTGACCCTATAGGACGAAGTAGCACTGCCGCATAGTTTCCAAGAAGCGTCTGGAGAATTCGAACTGCCAACTTTTGATTAGCAGCCGTAGCTCTTAACCACTATGCCTTGTGTGATTACCACCCAGGTTAAGAAAAAAAAAAATCACCAGAAGTCACAGAATCTTTCTCCTTTTTGCCCCCAATCTCTACATCCTCAAGGAGAATACAATATTAATACACTGCACAAGTCATGAAAATCTCTTCCAATTTCTGCCTATCTTGCAGATTGTCAGTACCCACCTCGAGTGCTCTCACTCACTGCTCTAAAGTCTTTATTTACTCCTTCTTGCTCAGCTTTTTATTACAGAGTTCAACCTCGTGTCTGTTTTCCTAGTTTTTATTGACATATAATTACGATGTCCCATACTCACCAAGGCAGAGGCTGAGAGCAACTCAAATAAAAGCCTGGGCTTATCTCTCCTATTAAGGCAGTGACACTACATTGCCTAGCCTCTCTCTAAGTTAGTTGTGGTCATATGACTGACTTCTGACCAAGGTAATATGAGCAAATGCGATATGAGTCACTAAAGGACTGGGTTTGTCTTTTCTTTGATTTTTTATCAATTTCATCAACAACATGCTGATGACAGGACAGAGCCATAAGATGAAACATCACTGAGTCCTAAGTCACCATGTGGAGGGGACCTTTCTGACAACCAGGAATATCAACGTGAAGTATTTTACGAGAAAGAAAGAAAATTCTATTGTACTAAAGCCACTGAGATGTTGGTGTATATTTGTTACAGCAGCTAGAAAATACACTCACACACCAGTGAAGAGTTGACCCCAAAAGCACAAAATCCTTATGCTGTATAAAAGAAAATGGATTTAATTTTCTTGAGGAAGTTTAATTTGCTTGCATGACTGCAATATAGACTTGTCATAAAGCCAATTGGTGACCTTCATAATTTGCTGCCTTGTCATCCGTTAATTCCTCCTTGCTGCCCTTTTCACCTCATTTCTGTCGTGGCTGCTTTTATCTTGCCCCATAATCTCTCAATAGCTGTAGTCTCTGACTAGCCCTCCTGCCATCTCCCATATAGTTGCTTGTGATAAAAAACCAGCCTTGTAACTCAGTCTCTCATTGGCCATTGTTACTCTTTGCCCCTCCCAGCCACGTCTCATATGATTCCTTGTGATAAAAACTTCTCCCTTTTCCCGCACCAATGCATAGGAGGAAACCCTGGTAGGGTAGAGTTTATTTTAAGCTGACCAATAAGATTCAGCATGCACTAATTCTGAGGGCCTGCTCTGCTTTCTGTGCCTAAACCCTCTCCTCTAGCTCCAACTGTTTGTTGCCTTGTCCCCAGGTGCAGCCTCCTGCGTGACACACCTGACAGAGCATCCTAGATACCCAGAGGCCTCCTTTGGGTCAAACTTAAGATAAGACAGTATGCAGGGAGAAGGGCAAGAGAGCTGGGGATGTAGGTCCTGGGAAGTGAGACAGAAAGAGCAATTTGCAGAGATATAATCATCTTATACCTCCTTTGTCATTTCAAACTCTTTACCTTTATTGTTTGGACAAGAGTGACAAGTGAAGATTACTGAGGGGAAAAGAAACATGATAGTATTTTTGAAATGACAACCATATCTGCAACCCAGACTAAAAGATGGGAGCAGTGAAACCATGATTCTCTTGTAAACCCAGGCAAAGCACAATGAAAGCATGAGTTAAGAGGCAGCATCAGAAAAGAAGGAGAGGGTGGGGGACTAATAAAGCTCTCATGGAAATAGAAGGAACATGCTTTGGTTATCATTTAAAAGAAAACAGACTGCTCATGTGTTATCATCATAGCGACCCTATAGGACAGAGTAGAACTGGCCCGTAAAGTTTCCAAGGAGCACCTGACGGATCCGAACTGCTGACCCTTTGGTTAGCAGCCGTAGCACTTAACCACTACGCCACCAGGGTTTCCATAGGGCCGCTATGAGTTGGAATCGACTCGACGGCACTGGGTTTGGCTTTTGTTTTTTGGTTTATGTGTTATAATCAGCATATACATCTAAGTTTTGATTATGCATTTCAAACCTGATTTACATTGCCATTTATACAAATCATACATATTGATTATACTGGTTCCCACAGTACTGCAGCAGTATTGGAGAGATGGGTTGGAATGAGGATGGGGTTTTCTTGTGCTAATTTGTTAGATTATTATTTATAGTATTAAAATATGCAAACACAGCTTCAGCACTCAACCCATGTGTCTTTAAAAAGTCACTACAATTTCAGATGAAAGGGACTGTTTCCCTTTTTACAGTTACTGAAACAAACGGAAAGAAGACCTAAGTGATTCCACCATGATCTCCTTCCAAGTGTGGGGAGAAGTTGGCAGTGAGATAATTCCTAACTCCTGAACATTCCTCATTGCAGGATACAAGCTCAAGCCTCATTGCCAAGTAGAACTCTGTGAATGACCCCTTCTGATTAGAATTTCTATACATCCCACACAACTTCTTGATATAATAAAAGCCAGCCAAGTTGAGAAGTAAACGGTCGGTAGGCTTACAAATACACGTACTTGAACTATTTGTCTTTGGTTTTTCTATAGCTACTGACCGAGGAGAAATTTAAGTCTCCAGCACACATTTCAATGGCACCACTGGAGTAAGCCGCTCCAGAACCACAGGCCCAGATCCAATTTCAGACAAATATTTCCCATCTGTACTCACTGTTGCTGATCCTAGAGTAAGGGAGATGAAACACAGAGACATGAATGGCAGCCAAAAAGACAAATGTTAAGGAACAGCTTCTCTTTGAATTATATTCCCTGAATGTGTTTAACTCTCAGCTCTCCACAGGTGGATTAGCTACCCTGTGAATCATCAGACCTCAGAAGCTACATCAGTGGGTCACAGAGGATCCACCTTTCACCTTCACTGGGGTCCGATTTTTCCTGACCCTTATGTGAAATGGATGCTGCTGACAGGAAGGGTTTTTTTTTTACAAGAACATGGGCCTAAACCAAGAGGAAAGTAGGTTACCCAAATTTCCCCTCCTGCTTAGCCAGGATAAAAGGAACTCATTAGGCATGTAGGACAGGGCTTTTCAACCTCTGTAATTTTTTAATATTGACATGAAGGCCTGGTGGCATAGTAGTTAAGAGCTCGGCTGCTAAACAAAAGGTCGGCAGTTTGAATCCACCAACTTCTCCTTGGAAACCCTAACAGTTCTACTCGGTCCCATAAGGTCACTATGAGTCAGAGTCAGCTGGACGGCAATAGTTTTTTATTTTATTTTGGTTAGTATTGACATGCTTGATAATTCTTTGTTGTGAAGGCTGTCCTGTACATCGTAGGATGTTTAACAGAATCCCTGGCGTCTACTCACTAGCAACACCTGCTTCCCAGCCCCACTCCTTGGTGACAATGAAAAATGCCTCCAGACATTGACAATGTTCTGTGGAGGACCCAATCATCGGGGGGTTGAGAACTGCTGGTAGAGAAGATGCCCTAAAAGTTACAGGGATTTCTTTTGGACAGAAAAACATCTTTTATTTTCCTTCTTTCACTTCTGAACTAGTTGCTGACTCACAGAGCACAAAGATCGTTTGGCTTCCTTAGTTCTGTGAATTCTCTTTCCATTTGCAAAGTCAGGGCAGGCTGAGAGCTGGCTATCCATTCAACACAGTGCAGGTGAGGCTAGGTTTTAGCAAGTAATTCCACTGAAATATCCTCCCAAAATCCTGAATCTAACAACTGAGGGCTGGCTCTAATATAAGTTGCACTTATATGTGGGAAAAAATTGCATCAGAATAGTTCAAATAAAAAGGCCAAACTGCATGATTCATTTTGGAAGAGTATTTCAAAAAGTGAGCCCCATTTTAAAAATTCCCGTTTATATTTTTATCCAGGATTCTGATAAGTTCCACAGGAGATAAATGATTCCTTCTCAGAGGGGAAATAAGCAGCAGTTTAATCTTGGTCTTCTATTGCTTGAAACTATTTCACCTCTGTGAACTCATTTCATATTTTAAGCTCCAAAAAAAAAAAAAAAAAAAGGACTAAAAGACTTTAGCAAACTCCCATGTGACTACATAGAGTTAATAGAACAATTTCTAAATTTTCTAATTTTAAAAAATCTCCACTTTTCTGGGAAGACTCTCACTATCATCTGCTCTAAGATTGAATTCAGTGCAGCTAAGCTCCAATTTTGATCTTGTCCAAAAGCAGCTTTAGTGCTGACGTAGTCATTTATTTAAAATAGTTTTGTTGAGACCACTTTTTTCCCAAATATTATGTTATGCACTGGGAATGATTCTTTGAACAAAAGAGATAGCATACATTCATATAGACTTAGGGTTTCATGGAAGATACCTCCAAGATAACTGGTCCTTGAAATATAATGCTCAAGGGCAGGGATGAGGCAGCACAGGGCTTTCATATATGAAAGCCACATAGCCTAAAAAAGAGAAAGGCTTCCAGTGGAAATAGCATCCAAGCTGAAGCATAAGGATGTGGAGAAGCTAGCTAGATGAAGAGTGGAGAGAAGAGCATGCTAAACAGTCATTGTTGTTAGTTGCCTTCCACTCAGCTCCAACTCATGGTGACCCTATGTACAACAGAATGAAATGCTGCCCAGTCCTGCACCATCTTCACGATCATGTTGGTGTACCTGAGCTCCTTGTTGCAGCCACTGTGCACTTTGAATGTCATCCAACTTAGGAGGTTCGTCTTCCAGCACTATATTGGGCAATGTTCTTTTGTGATTCTAGGGATTTTATTGGCTAATTTTCTGAAGTAGACTGCCAGGTCTTTCTTACTAGTCTGCCTTAGTCTGGAAGCTCCAGTGGAATCTGTCCACCATGGATGACCTTGCTTGTATTTGAAACACCAGTGGCTTAGCTTCCAGCAACATGCAAGCCACCACAGAGCTGAAGGCAACACTCTGCCTTCTTATTTCAGGTCTCATGCAATAAATAAGTGTCCTTTCTACAGTCTATCTGGTGCCACATTTTTCTCATTTCGGTGCTTTTTGTTGGTGATTTTGCTGTTTAAAATGGCCGCAAGCATAGTACTGAAGGACTGCCTAGTATTCCTAATCACAAGAAAGTGGTGGCGTGCCTTATGGAGAAATTATAAGCATTAGATTAGCTTCATTCAGGCACAAGTTAGTCATAAGTTCAGTGTTAATGAATCAACATGATATATTAAATAAGGTGTCTTTAAACAAAAACACACATAAAACAAGATTATGTTACTGACAAGTTAATGAAATTGTTGTGAGCAGAGTTTTGCAAGAACCTAATCCTGTATTCCCCCGGGAACAATAATTCAGTAATTGCTAATTCAATGTTCATTGTGACTTCATAGAACATAAAACCAACAACAACAAAAGAAACCCACTGCTGTTGAGTTGATTCCAACTCATAGAAACCCCATAGAGATTCCAAGACTGTAAATCTTTACAGAAAGAGACTGCCACATCTTCCTCCCATGGAGTAGCTAGTGGGTTTGAACTGTTCTCCTTTCAACTAGCAGCCAAGCGTTTTAAACACTGTGCACCAGGGCTCTATAGAACATAACTACAATAAATAATGAGAATCAACTGTAGTTTATTATTTGTGTGTTCCCTATGCTCATTATCTTGACTCTTTAAACAAAAGCATAAAAGTACACATTTTTAGAGCAGAGAACATTTTTCATCATATTTTGTTCTTTTTTTTTTTTTCTTGCACCTCCCTGTGATCTTTACCCAGATCTGCAAACAGGTGCCATTTAGATCTGCAAATATGTGACTTCATCAGGTCTAAAATGAATAGGAAAGAGCATGTATTAGCAGGATGAAGGAAAATCTGCTGTAAAGAAGAGACCCAAATTGCAATAATTCACCGTAGATAGAGCTTTCTCTCTCCTTCAAGTAATAATCCAGGATAAGTAGACTGGCTTTAATCCAAGGAATCATTTCAAGAACCAGGCTAGCCAGGCAGCTCAGCCATCCTCAAAACTTGGCTTCAGTGTTGCTCCAATTCTTGCTATTTATAGCCAGCAGGAAGGAAAGGAAGAATGAAGTCATGATCAAGGAAGCAAGTTAGGTGCAAGTTGAACATGTCACGTAACATGCATATCCTACTAATGAGAACTTAATCATATGGTCAAGAGAGATACTGGGAATTATGATCTAACTGGACAGCTATATGCCAGGAAGAATGAGGACTAGATTTGAAAAGACGAATGAGAATCTCGTCTACTGAGCACATCCCATCAATACCCTCAATCCTACATGCTTGCTTTTGTCAATCCATAATATTTGTGTGTGTGTGTGAGTGTGCAATTTGTACATCTGGGAAGGGACATAAGATTATTGCACTATCTCTGCCATCTCCACCAAAGTCCAGAGAAGTAAATGCTTTAATTTTTGAGCTAAAATGCAAGAATCAAGAGGGGAGAGTCCCTTTTAGATGTTATGTCCCTTTTTCAGTACATTCAGATATGAGATACTTATCACCAACAGAATCTACAACCTGCAAAAGTAATTTATTGCTGAGCAGAGCAAGGCATATTGAATTAATTCTTAATTTTAGGGCTTTCAAAATATCACGAAGGAAATACTCAGGAAGCAGACATAATACTGATATAATGGAATGGATACATTTGATTGAGCTAGCTTGTAATTTTATTAGGTATTGGTCAACAGATCATTTTATTTGTTATATCAAATGATTTACAGTTCATTTTTTTGTTTTGTTTTTCTAATATTCACTCATTCAAAAAGCTATTCATTGAGCAACAGTCCTGGGGCACCACACTTGGTGCTGGAGAGACAGTGAGTAGCAAAAATAGGCATGTTTCTGTATCCAATGGAGTTTACATTCTTGTAAATGGAAAAATCAATATCTAGCCACTTCAAAACAGTGGTTTTCAAAGTGTAGTCCCTGGGTCAGAAGCATCAACATCACCAGGAAACTTGTTTGAAGTGCAAACTCTCAGGTCCCACTCCAGAGCAGCTGAATCAGAAACTCTTAGGATAGGGCCCAATGATCTGTATTTATTCAATCCCTCCAGAGAATTCTGAGGCATGCCAAAGTTTGAGAACCATTGTGCTAAAATATGAAAATATATATATATATAAATGGAAGGATAATTAAATACTGAGTTTCAATCCCTGCTGTAAAGGAAAGCAACATGGTTCTATGATGGCAAATGACTGACTAAGGCACCTGAGCTGGATTGAAAGTGGACTGGCATCTTCCTTGAGGAAATGTTATTTGAGCTCAGATCTGATGAATGGAAGCAGTTAACCAGGTGAAAAGTACCTCTGAGGGTGAAAGTGGGCAAGAAACAGGGAGACCAGATGTACACAAGTCTCTGGCAGAAAGAAAACTGCCACACTGAAGAAACCAGAAAAGAGTCAACATATCTGAAGCACAAAAAATTAAATAACAAAGAAAGCAGTTGTCTAAGGAGCCTTGGTGGCAAGTGGCTAAGTACACTTGGCTGCTAACTGAAAGGTTGGTGGTTGAAATCAACCTAGCTACTCTGTGGGAGAAAAGACCTGGTGATCTTCTCCCATAAAGATTTCAGCCTAGAAAACCCTATCAACAAATTCTGCTCTGCCACTTGGGGTCGCTGAGTCAGAATCAATTTGACAGCACTTAACAACAACAAGAGGAAACCCTGGTGGCGTAGTGTTTAAGAGCTCGGCTGCTAACCAAAAGGCCGGCAGTTCAAACTCACCAGGCACCCCTTGGAAACCCTATGGGGCAGTTCTAGTCTATCTTACAGAGTCTCTATGAGTCAGAATCGACTTGATGGTAATGGGTTTGGTTTTTCTGTTTTGTTTTGGTTTGGTTTGGTTTAACAACAAGAAGACACTTTTAGGCCATAATAAGGCTTCAGTTTATATTTTAAGAGGAAAGACAAATAACGGGAGCACTTTAGGAGGGGGGCCATACAGTAACAACTTTCTTCTTGAAAAATCTCCTGGCTACATCATGGTGATGGCATTAAAGGATGTCAGAAAGAATGCAAAGACCAGAGTTAATAGATATTTTGGTATTTGGGGCAAGAAATGATGGCCTGTTGGACTAAGGTGAAATGGTAATTGAGACTGAAAGAAGCTATCCCAGGTGAAACATCCACGTGGAGTTCGTAGATGTTCAGTAGGGCATGTTTCACAGTCTCCAAAGAGATGTTTGGGCTACACTGGGGAGCCACTGGCATTAAGTTGGTAATGAAACTGTACGTGCACAGGAAGAGAGCCTAGGATGAGGACAAAAAAAGGCCTAGCCTTAAGTAAGTCCAGTACAGAACCCACTAAGCAAATATTTTGAGACTTTCTATCTGAGCTATTTTTTTTTTTTTTTATTATTATTTCAACAGCATGGCTTTTTGACGTCCAAAAAACAAACATTCTAAAAACCTCCTGAAATCTTTCTGGCTAGCAAAATTTCTGTCTAGTGAAAGTCTGCTTGATAAACCCGTGTTGAGGTCACACCTTGCTGTCGTTAGCTGCCATCAAGTTGCCCCCCACTCATGGCGATCCCGCGCACAACAAAACGAAATGCTGCTGGTCCTGCCCCAGCCACATTATCAGCTGCAGATGGGAAACTTGTGATCCATAACGTTTTCAATGGCTGATGTTCAGAAGTAGCTCACCAGGCCCTTCTTCCTGGTCAATCTTAGTCTGGAAACTCTGCTGAAATCTATTCGGAATCATAGCAACACACAAGCCTTCGCTGGCAGATGGGTGGTGGCCTCTCATGAGGTCTATTAGCCAGGAATTGAACTGGATCTCCCTCAGGGAAGGCAAGAACTCTACCACTGAACCATCAATGTCCCCTCGTATCTCCTTAGAAGCAGATTATTTAACACCTTCCTTTTAGGGGGCTCTGGTGTGGCTCAGTGGTAAAAGCGACTGACTGCCAGCTGAAAGGTCAGTGGTTCAAAACCATGGGAGAAAGATGTGGCAGTCAGCTTCCATAGAGATTTACAGCCTTAGAAACTGCCTCAGAAACCCCATGGGGTCGCTATGAGTTGGAATCGACTTGATGGCAGTGGGTTTTGGTTTGGTCTTCATCAAAGTGTTAACAATCCTAACCCTGTTGTATTTACTTCTAAACAGTTAGTAAGCAACTCTGCATTTTTACTGTATCTCAGCTTAGAAAGGATATCACTTCTGTGTGTTCAACCTTAGAACCAGATAAGCTGAAGGTAAAACCAGGGTATACTTTGAGTTATCTCAGCTTGGTTTCTCCCTTTCCTGTTTCTTTTCCTCCCACGCCCTCAGACTGTGCCCTGAGACAGCTGAGCTTCTGCTTCTTCATCCTCAAATTCCATTAGTTCTGTGCTCTGTCCAGCTACATGCCAGTTTTCAAAGGGTAAAAACTAAAAAAACCAAACCCAGTGCCGTCAAGTTGATTCTGACTCGTAGTGACCCTATAAGACAGAGTAGAACTGCCCCATAGAGTTTCCAAGGAGCGCCTGACGGATTCGAACTGCGAGCCCTTTGGTTAGCAGCTGTAACACTTAACCACTAAGCCACCAGGGTTTCCAATAATAAGGAGCAGGCAAGAATGAAGCTTATCTTTTGAAATGTTTTGACATCATTTGCCATATTTCAAAAGTAGAAAGTTGATTAGAGGGAAAATGTCCAACTAATGGTAAGCACTGTGCTGTTTTAGGACTTTATTAGTTGTCCCACATTCTTGGCTTTTGATGAGTTCACTGGGAATGTTGAATGGGCTTGCCCCTGGCCTGGCTATGATTTTCATAACTTGAATTAGGTTCTTTAAACTATGAAAATGTAATCATGCATCACGCCTTGTAAGCTACACCTCACATGGGGAGAGAGCCCTTGAACACAGACTGGGAGAGAAAACAAGGGTATTTACATTATATGTCTAACAGTGAAATGTTCTTCATTATAAAAAGTCAGTAGAAACATCTTTCTGCACAGGGAACTCCCTCCCACCCCCCATCATATTGCTTATATGTAAAGCTAGCCCAGATACTTCATATGCACAATATTTATGCATACATTATTTTACAAGTATTATTTTTTGTTGATAATGATCATATGATGAACAAAAATTCAGAAAAAAACTTTGTAGCAGAACAAGTGAAATTTTATAGCAGCATGCTGATTTTTAAGAATGCTTCTGGATGACTTAAAAATAGCCACTAGGCAATTTGCTTAAGCAATTAGAAAACCTTAGGAGAAAGTCCTCAGACATTTAATCAACATTTTATGTATCTTGATCCTAAAAATAAATAGGAAGAAAACCAAGAATATACTCTGTGCTATAGTAGGAAAGTTTGGAATGCAAAGAATGTGGAATAGTTGAAAAAGAAAACAGATTGTACGGGTAGAAAAATGGGGTAGCTTTATAATGTGTTGCATTGGCTAGAATGAACTAAATTTCCAAGAATTATCTTTCTCATATGTTTCTTGTTAGGATGGGTCACAAGATTGTTGTGGGAGGCCTGGAAGGCAGAAACGATGAAATAGTCTTTTTTTTTTTTTTTTTAATTTCACGCACCTTGTCGCTTATCTGCTGGTATTGACATAAGAAAGCAGTTGAGCCTGCAAATTGCATTTGGTTTCTTTGATTCTTTGACCAGGTGTGTGTGCTTAAGTCCATGACAAAGAGTCCCAGCTTCGGTAGAACACCCACATAACCAAGGTCAGAGATAACAAGAACTATTGAGTTTCAGTCTGTCCTTATGGGCTTCAGCTCGTGCTTTTGGGTTTCAGCTTATTCTTGCTCTCCCTCACTTTATATCCATCTTTCTCAACCACCTATTCTGTGGACTTCAAGTTCTGGCATCAGTCATGAAGACAACAGTCTTATATTCCCACAGGCAAGCCATCTATCTGTCTACACACATATATACAAATATATACACATTTAAAAACGCACACACATATATACATGTATATATCTTCTTTGTGCATGTATATACATTTGTCGTTGTTGTTAGGTCCTGTCTAGTGGATTCCAACTCACAGTGACCCCATATGACAGAGTAGAACTGCCCCATGTGATTTTTTTGGCTGAAATCTTTAGGGGAGCAGATTGCCAGGTATTTTCTCCAGCAGAGATGCTGGTGGGTTTGAGATACCCATCTCTTGGTCGGTCAGCAGCCAAGTGCTTTACCATTTGTGCCACCAGGAATCTCTTTCTCTCTCTCTCTCTCTCTATATATATATATATATACATAAACCAAAAAATCAAACTCATTGCGGTCGAGTTGATTCCAGCTCATAGCGATCCTATAGGACAGAGTTGCACTGCTCCATAGAGTTTCCAAGGAGAGTCTGGTGGATTTGAACTGATTACCTTTTTGTTAGTAGCTGTAGCTCTTAACCACTATGCCACCAGGGTTTCCATCTGTATGTCTGTCTATCTATATATGTATGTATGTATCTATCTATACATACACTCAGACATACACACGCATACACATATATATATATAAAGTGCTATACATATATACACACACACACACACAAACATACATATAGTACCAATACCAGTACCAGTGGCCATTGAGTCGATCCCAACTCATGGCATCCTCATGCGTGTTAAGGTAGAGCTGTGCTCCATAGGCTGATTTTTCAAAAGTAGATTATCAGGCTGTCTTAGTTATCTAGTGCTGCTATAACAGAAACACCACAAGTGGATGGCTTTAGCAAACAAAAGTTTATGCTCTCACAGTCTAGGAAGCTAGAAGTCCAAATTCAGGGTGCCATCTCCAGGGGAAGTCTTTCTCTCTTTGTTGTCTCTGGGGGAAAGTCCTTGTCATCAATCTTCCCTGGTTGAGGAGCTTCTGAGGGCAAGGACCCCAGGTCCAAAGGAAGCACTATTCTCCTGGCTCTTGTTTCTTGGTGGTATGAGATCCCCACTTCTCTCTGCTCTCTTCTCTCTTTTCTATCTCAAAACAGATTGACTTAAGGTACAAGCTAATCTCCTAATTTCAGTCCTGCCTCATTAACATAACTGTCTCTAACCCCACCTCATTAACATCATAGGGATAGAATTTACAACACATAGGAAAATTATTTCAGATGACAAGATGGCAAGCAATCACCCAATACTGGGAATCTTGGACTAGTCAAATTGACACACATTATTTTGGGGGGACACAATTCAATCCACAACACAGTCCTTTCTTCAAGGTTCCTCTGGGTAAACTTAAGCTTCCAACCTTTTGGTTAGCAGCCAAGAGTGTTAACAGTTTGTACCACTCCTAGTTGTTATGCTTCTCTGATTCAAGCCCAACTGATACAAGATTTGGTATTGAGGGGGGTTACAAAGGAACAGGAGCCCTGGTGGAGTAGTGGTTAAGTGCTCGGCTAGTAACCAAAAGATCAGCAGTTTGAATCCACCAGCCACTCCTTGGAAACCCTGTGGGGCACTTCTACTCTGTCCTATGGGGTCACTATGAGTCGGAATCGACAAGATAGCAATTTTTTTTTTTTTCCACAAATGGAAAGAAACTTAAGGATGAGCTCTCTGAATTGTTTCTGAGTTTTCGGCAATAGGTTCTCTGATGTAACTAGATTTTAAGGATCTAATGACCCTGCTTCCAGTGGTAAAGGGCACGGGGGCTAGTTTTCCTTAGCATGTGGTGGCAAAACAATTCCTCCATTTAATTACCTGTAATTAAGTTCCTATCAAAGGCAAAGTTCTAAGTAACCAGGTATTTGTTGAATTTGAACACTTCTTCATTACTGAAAATAAGGAGTATAATGCGTTTGGTTCATCACTTCTAACCGGGCTTGAGAATTAGAAAAGAGAATGATGAACTCAGGGCTTTAAATTCCCAGTTCAAGGTCTGCTTAAGAAATCGGGAAGCTTCTATATCTGCCTTGAAAGAAATCCTTATCTTCTATAGCCACAGGAGTGTGATATCCTAAAACCAAACCCAAAGTTTCTTTCTGTCAATGGGTAAATTACAGTGAAAATTGAATTTCCAACCTCATAGAGTCTTTTTCTAAAATTAGGACATTTATTGGGAAAGAATAGAAGCCTGAAGCTTGGGATGAGGACATATGAGCAGATTCCAACGAAGGTGGAAACATTAACCCCCTGAACCTGGTGAATCTTCTTTACTAGTAGGAGTCTTTCCACCCCTGCACTAGGAGGTTAATCTCCCTTTGCAAGAAGAACCTATAATGGCATCCCCAGAGAAACTTGTCTTGCAAACCCTGGGGATCCTGGCTAAGATTTACAAATCCCCACTAGCTCTCCTTCCTTCTAGACCTATAATTAGGCTGAAGTCCCAAGCCTGTGATGGGATTTGATACACACCAAAAGAATTGCATGATTTGCTAATAACTATCAATAGAAACCTGGGAAATGTGAATGACAATGAATTTTAAGGGTTTCGAATCAAGATGGATAATGCTGAATTTACTGATGAGGGTGTACTCATTTAATATTTAAGCACCAAGAATGACTCTTAACAATTTGCTTGGTTGGTTGACTGAAATATGGAAACAAACATGCCTACAATAAATACAGTTGAAATGCCAGAACTTCTTGGTATACGGCAAAGAAAGGCATCCAAAGTCTTAGAGAATGGAATGAGTGGATTTCTCATGCCAGACATGCTCAGCCACCTGGGAGGGTCCAGAGACATGCCTTTGACCTCAGCTGGGACCTAAAAGGGATTCCCTGGATGGTGCAAATGGTTAATGTGCTCAGTTGCTAAAAGAAAGGTTGGAGATTCAAATCCACTCAGAAGCACCTTGGAAGAAATGCTTTGTGATCTACTTCTGTAAAATCAGATCATTAAAAACCCTATGGAGCATAGTTCTACTCTAACACACATAGGGTCGCCATGAGTCAGAATTGACTCAACGGCAACTTGTTTGGGGCTTACTAGAGACTGAATCCCCCATGTGTCTTTCAGTTTGTCATACTGTGGGGACTTCTGTGTTGCTGTGATGCTGGAAGCTATACTACCGGTATTCAGATACCAGCAGGGTCACCCATGGAGGACAGGTTTCAGCTGAGCTTCCAGACTAAGGCAGACTAGGACAAAGGACCCAGCAGTCTACTTCTGAAAAGCATTAGCCAGTGAAAACCTTATGAATAGGCCAGTTTCAGAAGAGGACATGGAACCAGGGATATCATTGCTGATGTTAGGTGGATGCTGGCTGAAAGCAGAGAATACCAGAAGAATGTTTACCTGTGTTTTTTTGAATACGCAAAGGCATTCGACTGTGTGGATCATAACAAACTGTGGATAACATTGCGAAGAATGGGAATTCCAGAACACTTAATTGTGCTCATGAGGAAACTTTACATAGATCAAGAGGCAGTTGTTTGGATAGAACAAGGGGATACTGATTGGTTTAAAGTCAGGAAGGGTGTGTGTCAGGGTTGTAGTCTTTCACCATACCTATTCAGTCTGTATGCTGAGCAAATAATACAAGAAGCTGGACTCTATGAAGAAGAACTGAACATCAGGATTGGAGGAAGACCCATTAACAACTTGCGTTATGCAGATGACACAACCTTGCTTGCTGAAGGTGAAAACGGCTTGAAGCACTTACTAATGAAGATCAAAGACCACAGCCTTCAGTATGGATTGCACCTCAACATTAAAAAAAAAAAAAAAAAAAAAATCCTCACAACTGGACCAATGAGCAACATCATGATAAATGGAGAAAAGATTGAAGTTGTCAAGGATTTCATTTTACTTGGATCCACGATCAACAGCAATGGAAGCAGCAGTCAAAAAATCAAAAGACACATTGCATTGGGCAAATCTGCTGCAAAGGATGTCTTTAAAGTGTTGAAGAGTAAAGATGTCACCCTGAAGACTAAGGTGTTCCTGACCCAAGCCATGGTATTTTCAATCCTTGAAGACCAAGGTGCTCCTGACCCAAGGCATGGTATTTTCAATCGCATCATATGCATGTGAAAGCTGGACAGTGAATAAGGAAGACCAAAGAAGAATTGACGCCTTTGAATTGTGGTGTTGGCGAAGAATATTGACTGTACCATGGACTGCCAAAAGAACGAACAAATCTGTCTTGGAAGAAATGCGGCCAGAATGCTCCTTAGAGGCAAAGATGGCGAGACTACATCTTACATACTTCGGACATGTTGTCAGGAGGGATCAGTCCCTGGAGAAGGACATCATGCTTGGCAGAACACAAGGTGAGTGGAAAAGAGGAAGACCCTCAACGAGGTGGATCGACACAGTGGCTGCAAAAAGAAGCTCAAGCATAATAGCGATTGTGAGGATGGTGCAGGACCGGGCAGTGTTTCGTTCTGTTGTGCATAGGGCCCCTATGAGTCAGAACTGATTCGAGGGCACCTAACAACAACAGAGGCTGAATACTTGATCATGAGCCAAGTAGTTACCAATCAGCTTGAGAAACCCATTATGAACTAGGTGTTGTCTGACCCAGCAATTCATAATTTTTTTTTTTTCCCAAGAACTTTTCATATGCTATCATAACTCGGGAAGATTGGCAGTACATATTTGCCAATATTTATTTTGGGGGGCTGAGAAAATTCAAGTTTATCTAAGATTACGCATTTTAATATGAATAAAAAAAGTGGTACATGTATGTGCATAGCCATCATTTTATATCAAAAACAAATCAAAATAAAAATTGACTGATCAAAATAATAATAGATAATTAATATTCTTTTTTTCTTTTTTTTTAATTAATACTCTTAGTTATAAGGACTGCCTTTAATCCCTTGATGAATACTGAGAAAGAGTAGCTCATGTTACAAACTCAAAAAGCTTTAAGAAAGCACAGTTTTGCCAAACTAGATTAAGAACGTATCTGTGGTAAAAGTTGATTATAGCCCACACTAACAGCGTAAGTGAGATGCGTGAGAAACAACTTGCCTTTCCCTTCCATGAAAGGGCAGAGCTTGTTGAAAAAAGATAGTTCAATTTCCTCCCTCCAAGCTGTCTTTTTAACATAACATAACATAGTACATATTTTGACACAACTCCACATGACTCAGAGGAACTTCTTAAAATAAGACCAGACCAGGCATTCATGGGAGGCTGAATCACCTCTAACCTTCCGAACTTGGTGAGTATTACTAATCAGGATTTTTTTTCATTCCTGAGGTGGTATGGGAAAGTCCTATTTTGACAGTCCACCTAACATCGGATCAATTTTCTTATCACTCTAACTCTAAACAAGTTTCGTTTTCCTTCTTTTCTTATTGCCTGATCAAGAATGAGAGATAACTTGTGTAAAAATGATGCATTTCCCAGTGTAAATAAAACCTACCCATCTCCAGGAAATAAACACTCATTCCCGAGATAACAATATTTTTCTAAAAATTAACAAAGTAGCTTATGAAAGTATGTGAGAGTCCTCTATATGGGGAAATCCTTCAGGCATTTTACCTTTGAGTGGTTCCTACAACCTCCGAATTCATTATGCTAGAAAATAGTTCCTTCTCCGGGGCCGGGGAAAACTTGCTGGTATTAAGTGAAACCAAATTTGGCATTTTTATTCTGATTAAAAGTTAATAAATAAGCTACATACCACTTGTTCTTATACCTTCGTTTTTACTGCATTGTACATCGTACTTTGGTGACTAGTTTATATTCTCATGATTCTGCATAAGAGTTTAAAAACCCATGTATTTCAACAAATTAGCTATAGTATAGTAGAAAGACAGTGACACTTAAACTTGAACTTGGAAGACCTGGATTTGAACTTCTGTCAAATTATAGCTCCCAATTTCTTTATTTGAAAAATGAGGGACAATAATGCTTACCTTAAATATGGATTAAATAAGCTAATGTACACAAACATGTTTTTTTTGTCTCAAGAGCTGTGCAGTTCTTTTATAAATGGTATTGCTATTAATAACAGCAAATACTGAGGTATTATGGCTAGCCTGAACTTCTAAGGGACTGGTTTCTTTTACCCACTTAGTCAGTTTCCTTAGTGACTGGGATCAGATGATAAAGAGTTGTGGTCACTTCCTGTGAATGATGTCTTTCCCTCAATTGTACACTGAGTAACATTTATATTATGAATTTCTAAGCCATAGCCTATTTGGAAAACATATTTCCCCTTAGGCATTTGGTTAAATCAGCCGTAAGAATAATATGTCTTTGGCTGCTCAGCTGCTTTTCTTCATCTCTTTCCCTCTGCTTGTCCTCACTCCCAACCACAATTAAAAATCCAAGTTTTTAAGGGCAGATATTATCTCTAGCCCCCTTCCTGACACCCAATTGATTAAGTCATACAATAGAGGGAAAATTTCTTGTCTGAAACATTAGTCACCTTCCAGGTGTGCTGATTGTCAGGGTAGGTTTGGAATGACATATCCTGGTGGGAAATGACTGTGTTTTATTCATATCCAAGGTCTTGTTGACAAAAGCAAATGTCACAGCTGTCCCCTGGAAATTGTCGCCAAGGTAACATTTCTCTGTCAAACAGAAATATAAATTTTATTGCTTCTCTCATCTCCTATGCACCTCTGGAACTCTTTATCTTCTCTGAGAGTTCATTACTACATTTCACTGGTATTTTTTTTTTTAATTAATCTGTAGTGGCAAAATTTAATAATAATCATAATCACAGGAATCCTCTTTCTTTTTGCCAAACTTTCCAGTCCCATTTCTTTTTATTTTCCAAAAGAAGGACACACTGTTTTAGCAATCCTGGGTGCAAATTGATATCAGTTTCTTTCTCTTTCATTTGCCCTCCCCCGAGTCTTATCTTCCCTAATTATACATTTCAAGTAATCAGTAGGTTATTTGGCTCTCTTTGAGGCAAACTTTTTCACAGTTTTAACTTAGGGGAAGAGAGAGAAAAAAAAAAAAAAAAACCTTAACCACACAAAGCTCATCAATATATAAATTCACAAAGGCCCACTGTAGTTGTACTACTAGGATATTGGATAGCAGCCTTCAGCAACAAACGTCTGGCTGTTGAAACAGCGAGACAGGACTAAACCCAAGGGGTCGCATCTGGGAGTGCAAGTGTGTGAATGAGACTTAACTGGCCTCCCACACAACAGGAATTCCATCAAAACTATGTGCTCCATATGGGAGGACGGGGAAAAAAAAAATGTGTTTAGAACATCACTAAGGAAACCCAGATACATTATCTTTGCCAAAGTATAGAAGACAGTACAGCTAGTGGCTGACTCAAAGTGACTGAAACCGAGAAAATGCTTTAATTATGTTGATGAAGCAGTGAAATGGAAAAAAAGGGGAGGGAACATTTTTAATGCAATAGAAAGAGCAAAACTCTCCCCTTTTTCACAAGCTAGGGAAGATTTCCCTAGCTGCCCCCCACCTCCATGCCTTTGACTGTCTGTAGGCAAAGAATAATAAAAATAAATCCATTTCCGTCTTTCCACTCAAAATTTTTGGCTGTAATGAATTCGTGTTTCAAATATCAAGATTATTTTCTTGCTTTTGACACCTTAGAAACACACTTTGTTTCAATTTTATGACACAATTTTAAAAGTGTGTTTGGACCCCAGAAATATGTCTGACCTCAGAATTTTAGAAATATATTTTGATCTTCAAACTCTCACTCCAAGACACACAGTATGTTTGCTAGAGCCTGTGTGTGTGTATATGTGTGTGTGTACACAGCCTTAAGTTTTATTCAATTGCTCAGTTCCATTTTAATGCTACTTAAATTTTAGCATTATAATAACATGGTGAATTAACCTCTAAAAATAAGTTGATGTGTGTTTATTTGTGAAGTTTAGGCAAAATGACAGTATCTGCAATTTCTTTTAACAGACTATTATCTCTAAAAAAGGTAACAGGAGTCACAATTTGTAACACCATATTAACTTTTCTGTCATTACTAAGGCATGTGGTATATAATTGTTGTTTTAATAAGGATGGGCCTAGCTTCAGCCCATCTGTGTTTACAGGAGCTGCTCCTCAATTTGTGCTGAATGCTGTCATGTATTATTTACTCTCCTCCTGTTGCATTTTGGTCATAGTGTTGAAAATTCCATCAATTTATTAAAAAAAAATATTCTTTTTAAAATTGTCAATGCGGTAGAGTCTATAATCATTGCTTCTTAACTAGCAACAGAATGATTTAGATAATCTAAGCAAGGTTTGCGTAGATTGAGGAGGGATTTTACTATTGCTAAAGCATTAGTTAGCAATGACCAATCTTTTTTTACACAACGATAAAAACTGAGGCACTCTACACACACGTACGTGGATATATCTTTGTAGGCTGCACTCACACTTTTTTTAATTAGAAAATTTTTTTTTTTTTTTTTTTTGGTCGCATAGCCTGAAGCAGATGTGGTTCTAGGAAAATCAGTGTATAAACCCTGGGATGTCAAGCCTCAAAACCATGCTCCATAGAAATATTTTACTCTCACAATCAAAATGCCTGTAAGTTGGTCTGCTTGACATTATATTGATTGGATATAAAAGAAACCATCATTTCCACACCAGTATTCATTGCAGCACTTTTCACAAAAGCCAAAAGGTGGAAAGGAAAATGTCCATCAAGAGATGAATGGATAATCAAAATGTGATACACACATATAATGGAATATTACTCAGCTTTATGAAGAGAAATAAAGTCCTGATGCATGCCACACCATGAATGAACCTTGAAAACATCATGCTGAGCAAAATAAATCAGTCACAAAATAACATAGTAAGATCTCGTTTATATGAAACAAGCAAATATATAGAAACCAAAGATTATTAGTAGTGGTGGCTTAGTGGTTAAGAGTTACAGCTGCTAACCAAAAGGTTGGCAGTTTGAATTCACCAGGAGCTCCTTGAAAACCCTATAGGGCAGTTCTACTCTGTCCTATAGGGTCACTCTGAATCAGAGTTGACTCATTGGCAATGGGTTTGGTTTTTAGTATCATGAGTGGGCCCTGGTGGCACAGTGGTTAAGTTTTTGGCTGCTAACCTAAAGGTTGGCAGTTCAAATCCACCACCCACTTCTTTGAAACCCTATGGGGCAATTCTACTCTGCCCTATAGGGTCACTATGAGTCAGAATCGACTTGAAGGCAACTGATTTGGTTTCGGATTTGGTATCATGAGTGGGAGGGAGAGGAAAAGGGGAGGTTTTACATAGGGGCATTGAATTTATGTTAATGGTGGTGGGATAATTTGAGAAGGATAACTAGAAAGTTTGAACAACTTTAAGAGTACAATCAATGTCACTGAATTGTACATGCAGAAATTGTTTATTTGGTGTATGCTATATCCATATACATGTGTGTAGAATTCCACAGTTTTTATTGTTGCTTGAACAAGCAACAGAAAGATTCACCATTGTTTCTAACTAATGTATTCAGCAACAGTAAAATCCTTCCTCAATTTATGAGATCTGTACTTAGATTACCTAAATCATTTTGCTGCTAGATTAAAAAGCAATGATTATAGGCTCTCTCATGTCAGCAATTAAAAAAAAAAAAACTGCATAGAAAATATTACATGCAGAAAAGAAATCATTTATCCAAAAATTCTAAAGCCTATGCATAAAATTAATTCAAACCAGGTAATGCAGAGGCTACAGAATACTATTTTTTAAGAAAAAAGTATACAAACTAGGATAATAAGACAAACTGTGTAGATAATAATTGCAAATTATGAATTCCAAGATGTAAGATTTTATCTACTTAACATCCTTTGAAGCTTTAGCCAAAGAAACTGTCTTCATGTTCGTTAGTTAATTTATTATAAAGCATTTAGTAAGCACTACAATATAAAAGCTACAATACTAATTGATACACACATTATTTAGTCCTAAGAATTTCAGTAGATACTTCTGACATCTTAGTTAAGAATTTAAACCAAATCTAATGTTTTTTCTAATCATATTCCATGTTTCAGGATAACAGCAGTAGTTACACTATCTCAAGACAGTTGTGTATATATCACCAAATAAACAAGAGACGTGGTTTAACCTGAAGTAAAACTGAATGTAGAAAATTGAGGCGTGCTTTTTAACAGTCTTTATAGTTCTCAGTAATCAGTAATTGTATTGCCTAAAGGACCACATTTTAAATTAAAGACCATGCATATTACAGCATTATATTACTAATATAATATAATACTAATATAATAATATAATGTACAGAACCCTTGTGGTGCAGTGGTTAAGATCTTGGCTGCTAACCAAAAGGTCTGCTGTTTGAATCCACCAGCCACTCCTTGGAAACCCTATGGGGAAGTTCCACTCTGTCCTATAGGGTCACTATGAACTGGAATCAACTCCAACAACTGGTTTATTACTAATTCACATCCATATATACAGTATATAATTGCAAAATCGAGCGTTTTGTACAAAAACATTTTAAAGTACCATCTATTAAAACAGTGCTTTCAAGTCTAACACCCATTCCTGATAAAAACTCTCAATAAAATAGGTATAAAGGGAAATTCCTCAACATAATAAAGGACATCTATACAAAACCAACAGTCAACGGCATTCATAATGGAGAAAAAATGGAGAGGGCCTGAAAACATTCCATCTGAGAACAGGAACAAGGCAAGGATGCCCTTTATCACAACTCCTATTTAACATTGTTCTGGAAGTCCTGGTTAGAGCAATAAAGCAAGAAAAAGAAATAAAGGGCATCCAAACTGGTAAGAAAGAAGTAAAACTACTCCTATTTGCAGATGGTATAATACTATATACATAGAAAACCCAAAAACTCCACAGAAAAACTACTGGAACTAATAGAAAGATTCAACAGAGTAGCAGGATACAAGATGAACATACAAAAATCAGTTGGATTCCTATACACCAATATAGAGAATTACAAAAAGGAAATCAGGAAAAAAATACCATTTATAATAAAAAAGAAAATAGCCCCTAAAAAATAAAATACCTAGGAATGAATCTAACCAAGGATGCAAAAGACCTATACGAAGAAAACTACGAAACATGACTGCAAGAAACCAAAACAGATCTACATAAATGGAAGAACATACCATGCTCATGGATAGGTGCACTCAACACTGTGAAAATGACAATGCTACCCCAAAAGCAATTTCCAAATACAGTGCAATCCTGATCCAAATACCAACAACTTTCATTAAAGAAATGGAAAAACTAATCATAAACTTTATATGGAAAGGGAAGAGGCCCTGGATGAATAAAGCACTACTGAAGAAGAAGAAAGTAGGAGGACTGGAACTACCAGACCTCAGAACCTACTATATAGCTACAGCAGTCAAAACAGCCTGGAACTGGTACAAGGAGAGATACATTGACCAATGGAACAGAATCGAGAACCCAGATGTAAATCCATACACCTACAGTAATCTGATCTTTGACAAGGGCCCAGGTCCATCGAATGGGGAAAAGACAGTCTTTTTAATAAATGGTGCTGACAAAACCGGATGTCCATCTGCAAAAAAAATGAAACAGGACCCATACCTCACACTGTACACAAAAACTAATTCAAAATAGATCAAGGGCTAAATACAAAACCAAAAATTATAAAGATCACATAAAAAAAATAGGATCAGTGCTAGAGGCTCAAATACATGGCATTAACAGGATATGAATCAAAACTAACAACACACAAACTCCAGAAAGATAAAGTAGATTACTGGGATTATCTAAAAATTAAACACTTATGCTCATTAAAAGACTTCACCAAAATAGTAAAAAAAGAACCTACAGACCTGGAAAAAAATTTGGCTATTACAAATCAGACAAAGGTCTAATCTCTAAAAGCTATAAGAAAATCCAACACCTCAACAACAAAAAGACAAATAATCCAGTTAAGAAATGGCCAAAGGAAATGAACAGACACTTCATCAAAGAAGACATTCAGTTGGCTAACAGACACAGGAGGAAGTACTTGTTATGACTAGCCATTAGAGAAATGCTTATCAAAACTACAATGAGATACCATCTCACCCTGGCATTACTGGCACAAATCAAAAAAACAGAAAAGAATAAATGTCGGAGAGGCTACAGGGGGATTGGAACTCTTAAGCACTGCTGGTGGGAATGCAAAATGGTACAACCATTTTGGAAAACCATATGGCACTTCCTTAGAAAGCTAGAAATAGAAATACCATATGATCCAGCAATCCCACTCCTAAGAATATATCCTAGATAAATAAGAGCCGTCACATGAATAGACATATGCACACCCATGTTCATTGCAGCATTGTTCACAATAGCAAAAAGATGGAAACAACATAGATGTCCATCAACAGATAAATGAATAAACAAACTGTTGTACATACACACAATGGAGTACTGCGCAAAGATAAAGAACAACAATGAAGCATCTCACAACATAGATGAATTTGGATGGCATTATGCTGAGTGAAATAAGTCAATCATAAAAGGACAAATATTATATGAGACTACTACAGTAAAAACTCAAGAAAAAGTTTACATGCAAAAAGAAACAATCTTTGATGGTTATGAGGGAGCAAAGGGGTGGGGATGGAAAAACACTAAATAAACAATAGATAAGAGGTAACTTTGGTGAAGAGTAACACAGTACACAATACTGGGCAAGCCAACACAACATGTACAAGGCAAGGTCATGGAAGATCCATACACTCATAAAACTCCCTGAGGGACTGAATTTCTGGGCTGAGGGCTGTGGGGACCACGGTCTCAGAGAACAACTAGTTCAATTGGTATAACATAGTTTATGGAGAAAATGTTCTAATTTCTACTTTTGTGAGTAGCATCTGGGGTCTTAAAGCCTTTGAGTGGCCATCTAAGATACTCCACTGGTCTCACCCCTGCAGGAGCAAGGGAGAATGAAGAAAACTAAAGACATAGGGAAAGATTAGTCCAAAGGACTAATGTACCACAACTGTCATGGTCTCCACCAGACTGAGTCCAGTACAGCTAGATGGTGCCTGGCTACCACCACTGACTTCTCTGAGAGGGATCACAATAGAGGGTCCCAGACAGAGCTGGAGAAAGATGTAGGACAAAATTCTAACTCACAAAAGAGGACCAGACTTACTGGCCTGACAGACATGGCAAATACCCAGAGAATACATCCCTGGGCACTCTTTTGGTTCAGTAACGAAGTCACTCCTCAGGTTCACCCTTCAACCAAAGATTAGACAGGCCCATAATACAAAATGAGACTAAAGTGACGCAACACCCCAGGGGCAAGGACTAGAAGGCAGGAGGGAATGGGAGAGCTGGTAATAGGGAAACGAAGCTCGAAAAGGGAGAGTGTTAACATGTTGTGGGATTGTTAACCAATGTTATTAAAGAATATGTGTAAAAACTGTTTAATGAGAAACTAGTTCTGTAAACCTTCATCTAAATTACAATTAAAAAAAAGTACTTTCTATGAAAATACAAGGCACAAATTAAGAAAAGGTGCACACAAGATTTCTTTTGCTCAGGGGCTGTCAAAAACTCTTTCTCATTTTAATACAAAGAACAGATAATTATAAACACCAAAATATGTATTTTATATATATATATATATATATAAAACTTGGTTCTATTGTGTCACTTAAGGAAAAAGCAGTTCTCACAGTAAATTAATGCTACAGGTAACTCCCAGAATTAAACAGGTTTTTCCTCTCACCGCTTCTACCTCCCATCCAGATTTCTGATATTTTAAGTTTACCTATCTTTATATGTTGGATCAGGTGGTTTTTGATAAGCATCTATTCATGTTAAATAACAATAACTATCGGTAGCATAATCAACAACAATAATCTTCACATTTATGATTTAAAACTGCCGGGAAAAAAAAAAAAAAACAAAACTTGAAGGCAGGGCCAAAGTGGCAGAGTAGTGAGATGTTTCCCATGGTCAACAAAGACCAAAAAAAAAGTGAATTGATTATATATGACAATCTAGGAGTCCTGAACATCAAAGACAAAGTTGAGGTATTGGACTGAGTGGCAAGGGGAGGGAGAGACAGTTCAGAAGCAGTGAGGAGTTGCCACATCTGACCTGTCCAGCACCAGCACCCTGCAGGATGGATTGGCTAGCGCAGGCAGTGAGGGAAGCAGTGGTACTCGAGACCTGATTTCCACATCAGGAGAGATTAAGTGGAGAGTCTGCTCAAGGCTCCAGAATCAGTGAGGAACGGTGCTCAATCAGTGAAAGATAAGTACAAGCATGTAATCTACCGCACACATCAAAAAATGCCACCTTTTGGGAAGTACCTCTCTCTCATTTATCTGCTCTCTCCTCGCTTTGCTCCAGGACAGGTACAGCTTCAGCAATTGTTGTGCTCCCTGGGCTGAAAATAGGATCTGTCAAGTGACCTGAGCCATTCTCCAAGCATTGGAGAAGGAAAAAATTAACAAAAAGGATAAAATAATCTGCCAGCTCCCCTAAGCTGGGAACTCAGGGCAGGTACAACCCCTTTACCTAGGCACAGGCATAAGGGGTCCACAGACTTTGAATGCCTTTTATCACTGCAGAGACCTGCGTGGGCTCATTTCAACAGCATAGGCCCTCATTAGCACAGTATAACAGGGTATATTCCTGAAGCCTATTTTCATAAGAGGAAGTGGCAGATTTGGGCCATTTGACACCACTCTGCCCGTTAAGCAGGGTCCTCACCTACCCATATCAGATGCATGAGGACTGGAGGTTCTACACACTCCACTGGGCCATCAGTGACAGAGGTCCCAGAATAAGTGGTGACTCCCAGCCCTTACAGCCAACAGCACTGGGTGTTCATAGTCCGGCTGCAAAACTCACCTACCTATGCACTCTAGGGAACAGGGACATGCCTTCCACACAGACACTCAGGGATAGTCAGCCCCCTGCTTTGACCCCCTACTGCAGCCTGATACTTGTGCCTACTCCAATCACCCCTGCCTGTCCAGGACCCTAGGTGAGAGCTGCACCACATACTTGGTGACTGACAACCTGGACACCTGAGCAGAATCCACACATGAAAAGTAAATGGACTCCAGGGCTCATGTACATAGTAACAGCTCTAGCAACCTGGAGGTAGGACATGAGAGCTTCAAAGATACCAATAATTAAACTAGCTCACACGACCATCCTATTTTGTCACATCAAAACAAAACAAGAAGTTGGGATACAGTAAGCAAACATAAAATAAATAAATATAATAACTTACTGATGGCTCGGAGACAATAGTAAATATCAAACCACATAAAGAGGTAGACCATGATGGCTTCAGCAAGCCACCAAAACCAAGAATCAAGAAATTTTCCAGGGGAAGAGAATTTCTAGGAAATTCCAGAGGTAGAATTCAAAAGACTAATATACAGAACTCTTCAAAAGATCAAGAAGGAGATCAGGCAAAATGTGGAACAAGCCAAGGAACACACAGACGAAGCAATGGAGAAACTTAAAAAGTTATAAAAGAGGCGGGGCCAAGAGGGTGGAATATCTAGATGCTTCCGGCCATCCATCTTACAACAAAGACCCGAAAGATCAAGTGAAATGATTATATTTATGATAAGCTAAGAGCCCTAAGCATCAGAACCAAAGTTAGAAAACCAACTGAGTGGGACAGGGAGAGAGGGATGGTTCAGAAGCAGAGAGGAGTTACTGGACCTGATTCACTGGGAACCCTCATGCACCATTAATGGTAGTAGCATTCGGCCACAGTTTGCTCAGAGAGAATCAGCCAGCCTCACAGCCTACTCACACCTCTGGAAACAGAGAAGAACGGTGCTCTTGGCAAAAGCTAAAAACTTGTGTATATTTTACTGTGTCTCCTACCCCCCAGCCGGCTTCAGTGGCTGTTGATTTCCCTGGGACTGAGATAGGCCCATTTAAGCACCCTGAGCCATCCTCTCAGCCTTGGAGAAGGAATAAATTCACAACAAGGGGAAAAGATAATTTGCCAGCTCCACTAACGGGGGGAGCTGAGGACAGAAGCTGCTCCTGTACAGGCATAAATGGTCTGTGGACTTTGAATACCTTCCCCCCCGGCATGGACCTGTTGGGCCTTTCAGGAGAAAAGGCCCTTGCTGGCAGACTGCAATTGTTTAACCTGTGTGGTGGAACAAGCGGGTGTTTGATATTTGACACTGCTTTGCCTATCAAATAGGGTCCTCACCCACTCACATCAGGGGCCTAAGGACTGGTGGCTCCACTCAGGTCACCCAGCCACCCACCGCAGGGGTCCAAGGATAAGTGGTACCTCCCAGTCCTTACAACCAAAAGCAATGGGTGCCCATGGTCCGCCTGCAGAACCCACCCACCTGTATGCTCCAGGGAACAGGGATGTGCTTTCCTCAGAGACACTCGGTGGATGGTTCTCAGCCCCCCCGCCTTGTTCAGAATGTGACCCCCTGCAATGAGATACCATTACCTACACTAAACACACCTACCCCTCTAAGACTGTAGGACAGATCCTGTACCGCACACTTGAGGACCACTACCTGGACACCTGACCTGAATCCACACAAGATAAACAGAAGTTTAGGGAATAAACAGATAAACAGAAGTTTAGCGAATTCGTAAAAACCAAACCAAAACTACAAGAAATACTAAAGGGAGCTCTTTGATTAGAATATCAATACTATTGGTATCAGCTGAAGACTAGAACACTGGACAGAGCAATCAGATGTTAACCCAGACAGGAAAATTACAAAAATAAGTCAAAATAAAAAAAACGTTCAAAACAGGGAAACAGTGATGTAATGATGTAAAGGACACAATGTTAAAATTCTGAAGAGGGACTAAAAACATAGTCATAGATCTTTCATATGGAGAGGAAGACAAGAGGGTATAAAAAAATAGAAGTTAGGTTTAAACTTAAAAAATAGGAGTAGATATTAAGGTAACCACAAAAGAGACTAACTATCCTACTCATCAAAATAAAATATGAAAAAAAAAGACACTCAGCAGAAACAAAATAAACAACAACAAAGAAGAATAAAAGACAATATATAAAGAAAAACTACTCAGAACAAAAAATTAAGTGGTAAAAAGAAACTGCCAACGAGACACAAAAAAAGACATCAAAATGACAGCACGAAACTTATACCTATCCATAATTATGCTGAACGTAAATGGACTAAATACACCAATAAAGAGACAGGAAGTGGCAGAGTTGATAAAAAAAAAAAAAATCCATCTATATACTGCCTACAAGAGACACACCTTAGACTTAGAGACAAAAACAAGCTAAAACTCAAAGGATGAAAAAATATATATCAAGCAAATGACAATGAAAAAAGAGCAGGAGTGGCAATATTAATTTCTGACAAAATAGACTTTAAAGTTAAATCCACCACAAACGATAAGGAAGGACACTATATCATGATGAAATGCACTATATAACAGGAGGATATACCCATATTAAATATTTATACACACAATGACAGGGCTGCAAGATACATAAAACAAACTCTAACAGCATACAAAAGTGAGATAGACAGCTCCACAATTATAGTAGAAAACTTAAACACATCACTTTAGGTGAACAGGATATCCAGAAAAAAGCTCAATAAAGACAAGATCTAAATGCCACAATCAACCATAGACATATACAGAACACTTCACCCAACAGCAGCCAAGTATGCTTTCTTTTCTAGAGCACATGGAACATTCTCTAGAATAGACCACAAATTAGGTCATAAAGCAAGCCTTAGCAGAATTTAAAACATCATAATATTACAAAGCATCCTCTCTGACCAGAAGGCCATAAAAGTAGAAATCAATAACAGAAAAAGCAGGGAAAAGAAATCAAACACTTGAAAACTGAGCAACACCCTGCTCAAAAAAGACTGGGTTATAGAAGACATTAAAGGCAGAATAAAGAAATTCATAGAGTCCAATGAGAATGAAAAAAAACTTCCTATCACAACCTTTGGGACACAGAGAAAGCAGTGCTCAGAGGTCAACTTATATCAATAAATGCTCACATACAAAAAGAAGAAAGGGCCAAAATCAAAGAATTATCCCTACAACTTGAACAAATAGAAAGAGAGCAACGAAAGAAACCTTTAGGCACTGGAATAAAGGGAATAATAAAAATTAGAGCAGAACTAAATGAAATAGAAAACAGAAAAACAATTGAAAGAGTTAAAAAGACCAAAAGATGGTTCTTTGAAAAAATTATTGAAATTGATAAACCACTGGTCTAATTGACAAAAGAAAAACAGAAGAGGAAGCAGATAACCCGTATAAGAAATGAGATGGGTGATATTACAACAGACCCAACTGAAATTAAAAGAATCATATCAGATTACTATAAAAAATTGTACTCTAACAAATTTAAAACCTAGAAGAAATGGATGAATTCCTAGAAACACACTAACTACCTACCTAAACTAACATAAACAGAGGTAGAACAACTAAATAAATCCAAAACAAAAAAGAGATTGAAAAGATAATCAAAAAACTCCAAAAAAAAAAAAAGCCCTGACACAGCTTCACCGCAGAGTTCTACCAAACTTTCAGAGAAGAGTTAACAGCACTTCTACTAAAGGTATTTCAAAGGATAGAAAAGGATGGAATACACCCAAACTCATTCTGAAGCCAGCATATCCCTGGTACCAAAGCCAGTGAAAGACACCACAAAAAAAGAAAATTACAGACCTATATCCCTCATGAACTTAGATGCAAAAATCCTCAACAAAATTCTAACCAATAGAATTCAACAACATATCAAAAAATAATTCACCATGACCAGTGGGATTCATACCAGGTATGCAGGGGTGATTCAACATCAGAAAAAAAATTGATGTAATGCATCATATAAATAAAACAAAAGACAAGAACCACATGATTTTGTCAATCGATGTAGGCAAGGCATTTGACAAAGTTCAAAATCCATTTGTGATAAAAACTCTTAGCAAGATAGGAATAGAAGGAAAATTCCTCAATATAATAAACGGCTTTTATACAAAGCTAAGAGCCAACATCATCCTAAATGGAGAGAGCCTGAAAGCATTCCCCTTGAGAAGGGGAACCAGACAATGATGTCCTTTGTCACCACTTTTATTCAACATTGTGCTGGAGGTCCTAGACAGAGCAATTAGGCTAGATAAAGAAAAAAAGGGCATCCAGATTGGTAAGAAAGAAACAACAGTATCTCTATTTGCAGATGACATGGTCTTACACAGAAAACCCTAAAGAATCCTCAGGAAAACTGTTGTAACTAATAGAAGAGTTCAGCAGATCATCAGGATACAAAATAAACATACAAAAATCAGTTGGATTCCTCTATACCAACAAAAAGAACATCAAAGAGAAAATCATCAAATCAATACTATTTACAGTAGCCCCCAAGAAAATAAAATACTTAGGAATAAATCTTACCAGAGATGTAAAAGACCTATTCAAAGAAAACTAGAAGACACTACTGCAAGAAACCAAAAGAGAGCTACAGAGTGGAAAAACTTATCTTGCTCATGGATAGGAAGACTTAACGTGTAAAAATATCTATTCTGCCAAAAGTGACCTATAGATGCAATGCAATTCCAATTCAAATTCAACGACATTTTTTAATGGGATGGAGAAAGAAATCACCAACTTCATTTGCAAGGGAAATAGGCCTCAGGTAAGCAAAGCATTACTGAAAAAGAACAAGGTGGGAGGCCTCACTATACCTGATTTTAGAAGCTATTATATCACCACGGTCGTCAAAACAACCTGGTACTGGTAAAACAACAGATACATAGACCAATGGAATAGAATTGAGAATCTAGACATAAATCCATCCACATATGAGCAGCTGATATTTGACAAAGGCCCGAAGTCAGTTAAATGAGGAAAAGGCAGTCTTTTTAAGAAATGGTGCTGGCATAACTGGATATCCATCTGCAAAAAAGTGAAATAAGACCCATACCTCACACCATACACAAAAATCAACTCAAAATGGATCAAAGACCTAAATATAAAATATAAAATGATGAAGATCATGGAAGAAAAAATAGGGAAAATGCTAGGAGCCCTATTACATGGCATAAACAGTATACAAAACATTACTAACAATGCAGAAGAGAAACCAGATAACTGGGAGTTTCTAAAAATCAAACAACTATGCGCATCCAGTCTTCCCCAAAAGAGTAAAAACATTGTCTACAGACTGGAAAAAAGTTTCCGATAAGCATCTGAGCTCTAAAATCTGCATGATACCACAAAAACTCAACTACAAAAAGACAAATAGTCCAATTTAAAAAAAGGCGAAGGATATAAAGAGCCATTTCACTAAAGAAGACATTAAGATAGCTAACAGATACATGAGGAAATTCTCATGATCATTAGCCATTAGAGAAATGCTAATCAAAACTACAGTGAGATTCCATCTTACTCCAACAAGGCTGGCATTAATCCAGAAAACACAAAATAATAAGTGTTGGAGAGGTTGTGGAGAGACTGAAACACTTATACACTGCTGGTGGGAATGTCAAATGGTACAACCACTTTGGAAATCGATTTGCCACTTCCTTGAAAAGCTAGAAATAGAACTATCATATGATCCAGCAATCCCACTCCTTGGAATATATCCTATAGAAATAAGAGCCTTTACATGAACAGATATATGCACACCCATGTTCATTGCAGCACTGTTTACAATAGCAAAAACATAGAAGCAACCAAAGTACCAATCAATGGATGAATGGATAAACTATGATGTACTCACATGATGGGATATTATGCATTGATAAAGAACAATGAGTCCATGAAACATTTCATAACACATAGGAATCTGGAAGGCATTATGCTGAGTGAAATTAGTCAGTTGCAAAAGGACAAATATCGAATAAGACCACTATTATATGAGAAATAGTTTAAACAGAGAAGAGAATAATTTTTGATGGTTATAAGAGGGGGAGGGAGGAAAGGAGAGGGGTTTTCACTAATTAGCTAGGAGATAAGAACTATTTCAGGTGAAGGGAAAGACAACACATAATACTGGAGAGGTCAGCACAACCGGACTAAACCAAAAGCAAAAATGTTTCGTGAATAAACTGAATACTTCAAAGGCCAGCGTAACAGGGGCAGGGGCTTGTGTACCATGGGTTCAGAGGACACCCAAGTCAATTGGCATAATAAAATCTACTAAAAAAAGATTCTGCATCCCACTTTGGAGAGTGGCATCTGGGGCCTTAAACACTAGCAAGCAGCCATGTGAGATGCATCAATTGGCCTCAACCCAATTGCTCAACCTGGAGCAAAGGAGAATGAAGAATACCAAAGATACGAGGTAATTATGAGCCCGAGAGTCAGAAAAGGCTACATAAACTAGAGACTACATTAGCCTGAGACCAAGAAAACTACATGGTACTCGGCTACAACTGATGGCTGCACTGACACGGAACAAAACAGAGAATCCCTCAGGAAGCAAAAGAGCAGTGGGATGCAGACCCCAAATTCTCATAAAATGACTGGACTTAATGATCTGACTGAGACTAGAAGGACCCCAGAGGTCATAGTCACCAGATGTTCTGTTAGCCCAAGACAGGAAGCATTCCCAAAGCCAACTCTTCAGACAGGGATTGGACTGGACATGGGATAGAAAATAACACCGGTGAAGAATGAGCTTCTTGGATCAAGTATACACATGAGACTCTGTTGGCATCTCCTGTCTGAAGGGGAGATGAGAGGGTAGAGAGGGTCAGAAGCTGGTCAAATGGACAAGAAAAGAGAGAGTGGAGGTAAGAACTGTGCTGTCTCATTAGGGGGAGAGCAATTAGGAGTATATACCAAGGTGTTTATAAAATTTGGTATGAGAGATTGAATTAATTTGTTAACTTTCACTTAAAGCACAATAAATTTTTTTTTAAAAAAAAGGTTGTACAAGAGCATGATGACAAATTTAACAGGCTGCAAGAATCCACATAGAGACAGCAAGCAGATATATCCAAGAGACTAACAATATTTAGGAATTAGACAACTCAGTAGAAATTCATAGGAGCAGAAATGAGGCAATGGAAGTTAGAGTTAGTGAGATTGAAGATAAAGGACTTGACACCAACTTATTTGAGGAAAAATCAGATAAAATAATTTAAAAAAATGAAGAAATCATAAAAATTATGTGGAACTGTATCACAGGGAATAGCCTACGAGTGATTGAAGTACCAGAGCTGGCAGGCAGAAGAGGGATAATAGTACAGAGAGAATAGTTGAGGATTTATTGTTAGGGAACTTCCCTGATATAGGAAAAAATGAGAAGATAGCTACCCATGAAGCTATCAAACCTCACACAAGGTAGATTCAAAAAGAAACTCACGAAGACACATTATAATCAAACTTGCCAAAAACAAAGACAAAGAGAGAATTTTAAGAGTTGCTAGGGATAAACAAAAAGTCATCTGCAAAGGAAAGTCAGTAAAACTAAGCTGTGACTACTCTGCAAAAACCATGCAGGAAAGAAAGCAATGGGATGACATATATAAAGCCGCGAAGGAACAAAATTGCCAGCCAAAAATTGCATATGGAGCAAAATTGTTTTTCATATGTGATGGCAAAATTAGGGCACTTCCAGATAAACGGAAGTTTAGGGAATTTGTAAAAACAAAACCAAAATTACAAGAAATACTAAAGGCAGTCCTCTGGTTAGAAAATCAGTACCATCAGATAACAACCCAAGACTACAACACAGAACAGAGCAAACAGATGTCAACCAAGATAGGGAAGTCACAAAAGTAAATCAAAGCTAAAACAGAAAATAGGGAAACAGATGTCAATATGTAAAACATGACAATGTGAAAACAAAAAAGAGGGACTAAAAAATGTAGTGACAGATATTTCAAACAGAGAGGAAATTAAGGCGATATAAAGAAAAAGAAGAATGGTTTAAACTTAGAAAAATAGGGATACATATTAAGATAACCACAAAGGAAACTAACAATCCTACACATCATAATAAAAAAGGAAGGAAAACATAAAGACTCAGCAAAACCAAAATCAACAACGAAAAAGATGAAAAGAAAATACATAAATAAAAACAGCTCAGCACAGAAAATTAAGTAGATCAAAGAAACTGTCAGCAACACACACACACACACAAAGGCATCAAAATAATGGCACTAAACTCATACCTATCAATAATCACATTGAATGCAAATGGACTAAACATACCAATAAAGAGACAGAAGGGGAGAATCATTAAGAAACATGATCCTTCTAAATGCTGACTACAAGAGACACACTTTAGACTTAAACATACAAGCAAACTAAAACTCAAAGGATGGAAAAAACTATGTCAAGCAAACTACAATCAAAAAAGAAGAGTGCCGAAGATGGCTGACTAGGTAGAAGCTACCTCGGATCCCTCTTGCAACAAAGACTCAGAAAAACAAGTGAATCGATCACATACATGACAATCTACAAACCCTGACTGTCAAACACAGATCTAAAGAGTTGACCTGAGTGACAGAGACACAGCCAGCGCAAGTAGGCTGCACACTGACGCAGCTAACCAGAGAGCGAACAACCATGGGGAAGCAGCGACTGTTTTCGGAGCCTGGAGCCAGCGTCTCAGTCAGGAAACCTTGGCGCCGGGCTTTGGATTGGGCACAGGGGAGCTGAGCACGGCATCCTGAGACGGCACAAACATGGGACTCAGCTCTAGCCACCTGAAGTGACCTCGGGGGAAGCCCAGGCAGTACACACAGGCAGAGCAGCAACGCGGCTGACAGGAAGAGAAGTCACCGGGAGGCAGCGACATGTATTGGAGCCTGGAATGTGGCGTCCCAGCCAGGGAACCTTGGCACAGGGCTTTGGACTGGGAGCAGAGGAACTGACCACAGCTTCTGAAACAGCACAAGCACAGGACCCAGGCCTGACCCTCGGGGGCAATCTCAACCCAGCCAGCGCACACGGGTGACACGCCCCTCAGGAATCTCAGATAAAACAGTCATCTCCAAGCAAGATAAGTAACTTTGTCCATATTCCTGGGTGCTACTTTCTCCTATCTATGTGATCCCTCCCCTCCCCTTCCTAGGTGGCTTCATTGACATTGGAATTTCCGGGGCCAGAGAGTGAAGTGCTCTGCAGTTTTTTTTTGTTTTTTTTTTTTTGTCTTTTCCTAACCCATTCTCCTGGCCTGAGAGAAGCAGCTACAAAAAACCCAGGCACCAAAAATCCTTCCCTGACATCCCAAAATTGGAATAAAAATAGAGAACCACCTCCAGCCAAGCATATGAGAACCACAGTCTTGGGCTTTTATCCCTACAGGGAACAAGATGGCTATTATAATGCAAAGGCAATTCTGATAGTGATCTGACTGTAATTGTTTTAGCCAATTACTGGAAAGGTAAGTTTCCCAGGTCTGATTTCTCAACCTATTAAAAAGAGCCCTCGCTGACCCACAATGGGGAACTGAGGGCTGAGGCTCCACCTCAACCAACCAGCCTCCTGCCATAGGGGTCTGAGAATAGTAACACCTACCAATCTGTAGAGGTACATGCAGTGGGTGCCTAAGGTACAGCTGCAGAGCCCACCCACCAATGTGCTTTAGGAATAGAGACACACCTACCTCATTGGCACTTGGGGGAAGCCTGTCAGCATCCTGACCCTCCTGGAGTGTGACCCCCTGCTGCTACTAGAATCTGGTGCACACAACTATCACCACTACTCCTCTAAGTGAATAGGTGACAGTCTAAACCACACTTAAAAAAAAATAACTTGGTGACCAAAAATCAGATTCTACTCAAGAATAGTGAATGGACTCTTAGGCTTATATATCTGGTAACAGCCCAAACCAGCTGGTAATAGGACATAAGTGATTCAAAAGCTACAACAATCAAGACAGTAGCAATCTAGTAGCCCATAAAACAAGATAAGACTCTTTGAGCAAATATAAAATAAATCATTACAATATCTTATAGATGGCTCAGAGACAGCAGTCGATATCAAACCACATAAAGAAGCAGACCATGATTGCTTCTACAACTCCCCAAATTAAAGAATCAAAATCTTTCCCAAATGAAGATACAATCCTGGAATTGCCAGATACAGAATATAAAAAACTAATTTACAGAATGCTTCAAGACATTAGGGATGACCTCAGAAATGAAATAAGGCAATCTACAGAAAAAGCCAAGGAACACACTGATAAAGCAGTTGAAGAGTTCAAAAAGACTATTCAAGAACATAGTGGAAAAATTAATAAGCTGCAAGAATCCATGGAGAGACAGCATTCAGAAATCCAAAAGATTAACAGTAAAAAATTACAGAACTAGACAACTCAATAGGAAGTCAGAGGGGCAGAATCAATCAATTGGAATGCAGAGTGGGGGAGTAGGAGGATAAGGCATTTGAAACCAATATAGTTGAAGAAAAATCAGGTAAAAGAATTAAAAAAAAGAAGAAACCCTAAGAATCACGTGGGACTCTATCAAGTAGAATGACTTGCGTGTGATTGGAATTCCGGAACAGGGAGGGATAAAAGAAAACAGAGAGAATAGTTGAAGACCTGTTGGCAGAAAACTTCCCTGACATCATGAAAGAAAAAAGGATATCTATCCAAGATGCTCATCATACCCCATATAAGACTGATCCAAAAAGAAAATCACCAAGACATATTATCATCAAACTTGCCAAAACCAAAGATAAAGAGAAAATTTTAAAAGCAGCTAGTGATAAAAAAGAAGTCACCTACAAAGGAGACTCAATAAGAATAAGTTCAGACTACTCAGCAGAAACCATGCAGTCAAGAAGGCAATGGGATGACATATATAGAGCACTGAAGGAGAAAAACTGCCAGCCAAGGATCATATACCCAGCAAAACTCTCTCTCAAATATGAAGGCAAAATTAAAACATTTACAGATAAACACAAGCTTAGAGAATTTGCAAAAACCAAACCAAAGCTACAAGAAATACTAAAAGAAATTGTTTGGTCAGAAAACCAATAATATCAGATACCAACACAACTCAAGGCCACAGAACAGAACGTCCTGATATCAACTCAAATAGGGAAATCACAAAAACAAATTAAGATTAATTTTAAAAAGAAAAAAATGCTCAAAACAGGGAATCATTGAAGTCAATATATAAAAGATCACAATAATCAAAAAGAGGGACTAAACACAGGAGGCATAGAACTGCCATATGGAGAGGGAAACAAGGCGGTATAGGACAATACAAGTTAGGTTTTTACTTAGAAAAATAGGGGTAAATGTTAAGGTAACCACAAAGAGGTATAACAACGCTATAACTCAAAATAAAAACCAAGAAAAACATAATGACTCAGCAAATATAAAGTCAACCACTATGAAAAAGAGGAACACACAATTTACAAAGAAAAACCTCTCAGCACAAAAAAGTAAGTGGAAAGATGAAATTGTCAATAACACACACAAAACGGCATCAAAATGACAGCACTAAACACACACTTATCTATAATTACACTGAATGTAAATGAACTAAATGCACCAATAAAGAGACAGAGAGTCTCAGACTGGATAAAGAAACACGATCCATCTATATGCTGCCTACAAGAGACACACCTTAGACTTAGAGACACAAACAAACTAAAACTCAAAGGATGGAAAAAAATTTATCAAGGAAACAACAAGCAAAAAAGAGCAGGAGTAGCAGTATTAATTTCTGACAAAATAGACTTCAAACTTAAATCCACCACAAAGGATAAAGAAGGACACTACATAATGATTAAAGGGACAATTGACCAGGAAGATATAACCATATTAAATATTTATGCACCCAATGACAGGGCTGCAAGATACATAAACCAAACTTTAACAGAACTGAAAAGTGAGATAGACACTTCCATAATTATAGTTGGAGACTTCAACACACCACTTTTGGAGAAGGATAGGACTTCCAGTAAGAAGCTCAAAAGAGACACAGAAGACCCAATTGCTACAATCAGCCTACTTGACCTCATAAACTTATACAGAACACTCCACCCAACAACTACAAAGTATACTTTTTTTCCCGTGCACATGGAATATTCTCTAGAATAGATCACATACTAGGTCACAAAACAAACCTTTGCAGAATCCAAAACATCAAAAAATTACAAAGCATCTTCTCACACCACAAGGCCATAAAAGTGGAAATCAATAACAGAAAAATCAGGGAAAAGAAATCAAATACTTGGAAACTGAACAATACCCTGCTCAAAAAAGACTGGGTTATAGAAGACATTAAGGACAGAATAAAGAAATTCATAGAATGCAACGAGAATAAAAACTCTTCCTATCAAAACCTCTGGGACACAGCAAAAGCAGTAACCAAAGTTCAATTTATATCGATAAATCCATACATACAAAAAGAAGAAAGAGCCAAATTCAGAGAACTGTCCCTACAACTTGAACAAATAGAAAGCGAGCAACAAAACAATCAATCAGGCACCAGAAGAAAACAAAAAATAAAAATTAGAGCTGAACTAAATGAATTAGAGAACAGAAAAACAATTGAAAGAATCAACAAGACCAAAAGCTAGTTCTTTGAAAAAATTAACAAAATTGATAAACCATTGGCCAGACTGACTAAAGAAACACAGGAAAGGAAACAAATAACCCAAACAAGAAATGAGATGGGCCATATCACAACACACCCAACTGAAATTAAAAGAATCTTATCAGATTATTACGAAAAATTGTACTCTAACGAATTTGCAAACCTAGGAGAAATGGATGAATTCCTAGAAAAACACTACCTACCTAAACTAACACAATCAGAAGTAGAACAACTAAATAGACCCGTAACAAAAAAAGAGATTGAAAAGGTAATAAAAAAAACTCCCAACAAAAAAAGCCCTGGCCCGGATGGCTTCACTGCAGAGTTCTACCAAACTTTCAGAGAAGAGTTAACACCACTACCACTAAAGGTATTTCAAAGCTTAGAAAAGGATGGAATACTACCTAACTCATTCTATGAAGCCACCATATCCCTGATACCAAAACCAGGTAAAGACACTACAAAAAAAGAAAATTACACACCAATATCCCTCATGAACATAGATGCAAATATCCTCAACAAAATTCTAGCCAATAAAATTCAACAACATATCAAAAAAATAATCCACCATGACCAAGTGGGATTTATACTGGGTATTTTTTTATGCAAGGCTGGTTTAATATTAGAAAAAACCATTAAAGTAATCCACCATATAAATAAAACAAAAGACAAAAACCAGGTGATCTTATCAATTGTTGCAGAAAAGGCATTTGACAAAGTCCAACACCCATTCATGATAAAAACTCTCAGCAAAATAGGAATTGAAGGAAAATTTCTCAACATAATAAAGGGCATCTATACAAAGCCAACAGGCAACATCATTCTAAATGGAGAGAGCCTGAAAGCATTTCCCTTGAGAACAGGGACCAGACAAGGATGCCATTTATCACTGCTCTTATTCAGCATTGTGCTAGAGGTCCTAGCCAGAGCAATTAGGCTAGACAAAGAAATAAAGGGCATTCGGATTGGCAAGGAAGAAGTAAAATTATCTCTATTTCCAGATGACATAATCTTATATACAGAAAACTCTAAGGAATCCTCAGGAAAACTATTGAAACTAATAGAAGAGTTTTTCTGAGTATCAGGATACAAGATAAACACACAAAAATCAGTTGGATTCCTCTACACCAACAAAAAGAACATTGAAGAGGAAATAACCAAATCAATACCATTCACAGTAGCCCCCAAGAGGATAAAATACTTAGGAATAAATCTTACCAAAGATGTAAAAGACCTATACAAAGAAAACTACAAAGTACTAATGCAAGAAACTAAAAGGGACCTACATAAGTGGAAAAACATACCTTGCTCATCGATAGGAAGACTTAACATAGAAAAAATGTCCATTCTACCAAAAGCCATCTATACATACAATGCACTTCCGATCCAAATTCCAATGTCATTTTTTAATGTGGTGGAGAAACAAATCACCAACTTCATATGGAAGGGAAAGAAGCCCCAGACAAGTAAAGCATTACTGAAAAAGAAGAAGAAAGTGGGAGGTCTCACTCTACCTGATTTTAGAACATATCATACAGCCACAGAAGTCAAAACAGCCTGGTACTGGTACAACAACAGGCACATAGACCAATGGAACAGAACTGAGTTGACAAAGGCCCAGTGTCAGTTAATTGAGGAAAAGATAGTCTTCTTAACAAATGGTGCTGGCATAACTGGATATCCATTTGCAAAAATATGAAACAGGACCCATACCTCACACCATGCACAAAAACTAACTCCAAGTGGATCAAAGACCTAAACATAAAGACTAAAACGATAAACATCATGGAAGAAAAATTAGGGACAAGGTTAGGAGCCCTAATACAAGGCATAAACAGAATACAAAAAGTTACTAAAAACGATGAGGAGAAACCCGATAACTGAGAGCTCCTAAAAATCCAACACCTATGCTCATCTAAAGACTTCACCAAAAGAGTAAAAAGACCACCAACAGATTGGGAAAAAATTTTCAGCTATGACATCTCCAACCAGCGCCTGATCCCTAAAATCTATATGATTCTGTTAAAACTCAACCACAAAAAGGCAAACGACCCAATCAAGAAGTGGGCAAAGGATATGAACACACACTTCACTAAAGAAGATATTCAGGCAGCTAACAGATATATGAGAAAATGCTCTCCATCATTAGCCATTAGAGAAATGCAAATTAAAACTATGATGAGATTCCATCTCACTCCAACAAGGCTGGCATTAATCCAGAAAACACAAAATAATAAATGTTGGAGAGGCTGTGGAGAGATTGGAACTCTTATACACTGCTGGTGGGAATGTAAAATGGTACAACCACTTTGGAAATCTATCTGTTGTTTTCTTAAAAAGTTAGAAATAGAACTACCATACAACGCAGAAATCCCACTCCTCGGAATATACCCTAAAGAAATAAGAGCCTTTACAGGAACAGATATATGCACACCCATCTTTATTGCAGCACTGTTTACAATAGCAAAAAGCTGGAAACAACCAAGGTGTCTGGATGAATGGTTAAATAAATTATGGTATATTCACACAATGGAATACTACGCATCGATAAAGAACAGTGACGAATCTGTGAGACATTTCATAACCTGGAGGAAGCTAGAAGGCATTACACTGAGTGAAATTAGTCAGAGGCAAAAGGACAAATATTGTAGAAGACCACATTTATAAGATCTTGAGAAATAGTATAAACTGAGAAGAACACATACTTTTGTGGTTACGAGGCGGGGAGGGAGGGAGGGTGGGAGAGGGTTATGTACTGATTAGTTAGTTGATAAGAACTACTTTAGGTGAAGGGAAGGACAATACTCAATACACGGAAAGTCAGCTCAACTGGACTAGACCAAGAGCAAAGAAGTTTCCGGGATAACCTGAATGCTTCGAAGGTCAGTGGAGCAAAGGCGGGGATTTGGGGACTATGGCTTAAGGGGACTTCTAAGTCAATTGGCAAAATAAATTCTATTATGAAAAAATTCTGCATCCCACTTTGAAATGTGGCATCTAGGATCTTAAATGCTAACAAGCGGCCATCTAAGATGTATCAGTTTGTCGCAACCCACCTGGATCAAAGGAGAATGAAGAACACCAAGGTCACACGATAACTATGAGCCCAAGAGACAGAAAGGGCCACATGAACTAGAGACTTCTTACATCATCCCGAGACCAGAAGAACTAGATGGTGCCTGGCCACAACCAAGGACTGCCCTGACAGGGAGCACAACAGAGAACCCCTGAGGGAGCAGGAAAACAGTGGGATGCAGACCCCAAATTCTCATAAAAGACCAGACTTAATGGTCTGACTGAGACTAGAAGAATCCTGGCGGTCATGGTCCCCAAACCTTCTGTTGGCCCAGGACAGGAACCATTCCTGAAGACAACTCATCAGACATGGTAGGGACTGGATAATGAGTTGGAGAGAGATGCTGATGAAGAGTGAGCTACTTGTATCAGGTGGACACTTGAGACTGTGTTGGCATCTCCTGTCTGGAGGGGAGATGGGAGGGTAGAGAGGGTTAGAAACTGGCAAAACGGTCACGAAAGGAGAGACTGGAAGGAGGGAGCGGGCAGGCTCAAGGGGAAGAGTAAATGGGAGTATGTAGTAAGGTGTATATAAGCTTGTATGTGACAGACTGAATTGATTTGTAAACTTTCACTTAAAGCACAATAAAAATTATTTTAAAAAAAAGAAGAGTGGCAAAATTAGCCTCTGACAAAATAGACTTTAAAGCAAATCCCACCACAAAGGATAAGGAAGGACACTACATAATGATTAAAGGATCAATACACCAGGGAGACATAACCATAATAAACATATATGCACCCAATAACAGGGCTCCAAAGTATATAAAACAAACTCTAAAAGCATTGAAAAGAGACAGTGCAGCAATAATGGTAGGAGACTTCAACATACCACTTTTGGTGAAGGACAGAATATCCAGATAGAAGCTCAGTAAAGACCAACTCAATCTCATAGACGTATACAGAACACTCCACCCAACAGCAGCCAAGTATACTTTCTTTTCCAATGCACGTGGAACATTCTACAGAATAGACCACATATTAGGCCACAAAGCAAGCCATAACAGAATCCGAAACATCAAAATATTACAAAGTATCTTTTCTGACCATAAAGTCATAAAAGTAGAAATCAATAACAGAAAAAGCAAGGAAAACAAAACCTATGAGAACCTTTGGAAAACAGCAAAAGCAATCCTCAGAGGACAGTTTATAGCAATAAACACACATCCAAAAATAATTGGCTAGAATCAAAACACTAACCCTACAACTGGAACAAGTAGAAAGAGACCAGAGAAAGAAGTCCTCAGGCACCAGGAGAAAGGAAATAATAAGTATTAGGGCAGAATTAAATGAAAAAGAGAACAGAAAAACAGTTGAAAGAGTCAACATGACCAAAAACTGGTTCTTTGAAAAGATCAACAAAATCAATAAACCACTGGCGAAAGCTGCAAAAGAAAACCCCAGAAAGAAGCAAATAACCTGAATAAGAAATGAGATGGGCAATATCATAACAGACCCAACTGAAATTAAAAGAATCATAACAGAAAATTATGAAATACTCCATCAGAAGACATGTCCCCTGGACTCTCTGTTAACCCAGAACTAAAACCATTCCTGAAGCCAACTCTTCAGACAAAGAATAGACTGGACTGTAAAACGTAAATGATATTCATGAAGAGTGTGCTTCCTAGTTCAAGTAGATGCACAAGACTAAATGGGCAGCTCCTGTCCAGAGGCAAAATGAGAAGGCAGAAAGGGATAGGAGCTGGTGAATGGACATGGGAAATCCAGGGTGGAAAAGAGGAATGCGTGATCACATTATAGGGATAGCAACCAGGATCACATAACAAAGTATGTATAAGTTTTTGTATGAGAAACTAACTTAACCTCTAAACTTTCACTCAAAGCACAATCAAAAAAAAAAATTTACACAAACCAATTCAAAAATATGCAACATAATTTACACCCAGCAATAATGGCATACTTCTATTAATGTAGAGGGCAGCATTTTTCTATTCTGGGCATTTATTGGAAACCCTGGTGGCATAGTGGTTAAGTGCTATGGCTGCTAACCAAAAGGTCAGCAGTTCAAATCCTCCAGGTGTTCCTTGGAAACTCTATGGGGCAGTTCTACTCTGTCCCATAGGGTCGCTATGAGTCGGAATCGACTCGACGGCAGTGGGTTTGGATTTTTTGGTTTGGGCATTTATTTTCTAACCAGCTTGCCTTAGTATGAAAGGAAAATGCATATCTGGTAATTTACACAGGGAAGGAATGCGGACTACAAATGGGGAGGGGACGTTAATCTTAGGGATGATAAATAATTTGAGGAATATTTCATACTTTTAGCACTATAAATTAAATTTTGCAGATTGGATAAAAATAAGAACACAACTCTTATGATTTTCTCCAGCAAACAATGTAACACTCTCCTGACCTGTAACATATATTAAAAATATCCTACTATTTCTTTCAGCCGTAATAAACATGTACTAGAGAATATATGCATTGTTATTTCTCATTTAATTTGCATAAAATATGACTATCAATTTTAAAGTTATACAACAGATCCAAGGCCAGTATTCAAAATATTTAACAACTGTTATGGCACAGGCAATGAACAATCAGCACAGAAATTGTCTGAAAGCAACAGAAAGAGCATATAGGGTTAACTGGTTGATATTGGCCCTGCATAACACTAAATTAGCATTTAAACAACATCTCTTTCAGAATGCTTCTCTGAGGGATGATGTGCTAGGAAAAGCATAATATTGTGGTTAGGAAGGCTGTGTTCAAGATCTAATACAACTTCTCTCTAGCTACTTCTGGAAAAATCATTTAAACTTATTTGAGTATATAGCTTCATCTGTCTAAAAGAGAAAATAAAAAATGATACCTTCATCATGATGTGAAAAATATGTAAATAAAGTGCTATGGAAGCACAAAATTCTAGAGAAAACTGCTCCAGAGCCACTTTATTCATGTCTATTATAGCTCATAATCAGATTTTCCTGTAGTCCTTTGCTTTCGTGTCTGCCCATACAGACTGTTGAGTTCATTGAGAACAGGAGTCCTTGTACCTTTAACACATAACATTGATAATTACAATATTTATATAATATGCTTATCTGTACTAAGTAGTGGGATGGTGAAGTCAGGTAGGGAGATAGATGATGATAGAAAGATAGATGATAGAGATAGATAGATGATAGATAGACAGACAGATAGATGATAGGTAGATGATAGGCAGGCAGACAGACAGATAGATAGATAAAACATGGGAGAAAACATAACAGCAGATTTGGATCTCTGTCCTGTATTCCACCACTCAAATTCCCCTATACTCACTACACACAGATCCAGCCACTCATACAGGTATAATCCAGTACACATTCCATGAGAACCTGAGGCCAAAAGGCACTGCCTTTGAGCAATCCAGGGTGCTTTTTCACCTGTAACAATTCAGACATCCACTTAGCCACTGCAAAAGAGACAGAAGGCAAGAGCTAGAAGGAAACAAAGCTTGGTGTAAGAATGCATGTGAAGTTGCCATTGACTTTTGAACTAATTGTTCCCAATCGTAGTCAAGAAAAGGAAAGGACCCTGAATTTCTGGAATGCTAGAATAACCCTAGTTCATGCTATGACATAGCCATGAGGTCAGAAAGATACTTAGGTCTGAATTATAAACTCTGTCCAAACACCCATAAAAGTGTATACCTTCTATACTTCTATAATATTTTACGACCCATACAACTCTATAGTCGGTTTTGTCTAATCTACAGTATTAATCAGAAAGGGCCTTCAGGCCTTATAATGAAGCTAATATTTGCTATCTAACATTAATAATAAGGCTATTACTGTGTACTCTGATAACAAAAGGAATTTTAAAGGGGTCTATAAGGAATGCCCAGGGCTTGGGTCAGGCCTACCTCAGCCACCGAAGTGATACCTTTGCTTTTTAAAACTTTGACGAGGTCTTTTGCAGATTTGCCCGGTGTAATGCATCAATTGATTTCTTGACTGTTGCTTCCATGGATGTTGATTGTTGGTCTAAGTAGAATGAAATCTTTGACAACTTAAATTTCTTCCCCATTTAGTAGATTTTGATTTTATTCATGTTCAGCCATGATCCCTACTGAAAACTGTAGCCTACACCCACTCAATGGTAACTAACAAAAACTACAAAAACGAGCCATGAACCGTTTGCTGTTGAGTCAATTCCAACTCATGGATACCCCGTGTGTGGTGCAAATGGTTACTGCGCTCAGCTGCTAACCCAAAGGTTGGCAGTTCGAGTCTACTCAGAGGCACCTCAGAAGAAACCCTGGTGGTCTATTTCTGAAAAACCAGCCATCGAAAATCCTATAGGGCATAGTTCTACTCTGATGCACGTGGGGTTATCACGAGTTGGAACCAACTCATTAGCAACTGTTTTTGGTTTTGTGTGTGTGTGTTTTTTTAAATGAACAATGAAAGCAAGAGTTAAAAAAAAAAAAAGTTTATTGACAGTTTCTTTTCTATTTTTTAAAAATGATTGCGATCATTTTTTTTACATAGCTATCTTTCAATCTCTAACTCAAAATAAATAAATAAATAAATAAAACAAAATTGTATTTTTAAAAACAATACCAGATTAAACTCCTGAGGGAAAAGAATATATCATAGTCACTGAAACGTTGTCAAAATTATGATGGTGATACAGATGTACACCAGCAAATATAGGCAAACCATTTAACTTTCTGTGAAAAGATCACAAACTATTACAAGCATGCAGACAGAGCAGAAGCAAAGCTTTCCTTAAAGGGCCAGAAAGTTAATACTTCCAGCTTTGTGTGTCTTCTTGTCTCTGTTGCTACTACTCAGCTCTCATGCTGTGGTGCAAAAGCAGCCACAAACAACAAGAAAACGAACATGATCTGGCTGTTTTCCAATAAACCTTTATTTACAGCAAAAGCGGTGAGTAGCATTTGGCCCATAAGCTGCAGGTTGCAGACCCTGCTTTAGAGAGATAAGCTCCCATAGGTTTTTAGATCCCTATAGAAGCATTCTGCATCGATCAGTGGTTGACCCGTGGCGGTTACAGATAGCTATATCTATCAAAATGCATTCTCCCCTGGAGGACTGGAACTGCAGTTGGGCACATGGCTCCATTTCCGCTGGCTGGCACCTGAAAATGATGCTCTACCAACTTCAACCATGCAACGATGAGACTGTCCTAGGATAGCGGTGTTCAAAATTTGGTCGCTGGACAAGCAGCTTCACGACATCTGGGAATTTGTTAGAAAGGTGATTTCTCTGGTCCACTTTAAACATACTAAGTCAGAAATCCTGGTGTAGGGTCTGCAATCTATGATTTAATAGCAGTCCGGGTGATTCTGAGGCAACAAAGATTGAGAACCACTGCCTTAGTGGAAGGAAACTGAGTCCTATGTGAGTGAGAAATAAAATGTTATGTTCTCCATGCTCCTGTGGAGATTACAGCCTAGAAAACCCTATGGGGCAATTCTACCCTGTCGTATTGGGTCTCTATGAGCTAGAATCAGCACACACAACAGCAACATTTTTATAAATTGGAATCTTGTTTTATAACTGAATTTTACCCTAACACATCTCCTGATTAATGTTTCCCTAAGAAGTTCCTTCCTCCACTTTTCTGTGAGTTTATTGTACTGAGGTACCTTGCATGTGGCTCTGGTGCTGGAAGCTATATCACTAATATTTCAAATACTAGCAAGATCACTCATGGTGGGCAGGATTCAGAGGAGCTTAAAGATTTAGACAGACTAGGAAGAAAGTCCTGACAATCTACTTCTGAAAATTAGTCAATAAAAACCTTACAGATCACAACAGAATATTGTCCAATATAGTGCTGGAGGATAAGCCCTCTCAGTTGGAAGGCAACTGTGGACTCAAGTATGAGGATAGCTCAAGGATCAGGCAATGTTTCATTCTGTTGGACACAGGGTCAACGTGAGGTGAAGCCAACTTGATGGCAACTAACAACAACAAGCTTCTTGGGCTATGTTCACAGATGGATCAATACTCTCCTGGATTTGCTTTTCTCTTCTGGAGAATTTGAAAGCATTCTTGCCTGCACAGTTCTGTGTGCTACCTGTAGGCTGAAGGAAGGGTCATTTTTTTTTATAATTTTCATTGTGCTTTAAGTGAAAGTTTACAAATCAAGTCAGTCTCAAAAACCCATATATACCTTGCTACACACTCCCAATTACTCTCCCCCTAATGAGACAGCACGATGTCTCCCTCCACTCTCTCTTTTTGTGTCCATTTCACCAGCTTCTAACCCCCTCCACCCTCTCATCTCCTCTCCAGTCAGGAGATGCCAACATAGTCTCAAGTGTCCACTTCATCCAAGAAGCTCACTCCTCACCAGCATCCCTCTCCAACCCATTGTCCATTCCAACCCATGTCTGAAGAGTTGGCTTTGGGAATGGTTCCTGTCCTGGGCCAACAGAAGGTCTGGGGGCCGTGACCACCGAAGAAGGGTCATTTTTAAGGTATCTCGTCTTCCTAAAAGACACAGACCTTTATGACTAACTGAAGTTCATTAACCCCCCTCACTTTTGTGTCTCCAGCTGCTCTTGCTATGGTGCCTTATAGTGAGTAGGTGAACAGCAAGCGCGTGTTGAGCAGATAAAGATCATCTTAAAACAAGCATTTTAAACTCTGAACCTTTCCAAGACAGAAAGAACCCTTTTTGCTTCAAAAGCTTGGAAAGACCTGTTGCCACATGCAGTGAACATGCCAGAAGCTCAGTTTCAGAAAATGGGATGTACTGTTTCTTGGCTTCATATCTGAGTTTGTCATCACTGTGCTCAACTAGTAGATGGGAAAGTGCTGATGTAAATCTTCAGAAAAAGTGATAAGGTTGTGGGCTCCTAGATGAAGCAGCACCTGATGGAAAAACATGGGCAGGTGGGGGCTCCACCAGAATCAAAGCTATGAGATGGCCTTGTAAGTCTGAGAGCCAGAGATACAAGCAACAAGCTTGCAAATGGCACTTACATATGCAATTCAAAAGACGGTATTTAAGCAAAGTTAAAAACAATGTTAGCTCTTTTGCTAAAGCTTGCTGACTATTCTATCCCTTCCTTCCTCCTTAGTAAGCTCATATCAGTGACTATCTCTTCTCAGGAGGAGATCTTTACAAAGGCGTTTATACCTGGGAATGTCTCTTCCATCTTGGTAGGAAAAAATAAAACCTCCCTTTACTCCTTTTACGAAATCTTTTGAGAGAGTCGTCTCATTTGCTGACATCATTTTTTCCTTCCCCTCACTCCTAGATTACTAAGAGGATTCTACCTATAATCCCCCAATGAAACAAACTTCATGGCATTAAAATTGGTGCTATTTTAAAATTCTCCTCTTACCTAACTCACAGTTGTATCCAGCTACGTTGAGCACATCTTCTGTCTGAAACATTTTCTTAGCTCCTGTAACAATATGGGATATGTCTTCCTCTCACCTCTCTGGTCGCCTTCTCTGGGGATTCTTTCAGGGTTCATTCTCCTCTAAGAGCTATCATAAGTGAGAGGTTCCCTCTCCCCACACCTCACATTGTCCTCCCTAGCCAATCTCCTCCAACAAGTTCCAGATGTCTACCTACTTTATGCCTATCCTCTAAGTGTGCTGTGGTTTACAAGACATCTCATTCGAATGTCTCAGGGCCACTTCAACTCAGAATTCTGATTGTGAGCTCTCCAGCTCCACAAATACACTCTTGTCAATTTCTAATCCTCCTGCTTCTCTTAATGCTGCCTTCCCCCAGGTTACCTTCTCTTCATTTTTTTTGTCTCAACTCAAATGCTGTTGTCATAGAGAAGCTTCTCAGCCCCACCCCACTACCTTCACTCTAGGCCCACCACTGATTTTCAGGCTCTCGCTGGACTGATTCATTTTTTTCTTCAACACTTTTACTTGGACTTCTACTATTCTGTCCTGTTTTCTGTCTCAGCCTCAACTGTAACTCTAAGACAGCAGAGATACTGTTTGCTTTTACTCTCTGCTACATCCCCAATGAACAGAATAGTACTTAGTAGATATTGATTAATATTGGTGTTATGGATTAAATTTTATCCCCTCAAAATATGTGTTGTAAATCCTAACCCCTATACTTGTGGAAATGATTGAAGGTATAGGGGTTAGGATTTATAACATATATTTTGAGGGGGATACAATTTAATCCATAACATCAATATTTAATGAATACCTACTCAGTACTATTCTGTTCAACCATTTCAGGAGGTAATGTATGATAAGGAACTGATTGTACTGAAGGAAGAAATCTAAGCTATACTGAAGGCATTGGCAAAAAACAAGGCTCTGGGTGTTGACAGGATACCAGTTGTGATGTTTCAACAAATGGATGCAGCTCCAGAAGTGTCCACTTGTCTGTGCCAAGAAATTTGAGACAGCTACCTGGCCAACTGACTGAAAGAGATCCACATTTATGCCTATTCCTAAGAAAGGTAATCCAACCAAATGAGGAAATCATCTAACAATATCATTAATATCACATACAAGCAAAATTTTCCTGAAGATCATTCGAAAGTGGCTGCAACAATATATCAACAGGGACCTGCCAGAAATTCAGGCCAGATTCAGAAGAGGACATAGAACCAGGGATATCAGTGTTGATGTCATATGGATCCTGGCTGAAAGCAGAGAACACCAGAAAGATGTTTACCTATTTTATTGACTATGCTAAGGCATTTGACTGTGTGGATCATAAATTATGGATAACATTAAGGAGAATGGGAATTCTGGAACACTTAATTGTGCTTATGAGGAATAGGTACATGGATCAAGAGGCAGTCATTCAAACAGAACAAGGGGATACAGTGGTTTAAAGGCAGGGAAGGTGTGCATCATGGTTGTATCCTTTCACCATAATTATTCAGTCTGTATGCTGAGCAAATAATCCCAGAAGCCAGACTATGTGGAGAAGAAGGGGGCATCAGGCATGGAGGGAGACTTATTAACAACCTGTATATGCAGATGACACATCCTTGCTTGCTGAAAGTGAGGAAGACCTGAAGCACTTACTGATGAAGATGAAAGACTACAGCCTTCAATATGGCTTATACCTCAACATAAAGAAAACAAAATCCTCACAGCTGGGCCATTCAGAAACATCATGATAAACAGAGAAAAGATTGAGATTGTCAAGGATTTCATTTTACTTAGATCCACAAGTAATACCATGGAAGCAGCAGTCAAGAAATCAAAAGACATATTGCATTGGGCAAAACGGCTTCAAAAGACCTCTTTAAAGTGTTGAAAAGCAAAGACATCAACTTGGGGACTAAGGTGTGCCTGACAAAGGATCAAGAAATCCTCCAGAAGAAGATAATTTCTTGGAATTACCAGACGTAGAATTCAAAAAACTAATATACAGAGCTCTTCAAGAGATCAGGAAGATCAGGCAAAATGCAGAACAAGCCAAGGAACATGCAGACAGAACAACAGAGGAACTTAAGAAGGTAATACAAGAGCACAATGACAAATTTAACAGGCTGCAAAAATCCAGAGAGACAGCAAACAGAAATTGAGAAGATTAACAGTAAAATTTCAGAATTAAACAACTCAATAGAAATTCATACAAGCAGAATTGAGGCAATGGAAGTCAGAATTAGTGAGATTGAAGAAAAAGCACTTGACACTAACATATTTGAGGAAAAATCAGATTAAAGAATTTTAAAAAATAAAGAAATTCTAAGAATTATGTGGGACTTTATCAAGAGAAATAACCTATGAATGATTGGAGTACCAGAACAAGGGGGATAACAGAAAATACAAAGAGAGTTGTTAAAGATGTGTTTGCAGAAATCTTCCCTGATATTATGAAAATGAGAAGATATCTATCCAAGAAGCTCACTGAACCTTACACAAGGTAGATCCCCAAAGAAAGTCACCAAGACACATTATAATCAAACTTGTCAAAACCAAAGATAAAGACAGAATTTTAAGAGCAGCCAGGGATAAACAAAAAGTCGTCTACAAAAGAGAGTCAATAGGCCTAAGCTCTGACTACTCAGCAGAAATCCTTCAGATAAGAACACCGTGGGATGACATATATAAAGACTTGAAGGAAAAAAAAAATTGCCAACCAAGAATTACGTATTCAGCAAAACTGTCTCTCAAATATGATGGTGAAATTGGGGCATTTCCAGACAAAAAGAAGTTTAGGAAATTTGTAAAAACCAAACCAAAATTATAAAAAATACTAAAGGGAGTCCTTTGTTTAGAAAATCAATAACATCAGATAACAACCCAAGACTAGAATGCAGGACAGAACAACCAGATATCAACCCAGAAAGGGAAGTTACAAATAAAGCAAAGCCAAAATACCGAAAATAGGGAAACAGACAGGTCAACATGTAAAAGACGACAACATTCAAACAAAAAGGAGGAACTAAATAATTTAGTCAGAGATCTTTCATGTGCAGAGGAAGACAAGGTGATAAAAAGAAGTAAATGATTGGTTTAAACTTAGAGAAATAGAGGTAAGTATTAAGGTAACCACAAAGGAAACTAACAATCCTACATATCAAAATAAAAAACAAGAAAAACACCTCCCCACCCTCATAACCATCAGAGAATGTTTTCTTGTGTGTTTAAACCTTTTCTTGAGTTCTTATAATAGCAGTCTCATACAATATTTGTTCTTTTGTGACTAATTTCATTCAGCATAATGCCTTCCAGATTCCTCCATATTATGTTTCATGGATTCATCATTGTTCTTTATCTTGAGTAATATTCCATTGTGTGAATATATCATAATTTGTTTATCTATTCATCCATTGATGGGCACCTAGTTTGTTTCCATATTTTTGCTATTGTGAGCAGTGCTTCAATGAAAATGGGTTTAAACACAGAAGAAAACATTGCTTGATGGTTATGAGAGTGGGGACAGAAGGAGAGGGGTATTCACTAACTAGATAGTAGACAAGAATTATCTTAGGTGAAGGGAAGGACAACGCACAATACAGGGGAAGTCAGCACAACTGGACTAACCAAAAGCTAAGAAATTTCCTGAATACAACCCACTTCAAGGGACAGTGTAGCAGGGGGTCAGGTGTGGGGATCATGCTTTCAGGGAACATCCAAGTCAATTGACATAGCAAAGTTTATTCAGAAAATATTCTGCATCCTGCTTTGGTGGGTGGCATCTGGGGTCTGAAAATCCAGCAAGCAGTCGTCTAAGGTGCATCAATTGGTCCCAACATACCTGAAGCAAAGGAGAATGAAGAACACCAAAGACACAAGGAAAATATAAGTCCAAGAGACAGAAAGGGCCACATAAACCAGAGACTCCATCAGCCTGAGACTAGAAAAACTACATGGTGTCCAGCTACCTACCACCAATGACTGCCCTGAAAGAAACACAATAGAGAGTTCCTAACAGAGCAGGAGAAAAATGGGGTAAAAAAAAAAAGAGAGAACTCAAATTCTAGTAAAAAATCCAGACTTAATGGTCTGACTGAGACTGGAGGGACCCTAGAAGACATGGCCCTAGGACTTTCTGGTAGCCCAGAACTAAAACAGTTCCTGAAGCCAACGCTTCAGACAAAGATTAAACTGGACTATAAGACAGAAAATGATGCTCAGGAAGAGGGTGTTTCTTAGCTCAAGTAGATCCATGAGACTAAATGGGCAGTGCCTGTCCGGAGGCACGATTAGGAGGCAGAAGGGGACCGGAGCTGGTTGAATGGACACAGGAAATGCAGGATGGAAAGGAGGAGTGTGCTGCTATCACATTATAGGAACAGCAACTAGGGTCGCTTAACGTGTGCATAAATTTTTGTATGGGAAACTAACTTGAACTGTAAACGTTCCCTTAAAGCACAATTAAAAAAAAAAATATGCTGCTGAATTATGTTCACTAGTATTACATTGAGGAATTTTGCATCTATATTCATAAAGAATGTTGGCCTGTGGTTTTCTTGTGGTGTATTTGTCTGGTTTTAGTGTCGAGGTTATATTTGTTACATAGAATAAACTAGGGAGTATTCCTTCCTTCTCTGTATTTTGGAAGAGTTTAAACAGGACTAGTGTCAATTCTCCCAGGGTTTGGTAGAATTCCTCAGTGATGCCGTCTGATTCCAGAGCTTTTTTTGTGTGCGGGGGGCTGGTGAGGGGAGGGAAAGAGGAGGGAGGTTTTTGATCATTGATTCAATCTCTTCCCTTGTTATGGGTCTTTTGAAACTTTCTATTTCCGTTTGAGTCAGTTCGGGTAGTTTGTGTGCTTCTAAGAATTTGCCTATTTCATCTAGGGTATCCAATTTGTTGCCATACAGTTGTTCACAATATTCTGTTATAATTGTCTTTATTTATATTAGGTCAATCGTCACGTCTCCTCTTTCATTTCTTATTTTGGTTATTTGCATTTTCTCTATTTTTTTCGTTGTCCCTAGCTGAGGTTTTGTCAGTTTTACTGATCTTTTCAAAGAACCTACTTCTGATTTTGTTGATTCTCTCTGTTGCTTTTCTGTTTTCTATCTTATTTATTTATGCTCATATCTTTGTTATTTCCTTTCTTCTGGTATGTTTAGGCTTGGTTTGCTCTTCTCCTTCTAGTTTCTGGAATTGTCAAATTACACTACTGACTTGAGATCTTTCTTCTTTTTTCATATAGGCATTTATTGCTATAAGTTTCCATCTGAGTACTTTCTTCACTGCAACCCATAAGTTTTGAAATGTTGTGCTTTTATTTTCATTTAACTCTAAGAAATTTATGATTTCTTCCTTGACCCCTTGGTAGGTTAATAATGTGTTGTTTAACTTCCATGTATTTGTGTATTTTCCAATTCTTTTTTTTTTTTTTTTTCTGTTATTGATTTCTAGCTTTACTATATTGTGGTAAAAAAAAAAAAAAAAAAAAAAAAAAAAACTTTGTATGATTGCAGTCTTTTTAAATTTATCAAGAGTAGTTTTGTAACCTGACACGTGGCCTATCCTGGGGAATGATCCATGTGCTCTAGAAAAAAAAAAAAAAAAAAATTGCCATTGAGTCAATTCCAACTGCCACATAGAGTTTCTGAGGAGCACCTGGTAGATTCAAACTGCTGCCATAGCTCTTAACCACTACACCACCAGGGTTTCCATGTGTTCTAGAGTAGGATGTGCTCCAGAGTAGAATGTATCGTGTTTGCTGTGCGGAGTGTTCTCTGTAAATATGTTAAGTCTAATTGGCTTGTACTGTCATTCAGGTCCTCTGCTTCCTTGTTGATCTTCTTCCTAGAAGTTCTGTCTGATATTGAAAGTAGTGTATTGAAGTCTCCAACTATTATTGTAATGCTATCTATTTCTTCCTTCAATTCCATCAGTGTTTGTTTTATACATTTAGGTGCTCTGATGTTGGGTACATATATATTTATAACTGTTAAATCTTCTTGATGAATTGACCCTTTTATCACTATATAATATCCATTTTTATACCTTCTAACAGATTTGGTCCTAAAGTATATTTTGTCTGAAATTAAGATTGCCTCTCCAGCTCTCTTTTGGTTTTTATGTGCATGGAATATTTTCTTCCATCCTTTCACTTTCAACCTGTTTATGTTCTTGGGTCTAAGATGTGTCTCTTATAAACAGCATATATTCAGATCACTTTTTTTTTTTTATCCATTCTGCTATTCTGCTTTTTGATTTGGGCATTTAGTTCATTTACATTTTTTTTCCAGTGGTTACCATGAATATTACATTTACCAGCTTGTATTTATAATATCCTAGGGTAAGTTGGTACCAACTTTTTAAGGCAGTGACTTTTCAGGAGCAGATCACCAAGCCTATCTTCAAAGATGCTTCTGGGTGCATTCTAACCACCAACTTTTTGGCTAGTAGTCAAGTGCTTAACCATTTGCACTATCCAGGAATTCTTCTTCCATGAGGGTAGAGCTAATGTAATTTGTTTATCATCGAATACCAGGCCAAGGGCACAACAAATGGCAATACAGTATTCCATGTCAATTTAGTAAATTATTTTTTATTAATTCTGTCAACAACCCTGAATCCAGATGGTATCTTAACATTGTAGATGAAGAAAATGAGGCTCAGCAATGTATAGTGATTTGCTAAAATAATTGATTTACCCATAAAAACCCGCTACTCTTGAGTCAATTTCAACTCATAGCAACCCTACAGGACAGGGTACAACTGCCCCATAGAGTTTCCAAGGAGAGCCTCGTAGATTCGAACTGCCAACCTTTTGGTTAGCAGCCATAGCACTTAACCGCTATACCATCATGGTTTCCAATTGATATAAGTTCATTGTTTAAGTAACTCCAAGGACCTTTCAAGATGCCCATTCTATTTTGGATGTGTGTGATTGTTTGAATATTACTGTTTATATTATGCCAAAAGATATTGCTCTGTCAGTAAGTTTCCTCAAATGTAAAAAACATAACAGTCTCATTAATGGTCTGCTTAAAGAAAATTTCCAGGCTATAATTTTTTCTGTCTTAAATGGCCTCATTCTTTCAACTGATTTCTTATGAAATGGTCTCTAGAGTCACCATTTTAATTCTACTCTTTTGGATTTACTACATTAAGCAGAAGTGGGAAAATACACTACTTATTAAGTGTGTCACTTGGGAATTTTCTTTAACCTCTCTGAGTTTTAATATCTTCTTTTATGTGAGTGTGACCTACCAAGTAGACCTGAGGTAGGGGTTATATAAATTAACTGACATTAAATTTCTGGTGCTTAGTAGGCATTTGAAAAGCCCTGGTGGCACAGTGGTTAAGTGCTCAGCTGCTAAACAAAAGGTCGGTGGTTATAACTCACCAGCTGCTCCGTGGGATAAAGATGTGGCATTCTGCTTCCATAAAGACTTACAGCCTCAGAAATCTTATAGGGCAGTTCTACTCTGGCCTATAGGATCATGAGTCAGAATCAACTTAATGGCAACGGGTCTCATTTTTAGTAGGCATTTAGGCTCCCTCCCCAACACAATCTGTATTTTTTCAGAAGTTTGCCACAAAGTAAAAATAATATATATTTATTTTTCAAGCATAATTTTTAAGAAACACCATATATGTTATTCTTTTTTTTTTTTTTAAAGAACTTTACAAACTAATATTTACCAAGAAACCAGCTATGCACTACCCAAAGACTTTAGAGTCTCCTCAAAATGAGTTTTTTTTTTTTCTAATTTAGGCAAAGACAAGTAGATAATCCTGAAATACTAAAACAAGTGTTGCTTTTTTTTGTACTTACAAAAGTTATCATTTTTTAGTAAGGAGCCTTAAAATTTTTCTTTAATGAAGAGTTAAAAATAGTTTGTAACTAATGTATTAAATGCCCTCTTGAAAATGCTTTATTTAAAATTGGTTTGTCTTTCAAATAATAGTAGAATTTTTCTCTCAATTTTATTTGCATTTTAAGCAAATATCTTCTTTACATACAGTAAATTGAAAGCAATGCCATAGCCTAATATTTATCTAAATTATTATAAATATGGATAAAACAATATGTGAGTATATTTAAGTTTGAGTTTAACATAGCATATTTTGCTTTTATTAGCCACTAAGAACATATCACCACATGAAAATTTTTTAAATACAATATAACTCTGTATTGAACATAATCGTAGGCTCCATAAGCTTGAATACTAGCTTAAGATTTTACAATTAAAGCATAGATTTTTTGTGTAATATTTTGAAACCTTTACAGTACAACTACATGTTTTTTCTGGTTTTAATTTTTGAACATCTGATGAGTATATACACAATTTCAGAACCTAATATTTAAACTCTCCTTGATCTTCACTAAAAATCTAAAGGCTGTTTGAGAATATGTGAGGTATGCTTGGAATTAGGACATTTTTCTGAATATTTCAAGAAGAAATCAGCAGATATTGACATGAACCTCAGTTTCATAGTCATTTAGAAATATTTAAGTATCAAGAATCAATCTAAGAATCCTCTCTGGGTCTAAAATCAGTCACAATTGGTATAGCTCATGATAATGCCTTTAAACACATTGATGCTATAAAATATTTAATAACGCGGAGGTGGGACCAAGGTGGCAGAGTAGTTAGAAGCTTCTGGTGAACCCTCTTAAAACAAAGACCCAAAAAATCAAGTATAATGATTACATTTATGACAAGTTAGAAACCGTGAACATCAAAGGCAAAGTTAGAAGATGAACCAAGTACATGGGGAGGGAGTGGAGGTTCAGAAGTGGAGATGAGTTGCCAGACCTGAAGTGCCAGGAGCCCTCAGGCTGCAGATGGCTGGTGGTAGCATACAACTGCAGTTTCCTCAGGGAAAAAAAGCCAGCTGAGCAGCCTACTCACACCTCTGGAACCAGAGAAGAATGGCTCTCTCGGCAAAAGCTAAGTACTTGTGTATATTTTAATGCACCCCCAGGCCCCAAGCTGGCTTCAGTGGCTGTCGATTTCCCCGGGCCTGAGATAGGCTCTGCTGAGTGTCCTGAGCCATTCTCCCAGCCTTGGAGAAGGAATAAATTCACAACTGGGGAGAAGATAACCTGCCAGCTCCACTAACCTGGGGAGCTCAGGACAGATGCAGCTCTTGTCCAGGCATTAAATGTCCTTGGGCTTTGAATACACCCCCCCCCCCCCGAATGGACCTATGTGGGCCTATTTCGAGGGAGTAGACCCTTGTGGGCAGACTGCAGCTCTTTCAGCTGTGTGCTGGAGAGGTGCGTGTTTGAAGTTTGACACATCTTTGCCTATTAAACAGGGTCCTCACCTACCCACTTCAGGGACTCCACTTATATCACCCAGGCACCCACGACAGGGGTCCAAAGATGACTGGTACCTCCCAGTCTTTACAACCAAAAGCACTGGGTGTCTAAGGTCTTTCTGAAGAATCCACCCACCTGTGTGCTGCAGGGAAGAGGGATGCAGTTTCCTCACAGACACTTGGGGAATGGTTGTCAGTCCCCTGGCTTGTTCAGTGCATGACCCCCACTGCAACCAGGTGCCAGTACCTACACCAATCGCCCCTGCCCCTCTAAGACTGTAGGACAGAGCCTGTACCACACACTTGATGGCCAACTACCTGGACATCTAAGCTGAAACCATACAAGGAAAGTGAATGGACTCCCAGACTCAAATACCTGATAACAGATCTAACCATCTGGTGACAGGACATTAGAGTTTCAAAGGTGAAAATAATCAAGCTAGCTCACTCAAGCAACCTATTTGGACATATCTAAAAAAAAAAAAAAAAAAAAAGAAGCTAGGATATAATAAGCAAACATAAAATAAACTAATACAATAACTTATAGATGCCTTGGAGATAACAGTCAATGTCAAATCACATAAAGAAGCAGACCATGATTGTTTCAACAAGCTCTCAAAAAGAAGAATCAAGGGATAACCTGGATGAAGGTGCCTTCCTGGAATTACTGGTTGCAGAATACAAAAGATTAATATACAGAACTCTTCAAGGCATCAAGAATGAGATCAGGAAGTAGATCAGACAATATGCAGAACAAGCCAAGGAACACACAGATAGAGTAGTTGAAGAAATTAAAAAAGTTATTCAAGAACATAATGAAAAATTTAATAAGCTGCAAGAATCAATAGAGAAATAGCAATCAGAAATCCAGAAGATTAACAATAAAATTACAAAATTGGACAACTCAATAAAAAGTCAGAGGAGCAGAATTGAGCAAGTGAAAAGTAGAATTGGTGAGACTGAAGATAAAGCACTTGGCACCAATATATACGAAGAAATTTATTTTCAGATAAAAGAATTTAAAAAAATGAAGAAACTCTAAGAGTCAGGTGAGACTCTATCAAGAGAAATAACCTACGAATGATTGGAGTACCAGAATAGGGAGGGATAACAGAAAATACAGAGAGAATTGTTGGCAGGGAATTTCCTAATATCGTGAAAGATGAGAAGATATCTATCCAAGATGCTCATCAAACTCCACATAAGGTAGATTTCAAAAGAAAGTCACCCAGACATATTATAATCAAACTTTCCAAAACCAAAGATAAAGAGAGAATATTAAGAGAAGCTAGGGATAAATGAAAAGTCACCTACAAAGGAGAGTCAATAAGAATAAGCTCAGTCTATTCAGCAGAAACCAGGCAGGCAAGAGGCAGTGGGATGACTTATTTAAAGCATTGAAGAAAAAAAAAATTGCCAACCAATAATTATATACCTAGTAAAAAAAAAAAAAAAGTAAAACTGTCTCTCAAATATGATGGCATAATTAGAGCATTTCTAGATAAACAGAAGTTTAGGAATTTGTAAAAACCAAACCAAAACTACAAGAAATACTAAAGGGAGTTCTCTGGTTAAAAAATCAATAATATTGGATAACATCCGAAGACTAGAACACTGGACAGAGCAATCAGATGTCAACCCAGATAGGGAAAACACAAAAATAAAACAAGATAAAAAAATGCTCAAAACAGGGAAAAAGCGATGTCATTATGTAAAAGAGGACAACATTAAAAAACAAAGAGGGATTAAGAAATGTAGCCATAGATCCTTCATATGGAGAGGAAGACAAAGCTATATAAAGAAATAAAAGTTAGGTTTAAACTTAGAAAATTAGGGGTAAATATTAAGGTAACCACAAAGGAGACTAACAGTCCTACTCATCAAAATAAAACACAAGAAAAAAGTAGAGACTCAGCAGAAATGAAATCAACTGCACCAAATAAGAGGAGAAGACAATATATAAATATAAACTACTCAGCACAAAAAATTAAGTAGGAAAAAGAAACTGTCAACAACACACAAAAAAGACATCAAAATGACGGCATTAAACTCATATCTATCTATAATTACGCTGAATGTAAATGGACTAAATGCACCAAAAAAGAGACAGAGTGACAAAATGGATTAAAAAAAAAACAACACAATCCATCTATATGCTGCCTATAAGGACACACCATAGACTTAGAGATACAAACTAAAACTCAAAGGACGGAGAAAAAAATGCATATATATATACATATATATATACATATATATATATATATATAAAGCAAACAACAATCAAAAAACAGCAGGAAAGGAAATATTAATTTCTGACAAAATAGACTGTAAAGTTAAATCCACCACAAAGGATAAGAAAGGACACTATATATAATGATTAAAGGGGGACAATATACCTGGAGGATATAAGCATATTAAATATTTATGCATCCAATGTCAGGGCTGCAAGATCCATAAAATAAACTCTAACAGCACTGAAAAGTGAGATAGACAGTGCCACAATTATAGCAGAAGACTTCAACACACCACTTTCAGTGAAGGACAGAACATCCAGAAAGAAGCTCAATAAACACAGGGAAGATCTAAATGCCACAATCAACCAACTTGACCTCATAGACATATGCAGAACACTCCACCCAACAGCAGCCAAGTATACTTTCTTTTCTAGTGCACATAGAACATTCTCCAGAATAGAACACATTTTAGGTCATAAAGCAAGCCTTAGCAGAATCCAAAACATCTAAATATGACAAACCTACTTCTCTGACCATAAGGCCATAAAAGTAGAAATCAACAACAGAAAAAGTAGGAAAAAGAAATCAAACACTTGGAAACTGAACAATAACCTGCTCAAAAACGACTGGGTTATAAAAGACATCAAAGATGGAATAAAGAAATTCATAGAATCCAATGAGAATGAAAACACTTCCTATCAGAACCTTTGGGACACAGCAAAAGCAGTGCTCGGAGGTCAATTTATATCAATAAATGCACACGTACAAAAAGAAGAAAGGGTCAAAATCAAAGAATTATCCCTACAACTTGAACAAATAGAAGGAGAGCAACAAAAGAAACCCTCAGGCACCAGAAGAAAGCAAATAATAAAAAATTAGAGCAGAATTAAATGAAATAGAAAACAGAAAAACAATTGAAAGAGTTAAAAAGACCAAAAGCTGGTTCTTTGAAAAAATTAACAAAATTGATAAACCATTGGCCAAACTGACAAAAGAAAAACAGGAGAGGAAGCAAATAACCCAAATGCGAAATGAGAGGGGTAATATTACAACAAACCCAACTGAAATTAAAATAATCATATCAGAATACGATGAGAAATAGTACTCTAATAAATTTGAAAACCTAGAAGAAATGGATGAATTCCTAGAAACACGCTAGCTACCTAAACTAAAAAAAAAAAAAAAAAATTTTTTTTTTTTTTTACCTAAACTAACACAAGCAGAAACCGAAAACCAAACCAAACCCACTGCTGTCGAGTCGATTCCAACTCATAGCAACCCTACAGGACAGAGTAGAACTGCCCCATAGAGTATCCAAGGAATTCCTGGCAGATTCGAACTGCTGACCTTTTGGTTAGCAGTTAACCACTATACCACCAGGGTTTCCAAACAGAGGCAAACAACTAAATAAACTCATAACAAAAGAAGAGATTGAAAAGGTAATTAAAAACTCCCAACAAAAAAAAAGCCCTGGCCCAGACAGTTTCACTGCAGAGTTCTACCAAACTTTCGGAGAAGAGTTAACACCACTACTACTAAAGGTATTCCAGAGCATAGAAATGCACAGAATACTCCCAAACTCATTCTATGAAGCCAGCATATCCCTGATACCGAAACCAGGTAAAGACACAACAAAAAAAGAAAATTACAGACATATATCCCATATGAATTTAAATGCAAAAATCCTCAACAATACTTTAGCCAATAGAATTCAACAACATATTGAAAAAAAAATTCACCCTGACCAAGTGGGATTCATAGCAGGAGTGCAGGGGTGTTTCAATGGTAGAAAAACAATTAATGTAATCCATCAAATAAATAAAACAAAAGACAAGTACCAAATTATCTTATCAATTGATGCAGAAAAGGCATTTGACAAAATTCAGTAACAATTCATGATGAAAGCTCTCAGAAAAATAAGAAGAGGAGAAAAATTCCTCGACATACTAAAGGGCATTTATATATAAAGATAACAGCCCACATCATCCTAAAGGGAGAGAGCCTGAAAGCATCTCCCTTGAGACTGGGAACCAGACAAAGATGCCCTTTATCACCACTCTCATTCAACATTGGGCTGAAGGTCCTAGCCAGAGAAATTAGGCTAGATAAAGAAATAAAGTGTGTCCAGATTGGTAAGGAAGAAGTATAAGTATCTCTATTTGTAGATGACATGATGTTATACACAGAAAACTCTACAGAATCCTCAGGAAAACTATTGAAACTAATAGAAGAGTTCTTCTGAGTATCAGGATACAAGATAAACATGCAAAAATCAGTTGGATTCCTCTACACCAACAAAAAGAACATTGAAGAAGAAATCACCAAATCAATACCATTCACAGTAGCTCCCAAGAATACAAAATACTTAGGAATAAATCTTACCAGAGTAGTAAAAGACCTGTACAAAGAAAACTACAAGGCGTAACTGCAAGGAACCAAAAGAGACCTACCTAAGGGGAAAAACATACCATGCACATGGATAGGAAGACTTAACATTGTAAAAATGTCTATTCTACCAAAAGTAATCTATAGATACAATGCAATTCTGATCCAAATTCCAATGACATTTTTTAATGAGATGGAGAAACAAATCACCAATTTCATATGAAAGAGAAAGTAAAGCATTACTGAAAAAGAAGAACAAAGTCGGAGGCCACACTCTACCTGATTTTAGAACCTATTATACTGCCGCAGTAGACACAACAGCCTGGTGCTGGTACAACAACAGACACGTAGACCAATGGAACAGAATTGAGAATCCAGACATAAATCCACACACATACAAGCAGCTGATATTTGACAAAGGCCCAAAGTTAGTTAAATGGGGAAAAGACAGCCTGTTCAACAAATGATGCTGGCATAACTGGATATTAGTCTGAAAAAAAATGAAAAAAGACCCATACCTCACACCATGCACAAAAACAAACTCAAAGTCTATCAAAGACCTAAATATAAAATCTCAAACGATAAAGATCATGGAAGAAAAAGTACGGACAATGCTGGGAGCCCTGATACATGGCATAAACAGTATACAAACCTTACTAACAATGCAGAAAAGAAACTAGATAACTGGGAGCTCCTAAAAATCAAACATCTATGCTCATCCAAAGACTTCGCCAAAAGAGTAAAAAGATTACCTGCAGACTGGGAAAAAGATTCTTAGCTAGGACATTTCTGATCAGCATCTGATCTCTAAAATCTACATGATACTGCAAAAACTCAAGTACAAAAAGACAAGTAGCCCGATTAAAAAATGGGCAAAGGATATGAACAGACACTTCACTAAAGAAGACATTCAGGTAGCTAACAGATAGATGAAGAAATGCTCACGATCATTAGCCGTTAGAGAAATGCAAATCAAAACTACAAAGAGATTCCATCTCACTCCAACAACGCTGGCATTAATCCAAAAAACACAAAATAATAAATGTTGGAGAGGTTGTGAAGAGATTGGAACACTTATACACTGCTGGTTGGAATGTAGAATGATACAACCGCTTTGGAAATTGATTTGGCCCTTCCTTAAAAAGCTAGAAATAGAACTGCCATACGACCCAGCAATCCCACTCCTTGGAATATATCCTAGAGAAATAAGAGCCTTTACACGAACAGATATATGCACACCCATGTTTATTGCAGCACTGTTTACAATAGCAGAACAATGATGCATCTGTGAAACATTTCATAACATGGAGGAACCTGGAAGGCATTATGTTGAGTGAAAGTAGTCAGTTGCAAAAGGACAAATATTGTATGAGACCACTATTATAACAACTCAAAAAATAGTTTAAACAGAAAAGAAAATATTCTTTGATGGTTAGCAGAGCCGGGATGGACGGAGGGAGAGGGGTTTTCACTAGTTAGATAGTAGATAAGAACTTTTTCAGGTGAAGGGAAAGACAACACGCAATACAGGAGAGGTCAGCACAACCGGACTAAACCAAAGCAAATAATTCTCCTGAATAAACTGAAGGCTTCGAAGGCCAGCATAGCAGGGGCAGGAGTTTGGGTCCATGGTTTCAGGGGAAGTCTAAGTCAATTGGCATAAAAAAAATCTATTAAGAAAACATTCTGCATTTCACTCTGGAGAGTGACATCTGGGGTCTTAAACACTAGGAAGCAGCCATCTGAGATGCACCAATTCGTGTCAACCCACCTGGAGCAAAGGAGAATGAAGAACACCAAGACGCAAGGTAATTATGAGCCCAAGAGGCAGATAAAGTGAAAAAACCTTTTTTTAGGGCCACATAAATCAGAGATTACATCAGCCTGAGACCAGAAGAACTAGATGGTGCTCGGCTACAACTGATGACTGTCCTAACGGGGAACACAACAGAGAACCCCTGAGGGAGCAGGAGAGTAGTGGGATGCAGACCCCAAATTCTCATAAAAAGACCAGACTTAATGGTCTGACTGAGACTAGAAGGACCTCAGAGGTCAGGGTCCCCCGACCTTCTGTTAGCCCAAGGCAGGAACCATTCCCAGAGCCAACTGTTCAGACAGGGATTGGATTGGACTATGGGATAGAAAATGATACTGGTGAAGACTGAACTCCTTGGATCAAGTAGACACATGAGACTATATCCGCAGCTCCTGTCTGGAGAAGAGTTAGAGGGCACAAGGAGGCAGAAGTTGGCCAAATGGACACAAAAGGAGAGTGGAGGGAAGGAGTGTGCTGTCTCATTAAAGGGAAAGCAACTAGGAGTATATAGCAAGGTGTATGTAAGTTTTTGTATGAGAGACTGCCTGGGTTTGTAAACTTTCACTTAAAGCACAATAAAAAATTAAAAAAATATGTATTTAATAACCTGCCCATCCTTTATCTCTAGGATCTTTGTTAATCTCTGAAACTTTTTTTCCAAGAAAGCAGTCATTTACACTTATTTTTTATATAGAATTTTTTGAAGGAAAATGTGTTAATAAAAACAAAGAAATCAAATTTGCAAATCATATCTTGGACAAATGCTTCACTCAAAGACAGACGTGTTTCTAATTGATTAATAACCACCAGTTGGCATTGAGTCAATTCTAACCCATGCTTGCCAGGGTAGAATTGTGCTCCATAGTATTTTCAGTGGTTGATTTTTGAGAAGTAGACCAACACGTCTATCTCCTGAGGTGTTTCCGGGCGGACTCGACGTGAACCTCCAACCTTTTGGTTAGCAACCAAGCACATTGACAGTTAGCACCCATCACTGGTTGATTATATAACCATCCTCCCATTGATTAAAAGACAGTTTGGATCTGTTGTCAGATTCTAGCTGAATGAGTTAGAGTGAAGGTTTAAATATATTGTTTATTGTTTTTAGTATTCACCGTGTTTTTATGCCTGGTGAGTGATGGAACCTGATAATATTTTGACATGACATGTTGTCAGGGAAGGGAAAAACAGCTGCTCTGGAGATGCCGTACAGGTTCAGTGAGGTAATTTGGAAGAATAAGGACTGTCAAAAGCAATCGAACACAAATCTCTACTAACTGTTAGTGAAGACATTTTGGCAGACTGGAAGTAGAAAGTTCCAGCGACACTGCTCCTGCAGGTAACAGGAGTGGGGGATTCACTGTTACAAAAGGCAACAATACCGATCATAAAGTGAGTGGAAAGGTTTTGTCCAGCTAGAAAGATTAAGATTTACATCCCAAGTAAGTGACATCTATTCATGCAAAACTCAGGGCCTTGACAGCTAAACAATTTTAAAGGGAATTGTCACGTATAAGAAAACAAAAGGCTAAAAAGACTTTTCTACACTATTCTGTATAAATCCCTGTAAATGCAGCACTTCACTTCAACACATTTTTTTTCTTTTGATGGAATATTGTCACATATCAGGAAATTTGTTATGATACCTCAGTTTTAGTATGATGTTCTCAGGCTGATATAAAGGGATTATGAGGGTTGAAAGGGTGCTGTTTGCAAAACAAACACGTGTTTAAAAATAGACAGTACCAGGCCAAGGGTGGTAACCTGGTCAGATCCACTTGGTTGTGAGGAATGTGGCAACAATAAACTCCATCTGCTTAGATCAAGAGAAGACAATTTATTGGGTTCCCTAAAAAAGTTGTTTCCTTGCTTGCACACTGACCTTTGCACTCCCTAATTCATGGAGCCTTGTGAGCTGAGAGGAGATCACATTTATATCCACTTATGAGTAAACAGGACTCTGTTTCTAAGATTATATTAAATTTCCATAGCCTTTCTATAGAGCTAACAACAGGTAGTAGTAGTAACATCACCTTGAGGAGTACTACATTTTAGAAGAGTCTTTTATTAAGAATAATTCCTTCCAAGAAAATAAAATTATATTTTACTCTTGTTAATAAAATTCCAGTGCACAATTTGTTCCATTATAAATATGAGCTGTGCTACACCAAGGGTTTTTGTTTGCAAAAATTCACACATTTTGATATTTTACTGTAGATATAGCTTTTCATATAAAAGTTTTAAATGCTTCATTTTTAGCTAAGCGACACAAAAACCTTTTATCAATAGTTTATCTTTACCTCTCTTTTTTCTCCAAAATACATGTGATGTGTGTGCATGCATATATATATATTTTTTGTGTGGTACAATGTTTTCTACATATGTATGAAATACTTAGCAACAGTAAACCAGGAAATGGATTAGTAAAGTGTTTGGGGTTGGAGGAGAAGGGAAATCCATTTCTTCATTAGAGGAGCCCTACAAATTCACGTTTGCATTAATTTAATCGATGCACCATGGAGAGAGTTAAGAACACTGGCTTCCTTTCTCTTTAGTAGCAAAAGCGGGGCTGGAGTCTGGTTAACTAACACTCCTGACATCGCTGAAGTTAGCTTAAGCAATTGGATTTTGGGAGTTGGTGATGTGCATGCCTTCAAGATGCCCTCAGTTCTATTCATCTCAATACCCTTATCTCACCCTGGGCAGGTTGAGTGGCTCTACGGGTACCAGGAAAATTTCCTTCACCCAATTCTGGACCAGAGGCCATTTGAAGGTGGCAATTTTGAAGAATTTCTCAGAGTCCAGCACATCAGCCATCAGCAGGACCTGGTTCATTCACTCAGCCTTCGGAATTACAGACAAAATTTGGTCTCTCAGCCAGGCTTCCAGGTCGCACTCAGCCAGGCCTCAGAGACATACTGAGTCTGCTTGTATAGAATAGTCAAAGCACTGGAAACAGTGAAACGAATTTTTAATTTTGGGATGAACATAAGGGGGAAAAAAAAAACCCTTTTGTTGAGGTAAAGAACTAACACTAATAACACAATAACACTTAAACTGTGCCAGATAGAATGCTGTATGACTTGCTCACACATTTTACTATTATACTTATGGAAGCAATAAGAGAAGACGCACACACACAAAAAAAAGTTTTTCATTTTATCTACACTACATGTTGATCTCATTGTATAATTAAAAAAAATGCAGACAAGTAGCATAATATTTTAATAAGACATTTTATAGACCTGTATTATAATGTGTTTACTTGTTTTTTGTATACATTTTTTAAATGCTAAGGGCTCCCGACTTCATCAACTTGAATTTCTTCTTCCTCAGTTCTCATAACAAATTAAATAAAATTGAAGGAGCTCATTATTTAAAACGAGATCATTTTTTACATTAAAAATAATTTTTTTCTGTAAGAATGATTATCTCTTGAATACAATTTTATTTTCTTTTGAATGTATAGTGAGATTTGTCTTTAAACATTTCTTTAAAAAACTCTTTGTTCATGTTGATCAAATGATTAAAGCTATTGTTTTATAGTTTCTTAGCATTTTTCAAAGTGCTGTCATAGTCATGGACACAGAGGAGGACCACAGCCTTGAGAAAGAGGCAGAAAAATTGGATTATAAAAACAAAGATCAGACTTTCCTGTAACAGAGGGAAAATTCTTATGCACAACCTCGCCCCCCAAAAATCAATGTTATAATCTCACATATAACTGACATGTTCTACAGCCCAGTCACAACACTGATGGGTTGGAAACATTTTACAGAGCGTACGTGTAAGTAAAATCAAAATTCATTTCAATTAAAAAACAAAACAAAACACACACACAAACACAAGGATTCTAATGTGTAATCAGGCTTGAGAACCGGTCCCTTAGACTAATAGCATTTCAGTATCTAGGGCTTGGCACATTGCCACCCTGAACAAAACTGGATTCTTCTAGCAAAAAGAAGGGGGCAATGACTTTTCGGTAGGCAATTGATGGGTTATGGCATACCAGGGATCCAAACATATGATAAACACTCTATGACTTCCAAAAAGGAGGAAATTCCAGATGTAAATATTTGGCACTAGAAAGAAGACAGAGGATCTAAGACATTTTAACAATTTCAAAAAGAGAAATATCTTAATATAATTCGTATTCGGGTCTTGATGTCCTGATGGTGTGAAATACTTACTTACATGATTGTAGTTTGGTGAAATAGGCATATTCAGAGGAAATTCTGCTCTGCTAGACCACTGCCAAGCACCACTAACGGAATAAATTTGTGCCTGCTTAAAAAAAACTCACAGGAGAGGGAAATATTCAGAAATAATGTCCCCCTGGAAAACAGGAGAAAATCACTGTAGTTCTAGAACAATGATTTTTGGGGTAATGTAATATACACAGTTCCTCAGATGCAGCAAGACAGCACTTAGTTGTATAATTACTCTTTGTTTATTATATGTATGCAATATAATCAGATTCAGGGATAATATGAAACTATGAAGCTGCAGGTTTTGTCACATTAAATTCATGAGAAAAATTATGGCTTAAAGAGACCTATGACATACTAATAAATGGTTGTAGTCTGTAAGGAATATTAACAAAACCTGTCTGAAATAGATTATAAATGTCCAAGTTTTTAAATTACTCAGGCCTCCAGGATACAGAAACACAAACCATTAGATTGTAGCTGTGTCAAATTTGCTACTAAAAGGTCTAAGAAAATATCAAGATAATAGGCAATGCTTAATGAAATGTGTCTACAGATAAATTCCAGGTTATGTTCATTTTAATTGTGCCTGTGTAATGCAAGTACATTTGCGGACATTTCATAATGGCATTTGCCCAATCATAAAACAAATGTGTCTGCCCTCTAAAAGTGTAATATAAAGACAAATACATCTAGTATATATTTAATACCTTGCTAAACTTGGTTTTGTCAGAAGAGTAAACTCCCATGGGTGATTTATAATTTAGGCTAGAAACTATTTTTCCTGGGAACTTTGTTGATCCTTCAAATAACAGTCATGGGAAACATACTTAGAGCAAATACTGCACGTTAGTCACTGTTCCAAGTGCCTTAGATTTATTAAACCACTCAGTCTTCCCTACAACCCACTTTATGAATGATGAAACAAGCCCATAAACGTGAAGTCATTTATATTTAATCAAGCAGAGTCGTTTATATGTAGCCACATACTAGTAAACACTTCTTTTTTTTTTTTTTTAATTGTGATTTAGGTGAAACTTCACAGAGCAAATTAGTTTCTAATTAAACCGCTAACATACAAATTACCTGGTGACATTGGCTGTCAGCGCCTTGATGTGTCAACACTCTTCTTTCACCCCAGGTTCCCTGTTTCCATTCATCGCTGGTTTTCCTTTCCCTTCCTGCCTTCTTGTTTTTGCTTTTGGGCTGATGTGCCCATTAGTCTCCACGTGATTGAACTATGAAGCGCTTCCCTCCTGTGTGTTATTGTTTGCTCTACATCAAAATCAAATCCAACTTATAGCCACTCTATAGGACAGAGTAGAACTGCCCCACAGTTTCCAGTGAGTGCTTGGTGGGTTCGAACTGCCGACCTCTTGGTTAGCAGATGTAGCTCTTAACTATGCCACCAGGATTTCCATTTGCTCTATAGACCTGTCTTATCTTTGGCTAAAGGGTAATGGAGTGACTTCGGTACTGAATTAAAATTGTGTCTAGGGGCCATACTCTCCAAGTTTCTCCAGCTCTGTCAGACCAGCAAACCTGGTCTTGTGTGTGTGTGTGTGTGGTGTGTGTGTGTGTGTGTGTGTGAATTTGGATTTTGTTCCGCAGTTTTCCCCCGGCTCTGTCTGGGCCCATCTGTTGTAATCACTGCCAGAGCAGTCGGTGGCAGTAACCAGGAACTATCTAGTTCTAGGCTCAGTCTGGTGGAGGCTGTTGTAGTTGTGGTCCATTAGCCTTTTGGATAATCTTTCCCTTGTGTCTTTGGTCTTCTTCATTTTCCTTTGCTCCAGCTGGGATGGTACCATGAGATGTACCTTAGGTGGCTGCTCACAGGCTTTTAAGACCCCAGTCACTACACACCACAGTCAGACGTAGAGCATTTTCTTTATAGACTGTGTTATGCCAATTGATCTACATGTCCCCTGAAGCTACGGTCCCCAGCCCTCAGCCCAGTAGCTCAGTCTCTCTGGGCATTTCGATGTGTCTGTGAAACTTCTATGACTTTGCCCTGGTCAAGTTGTGCTGACGTCCCCAGTATTTTGTACTGTCTTAACCCTTCATCAAATTTACAACTTAACTACTATCTGCTTAATGTTTTTCCCTTCTCGCCCCTCTTCTCCGTAGTAACAATCAAAGATTGATTCTTTCTGTGTGGAAACGTTTTCATAATAGTGGTCTCATAAGTTATTTGTCCTTTTGTGATGGACTTATTTTGCTCAGCTTAATGCCCTCCAGAGTCATCATGTTGTTGAAGCTGAGGCCTATGCCTCAATCACCCCAGTGTCTCTCTGTTTCTTATTCAATCACCCCAGGGTATTTCTGTTTCTTATCCAACCTCCGCCATGCCTCTTGTTTAACCACTTGGTTTGCTTGTTTTGCAGAAAAATACCAGGTGTTTCAAAAAATCAAGGCCAGAATGGTAGACAAAAACCAGTCTGAACCAGATCTGGCCCACTGAACATGCACAGTCTGGCCAAGCCATACTTGATTACCTATGTATGAGGTTTTCCCCCAAACTGATAAATATGTATAACTTCCTAAATTAGAATTCCAATAAAGACTGTGACCTAATTCCTACTCAGGGAGTCAGATCTGGGCAAGTCCTTTGGCTCCTTGCATTGCTGCTCTACAATAAACTGCTTTCTCTTTCCTCAAAACTCCATGTGTCTTATTTCTCGGAATTACAGTGTACGGGGCAGGGACCCATATGGTCCGGTAACATTGTGAGAAGTTTCAGAGTTTCATCTGTGCTCTTTATCGTTCGGTAGTAGACTATTGTGTGTGTGTACCGTAGTTTTTTTTATCCACTCATCTGTTGATGGGCACATAGGTTGTTTCCATCTTTTTGCTATTGCGAACAGAGCTGCAATGAACATGGGTGTGCATATGTCTATTTGTGTGTCTTCTCTTATTTCTCTAGCATATATTCCTTGGAGTAGAATTGCTGGGTTACATGGTATTTCCATTCCTAGCTTTTTAAGGAGGCACCATATTGTTTTCCAAAATGGTTGTATCATTTTGCATTCCCACCAGCAGTGTATAAGAGCTTTGTTCTCCCTGCAGCCTCTCCAACATTTCTTATTTTCTGTTTTTGGTTTGTGCCAGTAGTGTCGGGGTGAGATAGTATCTCATTGTAGTTTTGGTTTGCTTTTCTCTAATGGCTAGTGACAGCAAGCACTTCCTCATGTGTCTATTAGCCACCTGAATGTCTTCTTTAGTGAAATGTCTGTTCATACCCTTTGCTCATTTTTTAATTGGATTATTTGTCATTTTGTTCTAGAGGTGTTGGATTTTCCTACAGATTTTAGAGATTAGACCTTCGTTGGATATGTAGCATCCAAAATTTTTTTCCCAATCAGTAGGTTCTGTTTTTACTCTTTTGGGGAAGTCTTTTGATGAGCATCAGTGTTTAATTTTTAAGAGATCCCATTTATCTAGCTTATTTTATGTTTCTGTATTGTTAATTATGGTTTGTATGCTGTTTATGCTGTATAATAGGCCCCCAGTGTTAATCTTGTCTTTTCTCCTATGATCTTTATAATTCTTGGTTTTATATTTAGGTTTTTGATCCATTTTGAATTAGTTTTTGTGTATAGTGTGAGGTATGGGTCCTGTTTCATTTTTTTACACATGGACATCCAATTTTGCCAGCCCTTTTGTTAAAAAGGTTCTCTTTTCTCCATTTAAAGGATTTTTGGGCCTTTGTCAAAGATCAGGTGGCAGCAGGTAGATGGATTTACATCTGGGTTCTCTATTCTATTCCCATTGATCAATGTGTCTGCCATAGTACCAGTACCAGGCTGTTTTGACTACCAAAGCTGTATAGTAGGTTCTGAGTATGAGGTCTTCTACTTTGTTCTTTTTCTTCAGTAATACTTTACTGATCTTCAATAATACTTCAATAACACTATTTCCTTTCCATATAAAGTTAATGATTAGTTTTTGCACCTCATTAAAGCACACTATTGGTACATGGATTGGTATTGCTTTGTATTTACAGATTGCTTAGGGTAGAATTGACATTTTCACAATGTCGAGTCTACCTATCCATGAGCATTGTATGTTTTTTTAATTGTGTAGGTCTCCTTTGGTTCCTGCAGTATGGTTTTGTAGTTTTCCTTGTATAGGTCTTTTACATCCTTGGTTAGATTTATTCTAAGTATTTTATTTTTTTAGGGGCTATTATAAATTGTATTATTTTCCTGATCTCCTTTTCATAGTTCTCTTTATTGGGGCATAGGAATCCAGCAGATTTGTGTATGTTTATCTTGTATCCTGCTACTCTGATGAATCTTTCTTTTAGTTGCAGTAGTTTTCTTGTGGAATCTTTAGGGTTCACTGTATATAGTATCCTATCATCTGTGAATAATACTTAACCATTGGTTTAAATTGAAGCTTAATGAATCTAACTAAATTTTATAAACATAACTGTATGAATCCATATTGTCTCTTACAGTCTCTAAGAAAATCAGCTCCATTAAACAGTAAGAAATATTAGTAAAAATAAGTTCATCAGTTGGGACTTCAGCAAAACATCTAAGAATGTGAGAGGTAATATTATTTGTTAGTCGCCATCGAGTAGGCTCTGACTCATGACGATTCCATGTATTACAAAATAAAACACTGCTCAGTTCTGTGCTATGTTCATAACCACTGGTATGTTTCAGTCCATTTTTCAAGGCACTGCATTAATCCATCTCATTGAGGGTTTCCTTTGCCTTCTCTGGCTCTCTACTTTACCAAACATGATGTACTTCTCCAGTTATTTTTCCCTCCTGATGGCATGTCCAAAGTAAGTGAGTGGAAGTCTTGGATAATATTCTGTGATCCATTGAGTTTCCATTGGCTAATGATCAGAAGTAAATTGTCAAGCCTTTATTCCTAGTCTGTCTTAGTCTGCCAGCTCCACTGAAACCTGTCTGTCATGAATGACTCTGCTGGTATTTGAAATGCCAATAGCATAGCTCCCAGCATCGTAGCAACACACAAGCCACAACAGAAGGACAAACTGACAGATGGGTGATGGACTAGCACCTAAAAAAAAAAAAACCTAGTACCTATTTATTTTAAATCTTTCACTGTATTATTTTCCTTGGCATTATTGATAAACATATGTCTATAATCATGTGTATCAATGAGATTTATAAGAAAATGTGTTGTTCTTCTCTACTCCCTTTACTTAAGACTAATTGATGTTAGGGAGAAATATGATTGGCAAATACATAGAAGAGCCAAGTTGACAATTATATAAAGAGGTATTTAAAAAAAAAACAAGCAAACTTCAATTTGTTCATATGAATCCATTCTTACTATAGAAACCAATACTGTTTACCTTTCATGGTTGCTCTAATGCTAGTGACAGGTCATTATTCTAAGTGAACTTTAACAGTGTTTCATACACGTAGTTGTTGAAGAACAGTGGCTGTGGCCTAACTCCTTCTGCTAGGAGAAAGCCGTGAATTTTCCCTGGGTGCAGTTCTGCTGACAGCACCCTGAAACCACTGAGCAATGCTCAAGGAGTTAAAACCAGGTTGTGAATCTGATTGCTGACTGCCAAGTTGAAAAATCTCCTTAGGACCTCATAAAACAGAGTTTAAAGAAATAATTGTCAACTCAATTTTTCTTTCATATGAATTTTTGAATGTACCAAAAGAAGACACTAATAAGATACCATTTGTTCATTTGTTTACTCTAAACCAAACCAAACTGCTTCCTGTCAAATCCATTACAACTCATGGCAACCCCATGTGTACAGAGTAGAACTGTGCTCCACAAGGCTTTCAAAACGGTGACCTTTCAGAAGCAGATTGCCAGGCCTTTCTTTCAAGGCAACTCTGTGTGGGTTTGAACCACCAACATTTCAATTTGATTGGAGTACTTAACTGTTGGCACCACCCAGGTACTTCTCATTTACCCTAAAGGTGCATTATTTGGAAAAGTTGTCATTTGTTTCCTCCAAAATGTGCAGCAGGTTTGAGGTGCTCCAATTTAACTACAGAGTCTCTGGGTGGAACAAACAGCGAAGCACTCATCTACTAACTGAAAGGTTGGTGGTTCGAGTCCACCCAGGAGCACTTCAGAAGAAAGTCCTGCTCATCCACTTCCAAAAAATCAACCATTGAAAACCCTATGGAAATAGTTCTCCTCTGAAACATACGGGGTTGCCAAGTGTCAGAATTGACTTTATGGCAACTGCTTCGGTTTTTTGTTTGTTTGTTTAATAGAACATTTTCTGAGGTGGACAAGTCTCTGAATCTCCCACTTCCATTTTCACTGATTTAGCCCATTTATACTTGTTTTGTATAACGACACAGCTTGGAAGAAGGAGGGTCCCTTTGTTTAGGTTAAAGGTTTTTTGTTGTTGATTTTTTCATCAATTGACCCGTATTCTTCTAACCTCAAACACAGGTTTAAACAAGACAGTAAAAATTATTATAAATAAGTATGCAGGTGCCAATATTATTTAAAGTGTTATTATAAAATATTTTTTCACAGAAGTATATTATTTTTTATTATTGAAAATAATTGCTTTTATTTCCTTTGGAGATCAATTATACTTTATCTTTTCATGTCAACTCACTACTGGCCTACTTAAATTTTTTTTTTTTTAATTAAGTATATAACAAACTTGAAGTAATTAAAGTTATTAAAATTACAGATAGGTTTTATTTTACATATATTTTTTATGCACGTATATATATAAAACCCTAACCCTGCTAATATTTTTCAAAGGAATGATGGGGGAAAGAATTCATGGAGTAATGGAATACTGTGATATAGAGTTGGGCGATGTTTGAAAAGAGCAAGAGGAAAGAATTAGTTCATGCTTTAAAAATAATTAAACTAGAGAAAGCTTTGCACTAATCAGTTTCCAACTGGGTAAAAGTACTCATGTCCTTGGTTCAATAAATATTTAAAATGCTATCCATCATATTATTTTCAGCTCCTTACTCAATTTAACTCTACCCTTATCCATCCCATTTTTTTTTTTTTTCTTATCCATCCCATGTCATTTCCTCACTTACAAGACTTTCTTCATAGACAAATTTAGTAAATTTGGAACATCATTAAGGTCCAGCAGCCAAGAGTAAGGAAAAAGAGGCCAATTATCCAGATGGGCTACTAATAAAAATTAAATTCAATTATTTAAATCTCGGTCCACTACATTCTAAACATATTCATTAAGTACTTCAAATACCTATATCAATGACTTTCTTTAATATAAAAATAATAACGTTTTTTCTAAATATTCCAGTAGTTTAAATGATTTTGACCCTCCAATACCTTTGTGGTGAGAAGAGAATGAATGGGTGAATGAAAGGGCAGATTGCAGAATGTACATCCCATATGACCCTCTGAATTGGCCAGTTATGGACTGCCTTTGCAGACTCAGAAACCCTGGTGGCATAGTGGTTGAGAACTACAAAAGGTCGGCAGTTCAAATCCACCAGGTGCTCCTTGGAAACTCTATGGGGCAGTTCTTCTCTGTCCTATAGGCTTGCTATGAGTTGGAATCAAGTCGACGGCAATGGGTTTTTTGCAGACTTTCTCTGTTTTGAAGTGACAGATGCTTAGTGGGCAAGAATGGATGTGATTCTTCTAAAGCTGAACTCTGATTAATTCAGGAAGAATAAAACACTTATATATCGATCCTAAAATGATCTTAGTTTTTAATAAAACAGATTTTACTTTACTGTAACGTTTGGTGTGATAAAAAGAAATTGTGATCTAAGTAAAATCACTGATAGACTTTTTAGGTAAGTAGCTCAATGAGATGTATTTATCTTTTGGGGTTTCTTAAAGTTAATATTTAGTTGAACTATGAGACCCTATCAGATATGTCTCAGATTTAACTTTCCAAAAATCTTCCTGGCAGTCATCCTAATTCAGAAGATGTCTTTATAATGCTTATTTGAAAAACAAGGTCTAATCAAGTTAGTGCTTGCCTCTAGTTTTTAACACAATCACAAATACTCTTAGGAGATGTTTTTGAACTGTTGTCAACATTGGCTCATAGCAGCCCTATGTGCACCAAAAAGAAACATGCCCGGTCCTGTGTCATCCTCACAATCATTGCTATGCCAGGGCCCATCCTTGTAGCTACTGTGTCAATCCCTCTTTGAGGATCTTCCTCTTTTTCAAGGACCCTTATCAGCATGATGTCCTTCTCCAGTAATTGATCCCTCCTGATAATATGTCCAAAGTACGTGAGAAGAAGTCTTGTCAGCCTCGCCTCCAAGGAGCACGCTGGTTGTATTTCTTCCAAGACACACTTGTTCGTTCTTCTGGCAGTCCATGGTGTATTCAATATTCTTCACCAACTCCATAATTCAAAAGCATCAATTTTCTTTAGTCTTCCTTATTTGTTGTCAAGTTTCACATGCCTATAAAGAGATTAAAAATACCATGGCTTGGGTCAGGTGCACCTTAGCCCTCAAAGTGACATCTTCGCTTTTAAAAACTTTAAAGTGATCTTTTGCAGCAGATTTGCCCAGTGCAATGTATCTTTTGATTTCTTGACTGCTGCTTCCATGGATGTTAATTGTGGATCCAAGTAAAAAGAAACCTTGATAACGTCAATATATTCTCTGTTTATCTTGATATTGCATACTGGTCTATTTGTGAGGATTTTTGTTTTCTTTATGTTGAGTGGCAACACATACTGAACGCTGTATCCTTTGATCTTTATTAGTAAGTGCTTCAAGTCCTCTTCGCTTTCAGCAAACAAGGTTGTGTCATCTGCATAACACAGGTTGTTAAAGAGTCTTCCTCCAATCCTGTACAGCTTCCACATGAGCACAAATAAGTGTTCTGGAATTGCCATTCTTAGAAGCATTATCTTAATTTGTTATGACCCACACAGTCGAAAGCCTTTGCATAGTCAATAAAACACAGGTAAACATCTTTCTAATATTCTGTACTTTCAGCCAAGATCCATCTGACGTCAACGATGATATCCCTCGTTCCATGTTCTTTTCTGAACGCAGCTTGCATTTCTGGGAGTTCCCTGTCGATGTTCTGCTACAACTACTTTTGAACGATCTTCAGCAAAATTTTACTTGAGTGTGATATTGTTCACTGATATTGTTCAATAATTTCCATATTCTGTAGGGTCATCTTTCTTTGGAACCAAATATGGGTCTCTTCCATGTGGTTGGCCAGAGAGCCGTCTTTCAAATTTCTTGGTATAGATGAGTGAGCAAATCCAGCCCTGCATCCATTTGTTGAAACATCTCAATTTGTATGCCTTGTTTTTCACCAATGCCTTCAGTGCAGCTTGGACTTTTTCCTTCAGTACCATCGTTTTTTAATCATGTGCTATTTTTTTATCCCTTGAAATGGTTGAAAGTTGAGCAATTCTTTTTGGTACAGTGACTGTATTCCTTCCATTTTCTTTTGGTGCTTTCTGTGTAGTTCAGTATTTTGTCTGTAAAATTCTTGAATATTGCAACTTGGATCTTGAATTTTGTCTTCAGTTCTTTCAGTTTGAGAAATGCTTACCGTGTTCTTACCTTTTGGTTTTCCAACCCCAGGTCTTTGCATATTTCATCATAGTATTTTCTCTTCATGAGCTAACCTTTGAAATCTTTTGTTCAGTTCTTTTACTTCATTTCTTCTATTTGCTTTAGCTACTTCATGTCCAAGAGCAAGTTTCAGAGTCTATTCTGACATCCATTTTGGACTTTTTTTTCTTTCCTTTTTAATGACCTTTTGCTTTCTTCATGTATGATGTCCTTGATGTCATTGCTCATCTGGTTTCAGTCATTAGAGTTTAATGTGTCAAATCTATTCTTCAGATTCAGGTGGGATATACTCAAGGTCATATTTAGGTTCTTGTAGATTTGTTTTAATTCTCTTCAGCTTTAACTTGAATTTGCTTATGAGCAGTTGATGGTTTGTTCCACAGTTGTCCCCTGGCCTTGTTCTGACTGATGATATTGAGCTTCTCCAACATCTTTTTCCACAGATGTTGTTGATTTGATTCTTGTGTTTTCCATCTGGTAAGGTCCACATGTATAGTTACCATTTATGTTGTTGAAAAAAAAAAGTGTTTGCAATGTAGAAATCGTTGGCCTTGCAAAATCCTACCATGTGATAACTGGTGTTTCTATACCAAGGACATATTTTCCCACTACCAATCCTTCTTTGTTTCCAAATTTCCCATTCCAATCAGCAGTAATTACCAACACATCTTGATTATATGTTTGACCAATTTCAGAGTGCAGAAGTTGGTAAAAATCTTCAGTTTTCTCATCTTTGGCATTAGTGGTTGGTGTTTAAATTTGAATAATAGTCCTAATTAACTTTTCTTCCTCATGGGCATATGGATATTACCCTATCACTGACAGCATAATACTTCAGCATAGATCTTGAAATGTTCTTTGTGAGAATGAATGTGATGCCATTCCTTTTTAATTTGCCATTCTTTGCATAGTAGATCTTATGATTATCTGATTCAAAATGGCCAATACCAGACGATTTCAGCTCACTAATGCCTAGGGTACTGATGTTTATGTGTCCCATTTCATTTTTGACTACTCCCAATTTTCCTAGATTCATACTTCATATATTCCACATTCTGATTATTAATGAATGTTTGCAGTTGTTTCTTCTCATTTTGAGTCATGCCACTTCAGTAAATGAAGGCTCCAAAAGCTTGACTCCATCCATGTCATCAAGGTCGATTCTACTCTGAGTAGGCAGCTCTTCCTCAGTCATGTTTTGAGGTCCTTCCCACCTGAGTGGTTCATCCTCTGGCACTATATTAGACAATAATCCACTGCTATTCATAAGATTTGCACTGGCCAATTTTTTCAAAACATAAACGAACAGATCCTTCTTTCTAGTTCTTGTTAGTCTGGAAGCTCCGCGGATACCTGTCCACCATAGGTGAACTTGCTGGTATTTGAAATACCAGTGATATTGCACTGGCCAATTTTTTCAAAACATAAACCAACAGGTCCTTCTTTCTAGTTCTTGTTAGTCTGGAAGCTCCGCGGTTACCTGTCCACCATAGGTGAACTTGCTGGTGTTTGAAATACCAGTGATATAGCTTCCAGCATCACAGCATCATGCAAGCCACCATAGTATGACAAACTGGCAGACTCATGGCTGTTGAATGATTTGACTCTGAAAATGACTATATCTACAGTCATTGCAAAAGACCCTGACTTTTGCACTTGGGTTGTGATGGACAATATATTTCCAGTTACCCTCAAAAGTAAATGATGATTTAATACTCTAAATTATTATATATTAGGAAAAAGTAAGAAATAATCTTAAAGAAAAGGATTCTCCAATTTCAAACTCAAATCTACATATTTTTTAAGTTTCTGCATTTCAATAGGATGTTCTTTGAGCAATGATATTGTCCAGTGATCACTAGAATTACTAATAGAATCAACAGAATTTGAATTACTTTATGTGTAGTTTTTTTTTTCATTTGTTACCAGTTGCCAACTCTGCTGTTAATCACATGTGAATAACAGATCCAGAGATTTTTTGGAATAAAATTTCTACCATATGAAGGTGGAAGCAGCATAGCTTTGAAGGAAGATGGTTGAACTGAGAGAAAACCTAAATTCTATTTGTGTCTTTGACTGTAACCGTTTTGATGAACTTGGACAAATTATTTCTGAACTTAAAAAAAAAAAATTTGCTAGCTTCCTGGTTCCCAATCCCTTCAAGTATAAACAACCCTTGATGAGGTCAAACAATGTCATGCAGCCTCCATATGATAGTTGCACTTTTTTTTTAATTGACAGTTGTAATTTTGAGAGTCAGTGACTGAAAAACAAAATTCAAAACAGCAAAATGTGATTATGATCCAATCAGGTGTTTTAAAATTTTCCTATTTGTCACCCAATATCCACAGGCACTTGAAAAAAAGTAATACATGTATGTTGGAAACATTTATTTGGCCTTTAGAAAAAGTGTTAAGCATACCTACGGATTTTAAAACTCATTACAAGACCCCTTCGGTAGTCTTGTTGGGAACTACTGATTTATATGCTTCTAAAATTCGACCTAACAGCAACAACAAAACTCAACCACAAGCAATAATAACAACAAAATAATTTTTAGCTTTATGATCCTATGTAATGACATCACAGACTGATTTATCCAGTTTATTATTGTTGTTAGGTGCCGTCGAGTTGGTTCTGACTCATAGCAACCCCATGCGCAATACAACGAAACACTGCCCAGTCCTGAGCCATCCTCACAATCGTTGTTATGCTTCAGCTCGTTGTTGCAGCCACTGTGTCAATCCACCTCGTTGAGGGTCTTCCTCTTGTCCACTGACCCTGTACACTGCCAAGAATGATGTCTTTCTCCAGGGACTGATGCCTCCTGACAACATATCCAAAATATGTAAAAAAGATGCAGTCTCACCATCCTTGCCTCTAAGGAGCATTCTGGTTGTACTTCTTCCAAGACAGATTTGTTTGTTCTTCTGGCAGTCCATGGTATATTCAATATTCTTTGCCGACACCACGATTCAAAAGTGTCAACTCTTCTTCAGTCTTCCTTATTCATTGTCCAGCTTTCACATGCATATAATGTGATTGAAAATATCATGGCTTGGGTCAGGTGCACCTTAGTCTTCAAGGTGACATCTTTGCTTTTCAACACTTTGAAGAGGTCCTTTGCAGCTGACTTGCCCAATGCAACGCGTCATTTGATTCCTTGACTGCTGCTTCCATGGCTGTTGATTGTGGATCCAAGTAAAATGAAATCCTTGACAACTTCAATCTTTTCTCCATTTATCATGATGTTGCTCATTGGTCCAGTAGTGAGGATTTTTGTTTTCTTTATGTTGAGGTGCAATCCATACTGAAGGCTGTGGTCTCTGATCTTCATTAGCTAGTGCTTCAAGTCCTCTTCATTTTCAGCAAGCAAGGTTGTGTCATCTGTGTAATGCAGGTTGTTAATGAGTCTCCTTCCAATCTTGATGCCTTGTTCTTCTTTATATAGTCCAGCTTCTTGGATTATTTGCTCAGCATACAGATTGAATAGGCATGGTGAAAGGATACAACTCAGACGCACACCTCTTCTGACTTTAAACCAATCAGTATCCAATTTAACAACACTTATTTTCACTCAGTGTCTTCCAAGGCTAAGCTTCTTTTCTTTTAATCAGCACAACAATCATTTAGATAATATTTCCAATTTTTACACATGTTAAATTAAATCTCCGTGAGACTAAAGAACTTGGATCTTTATTCTGACACCAGACTTTGCTATTACTAAAAGTTGTAACTAAATATCTAGCCAGAAAAAAACTTAACTATAATTACTGGGCATCCACCACTCACACACTGTGACTGCTACCGACACATTTTTTTTTCTCAACATATTTTTTGACTTAATGATAAAAATTCTTTACTATTCATTGAAACATTGATTTTAGCCTAATATGTGGTCAACTTTTTCAAATATTCCATATTTCTTGAATATAATATACATTCTCTAATTGCTTGGTACCAAAATCTCTTTAGATAAAATGTGTTATGTGCTTTTTCTCCCCATTCTTCTGTGTTTTCTTAAAATTCTGGCTACTTTAACTGTAATTCTTGAGAAAGGTATATTAAAGTTTTCACTGTAATTGCTGTTTTATCATTTCCTACCTATGATTCTTTCAATTTTTAGCTCAACGAATGTACTAATATGTATATTGGATCGAGAGTTTTAGATCTGCCTGGGGAGTTGGGCCTTTTATCAGAAAATAATTACTCTTCTTGGTAATCAAATGTTCATTTTCATTGTTCTAATTTTCTTTTATTGATTAGTATTTTCCAATTTTTTAAATTTTAAACTTATGTGTTCTTTTGTTTTAAATATTTTTATCAGAACAATAAAGTAGTTTTTATTGATTCTAAGAATATCTGTCTTTTAAGAAATGACTTTAATGTTTTTTTGCTTTATGATCAATGATATGTTTATGAGACATAAAATTTTGTTTTTATCATCTGTGACTCCTATCTTTTTTCCTTTTTTTTATTCTTTTGCTCTCTCATTCTTTGCCTTCCTTTGAGTTGTTCAAATTCCTTTATTTGTCACCTTTACTCTCTTTAATTTTAGTGCAATGATTTTCCGTGGCTGACTCCCATAGGTCTGTATACATCTTTTTGCATTTACTCTTACATATGAACATATGTACGTGTCTAAATAATGCCTGAAGTTAAACAATACATGCAATGTTGTCTTGACTGTTGCATAATATTTAGACCACTTTTATATCGACCATTCCAATCTCATCTTACATGTTATTTTAGTCAGATGTTGTAATTCCACTTCAAGTGCTCCAAGTTTTCATTGCTATTATTATTCAACTTTATAGTCAATGTTTATTTAGATTTATCAACATATTTGCTAATTTGTTTTCTCTCACTTCTTAGCCATAAATTGTTGTTTTTGCTGTTAGTTGCCACTGAATTTATTCCAACTCATGGCAACCTCACGTGTGCAGAGTAGAACTGAGCCATTAGAACCTCTTCATCTAGCCATCATATCTTTTATCCTTAATATTTTTGAATCTTTGTGCTATATTCTAGCCAGGAGTCAGCAAACTTTTTCCATGAAGGGTCAGGTAGTATATATTTTAGACCTATGTGGGCCACATAAATCGCTGTCAGAACTACTCAACATTGTCATTTTAGAGGGAAAATAGTCATAGACAATACGTAGAAAAGCCTAAGGGGCTGTGCTCCAACAAAGCCTTTTTTTACAACAATACAGCAGTTGGTGGGCTGAATTTGGCCCATAGAGTTTCAACAACTATTCTAAATGAATTTCTCAGCTTTTTCTTCTAATTTGTTTGATTTCCCTTTGACAGCATCCCTTTGACAGAATCTAGAGTTCATTGCATGTATTGTTTTACATGACAGTATTTTTCATATCACAAGACTTCCAATTAAAAATGACACTCTAAGATTCTTCTATTTATTAAATGGCTTTTAACATTTGTGCCACAAACATAGTAACATCTTCATAAATTGTTGCCACATTTATGAAAATGCTGATAAGTTTCCTTTTATTCTAACATAGGGGCTTAGACTGACTCATAATTTAGTGTTTGCTTATAAAATATCTTTCTTTTTTAATTTGGTGTTTCTTGATAAAATATCTTCCAAGTTTAGGTGTTGGTCAAAGCCGTAGGATATTGTGTTGCAGATGATAATACATTAAAAGACTTAGGCTGTAACTGATGGATGATTTCTTTTTAAAAATAAATGAAAGCAGTAGTCTTAATTATTGAAAACCAGCTAATGAAGTTTTCCAAATTATTGAGAAAGTTATGATTTTGCACACTGTTAAGAATATGAGAAATACTAGTATAATTTAAACCAGGGCCAGTTCAACATTTTTTTTTCTTTATTGTGTGGCTCCAACACATGCTATTTTGGTAAATGTGTCCTTCTTAATATCAAATTTCTAGGGCCAAGAATCAATCCTGATTGTCCAAAATTTCTCCTTAATTACCTCAAGTATGCCAAGCATTACATGTCTTTTTTTGACCTTACTTGAGCTTGTGTACACAGTCAAAACCTATTGCAGAATGTGATAATGACATAAACACACTTAGTCATTGGGGTACTCCTAGCGTTACTTTTTTTTAATCTGGTGAATGATACTCTGTTTGCCTTAGGTTTATTCTCTGTACACTAATCAAATTATTAAATGATTAAGAAAACCTTTGGCCATCAGAGTAAAAGTCAAATACCCTCATACACTTGTACCAAAATCTCACAACCAATTGACAGATCATAATAATATGTGTTTATTCATTTACAGCACAATGGCTAAGTGCTTGACTGCTAATCAAAAGGTCACCAGTTGGAACCAACCAACCTCCCTGTGGAAGAAATGACCTGGTGACAGCCTAGGAAATTCTATGGGGCAGTTCTACTCTGTCATATAGTGTTATTATTAGTCAAAATCAACTCCACACCACACGACAACATTCATTTATTAAATTATTCTTCCAAAAATATTTATTAAGAACCTACTATGTACCAGGCACTGTTCTAGGCACTGAGAATTTATCAGTCAAGAGGTCAGGCAAGTTTCTTGTTTTCATGTATTTGAGGATTTTTTAGCATTTAGGATACTATAATTACATACCCTGGGCATGAAGTTACCATATGGTTTTTTTTTTTCCTAAGCTCCTATTTTGTCTTCCAAGAAAAAATGCACCTAGTGGAAGAAAAAGGAACAAAGTAAATTTTTTTGTTTATTCAAGTACAAATTAAGTATATTTTCTTCAAATGTTCATTGATATTTTATTCATGCATAAAATATTCTTAATACTCTCTGAAAGTTGAATAAAAATGAAGACATAATTGCATAAAAAGGCAGAATCTCAATATTTTAGAATAAATGAATAATCTCAACACTACAAAGGTTCATTTGTGAGGCCAGAATCAGCTTATTATTTTCCAGAAGGAAAAATCTTTTCTGAGGGCAATTGATAAAATTTCATTCCTTTTGAGTTTCCCAACCTTGTTCAATCTCTTTTGAAGTATATTTTAAAGCTAAAATTGAATTTTCAATTTTTACAAATAAGTAATACCTAGCAAGTATATTTGTATCAAAGTGCTTATTTTTCCTAACTCTGACAACAACAACAAAAATCTATATTTAAACTACATTAAAAGATCTTCTCTTTTATTCGGGGTTCACATATGACATTTTACGTGAAGCTGTAGCACCACCATCACCAGGGTTTGAATTATACTCTTCATTAGTGATGATAAATTTACACCTCTCTCCCCTCTTCACATATTCCCAAGAAGTTATAAGACTTTACTGGTGGCTAACAAAAGCAGTGGAATACTCGGTGGCAGAGTGGTTAAGTGCTGCTGCTGCTAACCAAAGGGTCGGCAGTTCGAATCCACCAGGTGCTCCTCATAAACTCTATGGGGCAGTTCTACTCTGTCCTGTAGGGTTGCTATGAGTTGGAATCGACTTGATGGCACTGGGTTTTTTTGTTTTTTTTTTTAGCAAAAGGAGTCTGTGATTAACAAACGTCGTATAGGTAAGTGCCCTAGAAGGCTATCAAAACTTACAATATTAGCACCTTTGGATTATAACTCAGTTAAGTAGCCAGACTTAACTTTAGTTTTTCGTTTAAAAAAATTAGTTAAAATATTCACAGATAGAAGAACAGTGTGTTTGTAAACAAATTGGCCTGGTCACTTCCATTATGGAGGAAGGATAGGCCAGCGTTAAGTATAAATATGGTGCTTACACAGCGTCTCCATGGAGCCTTTACTCTTGATGCTTAAATGTGAGTGTTCCCCACTTACAGGCATTTTGCAACCCTTTACCCACAGCTTTTGTCTTTACAACTTTCTCACTTGAGAAGTGTAGTCATGCTCATTTCTCCAATTACTAGAGTAGAACTGTGCTTCACAGAGTTTTCAGTGGCTGACTTTTGGGATATAAATCTCTAGGCTTTCTTCCAAGGCTTCCCTGGATAGGCTTGAGCCTTTTAGTTAGCAGCCCAGTACATTAACCATTTGCATAACTTGGGATATATGTTAAGTAAGCTATTTACCAGGGCCAAAAGGAGAAATATTGAGACCCAATTAACACATCTTCTCTGGTTCAATCATTAATGAAAGCATGAGTCCCTTTAACTTTGCAGAAGTTCTTTGAGGCAAGCACATTGCTTATCTGAGCTTCCCTCTTCTTTAAGAAGCCTAGAAATTTGTCCTCTTGAAAGAGAAATGGAAATAGTTTACCTTTAATACTTCTAACAAAGAAAGTATGAAAGATGATGATTACTTTGGGATTACATATACACCAGTATCTGTGACTTCTACTACCAATCTATACAAGGAAAACTGTCAAAGAATCCACTTTTATGCAGCTGCAGTAGACACCTGTAAACTATATACTAAAAATGTATTGAAGGAGATCATATAAAATAATTGAGGTATGCTTAACACTTAAACTGATTGATTTATCTTCAAAGATCATTATGTTTACTAATTAATTCTCACAATATTGGCATTGTGATTAAACATCAATCACCTTTGTATTATGTTGCTCTGACAAGTAGATCAACCAAACTAATACTTTTGCAGACAGAGGGACATTTTCGAGAAAAATTTAAAATAAAAAATCTAAGTAAAGGTGGACTTGAAAGCTTAAAGATGTCAATTCATTGCAGCAGTTCATTTGAGGGGTTATGAAAATAAAAAAACAGCTGGTTTGGTTTAGTATCGGACACAAATCAACTCCAATCTCTGTTCAAATGTAAAGTAATAAAGCTATTTTCCTAAGCAGCCAAGTAGACAACAGCTTTCAGTCTGAAGTTAGACCTTGAACAGTGTACAGTTATTGCTTAGGCATCTCATTACCAAGGGCAAGCAAAGTCTCTCAATTAGAAACCTAGATTTGTCTGACAAGTCATGGTAAGAACATTCCTTGAGGCAAGCTCTTCTGGCTGTGGATCCTGGCAAGGCTCAGAGTAGAGTTGTGCAGGATTTTCACACCTGAAATTAATGTTGTAGGAAGGAACGAGGAAGGGAAGGCCAGTCAAATGCCAACAAACATGGCTTTTCATTGCTGTGGTCCTATTGCCCGTGCCTATGGTCTATGTGGGGATTCTCAAGTCACTCCCTACCTTCTCGTTAAAGCACCCATGAGAAGTAAGTGCAAGTGAAATACCACTGCAGGTAAGGAGTATTTCACACTTCTAAGTTCTTACATCCTTCCCATGGATGGAGAGCTAAAGGTTGAGAGGCCTTGATAACAATTCTGACTCACGGCCACCTCAACGCATGTCAAAGTAAAATTATTCTCAGGGTTTTCATTGGAAAAATTTTCTAAGTAGAGCAACAGGCCCTTCATTCAAGGCACCCCCAGGTGGACTTGAACTGCCTACCTTTTGGTTAGCAGCCATGCTGGTTAACCGCTTGCACCACCAAGGGACTTCTTTTGTTTACTACTGTTATTGTTAGGTGCCCTTAAGTTGACTCTGACTCATAATGATCTTATGTATAACAGAAGGAAACATTACCCTGTCCTGTGCCGTCTTTGCGATTGCTGGTATATTTGAGGCCACTGTTTTGGCTCTTGTGTCAATCTAGCTCGTTGAGAGATTCCCTTGTTTTTGCTGACCATCTACATCACTAACCATGATGGCCTTTTCTTGAGTTCTAAGGATGAGCAGAAAGAGCAGGGGCAGCGCCAGATTACTGAGTTTTATATTCTAGATCTGAATATAGCATCACCAGATCTCTGCCTCTGGTTTTCAACATAAACAGCATAAATGCAGAGACACAATTCATGTCAAGGCTTCAAATGCACAAGCAAAACATCAGATTTAAGTCCAATTCTTAGAAGTTCAAAGGTTAACAAGGAAACAATAATTTCTGTCCAGTGCACAGAACAATGTAAATAAAATCACTTGATATTGGCAAAAAAAGTTCCTATTGTCACAATCACACAGATTCACAGGTCAAGGTTTAGAAAATAATGATACAGTAAAACCAAGGTGCTTCAAAGTCAATGAGTTGTATCTGACCTACAAAAAGCTAATGGTTTAGGGTATGGCATGCTAGACACAACTAATATAGAAGCTTTTAATTGCCTGTAAGATAAGCCCTAGTTTTGTACATGCAGACCATTTATGATAATACGGTGTGTGTAACAATGAAAACTGAAGTATTCTGTATATCAGAAACACATGGGTTAAAGCATTAATTCCTCTTCAAGATACTATTAAAAATGTTTAAATAAAGATAAATTTGCTGTTGATTTGTTACATAGTATTGGTAAGTAGCCTTCACTTACGAATCTTTCTTTGTATTAAACATGAATAATAACCTCTAGAAAACCTGGTGGCGTAGCAGTTAAGTGCTACAGGTGCTAACCGAAAGGTTGGCAGTTCGAATCCATCAGGCGCTCCTTGGAAACTCTATGGGGCAGTTCTACTCTGTCCTAAAGGGTTGCTATGAGTCCAATCGACTCGAAGGCAATGGGTTAGTTTTTAATAACCTCTAGGTAGTTCAGTCATTTCCACGCTCTCCAAAAAAGTAAAATACTGTGAAATAATAAGTGAATTTTAATACAACTTGTATTTCTAAAGTTTGGCACTGGTCAAGTCTATATATGTGTACATTAATATACATATATATAATATGGCCTCATGTTTGGAAGATGATTGTTTTGATTTTGGAAAATGTGAAATGTCCTGTGTAAAACACGGAATTAATTTCTTTAATGCCTATTATCATTTTGATTCTTTCTTTTAATTGTCAGAAACAAACCCACAGAAAGATCATTTCAGAGAAAGATGTATGGATTTTTTTTTTTTTTTTGCAAATATCTATTTTACCCATATGAAAGAAAACAAAAAGATCTGTGTCATGGATTGAACTGTACCCCCCCAAAAATATGTGTTAACTTCGTTAGGCCAAGGCTCCCAGTATTGTGTGGTTGTCCTCCATTTTGTGATTGTAATTTTATGCTAAAGAAGATTAGGGTGGGATTGTAACACCACCCTTACTCAGGTCACCTTCCTGTTCCAGTGTGAAGGGAGTTTCCCTGGGGTGTGGCCTGTATCACTTTTTATCTCTCAAGAGATAAAAAGAAAGGGAAACAAGGAAAGAGTTACAGACCTAATACCACCAAGAAATCAGCACTAAGAGCAGAGCGCATCCTTTGGACCCTGGGTCCCTGAGCCTGAGGACCTCCTCAACTGGGGGAAGATTGAGGACAAGGACCTTTCTCCAGAGCTGACAGAGAGAGAAAGCCTTTCCCTGCAGCTGACACCCTAATTTGGACTTGTAACCTTATTGTAATCTATTAGACTTTTGTTAAAGCCATCTATTTGTGGTATTTCTGTTATAGCAGCACTAGATGACCAAGACAATCTGGCAAAACTATTAAATTAATTGAGATGATTCTAACTCTTTTATGCCTTCCTACTTCCCCTTACTACCTCAATCACTTATCAATCAGCCAGGAAGGAGTTTTGAGTTAGAATGAACTAAGCCTTGTGCTAGCCACTGTGGAGTCCATGGTAGTACCTGGAGATGTTTCTGCTTTGTGTGTGTAACGCATTGAATTAGATTTAAAGAGGTTAAGTGGTAAAATGTTCCCTCAAATTCTGTGCGTAGTGTGGATTAGTATTAGAGAATTTTCATGACACTTTCTAGTAGAATGAATCTTCAGGGTTCCTGGCTATCAAGACTTATGTGTTCTTGGCTTTGTCTTGGAACAAGTCAGCTAAGCCATCTATTTGCATATCTAAAATGAGATTCATCACAAAACATATGCTGAGTAGCATCATTAGCACTCAATTTTACATTCTAATTGATGCTATTCAGGGGCCTACCAGTAGGCAAAGGACAGACAAAGTTTACATCCTATTTGAGAAAAGAACATTAGATTATTAACATCTGACCGTACATCTGCCTGTAACTTAAGGGAGCAGCATTTAAATAATCATGTTTACTAAGGTCATTACTTAAGGATATGCAATTAGATCTATTTTGTAACCAATGGACCACTATTAAATATTTCATTTTTTTATTACTAAATACACTATTATGATAATCTCTTACAGCAGTACTAATTCATATATAGTTATGAAGTTCCCATTTGGTGAGTCACTGCTATTAGGTCAGTAATTGGTATAAGATGGTTGCTCTCATCGGAAGGAGATTGTACATTAGTATAAATCAGCCTCCTCTTATGTTCTTGTAAGAAGCGTATGATAGACTTTGCTCTCTGAGCTGTGCTCTGTACAAGCAATGAAGATATTTGTGAACATGGTGGACCCAGTGGGGTAATTGAATTGCATGTAATTAGATAAGAAATGATTAAGAAAAAAAGGCAGGGGGAAATAGGGAAATGACCAGGGTAAATATGTGACATGGATACTGGTGGGGGCAAGACAAAAGCCAAAAATTATAACCAACTAAAAGGATGGTTCTAAGGCTGGCCTATCTTTCTAGTTGAGGATTGAGTACGCGAAGCCTATGGATAGGTTCTCCTAGTGGTGACACTGATTGGGAAACATAGGCACCAAACCTGCACGGCTGGTTCATTTGAGTCTATCATCTCGATGTCTGCCTTTGGATTTGAGAATTATGAATGAGAGAAACAGTTTATGGCAGGAAGGTTTCACTTCCCCTCAGAGGCTGAAAAAATGAAGATGATGAAATCAGCACAGTGATCGCTCACACTTAGATTTGAAATCGGAAGCTTTCCTTTCATTCACTGAGCTGTGACTGCCTCTTATGCTGATCTCTGGCATCATCTTTGCACCCCTCCAAACAACTCTTTGAAGGAGGCTTAGTAGAGTAATGCTTAAGGTTTGCAGCTGCTAATCAACATTTTGGCAATTTGAACCCACCAGCCACTCTGTGGGAGAAAACACCTGGTGATCTGCTTCTATAAAGGTTGTTGTTGTGCACCGTGGAGTCGAGTCAGACTCACGGCAATCCTGTAGGACAGGATAGAACTGCCCCATCAGGTTTCCTAGGCTGTAATCTTTACAGGAATGGATCACCAGGTCTTTTCTCCCACAGAGCTACTGGTGAGTTCCAACTACCTACCTTTCAATTAGCAGCCAAGTGCTTAACCATTGCACCCCCAGAGCTAGAAAACCCTGTGAAGCAATTCTACTCTATCATATATGGTCTCTGTGAGTCAGAATTGACTCAATGGCACACAACAACATAACAAAAAACTTTATAATTTGCCCTGGGTATGTGGAGACTTAGAGGGTGGATATCAAAGATACTGCCTAAAAATAGAATCTTTCATTGCAGGAAGTATAAAAACAAATTCAAACAATAGGTATCCTGGGTCATTTGTAAAATAAAATCTGCTTAGTACCCCAGAAAAAGTTTTATATCATTTCAGAACTATCACTCAGAGTAGGTACCAACCAGTTACCACCAAGTGGATTCCAATTCATGGTGACCCTGCTGTGTGTCAGTGTATAGCTGTGGGATTTCAATGGCTGTTTTTTTCAGAAGTAGATCACCAGGCCTTTCTTCTGGGGTACCTCAGGGGGGACTCCAACTTTCAGTTAGCTGTTGAGGAGTTAACCGTTTGTGCCACCCAGTAGTCTAGACGTCCTTCAAATGCTGTAATAGATACAGAGGTTGGTGGAAAGGGTAAAATGGAAATTGCTCACAGGACCACAGAAAGTCAGTTTTTTCTTGCCCCATGGACCAACTATGGATTACAGATGATACTTACAACAATAATTTAAAGAAAAAAAAATCTTCAAGAAAAATCAGCATGCTCATGTTTCGCCACGGACTTACATACGTGATAGGAGAATTTGGTTGGGTATTCCTAACATTTATTGTTTGAAAAACACACAGAACTAAAGCTTCTCACGCACTACTACTTTTTAAAAAGAATTTTTAAGGTATTTTATTTTTTCATTTTTGTTTGTGTTTGCCCCAGGTTGAGTTTAATGAAATACAACTTTGCAAATTTGTGCATCTTAATCACGTCTAAGCTCAATCCTAGAATATATGATATTGGCCAAACCCTTACACTTTAAGGTATTCTAAGAAAGAAGGAAAAAATGAAGAAATTTCCAAGGTTCTGGATGGTTAAAAAAGTAGAAAATTATTCATATACTTGTCCATTGGCATTCAGACAATATTTAATTATATGAGAAATCCAAAATCACACCCATACCCGGAATAAAAGTCTGTATACAAATTTAACTATATTAAAGTATGCACTAGAGAATGCAACAAGAGAACATAAAAATTATGTTGAGTCCAATGTTCCTTTAAGTTCAAAAGTCCCCATACGGCCTCAATTTATCTTCTCTGACTTTGATTTCAAATAATTAAAAATTTAGCAAGAATAAACCTTCCCCTTAAAGTCCAGTTTCCCAATATCATAATCTCTAAACCAAAGTAGAACACAGAAGAGCACAGTTTTAAGGGTGTAAGTTCTGGGTAGGTTATGTGGATTTGTATTCAGGCTCTGTCACTTATTATCTGTGTGGATATGTGTAAGTTGCAAAACTTCATGTCTCAGTTCCCACATCTGCAAACTGTGGGCAGTTTTAGAACTTACCCCATAAAGTGTCATAAAGTGACACTTATGAACTGATAAATTTAAGCTGAGAAGCATACCAGGAGCCATATAAGATCTCAGTAAATAGCAGCTATTATTGTTGGAATCCCTGGGTGATGTGAACAGCTAATGAGTTGGGCTGTTAACCAAAATGTTGGGAATTTGAGTCCATCCAGAGGCACCTTGGAAGAAAGACCTAGTATCTACTTCCAAAATATCAGAAAAGAAGGGGATAAAGGGACTCATTGCTTAGGACACACCAAGCTTCTGTTAAGGATGGTGGAAATAGATAGTGGCGATGGATGGACAACATGATGAATATAACTGATGTCACTAAATTGTACGTGTGAAGAATTTCTTGTTACATACATATACCACACTTAAAAAAAAACAACTGTGGGGTACCTTTGTATTCTGACACATGTGGGGTTGTCATGAGTTGAAGTAAACTCCAGGGTAACTTTTTTTTTTTAAGTGTTATTACCATAATTAGCAGTATAACTCAGGTAATTTTAATTTCATATACTCTATATCTATTTCCTCAAAATAATGTAACTATCTTTGGTTAACTGACTTCTCAGGTGGCTCCTTACCAACAAATTGATGGACAATTTGACAAAACTGGCCAGCAAACTTGGTAGAAAGATACACAAAGCTGTATGGGCAGACACAGGCATAGCTTTCTGACTCCCTGTGTGAGAATGAATGATGTGTTCCATCCACTGGTGCCAAGGCTTTCCTGATCACCTAGTACATAGAGGAAGGCAGCACCTAGACCATCCTCTTAAAAACAAATGCAAACATACACATACAACCGTATATGCCCCACTGAATAAATCCAGTGTACCCTCTTCCTTTTCAAGGAAATAATGTCAAACAAGGGGAGACAAAATAAAACAGAGAAGAAAAGAAGTTTCTCTCCCCTAACTACATTAACCACTTGCCAACGAGTCCATTCCAACTCATGGTGAGCCCATGTGCGTCAGAGTAGAATTGTGCTCCTTAGGGTTTTCCGTGGCTCATTTTTCAGAAGTAGATTGTTAGGCCTTTCTTCCAAGGTACCTCTGAGTGGACTCGAGCTTTGGTGAGCAGCCAAGCACGATAATTTTTGCACCACCCAGGGACTTCTCTCACTACTCAAGGGCCGTGCAATTCCAGGTTTCAAACAGATAATCTGACCCACTATTTTTCACTATCAGCTACATACCCTGAATCAAAAAACTTTTTTCTAATCTTGCCCAAGGATATAGATGCTTTTGAAACTCTGTTCCTGTGCACAAAAGTCCCTGAGGCATACCCCTCTGAGCGCTTTCAGCCATCGAATATTCTATTGCTTCCTGCCTCCATTAACGATTCAAATCTTTCATTAAGGCGTATAAGCCATTGTCCCTGAGTAATTTTCTATTACTCAGCTACCCGTATCTTACATGCAAAATACTCGTCTTAAAATCTTTAGCTATATTGTTTTGTCTCTGGGATTAACTCTCTTACCTTCCCAAAATTTTAATTTGCAGATGAACTCTATTTGGCAGCTATTTTATGCACAAGTATCTGCACGAGTATCTGATACATAGGAAAAATGCCTTCCTTCTGAACGAATGGAAGTTAATGAGATTCACAATAAATTATTTATATGTTCCCCCACCCTCCTGTCTCCCCACCCAAACAAGTGTACCAACTTCATTAGTGAGGAAGAATGGGACCTGCTCACCAAGCGTCCAATCTGGTTTCAGGATGGGACTCCTGTCAGATCATCTATGCTGTTCGGAAGAAATTTTTAATTTCCCAAATCCTTGAGTATGTTGTCTTGATCTTTCCAAGGCAGTTTTCTTCTTTAAATACATCTTCAGGCAAAATGCAGCCAAACCACTACCAAATGAATTTAAAGTTAGGCTGTTTAACTTACACATCCAAATAGCCAGGGTTCATAGTATTTCATCTTGACACACTGGCAGCTTTGAACAAGTTCATATTTGTTTAGACTCTGTTACTAGAAACTTGCACTATGCAGTCATCTTGACAAGTCATGTACAATCTCTTCAAATGTACCGGTATTCTTGAAATAGTACTAGAAAAACTCATTGTCATGGAAGGCTGTTACATGGTTATATTTTGGACAGTAACTTGCCATTTAGATTTTAATATTGATATCCAATATTAAATGAACAGAATGTATATATATTTATACCATACACACACATATATATATACATATATGTTTTTTATTCACTATAAAATTGCATTTTAAGGAATGTAGACCATTGCTTTTTTCCAATAAGTTAAGGAGAACATCTCAGCTATAACAGAAAAGACACCTAGATTGCATGGGCCATGTTTAACTCTCATGTATGCATGTGTGCTTTAGACTTTGATTGTACCCATCAAAAGGCCTATCTCTTATATTGAAGGTTCACTATATGCCAGGCTTTTTGAAGATAGTAAATGAATAATCTTTGCGTTTCTGGAGTTTGGAAAATATAGAGAATAAAGCACAATAAACCTCCATTTAATTAATGGCTACCAAATGAATTTAAGCAAGTTATATAGATGCAGCAATTTGAAGTTTTTTTAGGGTGCATTTCTATGCCACGTATGAAGGAAGTCATGTGGTAAGGTTGATACCCTGGGGGAAACATGAAGGCAAATTGATTAAGGACTTCATGAATTTTATCTCTTAAATAGTTAAATTGATATTATACTTTATTCAGTAGAATGCCTAAAAATATAAAATTTAATTTATAATTGTCAGCGAACACATAATATATTATCATTGCTGTAATGGAAGAGCTTTGCAAAATATTAAAGAAGCAGAAAAAAAGATAAATATTTTTGCCTGTATTTGAAAAGAAAGCCTTCTCAAAGAAGGTGATTTCAGCTGTGTTTCAAAGATTGAGGAGTTTCCAAAATGTAAAGGTCAGACGAGGGGTGGAGGGCATTCTGACAAAAAGGAAGGTTACGTGCTAAGATATAGAGATGTCAATACATGTGATCCACCCAAAGAAAGATGAGAGTTTTCATACAGATGGTCATGGCATAGGTCAGCTTCAAACCTTTTCCCACCACTACCTGTTAAATGTTTATTTTATTGTGTATGTACATATGTGTGTATGTATGTATTTAAATAGATCTAATCATACATGAAGTGTTAGTGGTACTGGTTATATTCGCTTAAGCTCACCAAGTGCTACTTTGTGCTGGGCACTGTGCTGAGCACTGTGTTTGCAGAGACAAACAAGACATCATACCTGCCCTTATGCGCTCAATGTGATCATATGGGGAATAAAAAACATGGCTCAGAGGGGCCTGCCTTATACATATACCTATTCACAGAAAGGAATAAAGAATAGGAAAAAAAAAATGCATTCATTTGTCCCTGTCCTCTTTCTCTTCTTAAGAACCATTTAAAAAAAAAAAAAAATAGGATGAGTCTAAATAAACAGACCACAGTTATCTCAGACGTAAGCATAAACATAATTTTAACATTTAATAAGGTATTGCTAGATTATTTCAATTAGTTATTAAGGAGCCCTGCAGGCGCAGTGGTTAAAGTGATTGACTGCTCTTGGAAATGATGGCAGTTCAAAACCACCAGTGGCTCTGAGGAAGAAAGATGTGGCAGTCTGCTTCCACAGAGATTTACAGCCTTAGAAATCCTATGGGGTCTCTATGAGTTGGAATCGACTGGATGGCAGTGGATGTTGTTGCTGTTTGCTGTCAACCCTATAGGACATAGTAGAACTGCCCTATAGGGTTCCCAAGGCTGTAATCTTTACGGGAGCCCACTGCCACATCTTTCTCCTGTGGAGCAGCTGGTATGTTCGAACCACCAAAGTTTAGGTTATCAGCCGAGTGTTTAACCATTGCACCAGCAGGCTTCTGGATATTGAAGTACAGCTACCATGTTTCTGCATACCCTAAAGACAAGGACAGAGTCACAGCACCGACACTCTAGAGGCCTCGTCAGTTCAAACTGACAGTTGGAAATGGGGTGGCAGGGAATAGCCAACTGGCTTAAGGGGTTACCACAAACTCACCCGCTGCAGAAGTAGAGTTTTGCTTTTTACCCTATACTCTTAAATCTCTGATTATGCCAACATTTGAATCATTCGTGGTTCTATTTTTGTCGTCTGTTTTTTCTTTGAGTAGCATTTTTAAAATAAGTGTGGTAATTTTCTTTTGAAAACTGACCATTGTATATGAAAAAGATGTAGAGGCTCTGGGGGTGCTACCTTTCTCTAGAGGAGAATTATCCTTTTTTTTTTTTTTTTTTTTTAAGAGATCCAGAATAAGGACAGATCATTTAATCCCATGACAGACTTACCTGATTTGAGGCTGGCTTTAATTTTTTGTAAGACTAATACAGGTAGTTCTAAGGTGTAGTCCTTGAGGGATACAACTGAAGAGCCTGGGGTATTTGTCAAGGCCACTCCTCCTTCAGGGGGCCTGAACTCTAATTTTGTGTCCTGAGTACCACGAGATTGCCAAAAGATCTGTTAGCTTTACAGCTGCTTTCTGATCAGGCTCTTAGTTCATAACTTTTTGCAAAAATCAACAAATGCTTTGAGAAAAAGATTGGTGCAGAAGCATGGTCCTTCAGATCCTGACAACCTCAGCAGGCCCAAAGCCCAGCTTAATTTTGTTTTCTTGCTTTCTCTTTAATCCTGTGAGACTTCCCAAAGCTCTGCTTTTGGCTTTCTGTTTGGTATTGCTTGCTTCTCGGCCTCTAGCCCTGAGTCACTAAAATGTCTGATAATGCCTTCAGCTGCATAGAAGTGCACAGAATATGTGGCTTATCTCAAGAAGCATTCTCTCTCTCTTTCTGCCTGTAATCTTGGTCTTTCAAGTTCTGGTTGCTTTGACAGTTCTCAGTGCCTTCAAATATATTTTACTTATTCATGAATTTATCTTTTTTTGTTTGTTTGTTTCCCAGCTTTTCTAGATTTTGTTTGGAAGCACTGTTCTGGCACAGCCTATTGTACCAGGGCCTCCAGTGGAATTCCCCTTTCATTAGAAAGTAGTAGAATTCACTAAAAAGTGCCTGCTGAGGCCTAGAGGTAGGGGTACAGAAGCAGGCCTCCTTGATTATCTTTCCCTATAATATTTGAGATGTTTGTGGACAGATGACAAAGAAATTTCTTCATTGGTTCATGATTCCCGAAAGCCCTTCCAAATTTGTATAATCTTTTAAGAGCCTGGTTAGCCAGTGAATTTCTGGTTATATCTGGGTATTAAATCATGATTGTTACGAAGAAAATATTTTTTAAACATTGAAAAAGATCAATAATTCAGAATCAGGTAGGCTTCTGTTGGATTTGGACAGCTTGAATTATTTTTATGGAAGTATATTATGCCCACAGTGTTCTAAAGAGCCAAAACTGTCGTTCTGTTATTACAACATTTTGACTCAACATAAACCTGTAGTTAGACACAAAAGTATATTTCACCAAATTTAGTTTTATGAGATTCGCAAAGGTTGGGTTAAGGTGAAAGACTAGATTTGTTTGTTTTGAGCTCTATTATTTCAATGCTCAAATGAAGGTGGGATTAAGGTCATTTACTTTTTGTCACGGATTGAATTATGTCCCCCCCAAAATCTGTGTATCAACTTGGTTAGGCCATGTGTGGTTGTCCTCCATTTTGTGATTATAATTTTATGTTAAAAGGATTAGGGTGGGATTTTAACACCACCCTTGCCCAGGTCACATCCCTGATCTAATGTAAGGGGTGTTTCCCTGGGGTGTGGCCTGCACTACATTTTATCCCTTAAGAGATAAAGGGAAAGAGAAGCAAGCAGAGAGTGGGGAATCTCATACCACCAAGAAAGCCGCAACAGGAGCAGAGTGCATTCTTTGGACCTGGGCTCCCTGCACCTGAGGAGCTCCCCAGCCAGGGCGAGGTTGATGACAAGGAATCTTCTTCCAGAGCTGACAAAGAAAGAAAGCCGTCCCCTGGAGATGACACCCTGAATTTGGACTTGTAACATACTAGACTGTGAGAGAATAAATTTCTCTTTGTTAAAGCCATCCACTTGTGATATTTCTGTTACAGCAGCACTATATATCTAAGACAGAATTTGGTACCGAGAGAGTGGGGTGCTGCCCTAACAGATACCTAAAATGTGGAAGCAGTTTTGAAACTGTGAATGGATAGAGTTGCAACAGCAGTAGAGAACTGACAGAGAAGTGGAAACAGCAGAGAACCAGCAGCAGCAGAACCAGGAGAATAGCGTGAGACAGTGCTGAAGCCGACACACAGAGTCAGAGAGCTGACTGCCTGTGCACAGGAGGCTTCCCAGTGGAGTGGGGTGCTTCTGGGCACTTACCGGTAGAGCTACTGAGCTTTGGAACACTTGTCCCAGCAGGGCAGATGCAGGTGTGAGGACCAAGGAGCTGAGAGGCCAAGAAACCAGGAAACAGAAGCGAAAGAGGCAGGGAACACAAGAAGCTGATCTGCCTCAGTCTCAGAAGGCATGGCCATGACCTCAGGGGTTTCACAGTGTGGAGCCATGGCCTCTGGTGTTTCTAAGGGTGAAGTTGCCACTCAGATGGACTAGGAGAATGGTGTGTCTAAAGCCAAGGGAGCAGAGTTGCTATCCCAGTGGGCCTGGAAGGCAGAGCTGAAGCCCAGCATCAAGCGACTTCCACTCAGAATCCGGAGAGTGTAGCCAATACCTAGAGGCTGGAGGGCAGGGTTATTCTGTAAATTGTCTCAGAAAACAGAGGATTACTTTCAAAGCCTTGAGGGCTAATGTAATGCGTTCTGATGACTTGCTTGGTGACCCTTATGCCTTCTTTCCCTCCAATTTCTCCCATTTATGATAGAACTGTCTAGCTTGTGCCTGGTCTGCCGTTGTACCATTGGAAGCAGATAACTTATATTCTAGATTTCACAGATGAAGAGGAAGTTTTGGATTTTGGACTAGGAGTTAAGATTTTGCTATGATATGCTGGGGTGAATATGTTTTGCGTGTTACAAAGATGTGATTTTTTGGGGAGCCAAAGGATGGAACGTCATGGATTGAATTATGTCCCCCTCAAAATCTGTGTATCAACTTGGTTAGGCCACGTGTGGTTGTCCTCCATTTTTTTGATTATAATTTTATGTTAAGAGGATTAGGGTGGGATTTTAACACCACGCTTGTGCAGGTTACATCCATGATCTAATGCAAAGAAAGTTTCCCTGGGGTGTGGCCTGCCCCACCTTTTATCTCATAAGAGATAAAAGGAAAGAGAAGCAAGCAGAGAGTTGGGGACCTCATACCACCGAGAAGGTGGACCTGGGGTCCCTGCACCTAAGAAGCTCCTTTACCAAAGAATCTTCCTCCAGAGCTGACAGAGAAAGCTGTCCCCCGGAGCTGACGCCCTGAATTTGGACTTGTAACCTATTAGACTGTGAGAGAATAAATTTCTCTTTGTTAAAGCCATCTACTCGTGGTATTTCTGTTATAGCAGGACCAGATGACTAAGACACTTTTCTAAGGTTTGTTTGGGTTTATGCAGGTCCACACTAAGGATACGGTGTCTGTGGAGACAGGGAAAGAGCACAAAAGCTGTTTGCATTAAAACACAAACTATGTGTGAGAGGTGCCCTTCTCTAGTTGATTCAGCTTATTAATTCTGATTTTGTATGCAGTACGTTGAGTCTCTATTGGGAGAGTCACCATTAGCATTCCTTTAGTGTGCTGGTGATAGCCATTCAGGGTTACAGCTAAAAGGCCATTTCTTTTTATAGTCTAGTAATATTCAACCTCTTTTCCTCTCTCTTTAGAATCAGTGGTCTTCCTGTAGTCATACCAGCGTGCCATATTTGTCTTTCCGTGACAGGGCAGACAGTATTAAACACATAGCTGTTTTTTTTTTTTTAATGTATTAAAAGCAGTAGCACTACAGATTATAAAATGCTCCCATGCACGAAATAGTGATCTAAAATCTTGCATGACTAGAGAAATATACAATTGGTTACTCACTTTCCTTAGAGGCGAATTTGCAGCATGTTTATTCAGTGCAGACAAATGAATACAAATGTATTTTAGCAGCACACTTTTAGATGCTTTCTGCAGTTTCTGCCCAATTTATGTATTTTAACAGCTGACATTTACTTTAAAAATAGAGGCATAAAATTAGATTTAATATTTTAAGAATTTTGTGTTTATACTCGTCTTTTATTTATTTGAGATGGATTTCAGAATGTTTTTGATTTAGAATTTTTGAAAGGATGCATGGGTTAATAATCTTTTTGAATCATTTGGGTGGGGCTGTATAACCAGATCCCGTAGGATGGTAGTGTATTCTCACAGTGCCCTGGTCTAATAATAAATGAACTTTGCTAATCTAATCTGGGGTAATTCAGGAAACAGAATGTCCTCCTCATAATGTCTCTTTCTGATAATGATGGAGATTTATATTGATAAAACTGCTCACACGGAAGATAAAGTGCTCCTGATGGCTGCTCTCAACATTGAAGACACCATGGCAACCCGGGAGGCTCCATTTGGTGAATGAAGCCTAGGTAATACTGCCAAGGGCACGGAACCAGGCTGCATTTTCATGGCGGGTGCTGACTGAGAGAATCCAAGGTAAACAGTATAGAAATTGAGAACTAGTGCAAAGGGAAACAGGGAGAGAATTTGGGTTTGTTTGGCCCATCCCTTTACTTAGTCAATAAGTATTTATTGGATGTCTATGAAATATCAGAAAATGTCCTGGGCAGTAGGGATAAAGCTGTGCAAGATATCCAAAATGTTTGCCTTTCTGGGGTTTTCTTTTTGGTAGGTAAGTCAGAAAATAAGTAAAATGTGTAGTATGCTGTTGTTATTGTTGGTTGCCATCATGTGTGCAGAATAGAATGGCTCCTTATGGTTGTCAAGGCTGTGACCTTTCAGAAGCAGATTGCCAGGCCTGTCTTCTGAGGCCCTCAGTGTGAATTGGAATCCCCAGCTTTTTACCTAGTAATCTAGTGCTTTTCCATTACTGGGTAAGTCCTATGAAGGGAAGGAAAAAAATGAAAAGAAACAGGACAGAATAGAGGGTGCTTATGGAAAGAGTGGCCAAATTTAAATAAGTGGAGAGAGAAGGTGCCAAAGAGAAAACAACATCTAAGCAAAGACTTGAAATCAAAAGAAACCATTCCAGACGGACAGTGAGAAGGGCAAGTGCAAAGGCTCTGAGCCAGGGAGAATGTTGGTGGAGATACCCTCACAGAGTTAACAGGGGACCCTGCATGCTTCTGTAGGAGCTGTGAGAGGCATAGGAATCCACTGGAGCATTTTTTGAGCCTAGAACTGACATAATTGGATTTACCACTGTGGAGACTGTAAGGAGGCCATGGCTTGACTAGAGACCAGTTAGGAGGCTACTATGCACCAGTATAGACAAGATATAATGGTGGCTTTGACCAGAGCAGCAGTAGTAGACATGGTGAGAAGTTATGAGATTGTGGATATATTCTGAAAGTCCAACTGACAAAATTTAATTATGGATTAGATGTAGGAGTGAGGGTAGCTAATAGGTTAGAGAGGGATTAACTAAGTATCCAGTGAAGAGAAGGTTTAAGAGGTGGTTAAAGACAGTCAAGAATATGATGCCTCCATTGGGTCCAATACTCCCAGCAGATGCCCATTGTTGGAGAGATTCTGTCACAAGTGACACCAAGAATTTTCTCTCCCTTTCACTTATGGATAATACCAAATTAAGAGAAGAGCTGTTATGATATGGAAACAAGGACTTCCTTTGGGGCAAGGATGAGGGATAAAGGTTTAAGCCCAAACAATTCTAAACTATTTACAAAGGGCTACAACCTGTGGAAAATGTGCCTTTGTATATATGTTCTTAGGAATTGGGAGTCACTAAAATTTGTCATCAGTCCTAAGAGAAAGATGGTGGGGGAGACTTTGCTGTTCTTGATAGGATATTGATCTTGATAGAAATATCATATTTCTATTGTCCTTGACAGAAATATTGTTATTTTTTAGAATAGTCAGCTCCACTGCCAAATGGTATGAGAGCCACTTGGCCTACAAGGATACCCAGAGGAGCTCTACTTGGGTATCAGCTGAGAAGGACAGAGTGGGGGTGTAAATGGATTTAAACTTGAAGCAGAGTGTGAAAAATCCACCATGCGCTCACAGTGAATGCTCTTGATGCAGAGCACACTCGTGGGGATACAAACAAAAGCCGTTCTCCATGATTGCAGAAGGACACAGGCCTACTTGGGACTATTAGTTGGCCTTGAGGAAAGGCCTGGTAGAAGATAGCTTCTCCCTAAATCTCTTTCCCCTCCTCTCAAAGACTGCCTTAGGGTGGGATATCCCAGTATTATAGATTTATTACTTTGGTAGTCTGAAAATATTTAGGGTTCGGAGAATGAGAATTACTTTGGGATGAGTAACTCGTTAAACATTTTTCAACTAGACCTCCCTTAGAAATTGATTTTGAACATAAAATGGAGGCTTATTTGGAATCGGGCAAAGTCTATGCACCTGGAATGGATTGAGGCCACTAGGAACAGGGAAAAATGAGTGGCTACTGAGGCAAGTCATAGGGCCACAAATACTTGATCAAATTACTTTATTTTGGCTAAACAGCCCTACCTTGGCTCCATTGGAAGAGTGGGAAATGTTTCTGGTGGGCTGGACTCTTCATTTCTGGCTTGTTTACCTATCTCTAAGAATTGAACCATGGAGAAGTCTTAAAAAATGGAATCTATTCCCTCCTAGATATTAAAATTATACTGAGAGGAGCAAAAGCCCTTTTTAACAGATAGAAGTGGAAGGAGAGACGTTAAGAAAAGCAAAGGAAAGCAATCAACCACTACACATTTGCAGCTGTGCATATAGTCACTCCACACTTGAAGCAAAATATTTCCATTATGGAACATGAAGCTCTCTTCATCTGTGTTCCATAATATGCCCCTGGCTACCTATTAACATCTGGGTCCAATTAAAGCTATTGATTTTATTCTAAAATCTTCATGCAGGATGTAATTTCTGATTATCTTGGAGTTTACCTCTCCCAAGATTCTCTCCCAAGATTTCTGTTTTTTTATTGCAGCTCTGAAAAAATTTACTTTTCTCTAAATAGGTCAGAGCAAAATTTTACTTTTCATTTGGTACCAATTTTTTATTGATGAACTTTGAATTTTTGTTTTTTAATCTGCAAGCTAATCCAGTAACTGATGTTATTGAGTATTTCCTGTAGTTCCAGAAGCTCTACCAGCTTCTTTATCAGTTGTGGAATAAAGAATATGGCCCCAACTGCATGTTTATATGGAATGGAATCTGAGACCAATGTGACTTTTTATCTTACAGGGTCAATGGCTACCCCAAGGGGTTTTGCTATTGGATATATGCTGAGGACATTTAGCTTTACTTTCTTCTTAGTAGAAGTTCAAAGAAGCTGAAAGAGTAACTGATGGAAACCAAATTGATCTCATACGCTTTTATTAATTAATTATGGACCATTGTAGAGTGGTAGCAAGAGCACTGGACTGGAAAATCTAACTTCACAACCAACTGGCTCTATGACCTGAAGCGACTCAAGCAGCCCTTCTGAGTTTCAGTTTTCCCATCTGTAAAGTGTGAGTTTGTAGAGGAGACAGCAGTGTTTACATCTGTGCTGCAGACAGAGCTTTTCCTTCAAATTTGTTGTGGAAGCCATTGTATTGGAAGGATATGTCGAGGCCTGAGAATTCTGCATTGCACAGTTTGAAAACCAGGGAACTGGATACAATTCCTTAGATCCCTCAGTCCTCAAACTCCACATTTCCAGAACCAGATGGGTGGCTCGGCATCCACCAGTACAAAGCGTTGACAGCATTTGCTGCTGCTCTCCAGAAGCTTTCTGTCTCCCTTTGAGGATGGCCCTGCCTCTTACTTGCTGAATGACCATGAGCATGTTGTGTCATATTTCAGAGCCTCAATTTCCTCTTCTGTAAAATGGTAATAAGCCTTGCAGAGTGGTTGTGAGGAATCAATGGACTTAGAACATGGACCAGGAAAAAAAAAAAAGAAAAAACCCAGCCCCGCAGTGCCCAGTGCCATCGAGTTGATTCCAACTCATAGCAGAAACTTTATTTATTTTTCCAACCTGATTTATCAAAATGATATTGCATGATATCCATTCAAAAAAATCCTTTCAGGGCTGTGGGGACCATGGTCTCTGGGACCACCTAGCTCAATTGGCATAACAGAGTTTATAAAGGAAATGTACTACATTCTACTTGGTGAGTAGTGGCTAGGGTCTTAAAATCTTGTGAGTGGCCATCTAAGATACTCCACTGGTCTCACCCAGTTGGGAGCAAGGAAGAATGAAGAAAACCAAAGACACAAGGGAAAGATTAGATCAAAGGGCTAATGGACCACAAGTACCACAGCCTCCACCAGACTGAGTCCAATACAAAAGATGGTGCCAGGCTACCACCACTGACTGCTCTGGAAGGTATCACAGTAGAGGGTCCTGGAAACAGATGGAGAAAAATGTAGAATAAAATTCTATCTCACAGAAAAAGACCAGACTTACTGGCCTGACAGCCTGGAGAAACTCTGAGACTGTGGCCCCTGTACACCCTTTTAGCTTAGTAATGAAGCCACTACTGAGGTTCACCCTTCAGCCAAAGATTGGACAGGCCCATAAAACAAAACAAGATTAAAGGGGCACACCAGCCCAGGGGCAAGAACTAGAAGAGAGGCGGGAACAGGAAAGCTGGTGATGGGGAACTCAAAGCTGAGAAGGAAGAGTCTTGACTTGTTGTGCATATGGTAACCAATGTCATAAAACAATATGTGTACTAATTGTTTGTTCTGTAAACCTTCATCCAAAGTACAATTAAAAAAAAAACCCTTTCAGGCAAGTTTTCTTAGTCACCAATAGGTTGAAAAAGTAGAGGAAGTTTTTCTTCTCAGGATTTTGCATTTTTCAGTAGCTTTCTCCAACAAATACATTAAAAATATTATTTGAAAATGTAACTATTTGCAAATCTCTTACTTGGAAGCAATTTTCTACTATAAGTCAAAGGATTAAAGTAAAAAAGAAAGAAAAAATTAGTCCACAGGAGCACATATTGTATATGCTTTCTGCAAATAATCTTTAAAATGGCAAGAGAGTGCTAAGTTAAGGGCAGAATTTAAATTCTAAGCATTCACCCAGCAGCTGTCTTCATGAGGAGAGAGGATTGAATTGTGTCCAAATCAGCATCAGATTTCCAGCAAAAGCAGATGAGAAATTAGAAAGTGTGCAGAAAACAGCAGAAATGGATTTTAAAAGGTCATCACCTTTTAAAATTGACAAGACTTTTTGGTCAGATAACAGACCCAAGAGCTGGAGGTCTTAATTCAAGCATGAAGAAGGGAAGGGTGTGGTGGGAGAGACACCAAAAAAGAGAAGTTTTAGCCTATGTGGATTTATCAGAAATCCATTTTAAGGAAAAGTTAGAAATTGAAAAGAAAAAAATATATATATCAGCACAGCAGTTGGGGGGCCATTTCACTCATTCTTAGAAGGCGAATTCCTCGGCTCAGTAACATTACATAGCACTCAGGTTCTATGTATCTTTCTGCTTTTCTAGCCTCAGAATCATACCCTGGGATCTCAGGTTTATGTTTTTTTTTTTTTTTTTATGATCTTAAGTTGCTATCCTAAGTTTGGGTGTTACATTGTCATACAGTCATATCCAAAAAGAAAAACGAAAGGAAGGAAGATTTGACTTTATTTTATTTTTTTTTTAAACAGACAGAAAAAGTATTTTTTCAAACGCCTGAAAGGATACCCCTTTCATGGTTAATTGGCCAGAACTGGGTCATATTTAGTTGTTGTTGTTACTTGGTATCAAGATGTCTCCAACAAGTGGTGACTTTATGGATAACAGAAGGAAACATTGCCATCTTCAAGACTGTTGGCATGTTTGAGTCCATTATTATAGCTATTGGGTCAACCATCTCATTGAGGTTTCCCTAGTTTTTGCTGACCCTCTACTTTACCAAACATGATGTCCTATTCTAGTGACTGATATTTCCTGATGACTTATCCAAAGAGATACAGCTAAAGTCTTGCCATTCTCGCTTCTAAGGAGCAGTCTGGGTGTATTTCTAAGACTTATTTGTTCGGTTTTCTGGCAGTCCATGGTATATTCAGTATTCTTCACCAACAATTATTTAGTGGTTGCAATAATGGGCTCAAAAATAGCAATGATTTTGAGTATGGCATAGAACCAGGCAAAGTTTTGTTCTGTTATGCATTAGGTCACTATGAATCGAGCTGACTCAACAGAGCCTAACAACAAAATAATTAAGATTAAAGGGAAATCTTTTCCCTCCCCATCCTTCAGAAAGAGGTTTTTTTTTTTTTTTTAATTTTTATTAACAAAGAAACTGGAACTGCTTTTGTGAAGTAAATTCCCATGATCTTCAGATATTGCATCCCAAAATCTTTGCCAGACCTGGGATGCAAACTTGAGATGTTCATTGGACACCATGTGAGACTGGTCACCAGTTTATATAGCATATGTATACAAAGCATAAAAAGATATCTCCTCTGAAAGCATAAAGTAAAAGATCCACTGGAGCAGATACAGCTGAAAGACACGATGCTTGGGGAGCTGAAGGCACCTTCCTGCAGATAAAAAAGTATCCTTCATTGAGGTAGATGTGCAACTGCCCCCCCACCCGGAGAGCGTGCCTAGGTGAGCGTATTTCACCGCCCTCTCACCTCTTCAGCCAAATGCACACAATTACATAGTGGCCCTGACATCTTGCTACATTTTACCCCAGCAAAAAGGAAGACACAAGAAGGAAAGCTGGAAATTAATTCTCCTGCTATCTATTTGCTTGTGTTGGAAAACAGAAAAAACAAGTCACCTATCTTCTTATGATGTAGGTGTTTGTTAACAGAGAGATTAACCAAGGCCCATCAGCAGTCAAATTTAGCAATCTTTCTGTTAGCTCTTCCGAACCCAACACTGGGGAAACGTATGGAAATAAAGCCCAGATTTGTCCAGTGTGGTAAGTAAAACCTGTTGTCGTCAAGTCAATTTCGAGTCAACCCACCAACCCACTGCCATCGAGTCAAGGTGACCTCATATGTGTCAGAGTAGATCTACATGCCATAACGTTTTCAACGGCTGATTTCTTGAAGGAAGATAGCCAGGTCTTTCTTCTAAGGCAACTCTGGGTAAGCTCAAACCTCCAGTCTTTTGGTTAGCAGTCAAGCATGTTAACCATTTGCACCGCTAACTATTGAAAACCTAAATAAGGTCTTTTCTGTGAGCTGATCATTGTCCTGTGCTGTGGTGTGCAGTATATCTGTTATTTTTGCCTGCCTCACTTTTTTTTCACAATTCTGTTAACAGGCCAGTTAGTTGCCCTAGGAATGCATTTTAAGTGTTTCTGATTAGACTAAACCCATCAACTCCTACCTCCCACCCCTATCATGAGTAGAGAATTCTGTATCCTGAAGGCCATAGCTTATGGTTCAAAGATAGACACATAACTCAGACATTCCAAACAGTGACCTGCCTTTCATTTTTATGCCAAATATTCCTGAAAAGAGATCTTTTATGTGCAGATGGCAAGATTTGGCTTTTCTACCCTGTCGCAGTCAGATGTGGCCATGTAACTTGTTTTAACTCTTGCAAGACGAGCAGAAGTGATGAGTGATGCTTTCAGACTGAAGCAGGTACTTCACCATCCTCTTCTCTCTGGTTTGGTAATTGGTGACATACCAGATAGGCATTTCCTTGTCACCCTGGCTCCTAGAAAGAGAACTGAAAGAAGACAAAGCCAGGGATTAAGCCCGTAGTGAAATTTATGTGTGGGAACTAGGTCCTTGGATGGTGGTGTTTACTGCAGCACCACAGAGTCTAAGCTTTATCATTAGACTATAAAACTTTCTCCACAAACTATGGGCCAGAATATTCCCACATCAGAAACCATAAACTTGTCTCACTTAGTTACAATCTGCAAACATTTGTGGCTCTTTCAAGCCAGTGTTGCATCATAATTTGACCAAAAAAATAAAATAAGAAGTGACTCTTGGGAGTGCTTTTAAGACTTGCTCTTTACCTAGCAAGACACTCATCATTTAATCAGCCTCCTTCTACCAATTCAAAGCAAATGTATTTCATGCTGTTTAAAAACAGTTTACATGCTGCAATTTATAAAACACATCCAGAATTTTATTCCATTGGTTGATCACATCATTTTTTAGTTTTCTGTTCCTGCTTCCTCCAGCCCCCCCAGCTATCACCACAATCTCTCTTCCAGCCTTTAGGCTGCCCTCTGGTATCTCTACCACCCAGTTTCTGGAGAGAAGTGTCTGTTGCCAACATAGGTCACAGGCAGTGTTAACTACCCCTTTCATTGCCTAGTGTTCATGGAAGCTAACAATTGCCAAACTGAGGTTAATAACTAACGTGTTTTGAAACTCTTCTCAGGTTTTACAATGCTTTTGTTGTAGGAGAAAAATGGTTTATCATGCGCTTCAACAGAAATATTAATCTTGGCATTTTAAAAAACTACAACCAGCTAGTAAGACAGAGACATTTGTATCCAAAGGGTTCAACAATCAAGGCAAAACATGCCAGCTGCTTTGTAAGCAATGGAGCCTGAGGAAATGGAGCTCTCAAGGAACCATGAAAAAGGAACCTGGCCCTCATTTTCTATGAAAAAGATAGCATGGATAGGTGGGAAAATAAAGCTGTAGAACTATCTACAAAAAACACTGAATTTTCACATAAAAACTGTAAACAGCTCCAAGGTGAATTAAAATCCACCAGATACAGGAATCAGACACAGGATCAGGCAATATGGGTCCTCTTCCTGACTCGGTCATGGGTGGAGACCATATGAGGGAGGGAAGGAACTCACCTTTGATAACTGCACATACGCTCCTGGAGCTATTCTTGGTGCCCACATACATTCCTTTATTTAATTTGCACACTTCCACCAGACATATTATTTATCATCCCTGCTGTATAGAAGAAAGTGCTTGAGTTAATTCAAGTTAAATAATTTGGCAAAGATCACTTCTGTGGAAAAGTCAGAATTACAATCCCTCTCTTTGATTATTTTAGGTTAGGTTTTTTAATATATTTTGTTTCCATGTCTTTAAAATAAAAAGTTTTCTTTTTAGGGGTTTCTCAGCTCAAAATGTGTATGATAGTATGAGCTATGATCATAATTTTAAGGCACAGTGTTTACCAAAGCTTACAGGACCCATAAGTACCAAGAGATGTCAATACAATTTAAAAAACAAGGTTGTTTGGTCAAATAACTTAGGGAAACACTGAATACTTTTTCATCCCTTTAAAAGATTTATCATGCAAATTAACATACGAATAACTCTGGGAAATTTGCTTCAAGGAAATTGTTTAACTTTGTTTTATGCAGCATTCCCTAAGCAATTAACAATAGAGCTTTTTTTTTTTTAATTTTAATCATACTAATTATTTAGAATAAATGTTTCTTAGAACACATTTTGCAAAACTGGGGTCAAACTCTTGTTATGCTTCATGATACGAAACAAGTGATTTAGATCCATAAAGTTAGGAGATACAAAATTATATGTGCTTGATCAGACATCACATTTCCTCTGTTTGGTCCTAGTAATTTAACTCTAAGTGGGCTATGTCCTTTGAGCCTTAGTGGTCCATGCTGATCAATTCCTTCCTTAGGACCAGACTTATAGCTAATGTCAATCTTGGTAGTTGTTGACAAAAAGATTTAATAATGATTATGATTACTCACTACTTCAGTTTCAAATATTCTCTCCATCTCTGAACTCTCAAATTTAGCCAGCATTTTGCACTTTCCCCATTGTCTTTTTTCTTTAGAACATTTTTTTTTTGGTTGTACAAATATATATATATATATATGGAAACCCTGGTGGCATAGTGGTTAAAAGTTATGGCTGCTAACTAAAAGGTCTGCAGTTCAAATCCACCAGGCTTTCTTTGGAAACTCTATGGGGCAGTTCTACTCTGTCCTATAGGGTCGCTGTGAGTCGGAATTGACTCGTTGGCAGTGGGTTTGGTTTGATTTTATATATATATATATACGCACACATATATGCATATATATTATATACATATGTACATATATATACACATCTGCTCCTCACTTACCGACTATCTTGTTATCCAATGTTTTGTGTTTACAACAATAGTAAAAAACCTACTATTTCTTGCATTAACAATGTAAGTCTGGCAGTAGTGAACACTAACGTGCAAGGCAAGAGTAAGAGAGTAACGCTGGCTGAGATGGTTAAGGTTATGTGTCAACTTATCTAGGCCATGATTCTCAGTAGTCTAGCAGTTATGTAATGAAGTAATTTGGCACTTATGGAATGATGTAGTCATCCTCCATTTTGTGATCTAATGTGGTCTTCCTCCGTTTTCTCATAACGCCGATTTTCACATAATGACCTCGTCTTTAGAGTCTACCTATGTAGATAAGTGAGGAGTGGGTGTAGTTTTTGTTGTGTGCAGTTAAGTCAGTTCTAACTTGTAACAGCCCCATGTGACAAAGTAGAACTGCACCCTAGGTTTCCTAGTCTTTAATCTTTGCTAGAGCAGATCACCAGTTCTTTCTCCCTTAGAGCACTGGTGGCTTTGAACCACCAACTTTTTGGTTAGCAGCTGAGCACTTAACCATTGTGCCACCAATGGATAAGGAGCCCTGGTGATGCTGTTAAGTGCTCAGCTGCTAACCAAAAGATCGGTGCTTCGAACTCATCCAGCAACTCTGTAGGAGAAAAGATCTGGAAATCTGCTCCAAAAAAGATTACAGCCCAGAAAGCCCTGTGGGGCAGTTCTACTCTGTCACATGGGGTTGTCACAGTCAGAATTGATTTAACTAAACTGATATATACGTGTGTGTGTAACAAAAAACATTTGCCATTTCAAAGTCTTTTGCATGTACAATTCAATGACATTAATTACTTTCATTATGTTGTTCAATCATCACCACTCTCTGTTTCCACATTTTTCTGTCATCCTGGTCAGCAACTCCGTGCTCCCAAAGCAATGACCCCTCCTCTCATCCTGTCTCCCACCCACTAATAAACTTAGGTCTCTACAGATTGAGAACAAATATTGTACGATCCCACTTACATGAAATTCCTAGAATAGGCAAACATATAGAGCCCATTGTCTTTTTATGATTTTTATTTGTTATTTTGGCTGCTCAATGGATTACAAGCTTCCTCTGTAATTCTCCAGTTTCCCTACGATGTTTGTGAATTCTCTAAATGAATATAATGTCACCTACCGGCTAAGTTAACATAACCATGTTATCCAGCTGTGATTCAGAAGTGTACAGATAAGGAGACACATGGGTAAACTCTCCCCGTAGCTACATGAGGTGATGTCATTTCCGCATATGTGATGCCTTAGGGGGACCCTGTGAAGTCCTCTGTGTCTTTCCTGCAACTGATAATAAGTGTAGGAAAACTGATGTGAGTCAAAATGAATTAGCCAGCATATTAAGAGAACTATAATACAGTCCATATCATGCTCATTATTCTTAATGTGAACTCTGCTTTAATGATTAGTGTGAAGACCATCCAAGTTATCATGCTCTATTGTTTCCTGGGTGCTAAATTTAACAAGTTTTGAAAATCGGCACTGGTTTTTATCCAATATGTTTTAAAGGAAATCTAAAACACACTGCCTGAGATCTTTGTTGTCTTTTTTTCATTTTTGATTAACCCTCATTTTTTTTTTTTATTTTTGTGTTCCTCAAAATATAAGTATGCATGTTATGGATTGAGTTATGTCCCCCAAAAAGTTATATTGCAGTCCTAACCACTGTATTTGAAAATAGGGTTTTTGAAGATTTTTTTTTTTTTACCAGGTAGATTAACCTGAGGTCATATTTGAGTAGTTGTGTCCTGATACTATATGACTGTTATCCTTATAAAAGAGAAGAGACACAGAGACCGATAGAGAGATGGCAGCCTCGTGAAGATGCATCTACAAGCCAGGGAACACCAGGATCACAATGTCACCAGAAGCTAGGAGAGAGGAATGGAACGAATTCTCTCTAAGAACCTTGAGAAAAAAAATCAACGTTTCTAACACCTTGACTTTGGATTTCTAGCCTCCAGAGATGTTGTTGTTTTTAGTTGCTGCTGAGTCATCTCTGACACAGGACAACCCCATGCACAACAGAACGAAATCCTGCCTGGTCATTGTGATCCGTGGGGATTTCGTTGGCTAATTTTCAGAAGTAGATTGCCAGACTTTCTTCCTAGTCTGTGTTAGTCTGGAAGCTCTGCCGAAGCCTGTTCAGCATCATAGCAACACAAAAGTCTCCACCAACAGAGGGGTGGTGGCTTCACTTAAGGTGCATTGGGGGAATCGAATCCAGGTCTCCTTCAGGGAAGACAAGAGTTCTACCACTGACCCACTGCTTCTCCCTCCCAGAACTGGAAGACAATAAATTTCTTTCTTACAACCTATTAAGTTTATAGTATTTTGCTACAGCAGTCCTAGGAAACAAATATAGCATGTGAATAAGCATGTGAACATGCATATAAAATCTTAAAGTAGTGCAGTGTTTGCTTTACTCAGACACATGGAATAGATGTGGAAAGATTAAAAATATATATTACCCAGTGCCATCGAGATATTAGATAATAAAAAACAAAAAACCAAACCCAGTGCTGTCGAGTTGATTCTGATTCATAGAGACCCTATAGGACAGACTAGAACTGCCCCATAGAGTTTCCAAGGAGCACCCGGCAGATTCGAACTGCCGACCCTTTGGTTAGCAGCCATAGCACTTAACCACTGCACCACCAGGGTTTCCATATTATGTAATAATTTTATATAAATCTATCTGTGTCTACCTATCAATCTATCTTTGCAGTTAGAAGGTAAGTTCAATGACAGCTGGGTACCAAGACTGTAGATACGCGTGCATCATAAGAGCAGAAACATTAATCTCCAACACTTTCCCTTCAATAACAGTATAGGGTAGGGAATATGGAGATGGGGAATGGAGAAACCTTAATGGCTTGTTCCCATGACTTATGACCCAGCTCACTGTATACCTGATCATAGATCATTTCCTACTATAAGTTATAGGGGAATAGGAAAGAAAAAGAAAAAAAAGGGGGTGGGGAAAAATGGAAGAAGCTTAAGGAAGACTGAGGTGCCAGAGGTGGCTTACATGGCAGTGAGTTTAGGAAGTAGTTGAATCCACCACGATAAAGTAGTCTGGTTCATACTTCTTCTCCTCTACCACCAGGATCCCATATCATGTCCAGGTTTTGTGACATTGCTTGATATTTGGCCTTTTCGTTTTTTTTTTTTTAACCACGAAGATAAAACTACCATATGTGCTCATCTGATGGTAAACCGAAAACAAACAAACTTGTTGCCGTCAAGTCCATTCCAACTCATGGTGACTCCATGTGTTACAGAGTAGAATTGTTCCAGGATTTTTGTGGTTGTAATCCTTACAAAAACAGATCACCAGGCCTTTCTTCCATGGTACCAGTTGGTGGGTTTGAACTGCCAACCTTTAGTTAGTAATTGAGTGCAAACCATATGCACCACCCAGAAACCTCATCTGATGGTAAACCCAGCAAATATTCAGAAGGGCACCTTTCTGACTCTACCTTCCCACAAAGAGGACCCTGCCGAGTTACCAGAACAAAATGGCATCACTTTAGGAACTGGGCAATCAAAATCCTAAGCTTTTATTCGTGTAATATTTGAGATCATATATATATATTTTTTTTTTACCTGATCTTGATTGAAAAGTTTCCTGAGAACAGTATTTTAGTAGTATGCCAGAAAGGAAGATTTAAAAGACAGTAGTAGTACCTTTGCTACAATTTCAAGTTTTATTTTTAAGAATTATACAACTTGGCTTTATCTTCTTTCATTGTGGAATTTTGGAGATGACATATGGTGCAGATGTAATGCCCCCAAGGATATATAGTCGTTGTGGCCAGGTGCCTGATTGATTCTTTTTCCCTTCTACTTAAACACAATCATCTGTATAACTAAAGAAAAATGGGCTCAGAATATTTTCGATTGCAAGAAAAGTGAATTGCTATGGTTATTCTACATAACAAAATTTCATGAGGGAAAATCAAATACTGAAATAAGCACATGAATATATGAACTAGGAAATATATATGATATTTTTAAAATTGAATATATAATCAATATATTACTGTCATTTTATTTCATTAAAGAAATCAACAGCCCTGTTTCATAAAGAATCTAGGTTAGAAAAATACATTCAATGTAAAGGATTGAATACTATTTTCTAAAAATAAGTAATTTTCTTGGGCAAAGGAAAATAGGTTTAGAGAGGAGGCACTAAAGAAAATACACAAAACACATGCAATAATGTTACACACTTCAAAATTAAAATTCCTAATGGAGGCAAGAAAGAAACACGATTAGTTAAATGATTCAGAGATTCCATGAGAGGAAAAAAATTACTCACGTAGGAGAGATGCATTTATTTCTAGTTCACTGAAATATTTCCCTTATGGATCTCTCTAAAAATCATAGCATCCAATACAATAAACATCATTCACATGAGCATTCTTACCATAAACACAGCAGTGATTTCCATCATGCCCAACAAGGCAAAGCCAAGAAATGGCATCATGCCAAAGTACAATTTTACAGGGAAAGCACTTTGGTAGGGACAGGATGAGGAGTGGTGTTGAGCAGCTTGCATCCTAAAGCATACTTTCTAGCAATGCAGTGGTCGTCCAGTCTAACATAAAACAGTCTAGATTTTAGGATGGACTACTTCTCATGTAATTTTCCACATTTTTCTTCCAGTGCATCATTTCTTAAAGTGAACCTTGTAGTGGATGATGAACATCTGTTAGTACAAGCCAGACTCTCTGACAATATCTGGAATACAGATATTCTATGTCCCTGGCTTTATGTAGAATCATGTGCTTGAACAGGATGCTGAGATGGGCATAAGATTTACAATATTTTATGAAGCTGACAAGAATACATAGCCAAATGCATAGCTCACAGAAAGAGGATAAAGGGAAGAAGGGTCTCAGCTCTCCTGAAGAAGTAACTTGCTGACTGTTATTACTCACAGATTAAAGGACAGCAAAGATGCAAATTTCTGTTATGTAGTAGGGCAAAAACTCACTGCTGTGGTGATTTTTAAAAAGTGGTTATGACTGGGAATCGCCTTCAGCCTTTAAAAAAACAAGCAAAACATAGCAATAAAGATCACGGAAATGCAGCAAGTTATTATTGTTAGTTTCTGTCAAGTCCATTCCAACTCATGGCAATCCCACGTCTGCTGAGTAGAACTGCTCCATAGGGTTTTCAAGGCTGTGACCTTTTGGAAGCAGATTTCTAGTCCTGATTTCCAAGGTACCTCTGGGTGGGATCAGTTCACCTACATTGCAGCTAGAGGTCAAGGTCTTAATCATTTGTGCCACCCAGGATCAATTGATTGTAAAATGCTTGTCAAAATAACTGGGGGGAGTAAGTTTATAGTTGGTAACTTAACTCATCCACTTAAATGATGTGGAACATCTGCCAAAACTGATAAATATTGTTAGAAATTTGGTCTATAAATCTTCATCATGGTAATGGTTAAATCTGCATTTTGTTAAACCCACTCCTAGTTTATGACAATACAGCCATCTGTGCTACATTTATGAAAGTCTTAATCTGTCTTCTTTCTGGTGGCAAGCAAGAAATCAGGGGTGAGGTGGGGCCAAGATGGCGAACTAGCTGGTAGCTTCTGCCAATCCCTCTTACAACAAAGACCTGAAAAAAACGAGTGAATCAATTGTATATATGACAGCTAGATTCCTGAGCATCAAAGGCAAAATTAAGGAATAGGTCTGGGTGACAGGGGAGGAAGAGATGGTGCAGAAGCAGTGATGAGTTGCCGAGCCCACACCATACCTCAGCTTCGATTCCTTGGAGCCCTTCTTTGGCATGACTGCAGCAGGGCTGATGGTAGTTCTCTGAGACAAGACAGCTCCAGTGGAAAAAGGTAAGCAGAGTGGTGCACCTCTGACTTTATGACGGGTCTACAATGGGGCTGGCTGCAGCGTTTAGGAAGCGGCTGCTTCAGCAAAAGAAGGCAACTGAAGTGCCGGCACACCAACCCCCTGAGGTGATGGCCGCAGGACAGGCTGTAGAGTTTAGGATACAGCTGCTTTAGTGAAAGAAGGCAAGCGCAGGATGAAGCCCTAAACCTCTGGGGCAATCTCGGTGGGGACCCAGCCAGCACATACAGGCTACACAAGCCTCTGGAATCTGAGATAAAACAGCCCTCTGGACACAAGATAAGTGATTTTATCTAATTACCTAGCCATTATCTAATGGCTCCTTCTTTTGAAAGAACTCTCTCCTATTTATCTGATCCCTCCCTCCTCTGCCCCAGCCTGCTTCATTAACAGTTGATTTCCCTGGGCCTGAGATAGAACTTGCTGTGCTTTTTGAGCCATACTCCTGGGCTGGGAGAAGGAACAAATTAACAAATGGGGGAAAAAATACTCTCAGTCTCCTCTAATCCGGAAGCTCAGAGAAGAAGCGGCTCTAGACCAAGCACAAGCAATCCACAGAATTTGTCTTTCACCCCTACATGGATCCAGGTGGCTATTATATTGCAAGGGCAAATCTGTCTAAGATCTGACTGTATCTGTTTCAGCTGTGCAGGGAAAGGTAGGTTTTGGAGGTCCGATACCACTCTGCCTAGTAAGCAGGGCCTTCACCTACCCACAGCAGGGGCCTGAGCCCTGGAGGCTCCATCCATGCCACCTAGCCACCTGTGAAAGGATAGTGGTGCCTACCAGTCCTTACAGATATAAGCTTTGGGTGCCAAAGGTACAGCTGTAGAGCCTACCTACCAGAGAAGTCTAAAGAACAGAGACGCTCCTTCCTCATTGACACGTGGGGGAAGGCTGTCAGCCACCTTCCTTCCTCAGAGTATGAGCCCCTGACCCTACCAGAAACCAGTGCATACACTCATCACCACTGTTCCTCTAAGGTAGTAGGTGAGAGCCTACACCACACATCAGGAGACCAACTATCAGGACACCTGAGCTGAATCTATGCAAGAATCCTAAAGGACTCCTAGGCTCATACACCTGGTAACAGCTCTAGCCATCTGGTAACAGGACATTAGTGCTTCTAACAAAAACAAGCTCCAATAACCAAGTTAGCTCACTCTAGTAGCATATTTGCCTATATTGAAACAAGACAAAGCAAGAAACTAGGACACAGTGAGCAAACATAAAATAATATAATAACTTATAGATGGCTCAGATACAACAGTCGATATCAAATCACATAAAGAAGCAGACCATGATTGCTTCAACAAACTCCTAAAACAGAGAATGAAGGACTCTCCTTGAAGATGTATTCCTGGAATTACCACATGTAGAATACAAAAGATTAATATACGAACTCGTCATGACATCGTGAACAAGATCAGGCAACAAACAGAAAAAGCCAAGAAACACAGATAAAGCAGTTGAAGAAATTAAAAAGATTATTCAAGAACATAATGAAAAATTTAACAAAACCGCAAGAGTCCATAGAGAGACAGCATTCAGAAATTCAGAAGATTAACAATAAAATTACAGAATTAGACAACTCAGTAGAGAGTCAGAGGAGCAGAATTGGGGAACTGGAATGCAGAATTTGTGAGACTGATGATAAATCACTTTGCACCAATATATTTGAAGAAAAATCAGATGAAAGAATTTAAAAAAATGAAGAAAATCGTGTGGGACTCTATCAAGAAGAATAACTTGCAAGTGATTGGAATACTAGAACAGGGAAGGATAACAGAAAATACAGAGAGAATTGTTAAAGATTTGGGGATGGAAAACTTCCCTGATATTGTGAAAGATGAAAGGATATCTATCCAAGATGCTCACTGAACCCCATACAAGGTAGATCCCAAAAGAAAGTCACTAAGACATATTATCATCAAACCTGCCAAAATCAAAGATAAAGATAAAATTTTAAGAGCAGCCAAGGATAAGCAAAAAGTCACCTACAAAGGAGAATCAATAAGTTTGGACTACTCGGCAGAAAGCATGCAGGCAAGAAGGCAATGGGATGAGATATATAAAGCATTGAAGGAGAAAAATTGCCAGCAAAGAATCATATATCCAGCAAAACTGTCTCTCAAATATGAAGGCAAAATTAAGACATTTACAGATAAACAGAAGATTAGGGAATTTGCAAAAACCAAACCAAAACTATAAAAAATACTAAAGGTAATTCTCTGGATAAAAAACCAATAACATCAGATATCAATCCAACACTAGAACACAGAACAGAGCAACCAGATATCAACTCACATAGGGAAATCATAGAAATAAATCAAAAGAAAAAAAAGCTCAAAACAAGGAATCAGTAATGTCATTATGTAAAAGATGACAATAATCAATAAAGAGGGACTAAATAAAGTAGGCATAGATCTTCCATATGGAGAGGAAATCAAGGTGATATAGGGAGATACAAGTGAGGTTTAAACGTAGAAAAATAGGGGTAAATATCACAGTAACCACAAAGAAGACTAACAATCCTACGCTTCAAAACAAAAACAAGATAAATGTAAAGACTCAGCAAAAACAAATTCAACCACAACGAAAAAGGGGAACATACAATTCACAAAGAAAAACTTCTTAGCACAAAAAAGTAACTGGAAAAATGAAACTGTCAAGAACACAAAATGGCAGCACTAATCTTATACCTATCTATAATCACGCTGAATGTAAATGGACTAAAGGCACCAATAAAGAGACAGAGAGTTAAAGAATGGATTAAAAAAAACACAATCCAGGTATATGCTGCCTACAAGAGAAACACTTCAGACTTAAAGACACAAACTAAAATTGAAAAGATAGAAAAAAATATATCAAGCAAACAACAATCAAAAAAGAGCAGAAGTGACTATACTAATTTCTGACAAAACAGACTTCAAACTTTAATCTACCACAAAGGATAAAGAAGGGCACTACACAATGATTAAAGGGACAATACATCAGGAGAATATTAGAATTTTAAACATTTATGCACACAACAACAGGGCTTCAAGATACATAAAACAAAGTCTAACAGCACTGAAAAGTGAGATAGACAGCTCCACAATAATAGTAGGAGACTTCAACACACTACTTTCAGTGAAGGACAGAACATTCAGAAAGAAGCTCAATAAAGACACGGAAGAGCTAAATGCCACAATTAACCAACTTGACCCCATAGACATATACAGAACACTCCAACCAACAGCAGCCAAGTATACTTTCTTTTCCAGTGCACTATTCTCTAGAATAGACCACATAATAAGCCATGAAGCAAGCCTTAACAGAATCCAAAACATTGAAATATTACAAAGCACCTTCTCTGACCATAAGGCCATAAAAGTAAAAATCAATAATAGAAAAAGCAAGGAAAATATATCAAACACTTGGAAGCTGAACACTACCCTGCTCAAAAAAGACTGAGTTATAGAAGACCTCAAGGATGGAATAAAGAAATTCATAGAATCCAATGAGAATGAAAACACTTCCTATCAGAACCTTTGGGACACAGCGAAAGCAGTGTTCAGAGCTTGATTTATATCAATAAATGCACACATCCAAAAAGAAGAAAGGGCCAAAATCAAAGAATTATCCCTACAAATTGAACAAATAGAGCAACAAAAGAAACCCCAGGCACCAGAAGAAAGCATATAATAAAAATCAGAGCAAAATTAATTGAAATAGAAAACAGAAGAACAATTGAAAGAGTTAACAAGACCAAAAGCTGGTTCTTTCAGAAAGATTAACAAAATTGATAAACCATTGGCTGGACTGACAAAAAGAAAACAGGAGAGAAAGCAAGTAACCCGAATAAGAAATGAGATGGGCGATATCACAACAGACCCAAGTGAAATGAAAAGAATCAAAACAGAGTAGTTGGACTCTAACAAATTTGAAAACCTAGAGGAATTGGACAAATTTCTCAAAACACACAACCTACCTAAACTAAGAGAGACAGAAAAACTAAATAAACCTATAACAAAAGAAGAGATAGAAAAAGTAATCAAAAAATTCCTGAAAACAACAACAACAAAAGCCCTGGCCCTGATGGCTTCACTGGGGAATTTTACCAAACTTTCAGAGAAGAGTTAACACCACTAGTACTAAAGGTATTTCAGAGCATAGAAAAGGATAGAATACTCCCAAGCTCATTCTATGAAGCCAGCATTACCCTGATACCAAAACCAGGTAAAGACTCCACAAAAAAAGAAAATTACAGACGTATATCCCTCATAAACTTAGACACAAAAATCCTCAACAAAATTCTAACCAATACAATTCAACAGCATATCAAAAAAATAATTCACCATGACCAAGCGTGATTCATACCAGGTATGCAGGGATGGTTCAACATTAGAAAAACTATCAATGTAACCCATCGCATACATATAACAAAAGAGAAGAACCATGTGATCTTATCAATTGATGCAGAAAAGGCATTTGACAAAGTCCAATACCCATTCATGATAAAAAAAAAAAAAAAAGACTCTCAGCAAAATAAGAATAGAAGGAAAATTCCTAAATATTATAAAGGGCATTGATACAAGCCAACAGCCAACATTACCCTAAATGGAGAGAGATTGAAACCATTCCCACTGAGAACAAGAACCGGACTAGAATGCCGTTTATCACCACTCTTATTCAACATTGTGCTGGAGAGGTATCCAAATTGGCAAAGAAGAAGTAAAAGTATCTCTGTTTGCAGATGACATGATCTTATACACAGAAAAACCCAAAGAATCCTTAAGAAAACTACTGAAACTAATAGGAGAGTTCAGCAGAGATTCAGGATACAAGATAAACATAGATAAATCAGTTGGATTTCTCTACATCAACAAAGAGAGCGACAAAGAGGAAATCATGAAATCAATACCGTTTACAATAGTCCCTAAGTAAATAAAGTGTTTAGGAATAAATCTAACCAGAGATGTAAAAGACCTATACACAGAGAACTATAAAACACTACTGTAAGAAACCAAAACAGACCTACGTAAGTGGAAAAACATACCTTACTCATGGAAAGGAAGAGTCAACATTGTAAAAATGTTTCTTCTGCCCAAAGCGATCTATAGATATAATGCAATCCTGATCCAAATACCAGTGACATTTTTTAATGAGATGGAAAAACAAATCACCAACTTCATATGGAAAGGAAAGAGGCCCTGGATAAGCAAAACTTTACCGAGAAAGGAGAACAAAGTGGAAGACCTCACACTACCTGATTTTAGAACATATTATACTGCCACAGCAGTCAAAATAGCCTGGTACTGGTACAACAACAGATACGTAGACCAATGGAACAGAACTGAGAATTCAGACACAAATCCATCCACATATGAGCAGCTGATATACGACAAAGGCCCAAAGTCTGTTAAATGGGGAAAAGATGATCTGTTTAACAAATGGTGCTGTCATAACTGGATATCCAGATGTAAAAACATGAAATAAGACCCATACCTCACACCATGAAGAAAAGCCAATTCAAATTGGATTGAAGACCTAAACATAAAATCTAAAACAATAAAGTTCATGGAAGAAAAAACAAGAACAACGCTAGGAGCCCTAATACATGGCATAAACAGTATAAAAAACATTACTAGAACTGCAAAAGCAGCAAAAGGAAGCTAGATAACTGGGAGCTTCTAAAAGTCAAACACCTATGCTCACCCAAAGACTTCACCAAAAGAATAAAAAGATTACCTACAGATTGGGAAAAACTTTTTAGCTATGACATCTATGATTGGTGGCTGATCTCTAAAATTTATGTTATGGCAAAAACTCAACTACAAAAAGACAAATAACCCAATTAAAAAAAGGCAAAGGATATGAACAGACACTTCACTAAAGAAGACATTCAGGTAGCTAACAGATACGTGAGGAAATGCTCACCGTCATTAGCCATTAGAGAAATGCAAATCTAAACTACAATGAGATTCCATCTCACTCCAGCAAGGCTGGCATTAACCCATAAAACACAGAATAATAAATGTTGGAGAGGTTGTGGAGAGACTGGAACACTTATACATTGCTGGTGGGAATATAAAATGGTACAACCACTTTGGAAATCGATTTTACACTTCCTTAAAAAGCTAGAAATAGAACTACCATAAGATCCAGCAATCCCACTCCTTGGAATATATCCTAGAAAAGTAAGAACCGTCACATGAACAGATATATGCACACCCACGTTCACTGCAGCACTGTTCATAATCGCAAAAAGATGGAAGCAACCAAGGTGCCCATCAACAGATGAACGGAAAAATAAATTATGGTATATTCACACAATGGAATACTATGCATTGATAAAGAACGACGATGAATCTGTGAAACATTTCATAACATGGAGGAACCTGGAAGCCATTATGCTGAGTGAAATTAGATGCAAAAGGACAAATATTGTACACCAGCCCAGTGCCATCGAGTCTATTCCAACTCATAGCGATCCTACAGGACAGAGTAGAACTGCCCCACAGAGTTTCCAAGGAGCACCTGGCGGATTCAAACCGCCAACCCTTTGGTTAGCAGCTGTAGCACTTAACCACTACGCCACCAGGGTTTCCAAACATTGTACAAGACCACTATTATGAGATTTCAAGAAATAGTCTAGACAGAAAAGAAAATATTTTTTGATGGTTATGAGAGGGGGGAGGAAGAGAGGGAGGGAGAGAAAGACTTACTAATTAGATAGCAGACAAGAACTACTTTAGGTGAAGGGATGGACAACACACGATACAGGAGAGCTCAGCACAACTGGACTATACCAAAAGCAAAGAAATTTCTTGAGTAAATCCAATGCTTCGAAGGCCAGAGTAGCAGGGGCTGGGGTTTGGGGACCATGGTTTCAGTATTAAGAAAAAACAAAGCTCAGGTCTGGGGCCCGGGCCTTCAGACCACTTGCTGTTCCACACCACAGAGCTCAGCAATGGATGTTCAAAGTGATAATCCAGCCCAATGGGAAAAGGTAAAATAATGCTTATTCTGTTTTTAAAAGCAAAAGAAATAGATGCTACATTCCAGAAAGATTTCCACCCAAAAAAATGTTAAAATTTAAAAGTTCTAGAGCTTAGATGACTTTTCAGCTGTCTAAAACACTCAGGCTTTCCCAGTAATCTGTCTGGAATTAAGATATTCCCCCCTGGGATGTATCCTAAACTTGAATGACAAACTGAGTATCAGAGGGAACAATCTCCTCTCTCCCCTTTTCCTGGCAAGGTAAGGTACAGCTCTGGCTGCTTCTCACCCCCATCCAACCCTGTCAAGCTCCCGAGTTCCTTGGGGTTGCCTCCACATACCTTCTCTGTCCTGCCTCCGCACATGTATAGGCTGTTCACTTTGTTTGTCCCTGCAGTGAACTCCAGATTTTCCCCCCTCCACCCACAGGGAGAGAAGCTGCCCATGACGTCCCAGGCAGAGGGAAGCACTCCCTCCTCTCTGCCAGCACTGCCCTGGGCACAATGCCAGCACAGTCATTACACTGATGGGTATTTATTGCCATATCATCTTCCCTACTTAACTGGTTCTCCCATGGTCACCCTTTTGTTACCACCTAGCCACACAGAAGGAGCTCACCAATGCGTGCTGGGCACATGGACATAGAATAAGCAAAAAATGCATTTTAAAGTTTTGGTCAAATGCCAACATTCTTCATTGTACACTCTCTCTTTCCCTCTCTGCTGATGGTGCCTCAAGACCCTGGGGCTCCGCTTCTCTTTTATAAAATTCCTCAGACCATTCTAGAAACAACCGTGAGTGCATTAATCCCCTAGTGGGCAAGTCCTCTCAATTCAAGGGGATCAGGAAAAATGTAAGAAATGCTGCTGGCCTCCTAACTTTTTTTTTTTTTAAGTTGTGAACTGGAGGTGACAAGTCTTGTGGTGGACATGACAAGAAACTATGAAGACAAAAGATCCATAAATAGAAATTGTGGCGGATAGAATCTGAGGTGACCTTCCATGGTCCCTACTTACTGGAGTTCACACCTTGAGTGATTCTCTCTCTCCCCTTGTGTGCGGGCAGGACCTGTGACTTACTTCTAACCAATAGAAAACAGCAAAAATGATGGGCTGTCACTCCATAAGAACATTATGTTAAGTAAGATTCCATATTGCTAGCAGACTAGTGCTAGAGACATTCTTTTTTGATGACTTTGAAGAATTAGGCTGCCATGTTGGGAGAGGATGAGGGAGGGGACACATGGCAAGGACCTGGGGGTGGCCTCTAGGAGCTGTGAGCAGCCCCTGGCCAACAACCAGCAAGAAGCCAAGGACCTCAGTTCTACAACCAGTGAGAGGTAAACTCTGCCAACAACCTGAGTGAGCCCAGAAGCAGATTCTTCCCCATTCAAGCCTCCAGATGAGGCCTGAGCCCCAGCAGACACCATGAGTACAGCCTTGCAAAGGTAGTGCCTGGACTCCTGACCCACAGATACTATGAGATAATAAAAGTGTGTTGTTTTAAGACACTAAATAAATAAATAAATCAGGGAATATGCTGCCATCAGCCCAACGTCATATCAAGTTACCAGTATGCACGGTGATATTAGGAAATATTAACAAAGGGGGGAGGGGGCAAAATACACTTCCTTAACTTTCTGGAAATTATTGTCCGATCTGACAATCACCATCCCTGTGGAGGCTCATTATTGATTGCCAAGGTATTGAAAAGCAGGCCTATAGAGAAATAAATGAGGATTACACTAAAGTAATACGATGTAGCATGCTCTGCCTAAATTCCTTAAAAGAACAACCTGTTTGGCCACCTTTCTGTTCCAACAGCTTCATCGGCGAACTCCACTGCAATCCTTGCTCGGATAACATCAGATTATTTTAGTTCCCAGAACTCAACATGCTGCTTCATGCTTCCATGCCTTTGTGTAAGCTAGTCCCTCTTGTCTGGAATGGACTCTCTTCTTGTCAGCCTAGTGAACCCACTATCCATGCTATAGGACACACTCAGATACCTCCTGTTCTGGAAATATCCAACCTATCCTACTTCAGCCCTCTGAAGAGTTATTCACTCTGTTCTCTAAGCAAAAATTGTAAAAGACTTCCTTAATATTCATAACAACAACAAAATCAATAGTATTCTAGTAGAGAGGCTGTCTCCCATTCAGTAGGAGACCCTCCTTGATTATAATTACACCATAATGTACTGCTTTAGCTATAGCCACATCTAAATCAAATAATATTTTCTCAAGACAGTATAAACCAATCTTAAATTAGGACCAAAATCTCATTACTTTATATCAAGATAATGTAAAGTTCTCAGAACTACATATTAGCACTTTAAAAGCACAAGGAGCAATGCAAATCCAAGAAAAGAATGCTTATCTTCTCTTTGGGTAATCTGCTCTATTTCTTTGTGCCATGAATTTTTGCATAGTCAGACAGCCCGGTAATATTAAACAATTCATAGTATAATTCAGTCTCTTCGTGTTTTAATTGTATTCATCCTGAAGGCTCATTTCCTGGAGTGTCCTCCAGCTGGAATTCAGAATTTCAAATGAAAGTTTAGCAACCAGACTAAAGAGGTCCTGAAGAAATGTCTCTCTCTTTCTTTTTTTTTTTTTTATTAAAGGAGGTATGCTAGGTAGATTAATAAAATACATTTACACGGATATTAGTTGTTAACAAAGGCATGGCACTTACTCTATTGAATGTCATCTATCATGCATTGGCTTTGATTGATGAGATACCCGGGACCTAATATGATGTTCACTGAACGTTTTCTTTAAAGGATTAAAACACTGACACCTTGTGAATTAAAAGCAGTTCTAAATTTCACCAAGGATTTTTCCATTGTGATTTATTATAGGTAAAGCATAATTTTCATAATAGTAAAATTAAAACTCTGTGCCAATCTGTACTAAATGTTCCGTTACATATCTTGGCTTCACAGTACCTCTTAAACAAGCATATACTGTACTTTTAGTACTTTTATTAAAACAAATAATTATTTGAGCCCAGATATACCTAGTGGCAAACAAATATTTTGAAAACATGCCTGTAAGCATCTGTTCAAAGTAGAGATAATTCTACCAATAGGTGATGTTTACTTGGATGCTGCTGTAATATGACTTACTCTGTTTTGAGAAAAAGAGGAATCGGGAGAAAAAATGTGTGATGATTAGTGTGATGGGTAAGGTTGTGTGTCAGCTTGGCTGGGCCATGATTCTCAGTGGTGTGGCAGTTACATAGTGATGTAGTTTGGCAGTTATGTAATGATGTAATTTGGCAGTTATGTAACAGTGAAGCTATCCTTCATTTTGTGATGTAATGTTATCACCTCCATAATGTGATCTGATGTCATCACCCTATCAGTTGTAAGGGGAGTTTACTTGGGGGTGTGGCCTGCATCAAATATATATGGATGTTCTGCAAAACTTACTGGCTTTTACTCACTCTGGATCCTGCATCCAGCTCTTCATCATCTGACCTCCAGTTCTTGGGACTTAAGCCAGCAGCCTGCCTAATTGCATGTTGATTCTGGGATCCATATGCCTCTGCAGCCTGTGAGCCAACAGCATGCCATCTTACCTGCTGTCTTCGTTACCTAGTGCTGCCATAACAGCAATACCACAAGTGGATGGCTTTAACAAAGAAAAGTTTTTCTCTCACACTCCAGTAGCCTGGAAGTCCCAACTCAGGGACAGCTCAAGGGAAGGCTTTCTCTATCTGTCAGGTCTGGAGTTAGGTCCTTGTCATCAGTCTTTCCTGGGTCTGGGAACATCTCAGCACAGGAACCTCAGGTCTCTGCTTTCTTGATGGTATGAGGTTCCCATATCTCTCTGCTCACTTCTCTCTTTTATGTCTCAACAGAGGTTAGCTGAAAATGCTATCTAATCTTGTAGGTCTCATCAATATAAACCAAAACCAAACCAAACCCAGTGCTGTCGAGTCGATTCCGACTCATAGTGACCCTATAGGACAGAGTAGAACTGCCCCATAGAGTTTCTGAGGAGCGCCTGGTGGATTCAAACTGCGGACCCTTTGGTTAGCAGCCATAGCACTTAACCACTACGCCACCGAGGTTTCCCTCATCAATATAACTGCCATTAATCCATTTCATTATGTCATAGTGATAGAATTTAGAACACACAAGAAAATCACATTAGATGACAAAATGGTAGATAATCATACAATATTGGGAATCACGACCTAGCCAAGTTGACAGATATTTTGGGGGGACACAATTCAATCCATGGTATCTGCCGATTTGGATTCATCAGCCTTCATAGGCCATGAACCAACAGCCTACCTTCTGACCTGTGGATTTTGGGTTTATCACCCCCTGCAACTATGTGAGTCAGGAGAAGACTCCAGCCAGACACCTGACCCATGGACTTGGGGCTTGTCAGCCTCTACAACCACATGAGCCATTTCCTTGAGATAAATCACTCTCTCTCTCTCTCTATATATATATATACACATACATATGTGTATGTATAGAGAGACGGAGAGAAAGAGTTCTACTTCTCTAAAGAACCGAGCCTAAGACATTGGGTATGGAGAGTGGTTCTAGAGAAACAAAATTTTAAGAATGAATTTCATGGATTGAATTTATTCCCCCCAAATAAATGTCAACTTGGTTAGGCCATGATTGCCAGTATTGTGTAGTTGTCCTCCATTTTGTGATTGTAGTTTTTCTGTTTTGTAAATCCTAATCTCTGCCAGTGGTTAAGGAGGCAAGATTAGATTATGTTAAAGAGGTTAGGATGGGATGCAACACCCTTACTCAGGTCACGTCCCTGATCCAATGTAAAGGGAGTTTCCCTGGAGCGTGAACTGCATCACCTTTTATCTTACAAGAGATAAAAAGAAAGAGAAGTGAGCAGAGAGTAGGGGGCCTCGTACCACTAAGAAACAAGAGCCAGGAGAATAGTGTGTCTTTTGGGCTTGGTGTCCTTGTGCCTGAGAAGCTCCTAGACTAGAGGAAGATTGATGACAAGGATCTTCCTCCAGAACAGAGAGAGAAAAGCTTCCCCTGGAGCTGGTGCCCTGAATTTGGATTTCCAGCCTTTTAGACTGTGACAGAATAAACTTCTCTTTGTTAAAGCCATCCACTTGCGGTATTTCTGCTATAGCACCACTAGATAACACTGAGTTTTTCTGGGTAGATAACTAAGACAATGATTTTTCTAAATTTGTTCTCAAGTCTGATTAGCCTTAAAGATGTTGATGACTCTGCTTCCAGTAGTACAGAGGGCCCTGCTAACTCATGGCATGAGGAGGCAATAGAAATACACCACATATGACCAACAGATCAAGTATCGGTGAGAAGAGAGGCTCTGGGTGATTGCAGGCTTGATAATTTTCTACATATTTTTCAGAATGATGAGTATAAGGAAGCTGGTTGATTGATTCTATTGTGGCTAGACAAAGTGATGAAAGAAAGAGACGAACTCAGGGCTTCAGAGTCACAGCTCAAGTGCTGCATAAATGACCTCAAAGTTGCCACTTGTGACCTTAAGAAAGCCTTTTTTCTGACAGTAACAAAGCTGATATTGCCAAAAACCAAACCCAGAGTCTTATCATAAGAGTGGCTGAGTTACAACATCAGTTGAATCTCTAATCTTGAATTGTGTCTAAAGTTAAAGTGAGTGCATTGATTGGGAAGAAATGAAATCCTGAAACTTGGGATGGGAACATATGAGCAGATAATCAGGAAGGTGGGGACACTGAGCCCCTAAATTCTATTGCATCACTCCTGCCAGCAGAACCAGCCCTCTCACTCTCATTTGAAAAGATTACATCTCTCTTAAGCCACCCTACCCAGCAAAACCATTTGCCCCTCCATACCTATCTGATGAGATTAACCCAGCTGTGTCTTGAGTTGGAATCAACTTGATGGCACTGGGTTTGGTTGTTTTTTGGTGTTTGAAGAGCCTTTAACTGAGTTATTGCTGGAGTCAAGGTCTCAGATATTGCCTGGTGTGGCATCTGAGTCGTTGCATGGAGAGGTGTCTGAATCATTGCCAGGGACGAGGCCTGAGACGGATGCCTTACAAGACGTTTTCGAACGTTCTCAGAGTAAGTCCCCACCACCAATTTTTGCTTTAGACCTGTAACTAGGCTTAAATCCCAGGGAACTCCAAAAACTGAAGTACAAAGTGTGGCCCAGGAGGAGGTGTGCTACTCTCCAAAAGAACTGCTTGACTTTTCTAATAAGTACAAACAGAAATCTGGGGAATATGTGCCAGAATGGCTACTAAGGCTGTGGGATAATGATGCAAGGAACATAAAGTTGGAACAGTCTGAGTTTATGTACATGTGTCCACTAAGCAGAGATTCGGAGCCCCGATGTTATAGTGGTTAAGAGCTTGGCTGCTATCAAAAAGTCAGAAGTTCAAGTCCAACAGCTTCTCCCTGGAAACAATTCCTCAAGTGACTCCAAGTATAACAAGCCCCACATTTCCTTGAAAAGGCAAATGAGATTCCAAAAATTTATGGAAACCTGATGGCAGTTTGAGGCAACCAGCTGCTCTTTGGGAACTCTATGGGGCAGTTTTACTCTGTCTGAAGGGGTTGCTATGAGTCAGAATTGACTTGACATCAAAGGGTTTGATTTTGATTTTTTTTTTTTTTTTTGGTAAACAGAGATTCTTCATTCAATGTTTTAGCTTGAGAGGTTAGGAAAGGATCTAATAGTTTATTTGTTTGGGTTGCTGAAGCATGGATTACACAGTGGCCTACCCTAAATCAAGCTGAAGTACTTTAGAAGAAGGTAGCAAAAGGGCTAGGGAGATTGACATGTTAGGGTGGATTCATCAGGTTAGACCCACAGACTCACACATGGAGTGCCCAGAGGACACACCTTTTACCACAACTGTGAGGAATGAATTTGTGAACGGAGCCCCAGTGTCTTTGAAAACTGCTGTGATTGCTACATTATGTAAGTCAGATTTGACAGCGAGAACTGCCCTAACTGCCCTAACTACAATGCATCAGAATCAACTCAATGACAATATGTAACTACAATGTGGCTGATTGGACTCTATGTAGGGGCCAAGTGACTGCACTCAATAGACAAAGACAAGGTGAATGTGGTTACTGGAAGAGACAGCAGATTCAAAGCAGTAATCAGAATAGTCTGGACTTATGGCATTGGCTACTTAGTCATGGTATCCCTAGGAGTGAACTAGATAGGAAATCTACTTGACATTTACAGGTGGAACAATTCTGTGTCAAGTGAATGGCAGCCTAACTGGAATAGCCAGAATATAGTCACGGCCCCTCAATCAATTCCCCGGCTTGAGGGAGTTTACAAACTCACAATCCCTTGAACGAAGGGGAGGCTGGGTCTCCTTAAGGAATGACATCACTACACTGCCAAAAATTTGTAACTTTTGATCTTTCTCCCAGCCTTTTCCCGAAAGGGATCTGAGATTATTAAGGGTGTGTGTCAACTTGCTGGACCATGATACTCAGTGGTTTGGCAGGCACGACATGGTTTGGCAGTTGTATGATGATATGATCACTTCTATGAAGAGATTTGATATAATGTAATCACTTCCATGATGGAATAATCAGTCATCTGAAAGGGGATTTCCTTGGGAGTGTGGCCTAGATAGAATATAAGTAGATTCTCTAGCTAGGCTTGTGGGCTTTTTCTTCCTCTGGATCCTGCAGCTGACTCCTGTTGGTCTGAACTTCAGTTCTTGGCACTGGAGCTAGCAGCTTACCTGCTGTCTGGCCTGCCAATCTTGGGATTCGTCAAACTTTACAGTCTGTGAACAAGAGCCCTGCTGTCTGACCTTCCGATCTTGGATTAGCCAGCCTTTGTGGCTACATGGATCAGGAGAAGACTCTGTCTTGACCCAGGGACTTGGGACATTCCAGCCTTTAAAATTGCTTAAGCCATATCCTTGATATAAATTTCTCTGTATATCTATTTATACTCTTTACTGGTTTTGCTCCTCTAGAGAACCCAGCCTAAGACAGGATCTGTGGCCTTTTATGAGGGTGCCAGTTCATTGGGGAAAACGAAATAATCAGGCTTTTCAGGGATTACTGGATACTTGGTTCTGAACTGACATTAATTCCATGAGACCCAAAATGTCACCGTGGTTTAACAGTCAGGGTGGGGGCTTATGAAGCTCAGGTTATTAATGGGGTCTAAGCTCAAGTTCATCTCACAATGGGTAAAGTGAGTCCCTGAACCCATATTGTGGTGATTTCCCCACTTCAAGAATGCATAATTGGAATAGATGTACTTAGCACCTGCAGAACCCCTTTATTGGATCTCAAGTGGAAGATGAAAGAACTGTCCCTACCTAGGAAAATAGTAAATCAAATGCAATACCGAATTCCTGGAGGGATTGCAGAGATTACTGCCACCATCAGGGACTTGAAATATGAGTGGTGGTGATTCCCACCTCTTCCCATTCAACTCACCTGTTTGACCTGTGTGTGCGGGGGAGGGGGGGAGGAGATGGATCTTGGAGAATGACTGGATTATCATAAACTTAACCAGGTGGTGACTCCAATTACAGCTGCTGTTCCAGATGTGATTTCATTGCTTGAGCAAATTAATACATCTCCTAGTACCTGTTATGCAGCTGTTGATCTGGCTGATGCATTTTTCTCAATTCTTGTTTTGAAGGAACACCAGAGGCAGTTTGCCTTTATATGGCAAGGCCAGCATTACACCTTCACTGTCCTACCTCAGAGGTATATCAACTCTCTAGTCCTATGTCATAATTTAGTCTGCAGGGACTTTGATCACGTTTCTCTTCCACAAGACTTTACACTGGTTGATTTTATGGATGACATTATGCTGATTGAAACTAAGAAAGGAAGAAGTGTCAATGATTGGACTTATTGGTAAAAAGTTTGTGTGCTAGAGGCTGTGGTAAGTTACTCTGACAAAAAATCAGGTGAGTTATACATTAGTGAAATCTCTAGGGGTCCAGTGGTGTGAGGTATGTCCCGATATTCCTTCTAAAGTGAAGGGTAAGTTATTGTATCTCTCCCCCCTACAACTAAAAAAGATGCACAACAACAACTGGTGGGCATCTTTGGATACTGGAGGCAATGTGTCCCTCATTTGCGTGTGCTACTTCAGCCTATTTATCAAAAGACTCAAAAAACTTCCAGTATTGAGTGACACCCAGAACAAGAGAAGGCTCTGCCACAGGTTCAGTCTGCCATGCAAGCAGCGTTGCCCTCGAACCATATGATCCAGCTGATTCGATGCTGCTTGAAGTGTCTGTGGCAGATAGAGATGCTGTTTGGAGTCTCTGCCAGGCCCCTATGAGTGAATCACAGTGCAGATCCTTAGGATTTTGGAACAAAGCCCTGCTACCTCTGCAGATAACTACTCTCCTTTTGAGAAACAACTTCTGGCTTGTTACTGGGCCTTAGTAGAGACTCAATGCTTAACCATGAGCTACCAACTCACATTTGGCCTTAGCTGCCCATCATGAACTGAGTGTTATCTGATCCACAGAGCCATAAAGTCAGGCGTGCACAGCAGCATTCCTGTATCAAATGGAAGTGATTTATATGAGATCAGTCCCAAGCAGAACCTGAAAGCATAAGTTAGTTGCATGAAGAAGTGGCCTGAATACACATGGTCTATACTCTTGTCCCATTAGCTGCCCTCTCCCAGTCTACACTTGTGGCCTCATGGGCAGTTCCTTATGACTCGTGGACTGAGGAAGAGAAAACTTGCATCTAGTTTGCAGATAGTTCCGCACAGTATGCAGGCACCACTTGAATGTGGCCAGTGGCAACAATGAAGCTCCTTTCTGGGATCTCCCTGTAGGAGAGTGGTGAAGGAAAATCCCCCCAGTAGGCAGAACTTTGAGCAGTGCTCCTGGTTGTTCATTTTGCTTGGACGGAGAAATGGCAAGATGTGCAACTTTATACTGATTCATGGACTATGGCCAATATTTTGGCTATAAGGTCAGGGCCTTGGAAGGAACAAGATTGGAAAATTGGAGACAAGGAAGTATGGAGAAGAGATACATGGATAGACCTCTCTGAATGGGCCAAAGAAGTGAAGATATTTGTGTCTCATGTGAATGCTCACCAAAGGGTGACCTTGGCAAAAGAGGATTTTAACAATCAACTGGAAGGGATGACACATTTTGTGGGAACCATTCATCGTCTTTCCCAAGTCACTTTCATTATTGCCTAATGGGCTCTTAAACAAAGTGGGCATGGTGGCAGGGATAGAGATTACGAATGAGATCAGCAATGCGGACTTCCATTCTCCATGATCAACTTGGTTACATTCACTGCTGAATGCACAATCTGCCAAGAGCTGAGACCAACACTGAGTCCCCAATATGGTACCATTCCTCAAGGTGATCAGCCAAAAACTTGGGGACAGGTTGATTACATTGGACCACTTCCATCATGGAAAGGACAGCATTTTGTTCTTAATGGAAAAGACACTTACTCTGGAAACGGGTTTGCCTTTCTTGCTTCTGCCAAAAGTACCATCTGTGTACTCACAAAATGTATTATCCACCATCAAGTATCCTAAACAGCATACCTTCAGATCAGGGGACTTACTTTTTAGCAAATGAAGTGTGGTAATGGGCCCATGCTAGTGAAATTCACTGGTCTTACCATCTTCCGCATCATCCTGAAGCAGCTGGCTTGATAGAATGACGGAATGACCTTCTAAAGACACAATAATGGTGCCAGCTAAGTAAACAATACCTTGTAGGATTGGGGCGATGTTGTCCAGGAGGCTGTATATGCTCTAATACAGTATCCAATATATGTTGCTCTTTCTCAAAAGCCAGGATTCATAAGGCCCCAGATTCAAAGGATGGAAATGGAAATAGTACCACTCAGAAAATTTTTACTTCCTGTGCCTGCAACCCTATGCTCTGTGGGTCTAGAGGTCTTAGTTCCAAGGGGAGGAATTCTCCCACCAGGAGACACAACACTGATTTCATTGAACAGGAAGTTAAGAATGCCACCTGGCCACTTTGGGCTCCTAATACCTCTGGATCAACAGGCAAAGAGAGTTACCATACTGGCTGGTGTGATTGATCCTGATTACCAAGGGGGAAATTGGATTGATGTTACAAAATGAAGTAAAGGAAAATAAGTCTGGAATACAGGAGATCCCTTAGGACGTCTCTTAGTACTACCATCTCCTGTGATTAAAGTTAAAGGAAGACTACAGCAACCGAATTCTAACATGACTACTAATGGCCCAGGCCCTCTGAGAACGCAGTTTTGGGTTCCACCACCTGGCCTGCTGAGCTGCTTGCCGAGGGCAAAGGAATAAAGAATGGATGGTGGAAGAAGGTATTTCTAAAAACCAGCTATGACCACTTGATCAGCTGCAGAAACAAAGAGTATAATTGTTATGAGTATTACTTCCTTGTGTGTACATACCAAATATTTTTATTTTCTTCACTTAACAAAATATAAGATGTAAACGGGGCTAGTATGTTTTCTGTTGTACACGTGTTAGTTGTATCACGTTACGTGCAAGTATGGCTGTGTATTTGTCTTTATTCTGAGATTGTGTATGGTTTAAGGAGATGTGTACAGGTACCAAGTTGACAAGGTAAGGACTGTGATGGTTGAGGTTTTGTGTCAACTTGGCTGAGCCTCAGTTCTCAATGGTTTGGCAGATTTGTAATGATATATTTTGGCAGTTATGTAATAATATATTTTGGCTGTTATGTAATGATGTAGTTTTCCTCCATTTTGTGAAATAATGTGATCACTTCCAAGATGTGATTGGATGTGATCAGTCAATCAGATGTAAGCAGAGTTTCCTTTGTGATGTGGCCTGCATTAAATATATATATATGTTCTAGCAAAACTCTCTCACTTTTTCTCACTCTGGACCCTGCATGTGGCTGTTCATCATATGACCTCCAGTTCTTGGGTCTTGTGCCAGCAGCCTACCATATTGCCTACTGACCTTGGGATTCGTTGGCCTCCACAGTCTGTGAGCCAGCAGCCTTCTGTCTGACCTGCCGATCTTGGTTCATCAGTCCCTGGAGCTACATGAGTCAGGAAAAGCCTCCAGCCTGATGCCTGACACCTGATCCTGGGACTGGGGACTTGCCAATCTCTACAATTGGGTAAGCCATTTTCTTGAGAAAAATCTCTCTCTATATATACATGTGTGTATGTATATGCATAGATAGATAGATATAGTTATACATAGAAAACTGGTGGCACAGTGGTTAAGAGATACGGCTGCTAAACAAAAGGTTGACAGTTCAAATCCAACAGCCACTCCTTGGGAACCCTGTGGGGCTGTTCTCTGTCCTATAGGGTCACTATGAGTCAGAATTGACTGGATGACAATGGTTTATATCTAGTTAGTATGCCCTTTGTTCTCCCAAATGATAAAAAATTGAAAATATAAAATAGGTTCTCCTTCCCAAGGTTCACCCTTTGGCCAAAGATTAAACAGGCCTATAAAAAAACAAAATGAGATTAAAGGGACATACCAGCCCAGGGGCAAGGACTAGAAGGCAGGAGGGGAGAGGAAAGCTGGTAATAGGGAACTCAAGGTTGACAAGTGAGACTGTTCACATGCCTTGGGATTGTTAACCAATATCATAAAATAATATGCGTACTGTTTAATGAGAAGCTAGTTTGTTCTGTAAACCTTTACCTAAAGTACAATTAAAAAAAAAAAATCTAACCCTAAAAAAAATGGTTCTGCAAGGCTTAAGTAAATTCAGAGATGATAGGTCTATTACAGCAATGAAGTTAATTAAACAAACAAACAATCCTACTATAGAATATCTAATATAAAACCAAAACTCATTGCAGTCAAGTCGATTCCATCTCATATCTACCTGAAACTATTAAAAGGTATGGAATTATTCAGACTGGAGAAAAGAATCACTCAGCAATACATATTTACTTTTTAAGTGCAAGGAATTTAGTAATTAGGAAGAGTCAATAATCATGACTAATATAATTCATTATGCACAACTGGTTTAACAAATTTGCAGAGGGAAAAATCTTTTTCAGAAACCACCATATGGCTTCGTTTTGAACTCATTTACCCAACACTCACTGAATTTTTTCTGTGTAAACCACGGGGGTTATGTGACCATAACTCTCAGAAGTCACTGACATTATGGAGCTTCGAGGGCCATGTCAAGATTGTTGTAAGTTCCAGGCACACTTCATTTAGACTACCCCTCATTGCATTAGGTGTATTAAAATGCAACCACATACCACATTAAAGGAAAAGTATTAGGCAAATATTGGTTTTCATAATTATTTGGCTGCTGGTAACTCATTCAGTTAACAATTGGCTGTGCTTTCCAAGAACCCACAGCGCACGCTGCTCCTAACTCCAAAGCTATGCCGCTATAATTGGATGTTATGACAGGAAGACTCAATGAAGTATCTGTACCATCAGTGCATTCATAAGTGACTTCCATGCAGACTCCATAGAAATCAGCAGCTTCTAAACTAGACATTTATGTTCTGGCCAAATGTTTTTGCCCAGGCTTCTCACTGTTCCTTTCTTCCACATAGTAGCACATATGTGTATGCTGGGGTCTCCTCTTGTCAAAACTGAGCTCAGACAATGCTCAGTGATGAAGCCAGGCTCAATGGCTTTGATATAAATAAGGCATTAACAATGAACTATAAGAATAATCTTCATAATTTGGTTTAAGTGGTCATAAAGATGAGTTTTAGGGGTCGTTTTACTGCAGGCCCTGCACATAAACTGTCTTAGTTTCCTTTTGCTGCTATAACACAAATACCACAAGTGAATGGCTTTAAAGAACAGGAATTCATTACCTCACATTTTTGGAGGCTAGATGTCCAAACTAGGGCCTCAGCTCTAGGGGAGGGTCTTCCCTTATGAGTAGCCCTGGGACTTACATGACATTCCCTGGCATCTATCTACCCCCTGTGTGTGTGTCTGTATCTATTCTGCTCTTTTTATGACACCATTCAGAAGAGATAAGGGTTTAGGACAAAAAATACTTTGCTATGACCTCATTAACATAACAAAAGAAAAACTTGTTTCCAAACAGGGTTATACTTACAGGTATAGTGATTAAGATTTCAACACAAATTTTTAGGGGGAGACAATTTAATCCATAACATATACTAATGCCCAAATTGACTAAAAGACTTTCTGTTATTCCTCTCAGCTCAGAACAGAATATTACTGCCTATGTGATGAAACCACCACACGTCGGTCGGTTTGTTATACTATCGTGGCTTGCTTGGTGCTGTGATGCTGGAAGCTATGCCACCGGTATTTCAAATAAGGGTCTGCCATGGTGGGCAGGGTTCAGTGGAGCTTCCAGACTAAGACAGACTAGGAAGAAAGACCTGGCAGCCTACTTCTGAAAAAAAATTAGCCAGCAAAAACCTTGTGAATAGTGACTGAACAATGTCTGATATAGTGTCAGCAGATGAGCCCCTTAGGTCAGAGGGCACTCAAAATACAACTGCGGAAGAGCTGCCTCCTCAAAGTAGAGTCGACCTTAACGACATGGGTGGGGTAAAGCTTTCAGGCCCTTCTTTTGCTGATATGGGACAACTCAAAATGAGAAGAAACAGCTGCAAACATCCATTAAATAATTGGAACAAGGAATGAACAAAGTATGAATCTAGGAAAATTGGAAGTTGTCGGAAATGAACTGGAATGCATGAAGATCAATATCTTAGGCATTAATGAGCTGAAATGGGCTGGTATTGGCCATTTTGAATCAGAGAGTCATATGGTTTACTGTGCCAGGAATGACAAATTGAAGAGAAATGGCATTTCATTGATCACTAAATATACATATGTATATATATATATATATATATATATATATATATATATATATATATTCAAGGTCTATCCTGAAGTACAACACTGTCACTGTTGGGATAACATCCATAAGCCTACAAGGAAGACCAGCTAATAGGACTATTATTTAAATTTACACACCAACCACTAATGCCAAAGATAAAGAATTGAAGATTCAAAATGCATTGATAGTTACTGGTGATTAGAATGAGAAAGTTGGAAATAAAAAATGATATCAGTCTTTGGAAAATATGGCCTTGGTGATAGAAATGACTCCAGAGATTGCACGATAGAATTTTGTAAGACCAGAGCCTTCTACATAGCAAATGCTTTTTTTCAACATATATAGTGACTATACGCAAGGACCTCACTGGATAGAAAACACAGGGATCACATCAACTATATCTGTGGGAAGAAATGATGAAGAAGCTCTGTATCATCAGTCAGAACAAGGCCAGGGACCAACAGAGGAAGGGACCATCAACTGCTCATATGCAAGTTCAAGTCGAGGCTGAAGAAAATTAAACAAGGCCAACAGAACCAAAATACAACCTTGAATATATTCCGCTCAAATCTGAGTATCATTTTAAGAATAGATTTAACCCATTAAATGATAATGACCGGAGACCAGGCTAGTTGTGGGATGACATCAAGGACATCATATATGAAGAAAGAAAAAGGCTATTAAAAAGATGAGAAAGAAAGAAAAGACCAAAATCAATGTCAGAAGAGACACGGAAACTTGCTTTTGAACATAGATTAGCTAAAGGGAAAGGAAGAAATGATGAAGCACAAGAGCTGACCAGAATATTTCAAAAGGCAGCTCAAGGAGATAAAGTACTATAGTGAAGTGTGCACAGACCTGGAGCTAAAAACCAAAAGGGAAGAACATGCCAAGTATTTCTCAAGCTGAAAGAACTGAACAAAAAATTCAAACCTCAAATTGCAATTTTGGAGGATTCTATTGGCAAAATATTGAACAATGTAGGAAGCATCAACGAAGATGGAAGGAATATACAGAGTCATTGTACCAAAAAGAATTGGTCAATATTCAACCATTTCAGGAGGTAGCATATGATCGAGAACCAATGGTATTGAAGGAAGAAGTCCAAGCTGCACTGACGGCATTGGCAAAAAACAAGGTTCCAGGAGTTGATGGAATACCAATTGTCATAGATTGAATTATGTCCCCCCAAAAATGTGTGTATCAATTTGACTGAGCTATGATTCTCAGTATTGTGTGGTTGTCCTTCATTTTGTGATTGTAATGTTATGTAAAAGAGGATTAGAGTGGATTGTAACATCCTTACTAGGGTCACATCCCTGATCCAATGTAAAGGGAGTTTCCCTGGGGTGTGGCCTGCACCAGCTTTAATCTTAAAACAGATAAAAGGAAAGGGAAACAAACAGAGAACTGGGGGTCTCATACCACCAAGAAAGCAGTCCCAGAAGCAGAGCATGTCCTTTGGACCCAGGGTCCCTGTGTGGAAAATCTTCTAGTTTGGGAGAAGATTGAAGAGAAGGCCAACAGAGAGAAAAGGCCTTCCCCTCTAGCTGATGCCCTAAATTTGGACTTATAGCCTACTTTACTGTGAGGAAATAAACTTCTCTTTGTTAAAGCCATCCACTTGTGGTACTTCTGTTATAGCAGCACCAGATGACTAAGACACCAATAAAAAAAAAAATAGAGATGTTTAAACAGTGCTGGAGGTGCACACTCATCTATGCCAAGAAATTGGAAGACTGGAAGAGATCTACACTTGTGCTCATTCCAAAGAAAAGTGATCCAGCAGTATGCAGAAATTATTGAACAAAATCATTAATACCACATGCAAGTAAAATTTCGATGAAGGTAATTACAAAATGGTTGGCACAGTATATCGACAGGGAGCTATCAGAAATTCAAGCCAAGTTCAGAAGAGGATGTGAAACGAGAGATATCAGTGCTGATGTCAGATGGATCATGGCTGAAAGCAGAGAATACCAGAAAGAGGTTTACCTGTGTTTTGTTGACTATGCTAAGGCATTTGACTGTGTGGATCATAAGAAATTGTGGATAACATTGAGAAGAATGGGAATTCCAGAACACTTAATTGTGTTCATGCGAACCTGTACATAGGCCAAGAGGCAATCGTTCTAACAGAACAAAGGAGTACTGCATAGTGTAAAATCAGGGATGTATCCTTTTGCCACACTTATTCAATCTGTATGCTGAGCAGATAATCCAAGAAGCTGGACTACATGAAGAAGAACATGGCATCGAGTTTGAAGGTAAACTCGTTAACGATCTGTGATACACAGATAACACAGCCTTGCTTGCTGAAAGTAAAGAAGACTTGAAGCACTTACTGAAGAAATCAAAGACTACAACCTTCAGTATGGATTACATCTCAACATAAAGAAAACAAAAATCCTCATAACCGGACCAGTAAGCAATATCATGATAAACAGAGAAAAGATTGAAGCTGTCAAGGATTTCATTTTCCTTGAACCCATAATCAACGTTAATGGAAGCTGCAGTCCATAAATCAAATGGCATATTGCACTGGGCAAATCTCCTGCAAAGACCTCTTTAAAGTGTTAAATGGCAAATATATCGCTTTGAGGACTAAGGTGCACCTGACCCAAGCCACGGTATTTTCCATCGCCTCATATACTTGGGGAAGGTGGATAACGAGGAAGGTAGACCAAAGAAGAATTGATGCCTTTGATTATGGTGTTGATGAAGAATGTTGAATATACCATGGACTGCCCGAAGAACAAAAAAATCTGTCTCAGAAGAAGCACAGCAAAAGTGCTCCTTAGAAGGGAGAAAGGCAAGAATTCATCTTACGTACTTTGGACATGATATCAGGAGTTACCAGTCCCCAGAGAAGGACATCTTGCTTGATAAAAAAAGGAGTCAGTGAAAAAGAGGAACACATTCAATAAATGAATTGACATAGTGGCTGCAACAATGGGCTGAAACATAGCAATGAGTGTGAGAATGGCATAGAACTGGGCAGTGTTTAGTTCTATTATACATAGGGCCACAACTGACTTGATGGCACATAACAACAACAAATTGAGGAAAATATCAGGCTATCTTTCATTTTCTCTTCCTATATTCAGCATGGAATAACTACAATTAGCTGAGTAAAAAATGTAAATTTATCATTTACTGGTAGTTTCATATAAGTCAGTAGGATCCGTTCGATGTATAAGTGGAACATGTGGTCAGCTCCCTAGAGCTGTTCGAGTGATGCTTAGATGCATGGTTTATCAAATGTGTCTGTACATGAAAGTGCCATAATACTGGAACTTGCTACCATTCTATTTGTGCTTCTTTGGGGAGATGTTAATGTATTCTCAGGAATTATAAAATCAGCTGTTACCAGGTAATTCAAAACACATCCTTTTGGGGACTGGGTGTGAACAGCATTGGTAAATACGGATGGGGCATGAGATGGGAGTCACCACCTTTCTTTGTCATACTGTGGTGGCTTGTGTATTGCTACTAGGCTGGAAGCTATGCCACTGGTTTTCCATACACCAGCGTGGTTACTCACGGAGGACAGGTTTCAGTAGATGTTCTCAACTAAGACAGACTAGGAAGAAAGACCAATGAAAACCATATGGATCATAACGGAATGTTGTCCCATATAGAAACATCATCTAGAAAGATCAACTTCTAGAAAAGAACTTCATGTTTAGTAAATTAGAGGGCCAAGAAAAATGAAGGAACTCTCAATGAAATGGATTGGCACAATAGTCTCAAGACCAGGCAACACTTTGTTCTGTTATATTTGAGGTCGCGATGAGTCAGAGGTGACTCAAGAGCAACCAACAACAACATGAGATAGGAGAAACTGAGATCACAGGAGCTGGCATGAGATCACAAAGTCTTGGGGTGCTGGGAGCCATAGATTTGAACATATAAATGAGGATGGGACAATTTTCATTTGGCTAACAATTTCTAGTAAATTCCCAAGATGCTACCTTTTTTATTTTCCTATTTGGAAACCTTTGTTGTATTCTTTATATTCCAGTGATCTCTCACCCTTTGAATCTTGTGTTTGTCAAATGCACTTGGCAGTTCAGTATCCTTACTTTTTATAAAGGGTGGTCATGAAAAAGCCTTCTCAGCAAATCCTGAATAATAAGAAAAAAGCCAGACATAAAAATATATGGGTAAATGTAATCCAATGGAGAGAAGTTATGCCAAGGCCCAGAGGTGGGTATGAGATAGATACCTTCTCAAAATATTAAGACATGAGCAAATTAAAGCAGATGAAAAGATGAAGGCAGAAAGGCCGCTGGAAGGCAGACCCATAGGGTGCTGTAGGCTCTAGCAAGGAATTTCAATTTTATTCTAAGTGGGATGTGAAACAATGAGAAAATTTTAAATTAAAATAGGACAATGTGATTCAAGTTTTTAAAAGACCTGTCTACTTTTCTGTGGAGAAAATGACAAGAGTGAAAACAGAGAGGGCAGACAAGCTATAGCTCTAGTCCTGACAACATATAGAGAGTGCTAGGACTGGAGATTGTGTTTCATTGACTATGCAAAGGCATTCAACTCTGTGGATCATAACAAATAATGGATAACCTTGCAAAGAATGGGAATTCCAGAACATGAGCAACCTGTACATGGATCAAGAGGCAGTCCTTTGAACAGAATAAGGGGAAGGTTTAAAGTCAGGAAATGTGTGCATCAGGGTTGCATCCTTTCACCATACCTATTCAATCTGTAGAAACCCTGGTGGTGTAGTGGTTAAGTGCTATGGCTGCTAAGCAAAAGGTCGGCAGTTTGAGCCTGCCAGGAGCTCCTTGGAAACTCTATGGGGCAGTCTACTCTGTCGTATAGGGTTGCTATAAGTTGGAATCGACTTGATGGCTGTGGCTTTTTTTTTTTTTTAATTCAATCTGTATGCTAAGGAAATACAAGCAGTGCCTCACATGCATGGAAAAGCTGGACAATGGATAAAGAAGACCAAAGAAGAACTGATGGCTTTGAATTGTGGTGTTGGCAAAGAATATTGAATACATCGTAGACTGACAAAAGGAAGAACAAGCTTGTCTTGGACGAAGTACAACCAGAATGACCCTTAGAAGCAAGGATGGCAAGACTACGTCTCACATACTTTGAACATGTTATAAGGAGGGATCAGTCTGTGGAGAAGGACATCATGCCTGGTAAAGTAGAGGGTCAGTGAAAAAGAGGAAGACTATCAAGAAGATGGACTGACAATATGATTTGCCAACACCATGATTCAAAGGTATCAATTCTTCTTTGGTCTTCCTTATTCATTGTCCAGCTTTCAAATGCATATGTTGTTGTTGTTTAAAAAAAAAGATGGACTGACACAGTGGCTTCAATAATGGGCTCAAGCACAGCAACAATTGTGAGGATGGCACAGGTTGTATATAGAGTCGCTATAAGTCAGAACCAACTCGATGGCACCTAACAACAACAACGTTCAATCTATATGCTGAGCAAATAATCCAAGAACCTGAACTATATGAAGAAGAATGGGGCATTAGGATTGGAGGAAGACTCATTAGCAACCTGTGATATGCAGATGATGCAACCTTGCTTGATGAAAGAGAAGAGAATTTGAAGCACTTACTGATGAAGATCAAAGACCACAGCCCTCAGTATGGATTACACTGCAACATTAACAAAACAAAAATCCTCACAACTGGACCAATAAGCAACATCATGATAAACGGAGAAAAGACTGAAGTTGTCAAGGACTCCGTTTTACTTGAATCCTCCTCAATCAACACCCACGGAAGCAGCACCCAAGAAATTGGGCAAATCTGCTGCAAAAGACCTCTTTAAAGTGTTGGAAAACAATGATGTCACCGTGAAGACTAAGGTGCACCTGACCCAAACTATGGTATTTTCAATAGCCTCCTATCCCTGTGACAGCTGGATGTTGAATAAGGGAGATTGAAGAAGAATTAACACCTTTGAATTGTGGTTTTGGAGATATTGAATATACCACGGACTGCGAAAAGAATGAACAAATCTTTCCTGGAAGAAATATAGCCTGAATACTCCTCAGAGGGAGCGGGCAGTGTTTTGTTCTGTTGTACATAGGGTTGCTTTGAGGGGGAACTGTCTTGATGGTGCCTAACAACAACAACAGGATTGGAGATATGGTAATAAATGGCAATGTATTTTGAATGAGAATTCAAAAATATTTGCTGGCATGAGATATGAGAATGTGGGGAATGAGAAAGACAAACATTGTGGGTGACCGCTAGATTTGGCAGCTGAGCAACTTGGTTAAAGATTGTAATTTTGATTTGCATGGGGAGGAGTCGGGGAGGAGCACCCCACAGACGGTATAGCAAAGGGCTGGGGAGAATCAAGAGTTCTGTTTAGGACTTTTTACTTCCAAAATGGATATTCAACAATCAAAGGAGATTTTGAGTTGGCAGATGAATAGTCAATTCTGCAATAGTGCTTATTTGGAAAATAGGGATCTGTTACAATATTAGAGAACAATTTCAGCATAATAGGAATTTTCTAATTTCCATTTGCTTAGGCATGATTTTGTCCACAAGAAACAATAAGTGAATGCAGAAAACTGTACCCAGCTGAGCTGAACTGTGTAGAAATGCACAAAATACACACATACACATGCACATACGCAAACACACAACTCAAACTTCACTGCTAGTGTTGTGAGCCGCACTAGTCCACATCTGGTATTACAACTTTCTATCCAATATCAAATACCCTTGCTTCCGTTTTACAATAACCATTTTACAATAACTCAACTAGCTGCAACCTTTCAAATGCTCAATTCCAGATGCAAACTACAGGTCTTCTGCAAGAAAAAGTACCATATATACTTGCAGTACCATTGTAGTAGTTCTGTATTCCCAACCATTTAATGCGTGTACAACTGTGCTAATATCTTTACTACTTTTCTATATTTTTATATGTCACTGACACATTTTGTGTCTCAGCCCTTTATCCCCCTAAGCCCTGTGATTTTTACTGAACGATTTTATTTGGTGTGATGATTTTTAGGGACACGTACACTGTGTTATAGCAGAATTGACAACATAAGTGGCCAGAACTCAACTGAAAGGGTAGTGCTATTTGGGAGTCATCAGATAAATGTTACATAAAGAGATATAGCTAACTTAACTTCTTCACGTATGATCCTGTATTGTAATTTCTTGTGGGTCATTTCCCTTCACTGAGAATATCTTGAGGAGATGGACGTCATCGTCATATCTCAACATTTAGCGTAGTGCCTGGCTTTTAACTGCTGCTTGATAATTTGCTTTAGCCCTGGCTGTGCAGTGTTAAAAGCTTGGCTGCTAACCAAAAGATCAGCAGTTTGAATCCACCAGCCTCTGCTTCGAAACCCTGTGGGGCGGTTCTACTCTGTCTTATAGGGTTGTTACGAATTAGAATTGACTCAACGGCAATGGGTATGGATAATTTGCTAACCTAGCCATTCCCAGCACAACATATGCCTTTCTTGAAAATGTTAATTATTATGAATAAAATGTTTTTCTGTTGCTAGTTTGATTGAGGAATCTCAACTGAGTTATGTGTAGGCATTGAGGTCATTTTATTCTTAAACATGTGTACAAATGTTGACTCTTTTTTTAATGCATTTTTTGTTTCATTTTTGAGGATCTGTTAGGATCTATCCTATGAAGTTCTGTAGATTCTTCCCCCCCGCCCCTTCAATCTATCAGTTGTGGTCTACCCACAGGCCTCTCAGGGACATGATGGCTTAAGTCCTAGCTATTACCCATGGCATCCATATGATCCATATCTTCTCTACTTGACTAGTAGGAGTTCTGACTCCCCTTGGTCATGTCCCCACTTTCCCTCAGTCCCAAGACATTAGCTTCTATGACAGTTCAGGGGCTCAGCCACTTAGAGGGTAGAATGGCTTGGACAGAGGAGGTGAGGTAGAATGGACAGTGACTGCCTCAAAAATTCTGTTGCTGCCATCAAAAATCATATTCCTTCCCTATCTCTCAGTCTCTAGCCATCTTTATGTAAAAGGAGGGCAAATGGGGATTCACTCAATTGATTTTGTTAGGATTCCCTGTTTTAGACACACAGGCAGTAAAATGGCTGGCACACAAGTGAAATTTTTTTTTAAGATCCTAGAAGATGAAGCTTTAGGGCTTTTTTTTTTTTTTGGTTTCCAGGCAGAATAAGCGGAAGTATCATATACTTTCATGTTACAAGCTGGTGTGGCGGGGCAAGGAGTGGGGAGATAGGGGGCCGATTCCTTATAATCCTTAAACACTCCTGCCTACTTTGCCTACAAATGATCTTCCTTGTTTCATGCATGTTCTCTTCTTTGTGTGTTTAAATATATATATATATACTACTTCCTATGAGTTATGAAATTCGCAAATACCAATGCCTAAATGCTACCTTATTCTGCCTCTTAAGCCACTTGCTAAGACTGCTTATTGCCAATACCCTGAACAGACCTGGCCCAACAAGCATTTTATGACTGACTCTCAATGAGACCCACCTGTGCCCCAAATTCTTGGCAAGTGGACCTAGTTGGCTGCTTTCCTGCTTTGGTACATAAATTTCAATATATATAAATAATCAAAACTCCCATCCATTTACTTGAGAAAGGTTATTGTATTTCACATGCTGCTAAAAAGCCAGAGTGCCCAAGTCATATTTTATAGCATCACCTCAGGCACATATATCAGTGTCAGAAGTCTTACTCTAATAAAACCTCTTTATGGGTGATAGATTTTATTTGTGATTTTATGACAAAATATCTAAAACATCAGTTATTCATGTTGTAATCACCTTTTATGGGATTTAGTTTTATCCCATGCTCAGAAAAAATGTGCACACCAATGCCTAGGATTTAGAAAGGTTGAGAATTAGATATAACTCCCCTGGTAGCCTTGGGCGTGTTGCTCAGTTTCTCCACATCACATCTTTATAAAACCTACCTTGTGCTAATGTGATGATAATTAATTTGGCATTAATTCTAACGCTTTTTGAAGATTTGAAAGTGCTGTGTGTGGCCATCAGTTCAGCAGTTTTACGAGTTTGGGTCTTTTTTATTCGTTGTCATTGATTACTTTTTTTTTATTAATACATTAGGATTAACCCCTAAATGAGGGTGTTTCTATTGCATTTTCCATTTTTGAAGAGCAACTTTTCGAGTTGGCAATGGGAATTGATATGAAGAGATGTCAGCCTTTGCATTAGTGGGATTTGCTGTCTTTCTTTGTTCTCTAACATGAGCGGGTGGGAAATCTACCATGGCACAGACAAAAGCTTGAAAGATATTTCACAAATGGTTTCTTGTAAGAAATTCCAATGAGGGCAGTGGCGATTCAGTGGTAGAATTCTCGCCTTCCGTGCTGGAGACACAGGTTAGATTCCTGGCCAATCACACCATGTGCAGCCACCACCCATTTGCCAGTGGAGGCTTGCGTGTTGCTGTAATGTTGAGCAGATTTCTGTAGGCTTCCAGATTAAGATGGATTAGTAAGAAAGACCTAGAGGTCTACCTCCAATACTAGCCAATGAAAACCCTATGGGTCACAACGGTCTGATCCTCAACATATCACGTGGATGGCGCAAGACTGGGCAGTGTTTTGTTCCACCGTGTATGGGGTCTCCATGATTTAGGGGCTGACTCAACAGCAGCTAATGGCAATAACAAAAACAAGAAATTGTGAGTGAGACTCATACGTACGATTGGGCCCTCACTACACTGGAGTACAATTGGAATTTTTGAGGAACGGGTCCATTTCCATGGGGATACAGTGAGGGGTTGTCCAGCAAATTACTAAATTATGGTGCAGTCTCTGAGAAGTGAGAAATCCATAGTTTCACACAGTCTTTATGTACAGGGATAGGACAGGGTGGCAGAGAGCAAACAGTTCTGTGCCCCGTGACTCCTCTACTTTTCCTCTGGAAATGCAGGCCGATTGACAGCTCACCAGACACAGTCATAAATGCTACTGGGTTTCTCCAAACCAGGCCCTCTTAAAATGGGAGGAGGCACCTTTCTTCTTATGAGTGCACAGCCTCAGAATGAAGCAAGATTACATGCAAAACAAAAAGGTTTCAAGAAATCGTCAAAATGGTTCTGGAAGTCAGTTCTACCCCTGTACCCGCTATGTATTCTCGAATAAATTTTATAAATTGTCTTGTCACTTGTATCATCCCTAGCTGAATAAAGACAGTAGTGTCACTCCTGGCCTTGAAATGAGAACGGGATGCTCCTAAATTTCAAATTAGGTATTATCATTTAGAGGCCGGAAGAAAGAGAAGGGGTATTTAAAAGGCATATATATTGTAAAAAGGCAGGTTGATAATTAAATTAGATTTAGGAATGGCTCAAAATACTGTATCTTGGGAAAATTAGTATACGCTCTTATTCAGTATAATATCTCCTTTACTCAGCACATTTACCCCATCAGCTAATAAGCTTTCTGATTTCATTCCAGGAAAAAAAATGTTACCACCTAGCCAATTCTGCTCTCTTTTCTGAGGTGCCATCATTTTTAAATTCTGTATTTAAATTATATCTTTAAATAGTCCAGATATGACAACCAAAAGAAGCAATGATGACAAATAACTGCTCTCATATCACACACACATTTAAAAGTAAACCTCATTTGGCTGAACTCATTTTGATTGTAAAACCCAAATGAATTTTCAATGTTTAATCTGGAAACTATGCAGTCATTGTAAAACCTGTCACCATTGCTAAAATTAAAAGTACTACATATTCAGACATGAGGTAATAAAGGTATCTGATGATGAGCTCATGATAGGTACATAATGTCTGCAAAGAATGAAAATTCACCTCAGCTATTTAATTCTCGTAACATTTTGGCCATATACTAGAAACTGAATAACATTTGTAAAAACCCAAGACATTTTCTTCATATTTTGCCTCTTCCTTTTTCCACACTGATGACATAGCAATTGTGTTGTATTATTTACTTTGTGAGATTTTACTCTGTATATGAATTTTACTGAGTAGAGTATAGATGTTGCCATTATCAACCAATTGATTTCCTGAGATACATTGTTTTCTTTCAATACGCAAAATAAAAGAGATTTAGAAAGTAATCCTTGCTCAAAAGAAGCTACACAATATATTTTGAAAAACCAAGATAAATGCATAGTTAATAATTAGCAAGAAATACAGCAATACGTATACCAGCAATTTAGGTACACAAATAAAATAAAGTGCTAATTTTGCTGCCCAGAGCATTGTAAAATAGAAATGCATTTAAAATAAAATTCAAAGGGTGAGTTTGAGACAATGTAAGATTACAATCGGTTTGGACAGTAAGGATTGATATATGTGGCTGGTGGGTGAGAAAGGGAAGACTGGCATTAAACCTTGAGGCTGTGATAAGAATACCAATAATGAAGCTTGTCATAAACTCTGCCCTGTACACAGCATTCCATTATCCTGCAGTCTGCATATAACTGGAACATGATATAACCCAGAATACACAAAATGCTGTTCCGGATACAATGTGGGCTATGTTTCTTGATGCTAAATACATTAACAATCCTTTTCATCCATCTTTATCGTTCTTAGCGTCCATCACGTTGGCCCCTGACTCATGGAAACCCTGTGCACAAAGAAAAGCTGCCCGGTCCTGCGCCTTACTGGAAAAGAAAAGAATTCACAATGAGCAAGGAAATCATACTGAAGCAGACAGTATTAAAGGAAATTTGCTCCTTCCTGGCAAACCATTTTGAGACTCATAAAGTGCCTTGATCGAGATGCCATAGTCCTTTGCATGCAAGCCTAGGACCAAAAAAAAAAATCAAGTCGATTCCAGCTCATAGCAACCCTACAGGACAGAGTAGAACTGCCACATAGGGTTTCAGAGGAGCAGCTGGTGAATTCAAACCAAAAGTTTAACAGCCCTATCTCTTAGCCATTGTGCTACCAGGGCTCCAAGTCTAGAACACTCATTCTCTAATCCTCAATGTGAATCTTTGTTCATTTCTACTTTCAAGAACCAGCTCCTTCCCTCTTCGGTGCCTGCGCACATGGCATTTTCTCTGTCCCGAGAGGTTACCATCCGTCTACTCTTTGCCCATCAACAACTCTTGCGTAAATCCTACTTACTCTTTGAAATATCGGCTTAAATATCACATTCTCATGGTCGTGCCAGGTCTCTCTGTTACTCGCACTAAAGCTTTATTCCTCATCCCCAGGATCACCATCATCTAAAAGTTTGCTATAAATGCAGAGTCTCAGGCCCCAGGCCAGACCTATAATCAAAATACACATTTTCACAAGATCCCCCAGTTAAATTAGATTCAAAGGCACTAGGTTAAAGAACCTGTGGGACGATGCCTATCTATTTCACCACTGTAGGCTCAGAACCATGGCGAAATAAATAAATGTTGCCTTGTTTGTCTTCATTGTCTTTGTAGTGTCTGGTCTAGTGCCTCACTGACCATATTGTTGAATGAATGAATGAAAGACAACTTTGGGAGCAACCTTTTGTGCCTCCAGCCAGTTCTGGAGCTGTGGAGCACAGGCAGGGTAAGGATGGCAACACAGGCAACAGAGAGAAGTAGCTAAAGCGAGATCCAGCAGAAATTGACAGAAAATGGCAGGAGTTGCAGTGAAGTACTGGAAGGGCCTCAGGGGTTCCAGAAGTCTCAGTAAAAGGATGGATCTGTAGGTACTCAGTTCCCTGACTGTTTCTCAGTGGAATGACGGCTACGGTCCTAAGGCATATGGCTCAAATTAACCACCCTTTTTCAGTATAGGAATTCCACTCTGGGATGGATCAATACCAGGAAGTTATCTTTTTATAGTTTCTCATTGCCTGAAAGTTAAAAATCTAATTCCTCAACTTAATATAAAAGCCCTCAATTTCACCCCAAACAACTTTCCAGTCATTTGATTTGCCCTGATTCGTAGCATATTTTCGCTGTTTGGGAATCTTTGTTGCCATTTCTCAAATAAGCTCTGCATCTTTCCACCTCCATGTCTTTGCATAAACTGTGCCTCTACTGAGCTATCTTTTCTCACCACACATATCTGCTTCAGCCCTGCCCATCCTAAGAAATAACTGTTATCTTCCTCCAATAAAAGACTCCTGCAAGCATCTAGACAGAATAAATTTCTTCCTCCTCGTACTTTTACCATTGTTGCTTTATGTATCATGATGCTGGCACTTACCAGACTGAGCCTGATTTATAATTATTTAAATCTATTAGAATCAAATTATGACCTTCCAGAAAGTTTGAATCATTTTTATAACTTCCTATTGCAGTGTTTGTGTATAGCTATTCCTCAAAATGTTTTCCGAATTAGATGGAATAAAATTGGCTCAGTAGATCAAGTTCAAGATGGATCGGGCTACATTGAAAACTTGATACCCCAGTAACTTCAGAGAAGTCTTCATATAATGCTATAAAGGAAGACATTAAATTCCTGTGAGCAAGACATACAAAGACTTTCAAGAATCAATCACAAAATAAATGTATTTGAAGATAAAATTAAAACCCCAATATGAAATACCCCATACTTACCCTGCACCTATCTGCTTCTCATCTAAATTCTCCTCCATGCAGCTTTTCCCATTTCATAACAATACCCATGGGAGGGGTAGCTTTTAATTAATACAAATCAAAATTGCAGTTCTTTCTTTTTTCTGCTTTAGAAATTCAGTGGCTATTTATACTCAATGCTTTGGACTATACAAAGAATTAGAAGCAAAGTTTTTTCAATCAAGTAATTCACAATGATGCTGAAGGGATACACTATAAATGTAAAATAGGAGATAATCAATAAGGATGCAAACGCTTAGCAGAAATCAATGTGTGTATGCATGAGAACACGTGTACAGATTAATGAATGTTCTATTTCAGAGGTAAAGGAAGGTGAAGAAAGGCAAAAACCTTGGTTGAAAGAACACTTTTTGGAGTTTTAAGATAAGTGAAATAAGGTAATGAGAAAACCTACCTTACTGGACTGTAGCTGAACCAAAACTTTATTTTCACAAGGCCAATTCTCACAACCAAAACAGTATATAGAAGATGTGGTCTGGAGTGGAGGAATTACTGATTGAACTCGATTCTCTTTTTTGCGTCTTTGAGGTATTAGATGTGAAAAATGGATTATATTCTAGTTTTAAATTGGGAACTGAGTCAATGTTTTCCTTAAACACATTCACATCTGCTTGATGATATTTCAGTGTTTTAAATAGCTACAGCTTGAAAATCTAGCAGCTCCAAATTCCCCTTGCTTTGCTTCTGAAATCTTTGAGAATATCCGGCAAATTGCTCTGTTTTGATCGTTTATTGGCTTCTTTCAGTGTTCTAATAGTTCTTGAAGGCATGGCCAGAGAGCATCTGCTAATGGGCGTGTGGTTAAATGGAATCATACTCTCCCAAAAAGCAAATGCTGAAAATATGCCATTGTCACTAGACCCTTACAGTGTTCATCCTCCTTCACAGAGAAGAGCTTTTTCATCTTCCATCACAGGCTGTGTCTCCAGAACGAAAAGGTGCATATGGCGCCGCAGGGTCAGGGGGTACAGTGGAGACAGAGTCACTGCATGTGGCCACCACAGAAAGACCTTTAAGGTTTATTTTTGCAGCTTTCAAGAGTCAGACAGTGTTGCCCTGTTGCCATGAAAAAGGAAATCCTATTCTTTCCATTATTATTTTTTTTAATTCTAAAATAAATTGCAAAATCTCTTTTAAAAGGAAATATTGACAGCAAAGCTGGACAGGCAGGTAGGCAATGGGATAAATTAGAACTGAGGAAGATAAGTAAGGGAAAAATTCTGTAAAGAGTTATGTCATAAACAAATGTCTTTTGTTCAGTGAGTTAATCAGATGCTGGGAGCTGAAATAGTTTCAGTTTGTTTTTTTTCTTTCTTTCTTTTTCCTTTCTTTGCTCAAAGTCCTATCAGAAAGTTGGCAAGAAACCCTAACAAGAAGTCCAATCTGTTTTTATCAAGGATAATACATTCCATCCGTTTGGGCTTAACACCAAACTTTCTCCTAGGTAGTCCCCCAAAAGTAGATTAAAGGGGTGTATTTATACACACATACATTTCAGATCAAATAAACGACAATGGAGTGTCCATCTTTCCTCACTAGGGAGAAAAGAGAGTTTGGGAAGCAGAGAGCTTTGTTGATATATGCCTTCTTTCCAGAAGTATCGGACTGAGTAATAAAGAACCATTAGGGAAGATAAATAAATAAAGTCTACAGGGTCACTATGAGTTGCAATCGACTTAACAGCAATTTTTTTTTTTAATTAGTGCTTACTCTGTGTCGTATTTGGCTTCACCAATCTTCTACTTCCTTATAAGCAGTATAAATCTGGTGTGCCTTTGCCAGATGATTCAGTCCAAATGGAATAAAGCACACCTTTTCTTTGCTAGACTCAAGCCAAACACCCTACTTCATTTTTTCAAGAGGTCAGTAAGAGTATCATCTATTGATTGGAGCTTAAGTTATGAAACTCTAAGTTCTAGCCTGCTCATGAAATGACTGTACTTCGAAACAAAATAAAGCAAATTTCTATATCCAGTATACTCCCTGGATGACTGAGAGATAATTCTGTGCATTCAAAGAAGCTATTACTAGGATTTATCATGAAACACCAACATGTTGTTTGAAAAGAGACCAGCATGTTCTGCTCTTAGGAGGCAGAGTAACACGTGGAAAAAACATGACATTCTCAGGTAGACATCTTTCTTCTTTTCAGTCTTTTGTAAAAGTCAGACAGAGGACAAACCAAGTCCATGATCATGGTAAACTGGGCACTGGAAGCTTGCATTACTAATGTGCAAGATAGTGGTGCCATCTTCATATATGACACACTAAAATAAAACTACTACTAGATACCCATTTCTTAAAAACCATAAAAAAAAAAGATTTTCTAGGCTGAGTAACTAAAGTGGGTACAATTTTACTCAATAAACACATGTTTATAGGAAAGTACTGTGCCTTATACATTTTTAGTCCTTGTGCCAGCTGTGCTGAGTATTAGGCTATGCACCCAGGCGACATAAGAGAAAAATCCTTTGCTTTGCTCTACTCCAATCTCCAAGTGCTGTTTCTTTTCTGTGACCATAATTAATACTGTCACCAGCTTTCAGTGGAACTTTACTGGGAAATTATTACAATATAATCAGGAATTTGAAGCCATTCTGCAATTCCCAAATTGCGTGATTTGGGAAAACACATGATCTGGTACAATTTAGCGGGGAGATGACAGCAACAGCAATACTGGATCCTGTATCACCCTAACCCTTCAAGTAACCTGGGCAGTTGAGTCTATTTTCTTCCTACATATTTACGCATATAGAGATGACATATCATCGTTCCTTCATTTAGTGACTAACACAGAGTACAGGACAGATGCTAAATAAATTAGTTATTTATGAAAAAATGCACCTATATATGCATATGAATGAAGATCATCATTGTAAAAATCTCAATACCATAAATTGTTCCCTTTTAGATAAAAATATACAGTAAAATACTTGAATTATTAGTGTTTTGAAGTGAAATACAGACTGAAAAATTTGATTTGAGTGGTTATCTAAAATAACAGAAGCAAAACAAAAATTGCTTAAATTGTAAAAGAATCTCTAAATGAAACCATCATAGAAATGCCCATGGCAATTCAGCCATATTTGAATTAACCAATCATTTGCAAAAGCTATTTAGCTTGATAAAATGTACTGTATTCAGGTTAAGAGAAGATTTGTTCATATGTCCGGAAGATAACATTGTAGTTTTAAAAAAGTCAGGAAAATTCAAAACTGGAACTCAGAGAAAAAGTGGAAGCAAACTCATTTCTTTGGGTGACATTGCTTAAGGTAAAATACCTCGTATTCAATGGATTTGTTTTGTGTGTTATTAGAATTAAACAATATAATCCCAACTGAGCAATGAAAAATAATGTAATGGTCTCTTCTTAGGCACTCCCAGGATCCGAAATTGTTTTCAGAATAACAGGAACAGGGAGAAAGGTTGAGATGAAAAACCCATCTGGTTCTAATTCAACTTTCCCAATAAACTTTTATGCACCAACTCCAAAAAAAGAAACCAAAAAACCAAACCAAACCCGTTGCCATTGAAGATTAAAACGAAAATGTTCCTAATTTGAGGGGACAAACGGAATAACAGTCTAAAAGATAAAGTCTCCTTTATTTTAGAACACCACTTTCACTTCATTAGAGGAGATCCTGTTGCAACATGTCCTGCTAATGTGGCAAACTGGTGGGATTAATGGGGAAGGAAGGCTGTTTTGAAAGGCATGTGCCAGTCCATCTGAGAAACGCGCGTTCGCATTATTTTGTTACAATTATATTTAAAAAAAAATTTAAGCTGGAATAAATCGCACCCTTAATAGGGATGACAGTTGGTGTGTTTTGTGTCATTTGAATGTGTAAATAAGCATTTATCGATTCCCTCTTTTTAAGAAGCATCTCACTGTGTGCTCTCTTTCTGAATCTGCCCTCACTCACGACGGCCCTTGCTTTCCATTCCAGGCCTGAGCATTGTCTTTACCGCCAGCTTCTGGGCTGCCCTTACACAGGACTTTTTTCCTGATTTTTGGGGGAGGAGTATAAGCAGGACTAACTCAGAACATTAACACAAAATCAAGGTCGCTTTGCTAAGGAGTTGGTAAAATGATTAAGGTGCCCAGCTGCTAACCAGAAGGTCAGAGGTTGAAGTCCAACCGGAGTTGCCACAGAGACAAGGCGTTAGAGTATATTTCCAAAAAACCATCCATTGAAAACCCTGTGGAGGACAGTTCTATTCTGACACACATGGAGTCAGCATGTGTGTCAAGAGCTCGTTGATTAGTCGTTGATGCTGTGTTCCTATTCTCCTTCTGGTTTAATTTTAGGTAACACTCCACCATACACTGAAGGAAGGAAAAGACCCACATCTACGCTACAGGCTGTGACTTTCCTGACCCTAACCTAATGCTTAGGAGTTTCTGGCAGATATATGGGCTTTCTAACTATAGGTGTGTTCGTATGGTGATGAGGTCTCCAGTACTGCATATAGTTTACATCTATATGCCTGTATATAATATAGACTGTACTGACATATCCATATATAGCATAGACTTTTTTATAGGTATCTTCTCTAGAGAAACATAATTGGTTTGTATAGAAACAGAAAAAAAGGAGTCAATATTTAAGCAAGAAAAGTTTTAAAAAACAAACCAGTTTTACTAGCACAAATGTATTGAATTTTTTTTTTAATTCCATTATCTGAATTGCAAATAAAGGGGTTTGAATGGTGAAATAGTCCTTGAGTTCTTTAATGACTTGAAAAGTAGATTTTATTTTAAGCTATAATTGAAAAATGAATATTTAGACTATCCTTTAAGAGCATAAATACAGGTAAAATGCCTAAGTTGACCATGAACAGAACCCAATACTGTACTGTGCTGGCTCTCTGAGAAGTAAAATCTATTTGATACTTTTTATACACAATTTAATTGGAAAGGGTTAGTTATAGTACAGATCATTACTGAATAAAATTCAAAAGACCACCATCCAAGGCAGTGTCTGAAAAATAACTATATTCCTTAGAATCCTGACACAGCAAGGCAAAACTAAAACTGATGTTAATGCTAGAATCCTGAGTTTTACTATATGTAATTCAAAATAATATTTTGTAATTTTTATTATCAGAAAAATTATAGATTTATTGTAGAAAAATTGGGAAAAAGAAAATAGTATACAAATGAAAATAAAATCTTAACTATATTTTATTATATTTTACCTATATTTTTAACATATGTATATAATGAATATATTAGCTGCTGTTAATATTTGGCATATTTTTTCATATTCTATACATATTTATAAAGACACAGATATATACATGAGCATATTTTTAAGCAAATTCTATCTGTAATGTATCACAGTTTGCTTTTCTACTCTATTTTTTACTTGACAATATATCATAATCAACTTTTGTCATTATTTTCTTTAAAATTAATGGCTGTTAATTTTATATATCATTGTTTGGTTATTATTATACTATAAGTTTCTTAATAAAACCACTTTAGGTGCGTAAAGTGTTTCCTTTTCTCAGCATAAATTATATTACAATGAATTGTCTTCCAGACAGTTTTAAACCAAAACCAAACCTGTTGCTGTCAAGTCAGTGCTGACTCACAGTGACCCTACTGGACAGAGCAGAGCTGCCCCACAGGGTTTCCAAGGCTATAATCTTTACAGAAGCAGATTGCCACATCTTTCTTCTCTGGAGAGACGGTTGGGTTCCAACTGCTGTCTTTTCAGTTAACCACTTAACCACTGCACCACCAGGGCTCCTTTCCCAGTTAAAAAACCAGTGCCATCGAGTCGGGGCTCCTTTAGATGGATATAAAACCAAAAACTAAACCCATTGCCATCAAGTAGGTTGACTCATGCAACCTAGATGCTATAAATAAAAATCTAGATCATATAGGTACAGATGATAGATATAGATATGACTTTAGTAAATGTTCAGAAGAGGGATTAGTAGAAATGAGCTGGTAAGAAGAGATGTAATGAGCTTGATATGACTTGAATAATACATATGTGCAGTGAAGGCCTGGTTATAAATGATGATTAGTGTAAGAAAAATAGCTGAAGAACAGTTGAGACTAAAACTAAAATTTAAAAAAAGGGTTGCCTGATTTTGCTTTGTCCCTAACTATTAGTTTGCCTAGGTGGGCAGTGTTAATGCAAGTATAGCCCCTGATGTGAATTCATCATGGTGGAAAATGAATGCCAACGATAAAGTTTCAGAAGTTTATCCAGGGATTAGAAGTAGCTTACACGTGCATAAAAGGTCAGCAGGACAGGCAAACATCAATGCGATGTCTTCTCTTTCCTCTTTACTTACATCAAATTAGTGCTACTTTTGAATTTATAAAACATCATTGAAATAAACTCTAAATTCCCTCAAGAAAAGTGGTATGGGCACTCCTCAGTGTCCGAACTCTAATTTATATTCCCAAATGACCATAAGCATCATTTTAAATTGTCCTGTTTTTGATTTATTTGGAATAAAATTTGGGGGAAGGGATTTTCTTACTGATTTTTTTTTTTTTTTTTTAAAGTACAGCATTGAAAGTTTCTGAATTGAGATTGACCCTATTTCCACTTTGAATTTTTTAATGCAGGACACATTGTGTATGTTTGGCATAAAACATGAGTAAACTGTAGAGTTTTGTCTTTTATAGTACATAAAAAATATTTTTATAACACAAGTAATGTCATCTCATAGTATTTTCATTACAAGAATGCTAAAACTGGCACTGTTATAAGATTTCAGCATTTACAGTATATTTGGTTGAGATATGGCTGCTTACCACATTTCATTTTTTTCTTTGTAAGCTTAAAGTACAATAGTCCCATTTCCCAAACAGCCCATACTTTTTTCCCCCCTCAGTAAAACAGGGCTCATTTTTTAAGTTAATTGAGCCTGAGTTACTTGCGTCGTTGTTGCGTGCCGTTGAGTCAATTCCCCCTCATAGTGACCCTATAGGACAGAGGAGAACTGCCCCACAGGGTTTCCAAGGAGCAGCTGGTGGATTAAAACTGCCCACCTTTCAGTTAGCAGCCTGAGCTCTAAACCACTTCACCATCAAGGCTCCCTTAGTTACTTAGAGCTATCAAATAAATATTATCTTAATATAAGTTTTAAAAATCTAGGAAAAAATCACATCCTTTTATTTTAAAATTGGCTGTGCATGGAGATTTTCTTTTTTTTTTTTTTCTTATATCAGTTACATATCTGAAAGCAATTCATAAACCCCAGTGGTTTTTTGGAAAGTGGTTTGTGATTGCGTAAGAAACTGTTCTCTATGCCAGTAATAAATGGCAGTCATGGAATTTTGGCAGTAAATGTTTTAGCCGTCCACATGAAATGGATGAGTATTGCTCCACTTAGATTAATTCATGTTAGACTGTGTTACTGGAGAGAATGATAATAGAATTCCTCTTGTGGGCTTGATGTGTATAAAATATCATATCCATTTTATAATTTTAAATGGATGAGTGAGATCAGACAGTGTTAAAAAAAAGAGTGGCTTCAGAAATTGGTGTCTTCAAAGAAAAGTGTAGTGGAAACTGTGATACCTTAAAAAGAGAAAAAAAAATCCTAATTTCAAGTTCAGCTCTGCTAAACTTCTCAGGACAGCTGTTTTCACAGCAGACCTCAAGACCTTTGGTTTTAAAAGTCAAAATATAGAATAATTTGCCATGGGTCTGGGGAAAATTCTCCCTAAAAAGAAAGCAACATAACTACAGAGACAAGCATACACATACAATTAAAATGTAATAATTCTGAAAGTAAAAAAAAAAAGTGAGGAGATTAATTTAACTTGGCCAACAATGGCAACATGCACCTCTAACAGCTTGGCGCAGGGTTAGCTTTCTCTACAGCCTGGATCAGCACCTTTTCTTACAGAAGCCCCATAGATCAGCCTGGACAATGCACAGGTACTGTCTATGCCCCAGAGCATGATGGGATGATTTTACACACGGGCTCTGTGGCTCTGGGGCAGGAGACGCCTCAGAGACTCAGCTGGTTCCAGTGATATTCAGGTTCACACACATGCGTACCTACATGCACTTCCCTGGCAAATAGGCCATTTTATGTCACTTCCTTCCAGACCACAAAGACACATCCTCATTTTCCACCCAGTTTGCCTTCTTAAACAACATATTTTTCACAGAAAATTTCATGATGTGCCTACTTTTAAGTTTTTTCTTTGTTCTTGTTCTGTTTTAAATTTCAGTTCCCCATTTGCTTTAATCTGTTGATTCCTCAGAAACAAATGAGTTAGGCACATTGCAAATCCTCTCTTGCCAGCTGTTTTTGGAATCTTTGATCCGTACACTGAAGAATTGGCAATGTCGGTGATGTTCTCCCTTTCTTTTTAGGTTGAGAATTCTTTGTTCCACCCGGCATTTGTGTGGTCTTGAAGCTTTAAAAAAAAAAAAAAGTGAGGAGGAAAATAATAACAATGAACATGATACCATTGTTCAGCAAGTGTTCTTTGAATGTAGAGTACAATAACGTTCTGATTCACTACATATTGGTTTAATTTTCCCCTTAGTTTGAGTTTTTTGTTTCTGAATCACCAACGTAACAATCAGTCCTTTGTGTTATAAGAGACCAGCACACTTTTCCCTTGATGTTGCCTTTTCATTTCCTTGTTCCATATTTCTGTGTCTCACTGACTTAGGCTGGGGTCTCTAGAAAATATGTGTATTTCACTGGTTTCATTTTTTTTAGAGAACCTAGCCTAAGAAATTTTAGCATTCTTGGCCAATCTCAATCTCCCCACTTTTTCTTTTTTAACTTTCAGAATTATTACATTTTAATTGTATGTGTATGCTTGCTTTACATTGCTTTCTTTTTAGGGATAATTTTCCCCAGATTCACAGAAATATATATATATATATATATACGCACACACACACACAGAGATTGATTTAAATCAAAGAAATGGCTCAAGCAGTTGTAGGGGCTGAAATGTCCCAAGCCCATGGGTCAGATGTGTAAGGACGGAAGCTTCTCCTAACTCATGTAGCTGCAAGGGCTGAAGAACCCAAGACAGGCAAGCCAGAGGGCAGGCTGCTGGCTCACAGGCTGTGGAGGCTGACGAATCCAAGATTGGCAGGCAATAGAGCAAGCTGCTGGCTCAAGTCCCGAGAACCAAAGGTCAAATGATGATGAACCAGAAGCAGTAACTAGAGTGAGCAAAAGTCAGTGAGCTTTGCCAAAATGTCCATATACATTGGATGAAGGCCACACCCCCAAGGAAACTTCCTTTCAAATAATCGGCTGCTCATATTAGATCTCATAAAGGAGGTAATTACGTATCGTCAGAGCTAATCATGGAAGTGATTACATTATTATTAACTGACAAACCACTGAGAATCATGGCCTAACCAAGTTGACACATAATCTTAACCATCACAGCCCAAGGCTTATCAGCTTGGCACCTATATACATGTCATTAAACCGTACATAATTTTTTAATTTTTGCTGAAGATCATCCAAAAGTAGTTACAACAGTACATGGACAGGGAACAGCCAGAAGTTCAAGCCAGATTCAAAAGAGGACGTGGAACAAGGGATATCATTGCTGATGTCAAATGGACCAGGGCTACAGAGAATACCAGAAAGATGTTTACCTGTGTTTTATTGACTATGAAAAGGGATTCAACTGTGTAGATCTTAAGAAATTATTGATAACACTGCAAAGAATGGGAATTCCAGAACACTTACTTGTTCTCATGAGGAATCTGTACATAGACCAAGAGGCAGTCATTAAAACAGAACAAAGAGATGCCGCATGGTTTAAAGCCACAGACAGTTAATCAGTATATTACTGATTACAGTATATTTTTTTTTCCCTCCAAGCAAAGTGAAGGAGGAGTTCCCTTTACCATTGTTCTTCAGAGAGTCTTAGAAAGGGGTCGTAGTGCTGCTATGTTCAATTTTGCGTGGTGCCTGCCTCTCATACAGAACGATCTGTAAACCACCCATGAGTTTTCTCTTCCTCAGTCTACTGATCATAAGGAACTCCCCATGAGGTCATAGGTGCAGACTGGGAGAGGGCAGTTAATATGACAGGATGCAGACCATGGGCATTTGGTCCATTTCCTCATGCAACTTACCTATGCCTTCAGGTCCTGTTTGGGCCCAGGCTCATATATACCACTTCCTTTTAATGATGGAGTACTGCTGTGTACATCCGACTTTATGGCTCTGTGGGTCAGACAACACCCAGTTCATGATGGCCAGCTCAGGCCGTGTGGTGACTTGATGTTCCATGGTTAAGCATTCAGTCTCTATTAAGGCCCAATAACAAGCCAAAAATTGTTTCTAAGACAGAGTAGTTATCTGCAGAGGATGGCAGAGATTTCCTTCAATGTCCTAAGGGTCTGCCCCGTGATTCACCAGTAGGGGCCTGCTGAAGGCTCCAAATAGCATCTTTATCTATCACTGACACTTCAACCACCATTGTATCAGTTGGATCATTAATTATCCAACCTCTATATGCCCTCCACTCTGACTGGTGGGCTACAGTGATATTTTGGGTTTTCTGAAATTAGTGTCAGTTCAGAGCCAGTATCCAGTAATCCCCGAAAAGTCTGATTATTTCTTTTTTCCCAGTGAACAACCGGCTTTATAAAAGGCCATTGATCCCTTTGTGAAAGGCTGGAAGAAAGATTAACAGTGTACATTTTTCACAGTGTAGTGGGTCATTCTTCAAGGGGACTTGGCATCCCCTTCATTCTAGGTGTTGTGGGTCTGTAAACTTGCTCAAGCCTGGAAATTGACTCAGGGGCCATGACTCTCTCTTCTGGTGATTCAAGTTAGACTGTTATTCACTTGGCCTAGAATTATTCTGCTTGTACAGATCAAGTAAATATCTAGTAGATTTCCTATCTATTTCATTCCTAGGAATACTGTGACTAAGACCCAGTGCCCTAAGTCCATAGGAGTCAGGCTATTCTGATTACTACTCTGACTCCAATGTTCATTCCAGTAACCACATCCACCTTGTGTTTGTAGATTGAGTTTGCCACTGGACGCCTACCACCATGGATCCAATCAGCCCCATTACAGCTAGATGTCTTAATTCAGTTAGGGCAGTTCCCACTGTCAAATCTGAGTTATGTAAAATGGCTATCAATGCAGTCTTCAAGGATACTGGGGCTCCCTTCGCAAATTTATTCCTCATTATTGTGGTAAAATGTGTGTCCTCTGGGCATCCCATGTGTGTACCATGGGTCTAACCTGATAAATCCACTCTAACATACCAATTTCCCTAAGCCTTTGGATGCTGCCTTCTACAGTGTATCAACGCAGGTCTGATACTTCAACTCCACTTAGTGTCGGCCACCATGGATTCCTTGCTTCAACAACCCAAGCAAATAAACTAGTAGATCCTTTCCTAACCTCTAGTGCTTAAGTATTGAATGAAGTGTCTGTGTTTAGTGGGCCCATAACAATAAACTCAGACTTTTCCAACTTTATGTTCCCTGCACAATTATCTCACACGCTTGATAGCCATTCCCACACATATTTCCTAAGTTTCTGTTTTTAAGTGTTAGAAAAGTCAAGCAGTTCTGAGTCACACTTTGTACTTCAGATTTGGGACTCCCTGGGACTTAAGTCTAGTTATAGATCTAGAAGCAAAAAATGGATAGTAGGGACTTAGAAGAATGTTCACCAATGTCTTATAAGACATCTATCTCAGGTAATACCTCAGACAATGACTCAGATGCCTCCCAGGTTATGACTCAAAGGCCACCCCAGGGGATATCTCAGACAAAGTCTTTTCAGGCACTGCTGGGTTAATCGCATCAAATAGGGGTGTAAGGACTATTGGGGTTTTTTGGTAGGAGTGATTCGCCAAAATTTGGGGGCTCAGGTCCCCAGCTTCCTGATTATGTGCCCCTATGTCCCCATCCCATGTTTTAGGATCCTATTTCTTCCCAATCAATGCCCTCACTTTAATTTCAGACATAATTCAAGGTTGGGAATTAAATCGGTGATGTAATCCAACCATTCTTATGATAAAAGTCTGGGTTTGGTTTTTGGCAATATGAGCTGTCTTAGTCATCTAGTGCTACTACAATAGATCTACCACAAGTGGATGGTTTCAATAAACAGAAGTTTATTCTCCACAGTCTAGTAGGGTGTCAGATCCAGGGGAAGACTTTCTCTCTCTGTCAACTCTGGAGGGAGGCCCTTGTCATCAGTCTTCTCCTGGTTTAACAGCTTCTCCATGCAGGAACCTCAGGTCAAAAGGATGTGCTCTGCTCCTGGTACCACTTTCTTAGTGATATGAGGTACCCGTCTTTCTCTGCTCGCTTTCATTTCCTTTTATCTCTTGTAAGATAAAAGTTTAAGATAAAAGGTGGTACAGGCCACACCCCAGGGAATATCTATTCACATTGGATCAGCGATGTGACCTTAGTAAGGATGTTATAATCCCACCCTAATCCTAATTGGCGTTTCTCAAGCTGAAAGAACTGAAGAAAAAATTCAAGCCTCAAGTTGCAATAGTGAAGGATTCCATGGTGAAAATATTAAACGATGCAGGAAACATCAAAAAAAGATGGAAGGGATACACAGAGTCATTATACCAAAAAGAATTAGTCGACATTCAACCATTTCAAGAGCTGGTATATGATCAGGAACCAATGGTGCTGAAGGAAGAGGTCCAAGCTGCTCTGAAGGCATTGGTGAAAAACAAGCCTCCAGGAATTGATGGAATATCAATTGAGATGTTTCAACAAACAGATGCAGCGCTGGAGGTGCTCACTCATCTATGCCAAGAAATATGGAAGACAGCTTCCTGGCCAACTGACTGGAAGAGATCTATATTTATGCCTATTTCCAAGAAAGGTGATCCAACCCAATGTGGAAATTATAGAACAATATCATTAATATCACATGCAAGCAAAATTCTGCTGAAGATCATTCAAAAATGGCTGCAGCATTATATCGACAGGGAACTGCCAGAAATTCAGGCCGGTTTCAGAAGAGGACGTGGAACCAGGGATAGCATTGCTGATGTCAGATGGATTCTGGCTGAAAGCAGAGAATACCAGAAGGATGTTTACCTGTGTTTTATTGATTATGCAAAGGCATTCGACTGTGTGGATCATAACAAAGTATGGATAACACTGCGAAGAATGGGAATTCCAGAACACTTAATTGTGCTCATGAGGAACCTTTACATAGATCAAGAGGCAGTTGTTCAGACAGAACAAGGGGTACTGACTGGTTTAAAGTCAGGAAAGGTGTGTGTCAGGGTTGTATTCTTTCACCATACCTATTTAATCTGTATGCTGAACAAATAATACGAGAAGCTGGACTATATGAAGAAGAATGGGGCATCAAGATTGGAGGAAGGCTGATTAACAACCTGTGTTATGCAGATGACACAACCTTACTTGCTGAAAGTGAAGAGGACTTGAAGCACATACTAATGAAGATCAAAGACCACAGCCTTCAGTATGCATTACACCTCAACATGAAGAAAACAAAAATCCTCACAACTGAACCAGTGAGCAACATCATGATAAATGGAGAAAAGATTGAAGTTGTCAAGGATTTCATTTTACTTGGATCCACAATCAACAGCCATGGAAGCAGCAGTCAAGAAATCAAAAGATGCGTTGCATTGGGCAAACCTGCTGCAAAGGACCTCTTCAAAGTGTTGAAGAGCAAAGATGTCACCCTGAAGACTAAGGTGTTCCTGACCCAAGCCATGGTATTTTCAATCACATCATATGCATGTGAAAGCTGGACAATGAATAAGGAAGACTGAAGAAGAGTTGATGCCTTTGAATTGTGGTGTTGGCGAAGAATATTGAATATACCAAGGACTGCCAAAAGAATGAACAAATCTGCCTTAGAAGAAGTACAACCAGAATGCACCTTAGAAGCAAGGATGGCGAGACTGCGTCTTACATACTTTGGACATGTAGTCAGGAGGGATCAGTCCCTGGAGAAGAACATCATGCTTGGCAAAGCACAGGGTCAGCGAAAAAGAGGAAGACCTTCAACGAGGTGGATTGACACAGTGGCTGCAACAATGAGCCCAAGCATAATGACGATTGTGAGGATGGCTCAGGACTGGGCAGTGTTTATTTCTGTTGTGCATAGGGTCACTATGAGTCAGAATCAACTCGACGGCACCTAACAACAACAACAGCCTTCTTTAACATAATCGAATCTTGCCTCATTAATCACAGGCAGAGATTAGGACTTACAACACATAGGAAAATTACAATCAAAAAATGGAGGAAAACCACACAATACTGATTATCATGGCCTGACCAAGTTGATACACATATTTTGGGGGACACAATTCAATTGATGACAAGCTGTTACTGCAAAAAATAAGGCTTTCTTTCATGGCACAAGTGGCAGTTTTTAAGTTGTTTATGTGGCACTTGAGCTTTGACTCTGAAGCCACCGACTCATGTCACAAGAACTTGAGGTGAGATGATAACAAGCCCGTGCAGGATCCAGAGAGAGCAAAAGCCAGCCAGCTTTTCGAGAAAGTCCATATATATTGGATACAAGCCACATCTCCAAGGAAACTCCCTTTCAACAGATTGGTTGCTCTGTTACAGCAGATGCCATCATGTAGGTGATTATATCAGATCTCATCATGGAGGTGATTACATCGTTAAATAACTACCAAACCACTGAAAATCACGGCCCAGCCAAGTTAACATACAACCTAACCATCACACTTCCTCATGCTCCATTCTGCTGGACAAGAATCTAACTTTACATTTATTTCTGATACCCAAGTCATGTTTGCAATGACAGAAAAAGTTGATCACTGGTCAGCTGAAGAGGCTATCACTTCATTCCTCTCAAACACTAAAGCCCACTCATTTTCCCTATCCTTCCTTCCTTAGACGGCAAATTGCAACTCAAGCCCTCATTGAGATCTGTGGAATTATCATGACTCTCTTATTTTAAGCTAAGAGAGCTGCTTTCACATGGTGTGAGAAGATTTAGGACAGTGGTTCTCAAACTTGACTGTGTAGAGAATCCCAATGCCCAGACCACACCCAGAACTAAGTCATCACAATCTCTGGGGTTGCGACTGAGGGCTTAGTGTTTTGTAAAGTTCCCCAGGTGATTCCAAATTGCAGTTAAAGTTGAGCGCTTTGCTTCAAAGTCACCTTAAGGAGGCTGTGGCTAAGGCTGCTCTTGCGTTTGATGTAGTTCAAACTATTTAGGCCAATAAATCAAAAAATACAAATTCTAATGTGAATATTTTATAAAAGAAACAGAGTAATTTTGATACAAAACAAACCAAAAAAGATACATTCAGCCTGGACTTCTGAAAATAAGTGCTTCCATAGTATGATCACATTGCAGATTTGCCCAACTCAACTGTTTCGTTAATCCTGGGTGAGGTGTGAAATTAGTGCTGTGGTCATAAAACTCTGAATCCAGGGTTCCTGAGGGAGGTCTCTGCATCTCTGTAACTTGATATTCAAGTGGATCTGCTCTGGAGTCAGACACACAGACCTGGTTTTGAATTTCTGCTCTGTCACTTCTGAGTATTGCAACTTTTGTAAATGTAATTATCCTCTAAGAAAGCAGTTCCTCCACCTTGAAAATTGGAGTACTAACCTCAAGAGATTATAGAAAAGAAACTGTAAAGATATGAATTACTGATTTTAACTGCCTAGCAATCATCCAAAAGGCAGGAGGGTGGATGGTGAGACTTGGTTGAAAATGCCAGTAATGTAAACAGAGAGTTTTTGCTAAGTCTGACTTAACCAGGAACATGTAAAAGCGTGGCCTAGACCTATAAGCTTATTGTCTGAAAGGCTTAAGTGAAGAATGCTGAGTCCTGTCACATACGTAACAACATCAAACATTTGTTTCAAAGATTTGGGTCCAGATTTCTTCAATAAAGATGGTGCAGAGGTAATATATGATGAGGAAAGAGAGAAGTGCCCATTTTCTCATTTTTAAATGTTTTCCACCAAAGGGGGCAGGGACATGGAGAAGGAGTCCCTGAGTAGAGAAAAGGGTTAAGCCCTCCACTACTACCTGAAGGGTTGGTGTTTGAATCCACTCAGAGGTGCCTTGGAAGACAGGCCTGGTGATCTGCTTCCAAAAGATCACAGCCTTGAAAATCCCATGGAGCAGTTCCATTCTGTACTCATGGGGTCACCATGAGTCAGAATCAATTCAATGGCAACTAACAATAGCAACCACCATCGAAGGTAATAATCTTCAAATTGTTGTTGTTATTAGGTGCCATCGAGTCAGTTCTGACTCCTACTGACCCAACGTGCAACAGAATGAAATACCGCTCAGTCTTGAGCCATTCTCACAATCATTGCTGTGCTTAAGCCCATCATTGTAGCCACTGTGTCAATCCATCTCATTGAGGGTTTTCCTTTCTTTCTCTGATCGTCTACTTTAATGAGCACAAAATCCTTCTCCAGGGACCGGTCCCTCCTGATAACGTGTCCAAAATACGTGAGACAAAGTCTTGCCATCCTCGCTTCTAAGGAGCATTCTCACTCTACTTCTTCCAAATTAGAAAAAGTAAAATTAAACTGGTGATAAATTAGAGTAAGACTGTGAGTTTTTTTGCTTGTTTGTTTTTGTTTTTTTAAGTTTAAACTGTTGCTTTATTAGTTGCTGTCTTAGTTATCTAGTGCTTCTATAACAGAAATAGCACAAGTGGATGGCTTTAACAAACAAAAATTAGTTCTCTCACAGTTTAGGAGGCTAAAAGTATAAATTCAGGGCAACAGCTCTAGGGAAAGTCTTTCTCTCTCTGTTGGCTCTGGAGAAAGATCCTTGTATCCTTTCAATATCTGTGGGCCCAGCATTCCTTGGAGATCTCCACATGTCTTGGCATCAATCTTCCCCTGGGTCTAGGAGATTCTCAGCACAGGAACTCCAGGGCAAAAGTATGCACTCAGTTCCTGGCTTTTCTTTCATGACGGTAGTGAGGTTCTTCCCCTCTCTGCACACTTCTCTCTCCTTTTATCTCTCGTAAGATAAAAGGTGTGGCTCAGTCAAGGGTGTGACTTGAGTAAGGATGTGACTTAAGTAAGGGTATGACTTGAGTCACCCCCTCTTATAAAGCTGTGACTCAAGATATCCACCATGGGAGGCATCTGGTGTCTTAAATGCTAGCAAGCAGCCATCTAAGATGCATCAATTAGTCCCAACCCACCTGGAGCAAAGGAGAATGAAGAACACCAAAGACACAAGGTAAATATGAGCTCAAGAGTCAGAAAGGACCACATAAACTAGAGATTCCAAGAGCCTGAGACTGGAAGAACTAGATGGTGCCCGGCTACCACTGATCACTGCCCTGACAGAGAACACAACAGAAAATTCCTGATGGAGCAGGAGAAGGGTGGGATGCAGATCTTAAATTCTCATAAAAAGACCAGGCTTAATGGTCTGACTGAGACTGGAGAGACCTGAGGGACCTTGATGGTCATGGTCCCCAGATCCTTTGATAAGCCAAGATTTGAACCATTCCTGAAACAAACTCTACTGACAGCGATTGGTCTGGACTATAAGATAGACAAGGTTGCTGGTCAGCAGTGGCTCAAGCAGACACATGAAACTATGTGGGTGACTCCTGTCTGGTTGTGAGATGAGAAGGAAGAGGGGGACAAGAGCTGGTTGAATGGACACAGGGAATACAAGGTGGAGAGGAGGAATGTACTGTCTCATTAAGGCGAGAGCAGCTGGGAGTGCATGGTGGGTTGGGTATGGCTATTTGTATGAGAGACTGACTTGATTTGTAAACTTTCACCTAAAACACAATAAATAAATTAAAAAAAAAAGATTCATACCACACTGTTCCTGCCTCATTAACACATAGAGGTTAAGATTTACAATACATCACAAAATGGAGGAAAACCACATAATACTGGGAATCATGGCCTAGCAAAGTTGACACATGTTTTGGAGAACACAATTCAATCTATAATGGTTGCCGCCAAGTCAGCTCTGAGTCATGGTGACCTTAAGTATAATACAACAAAATGTTGCCCAGTCTTATGCCATCTTCGTGATTGTTGATATGTTCGAGGTCATTATTGTGCTATTGTGTCAATCCATCTCATTGAGGGTTTCCTTTGTTTTTACTGACCTTCTACTTTACCTACGATGATGTCCTTTTCTAGCAAATTGTCTTTTCTGATGACATGTTTAAAGTAAGTGAACCAATGTCCATGCAAACAGTGGTCGAAAATCAAACTATATATTGCATTGTGCAAATCTCCTGCAAAAGGCTTCTTTAATGCTTTAAAACACAAAGATGTTACTTTCATGCCTAAGGTGGATCTGACCCAAGCCATGGTCTTTTCAATCGCCTCATATGCCTACAAAAACTTAACAATGAAAAAAGAAGACAGAAGAAGGATTGATGCATTCAAACTGGAGTGTTGGTGAAGAATACTGAATATACTGTGGACTGGGAGAAGAATAGTTTAAACTGTAGGAACCTAATGAATGACATCCTGAGCTATATTAAGAAACTTGAAGTGTAATATGAGACCCCCCCCAAAAAAAAGCCCACTGCCGTTGAGTCAATTCCTACTTATAGTGAACCTATAGGACAGAGTAGAACTGCCCCCAGAGTTTCCAAGGAGCACCTGGTAGGTTCGAACTGCCGATCTCTTGGTTAGCAGTTGTGGCACTTAACCACTACACTACCAGGGTTTCTGATGTGAGACCACTGCGGAATATTAGTGAATGAAAACCACGCCACATATTGGCTGTTTTCTGATTTTCAAAGAGAAACTACGGTGTTGATCCCTGACAAAATTCTACAGCCATTTATTAGAGTATAAAACAGCAGGTTTTGTTGAAACCCCTGTCAAACTATCATTCTTTTCTGATAGCAATGCTAGAAGCTCGAGTAATCTTACAGGCATATATTGTCCTTAGATTTCATCATGGTGAAGTGGATTGCCAGGGCTTTCTTCCAAAATGCTTCTAGATGGCTCAAACCTCCAACCTTTCAGTTATCACATTAACCTTTTGCACCATCCAGGGACTCTGTCTTAGTTAACTAGTGATGCCATAACAGAAATACTACAAGTGGATGGCTTCAACAAAGAGAAACTTACTCTCACAGAGTTTAGGAGGCTAGAAGTCTGAATTCAGGGTGTCAGATCCAGGGGAAGGCTCTCTCTCTCTGTCGGTTCTGGGAGAAGTCCCTGCCATCAATCTTCCCCAGTCAAGGAGCTTCGCAGTGTAGGGACCCCAGGTCCAAAGGACACCCTATTCTCCTGGCTCCTATTTCTTGGTAGTCTGAGGTCCCCATGTCTCTCTGCTCAATTCTCTCTTTTATGTATCAAGAGAGAATGGCTTAAGACACAACTTATTCTTGCACATTGAATCCTGCCTCATCAACATAACTGCTGCTAATCCCACCTCATTTACATCATAACCCAAACACAGGGCTCTCATTCTGACTCATAACAACCCTATAGGACAGAGTAGAACTGCCCCATAGAGTTTCCAAGGAGTACCTGGAGGAGTCAAACTGCTGACCCTTGGGTTAGCATCCATAACACTTAACCACTATGCCACCAGGGTTTCCATTTACATCATGGAGGTAGTATTTACAACACATAGGGAAATCACATCAGATGACAAAATGGTGGAAAATCACCCAACACTGGGAATCATGGACAGCCAAAATGACAGACATTTTGGGGGGACACAATCCAATCCATTACAGACTCCTAGAGCAGAGAGCAAGATTTCTAGACTACAAGGAATCAATGGGAGCCAACAGCAAGAGATTGACCTAGAGTAAGGCATTTTGTGGTAAAATTTCAGTATACTGTATAAAAAGAGAAGATACTCCAAACTTCTGGAGAGAAAAACTAAAAATAAAACTACATCATGTATAGAATATCAAAGATCAGAATGGCTTTGAACTTTGTAGCAACTACGAAAGCTGTGAAAGAGTGGATCAAATCCTTTATAACCCTGAAAAACAAAAGATAAAGATTTCCAATATCGATCCTATACTTGACTCAAAGCTTGAATTTTTTCTTCAGTTCTTTCAGCTTCAGAAATGCTGAGCATATTCTGCCCTTTTGGTTTTCTAACTCCAGGTCTTGGCATATTTCATTAGAGTACTTTACTTTGTCTTTTAGAGCTGCCTTTTACTTCGTCACTTCTTCTTTTCAGTTTATCTACTCTACATTCAAATGCAAGTTTCAGAGTCTCTTCTGACATGCATTTTTGTCTTTTCTTTCTTTCCTATCTTATTAACAAATTTTTGCTTTCTTCAAGCATGGTGTCCTTCATGTCATCCCACAACTCATCTGGCTCTTTGGTCATTAGTGTTCAACACATCAAATCTATTCTTGAGATGGTGGTGGGGTATACTAAAAGTCATACTTTGGCTCTGAAAAGAAAGTGTAAAATAAGAAAGAAGTTATGAAAATTAGAAAATGTGATCTAACACAGGAGATAGTTAAAGGGGAGTCAATGTATGATGCTAAAGAGAGATCCGAGGGGGTGGACCCAAGAAGGCGGAATAGACAGACACTTCCAGCTAGCCCTCTTTACAACAAAGACCTGAAAAAAACAAGTGAAACAAGTATATTTGTGACAAGCTGGGAGCCCTGAGCTTCAAAGGCAAGCTTAGAAAACAAATTGAGGGGCGGGGGAGGAAGAGACCACTCAGAAGCAGAGAGGAGTTACCAGACCTGAATCGTGGGGAGCCCTCAGGCACCATTCCTGGAGCCACTGCTGTGGGCTGGTACTAGCGTTCAGCCGCAGTTTCCTCAGGGAGAAGCAGTCAACTGCACAGCCTACTCGCACCTCTGGAACCAAAGAAGAATGGTGCTCTCAGCAAAAGCTAAGTACTTGCATATATTTTGCCCTGCCCCCCACCCCCAAGCTGGCTTTAGCGGCTGAATTCCCTGGGCCTGAGATAGGCACTCTTGAGTACCTAGAGCCATCCTGCCAGCCTTGGGGAAGGAAAAAAATTGCAATTGGGAGAAGATAATTTGCTAGCTCCATTAACCAGGGGATCTCAGGACAGAAGTGGCTCCTGTCCAGGCATAAACTGTCCATGGACTTGGAGCACCTTTCCCTTCTGCATGGACCTGTGTGGGCCTATCTCAGGAGAATAGGCACTTCTCAGCAGACTTTAACGATTTAAGCTGTGTGGTGCAGAGGTGGGTGTTTGATGTTTGACATTGCTTTGCCTATTAAACAAGGTCCTCACCTACCCCCATCAGGGACCTAATGACTGGTAGCTCCACTCAGGTCACCCAGGCAGCCATGACAGGGGTCCAAAGATAACTGGTACCTCCCAGTCCTTACAACCAAAAACTTTGGGTGCCAATGATCTGTCTGCAGAACCCAGCCACCTGCACACTCTAGGGAACAGGGACGGGCTTTCCTCAGAGGCACTCAGGAGTTGGTTCTCAGCCCCCTGCATTGTTCAGAGCATGACCCCCTGCTGCAATCAGATACCAGTATACATGCCAATCAACCCTGCCCCTCTAAGACTGTAGGACAGAGCCTGTACCACACACTTGATGATCAGCTACCTGGAAACCTGAGCTGAATTCATACAAGAAAACTGAATGGACTCCTAGACTGATATACCCGACAACAGCTTTAGCCATCTGGGAACAGGACGTCAGAGCTCCAAAGGTGAAAATAATCAAGCTAGCTTGCTCAAGCAACCCATAGGGGTTACCAAACAAAACAAAGCAAGAAGCTATGACACAGTAAGCAAGCACAAACTAATACAATAACTTACAGGTGGCTCAAAGACAACAGTCAATATCAAGTCACATAAAGAAACAGGCCATGATCACCTCAACAGTCTCTCGAACCAAAGAATCCAGGGATCTTCTAGATGAAAGTACATTCCTGGAATTACCAGAGCCAGAATACAAAAGTTTAATATACAGAACCCTTCAAGACATCAGGAAGGAAATGAGGCAATACACAGAACAAGCCAAGGAACACACAGATAAAGCAATTGAAGAAATTAGAAAGGTTATTCAAGAACATAATGAAAAGTTTAATAAGCTGGAAAAATCCATAGACAGGAATCAGAAATTCAGGAGATTAACAATAAAATTACAGAAGTAGACAACTCAATAGAAAGTCAGAGGAGAAGAATTGAGCAAGTAGAAGCCAGAATTTCTGAACTTGAAAATAAATCACTTGGCACTAATATATTTGAAGAAAAGTCAGATAAAAGAATTAAAAAAAATGAAGAAACCTTAAGAACCATGTGGGACTCTATCAAGAGAAATAACCTACGAGTGATTGGAGTACCAGGACAGGGAGGGATAACAGAAAATACAGAGAGAATTGTTGAAGATTTGTTGGCAGAAAACTTCCCTGATATCGTGAAAGATGAGAAGATATCTATCCAAAATGCTCATCGAACTCCACATAAGGTAGACATTAAAAGAAATTAACCAAGACATATTATAATCAAACTTGCCAAAACCAAAGATAAAGAGAGAATTATAAGAGCAAAAAAATAAATAAATAAAAATAAGAGCAGTGAGGGATAAATGAAAAGTCACCTACAAAGGAGGACCAATAAGAATAAGCTTGGACTAATCGGCAGACACCAAGCAGGCAAAAAGGCAATGGGATGACATATTTAAAAAATTGAAGGAAAAAAATTGCCTGCCAAGAATCATATATCCAGCAAAACTGTCTCTTAAATATGAAGGTGAAATTAAGACATTTGCAGATAAACACAAGTTTAGGGAATTTGTAAAAACCAAACCAAAACTACAAGAAATACTTAAGGAAGTTCTTTGGTTAGAAAATCTATAATATCAGGTATCAACCCAAGACTAGAACACTAGGCAGAGCAACCAGAAGTAAACTCAGACAGGGAAATTCAAAAGAAACAAAGCAAGATTATAAAAAAAAAAAAAAAAAAAACTCAAAACAGGGTAACAGTGATGTTATTATATAAAAGAAGACAACAAAAAAATAATAAAAAGAGACTAAGAAATGTAATCATATCCCTTCCATATGGAGAGGAAGATACGGCGATACAAAGAAATAAAAGTTAGGTTTAAATTTAGAAAAATAGGGGTAAATGATAAGGTAACCACAAAGGAGACAAACTATCCTACCCATCAAAATAAAATACAAGAAAAAAATGGAGACTCAGCAGAAACAAAATCAACAACAAACATGAGGAAAAGACAATATATAATCTACTCAGCACATAAAATTAAGTGGGAAAAAGAAACTGTCAACAACACACCCAAAAAAGACATCAAAATGATAGCAGTAAATTCATACCTATCCATAATTACCCTGAATGTAAATGGACTACATGCGCCAATAAAGAGACAGAGAGTGTCAGAATGGATTAAAAAACAAGACCCGTCTATATGCCACCTACAAGAGACACACCTTAGACACACACATGTTTATTGCAGTACTGTTTACAGTAGCAAAAAGATGGAAGCAACCAAGGTGCCCATCAATGGATGAATGGATAAATAAATTATGGTATAGTCACACATTGGAATACTACTCATCGATAAAGAACAGTGAGAAATCAGTGAAACATTTCATAACATGGAGGAACCTGGAAGGCATTATGCTGAGTGAAATTAGTCAGTTGCAAAAGAACAAATATTGTATAAGACCACTATTACAAGAACTTGAGAAATAGTTTAAGCTGAGAAGAAGACATTCTTTCGTGGTTACGAGAGGTGGAGGGGGTGGGAGAGGGGTATTCACTAATTAGACAGTAGATAAGAACTACTTTAGGTGAAGGGAAAGACAACACACAATACAGGGGAGGTCAGCACAACTGGACTAAGCCAAAAGCAAAGAAGTTTCCTGAATAAACTGAATGCTTTGAAGGCCAGTGTAGCAGGGGCAGGGTTTGGGTGGGGACCATGGTTTCAGGGGACATCTAAATCAATTGGCATAATAAAATCTATTAAGAAAACATGCTGCATCCCACTTTGAAGAGTGGTGTCTGGGATCTTAAACACTACCAAGCAGCCATCTAAGATACATCGATGAGTCTCAACCCACTTGGAGCAAAGGAGAATGAAGAACACCAAAGACACAAGGTAATTATGTGCCCAAGAGACAGAAAGGGCCACATGAACCAGAAACTACATCATCCTGAGACCAGAAGAACTAGATGGTGCCCGGCTACAACCAATGACTGCCCTGACAGGGAACACAGCAGAGAATCCCTGAGGGAGCAGGAGAGCAGTGGGATGCAGACCCCAAATTCTCATAAAAAGACTAGACTTAATGGTCTGACTGAGACTAAAAGGACCCTAGTTGTCATGGCCCCCAGACCTTCTGTTGGCCCAGGACAGGAACCATTCCCAAAGCCAACTCTTCAGACGTGGATTGGACTGGACAATGGGTTGGAGAGGGATGCTGATGAGCGGTGAATTTCTGGGATCAGGTGGACACTTGAGACTATGTTGGCATCTCCTGCCTGGACGGGAGATAAGAGGGTAGAGGGGGTTAAAGGCTGGCAAAATGGACACGAAAGGAAAGAGTGGAGGGAGAGAGTGGGCTGTCTTATTAGGGTAAGAATAATTGGGAGTATGTAGCAAGATGTATAGAAGTTTTTGTGTGAGAGACGGACTTGATTTGTAAACTCACTTAAAGCACAATAAAAATTATTAAAAATATTAATAAAGAGAGATCCCAGAATGGTACCTCTGTCTCATTTGTATATAAGGCAACCAGTCCAGATTGGAATGAATCAGAAAGCTCCAGGAGATATTACCCAAGAGATTTACCTCATACATCTGAATGTATTGTGAGGAGTACAGCCTTGGTGAAAAGTATAAGAATAATTAAAAATGAGCACTTAGGAAACTAAGCAAAACAGGATGAGATCAAACAACAGAACAGTTACTAAGTAAACCCACTGCACTGGAGTCACTTCTGACTCATAGGGACTTTATAAGACAGAGTAGAACTGCCTTATAGGGTTTCCAAGCCTGTGATCTTTACAGAAGCAGACTACCGCATCTTTGTGCTGCAGGTGGGTTTGAACCACGGATCTTTTGGTTAGCAGCTGAGTGCTTTAACTACTGTGCTACCAGAGGTTCAATCATTACAGGGAGACAAATTAATGGGAGTAAGAAAGTGGAGAGAACATTTTAAGATTATCTGAGAAGGGAAGTAGAAAAGAAGACCACTTGGAGGATGATATGGGTTAGGGCAAAGCTTGGAGTTTGTTGGCTTTGTTTTGTTTTGAGCTTGAAAAATATTAAGTTATGGTTTGTGTGTATGAGAAGGATCCAGTGTTGACTGAGGCTGACATTTCAGGAGAGACAGGTTGAACAGTGAAGAAGCAGATACACACAGGTAAAGCTGTAGTTCAATTTAGACACAGAGTAGAGTGAAGATGAACACTGAATTTTTTTTCCATTGAACAATGAGGTGAACCCATTAGTTCTTTTCTGTTATCTTATTTAATTTTTACAATAACCTGAGTGGTAAGCATTTTAACTGTCCCCATTTTGTAAAACAGGAAACTGAGGTTCACGGATGTTATATAACTTTCCTAAAGATACAAAACTACTAAGAGGAACAGCAGGACATAAAAATCAAGGCTGATCTGATGCCTGTGCCCTTGCTCTTAAGGACTCTACCATGCTGCCTCTCTTGTAAACTTCAGAGCTTACCCTCTGGCTCAGCACCCTATGGGGGACACGAACATGTATACGGTTACTTTGTTACAGGACACTCTATGGATGCTGCAAGGCTGGGCAACATATAGAAAAGAAACAATAAATCTGGACTAGCAGTTTCTCTCACTGTTCTCTCAAGTTTCCACACCGAAACAGGCTTTAAAGAAAACCAGGAAGTTGTATATTTAGTAGAAGGAGATTTCTAACAGATTTGCAGTTTGTTAATGTGCCTAGAAAATCTTGTTTCATGTCTATCTGCTTCGTACTGTCAGAGTTAAGCCTAACTCCACCCTTATTCTCCGCTCAAAAATTGGCAATAGGGTGTGATGAAACCCAGGACAGACATGACAACATACTTGCTGTGCCTTTACAATATGCCAAGTGTGGCACCTACTTTTTTGGAAATAATGCCATAAATACTAAGGATTTGACTGACTTTACTAAAGAGGCATATAAAAAAATGTAAATGTTTGAACTTATCAAAAGTTTATCAATTGCAATGATAACGTAATGTTCACCTGTGTTTTATTGACTGTGCAAAGGCATTTGACTGTGTGGATCATAACAAACTATGGATAACACTGCGAAAAATGGGAATTCTAGAACACTTAATTGTGCTCTTGTGGAAACTTTACATAGATCAAGAGGCAATTGTTCCAACAGAACAAGGGAATACTAATTGGTTTAAAGTCAGGAAAGGTGTGTGTCAGGGTTGTATCCTTTCACCATACCTATTCAATCAGTATGTTGAGCAAATAATTTGAGAAGCTGGACTATATGAAGAAGAACGAGACATCAGAATTAGAGGAAGACTCATTAACAACCTGAGATATGCACATGACACAACCTTGCTTACTGAAAGTGAAGAGGACTTGAAGCACTAACTGACGAAGATCAAAGATCATGATCTTCAGTATGGATTACACCTCAACATAAAGAAAACAGAAATCCTCACAACTGGACCAAAAAGCAACATCATGATAAACGGAGAAAAGATTGAAGTTGTCAAGGATTTCATTTTACTTGGATCCACAATCAACAGCCATGGAAGCAGCAGTCAAGAAATCAAAAGACGCATTGCACTGGGCATATCTGCTACAAAGGACCTCTTGATAGTGTTAAAGAGCAAAGAGGTCACCTTCAAGACTAAGGTGCACCTGGCCCAAGCCATGGTATTTTCAATCACCTCCTATGCATGTGAAACCTAGACAATGAATGAAGAAGACCAAAGAAGAATAGACACCTTTGAGTAGCAGTGTTAGAGAAAAATATTGAATATACCATGGAATGCCAAAAGAATGAAAAAACCTATCTTGGACGAAGTACAACCCGAATGCTCCTTAGAAGCAAGGATGGCGAGATGATGTCTTACATAATTTGGACATGTTATAAGGAGGGATCATTCCCTGGAGAAGGACTCCATGCTTGGTAAAGCAGAGGGTCAGAGAAAAAGAGGAAGACCCCCAGCAAGATGGATTGACACAGTGGCTGTAACAATGGTCTCAAGCATACAATAATTTCAACCATGGCGCAGGACTGGGCAGTCTTTTTTTCTGTAGTATGAGTTATGCTATGAGCTGAAACCAAGTAGACATCACCTAACAATAACAACAACAACAACAGTGATTATTTCTAGGGAGGGCAGTATAGGTTCAGATTTCCTTGGGACTTTCCTTTAAAAAGTAGTACTTAAACCTGACTTTCTAAAGAACTTTGACGAATGAAGTGACTCTGAGATTGAGGCTTGGAGACCCTCAAAAGATGGATACAATAGATGTTATTTCAAAATCTTTGCACTAAGATAAGAATAGAGTGTGTATCTAAAAATCAGATTTTGAGTCAATGTGCAGAGATGAAAAGAACATAGTTTATCATTTGCCCCAAATAAATATATAAATAAAATCAAAATCCGCTCACCTAGAAATGGCTTAGCCTCTTCCTCAAAAGAGAGCCAAGTCTAAGTAATAGAGGATTCTGCATCAGGGCACAAAGTCCCTGGGTGGTGCAAATGGTTTGCACTCAGCTGCTAACCTAAAGTTGGGCAGTTTGGACCCACCCAATGGTGACACATAAGAAGGGCTTGATAATCTGCTTCCATGAAGGTTACAGCCAATAAAACCCTACTCTGACACACATGGGGTCGCCAGGAGTCATAGATGCCTTGATGGCAGCTAACACCACCAGGGCACAGTAGAAGGGGATGAAAGGATGGCTTCACCCCTAGCTCCACTTTGCCTCAATTTCTCTATTACCTACTCAGTGATGGAAACACATTTTAACCACTGACTTCATTAGCTTTGAAATTTAAGAAGCACATTATTTTAAATCATTTTGCAAATATAAATCATTCCAAATAAAGACTAGCTTTTCTCTCACTCCACACTGAACACCTATTTGGCATACACTTGGACTTTATAACTCACCCACTTAACCCTATGACCAGTCAGCTCGTCGTCATACCCTTTGCTCTTCCAGTTTCAGGTAAGAAAAAGAACAGCTTTCATCATAAAGCTGAGCCTTTATTTTAGCGACAATTTCCGACTAACACTCTTGTTGCGAATTAGGAAACCTCACCCAGTAAAATACTAAAAGCTGGTTTCTCAGCAAGGCCCAACCATTTCCTTGCCAAGGACATTTGGTTTAAGTGCCCTTCATTAGGACATTTATCACTTTGCTGAGTTCTTTCCTCCCTGCAAGCAGATTCCTGCCACTCTTTCTCAGCATGCCCATAAATGTTGAACTCACTCTCTGTAAATAACCAAAAATGATACGCATTCGGGGGCACACATGAAAAACTCGACTGGCTTACTCTACCACTTCACCCTTATTACGGAGATGAGTAGGTGATTTAAAAAAAGTCCTAAATGACAATCATAAACCCAGTATTGAAAAAGTCTCTTTGTTTACAAAATAGTTCCGTTTTTACCTAAATGAAACTTAGGGCGATTTTCTGGCAAGATTCTAGGAATACCTATGGAGAATTACAAAGGAGATAATAAAACTATTTCTTGCCATCACTGAACTTATCCTCTAATGGACACAAAGTATATACGTATGCAAAACATTAAAAGGTCTACAATAAAAACACATTTTTATGTTAGCACCACTTTAAGAACCTGCCGGGTCAATGAATATCCATGAGCAATGGTGCAATTCCTACCATCCATATCCAACTCCATCTCCAAGTCATTGCATCTGGGTTCACACGCCTGCATATTTTACAAGTTGATCTGTTTAAAGATAATCTTAGCTAATAGCTATTGCACATTTTCAGGCACTGTGGGGGTCACATGTTACTACATTAATCTCCACAAGTAAGTAAGGTAGATACTTTCATTATCTCTAATTTATAGATGAGGACACTGAAGTTTAGGTAACTTAAATAGATTGTTCCTGATCAAACAGGAATAAAATCCAGACCTGGTTGACTCCTAAGTCCTTGTAGTTAACACATTTGCATCACAGTCCATCCCATATTATGCTTGCTGTACGGTAAAGGGCTTCAGGAGAGGAGGAAGATGGAGAATACCACTCAGAGGACAGTTTGTGCAAAGCAGCAGGGTTTCTACATTAACTTTTTTCATACTTTTGTTTCTTCATCAAATGTTTACCCCACCTCAGTTTGTATAGATAGAAGGCAAGAACGCAAGTGTTATAAGACATTATGTTTATTTATCGATGGGATAAGGTATTCCGTGCTAGTAAATGATTCCAAAATCTTTGACGCTTTACATAATCAAGATTTATTTTTCTCCCATGCCCCTCGTACAACACAGGCCAGTGAGAGCTTTGTCATACACAGTCATCCAAAGACCCAGGCTAATGGAAGTTTTTACCTATTGTTTGTAGCTCTACTATCTGGAGCACTAGAACTCTACAAACTCTGTGGCAGAGGAAGGACAAAATACATAGCCACACAAAACCTCTCTTCTTATCTTCAGCCCAGGAGTTACACGTCTTTCTTATTTGCGGTGCGATGAATTGCTTAATATGACCCTTCTAGCCATAGTTTTTGTAATTCACACACAATGATTGAGTGAGACTATGCAAGTAAGGTATAACCATTAAAACCCATTGCCGTTGATTTGGAACCCTAATGAAGGGGTTGGTCAATTTTGCCATCCCACTAGGCTTAGAATGAGCCATCAAAGAGGCTAGAGGAGGAGGATCTCTCTACAACAAGGAAGAGACAGGGTTGGAGTGCATCTTTTGTACTTGGGATTCCTGCTCTTAGAAGCTCCTGGAACCAGGAGATGGAGAGAACCAGAGAGAGAGAGTGTGCGTGTGTTACATCAAAGACGGCAAGAAGCAGTGGCAGAAAAATGGCAGCAACAGAAGCAGGAGATCAGTAGGAGATGGCCTGGTCCACACAGAGCAAGATAGCTGAATGTCTTTGTGCAGGAGGCTTGCTGGCAGAAGCTTCCAGGCACTTGGTGGGGCTAGGTTTGCCAACCCACAGAGCTAGAGCTGAGCTTCTTCAGGCTGAGGCTGACTGGCAAAGTAGGGTACCTTGGGCACTTATTGGCAGAGCTAAAGGAGTTTTGTAACAATTGCCTGAGCAGGGTAGAGGCAAGAGAAGCCAGAGAAAGGAGTGCCTGCTGGCACAGCTGAAAAGACGCTCTTCTGAGGGAGGAACTGCATCCTGAGTGTTACTGAACAGGAATTATAACCTGTTACTTTCCTGATAAACCCCATAATCCTGAGCATTGTCTATGAGTTCTGTGTGGCCATTGCAATGAATTGTTGAACAGAGCAGTGAAGTAGAGAGTGCCATGGTGGGGGAGGGGGGATGGTTGGTGTCAGGATTGGTAAAGATGGCGGAGAGAGGAGGCATGTCTGACCTCAGCTTCATAGGAATCAGCTTTGGGCTGTTCTTGATTCTCTTTCCTTCTTGTGAAGTTAGAGGAAGTCAAATGCCTCTGCCATGCCATTTTTACACTATTCATAATACGTTGGCCAGAAATTGTCACATGTACCTGCCCAAAGAGTGGAAATGTAAGGAAGCATATGGATATTTTGTGGGCAATGTGGGGTTTACAAACAGGAACCCTGGTGACACAGCTGCTAACTGAAAGGTTGGTGGTTCGAACTCACCAGCTTCTCCACAAAAGAAAAATGGAGCAGTATTCTTCCATAAAGGTTTATAGCCTTGGGATACTTATGGGGCAGTTCTACTCCGTCCTATAGGGTTGCTATGAGTTAGAATTGACTCAGTCACAGTGTGTTTTTAGTTTAAATGGTTACAATTAAATTTACCCAGAGAATTTAGACTTTGTCCTTGTTTCTTGATAACTGGAAAACCTTGGAATTTCCTCATTGATTGAAGTTCTTTCATGAGGCCTCCAGACTTCACCTACCTAACAGGTTATGCTAATGAGGTGATCCTTGAGTAGGGGCTGGCCAAGCCAGAAAAACCTCAGGGAACAGAGACTGGAAGTTGAGTTCAGCCATATGGGCTTTAATAAAACCAATCATGTCTATGTAATGAGGCTTCAATGAAGGCTCTGGACATGGATGTTCCTTGGGCTTCCGGGTTGGTGAAAGATGTTGGTGCTTGGGAGAGCAGCCTATTGTTTTGGACATGAAAGGTCCATTGGGAACTTTCCCAGACTTTGCCTGTCTCTTTATTTGTATCCTTTTTGCTGTAATAAAATTGTAACCACGAGCACTTTCCTGAGTTATTTGAGTCATTCTAGTGAATTATCAAAACTGAGGCAGTGGTGGGAGTTAGCATTCAGTCAGAAGTGTGGGGGCTCTGTGGACCCCTGAACTTATGGCTGGCATCATAAGGGGGTAGAAGGAACCCCTGGATTTGTAGCCAACAGGTGAGATGTGAGGGTGTTGTGGTGACCTGTAAGATTGTGGCTGACATCTGAAGTCTTGGGCAGACTTGGCAATCTGGAGCTCTGTGCACTTTACCTTGTGAGGTCTGACCTACTCTGGTGGTTAGGGTCAGAGGAATAAGTACTGCATTTGCAGTTGGCATTTGAAGTAGAAAAAAAATTGAATTGACATGGAATTGGTATTGATTAACCCAACATAGCCACTAAATGGACATCTTTCTTTATTTGCTTTCTATCGGTCAGACATTCCAAGGGGTTTCAAATGTTAGCTCATTTATTTTTATTTCAATCTGTAAGCGGTTCTTACAGAATCTTTAAATGTATGCATGGCACACAGGTGAAATTTCTTCTACATTAATGGGACAAAGAAGAGACACACACAAAAAGGTCAATCTGAATTAATTAAAAGCATACATTATAGAACATGGCAAGTATTAAGAAATACCACAAGACGGTTGCCTACAAGCAGTCACCAGAGGCTTTGAATAGATAAGAATGATCTGTGATTATCAAAGCAATTTCACATGAATGATCTTTCTGAGGAACCCAAGGGAGTTTGATATCTGTGTTCCCCCTCTGTACCACTTGTTTGCGTACATAGCTGCCAGAGTGAAGGTAAACTGCAGATCAATTTTCTAATTATTATGGATTCTAAGTTAGAAGAAAATTAATTATCAGTTGTCTTAGTTTCCTAGTGCCACTATAACAGAAATACCACAAGTGGGTGGCTTTACTGACATAAATTTATTGTCTCACAGTTTAGAAGGCTCTAAGTCTGAATGCAGGGCATCTGTTCTGGGGGAAGGCTTTCTGTCTATCCACTCTAGGGGAAATTCTTTGTCTCTTTCAGCTTCGCTTCCTCAAATCCTTGGTGACATGCAGGTGCCATCAATTGTTTCTCAATTGTGCTTTCTTGCTCTTGTGCCTAAACTGTTCCTTTTATATCTCAAAGTGACTGGCTTAAGATACCCAGGACACTGATGCAGCCTCATTAATATAACAAAGAAAAACCTGTTCCCAGATGGGATTACATCTATAGAAGTTAGGATTTACAACACATTTTTGTTTGTTTGTTTTTTGACAGGGGGACACAATTCAATTCATAAGATTTTATTAAATAGAAGTATTTTGCTTTTAGTTCCCCCCCCCCCATTTTGTAACCTGACCATACAAATGCCAGTAAATCTCCACTAGTCAGAAAAGACTGCCTTAAACCAGCCCAAACCAGATTTGGCCCACCCCGCATGTGCAGAAGACCCAGCTATGACCATTAGTTGACCTCAGCAGAGGATACAGCAACAGGTGGAATGAATCAGAAGGAAAATCATCACCCCGGCCCCATTCTGAAGCGAGAGGTGTGACAAAAACTATGTCACCTCCTGTTTCCTGGCCACCATAATTCCTGATGTCTTCCCTATGTATTCCTTCTAGAATTTTCCCTCCCCAGTATACCTGTGAAGCCACCATCTTACTGCCCAAATCAGATATAACCCCTGCTTCCCCATAGTTCAGGAAGTAGGACCTGAGGAACTTCCTCCCAGCGCCTTACTCAGCACACTGTAATAAAGTTATTTTCTCTTTCTCCAGATTATTGGCAGATCTGAGGGTGCTGGACAGAACCCACCTTCCAGGGTCTGGCAACCATTCTAGTCTATCCTATAAATTTTGATCAAATTATCACATTACACAGAGTTTGATTACATTGCTCCACTTTTTTATTAGTTAGGAGTCATTGATTGCAAGCAACAGAAACAGTACCTAGTTTAAAGGTGAATTTATTATAAGGACATGGGGATGTCTCCCAGAACCTGGGAACATGAATACTGGGAAGCCTGAGGAAGAAACTGGGCAGGAGCTCTGTTTCTCATGTCTGCTTCCGTCTGCACAGTTGCTCCTCTCTCTCTCTCACTCTTGCTCTCTTTCACTCGTACAATCTTACCTATTTGGTGTCGTATTTTGCTACTCCACAGAATAAGATATGGCTGCCTCAGAGTTTCCAAGTTCTTTGTCTGTTACCCTTCTATTCCTGCAGTGAGACCGACTGAATTCTCTTGATTTCAATTCCAAATTTCTTGCTGCTATCTATTTGCTTGCTCAAGAAGACAGGGCTGTTTCCTGTGGTCCTTCTCTGGATATTTTATATATCAACTTGCATGATGCATGTCCAAGAATAGGGACATGCAGACAACCACACATATTTGACTGTATGACCTTTATTTTGTAAAGTGCTCATAGGGGTAATGATTCCAGAAACAATTTGAGAAACTCTGCCTTATTTCGTGGTATCAAGACGGTTAGTGTCATTCCCACATCACTGTTTTCTCCTGGATTCTGCCACACCCCACACCCACTCAAATGTAGGAGTAGAGAATTTAATCAGCTAACAGAATCTAAACAGCCGCACACGTAGCAATCAGGTGCTACCTTTTTTCTTTCTTAGGGAATAAAAGTGGACTTTGAAATCTTAAAGATTTAACTTTAAATTATTGTTTGCTTTTAGAAAAATCAGATCCATACCTCTAATTCTCATATGTAAAGAACTGGAAAACACTTTCCATTTAACCATCTCTCTTGCTGAAAATTGCATGAAGCACCATTATGTGTTAATCCTTAGCACAATGCTTGCGTGTTGTGGGAGGCACCTAGGTGTTGATTGTTTCAGACTTGCCTTCCTCCCTCCCCCCCATCTCCTTTACTTTCTTTCTTTTCTGTACTTCTATTTGTTAATCATTGTTCTAAGGTTTCATATAAGATACCTGAAGTTGCTAGGGCTTTCTTGAATTGCTACTAAATGACATATACTAGGTATTAGGAAAGAAAAACAACAGCTATTTAGAGAACTCAGAACATCAGCAACCATCAGAAACAAAAGCAAATTAAATCTCTTGTTTTAAATGTATAATTATATCATTAAAATGAGTAAGCATAATTAATTTTCAATAGATACCAGAAACAGACATTTTACTCAGAACAATTTTTTCCCCAAACAAACAAAGTCCTGCTGTCAACAGTTACAAATTCTTTTCTGAGTTAAACCTCTTGTTTACCCAGCCTGGTGGTCATTTTATCAGACTTCCATTTCTCCAGAGAAAGAGAGCCTTGAGATATGTGGTGGGTCTACGCTCAGGGAAACTTGCCCTTATGCAACCCTTGTCCCAGGGCTCTGGTGTCCAAATACTCAGCTAACCACTAACAACTGCTGCGAGAGAGGCAGTTAAGCCTTTTTGATTCTCTGAGTCTTGGAAAACCTCAAAGCCTTAGTGCCTGTCTTTCCTTTTCTGCTTCTTCTGGAAATGGCCTTTAATTAATAAGCCACTCACCTTAATAGTGTGAGAAAAGCTTTGTATGCTATTGTCATCCACTAATTTGGCGTGTGTATTCCTCACCTCCTTCTAGCATAAGCAGAAAACATGGATGAGGGTCAATTCCCTCTGTAACACACAACAGAAGCCTGATCCACTTGTAGGACAGTTTTCTCACAATTAGGACCCAAAATAAACTAGTTGTCATCAAGCTGACTCTGACTCATGGTGACCCCATGTGTGTCAGAGTGGAACGGTGCTCCACAGAGTTTTCAATGGCTGATTTTCTAGAAGTAGACGGCCAGGTCTTTCTTCCAAGGTGCCTCTCGGTTAGCACTTGAGCACTTAACAGTTTGCCCCACCCACAGGCCCCACAATTAGAACAGGAGCTTATTATTATTCGCCAACAAGCTGTAACCTCTCTCCTCTTCCCTGTATAGAATATGCATGTTCGTAATTCATAACTTCGTAATTCATAACTTCGGCCTGGCTCTTTTTCACTTACCACAGCTCTTCCTCTTCTTGTTTTTAAGCAGCAAAGCATCTTTTGAACAATGAAAAAAAATTCAACATGGGCATAACCCTCTCCCCGAATTTCAGAATCAGTGAAGTACATTCATTCAACAAACTTTCATCAAGTGTTTCCCAGTTTGATGGAGGAGATACAAGATAATAAGTGCTAAAATTAGATACATAAGCATTCTTCCAGAGTATTTGCAAATGGAGTGATTTATAATTTCAGGGAATCAAATTATGTAGTGGAGATTGGCATTAGGGTACCACCAGAGCTCTTAGACAACTCAAGACCTCCAGATGTATTTCCTGTTAATTGGATTGTTCATGGATGGGAGGAAGTTGAAGAGGATAGCAAAAATTTGGGACATTATGGCAGCCTTCTGGCTAGCTATCCTGGGAGTCCTCCAAGTGTAATAACAGGACAAAAGAAAAGTAGCTTCTGTGGGTGGGGGTCTTCCAGCATGTTCTTGGTTGACAGGGTTCTACAATCAGTCCAGTGCTCCTTGAATTAGAATATCCTTCCTTCTAGGAGTGGTCAATGTGTAAAATTTCTCTCCACTTTCACTTGAGCAGTAAGTGTGCCTTCATATGCAACCTTGTCTCTATGCCTTCCTTAGTGATGCAGATTAGAGAGTCGATAAAAACGCATCATGGGCCCATCTAAACTATATGTTTAGCTGCTAGTACCTGCTATTGTAGAGTTTTCATGGAGATGATCACATGTAATTGTATGAGATGGGATATGATAATTACCTGTTTGCTTGCATATGATGGCTTGAGCACATTCATCAATCCATAAATGGCTCAAAGTCTGATAGAAAATTGCAACTCTTTTTAATTTTTTTTAAGCAATCAAACCGACATCTCTGGTAATGTAAAGTTTAAAGGAGACCAGTTAATCATATGAAAACTGAGTTCTAATACAGTGACTAGAACACTAATTAAAAAAAATACCCTTTAGAAAATGCGATGTTCTGATCAATATTTTCCAAATGGGCTAATTAAGCATGAATGGAATGTTCCCACAGTTGAGATTAAACATTACAAAAATTCAGCTTGGATTCTGACTTCTCTTTAAGGCAAAAACATAAATACATCCATTAAAAAAAAAAAAAAGGCTTCAGTAGGTAAATATTTTTATAAAGCTTCTCTTAGTAATAGTGTCAGCTGCCAGGACTTTAGAATCACGTTTAGACCGAGAAAAGTACACATGCCTGTAGAAGCAGAGAAGTATAGCCTTCACCAGCCCAGTGGAAAACTGTCCAGAAATTAATTACACCACCTACCACACTGTGTTCTGCTTTAACTCTTTCTGGCCCTTCAGACAGTGGTTCCGTCTCTCACTCTGAACAGACAGATTGATACGGTTGTTGACATGTAACTTCTGATGTCCACTGACAAGCTCTGTTTTTTACTCTGTCCTTACATATTGTTTGTTCATATCTAACTTGACCTTGGACTTTTCTTTTTCTTTTTTTTTTTTTTTAACATTTCTTGCTCCTGTGTTCTTGCTGCCTTTCCCTAAATGACTCATCTCAGTATGAATCCTAAATTAGAATACAGAGGTGACATGCAGTTTAACCTAATGGTCAAGTCCCTTTTAGCTTGGAGACATACATACTATTATGACCCACCCCCCCCAAATACGTGTTGAACTCCTGGTCATATGAACCTGTAGATGTGATTCTATTTAGGCGTTTTCTTCTATTATGTTAATGAGGTCTTAACAGTGTAGGGTGAATCCTAAATCTAATCACTTCTGAGTTATAAAAAGCAGAATGGACACAAAGACATACACCAGGCGAAGAAGGACACCAAGGAGCACTGGGGATGGCCAAGGAATGACAGGAGTCACCAGAAATCAGAAGAGAGGCCCACAGAAGGAGTAGATACAACTGAGACCCTGATGGGCTTTCAGTCTCCAGATCTGTGAGAAAATACATTTCTCTTCTTTAAAGCCACCTACTTGTGATGTTCCTGTTACAGCAGTATTAAGTACCTACGACACACGCTCAAAATATTGACCCATATTTACCATATAAATAGTTTTGTTGTTAGCTGCTGTTGAGTCAGTTCGGACACATGACAACCCCACGTGTGCAGAGCGGAGCAGAGCTGTGCTCTGTGTGGTTTTCAAGGCTGTGACCTTTTGGAAGCAGATCATCAGGTCTTTCTTCTGAGGTGCTTATAGACGGGTTTGAATCACCAACTTTTTGGCTAGTAATTGAGCGCTTAAACTTTTGTACCACTCAGGGATTCCTGTACCATATAAATTAGGCAATATCAAGCACAATGATATACGTAAAATTCGATGTCCTGGATACCAGAACATTCCAATCACCTTACCTTTGCTAACACTAACCAAGAGAAACAAGCAAATAGAGTGAGAAGACTACCAAAAAGTAATCATACCATTTGCAAGTGAGGTGTGCTGGAGGAAGATGGATCTCACGGTACTCAAGTTTGTATACCCTCCAACTCAGGAGAAACAGTTTTTCAGGTGCTGAGATTGACAAGACAAAGGAGAGAAAAAGTAGGAAACGGAAATCAGAACACATTCATATGCGTAGGGAATATTACTGGAAAGACAAACTTCCTGTTTCTTTAATTGCTTTTCTTGAATTCTGGTGGCTATATGTTGCTGCTGTTAGGTTCTGTCCAGTGAATTCTGACTCACAGCGACGCTATTTGCAACAAAACAAAACAGTGCCTTGTGCTGCACCATTCTCATAATCGTTAAGCTGGAGCCCATTGTTGCGGCTACTGTGTCAATCCATCTTGTTGAGGGTCGTCCTCTTTTTCGCTAACCTTCTACTTTACCAAGCATGGTGTCCTTCTCCAAGTATTGGTCCCTCCTGATAAAAAAACATGTCCAAAGTCTGTGAGAAAAAGTCTACCCATTCTTGCTTATAATGATCATTCTGGCTGTACTTCTTCCAAGATAGATTTGTTGGTTCTTTTGGCAATCCATGGTACATTCAAACTTCTTCTCCAACACCATAATCCAATTGCATCAATTCTTTGATCTCCCTTATTCATTATCCAGCTTTAACATGCATATGAGGCGATTGAAAACATCATGGCTTGAGTCAGGCACACCTTAGTCCTTAAAGTGACATCTTTGTTTTTAACACTAAAGAGGTCTTTTGAAGCAGATTTGCCCAATGTAATGCATCGTTTGGTTTCTTGACTGCTGCTTCCATGGGCGTCGATTGTGGATCAAAGTAAAATGAAGCCCTTGACAACTTCACTCTTTTCTCCATTTATTATAATGTTGCTCATTGGTCCAGTTGTGAGGATCTTTGCTTTCTTTATGTTGAAGTGTAATCCATACTGAAGGCTATGGTCTTTGATCTTCATCAATAAGTGCTTCAAGTCCTCTTCACTTTCAGCAAGCAAGGTTGTGTCATCTGCAAAATGCAGGATGTTAATGAGTCTTCCTCCAATCCTGATGTCGCATTCTTCTTCATATAGCCCAGCTCCTTGGATTATTTGCTCAGCGTACAGACTGAGTAAATATGGGGAAAAACATACAACACTGATGCACATCTTTCTTGACTTTTAGTCTCACAGTATCCCCTTGTTCTGTTTGAACAACTGCTGCTAGGCCTATGTACAGTTTCCTCATGGGCACAATTAAGTGTTCTGGGATTCCCATTCTTCGCGATGTTATCAATAATTTGTTACAATCCACACAGTTGAACGCCTTTGCATAGTCAGTAAAACAGAGTTAAACATCTTTCTGATATTCTCTGCTTTCAGCCAAGATCCACCTGACATCAGCAATGATATCTCTTGTTCCAAATCCTCTTCTGAATCTGGCTTGACTTTCTGGTAGTTCCCTGTTGATGTACTGCTGCAAATTCTTTTGAATGATCACCAGCAAAATTTTACTTGCATGTGAAATTAATGATATTGTTCGATAATTTCTGCATTCTGTTGCATCACCTTTCTTTGGAATGGGTACAAATATGGATCTCTTCCAATTTGTTGGCCAGGTAGCTGTCTTCCAAATTTCTTGGCATAAACTCATGAGCACTTCCGACATTGCATCCATTTTTTTGTGGCTATATATATGTTTCATATCAGCTAATGATAAATTTAGGGAACAGTAGCTATACCAGGAAATGTCTGACATTTCTATGTTAATGAGGATTGTTAACAAAAGTGTTATTTCAATGTTTTTACAAAACTTCAAATTCTTAAAAAATAAACCAAAACAAAAAAAAACAGAATTTAAGCCACAAACATGAATTATTTTTAGCTTGTAATAATACTACTTTGTTAAAATGAAGTGAAATATGAAGTATGAAGGCCTCTCTTTTGGAAAGAGTTCATATTCAATTATCTAATTATTAAACAATCTTTCCTGTTACAATTTTAGAATATCAATATAATTATTAAATCTAAGACTAGCTTCAGCTGACAAAGGTACTTAATTAGTAGGGTACATAGATTTTATGTATATATTGAAGTTTCATGTTGAGGACTAATTTTCTAGTTGACCATTCTGGGAGTTAAGAGAATTGATCTTTTTCGGTCATTGAAAATTCTTGAGCCTAGAATCTGAGTGATAATCCCTAAAGAGGAAGTGAAAATCAAGGAAAAATTAGATATTCCCAGTCTGTTTAGAGCCCTTAAGAAACTAAGGGATCTGTTCAGGAGATTAAATGAAAAAGAAGGAGTATCTCAATTCAGAGTAAGAGACAGCATCATTTAAAAACAGAAATATGTTTACCGGTAGAGAATATGCCAATCATTTATAGAACCAACAGTGTAAAGAATTCTGCAGAAAATCTACAAATAAAGCAGGTTACTATTTTGGTCCTCAGGTAGGTTGCAATCTAGTGAGAAAGAAGATTGGATTAAGAGTTTAATAATTTGAACCAGAGATAGCATTAATGATGCAATAGAATTTCAGAGTTTTAGTTTCAATCTTGGTCAGAGAGGCAGGGAAGGCTTTGTTAGTAAGTAGGACTTGATTTGAATTAGGAAACATTAGGAAGATTTATACAATGTGACTTTTAGGAATAATTTACGTAATATGAAGACATACTATACTAATATTTTAAAAAGTGGAGAAGGGGACAAGGTGCCTGATGTATATGCATATTATTGAATAGAATTAAGTGAAATCAACATCACAATGATAACATGAGGGTAATAGCAAATTTATGGAGATAAATATAAATAATTGAAGAGAGAAAGATGAAGTCAACCGGTTTGACATGATTGTTGCTGAGGAATAGCAATAAAAAGACAAATCGAGAAAGTAAGTACGTGGCCATATCATTGAGGTTCTTAGATAAGGTTTTTACCTATGTCCATAGGTGTGTAAATTATGTAAGTGTGCAATAAAGTGTTAACTCAGCGGGCTTGGGGTACTCGCTGTACAGTAAAAGATTAATTCAGCAAGATTGGGATGTTTAAACCTTGCAAATTCCAAAGAAAAGACTAGCTCTTGACTGACACCTGGGAGACAACCTCTAAGCTCTTGAAATATCCTACCTGTAAGTGTGTCTTTACATACCTGGGGCTTTGGGCCACACCAGGTAGTTTATGCTAACAGCGCGATTTATGGTGGGGGCCCCGGGCTACACTGTATTAGTTTGACCTCTACAAGGGCTAGAGATTGAGTAACTAAGGTTAGTTACACTTAGCATTCCATGCCTAAGTGACCGACCCCTCATAAAAGCCCTGGACACCAAGGCTGAGGTGATCTTCTCTTGTTGGCAATACTCCATATATGTTGTCACGCATCATTGCTGGGAGAATTAAGTGCAGCCTGGACAGCTCCACTGACAAAGGACAACTAGAAGCTTTCTTCTGGTCTCTCCTGTACTCTTCCTTATGTGATTTTTGCCATTGTGGGTTTTAATCTGTGTCATTTCACTGTAATAACCATAACCATATGCGAGAGTATATGACAGCTTTTTTGAGTTCTATAAGTCCTTCTAGTGAATCACTGAACCCTGGTTTTGGGGACCCCTGACAAAGTATAAGTGAAAAAAAGATTAGCTCCCTAATTAATCCAACTGCTAAATATAAATATAATTCTGAATAAAGTATTTAAAATCTCTTAAATTCATTTAAAAAATAGTACATTAATAAGATACAGTCTGAGGCCAAATGTTAAGTGAAACCAGGAAGGAAAGACAATAAGGGGAGCACTAGGGTAAGCACTGACCTGAGGCCATGCTGAAACAAGGGAGACTGAGCACTGGTTTCCTTGCCTTCACAAAGTAAGGGGTTTAATGGCAAAAATTGCTCCCTCACACAGAAGAGGAGCTTAATAAGACAACCTTTTGTCTAAGATTAAACCAGCTGCTGTGGAGTAAATTCTGACTTGTGGTGATCCCATGTGTGTCCGAGTAGAACTGTGCTCCATGGAGTTTTTAATGTCTGACTTTCAGAAGTAGATTACCAGGTTTTTCTTCTGAGGTTCCTCTGGGTGGACTTGAACCTCCAACCTTTCAGTTAGCAGGTGAGTCTGCTGATCATTTGCACCATCCAGGAGTTCCTTATTTAAAATTAAGTCCCTCAGAAAAAGGGCAAACTGTTGACATATTTCACCCAAAACTGTAGAAGTCCAAGATAATTTACCTGTTCAACCTTGGTTCTAAGTGGAGGAAGAAAGACAATCTATCTCAAAAAATTATAACTTGAAGCTGATTCTCATGGGATTGGCAGTCTGAGTTCATGCTGCCTGGAGGCTCTACAAAACTTTAGCTCACCATTGGTAGAAGTAGTGCTGGGCTGGTAGTGAACTCAGGCACTTGGCATAAATGCAGTCATCTGTGTACTCAACCCAAGTCTCAAAGAATGTCTACAGATAAAGTTACAGTGAATATAAGTCACTTAAAATTCTCTTATCACATGAGAAAATGAGTTCTAAGGAATATACACAGGTGCAGACAAGGGCAGAGAAAAACCCAGACTGCAAAAACTGGCAAGGATTTTTTATATAGAAATACCCCACTCTGTAAAAAAAATAGTAGACATAATTTAAAGCTGTGTATATTGCTATGTATAACGAAATATGAATAAAAAAGAGACAAGTAAAAGCAATCCAGCAGATTTTTAAAAAATCTAAATTGAACTTCTGGAAATAAAAGATATGTTAATTGAAATTAAAAGCTAAATGAATACATTTAACATAATATTGGACAAAACTAAAGAGATAATTAGTGAAGTAGAATACAGATCTGAAGACATTATCCAAAATTCAAAACAGAGAGACCCCACCACTCCATATCCCGCCCCCCCAAAAAAGAAAAATTTAGCAGAAAGTCGTTGTGCCTTTGGATCAGGAAAGGATATCTTAAAAAAAAACTACACACACACACACACAACAAACAAAAAAATAAAATAACTTGAAAAGTACAAACCCTAAGACAAAACATGAATATATTTTATTACTTCTAAATGAACAGCACCATGAAGAAATTTTGTAGATAAATACCAAAATGAGAAAATATTTTTCTAATGATCAAATTAATAATATATATATATATATATATCTGGATTCTAGTACTTTGAAGAAATTTCTGCAAAACACCATCAACCTCTAATTGAAAACATATATGTAGAGGTAAAAGGTATGGAGAGACAATTTATTGAAAAGAAAGCTGAAAAGTAATGGACAGAGTTTCAAAATCTGTGGTTAACTAAGCAATGCTAATTAAAATAGTAAGATTGCACATTATGCCTATAAACTGTTTAAAATTAAAAAGGTAGGTAATGCTAAGTGTTGTTGGAGATGTGGAAGTATAGAGCCCTCATTCATTGGTTTTAGACTGGGGCAGGCATTCTGGAGAGCTATCTGGCGCTATCTAATCAATTAAATATATGCAAACCTATGAGTCAGCAATTCTACTCCTGGATATTTATCCTAAGGAAATTATCACACAAGTGCATAAGGAAACATGTGCATGGGTGTTCATTACTGCATGATTTATCTGTGAGGGAGGAGGAGGGGCCCATCCATTTCTAGGAGAGTAGCCTGGAAGCAACATTGTTGTACTCTGCCTTCAAGGAGTTGATTCCAACTCATAGAGACCCTATACGACGGAGTAGAACTGCCCCAGGGCTTCCTAGGCTGTAATCTTTATAGGAGCAGATGGTCATGTCTTTTCTCCCACAGAGCTCCTGGGGGGTTCAAACAGCCTACCTTTAGGTTATCAGCCAGGTGCTTAACCATTAGTACCACCAGGGCTCATTAAAAAAAAAAGAACATAACATACAGAATTCAAGGATGAGTCTTTAAAATGTAGTACTTGGTGAAGAAAAAAAAAATAGTGAAAAACAATGAGGTATAAACCACGACACTACTTAAATCAAAAGGTATTTCTATAAAACAGAAATACACATTATCTAAAACACATACAAACAAAATTATATACATTAACTGCATTAGAATACTTCCCTATGGCTGGAGAGGAATGAGGTGAAGAAGGGGTTAAAAGGGAAAGGGGGAAAAGAAACGAAGGAGAAGAAAAAGAAGAAAAAGAAGGGAAGAAGGAAGAAAGACACAACAGTGTATACTGGCAGAGAGAGAAATAAGTTGGTAATTGGAACACAATAGTGAACCTAAGAAATAGATCTATATATGAACAAAAACAAATTAAGACAGAATTCACATTGTAGATCAGCGTAGAAAGAATGGACTTTTTAACGAAATTGAATTACTACATCAAACCATCGAGGACGTAAGTGACAAAGGTAAATTTAGAAAGTTTAGAAAATATAAAAAAAACTTTATGATCACACAGTAAGAAAGGATTTCTTAAATAGCACATGAAAAATCATAAATCATAAAGATAAGTTGAACTAAAATAAGTTATACTAAAATAATTTAGATGGCAATGCATTTTAAAATGATGTTTATTAAAATACTATAAACAAAGTGAAAATATACACACAGAACCAAAGATACTTTTACTATACCAGCAAAGATTATCCATATTGCCTAAAAAAGTGTCTACAAATTAACAAGATAAATTCAAATTATCCAATAGAAAATTGGAAAACGGCAATCAAAAGGAATTTCACAGAAGAGAAAAATGTAAATGACCTATAATCTTATGAAAAAATAAAATAAATGGGATACAAGTTCAAATTGAATGGATTGGCAAATACTGAAAAAGTCTGAGAATACCTAGTACTGGTGGGGATGGGTAACAACTGAAATGTTTACCTAACACTGGTTAAATTTTATTTTTTACAACTATTTTGGAAAGTCAGCATTATCCAATTAAGTTGAAAATGTGTGTGCACCGATCCAGCAATCCCATCCCTAAGTATAAACCCAAGAAGTATTCTACATCATGGACCAATGTGTATATGTGGGTATATATATTCATGGCAACATTCATAACAGCAAAACTACTGGGAGGAACCAAAATGCCTATTACCATAAAATGATTAGAAATATTTTTATATAATCATCTAATGAAATATTGCTCACTGGTGAAAAGAAATGAACTATAGAGACACACAACAACGTGGATGAAACTCACACAGAATGATTCAATCCATATCAATTTATTTTGTTGATAAAATCCTTTGTTGCCAGTTTTAATATTCATGAAATCCAGTTTAGGTATTTTGGTGTCATATCTAAGAATCCATTGTTGAAAACGATATCCTAAGCCATTACTCCTATGCTTTCTTCTAAGATTATGGTTTTAGTTCTTATATGTAGGTCCTTGACCCATTTTGAATTAATTTTCATACGTGGTTTGAGGTATGGGTCCAATTGTCCCAGCATTTATTGAAGAGTTGATTCTTTACCTAGCAGATGGATTTAGCATCCTTGAAGAAAATCAACTGATGTGTGGGTTTGTTTCTGGACTCTCAATTTTATGTGATTCATTTATATGTCCACCATTATATCAGTGCATGACTCTTTTGATTAGTGTAGCTTTATAGTATGTTTTGAAGCCAGGAAGTGTGAGTCCATGTACTTCGTTCTTCTTTTTCAAAATTGTTTTGGCTATTTGGTGCCTCTTGTAGTTCCATATAAATGTGAAGATTGGCTTTTCCATTTCTGCAAAGAAGGCTCTTAGAATTTTGATGGGGATTACATTGAAACTACAAATTGCATTGAGTAGTATTGACATCTTTAAGTCTTTCAATCCATGAGCATGGAATGTCCTATTTATTTAGATCTCCTTTATTTCAGCAATTTTTAAAATACTTTTTAGTGTGTAGGTTAAATTTACTCCTAGATATTCTATTATTTTCAATGCTATTGTAAATGAAATTAATTCCTTATTTTCCTTTTCAAAGTGCTTGTTGCACTGATTTTTGTGTGATGACCTTGAACCCTGTTACTTTGCTAGAGTCGTTTTTAGCTCTAGTGGCTTTCTTGTGTATTCAGTGAGATTTTCTACATGTAGGATCATGTTGTCTGCCATTAGAAATAGTCGGTAAGTTGGAAAAAACAACTCTGCAACGGGTTTTGATTTTCCCTTTTATTTATTTTTCTTGCCTAATTGCTCTGACTAGGACTTCTAGTACAATATTCAATAGATGTGATGAAAGTGGGCATCCTTGCCTAGTTCCTAATCAGTCTTTCTACACTGAGTATAATGTTAGCTATGGATTTTTCATAAATCCGCTTTATCATAATGAGGAATTTCCCATTTATTCCTAGTTTGTTGAGTGTTTTTACCATAAAAGGGTGTTGGATTTTGTCAAACGCCTTTTCTGTGTCGATTGAGATAATCATGCAGTTCTTTTCCTTTGTTTTATTAGTGTGGTGTACTACATTGACTGATTTTCCAATGTTAAACCACTCTAGCATTCCTGGGATAAATTCCACTTGAAGACGGTATATAATCCTTTTAATATGCTGTTTAATTCAATTTGCTACTATTTTGTTGGGGATTTCTACATCTCTGTTGATGAGGGATATTGGTCTGTAGTTTACTTGTTCTGTCTTTGTCTAGCTTTAATATCAGGTTAATGTTAGTCTGATAGAATGAGTTAGGGAATATTTGCTTCTATTCTCCTTTTTGGAAAAGTTTAAGAAAAATTGGAGTAATTTCTTCTTTCAATATTTGGGAGAATTCCCTAGTGAAGCCATTTGGTTCAGGACTTTTCTTTGTTGATAGACTTTTGACTAGTATTTCAATCTCGTCACTGGTTATAGGTATGCTAGGATTTATTTCTTCTTGAGTCAATTTAGGTAGTTTATGTGTTTCTAGAAATTTTTCCATTTCATCTGTTATTTAATTTGTTGGCACACAATTTTTCATGGTATCCTCCTATGCTTCTTTCCAATTCTTTAGTGTCACTACTGATGTTCTGACTTTTATTTCTGATTTTACCTACTTGCATATTCTCTCTCTTTTTCTTCTTCAGCCAAGCGAAAGGTTTGTCAATATTATTGATCTTTTAAAAATCACATTCTGGCTTCTTTTTCTCCCTATTGTTTTTCTATTCTCTATTTCATTTATTTCTGCTCTAATTTTTGTTAGTTCCTTCCTTCAGATTTAGTTTCCTTTTATTTGTTCTTCAAATTGTAAGTTTAGGTTATTAATGTGAAATTTTTCTGCTTTTTTTAATACAGTCATTTGTTGCTATAAATTCCTCTATGAACACTGTCTTTGCTCATCTCATCAGATTTGTATGTTTTGCTTTCATTTTCCTTCAGCTCTAAGTATTTCCTGATTTCTCTTTTTATTTTCTTTAACCAATGGTTGTTTAATAGCATGATGTTTAATTTCCATGTACTTTTTATTTCCCAGGTTTCCTTCTATTAATTTCTAGTTTCATTATTTTTTGGTTGGAGGAGATGCTTTGTAACATTTCAAACGGTTTTTTTAATTTTTATTTTGCTTTAAGTGAAAGTTACAAATGAAGTCAGTCTTTCATACAAAAATTTATATATACCTTGGTATATACTCCTAATTGCTCTCCCCCTAATGAGACAGTCTGCTCTTTCCCTCCACTCTCTCTTTTTGTGTCCAATCCTCCAGCTTCTGACCCCCTCTGCCCTCTCATCTCCCTTCCAGATAGGGGATGCCTACATAGTCTCACATGTCTACTTGATCCAAGAAGCTCATTCTTCACCAGCATTGTTTTCTACCCATTGTCCAGCCCAATCCTTGCCTGAAGAGTTGGCTTTGAGAATGGTTCCTATCTTGGGCTAACAGAAGGTCTGGGGGCCATGACCACTGGGGTCCTTCTAGTCTCAGTCAGACCATTAAGTCTGGTCTTTGTATAAGAATTTCAGGCTGCATCCCACTGTTCTCCTGCTCCATCAAGGGTTCTCTGTTGTGTTCCCTGTCAGGGTAGTCATCAGTTGTAGCCGGGCACCATCTAGTTCTTCTGGTCTCAGGCTGATATAGTCTCTGGTTTATGTGGCGCTTTCTGCCTCTTGGGCTCATAATTACCTTGTGTCCTTGGTGTTCTTGATTCTCCTCTGCTCCAGGTGGATTGAGACCAACTGATGCATCTTAGATGGCCACTTGCTAGCATTTAATACCCCAGATGCCACTCTCCAAAGTAGGATGCAGAATGTTTTCTTAATAGATTTTATGATGTCAATTGACTTAGATTTCCCCTGAAACCAAAATCCCCAAACCCCCACCCCTGCTGCACTGGCCTTCAAATCATTCAGTTTATTCAGGAAACTTCTTTGGTTTTGGTTTAGTAGAGCTGCGCTGACCTCTCCTGTACTGTGTGTTATCTTTCCTGTCACCTATAGTAGTCCTTATTTACTATCTAATCAGTGAATACTGCTCTCCCTCCCTCCCTCCCACTCCTCTCTCATAACCATAAAAGAATAATTTCTTCTCTGTTTAAACTATTTCTCAAGTTCTTATAATAGTGATCTTATACAATATTAGTCCATTTGCAACTGACTAAATTCACTCAGCATAATGCCTTCCAGATACCCCATGTTATGAAATGTTTCACAGATTCATTGCTGATCTTTATCAATGAGCAGTATTCCATTGTGTGAATATACCAGAATTTATTTATCCATTCATCTGCTGATGGGTGCCTTGGTTGCTTCTGTCATTTTGCTATTGTTAACAGTGGCGAAATGAACATGGGTGTGCATATATCTGTTCGTGTAAAGGCTCTTATTTCTCTAGGATATATTCCAAGGAGTGGGATTGCTGGACCATATGGTAGTTCCATTTCTAGCTTTTTAAGGAAATGGCATATCGATTTCCAAAGTGGTTGTACCATTTTACATTCCCACCAGCAGAGTATAATTGTTCCAGTCTCTCCACAACCTCTCAAACATTTATTATTTTGTGTTTTTTGGATTAATGCCAGCCTTGTTGGAGTGAGATGAAATCTCATTGTAGTTTTGATTTGCATTTCTCTAACAGCTAATGATCATGAACATCTCCTCATGTATCTGTTTGCTACCTGAATGTCCTTTTAGTGAAGTGTCTCTTCATATCTTTGCCCATTTTTTAATTGGGTTATTTAGTCTTTTTGTAGTTGAGTTTTTGCAATATCATGTAGATTTTAGAGATCAGGTGCTGATCAGAAATGTCATAGCTAAAAATTTTTCCCAGTCTGTGGGTAGTCTTTTTACTCTTTTGGTGAAGTGTTTGGATGAACATAGGTGTTTGATTTTTAGGAGCTCCCAGTTATCTACGTTTTCTTCTGCATTGTTAGTAACGTTTTGAATACTGTTTATGCCATGTATTTTATGGCTCCTAATGTTGTCCCTATTTTTTTTTTCCATGATCTTTATCATTTTAGATTTTATATTTTGGTGTTTGATCCATTTTGAGTTGGTTTTTGTGTGTGGTGTGAGGTATGAGCCTTGTTTCATTTTTTTGCAGATGGGTATCCAGTTATGACAGCACCATTCGTTAAAAAGACTGTTTTTCCCATTTAACTGATTCGGGGCCTTTGTCAAATATCAACTGCTCGTATGTGGATGGATATATATCTGGATTCTTAATTCTGTTTCATTGGTCTATGTATCTGTTGTTGTACCAGTACCAGGCTGTTTCGACTACTGTGCCAGTATAATAGGTTCTAACATCAGGTAGAATGAGGCCTCCCACTTTGTTCTTTTTCAGTAATGCTTCACTTATTTGGGGCCTCTTTCCCTTCCATATGAACTTGGTGATTTGTTTCTGCAACTTATTAAAGAATGTCATCCAGATTTGGATCAGAATTCCCATTGAATCTATAGATGGCTTTTGGTAGAATAGACATTTTTATAATATTAAGTCTTCCTATCCACGAGCAAGGTATATTTTTCCAGTTATGTAGGTTTCTTTTGATTTTTTGCAGAAGCATTTTGTAGTTTTCTTTGTATAAGTCTTTTACATTTCTGTTAAGATTTATTCCTAAGTCTTTTATATTCTTGGGGGTTACTGTAAATGGTATTGATTTGGTAACTTCCTCTTTGATGTTCTTTTTGTTGGTGTAGAGGAATCCAAATGATTTTTCTATGTTTATGTTTTATCTTGATACTCTGCTGAACTCTTCTATTAGTTTCAGTAGTTTTCTTGAGGGGCTCTTCAGGGTTTTCTGTGTATAAGAACATGTCACTTCCAAATTGAGATACTTTTACTTCTTCCTTCCCAATCTGGATGCCCTTTATTTCTTTATGTAGCCTAATTGCTCTGGTTAGGACCTCCAGCACAATGTTGAATAAGAGCAGTGATAAAGGGCACCCTTGTCTGGTTCCCAATCTCAAAGGGAATACATTCAGGCTCTCACCATTTTGGATGATGTTGACTGTTGGCTTTATATAAATGCCCTTTAATATGTTGAGGAATTTTCCTTCTATTCCTATTATGCTGAGCATTTTTATCATGAATGGGTGTCGAACTTTGTCAAATGCCTTTTCTGCATCAATTGATAAAATTATGTGATTCTTGTCTTTTATTTATATGATGGATTACATTAATTGTTTCTCTAATATTGAACCATCCCTGCATACCTGGTATAAATCCCACTTGGTCATGACAAATTATTTTTTGATATGTTGTTGTATTCTATTGGCTAGAATTTTGTTGAGGATCTTTACATCTAAGTTCATGAGGGATATAGGTCTGTAATTTTCTTTTTTTGTGCTGTCTTTACTTGGGTTTGGTATCAGGGATACTCTGGCTTCATAGAATGAGTTTGGGAGTATTCCATCCTTTTCTATGCTCTGAAATATCTTTAGTAGTAGTGGTGTTAACTCTTCTCTGAAAGTTTGGTAGAACTCCGCAGCGAAGCCATCTGGGCCAGGGCTTTTTTTGTTTGGGAGTTTTTTTTTTTTTTTAATTACCTTTTCAATCTCTTCTTTTGTTATGGGTTTATTTAGTTGTTCTACCTATGTTTGTGTTAGTTTAGGTAGGTAGTGTGTTTCTAGGAATTCATCCATTTCCTGTAGGCTTTCAAATTTGTTAGAGCACAATTTTTCGTAGTAATCTGATATGATTCTTTTAATTTCAGTTGGGTCTGTTGTGATATGGCCCATCTCATTTCTTATTCAGGTTATTTGTTTCCTTTCCTGTATTTCTTTAGTCAGTCTGGCCAATGGTTTATCAATTTTGTTGATTTTTTCAAAGAACCAGCTTTTGCCCTTATTAATTCTTTCAATTATTTTTCTGTTTTTTTGTTTCAGTTAATTTTGCTTAGCTTTTATTATTTGCTTTCTTCTGGTGTCAGAGAGTTTCTTTTGTTGCTCTCTTTCTATTTGTTCAAGTTGTAGGGATAATTCTTTGATTTTGGCCCTTTCTTCTTTTTGTATGTGTGCATTTATTGATAGAAATTGACCTCCAAGCACTGCTTTCACTGTGTCCCAAAGGTTCTGATAGAAAGTGTTTTCATTCTCATTGGATTCTATGAATTTCTTTATTCCATCGTTAATGTCTTCTATAATCCAGTCTTTCTTGAGCAGGGTGTTTTTTAGTTTCCAAGTGTTTGATTTCTTTTCCCTGCTTTTTCTGTTCTTGATTTCCACTTGATGTTTTGGATTCTGCTAACGCTTGCTTTATGACCTAATATGTGTTCTATTCTAAAGAAATGTTCCATATGCACCAGAAAAGAAAGCATACCTGGCTGCTGTTGGGTGGAGTGTTCTGTATATGGCTATGATGTCAAGTTGGCTGAATGCGGCATTTAGATCTTCTGTGTCTTTATCGAGCTTCTTTCTGGATGTCCTGTCCTTCACCAAAAGTGGAAGATTGAAGTCTCCTGGTATTCCTGTGGACCTGCCTATCTCATTTTTCAATGCTGATAGAGTTTGTTTTATGTACCTTGCAGCCCTGTCATTGGGTGCATAAATATTTAATATGGTTATATCCTCCTGGTATATTGTCCCTTTAATCATTATATAGTGTCCTCCTTTATCCTTTATGATGGATTTAACTTTGAAATCTATATTGTCAGAAATTAATATTGCTGCTCCTACTCTTTTTTGATTGTTGTTTGCTTGATATTTTTTTTTCCATCCTTTGAGTTTTAATTTGTTTGTGTCTCTAAGTCTAAGGTGTGTCTCTTATAAGCAGCATATAGACTGATCATGTTTTTTAATCCATTCTGCAACTCTCTGTTTATTTGTGTATTTAGTCCATTTACTTTCAGTGCAATTATGGATAGGTATGAATTTAGTGCTATCATTTTGATGTCTTTTTTTTTTTTTGTATTGACAGTTTATTTTTCCCACTTAATGTTTTGTGTTAAGTAGCTCATCTTGATATATTGTCTTTTCCTCATATTTATTGCTGTTGATTTTGTTTCTGCTGAGTCTTTATTTTTATTTATTTATTTATTTATTTATTTATGTATTTTATTTTGATGTGTAGGATAGTTTGTCTCCTTTGCATTTAATGTTTACCCTTATTTTTCTAAATTTAAACTTAACTTTTATTTCTTTCTATCGCCTTGTCTTCTACTCCAGATGAAAGATCTATGACTACATTTCCCATTTCAAACTTCTTAAAGTTATCTAGACTGTTTTCTGACCTATCATATGGTTTATCCTGCAGAATGATCCATGTGCACTGGAGAATACATGTTGTGTGGTTCTTGAGTGGAATATTCTATATATGTCTGTTAGGCCTAGTTGGTTTATGTTGCTGTTGTTCTTAGGTGCTGTTGAGTCAGTTTTGACTCATAGCAACCCTATGTATAACAGAATAAAACATTGTCTACTCCTGTGCCATCCTCACAATCTTTGCTATGCTTGAGCCCATTGTTGCAGCCACTGTGCCAATCCATCTCATTGAGGGCCTTCTTCTTTTTTTACTCAACATCCACTTTACCAAGCATTGTGTCCCCCAGGGACTGTTCCTTCCTGGTAACATATCTAAAGTAAGTGACACAAGGCCACACCATCCTTGCTTCTAATGACAATTCTGGCTCTACTTCCTCCAAGACAAATTTGTTTGTTCTTCTTGCTGTCCATGGTATATGCAATATTCTGCCAACACCACAATTCAAAGGTGTCAATTCTTCTTTGATCTTCCTTATTCATTGTCCAGCATATGAAGCAACTAAAAATACCATGGTTTTAGTCACACTCAACTTAGTCATCAAAGTGACATTCTTGCTTTTCAACATATTAAAGATGTCTCTTGCAACAGATTTGCCCAATGCAATACATCAGCTAGTTTTTTTTGTTGTTGTTGTTTGTTTTTTTTTTTTTTTTATGTTGCTTCCATGGGTGTTGGTTGTGGAGCCAAGTAAAATGAAACCCTTGACAACTATAATATTTTCTCTGTTTATCATGATGTTGCTTATCGACCCAGTTGTGAGGATTTTGTTTTATGTTGAGGTGCAATCCATATTGAAAGCATTTGTCATTTTGTCATACTCTAGTGGCTTCCTTGTTGCTGTCATGCTGGGAGCTATGCCACTGGTATTTCAAATACCTGCAGGGTCACCCATGGTGGACAGGTTTCAGTGGAATTTCTAGACTAAGACAGATAGAAAGAAGGACCTGGCAGTCTATTTCTGAAAAAATTGTCCAGTAAAAACTTTATGAATAGTAGCTGAAAATTGTCTAGCATAGTGCTGGAAGATGAGTGCCTCAGGTGGGAAAGCACTCAAAATACTACTGGGGAAGAGCTGTCTCCTCAAAGTAGAATCAACCTTAATGATATGGATGAAGTTTTCATGACCTTCATATGTTGAGGTGGCACAACTCAAAATGAGAAGAAACAGACTCAAATATCCATTAATAATCAGAGCATGGAATGTACAAAGTATAAATCTAGAAAAATTGGAAGTTGTTAAAAAAGAAATGGGCCACTTAAAGATCAATATCCTAGGCATTAACGAGCTGAAATGGACTGGTATTGGCCATTTTGAATGGAACAATCACGTGGTCTACTATGTCAAGAGTGACAAATTGAAGAGAAATGGTGACATTCATCATCAAAAAGAACATTTCAAAATCTATCCTGAAGTACAATACTGCCAGTGATAGGATAATATTGATACATTTATAAGGAAGACTGGTTAATAAGATTATTATTCAAATTTACCTACCAACTACTAATGCAAAGAAGAGGAAATTGAAGATTTTTACCAACTTCTGCAGGCTGAAATTGATCAAACATACAATCAAGATGCATTGACAATAACTGGTGATTGGAAAGTGAACATTGAAAACAAAGAGGAAGAATCTGTAGTTGGAAAGCATGGGCTTTGTGATAGAAATGATGCCAGAGATTGCATGATAGAATTTTCTAAGACCAGCAACTTATTCATTTCAAATACATTTTTGAACAACATAAAGGTGACTATGCACATGGGACTCCCAGATGGAGTACACAGAAATCAAATTGACTATACCTGTGGAAAGAGACTATACAGAAGCAAATATCATCAGTCGAAACAAGGCCAGGGGCTGATTACAGAACAGACCGTCAACTGCTCTTATGCAAGTTCAAGGTGAAGCTGAAGAAAATTAGAGCAAGTCCACAAGAGCCAAAATATGACCTTGAGTACATTTCATCAGAATTTAGAGACCATTTCTAAAATGGATTTGATGCATTGAATGCTAAAGACCAAAGACCAGGAGAGGTGTGGAATGACATCAAAGATATTATAAACGAAGAAAGCAAAAGGTCAGTAAAGACAGGAAAGAAAGAAAAAAAAAATAGGCCTCAGAAGAGACTCTGAAACTTGCTTTTGAAGGCTGAGTAGTGAAAGCTTAAGGAAGAAATGATGAAGTAAAAGAGCTTAACAGAAGATTTCAAAGGGAGGCTCAAGAAGACAAAGTAAAGTATTATAGTGAAATGTGCAAAGTCATGGAGTTGGAAAACCAAAAGAGAAGAAAGTTTCTCAAGGAGACAAAAATGAAAAAATTCAAGCCTTGAGTTGCAATTTTGAAGGTGTCTATGAGGAAAATATTGAACCACGCAGGAAGTATCAAAATAAGATGGAATATACAGAGTCACTGAACCAAAAATGATTGTCTGATGTTCAACCATTTCAGCAGGTAGCATCTGATCAAGAACTGAAAGGAATGGTGAAAAACAAGGGTCCAAGAATTGAGGGAATATCAATTAAGATGTTTCAACAAACGGATGCAGGCTGGAGGTGCTCAGAAATCTATGTCAAGAAATTTGGAACACAGCTTCCTGGCCACCTGACTGAGATCCATATTTGTGCCCATTCCAAAGAAAGGTGATCCAAAAGAATGCAGAAATAACTGAACATTATCATTAATACCACACACCAGTAAAATTTTGTTGAAGATCATTCAAAAGAGGTTGCAACGGTGCATCAACAGGGAGCTGCCAGAAGTTCAAGTCGGATATAGAAGAGGATGTGGAAAGAGGGTTGTCATTGCTGATGCCAGACAGGTCTTGGCTGAAAGCAGAGAATACCAGAAAGATGTTTACCTGTGTTTTATTGATCATGCAAAGGCATTCGACTGTGTGGTTCATAGCAAATTATGGATTATGTTGCAAAGAATGGGAATTCCAGAACACTTAATTGTGCTCATGAGAAACCTGTACATAGACCATGAGGCAGTTATTTGAATAGAACAGGGGAATACTGCATGGTTTAAAGTCAAGAAAGATGTGTGTCAGAGTTGTATCTTTTCACCATAATTATTCAATATGTATGCTGAGCAAATAATCCGAGAAGATGGACTATTGAAGAATGTGGCATAAGGATCGGAGGAAGATTCATTCACAGCTTGTGATATGCAGATGACACAACCTTGCTTGCTGAAAGTAAAGAGGACTTGAAGCAGTTACTGATGAAGATCAAAGACTACAACCTTCAATATGGAGTTGGTTTATAGCACTGTTCAAACCCTCTATTTCTTTATTGATCTTGTTCCTACAGGCTCTGTCCATTATTGATTGTGGCACATTGAAGTCTCCAAACTAATATTATAGAACAATGTTTCTCCCTTCAATTTTGTCAGGGTTTTCTTCATATATTTTGGGGTTCTGTTGTTAGGCGCACATAAAGTTATATTTTTTACAACTTCTTGATGATTTGGCCTTTTTATCATTAAACAATGTTCAGATTGACTTCAAACCTACTTTTTGTGATATTAAAATTGCCACGCAAGCTCTATTTTGGTGACTATTTGCATGGAGTATTTTTTTTTCATCTTTTCACTTTCAACCTCTTTCTATCTTTGGGCCTAAGATGATTCTCTTGTAGAGAGCATATAGTTGGTTAGTAACTGTTTTTATTTTTATTGTTAACATTTACAGAGTTATGTATTTGTCTGCTACCCATATTTTGGAAAGACCCGGACTATTTAAATCTTTAACCTTTAAATGTGAAATCTTTCCCAAGCTCCCCAAGTACTAGTTGTTCCAAGTAAAATATCTGATTGTCCACTGCAAGCATGAATGCCAATTGCTAACCTAACGAATTTATCTAGACCAAACAATGCAGGTGTACATATTTCAAGAATTAAATAACATTAACTATTTTTAGTCTGTCACGTGGAAAAAAAAAATAGTATACATAAAAGATGAGAATGTGAATTTGTCCGGGAAAATGTAATCCAATACAACAAATTTTCTATACTGCTTGCTCTTTAAAATTTATAACTGGGTAAGCCAAGGTAAGGAATCTGGGTGGTACCATTGGTTAAAACACTTGGCTGCCAACCAAAAGGTTGGCAGTTTCAATCTACCAGCTGCTCTGTGGGAAAAAGATATGGCAGTCTACTTCCATAAAGATTACAGTCTTGGAAGTCCCAAGGGGCCATATGAGTTGGAATTAACTTGACCACAGTGTTTTTTTTTTTTTTTTTGAGACCTCTTGCCTTACACATTAATTATCTGTACTACTCAGGCACCAAATAGGTGACAAATTAATGTTATAGTAAAGAATTCAGGTGCATTTTAATTATTCACAAGCTATAGCTTCTCATCTTCATGATATCTGTGATTTAAAAGGCAAAATAGAAAACCTCTCTCCCGTATACTTCATTGCTCATCAACTACACTAAAGCTTCAAAACAAAGACATTATTCCTGGCAAAGCCTGAGAATATCACAAGTTTAAGATTATACTTAATGGCCTTTTGTTTGTTTTATTTTGTTCTTTTGTCATACAAAAGAATGGGGCCTTCAGGCCTACTTTAGTGAACTGAAACATCAAAGACACTGCTGGTAGGGTTTTATCACAAAACAATGTAAGCAGCCAATAGAATTAAAATCATGCTACTACATTGAAGATTAACTTTGCATATGACTCACATCTGACATCTTTTAAAGTACTTCTGATTCTGTCTTTTAATGTTAACCTTACTATTTGCTTTATACTTAACTGGATTTTCTTCCCACAATGTAGCACTTAGAACTCACCATGAACTTCAAACAATATAAGTATTACACTCATTTTAAATAAAATTTGAAACTTTGCTCAAGGGGATTTCTGTCAAGGGATGAATGGAACCCACCAAAGTTTTTTTTTGTTTGTTTTTATTTTTAATCACCCTGTACGTGCCCTAAGGTACTCGTGTGGTGCAAGTGGTTTGTGCTCTACTACTAATCTAAAGGCTAGTGGTTCAAATCCACCCAGCAGTCTACAGAAGAAAGGTCTGGCGATCTGTTTCTATAAAGATTATAGCCAAGGAAACTCTATGGAGCACTTGTACTCTAACACATGGGGTCACCATGAACTGGAATCAACTCAACGGCACTAGGTTTGGCCTGGTTTTATATGTGCCTTCCTCCCTCTTTCATTAATTAAGAGAATACTTTCTGTGTAGTATGTTCAGGACTCCATTAAGTGTTTTAAGAATTCAAGAATCATAGATAGCAACCCTTGTTCTCATAGGATGTTCTAACTTAGAGTACTGACACATCATATAGTCAAAAACATTCAGGAAGTCAAACGTTTAAGATGTCACAGTACAGCATAGTGTCATGGGCAAAACAAGTAATGTGTATAAAAGACCTAGGTGTTCAGAACTGTCTGAAACTCACTTTTTTCTGAGAAGCACACACCCCTCACTAACCTCCTTAGGTAATGTAATTTCCCATCATTCTCTAGACCCATGATACCTGTCTTAGGCAACATTGTTAAGCATTATACAAGACAATGTTAGGTGACACTGACAAAAATAATATGTTAGAAGATACATGGAAAAACTAAATAGAAAACAACTAAATTCCTAAGTAATGTTCATAGCACAATTTGACATGCTCTAAAAGTTAAAATTATTGGGAGAAAAAAAAAGTCTGCTGAGTTTCCTAAAACCAAAAAGCAAAAACAAACAAACAAACAAAAAACATGATGTTTTCTCCATAGATCGTGATGTGGTAAGAGTTGGTACCATAGAAAGAGCACAAAGATTGCATCACCTAAATACTCTCAACTCCATTTTCTACTTTGTAAAATGGAGCTAATAAGACCTATCTTGGAGGAATGTCGTAAGGATGAAATGAGATGAGAAGACACCAAGCACACAGTATGGATTTAATTTTTTTTTTTCATTTCCTTACTAAATCATACTCCTTATCAGTGAGACAGAAAGTCCAAGATGATTTTAGGTCAGGCAACCTGAGTTTCTACCATGACTCGTATAATTACATTAAAGCACACATAGTTTACTGTGTTTTATTAAGTTAAATGAGATAATTTATGTACATTCTTTAATACAGTACCAGGAAAAACTAAGAGTCCCAAAATGGTAGATGTCCAGCACTTTACATTGTACTTTCTTAGCTATTAACAATTTACATCAATCTTAAAACAACCCTAATGGTTGGTTCTGTTTTATAACATCTATAGAGAAACCTGAGACTCCTAAAGTTTCAGTAAAATAGTGGGTCCACAATTTGATTCAGACCCTCTGTCCACGTACGATGAAGCCTCTGTACAATCTGACTAGAATATACACTATTTATGGTATACAAGATACAAATATCTCTGCATCTGTTTGTTCCCATTTCATGTATGTGCATAACATATAGAAAGTTATCTGGTAAGATATTCAGAAAAGTGTTAAGGGTAGATTTCTTTGGGTGGAAGGATGGCTAGTGGGTATTTTCTTTTTATTATCTTTATTAGTATTTCTACATTTTGTCTTTTGCAATGAAAATGTGTTTAAAAATGAGTACACCAACACAAAAATGAATCATATTGATGTTTTTCAGGGACATTGCGCATGAGCTATAATAATGCAAGTGATCCGTGCAGATATTTCTCAGAATATTTTCTCTTTACTCCTTTTGCATTGGCAGGCTGAGCATGCACTTTTAGTCCATCATGGGGCCTCATCTGTGGCTTTTTGTCATCTTCTGACCCGCTGTTAATAATGCAGCTTCTCATCTTCAGCGCAGGGTCTTGTCTCTGCCAGGGGTGAATTTGCTCAGCATTTATCTCCACTATTTCATTTCAGCCCCACCCACATCCATGTATGCTGATGATCTATATGTGTACTTTATAAACTAGTAATTTCTTTACTCTCAATCATTCCTGGCGCCTTGTGAGTCATGGCCTCCCCAGGATATAAGTTCATGTCGTGCTTCAGACGTTCTCCATAGAACTTCTCTTCTGCTATATTTTATTGAAAGATGGAGCTCCTTTTTCTCATTTAACAACTATATAATTCACCCGTGTTGGTTGTCCATATTTTAGAGGAAGTTCTGGCAACAACAGACCAGGACCTCAAAAGCCCCGTACTAATTCCATGTGGGTTGTTCTTATCTACCCTGTCTGCTGTTGTTTGGGGGAGGATAAGAAATGCAAACTAATCTCAATCGTGTGAAGTCTGAACTGATCGGTGTCTTCAGAAAATATGCTGTTGCCATTAAATGAAATTTCCAGATAACGAAAAAGTTCAAACAACAAAAATTGAAACAAGCAGAAATAGAAAAAACATTCTTTTTATTCAGCTTTTGTTACAGAGATTCCTCCTGAAATGCTTTTACTGCTGTCCCTGCCCTAGGCGGTGCCTCTCTAAGCAGGCTGAGGATCCACTCCATGGGTTTCCTGTGTAACAGATATTCCGGAGAGGCAAAAAAGAGAAACGCTGCTTCCAGGACCAAAAATGCAAAGCCCCTCCACGTTGTAAAAGCTTTACGAGGAGCAGGGCTGACTGTGAGGATTCTTGGGAAGGAAGTGGAGTTGTCAGGCAGCCAGGGAATTCTCCCCAGGTGGAAATGCACCAACAGATGTCTCTGCAACCATGCAGGGTGAGTCCAAGCCCTGTCACTCTCCTTCAGTATGAAAACGCCATGTGCTCAGTACCGGCTCCACGCTCCGCGCCCCGAGGGATTCCACATGCCTTCGCTCTGGACGAGTTTTTCTACCTCTGATTTATCTAGTTCATTGAAAACTCTTTCAACAGTTTGGCAGCTATAATTCTCCATTTTAAGACCAATTCACACCGGGAAATAGGGAAGGGGCTCTACCGTTTCTATAGTGGCACAACGTGGATCTCTCTTCAGCTGTTCTAGGTACTTCTTGTCCCCCGGCAGTGTGGATTTTCCAATGGAAAGTTAGCTTTTGTGAAATTATAACTATTAAAGGCTTGTGAAATATAATCATTTTAAAGGGAATGTCTCTCTATATGTTTTTAAAAACTGTTTAATTATAGCTTAAAGCTGGGGAAATGGGGGTAATGTGGCATAAAAACCAAAAACATTGCCGTCAAGTTGATTCCAACTCATAATGACCCAATATGACAGAGTAGAACTGCTCCAAAGGGTTTCCAAGGCCGTAATCCTTACAGAAGCAGACTGCCACATCTTTCTCCCACAGAGAAGTGGCTGATGGATTCGAACTGCCAACCTTCTGGTTAACAGCCGAGCAATTAACCACTGTGCCACCAGGGGTCCCGCTCTATTCTCAGTTTACTAATATATTTAGATGAAGGTAGGGGCCTAGGTAAGAAGTATGAAATACTGGAGTAACACAGAGAATGATCTATGAAGGACGTGGTTATAATCTAGTACAAACAGTTGCTGTCAATTCCAACTTGTGGTGACCCCATGTGTGTCAGAGTAGAAGTACACTCCAATAAGGCTTTCAATGGTGGTTTTGGGAAGTTGATTGCCAGGCTATTCTTCCTCTGGGTAGACAGTAACCTCCAACCTTTCGTTAGCAGACCAGAGTGTTAACCATTTGTACCATCCAGGGACTCCATCACCTAGTGAAGCCTTGCTAAAAATGGAAAACAGCATTCAGATCAACAAGTTCCAGTGCCTTTGTATTAAATGGTGATTTTCCATGCTGCTTCTATCAGAAGAAATCAAAAGTTCAATTACATTAATAGGAGTAAGTGACCTATTTGTAATCCTAAACTACAAAATGTAAAATTTCAAAGTAGAAAACCAAAGTGGAAGTAGAGCAGCTTAAATGTATTCCATTTAAGTATAATATTCATAGAAAACAAGCAAAAATCACATAGTGTGTTTGAGAAATATTTGAAGCAGGTGATGAAAATATTTTATCAGAAGATAGGTAGGTTTACTGATTTTTGCATTTATGCCTTTAACAATGAGCAAAATATTTCATTGTAAAAAGCTAAGCTGATGAAAAAATAACAAGGATGACAACTTCCAACAGGCTGCTCCTGAGTCAGCTGCAACACCAGAATTACTCCACTGGCTCTCAGTCTACAGTTAGGGAGCTTGGGGCAACCAGAAGAGAAATGTCAGGGGCAGCTGTTCATCTGGCGGGAAAGGTATTTCTCTGCTGGACTCCAGCGCTAAGGAACCAAACTACAACCCGGTATTCAGAGAGTCCACCCCTGTGTCCTCAGCATTTATAAAGAAAACTCGTTCTGATAAATTACACAGCGGACACCCTGCACAGTCCTCAGTGTATTTTTAGCTTCTAGCAGCCCTAAGAGTCCTTCTCACCTCGTAAAGCTCACTGCCTCAGAATCATTTTGAAATAATTTCAAAAAAATAAGTGGCTACTAAGTCAAAGCATTTGTTGTACGCCCACGTGGTCATCGAGAGTTGCCACTTGAGTTGGGGAGGCTGGGCATTGACATGCACATAAATGATTTACGCTGAATCGTATGTCGACAGAGGCATCTCAATTTAGTAAAGCCCAGCCCATAAATTATAGAAATCCCAACTAGGATAATGATTACAGCTGGTTGGAAATTTGTTAAGAGGAGAAATTTAACCTAGAATTAGTTTTTTTCTTTGTTTGTTTTATCTAACTAGTTTCATTTAATAATTTCTTAACTATGTGAAGAATGAACATATGATAATTATTTAAAAATGGATTTTTTTTAAACGCTAAGAAGAAAAATTTGAGAATTGATTAACTTAGAAGAGTTTCAACATATTAGAGGTATATGAGGAAATGTCCTCATTTCCACTGAGGACAAGAGACTAATAATTTTCAATAACACCTACGAGGCATTCGTGTAAATCCCTGGGTGGTGCAAACAGTTAATGTGCTAGGCTGCTAACCTGAAGGTTGGAAGTTCAAGTCCACTCAGATATGCATTGAAAGAAAGATCTGGTGATCTACTTCCAAAAAATCATCTGTTGAAAACCCTATGGAGCAGTTTTACTCTTGACACACATGGGGTCACGATGAGGAGGAAATGAATCAATAGTAATTAGCTTTAAAGGCATTCACAGGAGATATTCAGTAAAGACTTTTAGGGGCAAATTCTGGGAAGATGGCTCCCTGAACATGACTCCCATCCCTCCATTGCCAACTTGATTTTCGCTTCCTGTCTTGCATCAAATGGGGTCTGGTGAAGGCTTAGGCACAGTGAGAAGACCTGCAGAGAAAATTAGCATATGGGCTCTCTCCTGTATAGGCTGGACATTAATCTGGATATTTTCAAATTGGAGACACTGTAGTCATGAGCCATAAAGCCGTGAGATCTGAGAAACACTAAGACTGCGAGATAGGAACACCCCCTGGGGAGAAGGTGAATATGAATATGCTTAGTCTCTCTGGCCTCTTAAAGGTGAAGAAATAGTTAAGCCAGGGCAGAGCCCTACCTGTTCCTGAGTATGAGAGACATGAAGACAGACGAGTAAGAAAAGGCTTCAACCAGAGGTCTCAGGAGATGACTTATTAGTCTCCCTGCTTCTATGCCAGTGGTCTGTGGAAGGATAAATCCCTTTGCCTTTCTCCATTTTTAGGATTGCCAATAATTTGAGGTGCTTCAACAACCAGATCTGAGTTGCATTAAGCAAAAAAAGCAAAATAATCCCACATTTAAGTAAGTCCAATATCCTGCTTGAGGAAGAAAAAACACAACGAAGAGCATACCCTCTTAGTGAAATAGAGCTATTGAGGAGAGAGATGATAACTCAAATAGGAAAGATTCAAGTGCAACACAAAAAAAGGCTCTCTGTGTCTAAAATCATAATCTCCCAGCTAAAATATTTAGTAGACGAATTGAAAAGAGGACGGCGACCAAATTAGAAACCTGAAAAACCAAGTGTAAGAAAAACCTCAAAGCACAGAAGCAAAAATATAAAATTGGAAATCTTGAGGCAAAAGAAAAGTGAAATGAAAAAGGTATGTGGCAGTAACAGGAATTATGGAAGGAAAAGAAGAAATAGGTGGACTTCTGAAAATTTTCCCAGAAATGCCTCAGATAAGGAGAAAATCTTACAAATTCCCAGAAATAAAGCAGGTGGTAGAGAAAAAAAAAGAAAAAAAAAAAAAGGAAAGAGAGAAGGCATTAAAAACATTGTAAATCTACATATTGAAGAGACTCCTTTAGAAGATACTGGGATGACATCTCCAGATAAAATCTTGGAGGTGTCAGTCACCTTTCAAAGTTAAAGAAGATGCCTGTTTTTTTTGTTAATATTCTGTCATTTGGAAACCATATCTGCCCCATATCCCATCTGAAAGAACTCTCGGGAAAGTACTGAAACCAAATAGCAAATACATCTCAATTGCGAGTTCAGGATGGGCAATAAATACATATTTTGCAAAGGCAAATAAAATGAAGACTAGACTGGTCATCTGAGAGAAGGCTAACTTTAAGATGAAAAGCACAAAGCAATAAAGAAAGGGGAAGTTCTGTGGGTCATAAGTATCAAACTGTACAGGGCTAAGGGAATAAAGTGAAAATGAAGTTAATGTAATAATTTAAATGGAGTATTTTAATCTGTCTCAGAATTGGACAGATTTTAAAAGTCCAAAACAAAAAAGTGTTTGATTAAATAATTAAATATTAAAATAAAATTGATTTAATTGACATTCCCAGAATGTTATACTTCTTGAGCAGAGATTTTATATTTTTTTTACAAGTTCATGAAATATTTGTAAAATTAATCTCTTTCTTGGTCAAAAAGAATATCCAAGTACATTTAAAAAAATAATTTTTATAGAGCATATCCTGTGAATATGAACTAATAAAACCACACATATTTAATAATATAAGTAGACAAAAATTCATAATCCCTTGAAATTAAGGAGTACATTCCCAGATAACCCCGATCAAAGAGAAAAATCCACAGGAAAATTGCAACTACGTAAAACATGACAAAGAACATTCTTCATAGCAAAACCTATGGGACAAAGTGAAAGCAGTCGCCAGTGGTGGGGGAGCGGGAGGGGAATTGATGTGAAATACTATATTCAGAAAGAAAGTAAAAGAATAAAAGGGTTTTTTAATGCATCCTAAGAATATAGAAAAAGAATTACAACGAAAAGCAGATAGGAAAAGGCATTAATAACAAAAGCTAAAATTAATGAAAAATCAAATAAAGATGAGAAAAGTAAAATAGTAAAATCTTATTTTTTGGAAAAGTCAATTTAATTATACTAATACCTGCTGTGCTTCTTTAAAGGAAAAAGAAAGAAGGCAAAATAGCCTGGATTAGGAAAGATAAACAAGGAATAGTCATAGACATAGAAGTGATTAAACCAGTCATAAGAAAACTATATATGAAATTTTCTGACAACATATTTGAAAATTTAGAGCAAATGGACAATTTCCCAGCAAAATATGTATTGGGAAAATTCACTCAAGAAGAAAGGAGAAATTTAAATACATCAGTTACCATAAAAGAGTTTAGAAAAAGATCCTTAAAGATCTACCATTGGAAAAGGCACTGAGAACAGATGGATTCCCAGCTGAGGTTTATGTAACATGAATTTTATATAACCTTTAAGAAAGAGACTTTTTCAAAGTTAAATTATTCTAGACTTTAGAAAAAAAGATGAAAGGCCTCCCCAATTCATGTTACAAAGGCAACATAACTCTTTAAAAAACCTGATAAAGATAGAATGATAAAAGAAAACTAAATAGACCTGATCTCTGAATATAGATGAAAAATTGTTAAAATATTAGGAATTAGATTCCAAGAATGTTTTTTCTTTAATCAATAATTCTTGCTCAGTATATAATATATCCTATAATATAGTATATAATATATCTATATATTCTCTGTGTCAGGACTACAGACATGTGGTAAACAAAGAAAATCCCTATCCACCCTCTCATGAAGTTTCTTTCTAGTGTGGAGACAAAATAACAATAAAAAATTAATAGATAATATGTATGGATGTTATGTGGTGATAAGTAAAATGGAGGAAATTAAACATAAAATGTGAACAAGGAGTTTTTGGGGGGATTTTGGCCATTTAAGGTGATCCACGTAGTGGAATCCCTCAGTGGTACAAACAGTTAATATGATCAGCCTCTAACTGAAATTTGGAGGTTGGAGTCCACCCAGAGTCCACCTCAGAAAAAGGGCCTGAAGTTCTACTTCTGAAAAATCAGCCATTGAAAATCTCATGGAGCTTCTACTTCATATTCTACTTTATTAAAATAAAATATTTGCATCATAAAATGTTATCATAAATGGAGTAACTAGAAAAGCAATTATTTTTGAAGAAATGGGACACACATACACACCATACAAAGATCTGACAAATTCACCTAAAGAAGACAAAAAATAAAATAGAAAAATGCACAAATGGTCTGAAGAGGCAATTCACAGAGGCGCAAGTCTAAATGGCCACCAAACTTATAAAAATATGTTCAGACTTAACTAATAGAGACATGCAGATTACAGTAACAATGAGCTGTTACTATGTACTTTATTATGTTGTTGTTGCTAGGTGATGTCCAGAGAGTTTTGACTCATAGTGACACTAAGTACAACATAAAGAAACACTGTGTCATCTTCATAACTATTGCTGTGTTTGAGCCCATTGTTGCAGCCACTGTGTCAATCCATCTAACTGAGTGTCTTCCTCTTTCACTGACGCTCTACTTTACGAAGCATAACGTCCTTCTCCAGGGACTGGTCCCTTCTGATAACATGTCCAAAGTACATAAGATTGACACCATACTGACTTCTAAAGAGCATTCTATCTGTAACTTCTTCCAAGACAGACTTGTTTGTTCTTCTGGCAGTCCGTGGTATATTCAGTATTCTTCACCAACACTGTAATTCAAAGGCGTCCATCCACTCTTCTTCAGTTGTCCATATTTACTGACTAGCTTTCACATGCACTTTTAGTATTGAAAATGCCACAGCTTGGGTCAGGCATACTTTAGCCTTCAAAGTGACATCTTTACTTTTGAACACTTTAAAAAGGTCTTTTGAAGCAGATTTGCACTTTAATTTCTTGACTGTTGCTTCTGTGGGTGTTTATTATGGATCAAAGTAAAATGAAATCCTTAACAACTTCAGTCTTTTCTCCTTGTATCATGAAGTTGCTTATTGGTCCAGTTGTGAACATTTTTGTTTTATGTTGGGGTGTAATCCATACTGAAGACTGTGGTCTTTGATCTTTGTCACTAAGTGCTTCAAGCCCTCTTTACTTTCAGCACGCAAGGTTGTGTCATCTACATAGGAAAAAAAACAAGGTCATCGAGGTGATTTCAACTCCTAGTAACCCTAAAGGACAGAGCAGAAGTGCCCCATAGGGTTTCCAAGGAGTGCCTGGTGGATTCTAACTGCTGATCTTTTGGTTAGCAGCCTGAGCTCTTAACCACTGCACCACCAGGGTTTCTGCACAGGTTATTAATGAGTCTTCCTCCAATCCTGATGCCCCATTCTTCATGTAGTCCAGTTTATCGGATTATTTGCTCACCAAACAGGATACCATGAAAGGATACAACCCTGACACACACCCTTCCTAATTTTAAACCACACAGTATTCCCTTGTTCTGTTGGAACAACTGCCTCTTGGTCTAAGTACAAGGTCCTCATGAGTGCAATAAAGTGTTCTGGAATTCCCATTCTTCACAATATTATCCGTAATTTGTTATGATCCACACAGCCAAATGCCTTTGCATAGTCGACAAAACACAGGTAAACATTTTTCTGATATTTTCTGTTTCCAGTCAAGACCCATCCAACATCAGCAATGTTATCCCTCAATCCCTCGTCCCACACTCTCTTCTGAATCCGGCTTGAATTTCTGGCAGTTCTCTAATGATGTACTGCTGCAACAGCTTTTGAATGACCTTTAGTAAAATTTTACTTGTATGTGATATCAATGATGTTGTTGGATAATTCCCACATTCTGTTAGATTACCTTTCTTTGGGATGGTGCAAATATGGATCTCTTCCAGTCTGTTGGTCAGGTAGCTGTCTTCCAAATTTCTTGGCATAGACGAGTGAGCGCTTCCACCGTAGCATCTGTTTGTTGAGACATCTTAATTGGTATGCCACTGATTCTTGGAGCCCTGTTATCACCAATGCCTTCAGTCCAGCTTGGACTTCTTCCTGCAGTATCAGTGGTTCTTGATCATCTGCTACCTCCTGAAATGGCTGAACTTTGGCCAATTCTTTTTGGTACAGTTACTCTGGGTATTCTTTCCATCTTCTTTTGATGCTTCCTGCATTGTTCAATATTTCTCCAGTAGAATCCTTCAATGTTGCAAGCCAAGGCTTGAATTTCTTCTTCAGTTCTTTCAGCTTGAGAAATGTCGAGCATATTCTTCTCTTGATTTTCTAACTCCAAGTCTTTGCACATGTCATCATAATACTTTGTTTTGTCTTCTAGACAATCTTCCATTCAGGTCTTTTACTTCATCATTTCTTCCTTTTGGTTTAGCTACTCTAAGTTCAAGAGCGAGTTTCAGAGTCTCTTCTGACATCCATTGTGATCTTTATTACCTGTATTTTAATGACTTTTTGCTTTTTTCATATATGGTGTCCTTCATTTCATTCTAAAACTCGCCTGGTCTTCAGCCATTAGTATTCAATGAGTCAAATCTATTCATGAGCTGGATCTGTTCCACAATCAGCCCCGACCTTGTTTTGACTGGTAATATTAAGCTTCTCCATAGTCTCTTTCCACAGATATAGTCGATTTCATTCCTGTGTATTCCATTCCACATGTATAATCACCCTTTAAATTGTTGAAAATAGGTATATGCAATGATTAAGTCACTGGCCTTGCAAAATTCTATCATGAGATCTCTGTTGTCATTTCTATCACCAAGGCCATATTTTCTAACTACTGATTCTTCTCCTTTGTTTCCAACTTTTGCGTTCCAATCACAAGTCATTGTCAATGCATCTTTATTTCATGTTTGATCAATTTCTGCCTGCAGAATTTGGTAAAAGTCTTCAATTTCCTCATCTTTAGCATTAGTGGTTGGTGTATAAATTGAATAATGGTCATAGTAACTGGTTTCCTTGTCAGCATATAGATATTATCCTATCAGTGACAACATTGTACTTCAAGATTGATCTTGCAGTGTTCTTTTTGGCGATGAATGCAATGCCATTCCTCTTGAATTTGCCATTCCCAGCACAGTAGACCATATGATTGTTTGATTCAAAATGGCCAATACCAGTCCCTTTAGGCTCACTAATGCCTAAGATTGATCTTTATGCCTCCCATTTCATTTTTGACAACTTCCTATTTTTGTAGTTTCATACTTCATACGTTCCACTTCCTGATTATTAATGGATATTTGCAGCTGTTTCTTCTCATTTTGAGTAGTGCCACTTCAGCAAATGAAGGACCCAAAAACTTGACTCCACCTATGTCATTAATATGGATTCCTTTTGAGGAGGTAGCACTTTTCCAGTCACATTTTGAATGCTTTCCAACCTGAGGGGCTCATCTTCCTCACTCTATGAGACAATGTTGTGCTGCTTGTCATAAGGCTTTTCACCGATCAATTTTTTAGAAGTAAATAACCAAGTCCTTTCTAGTTTATCTTCATCTGGAAGCTCAGCTGAAACCTGTCCTCCATGTGTGACCCTGTTGGTATTTGAAATACCAGTGGTATAGCTTCCAATATCACAGCAACACGTAAACAACCACAGTATGACAAACTGACAGACAAGTGCTGTTACTTTAATATATTTATAAAAAAAATTATCAAGTTGATTCTAACTTACGTGACTCCACCTGTCAATAGCAGTGTAAATTGTTATTTACATTGATAAAAATCACAGTACGTGATAAGATCACTTTTATAGATTCATGTAAAATTGTATTTGTTCATGTGTAAAAATTAAAAAAAAAAAAGGAGTGTTTCATTTTGATGACTATTCAAGAGCTCAGGGATTCTAGATTTAGGATAGAAGCACTGATTCCAGGCTGCACATGTTGGATGAACTGGAGCAGCTTCTAACAGATCACCAGGTTTGGGTAGGTCTCCTTTGGGCAGATAATAGAGGAAATAGTAGAATTTTTTAAGTGAAAAGTCTGAGTTAAAATACTGCTTCTTATGGATTCTATTTCTGCTTAGGAAGAGCATTGCATAGAAAATTGCTCCTACGAAGCCAAATAATCTACAAATTATAATTGTTCTTGAATCTATCTTAGGGCTAAGATTGCAGGGCAACCAAGTAACCCTAGTTTAAGGAAAGATGGGCAATCCAAGAAGACAGAGGACAAAAGAACTGAGACAGAGTTAGGGAGGGAGAGATGCAGGTACAAGATAAACAAGTAAGAAGGTTACAACTAAAATCCTTAGTAATTTTTTTTTTAATTTGATTGTGGACTGGCTTGAGAACACAGGTACAAGAAGCCACAGAGTTCGCAGTCACTTGTAGGTGTTCCTCCATGAATCTCCACTGGGTGGTCATAAGAAAGCTCCTCCTCAGTGGTGTGGGCCTGGAGACAGGGAGTGGACACTGAAGTGGGAAAGGCAAAAAAAAAAAAAAAAAAAAAAAAAACCTAAGATGCTGGGGGAAAGGTCCCATATCCCACTACCCCAAGGCACAGGAGAAGAGGCACTGTGGATGAAGGAGAAATTAAAACAAACAAACCGAACACTATAACAAAACACTCTAACACTGAGGGAGGGGCAGGAAATACTCTCAGGGAAAAATCTTTTCCCACTGCCTTCTAGTCAAACCTACAGGACAGAGTAGCACTGCCCCAGAGGGTTTCCACGACTATAACCTTTACATAAGCAGACCGCCACATCCCACAGAGCAGGGCTGGTGAGTTCAAACCACTGATCTTTTGATGCACAACTGGGTACTTAACCACTGAACCACCAGGCCTTCTCTAAAGATCCTTTAAATCTCATCTACCATAGCAAGAGGAGTTGCTGGGTGGCACAAATGGTTAAGCACTCAACTACTAGCTGAAAGTTTAGCTGTTTGAATCTACCCAGATGCTCTTGTCTTAGGCTCGCAATCTGATTTTGAAAGGTCACAGCCTTAAAAACTCTATGAAGTAGTTCTACTCTGCACACATGGAGTCCTCATGACTCAGGTTGACTGGAGGGCCATTAACAACAAACAACAACCACAGCAGGAAAGGCAAGGAATTCTCTCCTACACAAGACCCACAAGATATGCAGTGCATAGTTTGTCTGCCCTGAAAGGAAGGAACAGTATCACTGAGAGAACTCCATCTCTGAGATCAAGGAACAAAGGCCCGCTGAAGACTGAGGCTGAACTAGGACAGCAGAGAACCTCCCCCTCCTCACCTCCACTACTGGAGTAGCAAAAACTAAGTGTTTTGCAGTCCACCCCTGGAAGAGGGGCAGGAGCATGGGCAGCCTTGAGGCTCAGGGACGGAGGGAAGACCTGAAGCTGAGGATGCAGCAGGAATGTTGAGAAAAAGTCCCCATCACTCCAGCCTCCGTGCTAAGCTCACAGTGATTCTAAAGGAATTGTAGCCAGTGATAAAGGGAAGGTAATGTGGGGGTCTCTTGCTCAGAGATCAAGCTTCTCTAAGGTCCACTTTTCTTTCCTGTTCATAATAATACCCAACTCATTTGTTGCTCATGGTATTATCATTTCTTTACTTGGAAAATAATTCTAGACTTTTAATTACTATTGAACATAATAGCAAAAAAACAAGCAAACTCATTGCCGTCAAGTTGATTCCAACTCATCGTGACCCTATAGGACAGAGTAGAACTGTCTCCATAGAGTTTCCAAGGGGCATCTGGTGGATTCAAACTGCCAACCTTTTTAAAATAATGGTAATTAAAAATAAAGACAAAACCAGGCACAGCTCAACTCCTGACTAGATTGGTTCAGCCATCCACACTAACAGCTTAACAAAGGAGAGGATTGCCCATGTCTAGTTATAAACAATATTTTTATTGGTCACTACTGTTCTACCCAGAAAAACGGTCATTCAACTAAAAATAACAAGCAAAAAGGTGAGAAAAAAAAATCAACCAATTTTCAAGACTGGTTTTCTTTTCTAAACTGACCCTAAACAAGAGACAAAGTGATTAATAGAACCAGCTGAAGATAGCAGAGATGCTGTAGCTGTAAAACAGAGATTTCTAAATAGCAATGATTAGTATGTTAAAGGCTGTAGTGGAAAAGGTGGATAACATACAGGAAGAGATGGGGAATTTCAGTAGAAAAATGGCAATTGTAAGAAAGAGTCAAGTAGCATGCAAAACAAAACAAACAAACAAGTAAAACCCAAGTTAACAGAGACAAAGAATGTCACCAGATTTATCAATAAGCTCTATACAGTCAAGGAAAGAATCAGTGAAATTGAAGCAATACATTAATAGAAATTATCCACAGTGAAACACTAAGACAGCGAAAGTACAAATTAGTTGCTAATTTATTTCTTTTAATATTTGCCTTCGTTTCAATCAGTGTCTCACTAACCCTTCACTCCTTCCCCTCGCCTCACTTCCCATCACATGTAAGTATTGCTACTGTAGACAACTACTGACAATTTTAAATGCAAACTCATTCAACTATCAGCTATTGACAACCCTGCAGTGCACATTTCTACTCTGATACGCATGGGGAAGTCAGAGCTGACTCCGTGGCAACTGGTTTTTATTTCTATACTGGCCTTAAACAAATTAACCCTCTGCTTTGTTATCTGTAATAAAGAATTCATAATAAATATCTCAATAAGAAAATGTATATAAAGAACCTAAAACCATGCCCAGGACAATTTAGGCACCTAGTAAGTGGAAGTTTTTGTTCCCCTGGCTATTATTACAATAATTTTCATTATGTACACATATTCCTAAACAACAAAGGTTGTCCAACCATTACAAACTGTATGAAAGTTATAAGATGTCTCTTCCTGGAGAGCAAAATAAATACCCATCTGTGTGAAACGGTTCAAATGAAAGCCTCCCAGTAGCAGAGAGACAAAATAGATCATCTCCAGAGTTGGCTCTCAGCCCTCTGATTCTTGCGTTTTTCCTGCTAAGCATCTGTGACCTTTTAAAAGCCTCCCCTTTATTCACTCTTTCTGCAAGACGGCTTGTAAGGGAGGATGGGAACCTCTGAATATATTGTTTATAATTAAATCATGCTAATATTTACATTTAAAATTTGGGAAAGTGTATATTGGTTCACTTAATTATAAGAATGATACTATCCTATTAAGCATCTGTGAAGACAGAATAAATAAAAATATTTTAATAACTTCAGCAATTAAAAAAAGAAAAAAGGAATTAGCCAGCTAAACACTGAAACTAAAACAAGTAAAATTAGAGTTCTCATCTGATTCCCTCTTGTTTTTTGTACTTGCTGTACATTAAACACATAGTTAAGTTTAAAAACAAACTTGTGCAAATGGCAGTGTGTTAATGGTTGGACATATTTGAACCAGTCAAGTAAATATGAGAGTAATAATTAATTTCAACTGCAGAATCGCAGATTAATCACTTCTGCAAACTTAAACTTGCACATAATTTGTCAATGTTTATGTCACAGAAACTCTAGACTAGCTTTAATTCCCACACCTGCATTGAAAGTATTTAATGATATTTCAAATCATATTAATCAAATATGATTAATATAGAAGAGAATGAAGTTTTGGCTCATATAGCACTTTTCATAGTTGAGATAACTCAAAGTGCTTGCCAAATTAATGACTTAGGTGTGCGGCGACTGCTAAATACAATAAGGTCATGGCCCAATTATAGCTCACAGGCAGCCTTGGCTATCAGAGCTCCTTGTACTATTGCTATAAAGGCTTTTAATGTCAGCATTTACAACAGCCGTGGTAAGAATAAAAGGAATCTTATAATACCTCATTAAGAAATGGAGCTATGACACCGCAGAAATATTCAGATTGGAAAATCTAATTCAGCAGAGGCAATCCTAACTCCATTAATAATACTAAGTAATGGAGAACATGTGGGGGTCTCTTGCTCAGAGATCAAGCTTCTCTAAGGTCCACTTTTCTTTCCTGTTCATAATAATACCCAACTCATTTGTTGCTCATGGTATTATCATTTCTTTACTTAGAAAATAATTCTAGAGTTTTAATTACTATTGAACATAATAGTAAAAAAACAAGCAAACTCATTGCCGTCAAGTTGATTCCAACTCATTGTGACCCTATAGGACAGAGTAGAACTGTCTCCATAGAGTTTCCAAGGGGCACCTGGTGGATTCAAACTGCCAACCTTTTTAAAATAATGGTAATTAAAAATAGTAATTAAATTTAATTATTATTGAACATAAAATTGTGAAGTCAGAAAGAATATTGAATATACCATGGACTGCCAAAAGAATGTCTTAGAAGAAAAACAACCAGAATGCTCCTCGGAAGCAAGGATTACAAGACTGCATTTCACATGCTTTGGACATGTTGCCAGGAGGGATCAGTCCCTGGAGAAGGACATCATGCTTGGTAAAGTAAAGCGTCGGTGAAAAAGAGGAAGGCCCTCAGTGAGATGGATTGACACAGTGGCTGCAACAATGGGCTCAAGCATAGCAACAATTGTGAGGATCGAACAGGACCCCAGGCAATGCTTCATTCTGTTGTACATGGGGTACAACCGACTCAAGGGCACCTGACAACAACAACAACATTAAACATAAATAAATAACTTCAGTGAATTTTATTGAAGTACACCTTACATAAGGAGCCCTGGTGGCACAGTGGTTAAGCCCTTGGCTCCTAACTAAAACGTTGGCAGCTTGAGCCCACCAGCCTCTCCTCAGGAGAAAGATGTGGCAGTTGACTTTTGTCAAGATTTACAGTCTTAGAAACCCTATAGGGCAATTCTACTCACAGTGTTGCTATGAGTTGGAATTGACTCAATGGTGACAGTTTTGGTATACCTTACATACTGAAAAGTATGCAAGTCATAAAAATATGTGCAATTGAAGCGCACAAATTGAAGAATTTTCACAAAGCAAACATTGGCAAAACCACCACCCTGAACAAGGGGAAGAAAAGGTTACTAGAACTCCATATGGTTCCCATGATCTTCAAGTCACTACCATCAATAAAGACCTCCACTATCCTGACTTTAAGAAGTCCCTGGGTGGCACAAATGATTAAGCACTTAAAACTAACCAAAACATTGGTGCTTGAACCCACTCACAAGGACCTCTGAAGAAAGGCCTGTCGATCTGAAAGTTCATGGCCATTGAAAAAACCATGGAGTGAAGTTCTACTCTGACACACATGGGGTCACCATGAGTCAAAATTCAACTCTATAATAATTTGTTAGTGCTGATTTTTAACACCAGACATTTGTTTTCATGTTTTAAAATTGTTACAAAGATATTTTATTATATGAATATAACATCGTTTATTCATTCTACTGTCTATGTACATTGGTTGCTTTATTTTTGGAGTTATTATGAAAAGATTCACTATGAACACCCTTGAACATAACTTTTGATGAGCACTCATACGTATTTTTTGTTGGGTATATTCCCAGGAGTATAATTTCTGGGTGGTACTGTATAAGTGCGTTCTATTTTAGAAAAGACCAGCAAACAGTGTTCCAGAGTGGTTACGCAAATTGGTATTTCCATCAGCAATGCCTGAGAGTTTGGGATTTTCCCTCCCCATCTTTCCCACAGTGTGGCTAAAATGAACCAATTTGCATTTTAGCCACTCTTGTTGATGTGTACCCTTTGCTGTCGAGTCGATTAGACTCATAGAGACCTTATAGGTCAGAGTAGAAATGTCCCATAGGATTTCCAAGGAGCAGCTGGTGGATTCAAACTGATGATCTTTGGATTAGCAGCCAAACACTTAACCACTGAGCCACCAGGGCTAATTTGATTTTATGTTGCACGTTCCTATAATTAATGAGGTGAACACTTTTTCACATATTTACTGGTGATTTCTATAGCCTCTTCTATAGCTCAATTCTTTAGTCTGTATTCCTATTGATTCTCTATCTTTTTCATTGATTTGTAGAACTTCTTTATATATTCTGGACACAAGTCCTTGGTGTCTTTGTAATTGCAAATATCTTCTCCCAATCCCTGGCTTGCTTTTTCATACCATTAATAGTGCCTTTTGATGAAAGAAGTTAATGATAATAAGGTCCAATTTATGAATGGTTTCTTTTATAGTTAAAAAAAAAATTTTTTTTCTTTTATAGTTAATGCTTTTGGTGACCTAGTCATCCAAGGTCATGAAGATACCCTTGTATTTTCTTTTATAGGTTTTATTATTTTACCTTTCACATTTAGATCTATATCCCATCTGGAATTAATTTTTTATGAATTATATGAGGTAGAATTCAAATGGGTTACATATTAAGGAAACAATAGTGAATAATGTACAGCACCCAACTTCAAAGACCTTGCTTTCTAATGAGGGAGGTGGACTATTATTACTACACAATAGAAGGTTCTAAGTGATACTCCAATGAGAAAGGGAAATGATTATTTTAAAAGCTATGCTTTGTGTTGGCATTAATAGATCTATGGAAAATACCTTAGTGGTCAGCCTTGTAATGAAAGGCAGTGTTTCCTGGCATAGGTGATTTAGGCATCTTCAAAAAAACCAGAGAGGGTGAGGGGCTAAGATGACTGACTAGGTAGACGCTACCTCAGATCCCTCTTGCAACAAAGACTCAGAAAAACAAGCGGATCAATCACATACATGACAATTTACGAACCCTGACCATCAAACACAGATCTAAAGAGTTGACCTGAGTGACAGGGGAGTGAAAAGCCATGCCCTGAAGCAGTTACCACACTGGAAACGACATCCCGCACCACACTCTTGAGCCATCACGGTTCCCTGGTGCTGAGTGGCAGGGCTGATTGCAGCTTGCTGAGGCAGGTAGGCACAGGACACAACCCTAACTCCTAGCCCCCTGGGTAACCTCGGTAGAGACTCAGCCAGCAGAAGCAGGATGCACACTGATGTGGCTAAAGAGAGAACAAGCAACCACAGGGAAGGAGCAACTGTTTTTGGAGCCTGGAGCCAGCGTCCCAGGCAGAAAACTTTGGCACCTGGCTTTGAACTGGGTGCAGGGGAGCTGAGCACGGCTTCCTGCAGGGCACAAACAAGGGACGCAGCCCTAGCCCCTTGAAGTGACCTCGGGGGAAGTCCAGCCAGCACATGTAGGCAGCACAACAACGTGGCTGAGAGGAGGAGAAGTCACTTGGAGGCAGTGACTGGTTTTGGAGCCTAGAGTGCAGCTTCCCAGCTGAGGAACCTTGGCTTTGGGCTTTGGATTGGGAGCGGAGGTGCTGACCACGGCTTCTGAGACAGCATAAGCACCAGACGTGGGCCTGACCCCTAGGGGCAATCTCAGTCCAGCCAATGCACACAGGCTACACAACCCTCGGGAATCTCAGATGAAACAGTCATCACCAAGAAAGATAAGTAACTTTGTCCATATAGCTGGTTGCTACTCTCTCCTATTTATCTGATCCCTCCCCTGCCTGCCCCAGGAGGCTTCGTTAACATTGGAATTTCCTGGGCCAGGGAGTGAAGTCCTCTGCATTTTTTTTTTCTTTTCCTAACCCATTCTCCTGGCCTGAGAGAAGCAGTTACTAAAAAGCCAGGGAAGAAAAATCCTTCCCTGACTTCCGTAAATTGGAATAAAAATACAGAACCAGCTCCAGCCAAGCATAAGAGATCTACAGTCTTTGGCGTTCATCCCTGCAGGGAACAAGGTGGCTATTATAATGCAAAGGCAATTCGGATAGAGATCTGACTGTAATTGTTTTAGGGGATCACTGGAAAGACAAGTTTTCCAGGTCTGATATCTCTACCTATTAAACAGAACCCTCACTGATCCACAACAGGGAACTGAGGGCTGAAGCTCCACCCAAACCACCTAGCCACCTGCCAAAGAGGTCTGAGGATAGTGACACCTACCAATCTTTAGAGGTACATGCATTGGGTGCCTAAGGTACAGCTGCAGAGCCCACCCACCAAAGTGCTTTAGGAATAGAGACACACCTACCTCACTGGCACGTGGGGGAAGGCTGTCAACATCCTGTCCCCTAGCGTGTAACCACATGCTGCTACTAGAATCTGGTGCACACAACTATCACCACTACTCCTCTAAGTGAATAGGTGACAGTCTACACCACACACTTGGTGACCCAAAATGAGAACACTTAAGCTGATTCTATTCGAGAATAGTGAATAGACTCTTAGGCTTATATATCTGGTAACAGCCCAAGCCAGCTGGTAATAGGACATAAGTGATTCAAAGGCTACGACAATCAAGACAGCACAATCTAGTAGCCCATCTACGTATATTGAAAGAAAACAAAACAAGAAAAGACTCAGTGAGCAAATATAAAATAAATCATTACAATATCTTATAGATGGCTTGGAGACAGCAGTCGATATCAAACCACATAAAGAAGCAGACCATGATTGTTTCTACAACTCCCCAAATTAAAGAATAAAAATATTTCCCAAATGAAGATACAATTCTGGAATTGCCAGATGCAGAATATAGAAAACTAATATACAGAATGCTTCCACACATCAGGGGTGACCTCAGAAATGAAATAAGGCAATCTATGGAAAAAGCCAAGGAACACACTGATAAAGCAGTTGAAGAACTCAAAATGATTATTCAAGAATATAGTGGAAAAATTAATAAGCTGCAAGAATCCATAGAGAGACAGCATTCAGAAATCCAAAAGATTAACAGTAAAATTACAGAATTAGAAAATTCAACAGGAAGTCAGAGGAGAAGAATCGAGCAATTGGAACGCAGAGTGGGGGAGATGGAGGGTAGGCAATTGTTGAAAAAAAAATCAGATAAAAGAATTAAAAAAAAATGAACAAACCCTAAGAATCATGTGGAACTCTATCAAGAAGAATAGCTTGCGTGTGATTGGAGTTCCAGAACAGGGAGGGATAACAGAAAATACAGAGAGAATAGTTGAAGATTTGTTGGCAGAAAAATTCCCTGGCATCATGAAAGACGAAAGGATATCTATCCATGATGCTCATCAAACCACACATAAGATTGATCCAAAAAGAAAATCACCAAGGCATATTATCATCAAACTTGCCAAAACCAAAGATAAAGAGAAAATTTTAAATGCAGCCAGGGAAAAAAGAAAAGTCTCCTACAAAGGAGAATCAATAAGAGTAAGTTCAGACTACTCAGCAGAAACCATGCAGTCAAGAAGGCAATGGGATGACATATATAGAGCACTGAAGGAGAAAAACTGCCAGCCAAGGATCATATATCCAGCAAAACTCTCAAATATGAAGGTGAAGTTAAAACATTTACAGATAAACACAAGCTTAGAGAATTTGCAAAAACCAAACCAAAGCTACAAGAATTACTAAAGGAAATTGGTAACAAAATCAATAATATCAGATACCAGCACAACACAAGGTCACAAAACAGAACGTCCTGATATCAACTCAAATAGGGAAATCACAAAAACAAATTAAGATTAATTTTAAAAAGAAAAAAATGCTCAAAACAGGGAATCATTGGAGTCGTTATGTAAAACATTACAATAATCAAAAAGAGGGACTAAATACAGGAGGCATAGATCTTCCATATGGAGAGGAAAACAAGGCAATATAGGACGATACAAGTTAGGTTTTTACTTAGAAAAATAGGGGTAGATATTAAGGTAACCACAAAGAGGTCTAACAATTCCATAATTCAAAATAAAAACCAAGAAAAACATAACGACTCAGCAAACATAAATTCAACTACTATGAAAATGAGGAACACACAATTTACAAAGAAAAACGTCTCAGCACAAAAAAGTAAGTGGAAAAATGAAATTGTCAACAACACACATGAAAAGACATCAAAATGACAGTACTAAACTCATAAAAAAATTTTTTTATACTTATCTTTAATTTTTTTTTATCTATAATTACGCTGAATATAAATGGACTGAATGCTCCAATAAAGAGACAGAGAGTCTCAGACTGGATAAAGAAACACGATCCGTCTATATGCTGCCTACAAGGGACAAACCTTAGAGACACAAACTAAAACTCAAAAGATGGAAAAAAAAATATACCAAGCAAACAGCAATCAAAAAAGAGCAGGAGTGGCAATATTAATTTCTCACAAAATAGACATTAAAGTTAAATCCACCACAAAGGATAAAAAAGGACACTACATAATGATTAAAGGGAAGATATAACCATATTAAATATTTATGTACCCAATGACAGGGCTGCAAGATTCATAAAACAAACTTGAATGGAACTGAAAAGTGAGATAGACACCTCCACAATTATAGTAGAAGACTTCAATACACGACTTTCGGAGAAGGATAGGACCTCCAGTAAGAAGCTCAATAGAGACACGGAAGACCTAAATGCTACAATCAACCAACTTGACCTCATAGACTTATGCAGAACGCTCCGCCCAACAGCTGCAAAGTATACTTTTTTTTCTAATGCACATGCAACATTCTCTAGAATAGATCACACAAAACAAACCTTTGCAGAATCCAAAACATCGAAATATTACAAAGCATCTCCTCAGACCACAAGGCCATAAAAGTAGAAATCAATAACAGAAAAATCAGGGAAAAGAAATCAAATACTTGGAAACTGAATAATACCCTGCTGAAAAAAGACTGGGTTATAGAAGACATGAAGGAGGGAATAAAGAAATTCACAGAATGCAACGAAAAGGAAAACACTTCCTATCAAAACCTCTGGGACACATCAAAAGCAGTGCTCAGAGGTCAATTTATATCAATAAATGCACACATACATAAAGAAGAAAGAGCCAAAATCAGAGAACTGTCCCTACAACCTGAACAAATAGAAAGCGAGCAACAAAAGAATCCATCAGGCACCAGAAGAAAAGAAATAATAAAAAATAGAGCTGAACAAAATGAATTAGAGAACAGAAAAACAATTGAAAGAATTAACAAAGCCAAAAGCTGGTTCTTTGAAAAATTAACAAAATTGATAAACCATTGGCCAGACTGACTAAAGAAATACAGTAAAGGAAACAAATAAGAGAAGAGATGGGACATATCACAACATACCCAACTGATATTAAAAGAATCATATTAGATTATTATGAAAAATTGTACTCTAACAAATTTGCAAACCTAGACGAAATGGATGAATTCCTAGAAAAACTACCTTTTTAAAGTAACACAATCAGAAGTAGACAACTAAATAGATCCATAAGAAAAAAAGAGGTTAAAAAGGTAATCAAAAAACTCCTAACAAAAAAAAGCCCTGGCCTGGACGGCTTCACTGCAAAGTTCTACCAAACTTTCAGAGAAGAGTTAACACCACTACTACTAAAGGTATTTCAAAGCATAGAAAATGATGGAATACTATCTAACTTATTCTATGAAGCCACCATATCCCTGGTCCGAAAACTAGGTAAAGACACCACAAAAAAGAAATTTACAGACCTATATCCCTCAGGAACATAGATGCAAAAACCCTCAAAAAAAATTCTAGCCAACAGAATTCAATAACATATCAAAAAAATAATCCACCACGACCAAGGGGGATTTACACCAGGTATGCAAGGTTGGTTCAATATTAGAAAAGCCATTAATGTAATCCACCATATAAATAAAACAAAAGACAAAAGCCACAGGATCTTATCAACTGATGCAGAAAAGGCATTTGACAAAGTCCAACACCCATTCATGACAAAAACTCTCAGCAACATAGGAATTGAAGGAAAATGCCTCAATATAATAAAGGGAATTTATACAAAGCCAACAACCAAGATCATTCTAAATGGAGAGAGCCTGAAAGCATTTCCCTTGAGAATGGGAGCCAGACAAGGATGCCCTTTATCACCACTCTTGTTCAACATTGTGCTAGAGGTCCTAGCCAGAGCAATTAGGCTACACAAAGAAATAAAGCCTATCCAGATTGGCAAGGAAGAAGTAAAATTATCTCTATTTGCAGATGACATGATCTTATACACAGAAAACCCTGAGGAATCCTCTAGAAAACTACTGAAACTAATAGAAGAGTTTGGCAGGGTTTCAGGGTACAAGATAAACATACAAAAATCACTTGGATTCCTCCACATCAACAAAAAGAACATCGAAGAAGAAATCACTAAATCAATTTCATTCACAGTAGGCCCAAGAAAATAAAATACTTAGGAATAAATCTTACCAAAGATGTAAAAGACCTATATAAAGAAAACTACAAAGTACTAGTGCAAGAAACTAAAAGGGACCTACATAAGTGGAAAAACATACCTTGCTCATGGATAGGAAAACTTAACATAGTAAAAATGTCTATTCTACCAAAAGCCATCTACATATTCAATACACTTCTGATCCAAATTCCAATGACATTTTTTAATGTGATGGAGAAACAAATCACCAGCTTCATATGGAAGGGAAAGACGCCCTGGATAAGTAAAGCATTACAGAAAAAGAAGAAGAAAGTGGGAGGCCTCACTCTACCTGATTTTAGAACACATTTTACAGCAACAGAAGTCAAAACAGCCTGGTACTGGTACAACAACAGGCACATAGACCAATGGAACAGAATTGAGAACCCAGATATAAATCCATCCACATATGAGCAGCTGATATTTGACAAAGGACCAGTGTCACTTAATTGGGGAAAAGATAGTCTTTTTAACAAATGGTGCTGGCATAACTGGATATCCATTTGCAAAAAAATGAAACAGGACCATACCTCACACCATGCACAAAAACTAACTCCAAGTGGATCAAAGACCTAAACAAAAAGACTAAAATGATAAAGCTCATGGAAGAAAAAATAGAGACAATGTTAGGAGCCCTAATACAAGGCATAAACAGAACACAAAACATTACTAAAAATGACGATGAGGAACCAGATAACTGGGAGCTCCTAAAAATCAAACACCTATGCTCATCTAAAGACATCGCCAAAAGAGTAAAAAGACCACCTACAGACTGGGAAAAAATTTTCAGCTATGACATCTCTGACCAGCACCTGATCTCTAAAATCTCTATGATTCTGTCAAAACTCAACCACGAAAAGACAAACAACCCAATTAAATACTGGGCAAAGGATATGAACACGCACTTCACTAAAGAAGATATTCAGGCGGCTAACAGATACATGAGAAAATGCTCTAGATTATTAGCCATTAGAGAAGTGCAAATTAAAACTGTGATGAGATTCCATGTCACTCCAACAAGGCTGGCATTAATCCAAAATACAAAATAATAATTGTTGGAGAGGCTGCAGAGAGATTGAAACTCTTATACACTGCTGGTGGGAATGTAAAATGGTGCAACCACTTTGGAAAACTATCTGGCATTTTCTTAAAAAGTTAGAAATAGAACTACCATACAACCCAGAAATCCCACTCCTGCGAATATATCCTTGAGAAATAAGAGCCTTTACACGAACAGATATATGCACATCCATGTTTGTTGCAGCTCTGTTTACAATAGCAAAAAGCTGGAAGCAACCAAGGTGTCCATCAACGGATATATGGATAAATAAATTATGGTATATTCACACAATGGGTACTACACATCGATAAAGAACAGTGAGGAATCTGTGAAACATTTCATAACATGGAGGAACCTGGAAGGTATTATGCTGAGTGAAATTAGTCAGATGCAAAAGGACAAATATTGTATAAGACCACTATTATAGGATCTTGAAAAATAGTTTAAACTGAGAAGAACACATTCTTTTGTGGTTACGAGGGGGTGAGGTTGGGAGAGTGTTATTTACTGATTAGACAGTAGATAAGAACTACTTTAGGTGAAGGGAAGGACAATACTCAATACAGGGAAGGTCAGCTCAACTGGACTGGACCAAAAGCAAAGAAGTTTCCTGGATAAACTGAATGCTTCGAAGGTCAGCAGAGCAAGGGCAGGGGTTTGGGGACTATGGCTTCAGGGGACACCTAAGTCATTTGGCAAAATAAATTCTATTAAGAAAACATTTTGCATCCCACTTTGAAGTGTGGCGTCCGGGGTCTTAAATGCTAACCAGCGACCATCTAAGATGCATCAATTGGTCTCATCCCACCTGGATCAAAGGAGAATGAAGAACACCAAGGTCACAAGGTAATTATGAGCCCAAGAGACAGAAAGGACCACATGAACCAGAGACTTACATCATCCTGAGACCAGAAGAACTAGATGGTGCCTGGTCACAACTGATGACTGCCCTGACAGGGAGCACAACAGAGAACCCCTGAGGGAGCAGGAGAACAGTGGGATGCAGACCCCAAATTCTCATAAAAAGACCAGACTTAATGGTCTGACTGAGACTAGAGGAATCCCGGTGGTCATGGTCCCCAAACCTTCTGTTGGCCCAGGATAGGAACCATTCCCGAAGACAACTCATCAGACATGGAATGGACTGGACAATGGGTTGGAGAGCGATGCTGATGAGGAGTGAGCTACTTGTATCAGGTGGACACTTGAGACTGTGTTGGCATCTCCTGTCTGGAGGGGAGATGGGAGGGTAGAGAGGGTTAGAAACTGGCAAAACAGTCACGAAAGGAGAGACTGGAAGGAGGGAGCAAGCTGTCTCCTTAGGGGGAGAGTAAATGGGAGTATGTAGTAAGGTGTATATAAGTTTATATGTGAGAGACTGACTTGATTTGTAAGCTTTCACTTAAAGCACAATAAAAATTATTAAAAAAAAAAAAAAAACAAGAGCCATATTGCTCTGCATAATAACTAACAAGGTTACAGTCTTTTCTTTCCCTGAGTGGGGTAAAAATCGGAGTTGGGATGTCCTAGAATAGAAGGATGAAGGTGTTTCAGCAAAAAGGTTTTCGAGCAAAATGGCAACCACAGATCGGAAGAGAAGGACAGCCACTGAGATATTACTTGCAGCAAGATTAACATGGGAAATAAAGAGCAGTGATGTTAAATAGTCTGTTTTTTTTTCTTTTATGAGCTATGATATAATCATCAGATATGCTTAAAATATTAAGTAATTCTTTTATATTAATAGCCTAGAAGATTTGTTTGTTTATTTGTGTATCTAAATTTCCTTCTACCTTCATGATATTTGTTTCCTCCAAGTTGCTTTTTTCTGTTTCAACAATGTTATTACAGAATTGCCACAAATGTTTAGTGATCCCTGACTGTCTAATCCTTCTGTTCCTTAGTTCCTCTGATGTTTTGAGGTACTCACTTGGCAAACTACAACCTTGCTGGAATAGAATTCTCTCTATGCCTGTGAGGCTGACAGAGAAATGCACAACTAAGTTGAAAGGTGTCATTTTACATTGACAGTTACAAACATGACTGCACTCTTAAGGTTTCCAGGCAATAATTATAGCATAATAGTGTATTTCTCTAATCCATTCATCCTTCCGTTCTCATAGGCATCTGTTTTATACCTTCTCCCTCTGCTCAAATCTTTACCTTCTCTTCCCCTGTCCTTACTCACAGCTGATGATTGTGGTTTCTTCTTTACTGAGGAAATGAAAGGAATCAGAAGGGAGCTTCCATGCCATCGTAACTACTCACCACCTGTATCAAACCATTCTGACTTCCCATCTCATAGGTAAATTAGCTGTGCTCTTACACTAAGCCTGTCGGTTGACTTATTCTCTAGATCTCATCCCTTCTTGCCTATACAAAAAATGGCTCCAGTAATTTTCCATTCTCTCAACAACATCACTGCATTTTGTCTCTCTAATGGATCATTCCCATGAGAATAGAAGCATGCTTTTATTTCTACTATCTTAAAGAAAATTAAATCTTCATTCCCACCTTTTCCTACCATCTACCATTCGATGTCTGTACTCCGTTTTCAAGGGAATTCTTTAAAAATAATTGTCTATTCCTTTTTTGTCCAGTTTATCTTACTTTATTCTTTATTCAGAGCCCTGGTGGCACAGTAGTTAACAGTTTGGCTGCTAACCAAAACGTTGGCAGTTTGAATCCACCAGCTTCTCCTTGGAAACTTTGTGGGGGCAGTTCTACTCTGTCCTATAGGGTCACTATGAGTAGGAACTGACTCGATGGCAAGGGGTTTGGTTTGTTTGGTTTTATTCTCTAACAGAACCCAATAGGCTTTCACCCCACCTCATCACCAACCTTCACCAAAAATGCTCTTGTGAAATGGAATGATCAAGTGTCAGTTCTCATTTAAAGAGTTGACCATTCATTCCTACTTGCAACACTTCTGTCAGCTTCCAGAACCCCACACACTTCTGATTTTTCCACAGGAGTTCACTAATCTCTCCTCCTCAGGCTCCTTTGCTTATTCCTGTTCTTCTTCCCAATCTCTTAAATGCTAGTCTTCCTTAAAGCTTGGGATTCCTTCTTTTGCTCTTTACCACCTATACTCACAGGGACTTGGGAGTTCACCTAGCCCAAGGTATTAAAAAAAAAAAAAATCCTTATACTGATGACTTTCAAGTTTTATCTCCAAATCAAATCTCTTCCCTAAAGGCTGGACTTGTACATCTACCTTCCTAGTTGATGTCATCACCTGGATTTCTAATGAGCTCCTCATCTGCCTTTTCTACCTTTCATTCTGTAGTACTCAACACTCTTGTTTGATCAAAACTCAATTCTATTCTTCCTGTAATAGGGTTAAAAACCTTGGTGTCACCCTTATCTTTTTCTCATTCACATGTAACCCAAAATGTTGCAAAATAAACAACAAAAAAAGATTGTTTTGAGGCTGGGTCAAGATGGTGGAATAGCCAGGTGCTTCCAGAGATCCCTCTTACAACAAAAACTCGAAAAATAAAGTGAAATGATTATATTTATGATGAGCCAAGAGCTCTGAACATCAAAGGCAAAGTTAGAAATGGACTGAGAGGCAGGGAGAGAGAGGCGGTTCAGAAACAGAGAGAAGTTGCCAGACCTGAATCTCTGGGATCCCCCAGGCACCATTCCTGGGCCAGTAGTAGTGTTTGGCAGCAGTTTCCTCAAGGACATGCAGCCAGCTGCACACCCTACTCACATCTCTGGAACCAGAGAAGAATGACACTCTCAGCAAAAGCTAAGTACTTGCATATATTTTACTGCGCCCCCCTCCCCCAAGCCCGCTTCATTGACTGTTGATTCCCCTGGGCCTGAGACAGGCCCTGCTGAGCACCTGGAGCTGTCCTCCCAGCCTTGGAGAAGGATAAATTCACATCAGGGGAAAAGATAATTTGCCAGCACCACTAGCCAGTGGAGCTCAGGACAGAAGCAGCTCCTGTCTAGTCATAAACGGTCCATAGACTTTGAATAACTTTCCCCTCTGCATGGAACTGTGTGGGCCTATTACAGGAGAATAGGCCCTTGCTGGCAGGCTACAAATGTGTAAGCTTTGTGGTAGAGAGGTGGATGTTTGATATTTGACACCACTTTGCCAATTAAACAGGGTCCTCACCTACCCACATCAGGAGCCTAAGGACTGGTGGCTCCATTCAGGTCACCAGCCACCCATGACAGGGGTCCAAGGATAACTGGTACCTCCCAGCCCTTACAACCAAAAACATTGGGTGCCCGTAGTCTGCCTGCAGAGCCCACGTACTTCTATGCTTTAGGAAACAGGGACACGCTTTCCTCAGAGACACTTGGGGGATGGTTCTCAGCCCCCTGCCTTGTTCAGAGTGTGACACCCTGCTGCAATCAAATACCAGTACCTACACCAAACACCCCTGTCCCTCTAAGATTGTACAGCAGAGACTGTATCACACACTTGATGACCAGCTCCCTGGACACCTGAGCTGAATCCACACAAGAAAAGTGAATGAACTCATAAGCCCACATAACTGATAACAGTTCTAGCCGCCTGGTGACAGGACGTCAGAGCTCCAAAGGTGCAAATAAACAAGCTAGCTCACTCGAGCAACCCATTTTGGCAAATCAAAACAAAACATAGCAAGAAACTAGCATACAGTAAACAAAAATAAAATAAACTAATATAATAACTTATAGATGGCTCGGAGACAACAGTCAATATCAAACCACATAAAGAAACAGACCATCATTGCTTCAAAAACCTCTCAACACAGAGAATCAAAGGATCTTCTGGATGAAGGTTCTTTCCTGGAATTACGGGACGCAGAATACAAAAGATTAATATACAAAACTCTCCAAGACATCAGAAAGGAGATCCGGCAATACACAGAACAAGCCAAGGAACACACAGATAAAACAGCTGAATAAATTAAAAAGGTTAATCAAGAACATAAGGAAAAATTTGATAAGCTGCAAGAATCCACAGAGAAACAGCAATTGGAAATTCAGAAGATTAACAATAAAATTACAGAATTAGACAACTCAGTAGAAAGTCAGAGGAGCAGAATTGTGCAAGTGGAAGGCAGAATTGGTGACCTTGAAGATAAAGCACTAGGCACCAATATATTTGAAGAAAAATCAGTTAAAAGAATTTTAAAAAAATGAAGGAAACCTAAGAATCGTGTGGGACTCTATCAAGAGAAATAACCAATGAGTGACTGGAGTACCAGAACAGGGAGGGATAATAGAAAATACAGAGAGAATTGTTGAAGATTTGATGGCAGAATACTTTCCCTGATATCATGAAAATAAGAAGATATCTATCCAAGATGCTCATCAAACTCCACATAATGTAGCTCTCCAAAGAAAGTCACAAAGAAATATTATAATCGAACTTGCCAAAACCAAAGATAAAGAGAGAATTTTAAGAGCAGCTAGGGAGAATTTTAAGAGCAGCTAGGCATAAACGAAAAGTCACCTACAAAGGAGAGCCAATAAGAATAAGCTCAGACTACTTGGCAGAAACCATGCAGGCAAGAACGCAATGGGATGACTTGTAGAAAGAATTGAAGGAAAAAAACTGGCAGCCAAGAATCATATATCCAGCAAAACTGTCTCTCAAATACAAAGGTGAAATTAGGACATTTCCAGATAAACAGAAGTTTAGGGAATTTGTAAAAACCAAACCAAACCTACAAGATATACTAAAGGGAGTTCTTTGGTTAAAAAGTAAATAATATCAGGTATCAATGCAAGACTAGAACACTAACAGAGCAATCAGGTGTTAACCTAGACTGGGAGACCACAAAACTAAATCAAGATTAAAAAACACTGAAAACAGGGAAACAAGAATGTCATTTTGTAAAAGAAAACAACATTAAAATAATAGAGGTAGACAAAGAAATGTAGTCATAGGTCTTTAATATGGAGAGGAAGACAAGGTGATATAAAAAATAAAAGTTAAGTTTAAAATTAGAAATACAGAGGTAAACATTAAGGTAACCACAAAGGAAACTATCTTACTCATCAAAATAAAATACAAGAAAAAAATAGAGACTGAGTGAAAACAAAATCAACAACAATGAATAAGAGGAAAAGACGATATAAAAAGATAAACTACTCAGCACAAAAAATTAAGTGAGAAAAAGAAACTCAACAACAAACAAAAAAAAGACATCAAAATGACAGCACTAAACTTACACCTATCCATAATTATGCTGCATGGAAATGGACTAAATGCACCGATAAAGAGACAGAGACTAGCAGAGTGGATAAAAAAAAAAAAGATCCATCTATACGCTACCTGCAAGAGACACACCTTAGACTTAGAGACACAAACAAACTAAAACTCAAAGGGTGGAAAAAAATATATCAAGCAGACAACAGTCAAAAAAGAGTAGGAGTGGCAATATTATTTTCTGACAAAATAGGCTTTAAAGTTGAATCCACCACAAATGATAAGGAAGGACACTGTATAATGATTAAAGAGACCATACACCAGGAGGATATAACCATATTAAATATTTATGCACCTTATGACAGGGCTGCAAGGTACATAAAACAAACTCTAACAGCATTGAAAAGTGAGACAGCTCCACAATTATAGTAGGAGACTTCAATACACCACATTCAGTGAAGGACAGGATATCCTAAAAGAAGCTCAATAAAGACACAGAAGATCTAAATGCCAAAATCAACCAAATTGACCTTATAAACATATACAGAACACTCCATCCAACAGCAGTCAAGTATACTTTCTTCTCTAGTGCACATGGAACATTCTCTAGAATAGACCACATATTAGGTCATAAAGCAAGCCTTAGCAGAATCCAAAACACTGAAATATTACAAAGCCTCTTCTCTGACCATCAGGGCATAAAAATAGAAATCAATAACAGGAAAAGAAATCAAAAGCTTGGAAACTGAACAATACTCTGCTCAAAAAAGACTGGGTTATAGAAGACATTAACGATGGAATGAAGATGTTCATAGAATCCAATGAGAATGAAAACATTTTCTATCAGAACCTTTGGGACACAGTAAAAGCAGGGCCCAGAGGTTAATTTATATCAATAAATGCACACATACGAAAAGAAGAAGGGGCCAAAACCAAAGAATTATCCCTACAACTTGAACAAATAGAAAGAGAGCGAAAAAGAAACCTGTGGGCACTAGAAAAAAGGAAATAATAAAAATTAGAGCAGAACTAAATGAAATAGAAAAACAATTGAACGAGTTAACATGACCAAAAGCTGGTTCTCTGAAAAAATTAACAAAATCGATAAGCCACGTCCAAACTGACAAAAGAAAAATAGGAAAGAAAGCAAATAAACTGGATAAGAAATGAGATGGGAGATATTACAACAGACCCAACTGAAATTAAAAGAATCATATCAGATTACTACGAAAAACTGTACTCTAACAAATTTGAAACCTAGAGGAAATGGATGAATTCCTAGAAACACACCACCTACATAAACTAACACAGAGGTAGAACAACTAAATAGACCCATAACAGAAGAAGAGATTGAAAAGGTAATCAAAAAAAGCCCCAACAACAACAACAACAAAAAATAACCCTGGCCTGGACAGCTTCACTGCAGAGTTCTACCAAACAATCAGAGAAGAGTTAACATTACTACTACTAAAGGTATTTCAGAACATAGAAAAGGACTGAATACTCCCGAACACATTCTATGAATCCAGCATATCCTTGATACGAAAACCAGGTAAAGACACCACAAAAAAAGAAAATTACAGATCTATTTCCCTCATGAATGAAGGTGCAAAAATCCTCAAAAAAATTCTAGCCAATGGGACTCAAGAACTTATCAAAAAAATAATTCACCATGACCAAGTGGGATTCATTCCAGGTATGCAGGGATGGTTCAACATTAGAAAAACAATTAATGTAATCCATCACATAAGTAAAACAAAAGACAAGAAACACACGATTTTATCAATTGATGCAGAAAAGGTATTTGAGAAAGTTCAACATCCACTCATGATAAAAACTCTTAGCAAAATAGGAATAGAAGGAAAATTCCTCGACATAATAAAGGGCATTTATGCAAAGCCAATAGCCAACACCATCCTAAATGGAGAGAGCCTGAAATCATTCCCCCTTTAGATCGGGAACCAGACAAGGATGCCCTTGTTCACCATTCTTATTCAACATTGTGCTGGAGGTCCTAGCCAGAGCAATTAGGCTAGATAAAGAAATAAAGGGCATCCAGATTTGTAAGGAAGAAGTAAAAGTATCTCTGCAGATGACCTGATCTTATACACAGAAAACACTAAAAAATCCTCAAGAAAACTACTGAAACTAATAGAAGAGTTCATCAGAGTATCAGGATACAAGATAAACACACAGAAATCATTTGGATTCCTCTATACCAACAAAAAGAACATTGAAGAGGAAATCACCAAATCAACACCATTTACAGTAGCCCCCAAGAAGATAAAATACTTAGGAATAAATCTTACCAGAGATGAAAAAGACCTATACAAAGAAAACTAGAAGACACTACTGTAAGAAACCAAAAAACATACCTTGCTCATGGATAGGAAGACTTAACATTGTAAAAATGTCTATTCTACCAAAAGTGATCTATAGATACAATGCAATTCCGATCCAAATTCCAATGACATTTTTTAATGAGATGGAGAAACAAATCACCAACTTCATATAGAAGGGGAAGAGGGCCCGGATAAGTAAAGCATTACTGAAAAGAAGAACAAAGTGGGAGGCCTCACTCTACCTGATTTTAGAACCTATTATTTGTTTTATACCTCCACAGTAGTTTACACAACAGATACACAGACCAATGGAACAGAATTGAGAATCCAGACATAAATCAATCCACATATCAGCAACTGATATTTGACAAGGGCCCAGCGTCAGTTAAATGGGGAAAAGACAGCCTTTTTTAACCAACGGTGCTGGCATAACTTGACACCTATCTGCAAAAAAATGAAACAAGACCCATACCTCACGCCATGCACAAAAACAAACTCAAAATGGATCACAGACATAAATATAAAATCTAAAACGATAAAGATCATGGATGAAAAAATAAGGACAATGCTAGGAGCCCTAACGCATGGCATAAACAGTATACAAAACATTACTGACAACACAGAAGTAAAACTAGATAACTGGGATTTCCTGAAAATCAAACACCTATGCTCATCCAAAGACTTCACCAAAAGAGTGAAAAGATTACCTACAGACTGGGAAAAAGTTTTTAGCTATGACATTTCTGGTCAGCGTCTGATCTCTAAAATCTACACGATACAGCAAAAACTCAACTGCAAAAAGACAAACAATTGAGTTAAAAAATGGACAGAGTATATGAACAGACACTTCGCTAATGAAGACATTCAGGTAGCTAACAGATACATGAGGAAATGCTCACGTTCTTTAGCTATTACAGAAATGTAAATCAAAACTACAATGAGATTCCATCACACTCCAACAAGGCTGGCATTAACCCAAAAAACACAAAATAATAAATGTTGGAGAGGTTGTGGTGAGGCTGGAACACTTACGCACTGCTGGTGGGAATGTCAAATGGCACAACCACTTTGGAAATCGATTTGGCCCTTCCTTAAAAAACTGGAAATAGAAGTGCCATCATCAAAAAAACCAAACCGAGTGCCGTCGAGTCGATTCCGACTCATAGAGATCCTATAGAAGTGCCATAGGATCCAGCAATCCTTGGAATGTATCCCATAGAATTAAAAACCTTTACACAGATATATGCACACCCATGTTCACTGCAGCACTGTTTATAATAGCAAAAAGATGGAAGCAACCAAGGTGCCCATCAACAGATGAATGGATAAATAAATTCTGGTTTATTCACACAATGGAATACTGCTCATCAATAAAGAACACTGATGAATCTGTAAAACATTTCATAATATGGAGGAATCTGGAAGGCATTGTGCTGAGTGAAATTAGTCAGTTGCAAAAGGACAAATATTGTATGAGACCACTATTATAGGAACTCTAGAAACAGTTTGAACAGAGAAGAGAATATTCTTTGACAGTTATGAGAAAGGGGAGGAAGGGAGGGAGAGAGAGAGGTTTCACTAATTAGATAGTAGATAAGAACTATTTTAAGTGAAGGGAAAGACTATACACAATACAGGAGAGGTCAGCACAACTGGACAAACCAAAAGCAAAAAAGTCTCCTGAATAAACTTAACACTTCGAATGCCAGCATAGCAGGGGCAGGGGTTTCATAGTTTCAGGGGACTTATAAGTCAACTGGCATAACAAAATCTGTTAAGAAAACATTCTGCATCCCACTTTGGAGAGTGGCGTCTGGGGTCTTAAATGCTAGCAAGGGGTCATCTAAGATGCATCAATTGGTCTCAACCCATCTGGAGCAAAGGAGAATGAAGAACACCAAAGACACAAAGTAATTATGAGCCCAAGAGGCAGGAAGGGCCACATAAACCAGAGACTACATCAGCCTGAGACCAGAACAACTAGATGGTGCCCAGCTACAACCGATGACTGCCCTGACAGGGAACACAACAGAGAACCCCTGATGGGGCAGGAGAGCAGTGGGATGCAGTCCCCAACTTCTCATGAAAAGACCCGACTTAATGGTCTGGCTGAGACTAGAAGGACCCCGAAGATCATGGTACCCAGACCATCTGTTACCCCAAAACAGGAACCATCCCCAAAGCCAACTCTTCAGATAGGGATTGGACTGTACTATGGGATAGAAAATGATACTGGTGAAGAATGAGCTTCTTGGATCAAGTAGACACATGACACTAGGTTGGTATCTCCTGTCCCAAGTGGAGATGAGAGGGTAGAGGGAGTCAGAAACTGGCCGAATGGATACGAAAAGAGAGAGTGGAGGGAAGGAATGTGCTGTCTCATTAAAAAAAAAATTAGGAGTATATAGCAAGGTGTTTACAAATTTTTCTATGAGAGTCCACCTTGGTGCGTGAACTTTCACTTAAAGCACAATAAAAATTGAAAAAAGGAAAAAAAAGATTTTATTAAAACTAAGAAAAAAAATTGTTTTTACTTTCAAAACGCCTCCAGAATAAGATCACTGTTCATGATCTCTACATCTTTTGTCCCTATCCGCGACACCATCACCTCTTATCTAAGTTGTGTTATGTGGTCTCTCCGCTTTTACCCTTGCCTCTACTAGGCTATCTCAACACAATAACCAGCTTGAGTTTTTCACAGTGCAATTCAGATCACGTGAATCCCATTCTCTAAGTTCGAATGGCTTGCTATTTTACTCTGAATAAAAGTCCATTCTCTTTCTGTGGTCTCAACTCAAAACCAAACCAATTGCCATCCAGTCAATTCCAGCTCATAGCAACCCCACAGGACAGAGTAGAGCTGCCCTGTAGGGTTTCCAATGTTGTAAATCTTTATGGAAGTAGGCTGCCTCATCTTTCTTCTGAAGAGTGACTGGAGAGGATTTGAACTGCTGACCTTTGAGTTAGCAGCCCAGCGCTTAACTACTTTGTCACCGGGACTCCTTACTGTGGCCTACAAGATGCTCAGTGATTTGGTTTCCGTTATGTCTCCGCTACCTTCACTGCATTCCCAGCGCATCACTCTGTTCCTCAGTCACCCTATCCCTGTTTCTAGGCATGCTCCGCCATTAGGGTCCACACACTGCAGGTTTCATTTGGCTGAAATGCTCTTCCTCCAGATAAGAGGATCACTCCTTCACTTCTCTCAAGATTCTGCCAAAAGTCATCTCCTCCAGTAGGAGGTCTAGCCTGACAACTCTTTCAAAGCTGCAGCCCAGTCCTCCAAACCCTGGCATTCCAGATATCCCTTAGCCTACTTTATTTTTTCCCATAGTTTTTATTACCTTCAAGCAAACCATAAAGTTTCGTTTTCAGTCATGTTTGTAGTTAATTGTATAAAATATGATCTTCATGAGGATAGGGATTTCTGTCTTCCCCCCTCCCCTCAGAGATGTCGCGTATGTTTTTCGAATAATAACTAGACTAGCAGATCCTCAGTAATATTTTTTGAATAAATGTGTATTCCAAAAAAATGACATGGAGCCCAAAAGAGGGTTCCAGTCGTGTTATAGTGGAGACTATGTTGTGCACACTTTTTAGGTAGCATCAGAAATTTTTATTGTGGAGACAAAAATTAATGCACATGCACACACAAACATGTATAATCTTTATTCAAGTTTAAAATGTCCCAAGTTTACAAATATCTTTAATATTGACTATAGAGATAACTAATTTAGATTGATTTCACCTCATGGTTAAAATAATGATTTTAGTTTTTAGAGTATGCATGACCTCTACAGATTCTATTTTAATCAAAGATAAGCTCGCTTGTTAATGCTACATATGCCATTTGTACACAATGAGGACAATTACATCCTCAACAGCATCATCAAGTCTATGCGTGTTAGAGTTAATCACATTCAGTACTTTGAAACCTATCGTAAGTATCCGCAAACCACATTTTGAAAGTTTGACCTATTTAATAGCTTTGTGAGACAACATCTTTACAGTCATTTATTTAGTTTCTGACTTTCTCAGCAATGTGCGCTTTTTCCTATTCTCCAGGTACTTTAGTTCTTGTTACTCACTTCACATTTATTTCATGAGGTTTTCGTTGGGTGATTTCCTTAAATTTCTGTTTTTATATGTCTTTTCCGTTCAATTAACAGCCAAGTTTGTTAGCCATTTTACCACCCAGGAACTCAGAACCTATAAACATATGTATCTTTATCAGTTGATTGAAAACATTTAACTCAGTTCTGTCTACCTGGTCTACAAATTTACCACATTGCTGTAACTAGTATTTATCCTAGGCTGGTCCACAGACAAAACTGTTATCATCTATGGTTGATTCCTAAAGTCATTCTCTGGAAAGTCTCTTTAAAAGTAGCCCTGAAAGAATGGGTGTAATAATGGCCATATTCTGTCGTAAATTAGCTCCATCTACGAGCCAATATGGTAACACATCAAAAGTTTAGGCAAAAGAAGTGAGATCGAAATAGCAGTGATATACAAACTTCACTGAACCCTTCATTACAGAGAGAAAGAATGGCAGGGTCAATGGTTTCACCCAGGCTAAAATTAAAAAAAAGATCCTGAAATTTTAGAAACAGTAAACTAGATAACATTTTTTTGTCTTTCCCCTTTGAAACGTACAGTGCGCTACTGTGTTGAAGAAAGTGCTGGGTTATTAGTGTCACCGTAAAACGGAAGTGGACAAGCACTTACATTACAAGGTTAGTGTGATTTGTTATGTTCAATGCAGGTCTTTTTATTTTTTTAAGATGTAAGTACTTTCATTTTGCTTCTCCTTTCACAATCTCTGCACATTTTAACTGAGATGTAATTTCATTTTAGAAAAAGGTGAAAATATCTGATGGTTGATATTAGCTATGCTCATTCTTGAAATTATTTAAAATTCTGCTGAAAGTACAAACTTAAACTGAGATTTTTTTTAAGGGAATTCAAACACACAGAATTAAGATCTGTATTCTGCTTTTTCGTGGGTGGTATCATAGGATAGGAAGTTAGCATTTAGTTGCTATTAACGGAAGGGAAATGACTCATAAACGCCAGTATGTCATAAATCTTCTAAATTTAACTTTCTTTTTAGTGTAAAAACGAATATAGATAGATTACATGAAACGAAACTGCAATTTTCTTGCTGCTTTTTTACTATGTGTCAATTACCACATCTTTGATTAAATACCTGTTATAAAAAAAAAAATTTTTATAACATTTATTACAAGAAATAAAGTCATGTAAAATCTGTGCTAATTTCATAAAACATGCTGACTTGAGAAATTTTGCACAAGTCTATTTGGATTTGGAGACAAAATACAAAGAGAAAGAGCTTTTGGACTGTACTATGACCTAATATATCCTTTGCCTCTTTGGAAATGTATATTTTCAAACAAAAAGTGTTTCACATACAGTTATTTTTATAGTCTGTATTTTTTTACTTATTGTTAATATTTATTAGGAAACTATAAGGCACACTAATACACTGCAGAAAGACAAATCTCAGTGTAAAAATCATTTCAAAATATTCTTACTAGACACAGAGGAAAGAAAAGGAAATAAAAGATTTCGTATATATGTATATACAAAACAATTTAAAATTCTTTATTGGTTTACACTAAATGTCTGTTAATTGTTCTTGACATTTATTCTAAGGTCTCTTCACAACAGTGTACCTGAGAAACAAAGATTAAAAAAATAATAGACCACGTTTATATGAGACTATACTGGATAACCACAGGGATGTACAAAGTCCTGGGTGGAATGAGGCTTAACATGCAAAGTGGGGTCTTCTGACTCTGGGCACCTTTGTGATGTCAGTTGCTTTGCAAAATGTAATTTTCTAAAATATCCACCTGGGAACAGAAGAACGTAAATTTAGTTTAACCCACTGCCATCAAGTCGATCCCGACTCATGGCGACCCTGTAGGGCAGAGTATAACTGCCCCATAGAGTTTCCAAGGGGCGCCTGGCAGATTCTAACTGCCGACCCTTTGGTTAGCAGCCGTAGCACTTAACCACTATGCCACCAAGGTTCCCCTAAATTTAGTTTAAGAAGGTAAATTATTACTTGAAAAATTGTCATTGAGTCATAGTGATTTGTGCACTTAGATAATTTAGCAAAAGAATCTGGACTGGAATTTACATCATCTGTCTTCCAGGACAATTCTCTTCTCTTCATTATTAAAACTGCTTCCTAGAGTTCCTTATATAATACAGGGTTTGTTAAAATAAGATTGCCAAAAATTAAAGAGGAAAAAAAATAGTGCACTCTGCCCCTTATCCCTTAATATGTTTTTCATTTAAGACTATATATATTTTTTTTTTACGAGAGAATTTTTGCTGTTAATATCTTTCATGTAGTAATTCAGAGAAAATGAATTAAGGAGTTTGTTTGCGTATCAGTGCTTTATATTAAAGTGAATGTTGGTGTGAACAAGCCAAAGCTCCTTGTATGTCGGGATACGTTTTCCAAGAAAGTTGGACGAACTTGTGTTATTACAGAGCTCCCAGGATTCCAGGCCATTTCTTAGGTAGCCATGTCAAAGTGTTCCCTGCATACAAAGAATAGGTTTTTGTCGTAAAAGACTTACTAAAAAGATATAAGATACTGTTCTTAAGGTCTGTTTTTAACAGTCTTTGTCTGAAATGACCTTAAACATATGCCTCAGGACAAAATGTAATCTCTTCTCAAACATCGTATGTGATCACTTCATGGATTTTAAATATAGGGGCATTTCAAGATCAGAATCCTCCTCTCTGTCAGGAAATGCCATGTCAGCTGGATTCTGCAGATATTTCTTCTACAAAGCTTCCGGACGAATGCAAATATTTACTTCCTTTAGCCATTAAGGTTATGGGAAATCAAGTTTAGCAACAGCATTAAATGCAAATAGGACAGAGACAGGAGGGAGAAGTGGAAAGGGAAAGTGGGGAGAAAGGGAGAAAATTGAAAACTTGGCACCAAGGCTACCCCAGGAAATCAAGTCCAGGTGAAGGAAATTGAGAAACAGCTTGGGAAGCTAATTTGATACCATCTTTAAAATAAGTTTAACCTCTTTACTTCTGTATTTTGCCAGAAGAGCTGAGAATACTTTTTACAGGTTTTTTTTTTTTTTTTGATCCCTTGCAAATTTACTTCTCCATAAGTTTTTATCCCTATCTCAACATAGAAAAAAAAAAAAAAAAAATCTCTTAGGCTAAACGAGTGACTAGGAAAATAAAGACTGATTTAATAAAATTTCTGAAATTTAGCATGTTTAAATATTTTTAACATAAAAAATACAGAGACAGCTAATGAAGTTTTTTAGTAAAAATCCCTATAAACCAAAACCCCCTGCCTTTGAGTTGATCCCTACTCAGCAACCACATAGGGTTTCTAAGGCTGTAAATCTGTTAGCAGTCCCTCACGTAAACCACTGCACCACCAGGGCTCGTGTATAAAGAACCAATAATTATACATATGCCACAAATTTTGAAATATTTAAAAAATATTAACACAAGTAAATGGTGCTTTTAAAGTATTAGAAAGATGTCTGAAATAGTTTTCTTATGTACTTTAAGCACTTTGTATTTCTCTTCTTTAAATTATCTTAAAAATTTCGTGTTATCAGAGTAAAAGGTATTAACCTTTATTGAACAACTTTCTCTAAGGACTTTGCCTACTTCCCTCCACCCCCATCCCTTTTTTTTGTTATTGTTTTGGGGAATATATGCAATGAAACATTCACCAATTGAACAGTTTCTACATATATAATTCAGTGATGTTGATAATATTCTTCAAGCTGTGTAACCATTTTCAGCCTCCTTTTCTGAGTTGTTCCTCCCCCATTAACATAAAATCATTGCTCTCTAAGGTTTCTATCTAATCTTTCAAGTTGAAAAAGTAAGGAAATTAAAAATACAAAGTTCAAAGTGATTAAGTAATCTACCCAGCGCCACACACAGGCAAGTAAGCCAGTGGAACACTAGTGTGATTCAACTTCCATATAATTCGAAATTCCATTGTCCTTTTCACATCCTGCCCTATAGGATTAGCCTATGCTCTCAGTCCAGGGAGTCCTCCCTTAATAAGGACTTCTTCTCAACTTACAGAATATGTTTGTGTACTAAGGCCATTTCACTAAAATTAAAATCAAATAACTAAGTGTGCCTTTATATTTGGTTCTTTTTAAATTCTTAGGTAATATTATTAAATTTAGTACTTTGTGGCTTTTTTTCCCCTGTTTTTATTAGAGAGCTTTCCAATTATGAAACAAATGAGCATGAAGACAAGGAGTAAACATTTCTGAGTGAAACAGGAACTAACTCTTCTTTTGAATCAAATTATTTAATATCAGAACTCATCCATGCACCAAGTGGCTGTCAGAAATATGTAGAGATACCCATCAGCTTGTTTTCTTGGCTATTAGAACTAGCACTTTTTTTTTTTTTTTTTTTTGGAGAGAGACACAAGGAAGGGAGGGAGGGAGGGAGGGAGAGACAGAGGAAGGAGGAAAGAAAAAAGGGGGGAAAAAGGAATGAGAGTATACATATGTAATTTTTAATTTAGAAAATATTTCTTAGCCAGGAGGAAAAGATGCCAGGCTATTTAACGCTACTTCAGCACGTGTACAGAACGCTGCCTTCAAGTAAATAAGCAGTTTTTGAAGGCTAAAGAAAAGGTCTTCACATTTAATTATAACTTCACATATTTTCTTAAGGAGCCCTGAGTGATGCAGTCATTAATGTGCATGACTGCTAACCAAAAGGTCGGCAGTTCAAACCCATCAGGGGCTACACGGGAGAAAAGACCTGGTGAACTGCTCTCCTAATCAGCCCTAGAAGGTTGCTATGAGTTGGAATTGACTCAAAGATGCACAACGTATTTACTTATTTTCCTATATAGTTAGGTGTGATGAACACACACACACATATGTAATCAGTAATATGATAACTTTAATCCTAATAATAATTCCATGTATCTGTGTAGAATTTTACGGTTAACAGCATAGATAAGCTAAAGCAATTCAATTTATTTTGCCCACTCAGCACTTTTCACCAAATCTAAAATAATCCATGTCATGGATGGAGATAACAAGGAAATGCTGATTAAATAATCACTAGCACCAGTGTGCTGAGTAATGAACAGAGGGTACTTTCTCCTGCCCACATTCCACCAGCTACAGGGGCATCATTAGGAGAAGGTGATAGGCTGGGTGCTGTGGCCCAAGGAGAATCCTCTCAGAGGTCAGCCCCCCATCTCCAACAGTATTAAAGAGATGGGTTCCAAGTTACCTGGTTTGAAGGAACTAATATAATTCTCCAAATCTTGTTCTGCCTCGTGGACTTCCCAACTGAAGGGACTTAAGAGATGTGTCCAATGCCTTGATTTTTCCCCAAGAGAAAACTGTGGTCCAGAGTGCAAGCATTATGCCCAGTATTGGTTTTGCACAGATGATTAGCAAAACACACAGGATTTGATCACAGGTCTCAAAATACCTCCTCACCAGGCAAGTATTATTTTCTCGTGAGATCATATTATACAAAACAAAACATTGCTTTGGAAACCTACCAAAGCCCCTTGGAAAGGAGCAGGTCAGGCTCTTCACATTTGCAGCTCCTTCTTCATCAGGCCAGAGACGAGGAGGAGGTTTTTAGTCTTTGAAATACATGCTTCAAAACATCTCCAGTGTCTAAAAAAAGAAAAAAAAAGGTCGTATGATTTGTCCAAGCACTGCTTTGATAGTTCCGGTGGTGGAAACAGGGGCAGGAGAAGCCGATCAGGCATCTCGGCCCTGAAGGTATCATCTCTTGTCAGCTCTTTGTTCTTATGATGAGAGAAGGTACCTGAGAAAGCCCCACTGACTTCACGAGAAAGCCATACCCTCAAGGTGGCCAGTGGACTAAAGATTTCCACATGGAATTTGTATTGCAGCCATGTCACTGGTGCCACTAAGATCATCTCAATAATAGACAACAAATGTTTTAGAAAAACAGTCATTACAGAGATAATAAAGCTGAGTGATGCCATGATTCTGTACAGACTCTCAGAGCTTTTTATGTTTTGTTTTGTTTTTATCAAATCATAAAAACAGATACATGTTCCTATTTTCAAGATGCTTCTTAGCAGCCACATGATAGCACAGGTGTGGCTATTATAAACGTGGCAGTCAACTTTGGTCACTCAGTTAAACACTTGGAAGTCCAGAAGCATCTGTTATATGTTTAACGCTAAAGTAATTTTTATTATGAAGTTACATAACCTTGGAATATAAAGCTAAGAAAATAAGGGAGAGGGAGGGCATTATAATTCCATAACCCTACCAAAGCAAATTAGGTATTTATTTGGGTAATTTTTATGTGTATATAATTGTTATAATGTAAATGTATATAATTTGTATAGTACAGATATCAGTGGGACCCCTATGCCCCTTGGGAACCTACCTCAATACTACCAGCCCTGCAGCCGTGACTTGTCTGAACTCAGAGACTTTGTGTTTTCATGATCTCTTCCTCCAATGCATAATGCCTCTGTTTTACCCTACATCGACCTAGATATAAAACTCAGCTGTTCTACCAACAGCTCCCCGCTACACACATGTGTGCGCACACACACACACACACACACACCATCAGGCACATACCTACACGTCTACTCTCATATGTTGAGTACTCTAGGGACGATGCCATTTTGTTAACTCAACCAAATCTGTGACACCATAAGGAGAATATTTAAAGCATCAAGATCAGAAAGCCTTTTATTTTAACAATATTCAAAGACCATGCCACATCCTGCTTTGCTTGATATTTCAGCTCTAACTCTTTTATATAAATGTTACTATACCTGGAATTTCTGGTAACTTTCTTCTTTTCTTTGTTTCCCTCTTTTGGTTAAGAGCTATGGCTGCTAACCAAAGGGTCAGCAGTTTGAATCCACCAGCTGCTCCTTGAAAACCCTAGGGGGCAGTTCTTCTCTGTCCTATAGGGTCACTATGAGTCAGAATTGACTCCACGGCAGTGGGTTTTGGGGTGGTCATTTAATTAGTAAGTTCATGCTATTTATTCCAGGAACTCCATTTGCTTACATATAATCCCTAGGAGTTTTAAATTTCCTATTCTAATGTGTCCCTATTGCTTTCTAAGCCTGCTATACAGTTGCTTCCTAAGATTATTTTTCTGTCATTCTTAGATTAGATCCATTATTTCTTAAATCCCATTTACTCTTTGTTTTCTGCTGTTTTGCTGAGTTATTTACAGATGATTTCTTTGGAATTGGTTGTGGGGTGATGTAAACCAGGAGTCACCTGCTGATGGCCCAAAGATTTTGTCTGATTTGAGTATCAAGTGTTTTCTTGACCTTGACTGCCTTTAGGTGGACCTGGGTGGACCATGGCTAAGCATTCAACTGCTAACTGAAAGTTTGGTGGTTCAAACCCACCAGCTGCTTTGCCGGAGAAAGATGTGGCAGTCTGCTTCTATAAAGATTACAGCCTTGGGGATGCTATGGTGCAGTTCTACTCTGTCCTATAGGGTCACTAAGAGTCAGAACTGACTTGAAGGTGACAGGGGTTATATGCTCTCCAGGAGCCCTGGTGTTGAAACTGCTAAGCGTACAGCTGTTAACCAAAAGGTTGGCTGTTGGGACTCAGAGGCACCTTGGAAGACAAACCTAGTGATCACAGCCTTGAAAACTCTATGGAGCAGTTCTACTCTGCACACTTGTGGTCCTTGTGAGTCAGAATTTACTCAACAGCAACTAATAACAACAACCATATTTCCAAGAGGAGGAGGCTGTAAGTCAAGTTAGATAGAAAGGTAGATGGCTGCCGTCTAGTTGACTCTGTCTCATGATGACCCTGTGTACAACAGAACAAAATGTTGCCCCATTCTACATCATCCTCATGATCCTTGGCATGTTCAAATCCATTGTTGTGGCTACTGTGCCAATCAATCTCTCCCAGGGCCTCCCATACCCTTGCTGGCCCTCTACTTCATCAAACAATGTCCTCCTCTGATGCCTCCTAATGATGTGTCCAAAGCAAACAAGTCAGGCAATGTTCTGTTTTGTTTCATGAGGTTTTTATTGGCTAATTTTCAGAAATAGATCAACAGACCTTTCTTCCTAGTTTATCGTAAGCTAGAAGCTCCTTTGAAATCTGTCTACCTTTGGAGACCCTGCTGGTATTTCAAATATTGGTGGCATAGCTTCCAGCATCACAGTAACCTGCAAATCTCCATGGTACAACAAACTGACAGATGGGTGATGGGTGAGTCAATATAGAAAGAGGCTACTATTTTTATGAAAACAACGCGTACCCTCTACATTTGTTTGTTGCACCCTCCCCCACAAGGCACCCTCTCAAGCTCCTCTATGTCAATCTTCCTCCAAGGGTTGCCAAAAAAAAAAAAAAATAGCATAGCATACTAATACCTCGGGGGATGAGGGTGGGAGGGGGGTGGGCAGGTGAACAAAATGGTGAAGGTGCACGTTATTTGTGTACAAATACAGTAATCATCTCTCCTTCACCATCGATCTTTTCTAAAAGCCTAATATGTAAGCCATGATTGTGAAAGTCAAGAAACAAACAGAACATGCATCTTTTATTCTAAAGCAACCCCTGTTCCATATATGAATATAAGAGACCAGTGTCCTGCTATAAAATTTCTGACTCTAAAACAGGATTGTAGACAGGGATTGGACTGGACTATAAGACAGAAAATGTTACTAGTGAGGAGAGAGCTTCTTGGCTGAAATAGACACATGAGACTAAGTGGGCAGCTCCTGTCAGGAGGCTAGGTGAGTAGGCAGAGAGCGCAGTGCTTGTTGAACGGACACAGGGAATACAGGGTAGAGAGGAGGAGTGTGCTGTCACATTAGGGGGAGAGCAGCTAGGAGTACGCAGCAAGCTGTGTAAGTTTTTGTATGAGAGGCTGACTTGATTTTTAAACATTCACTTAAAGCACAATTTAACAAAAAAATTCTCCAATTAAAACTTATGCACGATAAGTTAAAAAAAAAAAAAGCATTGGAAAGTGACTGATAGTCTAACCCATAACCACTTAATTTTTAGTTTTTCTCTTTATTTCGTGCAAACTGGAGATTGTACTAGCACCGGAAGTTTAAAGGGTTAAGGGTTTTAGGAGAACTGCTTAGGACTATGCTAACCAGGAGGTGTAGAGAGAACTCTGGCAAGGCCATTGATAATCTCATTAGGTTGTTATTCACCCAGGGCATCTCCTGATGACGGTTGCTGCAGAGTTGATTCCAACTCATTCGACCCTAAGTATGCAGAGTAGAACTGCTCCGCAGACTTATGCGTAGTCTATACTTCTCCAATTCCTTCATTTCCTTTTATAAGCAGTAATTGTTGCTTAAAGTATTTGGAAGGGGTTCTATTAGCTCAGTGGCTTTGTCCGCCATCTGAGGATAATATCTGGAGAGGCAGCATCTGGGAAGGTGGAGAGCTGGACCTGCAGCCCAGGGTTCTTGTTCATGCTTGGTTACTTCCTCCCGTGTGACCTTGGGCAGGTCTCTTCCTGCCTTGATGTGCAAAACAAGAGGCCTTGGCAAGGTGACACTCTGGATCTTTTCACTGTCAGTTATTTCACACTGCCTGTTGAGAACAGGATTTCTGATCTTCTTAGGTATCTATGGAGAACTACAGCACTTAGGTGATTCCTGGGGGCTCCACTTAAGATTCATTTCCCAATGTAACCGTCAATTTAAGATAAAATTAATTTAGGAAGGTTCTCGTTTCATTCTTCGTTAACATTAACAGCTCACTTACCTGGAGGTCTGAATTACAGAGACTTCACTTCTGTGACAAAAAGGACAAAATGTGTAGGGATAAGGAAAAAATAAATAAAAGAAATATTTCAAGCACCAGGAAGAAAAACGTTGTTAGCTGCCATCCAGTCTGCTCTGATTCATGGAGACCCCATGCATAACAGAACAGAAGGAAATGTTGCCTGGTCCTGTGCCATCTTCATGATCCTTGGTAAGTCTTGCAATGGCTATAGAAAGAAAAATATTTATCACAAATCCTGTACTCAGGCCCTTAATCTCACTGGTAGAGGTTTTTTTGACTTATAAAAAAAAAATTTAGCATAGAATTTTAATTAGTGTTATCTGATTTTTCACTTAACAGCAGATTAGAAGCAGTAAATAGGAAAAGCTGTGTGAGATTAAATTATTTTAGAAGGACCCGTGGAACGAAGAGTGGTGGTTTCTAACCAATGGAGCAGGGCAAAATAGATTAAAAATAACTCAAATCATGTTGTATAGATAAGAGCAGAAAATTTGTTTGTAAGTAATGATCAATTTAGTCATCAAAAAAGTTTAAAATATGTTCACACCATTTATTTAGAGAAAATTATTTTTAATATGCTTTAGAAAATATATTTTAACAATTTTTGAGTCGAATTGATGAAGTGGTTAACAGGAAAAATACTTATATGGAATATATCTTAGTTCAGCATAGTTATGTAGAAGAGAAATTGTTCATAATGAGTAAATTGTGTTTAAATATTTCAAACTATGAAGTTAAATTCTGTAAGTCTCATTATTATTTGCCATGTTTAATGAACACTTAGGAGTTCAGGGTTGACTAAACCTCTATCCATCAATGTCTAATGATAAATTTGAAGAGAACTGATCCATGTATATAATGTAAACATATGAAATAATCAGTAAATAAAATACAATATCACCAACTGATGAATTCTGAGCATAATCGATCACAGGGTATTTTCCATTATTGAAATATGGTTAGAAAGAGCTTAGAGAGCTGAAAGGTAAATGTTGACTGGGTGAAAAGGAAAACATGTACAAAGGATTTGAGTTAGTATCTTGAGATTCTGTGTTGATTGGCCTTGTTATTGACCAATTTAGAATTCCCAATTAGCTAAAACACTAACAATATGATTTTAGCTTATAGTGGAGAAATGACATATGAAGCTGATTCAATATTACTATGTCCAAGAAATACACAATTTTTTTTTAACATCTTTAAAATTTCTACTTTTATGTGAACATTTTAGTCAGTACATTCCCACAGCAAATCAATACTAACACAACACTAGCAAAAACTGAAACCTGTGTAAGGCAGAAGCCTGTCTGAGAAGGAAAAACTCCAATATTTTCCACTAATAGAGAGCACGATAGAAAAGTGGTAAGGCTGCACCCCGTGAAAGACAGAAAACTTGAGAGACCCGGAAAAACCAGGCAGTCCCATTGAGTTCTGGCTTTCACAGGTTTCACTGTATAAGGGTCATATTTATTATAGATGAACATGATAAAGTACAAGTGAAAAGTGTACACCCACCCCTCACTTATCAACATGGTTAGGGTCCAAAAACTAAGTCATTATTTGAAAATCTGCACTATGCAAAAAAATGGGGGATGACCACATCAGATCACAAAATGGAGGATGTCTATATCATTGCATAACTGTCAAATTACATAGTTACATAACTGTCTAACCACTGAGAATCATGGCCCAGGCAAGTTGGCATGTAACCTTAACCATAACAGTCAGCATCACTCTCACCTTGCACCTCAGTGTTGGGTACTGCCAGACATGTGTCATTAATGCACAGAATAGGTGGGTAGTAGATTTTTTCTATTATAACTGCTGCAGAATGTTGGATAACAAGATCATCCATAAGTGAGTGACTTTAAATAGCTTACCTTTGCATAGATGTTAAAACAAAATACAGGATAAGGAAGTCAGTATCAAGGAGAACAAAATTAGATCTTACTCGAATATATTCACCCCATAACTTAAATCTGGTAGAAATTAGGAAAAAGTCTGTAACCTCCAGTTTAGCAAAGACTATTGTAGAATCAAAACAGATAATGTAGATTCTATAATGTCTGTTAAAATGCATCAACTTGCATCATTAGACTGAAGAATTCACTATTGTACAGGTGAGGACAATGATAGCACACAGTATAGACTTCCACAGCTGCCTGCTCCTTCCCTCAGTCAGTTCATTAGGGACAATTATAGGCATGCCTCGCCTTAGACTCATTCTCTATAAAAGGAGTGAAAAAGGAAAGGGAAAACTCTGGACTGTATTTCAAAAGAAAGGCACCTACGTCCTGTTCTAATATTGTTTGAGGCCCACGAATAGCTTTTTGAGAAAGTCCTTCTTCTGAGCGTTACCTACACATATTCCATATAAGCTGTAAGACAAGTCTATAAGGTAAATACTTATTACTGTCCGTATTTCTCAGATGGGACTTTCTCAAGGTTATACATCTGACCAATGAGAGAGCGGACTGAAGCCATGCCTACATTTTCACAACCAACATTCTCTCTCAACAGTTAAGCTACTCTGCTTCTCTGATGTGTATGATAATGTCTACTTTAGCTAGTCAAGTTAATCCTTGACAATGACTCAAAAATTGTTAACAACGAATAAAAATCAGTAATGAATGAATATCCTTACATTCTCAAAGGACAAAAGAGATTTTTATGCCAGAGGAGACCTACAAATACTTCCAACGTTTTCCCAGCAGTGCAAACTAAAGCTTGCTTAATGTAACACTTCTCAAGGACACACGCTAGCAGGTGGTTTTCTCTCCTTTACCAAACTCAGATAGTGTGCACTTAAGAAAGACATGAAAGTCTGTGATTACTCTTCTGGCATGCCCTTTCCAACCCTGCTGGAATATGGAACGCGGAAGGAAATAACACAAGGTCTACCTAGTGCCCGGCATTGTTTGCTGTCCAGCTCACAGCTGCTCCTCAGCAAAGCAGTTTCTCAACCCCGAGGACCCACTAAATGGTGAGATCACAATTGTGAAGCTCTCAGTTTCCATTTGTACTGTAGATGAGTGAAACTGTCATCACATAAAAGCCTAAAAATTGAAAGACTCATAAAACAATCAACACAGATAATATGTCAACCGCACTACCTCGTTCACGTATTTCAAAATCCTTGAAACTCTTCTCCCCCACCTGGAAAAACAAAGTTTCAAGGTGTCATTCAGTGGTATCTACTAAAGTTTATGAAAATGAATGTACATATTGCTATTTATTCTCTCCCCTGTGAAGTCTTGAATCACATGATATATGAAAACTATGCAGAAAAAATATATCTGAAAAGACATTTTCAAATTAAACTCTTATTGCTCTTTCAACAACTAAATGAATCAAGATGTTTATTTCAGCTTTTTAGGAGAGAATACATAACTTAAGAACTATTAACCCTCTACCATCCTTGCCACTCTATATAAATGTAACCCCAAACTTCAGAGTTTCTAACTCAGTTTACTTCTGCATGAAGCCTGTGCTGTGTTCACCAATTCATAATGAGGGCTCCTTTCTCGGAGACTCAAATATGCTTCTTAGCACGAAATAATTTTATGGACATGATTCTTATCCTTTCAGATAGACTTTAAATGTTATCGAAAAAATTACATTACGTTACTTTTGGATTTATCACAGTAAGAGTGGTGCACAATAAATGTATATTAACTGATGAATTTTGTCAACATTGTAAGTTGCAGGTACTAATTGTTGAATAGTAAAACATCTCCAGTTTGCATTTGGGGAACTGTAGGGTTGTATAGTCATATTTGTTCATACAAAGATGGAAGAAAGAAGATATCTGAAACAAGAAATTCGTTGTATGTGTAGATGGGTATTCAAGACATTGGACTGTCTAATATAGAAGCTCCATTTTGAATTTACTCTAACACTGTTTCCCTTACCATATTCCTGTTCTTACCATGTTCCTTTTCCCTCGCATGTCGTAACTTTTTAAAGAGAAATTACCACATGCTAGGGAAAAGGAAGGCATCACCCCATAAAGCTATACATTAACTATAGGCTGAGAAGGAGTCCTTGGGTGGCACAAACTGTTAAATGCTCAACCACTAGCCAAAAGGTTAGTGGTTTGAACCCACTCAGAGCAGCCTCAGGACACAGGCCTGGCCATCTGCTTCTGAAAGTCACAGCCTTGAAAACCCTATGAAGCTGTTTTACTCTGCACACATGGGGTTGCTATGAGTTAGAATAGACGCAATGGCAACCAAAAACATAGGCTAAGAAGGAGTCTAATTTTTTTTACAATAGCCTGCAATTTTTCACTTCTTTGACTCTTGCCCCAACCCAATATCACACATAAGTAGGATTATTCTGTACATAATGTATAAAGTAGACTATCCCCAATATGGACCATGTTTCATAGTCACGATCCCCCTTTACTTACATTCTTCAGCTCATTTGCCTCCTTTGGGTAAATATTCTGAAGACTGTTAACTTCTGTCTTATTGACCTAACTAAAAAGTAAAGTATTTTATAATACTTGCAAAGGCAGATAATTTATTCAAAAGGAAATTCAGGGGTTAGAATTGCAATTTCCTCTAAAGGAAACACCCATGTTTGGAATCTTTAGTAGCTGTCTCTATGTTATTAACAACCCTACTTATATTTGACAGACAAGTAATAATGTGGCCATCTATCTCCAAGACAGCAGAGCTGAATATATTTCTAACTTTATAAATGAATTTTAAAAATCCTACAGACAAATTTCATTAAAGAATGGAAATTTGGTAAATGGAGTCTTTGGATTTTATTGATAAGTAAATCTTTACTTTTCTATAGCTGCTAATCATATCTTGAAACTTAAATAAGTAAAATGAACATTTCCTGTGCATTCGATGCACTGTTCTTTGAACACGTGTGTGTACATAGAATGCTTTCAGGATAACTACGCCATACACTTTTAACTAAGGCTCAGAAAAAACATTTTATAACGCCCAGTAGGGCAGAATTTCAGCCATGGAAGAGTATTGATCTTCCACAAATGAAACACAACAGGGTTCTCAAATGTTCCAACATAGGTCCTTCTTGTTAAATTAGGATGTCTACGGTCAGCATAATAATATCCTTTGGAATTCCATCTTGACCGAATAAAGTTGAATATTGTACATACGGTGTTCCAGTGAGTTAGGATAAACAAACTGATGGATTATTAAAAACTGAGCTCTTTCTTGATATGATGTAGACATTATTATCATTTAGAACTTCTAGGAGTCATTAAAAGTCAGACTATTGGTCTCCTGAACCACATGAAAAACACGGATCCACATCTCCAAACCAAGCCTGGAAGACCCACCCCAGAAGTCTAAGTCCCCAGTTGGTTGTTAGTTTATCTCTCAGCATTGCTCCACATTGAATTTTGGTTTAAGAAAAAAATGTGGGCCTACTAAGGGTGTTATTTAGCTGTAGTGTATTAAAAAGCTCTTGTTGCATCCATGAGGTACATGGCAAGGTTATCAAAACTCCTGACATGAGGGTTGAGGAAGCAAAAAATGAGTAGAATATTAACTTTAATTTCAAAGAATTTTCTGATGTTGAAATCAACTTAGCAAAGACTACCTAATACAGCGTCCTCACATCCACACCCATAGAGAATTATAATAGATCCATAAACCACACAATCGGTGTAAACTACTGGCACCCATTGTCCCAGCCATTACTGCCAAAAGGCTTGGCTTACTGGAAACTACTTTTCAAGACTTTATGAACATCTGAGGGCAAGGATTTCTGATAAATCATTTGTTAATAGATATTCTGATACCTGGAAAGGTATTATGCTTTAAAAGGAAGAACACTTACATTCAACTTCTATAAAATAATTTATTCATTCACCCGTCTTTATAACATACAATGTGCTAAGCCCATAAGGCCTTGGTATCTCGAGACACACAGATGAAAAATATCATAGGTCCCGCCCTTCTGAAGCTCAGTCTAATGACACATGCAATACCACAGCTTCAATTCAACAATTTTCTTTCTCTCTTCAACATACATGTAGATCAACAGGAGTAAAAACATTTTAATACTTAAACACATGTGTATCATTTTATTTCCTCAATAAACAATGAACATCTATTATACACATAAAAAAAGAAAAAAAAAAGTTGCTATTGAGTCGATTCTCACTCATGATGACCCCATGTATCACAGAGTAGAACTGAGCTCCACGGGGTTTTCTGGCTGTAATCTTTATGGAAGTAGATCACGAGACCTTTCTTCCGTGGCGCTGCTGGGTGAGTTTGAACCACCAACCTTTAGATTAGTGGTTGAGCTCAGACCATTTGTGCCACCCAGGGACCTTAACTACATACTAAACCCTATGAAATTGCCAAATATGAATGCTTCAGCACTGAAAGATATGAACGCTGACTACAAAGAAATTATAATCTATTTGGGAGACAAGGTAAATGCACATGAAAAAAAATTGAGGGAATGTATAAGTAACCTCACTAGTGATAAGTGGATTCTGCTGCGAAACACTAAGCTGAACAGCTGTTAGTAAAGGGTTTATATAGTCAGTTGAACTGGGCAAAATGCTAACCCAAATCCTTTGAAGGCATTGTAGTCGGGAGATAAAACTGAGTTACAGTCAAGGATGGAAGCAAGCATCATACCCCAGCCAATATTTTAATCAATGAATATTACTGAGCATCTGTGGAACCTGGAAATGTACTAAGTGCAATCTCCTGGCATTATAACACTGAGCGAAAGGAGACAGTCTTGGCCAGTTACTATTTGTCCGGTGAGGTAAATATTATGGGTGCCATTTCACAGATTAAGAAAGCTGGTCTTCAGATGGGGTAAGTAGCTTGTCCAATGTTACACAGAAAGTAGACGAATGATCTGAGAATTAAACCCAGGTCTCCTCTGTACAGGAGAGAGTCCAAAGTGCTGCTGTTTTTCCTCCTGCTGTGTTGAATGTATGTCAGGTGCATGGGGGAAATAAGTTGCATTAGAATAAAATAAGTTACCAGGCCAAAGGTAAAAAGACTGGGAAAACTCAGGAAGCAGACCACCAACAGGCCAGAGCCTATACTGTGGTAGGAAATCACATGCAAGGGTGGGAAGCCCACAGTGACTGGGATTAGCCGTGCAGTCCAGGAATAGTCATGTTGACTCGGAAACACACCACAGAAAGAGAGGGAAGCCGGCGTGAGGGCCATGAGTTTACTAAAAAGGTAGGGATCAGTGGCGGTGACTATTGTCAGAAGAGGTTTCTTGACAGTAAGTTTTTTTCTGAGTCTATACAAGATGTAAAGAATTTGGATAGGAAATGAACAGAGAGTTGACTTCAAAGCAAGGGGCATAGATGATTCAAAGATTCGAGTAAACAATTACGTAACTGGAACAATGAGAGACAGCAACATATCTAACTGCTGGTTGAAGGTAAAACAATTCCAAGGTATACCCAGTAATAGTACACATTAAGAAGGGAAGGAGTCCTGGTGCTGCAGTGGTTAAGCGCTAAGCTGCTAACGGAAAGATAAGCGGTTCAAACCGACCCGCAGCTGTGCAGGAGAAGGATGTGACCGTCTGCTTTCTGTAAAGATTACAGCCTTGGAAACCCTATGGGGCAGTTCTACTCTGTCCTATAGGGTCACTCTGAATCAGAATTGACCCAACAGCTCACAGTACTAACAACAAGATATCACACAACATAATGTGTGCTCTTTATTTTTAATTAGAAAAGTGTTTGTTATTATTCTGCACCTTTAACCCCCCAGGCTATGGCCCCCAGACACCCTGCTATCTCAGAACTGAATCCACTCCCAAAGTCCACCTTTCAGCCAAGGATTAGACAGGCTTACAGAACAAACAATAACACCTGTGAGGAATGTACTTCTTAGTTCAGTCAAGTATATAAAACTAAACGGGCAACACCTACCCAAAGGCAAAGACAAGACAGCAGGAAAGGACAGGAAAATTGGACAAATGGACACCAGGAACCCACAGTAGAAGGCGGGAGAGTGTTAACACATTTTGGGGATTGCAACCAATGTCACAAAACAATTTGCGCATAAATTTTTGAAAGAGAAACTCATTTGTGCTGTCAACTTTCACCTAAAACACTAACATTTTAAAAATATATATATTCTGCTTCTCTGATTATTTCGTCCCCAGTAATGTTTTGGAATGGTATTTAAAATTTACTTCAAATAGAAGTAGGATAGCATTTATTTAAAATCCATTTTCAAAATTCTTTTAAAAGTAATTACAGGAAATTATCTGCCTTTGTATCTCGCTGGCTGACACATCGTATAAATCATCTGGTGTGTCACTTCTGATAAAGCCTATGTAATCGTATTACATGACAGGAACTGACTATCATAAATAGACATGATAAACTAATTTGGAGAACTCAGACAAATGCAATTTCGTTTAAACTTAAGTTCAGAAACACGGGTGAAACTCTACAGAGCACTGGCTTTTTAAAGTGGCTTTGAAGAATATTTTTAACATTTTTTTTCAAACTTGAAAGTTCTTTCAATCCTGTACTTTAGATGTAAGCTTATAAACATGTATGCTGTAAAATGTTTATAGCAAAAGTTTAAAAAAAAAAAGCAAATGCTGTAATTCCTTGGCTCAATCAGTATTTATGTAGTTCACTAACTAGAGCCTTTTTGGCGTGCAGAGCACATACAGGAGTCTCCTCCCACTGCAGAAAACAAGGGCTTTCCAATGGCTCTAGAGTAAGGAAACTGGGGACATTTAATAGAGAGAAGGAAGATAAACTCAAAATTGTGTCTATATGGGTGTGGTTGCCAGACTTTGAATTTCACAAGCAATAGGGTCGGTACAAATCAGAATCAATTCAAGGGCAACAGGTTTTCTTTTCTTTTTTGGTTTGGTATGCCACTTAAGCAAGAAACTTTGGACCACATGAAATATTGTTAACCTATTGACATGCTGGAGACAGATGGTATGGGGAGCTCGTAATTAATTCTTGATGTCAGGGCTGGTACGGGCAAGGGACACATTAGACGCTTTAACCATGATAAACACGTGGTGCCTTTGACAAGGCTTGGGGCCAGTTCAGCTTTGACTATAATCCTGAGTTGGGCAGGTCACTTCAAGTTACTAGCTGGTATCCCGGAGAACTGAGGTGGCTGCCGGATGCTAGTGTGCATGGATTCCTGCCTCTTATCCATCACTTAAAGAGCTCTGGTGCCTCAGTGGTTAAGTGCTTGGCTGCTAACAGAAAGGTCATTGGTTCAAACTCACCAGCCACTCCATGGGAGAAAAATACGGCAGTCTGCTTCCGTAAAGATTACAACCTTGGAAACCCTGTAAGGCAGTTCTACTTGGTCTTATAGGGTCGCTATGAGTCGAAAACAACTCAAGGGACACTGAAGCAGCGTGGGTCCTAATCCCACCTGTCTGAATGGTGTTTTATAAAAAGAGGAGGACAGAGATGGTCACATGTAGAGGGAAGGTGCCAAGTGAAGAGTCATCTACAAGCAACAATCGAACTCCAAGGATTGCCAGCAGTCACTGGAAGCTAGGAGAGAGGCATGGAACGTTTCCTCTCGCAGACCCTCAGAAGGAATTGATGTGGCTGGTACCTTGATTTGGACTTCTAGTCTCCAGATGTGAGGCAATAGGTTTCTGTTCTTTAAAGCCACCCACTTTTTGGTATTTTGTTACAGCAGCCCTGGGAAATAAATGTTATTATTATATATAAAAATAAAAAATTTTAGATACCTATAATATATACATATATATTAATTCAATATTATACCCAGTGAATTTCTACTCTCACGAACTTGCAAACTGGTATGTTTTACTTTCAAGTACAGACTTTACCTTTGAATGAGGCTTCAACTATAGTGCAAGGATGTGTTCATATTCCACAGGTGAATTTATCCACTCTTCAGCTAATCTGGATACACACACAAGAATGTGCTGAATATGTGAATATGTCGTGATAGAAAAAAATAATTATGATCCGTGTTTCTAGCAGGGTTGACACTTTCTGTGAAGCTGGGAACAAATTACTTCTTCCTGCTTTCCTTTCTACATAAGTAAACAAAACAAACAAACAAATAGAAGACCCCACAATGCAGAAATACAGCTCAGTACCTTTGATGAGTAAATCAAAAAGGGGATGAAGAGAAAAAAGTGGATAGTGTATCCATTGCCCACAAAACCTCCTCTCGATTAGTCTAGTCATTTTTTTTTTTAAATTATAAAATGGGTATGATGAGTGATGATTATGTTCTTCTCAGAGATAGAGGCATGGGGCTCTCTTATGATAATTCAATTAATCTGAGTAACTCTCCTATCCTGAATGAAAGAGAAAGAATAGCTATCTCTAAATTTTACTTTAAATAAGTTTCTCACCAGTCCAAAGCAGGAAAATCCAGCTTTGAAAAAAAATCTAATAAAATGTACTGTTTAAAAAGAAAAAAAAAATCATAAAACTATCAGCCTAGTGAATGGTGTTCATATATCCGAGGAAAATTTAATTAATAAAAATAGGATAGCCATTAAAATGACTAGAAAAGAAAGAATCAGGAAGCAAAGGTATTGCAGTATTCGTACAACCACAGCTGAGATGATAAATCTATCGGACAAGTAATTCTAACCCTAGAAAGGATATTTTATTATGAAACAACAGTAGTTCATATTTTTTCATGACCTAGATAAAGAATCTCTTGAAAACATGCATCTCCCACCACCATTTAACATTGCTTTGGAAGTTGTAATAAATGCAATAAGACAAGAAAAATTAAATATAAATTTGGCAGGAGATACTATAAAAATATTATACTGTCTTTCAAACGTTTCCTTTTAAGACATTTACCCCACTAACACCCCTACTGAGCCTGACCCTGGCACCACCTTACTTTACCCAACCAGGCATGGCAACTATCTGAAAAGTAGTCTTCAGCCTAGCAAGCAACATAAAACATAAGTGGCTTGGCTCAAAAAATAAATAGGTCAATCACATTCCACTCCCAGAAAAATAGAAACGATTTTATTTACTTAAAAGACAAAAGGCAAAAAACCAAACCCACTGCTGTCAAGTCGATTCCGACTCATAGCGACCCTATAGGACAGATGAGAACTGCCCGATAGAGTTTCCAAGGAGTGCCTGGCAGATTCAAACTGCAGGCCACTTGGTTAGCAGCTGTAGCACTTAACCACTACGCCACCAGGCTTTCCTTACTTAAAAGGGAGAATGACAAAGAAGCAGGAGAAACTAGAAGAGAGAGTGGTGAATTAAATAGTAAAGAGAGAAAACGTTGAATTGCTCCTTACAGAGAACAGCCCTGGTCTTTGACACTTTTCACTTTTCATGATCTTGCTTTGCTTTTGATTCTTAGATTCCTATGAGATCATTTTGTAGTCTTTTAATATATGACTATGTCTGTTTCTCGAAATTGACAGAGCATGAAAGATCAGAGGAGGTAAAACTATTTAAAATAGTCAACAACTACTGAGTGCTCACCATGTGACAAATGCTTTGCATGTATGTCCTTACCAAAAAAATAAAAACAACCTTTGCCATCCAGTTGATTCCGACTCATAGCAACCCTATAGGACAGAGTATAACTGCCTCAGAGTTTCCAAGGAGCGCCAGGTGGATTTGAACAGCCGGCCTTTTGGTTAGCAGCAGTAACACTTACCCAATACGCCACCAGGGTTTCCACATGTCCTTACATACCCTCTCAATAATCCCGGAATCAGGATTATCACCAGTTAATAGGTGTTAAGATCTGTATTGAAGCAGTATGTAAATTTCTCCTGGTCATGGAATAATGAATACTGGAGAATGGATTCCAGTGCAAACATTCTACAGGGCTGCCACTTGTCTGCTGAGTATATGATGATCTATCTAGAAAACTGAAGAGAATAAAAGAGAAAACTATTAAAATTACTGTAGTTTCTTAATTCTAAACTGCAATTAATTATTGTTATTAGGTGCCGTCCAGTCAGTTCTGACTCAAAGCGACCTCATGTACAACAGAACAAAACACTGCCCAGTCTTGTGCCATCCTCACAATTGTTGTTATGCTTGAGCCCATTGTTGTAGCCACTGTGTCAATCCCTCTTGTTAAAGGTCCTCCTTTTCTTTGCTGAACCTCTTCTCTACCGAGCATGATGTCCTTCTTCAGGAATTGGTCCCTCCTACAACATGTCCAAAGTATGTGAGATGAAGTCTTGCCATCCTTGTTTCTACAGAGCATTCTGGCTGTACTTCTTCTAAGACAGATTTGTTCATTCTTCTGGCAGTCCATGGTATATTCAATATTCTTTGCCAACACCATAATTTTTGACACCTTTGGGTGTCAATTCTTCTTCGGTCTTCCTTATTCGCTGTCTGGCTTTTGCATGCATATTAGACGATAGAAAACATCGTGGCTTGGATCAGATGTACCATAGACCTCAAAGTGACATTTTTGTGTTTCAGGGCTTCAAAGAGGTCTTTTGCAGCAGACTTGCCCAATGCAACATATCATTTGATTTCTCGACTGCTGCTTCCATGGGTGTTGATTACGGATCCAAGTAAAACGAAATCTTTGATGACTTAAATATTTTCTCCATTTATCATGATTTTGCTTATTGATTCATTCATGAGCATTTTCGTTTTCTTTAAGTCGAGGCGTAATCCATATTGAAGGTAATTGTTTTGATCTTCAACAAGTAAGTGCTTCAAGCCCTCTTCATTTTCAGCAAGGAAAATTATGTCATCTGCATATCATAGATTGTTAGGGAGTCCTCTTCTAACCCTCGTGTCTCTTTCCTCTTCATATAGTATAACTTTTAATTAGAACATTTAAAATCACTTTATTAATAATAATTTGTAGAAAAAAATAAATGCTGAAATAATTTTACACTTTTTTTTCCTAAGAGATAGTAAAATTTTTTATGCATCCAATATACACTGCCTTTCTCTGTAGGATACAATCAATATTTGAGCTTATGTAATCTTCATTTAATAGTCTAGAGATTCTTCTCGATGATGTTTGGTCATTGGTAATTATGCATATCTTCATTGAGACATATTGGCTTTGTTAAATTTGCATCCATGTTTCGATCATTTTGCACTCTCGGTCTTTATGCTTGGCAGTATAATTTCAAAGGTTATTGAAAAGATTGGAGTTTGTCTATACTTCATGTTTGGTCAAAATTATAGCTTCTTTTTTTTTTTTTTCTTAATGAAGTACATAGGAGAAAAGTTAATAAACTTTTTTCTTGGGAGCCATATGTGAACTTTTGATAGATATTTACCAGCTAGTGATTGTCCCTTAAGATTTATGTGTCCATTACAACAAACTCTCCAAATTAAAAAATTCTATAATCTTTTGAGAATATTTAAAAACCTCTGTTATTAGGTGCCATTGAGTCAGCTCTGAGTCAAAGTGACCTTATGTATAACAGAATAAAACATTGCCCAGCCCTGCCCATCTTCATGATCTTTGATATGTTTGAGCCCATGGCTGTGGCTTCTGTGTCAATCCATCTCATTGAGGGTTTCCCTCATTTTTGCTGACCCTCTGCTTTACCAACCATGATGTCCTTTTCCAGCAATTGACCTGTCCTAATGATGTGTCCAAAGTAAGCAAGATGATATCTCACCGTCCTTGCTTCCAAGATGCACTGAAAATTGCTGTTTTTGTTCTTAGGTGCCTTTGAGTTAATTTTTAACTCATAGTGACCACATATGACAGAGTAGGACTGTCCCATATGGTTGACTGTAATCTCTACAGGAGCAGATTCTCAGGTCTTACTCCCACAGAGCCTTGGGTGAGTTTGAACTGCCAACATTTCAGTTAGCAGCCAAGTGCTTAATTAGTGTTGCATTAAATTGGGAAGCATTGTACATACAATAAATTTTTGTTTCATTATGTTTATCATGCAATCATTTTTCAGACAACTGACAATTTCTGATCTAAATTTAATTTAAATTTCCACCGCATTCAGTGCTAGCAATGCAAAAAACTCGTGACGTGATGGACAAATGAACTGATACGCTCAGATGAAAGTGATGTACTAGCAATGACAGCTATGTCATGACTTATCTCCTCAAACGGCAGCTGTAGAGGACAAGTTGTTTCTGACATTGATGATAAGCCATGCCTTGATTTCAGAGACATTAAAATGTGAAGAAACCATGCATTTTAAAAATGTTAGAAATGATGTAAGGCAGCCAGTTACAAAATAAATACAGAAAAATCAATAGTTTTCCTATATGTCAGCAATCAAAAAAGTCATTCATTTTTCTTTTGTGGCAGTTAAGAAATGTACTGAGAAAGTTTGTAGTGTAGTCTTTATGCTAGCATAACAGTAGCTTCATAATCACAAAAATGTCTTGTGATAAACTTATAAAGCAATGTTCTAACACGATCAGAAAAACCTTGCCTGAGTCCTTAGCTTCTGTTAGGCACCATGTTAAACGCTTCACGCACATCATCTCATTTACTCTGGAAATAACCCACATGGTAGATGAACCTCTTATGAGAAAGTGAGAATGATGAGGTTTAGGAAGAAGTCAATATGTTTCTTATTAGAAAAAGATCATAAACTTATCAAGAGCCAAGACAGATTTTTTTTTTTTTTTTGGAAATGGCACCATTGGCTCTTAAACCTCAAATCTATATCCCTTGAATTCAGGAGTTCAAGAAAATTCTCCGTAATTATATTGCTTCAATAAAAGTATTTTATCTCAGAAAAAGTGACCAGCAGAAGCTTTTTTTTTTTTCCCCCCAAAGAGTTAACAATGGATTCTATTACTCGCTGGGAATTTTTTTTTTTTTTTTTAAGGTGGTTGAACTTTTTTGTCCATTATAGGAAAAAAAAAAAAAAATCAAAGTATATGAAATTTGATTTCAATAATTTTCAATTACTTCTTTTTTTCTCTCTGAAACATATTCAAACCATTAGAACTTTATGATGCCATCTTCTTTGGGTCAGAATTGACTTGAGAGTAACAGCTTTTTTTTTTTTTTTTTTGGTTTGTCCTCTAATTAAGGAGGGCTGGTGATGACTCTGAGTCGAAATCGACTCGACGGCAGTGGGTTTGGTTTGGTTTTGGTTGGTGATGCAGTGGTTAAGAACTCAGCTGCTAACTAAAAGGTTGGCAGTTTGAATCTCCTAGCTGCTCCCTGGAAAACCTGTGGGGCAGTTCTGCTCTGTCCTACAGGGTCACTATGAGTCAGAATCGACTTGATGGCAACTGGTTTGGTCTTTGGTTTTGGGTGGTGCAAACAGTGAAGCACTCAGCTACTAACTGAAAGTTCGGTGATTCAAATCCACTCAGAGGCACCTTGGAAGAAAGGCCTGGCAATCTTCTTTTTAAAGGTCACAGCCATTGAAAACCCTGTGTGCAGCTCCACTTGACAGCAATGGGTTTGCTTTTGGTTTTTGTCTAATTGCTGCTTATAAACAATCTGAATCAGACCATCCACCTCTAATCCCCACGGCTAAGTGTAATCATAGCAAATAAAACACCACCATATGGAACATATCCAATGAAATACAGCCTTTAAGTAAAGATAATGCATAAACATCTAAACAGAGAAAACTGAAACATAGAAAAGATGATGGCAAAAAAGTACTCTTAAGCTGAAAATTTCTGTGAACTCCCTGCACTTTTTTTTCTAGTTTGCATGAGAAATCCCATTAGAGGCTTGATGTTGGCTTTATTCATTTTCTACATTTTCTTCTGCAATTTCAATTCATTTTCAAAATATGAAATATTGAATTACATGTTTGCAGAATAGATTTGAAAGCAAACTATCTAAAACAAAAACACTATTGAATTAGTAATTTAATAAGTAATGATCATCTTAACTTGAGAGGAAAGAGGGAGAGGCAAATATTTTCACCATTTTCTCCTCCCACAAACAAGTCCTTACAGGCTTTATTTGATTTGAGTTGTCAACAAAACTGCCTCTTTATCACGCTAATTAGTTGCACTCTTAGCAGTTAGTGGAATGTTTGTTATGTCTGTGTCTTCCTGTGGAACTTGGAATACCCTAATACCCAAACAAAGGCATGAAAATTACCTTTAAAAATGCATTAAACTAAAAAGTGATTATGTTTACCACACCACAAACTCTCATCATAACACCCTGAAAGACTTTATAGAGTTCGAATTCTTTGGTATTACATTCTCATTAGCCTTCCCATTAGAACTCTGTTTAAAGTTGTTTCTTGCTGTGACATTCCTGCAAGCTGAGTCCCTTCCTTAGAAGCTGTGAAAGCTTAAGCCTGGCTTGTGTTCTACAGGGTGATCAGTAAACTGAGAAAAAGAACATTTAAAAATTCACACTTGAAATACTTCACCCAGCAAAGCTAAAGTCGAGGGCGGAAATTGAAGTATGGCTGTCATTGACAGTGAAAGGCGTTCTCTGACAGCCGCCGTGTGTGTGCATTTTTGGTTGACTCTGACCACTGAACCAATGCAGTATCTGCAGTGCTTCACTGTGGATTTCCAAATAAATAAGTAAATTATATAGTCTGTTAAAATTAGTTGCCTTGGAGTCAGCTCCAACTCATAGCAATCCCATGTGTATGGTAATAGGACTGTGCTTCTTAGGGTTTTCCATGGCTGACTTTTCTGAAATAGATAGACCCTCCTGCCAAGGGTGCCTCTATGTAGACTTGAACTTACAACCTTTTGGTTATCAGCTTAGTGTGCGAACCGTTTGCACCATTCAGGCATTCACATAATATGTTAGAAGGTGGTCAGTGTTAATCCAAAAGAAAAAGAAAACAGGAATGGGAAATTGGAAATGTGAAAGCTTGGTGAAGTGGATAGGTTGCAATATTTAAAGAGCATAGTTAGGGTAGGCCTCTTCTTTGTAGAACAATAAATCAATTAAAAAATAAAGCCTACAGGCAAATCATCAACGTTTTAAATTCTATGCAATGCAAAACTAGAATTTGGGTCACTCTACTTCTTACTCCTAACTGCTGCATCTCACCCCCCAGGGAATTAATTACCAACAGACAAAGACAGAATTCTAGGGAATCTGCTTTGCCTTCTTAATATTTTTGTTAGAGGCAACCTTAAGTGCATGTCGTTTGAAGAAAATAAAAATGCAGATAATACAGCAAGGCTAAAAACCACTGAGATAATAACTGCCCTTCCAGGGAAAATTAGGTGACAATAGAAGGAATTCCACATAAAAGAAACATGACATGTTTTTAATAATGCTAAATTTTTAAATTGCTAGTCATAGAGCCTCCACATAAATACTTTCTGTATTTTAGAGAAAATAAAATTAATCTGGTCTTTTCCTAGTGAAGAATCTTACACAAATTCTCACAATACTTTTATCCGTATATATTTATTATAAAAAAAAAAAAAGTTTCTTTAATAGCACCCTAAAATTGCATGGAAAAAACAGTTAATTTCATGTGGAAATGGTATCAACATCATAATGACAGGATATGCATTTTGTACCTGAGAGACATCAAGTTGAGCCTTTGGTATAAAAGAACCCTTAGTAGAGATGGTTGTGGGTGTGCTTGACCATGGACTGAAGAGTACAGGAAGAGACAGGATAAGTGCAATCCAACAGGGAGCCAGGTTTCCACTTGTCAAAAATGATGAATTCCTCCCTTATTTTAATATATGACAAAACTGAGACTCACAATGATAGCCCAAAACTGACTTGTCAATTGGTCAAGCAGTTCCTAAGTATCCTGTGGCGGCTGCTATATTGGCTTGCCACACTTCCGTAAACTAAGCCAGTAGAAGGCTTTCAATCTGAATGGATTTAGACAGTTTATTTCTTATGGCAGAGGAGGCAGAATGATGTTCACATTGGTTCTTCTTGACCCCAAAGTGCCCTGAGGGTGATGAAGAAATGGAACCAGAAGGGAACTCAATACACAGTGGGTAACATATCAGAGCAGAGGAAGCTTGCATTTTCAGAAAGCCCCAGCCTTATTCAGGAGATGCTGACAAACCTGCCCATCGTCCCTTCCAGTGACAGACACTATCATTGTTTTTGCTGTTAGGAGCCCTTGAGTAGGTTCCAACTCCTAGTGACCCTATGCACAACAGAATGAAATATTGCCCGGTCCTGTGCCATCCTCACGACTGTTGCTATGTTTGAGCCAATTGTTGCAGCCACTGTGTTGATCTATCTTGTTGTGGGTAGCCCTCTCTTTTTTTTTTTTTTTGCCTTCTCTTGTCTTTTTTTTTTTAATAACTTTTATTAAACTTCAAGTGAACGTTTACAAATCCAATCAGTCTGTCACATATAAGTTTACAAACATCTCACTCCCTACTCCCACTTACTCTCCCCCTCTTGAGTCAGCCCTTTCAGTCTCTCCTTTCTTGACAATTTTGCCTGCTTCCCTCTCTCTCTATCCTCCCATCCTGCCTCCAGACAAGAGTTGCCAACACAATCTCAAGTGTCCACCTGATATAATTAGCTCACTCTTCATCAACGTCTCTCTCCCACCCGCTGACCAGTCCCTTTCATGTCTGATGAGTTGTCTTCGGGGATGGTTCCTGTCCTGTGTCAACAGAAGGTCTGGGGAGCATGGCCGCCGGGATTCCTCCAGTCTCAGTCAGACCATTAAGTTTGGTCTTTTTATGAGAATTTGGGGTCTGCATCCCACTGATCTCCTGCTCCCTCAGGGGTCCTCTCTTTTGCTGACTCTCTACTTTACCAAGGATGATGTCCTTTTCCAGGGACTGGTCCCTCCTGATAACATTTCCGAAGTAAGTGAGATAAAGTCTCGTTACCCTCCCTTCTAAGGAGCATTCTGTCCATACTTCTTCCAAGACAGTTTTTCTGGAAGCCCATGGTATATTCAATATTCTTTGCCAACGCCACAGTTCAAATGCATCAATTCTTCTTCGTTCTTCCTTATTCATTGTCTAGCTTTCACATGCATATGAGGCCATTGAAAATACCAGGGCTTGGGCCAGATGCTGATTTTTTGTTTTCTTTTTTATGTTGAGGTGTAATCCATACTGAAGGCTGTGGTCTTTGATCTTCATCAGTAAGTGCCTCAAGTCCTCTTCCCTTTCAGCAAGCTAGGTTGTGTCATCTGCATAACACAGGTTGTTAATGAGTCTTCCTTCAATCTTGATGCCATTTTCTTCTTCATGTAGTTCAGCTTCTCAGATTATTTGCTAAGCATAAAGATTGAATAGATATGGTAAAAGAATACATCCCTGACTCACACCTTTCCTGATTTTAAACCATGCAGTATCCCCTTACTCTGTTCAAACAACTAGCTTTTGGTCTATATCTAGGTTCCTCATGAGAACAATTAAAAAAAAAAAATAAATAAGTGTCCTGGAAATCCCATTCTTCCCAATTTTAATTTATTATGATCCACACAGTCAAATGCTTTTGCATAGCCAATAAAAAAGCAGGTAAACATCTTTTTGGTATTCTCTGCTTTCAGCCAAGATCCCAGTGATATTCCTCATTCCATGTCCTCTTCCAAATCCAGCTTGAATTTCTGGCAATTCCCTTCCTATGTACTTCTGCAACCACTTTTGAAATATCTTCAGCCTAATTTTACTTGCATATGATATTAATGATATTGTTGTTGTTGTCAGGTGCCATCGTACAATGAAACACTGCCTGGTCCTGGGCCATTCTCAAAATTGTTGTTATGCTTGAGCCCATCGTGGCAGCCACTCTGTACATCTATCTCCTTAAGGGTCTTCATCTTTTTTGATGACATTGACCCTACCAAGCATGATGTCCTACTCCAGGGGCTGCGCCCCTCTGATAACATGTCCAAAGTATGTGAGGTGAAGTCCTACCTTCCTTGCTTCTAATGAGCATTCTCATTGTACTTCTTCTAAGACATTTTTTTTTTTTGTTCTTCTGGCAGTCCATGGTGTATTCAATATTCTTCACCAACACCATAATTCAAACGCATTAATTCTTCTTTGCTCTTCCTTATTCATTGTCCAGCTTTCATATGTATATGAGATGAGTGAAAACACCATGACTTGGGTCAGGTGCACCTTAGTCCTTAAAGTGACATCTTTGCTTTTTAACACTTTAAAGGGATCTTTCGTAGCAGATTTGCCCAGGGCAATGTCTTTTGATTTCTTGACTGCTGCTTCCTTGGGAGTTGATTACAGATCCAAGTAAAAAGAAATCATTGGCAACTTCAATATTTTCTCTGTTTACCATGGTGTTGCTCATTGGTCCAGTTGTGAAGATTTTTGTTTTCTTTATGTTGAGGTGTAATCCATACTGAAGGCTGTGGTCTTTGACCTTCATCAGTAAGTGCTTCAAATCCTCTTCACTTTCAACAAGCAACATTGTGTCATCTTCATATCTCAGATTGTTAATTATGCTAATGATGTTAATGTTAATGATGCTTGTCCGTCTTCATATAGTCCAGCTTCTTGAATTATTTGCTCAGCATACAGATTGAATAAGTGTAATGAAAGGATACAACCCTGACGCACACCTTTCCTGACTTGAAACCATGCAGTATCCCCTAGCTCTGTTTCAATGACTGCCTCTTGGTCTATGTGCATGTTCTTTATGAGCACAATTAAGTGTTCTGGAATTCCCATTCTTCGGAAAGTTACCCATAATTTGTTATGATCCACACAATCTAATGCTTTCATATAGTCAATAAAACACAAACCCATTGCCATTGAGTTGATTCTGGCTCATAGTGACTCTATAGGACAGAGTAGAACAGCCCCATAGAGCTTCCAAGGAGCGCCGGGCAGGTTCCAACTGCAGACCATTTGGTTAGAGGCCATAGTGCTTAGTCACTACAACACCAAGGTTTCCCAATAAAACACAGGTAAGCATTTTTCTGGTTTTCTCTGCTTTCAGCCAAGATCCACCTGACTTCAGCAATGATATCTCCCATTTCACATCCTCTTCTGAATTGGCCTTGAATTTCTGGCAGTTCCCTGTTGATGTACTGCTGCAACTGCTTTTGAGTGATTTTCAGCAAAATTTTACTTGAGTGTGATATTAAAGATACTGTGCATTAATTTCCACATTCTGTTGGATCATCTTTCTTTGGAATGGGCACAAGTATGGATCTCTTACAGTCCTTTGGCCAGGAAGCTCTGTCTTCCAAATTTCTTGGCATAGATGAGTGAGCATTTCCAGTGCTGCATCTGTGTTGAAACATCTCAACTGGTATTTGGTCAATTCCTAGAGCCTTGTTTTTTACCAATATCTTCAGTGCAGCTTGGACCTTGTCCATCAGTACCATGGGTTCTTGATCATATGCTACCTCCTGAAAGGGCTGAATATCTGCCAATTCTTTTTGATGCAGTGACTCTGTGTATTCCTTCCATCTTCTTTCAGTGCTTCCTGTGTCATTTAGTATTTTCCTCATAGAATCCTTCGCTATTGCAGCTCAAGGCCTGCATTTTCTCTTCACTTCTTTCAGCTTGAGAAATGCCGAGTGTGTTCTTTCGTTGTGGTTTTCTAACTCCAGGTCTCTGCATACTTCATGATGATACTTTCTTTCTTCTTGAGCTGCCCTTTGAAAAGTTCTGTTCAGCTATTTTACTTCATCATTTCTTCCTTTTGCTTTAGCTACCTAGATTCTAGAATAAGTTTCAGAGTCTCCTCTGACATCTATTTTTGTCTTTTTTTTTCCTTTTTGTCTTTTTTTTTTTTTTTTCCTGTCTTTACCTTTATCTTCTCAGATTTTCTTTAGTATCCTGGAATGTAAGCAAATTTTTCCCTGAGAAGAAAGAGGAAAGTCATTGTCTTTAGTATACTGAAATGCAAATAAATCTAAGTAAATTAGTTATTAATGCCTAAATTTGAGAAACATGAATGATTCATAGATAATAGCCACCCAACAAATCCACCTGTGATTTCTGTACCATCTAAACTTCTGGCAAAATTTCCTACTCTGTCAGTCACTCTGATCAACCTGGCCAATCAAGAATGCGAGCCAAATCTATTTGATTTGTCTGAAGACCTCAATCAACAGGATTCCAAACAGCAAGATGAAGCCAGTCTGTAGTATTAATCTCAGTCATGTCCCCTAAATTTTGTTTGGATCATCAGTTGTGACTGTGTTGTAAAAATCTGTCGATTAATAAATGCACACTGCATGTAATATAAGGAAATATGCAAAGATTTTTTTATAGTGCTTTCAGTGAAAGTTTGCACCACAAATTAGTTTCTCATTCAAAAATTTATAAACAAATTGTTTTGTGACATTGGTTGCTATCCCTGCAATGTGTCAACACTGTCCTCCTTTCTACCCCAGGTTCCCTGTGTCCATTCATCCAGTTTTCCTGTCCCTTCCTGTCTTCCTGTCTTTGCTTTTGAGGAAGTGTTGCCCATTTTTTCTCATATTCTTGATTTAACTAAGATGCACATCCCTCACGTGTGTTATTATTTGTTTTTATCTAAAACTCCAAATCCGTTGCCATCGAGTCAATTCTGACTCATATAGCAACTCTATAGCAACCCTACAGGACAGAGTAGAACTGCTCCATAGGGTTTCCAAGGAGCAAGTAGTGGATTCCAACTACAGAACTTTTGGTTAGCAGCTGAGCTCTAATCACTGTGCCACCAGGGCTCCATTCGTTTTCATAGTCCTGTCTAATTTTTAGCTGAAAAGTGGACTTCGAGAGTGGCTTCAGTTCTGAGTTACCACGGTGTTCGGGCCATAGTCTCAGGATTCCTCCAGTATCTGTCAGACCACTAAGTCTGTTTTTTCTTATTTTGTCAATTTATATTTCTTTCTACATTTTCTTCCCGTTCTGTCCAGTACCCTCTATTTTGACCCCTGTCAGAATAGTCGGTGGTGGTAGTCAGGCACCATCTAGTTCTTTTGCACTCAGGCTGATAGAGGCTGTGGTTCATGTGGGCCATTAGTCCTTTGGACTAATGTTTTCCTTGTGTCTTTGGTTTTCTTAAAAAAAAATAACCATTAGGGACATTCAAATTAAAACCATAATGAAATAACACCTCATCTATTAGAGTGGCAATGAGCAAAAAAAAAAAAAAAAAAAGGAAAACAACAGATGATTGCAGGTTGTGGAGAAACAGGAACCTTCATCCATAGCTCATGAAAGTGTAAAATGGTGCAGCCACTGTGGAAAATATCTTGGTGGTTCCCCCAAAAATTGAACATAGAGCCACCATATGACCAAGTAATCCCAATCCCAGGCATATACCCAGAAGATGTGACAGCAGGAACACAAACAGAAACCTGTACACCAGTGTTCATTGCAGCAGTTTTCACAATAGCAAAAATGTAGAAACAGTCAAAATGTCCATCAACAGAGAATGCATAAACAAAATGTGGTATATACATATGAGGGAATATTAAAAAACCAACCCACTGCCGTCGAGTCGATTCTGCCTCATAGCGACCCTATAGGACAGAGTAGAACTGTCCCGTAGAGTTTCCAAGGAGCACCTGGTGGATTCGAACTGCCAACCTTTTTAAAAAGGGAATATTACTCAGTCATAGAAAGGAATGAAGTCCTGATGCATGCCACAACATGAATGAACCTTGAAAGTATTATGCTGAGCAAAATAAGTCACAAAAAGACAAATAATCTATGGTCTTATATGAAATAAGCAAGTATATAGAAACCAAAAATTAGTGTTTACCAGGGTTACGAAGGAGGGAGAAAGGTGGAATTTTTGCTTAAGGGACATTTAGTTTACGCTAATGGTGGTGGAATAATCTGGAAAAGGATACAGATTATAGTTGCATAAGATGAAGAATGTAATCAATACCACTGAAATACACATGCAGAAATTGTTAAATTGGTGAATATTTTGCTGTATATATTTCCCCCACGCTTAAAAAAAAAAGTGAAAGAGGGAGGCTGGAGTCAGAAAAAGAGATATAATGACAGAAGTAGCATCAGGAAAATACAGCGTTGCTGAATTTGAAGATGGAAGAAGGAGGCCACAAGCCAAGGAATACAAGTAGCCTCTTAGAACTTGGAAAAGGCAAGGAAATGGTTTCTCCCTTAGAGCCTCCAGAAAGGAATACAACTCTGCCACACTTTAATTTTAGCCAAGTGAGACCCATGTCGAACTGCTGAACTGCGGAAGGACAAGATAATAAATGTGTGTTGTTTTATATATAAATAAAAGCTTGCAAGCAGCAGTCTAAGCTACGTCTATTGGTCCCATCTCAACTGGAGCAAAGGAAAATAAAAAATATTTGGTTAATTGGAAACCCTAGTAGCGTAGTGATTAAGAGATATGGCTGCTAACCAAAAAGCTGGCAGTTTGAATCTACCAGGTGCTCCTTGCAAACTCTGTGGGCAGTTCCACTCTGTCCTATAGGGTCTCTATGAGTAGGAATGGACTCAATGGCAACAGGTTAGGTTTAGTGACTAATGATGTTGAGCATCTTTTCATATGTTTGTTGGCTTTTTGAATATCCTCTTTGGTGAAATGCCTGTTCAAGTACTTTGCCCAATTTTGGATTGCATTGTTTATCTTTTTTTTTTTTTTTTTTTTGAGTTGTTTATCTTTTGTTGTTAAGTTTTAGAAGTTTTTTAATACATTTTGGTTATTAGATCCTTGTCAGACATATGCCTCCCCCAAATTTTCTCCTGATCTCTAGGTTGCATTTTCACTTTGTTGATAATGTGGAGAGATGTATTTCTAAATTGATTCTACTTAGTTAAAAGTGAACTTTTCATGAAAATGTGAACTTTTCATATATTTCATAACTTGATATGGAATAGCTCAACCTACTTATGGGATGATTAATTGTATTAAAAGTCTTTAGGCTGGCTGTGAAAAAAACAAAGGAACCTACAAATCCATTCTATATATTCTTCTCACAAATATTTATTTAGTGTTTATAAGGCACTAAGTACATTATACATCATATGAATTCCTCAAAACATTAGCCTAGTTAGTGTTTAAATATAGACATCATGGCAATGGGGGAAGTAAAGCAACATGCTGTCAGTCTCACAGAAATCTGCCTTTTTGCTTTGTCTCCAGTTCCAAATTGTATAATCATGACACTCTGAGCCATTTCTCATAGGACAGGTTACCCAGATCACTTTTACATTCCTCAACAGCCTTTTTCAAGATTTACAGTTTGTTAATATCTATCATTAAGGGCTGCTTTCTGGAGCTGATACAATGTGGCCTGAATTGTGCACATGAACTGATAGTAACATGTACATACGTGGAATTTTTCATTTATTCATTCATTCAAGAATTTATTGAGTGCCTATTAAATGCATAGCATTTTGCTAGGTACTAGAGATGAATAAGATAATTCCTAATTTCTAAAAGCTCATATACCATGCAGACAATAATGTCCCTTCAAAACCATTAGAACTGACAATTCTGTCTCTGGTCCAGCAGAGCACTACTCAAGTGGATATCTTTTTCTGCCCATAAATACCAACACTGCTAAAATTTTAAAGCCTAAATTTTTCCCAAATATTATCTCCGACTACACTTAGATCATTTTTTTCAAAAACCAAAAGACAACAAGCCAGATTTAAAAATCTTCTTTCCAAGTATATGACCATTACATTTTCTTATATTTTGCTACATTTAAGGAGGATCAAAGATTATTTATGAATAAAGACATCTCTCATGGACACGTCTGTACTCTCTCTTGTCCATCGAAATCTGTATTTCTCTTTTTATATGTGTGTCTACTCTTTTGTGGGTGTGCATATTTTTTACTAAATATGTTATATATATGCATATATATTAAACATGTTTTTGAAAATATGTATATACTAAAATTATATGAAGCCCTGGTGGTATAGTAGCTAAAAGTTCAGCGGCTAACCAATAGGTCAGCAGTTTGAATCCACCAGGCACTCCTTGGAAACCCTATGGGGCAGTTCTACTCTGTCCTATAGGGTCACTATGAGTCAGAATTGACTTGATGGCAATGGGATTTTTTTTAATTGTATATATATATATATATATAATCTGTGGGAAACAGAACATTTAAAAATTAGAGAAAAGTACCAAAAATTTTTAAAGACATTACTCCGAAATTGCAGGACAAATTTTTCTGAAAGACACCGGACATCCATCTGTCTGCTATGTTCTCTCTTTTTTTTTGGGGGGGGGGGGGTTATTTTTTCTTTCCTTTTTTCTTTATTGTACTTTAGATGAAGGTTTATGGAACAAACTGCTTTCTCACTAAACTGTTAGTACACATTGTTTTATGACGTTGGTTAACAACCCCACGACATGTCAACACTCTCCCTTCTTGAAGCTGGGTTCCCTATTACCAGCTTTCTTGCCCTCTTCTGCCTTCTAGTTCTTGCCCCTGGGCTGGTGTGCCCCTTTATTCTTGTTTCATCCTGTGGGCCTGTCTAATCCTTGGCTAAAATGTGAACCTCCGGTGTGGCTTCATTACTGAGCTAAAAGTGTATCCAGGGGTCCTACTCTTGGGCTTTCTCCAGTCTCTGTCAGGCCAGTAAGTCGGGTCTTTTCTTTGAGTTAGAATTCTGTTCTACATTTTTCTCCAGCTCTGTCTGGGACCCTGTATTGTGATACCTGTCAGAGCAGTCAGTGGTGGTAGCTGGGCACCTTCTGATTGTACTGGCCACAGTCTGGTGGAGGCTGTGATGGTTATGGTCTATTAGTCCTTTGTACTAATCTTTCCCTTCTGTATTTAGTTTTTTTTCATTTTCTGTTGCTTCTGAAATGGTGAGACCAGTGGAGTATCTTAGATGGTCACTCACAGGCTTTTAAGACCCCAGATGCTACTTATCAAAGAATATAGAACATTTTCTTTATAAACGGTGTTACACCAATTGAGCTAGATGTTCCCTGAAACCTTGGCCCCCACAGCCTTCAGCCCGGTAATTCGGTCCCTAGTGAGTTTGTATTTGTCCAGGGAGATTCCATGAACCTACCCTCAACAAGTTGTGCTGGCTTCCCAAGTATTGTGTACTGTTTTACTCTCACAAAGTTACCACTTATCTACTATTGTCTTTTTGGTATTTTTCCACTCCCAATCCTCCCCTCCCTCATAACCATCAAAGATTGTTTCTTTTTGTGTATAAACATCTTCGTAAGTTTTTATAGTAGTGGTCTCATACAATATTTGTCCTTTCGTGATTGACTTCTTTCACTCAGCATAATGCCCTCCAGACTCATCCATGCTGTGAGATGCTTTGCAGATTCATGATTGTTCTTTATCATTGTGTAGTATTCCATTGTGTGTATGTACCATAATTTGTTTATCCATTCTTCTGTTGATGGGCATCCAGGTTGTTTCCATTTTTTTGCTATGGTGAACAATGCTGCAATGAACATGGGTGTACGTATGTCTATTCGTTTGTTGGCTCTTATTTCTCTAGGATATATTCCTAGGAGTGGGGTTGCTGGATCATATGGTATCTCTATTTTTAGCTTTCTAAGGAAGTGCCATATCATTTTCCAAAATGGTTATACCATTTCGCATTCCCACCAGCAATGCTTTAAGAGTTCCAGTCTCGCCTCAGCCTCTCCAACATTTGTTATATTCCGTTTTTTTTTGATTCATGCCAGTAAATCCAGGGTGAGATGGTATCTCATTGTAGCTTTGATTTGCATTTCTCTAATGGCTTTTTTTTTTTAATGGCTAGAGATCGTGAGCATTTCCTCATGTGTCTGTTCCCTGCTTGAATGTCTTCTTTGGTGAAGTGTCTGTTCATTTCCTTTGCCCATGTTTTAATTGGATTATTTGTCTTTTTGTTGTAGAGGTGTTGGATTTTCTTGTAGATTTTAGAGATTAGAACTTTGTTGGATTTGTAATAGCCAAAATTTTTTTCCCAATCTGTAGGTTCTCTTTTTACTCTTTTGGTGAAGTCTTTAGATGAGCTTAAGTGTTTAATTTTTAGAAGATCCCAGTTATCTAGCTTATCTTCTGGAGTTTGTGTGTTGTGAGTTATGGGTTGTATCCTGTTAATACCCTGTGTCAGGATCTCTCGCATTGATTCTATTTTTTCTTTTATGATCTTTATACATTTTTGGTATTATACTTAGGTCTTTGATCTATTCAAATTAGTTTATGTGTACGGTGTGCAGTATGGCTCCTGTTTCATTTTTTAGCCCATGGACATCCAATTTTTGCCACCACTGCCTTTTCCGCATTTGATGGATTTTGGGCCATTGTCGAAGATCAGACAACCGACCATAGGTGGATGGATTTACATCTGGGTTCTCAATTCTGTTCCATTGGTCAATGTATCTGTAGTTGTACCAGTACTAGGCTGTTTTGACTACCATAGGTGTACAGTAAGTTCTGAGGTCAGGTAGTATGAGTTACAGTACTTTATTCTTCTTCTTCAGTAGTGCTTTACTTACCCAGGGCCTCTTCCCTTTCCATAATGTTGTTTTTTCCATCTCTTTAAAGAATGTTGTTGGTATTGGGATTGAGATTGCATTGTATTTGTAGATTGTTTCAGGTAGAATTGCCATTTTCACAATGTTGAGGCTACCTACCCATGAGCATGGTTTGTTTTTCCATTTATGTAGGTCTCTTTTGGTTTCTTGCAGTAGCGTTTTCTAGTTTTCTTTGTGTAGGTCTTTTACATCACTGATTAGATTTATTCTTAATTTTTTTTTTTTTTTTTTTTTTTTAGGGGCACTGGGTTTGGTTTTTTGGTTTATTATAAATGGTATTGTTTTCCTGATTTCCTTTTTGTCGTCCTGTTTATTGGTGTATAGGAATCCATGGGTGTATAGGAATTATGTTTATTTTGTATCCTGCTATTCTGCTGAATCTATTAGTTCCAGTAGTTCACTTGTGGAGTCTTTTGGGTTTTCTATGTATAGTATCATATCATTCACAAATAGGGACAGTTTTACTTCTTCCTTACTGATTTGGATGCCCTTTATTTCTTTTTCTTGCCTTATTACTCTAGCTAGGACTTCCAGCACAATGTTAATAGGAGTGGTGATAGAGGGCATCCTTGTCTTGTTCCTGTTCTCAAGGGGAATGTTTTCAGCCTCTTTCCATTAAGAATGATGTTGGCTACTGATTTTGTATAGATGTCCTTTATTATGTTGAGTAATTTCCCATCTATTCCTATTTTGCTGAGAGTGTTTATCAGGAATGGGTGTTTGACTTTGTTGTATACCTTTGAGATGATCATGTGATTCTTTTGTTATGTGGTGGATGATGTTGATTGATTTTCTAATACTGATCCATCTTTGCATACCTGTTATGAATCTCACTTGGTCATGGTGCATTTTTTTTTTTTTATACAATGCTGAATTCTATTGGCTAGAATTTTGCTGAAAATTTTTGCATCTATATTCATATGAGATATTGGTCTGTAATTTTCTTTTTTTGTGGTGTCTTTGCCTGGTTTTGGTATCAGGGTTTGCTGGCATCATAGAATGAATTTGAAAGTATCCCTTCCTTTTCTATGTTCTGAAATAATTTGAGTAGTACTGGTGTAAGCTCTTCTCTGAATGTTTGGTAGAATTCTCCAGTGAAGCCATCTGGGTCAGGCCTTTTTTTGTTGTTGTTGGGAGGTTTTGTTTTGTTTTAATTACCTTGTCAATCTCTTCTCTTGTTATGAGTCTGTTCAGATTTTCAACATCAATTTGTGATAGTTTGGGTAGGTAGTGTGTTTCTAGAAATTTGTCCATTTCCTCTAGATTTTCAAATTTATTATAGTTTTTCATGACACTTTTTTATGATCCTTTTTATTTCAGTTGGGTCTGCTGTAATGTCTCCCATTTCATTTCTTATTTGGGTTATTTGCATCCTCTCATTTTTCTTTTGTCTCTTTGGATAGTGGTTTGTCAATTTTTTTGAACCTTTCAAAGAACCAACTTTTGGTTTTGTTGATTCTATTGTTTTTCTTTTTCTCTATATCATTTATTTCTGCTCTGATCTTTATTATTTCCTTTCTTCTGGTGGCTGTAGGCTTCTTTTGCTGTTCTCTATTTGTTCAAGTTGTATAGCTAATGTTTTGATTTTGTCCCTTTCTTCTTCTTTGTTGTGTGCATCTACTGCTATAAATTGATCCCCTGAGCACTGCCTTTGCTGTTTCCCAAAGGTTTTGGTATGATGTATTTTCATTCTCATTTGATTCTGAGAATTTTTTTATTCCAACTCTGTTACCCAATGGTTTTTAAGCAAGGTGTTATTTAGTTTCCATGTTATTGATTTTTTTTTTCCTTGCTGTTTTGTTAATTTCTACTTTGATGGTATTATGATCAGAGAAGATATTTTGTATTATCTCAATGTTTTGGATTTTGTTGAGGGTTGCTCTGTGGCCTGAGATGAGGTCTATTCCAGAGAACATTCCATGTGAGTTAGAGAAGAATGTGTACTTTGCAACTGATGGGTAGAGTGTTCTATGTATGTCTATGAGTTGAAATTGGCTGATTGTGGCCTCTAGATTTTCTGCATCTTTGTTCAGTTTCTTTCTAGATGTTCTATCCTTTGCTGAGAGTGGTGTGTTGAAGTCTCCTACTATTATAGTGGAACCGTGGGTTTGTCTTTTCAATGCTGTTAAAGTTTTCTTAAGAGCCCTGTCATTGGGTGTGTAGATATTTATTATGGTTATGGCTTCATGCTGGATCATCTCTTTAATCATGATACGGTGCCCTTCTTTGTCTTTTATGGTAGATTTTGTTTCAAAGTCTGTTTTATCTGAGATTAGTATTGCCACTCCTGCTCTTTTTTGGTGGATCTTTGGTCAATGTATTTTTTCCATGCTTTTCTTTTGAATAAATTTACATCTTTATTCTTTAGGTGTGTCTCTTGTAGGCAGCATATTGATGGATCCTGATTTTTATCCATTCTGTCACTCGCTGTCTCTTTATTGGTGCATGTAGGCCATTTATGTTCACTGTAATTATTGATAGATGTGAGTTTACAGCTGTCATTATGTAGTGCTTTTTTTTTGTGCTGCTGACAGTTTCTTTGTTCCTCTTACTCTCCTCTGCTGAATTCCTTTTGTTTGTGGATTTTTTTTTTATTTCTTTTGTTTTTGTAGATTTTGTTTTTACTGAGACTTTATGTTTTTCTTCTTTGTTTTGATGAGTAGGTTTTATTAACTTTCTTTGTGGTTACCTTGAAGTTTACCCTTATCTTCCTAGGTTGGAACCAGTCTAATATTGCTTGCTATATCCTTGCTTTCCTCTCCATTAGAAAGTTCTATACCTCCAACATTTATTCCCTCTGTTATTGTTCTGATGTTGTTGTAATTTGCAGATTAACTTCTCAGGTCCCCTGTTGTAAATTTTTTGGTTTTTGATAGTCCTTGGCAATTCATTTCCTGGGTTGGTACCTGGCTGGTGTGATCTTGTGTCCTAGATTCAGGCTGTCATCTGATGTTGTTTGCTCTCAAACCAAATGACTCCCTTTAATAATTCTTGTAAGTTTGGTTTGGTTTTTACATATTCCCTTAATTTCTGTTTATCTGGAAACGTCCAAATTTCACCATCATATTTCAATGAGAGTTTTGCAGGATATATTATTCTTGGTTGGCGATTTTTTTTCTTTCATGGTTTTATGTGTAGCGTCCCATTGACTTCTTGCCTGAGTCTTCTGTCTATAGTGCCATGTTGGCTTCATCTGTGGCTACTACATTCTTAATATATGTAGTTATAGTAACAAGATGAAAGATAATATGAAGCAGGCAGGTTTATACTATTCCAATCTTAATAGCTCTCTTCCCAAGGTGCCATTGTTTTTCTAATGTTGAATCATCCCTGCATACCTGGTAGGAATCCCACTTGGTGGTGATGAATTGTTTTTGATATGTTGTTGAATTCTATTGGCTAGAATTTTGTTGAAGTTTTTTGTGTCTATGTTCATGAAGGATATTGGTCTGTAACTTTTTTTTTTTTTTTTGTAGTATCTTTACCTGGCTTTGGTATCAGGGTTATGCTCTCTTCATAGAGTGATTTCAGGAGTATTCTTTCCTTTTGTATGCTCTGAAATACCTTTAGCAGTATTGATGTTAACTCATCTCTGAAAGTTTGGTAGAATTCTTAAGTGAAGGCACCATGGCCATGGCTTTTTGGGTTTTTTTTTTTTTTAATTACCTCTTAAATCTCTTCTTTTGTCATAGGTTAATTTAGTTTTTCTATCTTGGTTTCTGTTAGTTTAGGTAGGTAGTGTGTTTCTAGAAATTTGCCCATTTCCTCTAAGTTTTCAAATTTGTTGGAGTACAATTTTTCATAGCACTCTGTTATGATCCTTTTTAATTCAGTTGGGTCGGTTGTAATATCGCCCATCTCATTTCTTTCGTGGGTTATTTGCTTCCTCTTCTGTTTTTGCATATGCATTCTTTTTAAAATCATTTTTACTATCAAATTAGTCTAGACGAAGTCTGGAAAATAAGGGAAAAGAGCCCCCATTATCCCAGTACTCCCGAAAAACTGATGTTATAATTTCTGAGCATTATTTATTTTTCTTCTTTTTCATATGCTCAACTTTCACAAAGTTGAGCTAATAGTTTAAAAACAAATTTGTTGCATATTTCACTTTGCATAAATTTTGTTCTATCATTGCTGTTTGGTGTACAAGCAGTAGAGACATACTCAAGCTTGTTCAGAAGAAAGGAGTAGGATTTACAAAGTTCATACTCATAGTTCATGAACTGAGGGGCTGTCCAGAGTCAACACTACTTCCTCCCTTTTGCTCTTAAGGGCTCAGGATGTTTCATCTCTGCTTTTCTCTGCTACCTGGTCCACCCTTCTATCTCAGCATTTTTATTATAATCTTTATAACTATTATAAATCCTAGATAACTTTTCCACAAGAGTTATTTATCTTAGCCTTATTAACCCATCCTCCATTGAATATTTAAGATGTTTCAGATTTTCTTAAAACAAGGTTTGCTTCACTTCATTATATGTATCTATACTTACATTACACACACAATACACACACGGAGAGAGAGAGAAGGAGAGAAAGAGAGAGAGAGTAATTAGTCCATTCAATAATGAGATTCCTAAAAGGGAACGATAAAACTGGGACTTTAGGAGGTGGGGTAAAAAGTAGGCAAATTGTCACATCACTATTGAAATGATCTAGAAAATCTAGCTGAGGAAAATAATTGAGACAGATGGTAACAGTGGAAGCAAAAACAATGTTAAACTTTGGTAAACATAAGCGTAAGAGTCTCAGGAAGTTCCAGAGGCTGAGACAAAGAATAAAGAGATGAAGTGAAGGAATATAAAAGGCAGTGAAGCATGAGGGTTCAAGAAGGATGATTAGGAAGAGAAATGAGGTTATCTGGGACAGACTTAAGATGGTTTTGAAATAGAAAGTAGGGAATTGAAGTAGTAAAAAGGGAAACCCATGAGAAGCTTTATGAATGTGGCTGAGATTGTTTAGTGATGGGGAATGACCGAAAGTTAGACAAATATGACCTTGAGCTTCAAGTAAAGGAGATCTGGAAGAAAGAGTTAAGAGAAATGCAAAATCATATCTACACCAGGGAAGCATATCTTCCAGAAAAGCTAGAAGTGGAAAAGTGCCCAGATTGTACCAGAGTCAAGTAGAAAAATGAATTTTGAAATCAATTGAAATGTCTTGTTGTGGCTTGGCAATATGATAGCATAACATCCTATGTTGGGACATTTGTATGAGGAGAAATGATAAAAGGAGAAATTAACAGTTTATTTCAAAATGTCATTCTTTCCCCATCATCTGTCCAAATCTTTCTAACATCAGCTAATGCTCTATTCTTTCCCAGACCCCATACCTTTTCTCTACACTCTGTTTCCTTCTCTGGATGCTTGTAACCTAAATGTATGCCACATTTTCTGACACTGAGCTACTTGCTTCTCTGTATTGTTTTAGAAATGTTATGTTTCTATTCTGTCATACCAATTAGCTTGAAGTAGTGCTAGTGCCATTTCTACATTCTTTTTGTATGTTCCTCAGTGGCTCACACATGGCCAAGCACTTAGATACACAAAAATATTTATCTGAATTTCCCAGTTCCAGATGTTGCCTGATTTATGATCATTGTGAAGGCTTTGGCTAAAATAAATGGAGAAATATATATATATATATATATGTAATGAAGTAAGTGACATTGTTAAGGGTCATGATATATAAGAGGAAGACAAGGGTACCAAAGTCCTCTATGGAATATTTGAAAGCCAATTATTTCTGTGTATCAAGTTATTGCATTAGACTGCATAGAATTCAAAATCACAGATAAAACTTCACTTGTGCTGTAATCTCAAATTTAGATTTTGCTTACTGCTGTGGACCTGTGGCAGGGGAGCCAGCATCACACTCTGTCTTCCTTGGATTTGTGGCAAAGAAGGTAGAGAGTATGATAAATAACAATATGAGCTTCTATTGACATAAAGCAGGATTTGAATCCTAGCTACACCTCTGACTGCATAAAGATGGAGAAATTATTTAATCTCCCTATTTTTTTATAGCTCAGTTTTCTTGTTTGCAGAATTGAAAAAAAATAACGTCGACCAACTGGAGTTGTTACAATGGTGAAGTGAGAGTCCATGTAAAATGTTCAGCTCAATATTGGCCCATAGAAAGTGCTTAGTAAGTGACTGTCATGATTTCTTATTGTAACTGTAATTAAAAAATAAATGAAAAACAAATTTTCTCAGCTTTAACAATTCCAATAAAATGTAGGCAGTCATCAAATAATAGTAAGACCCTTCAGTAGCAAAATACATCATGCTAGGTAAAGCACTATATAATAGGTTCTTGTGTGGGTCATTCACTATCATGCATTTTCCTGACATTTAACCTGAATGTTCCAGGTCTTAAGTTACAAAAGAATTTATACTCATTGATGAACATATGTTACCGCTAAGATTGGTAAATAAAACTTTGTGTGCCGTGTTACCTATTTAGTGCTATTAAACCCATTAAAAACCCATTGCAGTCAAGTTGATTCCAAGTCATAGTGACCCTATAGGACAGAGTAGAATCACCCCATAGAGTTTCCAAGGAGCAGCTGGTGGGTTTGAACTGCTGACCTTTTGGTTAGCAGCCAAGCTCTTAACCAGTGTGCTACCAGGGCTCCCATTTAGGGCTATTGGACCCCACCAAACCTAATTTCTTATATGAGAATTCTGGTCACACCCTTAGTTTAGGACTTCAACAGAAGAATATATAACGATCTTTTTTGCTCTAGGCAGCAGAGAAGATTAGATTACTTCCAAAGATTCATTCCAGGCCTGTATTTCCTACTACAACACCTGACAGTAAGACATTTTAATTAACACACTTCCTTTTTTTAAGCCAGCAGATTTTTCTGTCCTTTCTCTCCTTTAAGACATGGTACTAATTTAATAATCAAAACTATGAGAAAAGAATTATCGGTTCTGAAAAAGCATAAGCCCTAAATTCCCAAATTTATCTAAGCCACTAATTTTTATTTCATTATCTATTGAACACTTACTCTGAGTGACTGGCAAATTCAGTAGGGAAAGTCTATCCACGAATATTAAAGCTAAATAAATTTAAAAAATTCAAGATTACATTTTTCCTTGCTTTGTTGTTCACAAAACAGTTTTCAAGTAACTAAATATTTGATGATATAAAGTACAAAACCATCATATTGTAGGCAACTGGTGAAACTTAGCTGCCTTAGGAGATTTTTTTTGTTGTTGTTACCATAAAATCTCTTAATTGCACATAGACATTGCAAAATGTCAGCCTGGCTTGCAGTTATGAAAGCTCTTGAAATGATCAATGCAGTATTGAGGGAGAAGCTGAGAGTGTGAGAGATGATGACTGTACATTCCAGGGCTGGCAGAAGCATCCTTGTAAAAGGAAATCTGTGTGTCTAAGTCAGTTGTTTCTCCTCTGCTAAGGATGCCAAAACACATCAAGAATTGAGGAGAGCTGACAGTGCACTAAACTAATTACTTCGCAAATCTTCAGCCAGAGTTAAACCTATCTCCACCCACCTCCTAAAAACATCCAGGACACACACTTGGCTCTTAGAATTCCCACTGACAGTGTGAGGAGGGCCTCTCCCTCCAGTTTGCCAAGGAAATATACTTCAAATCAACAAAGGACACCTCACTTCTGGCACTTATTTATTTCAAAGCTCTGGCACTTATCTCTTGGCCCGCTGCCCAGAGAAAGTTGTGAATTCCCATAAAGATATATTATCACAAGATATCAGAATTTGCCACTCTGAAGGCATCTGTTATTTGTCAGCTGTCAGTCCATTCTAGTTTCTCATCTGCATGTCAATGGCATGTGACATTGACAACTTCCACAGACAAGATCGAAACCAAGATCCCAGGGTCCATGACAAAATCTGGAGGGTCAGCCTGTTTCTCAAGCTTGTGCATTGCTCAGCACCTCAGTTTTGTAATAGCACACCTTCAAAGCTTATTCTCGTTTAAATGATAAGCCTGGGATCAGGCACACACAATTTTCTTACATTGTGCCTTGGGTTGCCATGAGTCAAGGGTCGACTCTACAGCAACAACACCACCATCATCACTGCTACTGAAATTCTGTGTACACTTTTTGAAATACTAATGATAGCCATGTACATATTGCAATTGTTACTCAATATCCATTGCCCTGTCTGTAGTAACTTTGATTTCCAAATCACAAAGGCCACCAATTATGCTAGAAAATTAAGGAAGCCACTGGGAAAATCACAAAGGAAAATGTTTTCATTGTCACCACTCTAGAATATCAGTCTACATTCTCTTTTCTCTGCCAGGCCTTTGATCTGTTGACCTCAGCCAAGTTTCTTACAAAAGGCCCACTTCCACTCTCCTATATGGAAAGTAACAGTAAATAAATAAGAAAAGATGCTATTAAAAAAAAGTAGGTGAGAGCGTATGTTTGTTTTTGCAGGATTATTATTCTTAGCTATTGCCCAATGACTCAGGTCTAATGGGAAAATTATTAACATGGAAGACTTATAGAGCATAACATGAAGCTAAAAGACAAAGCAAATCAAAGATTGTATTTTACACTACAAGTTGATGTACATCAAAATGTGTCTTGCATTCATTTCTATGCATTGAGATTTGGGGTGAATTTTTTTCTTTTATACTTTTCTGCATCTTCCAAATTTTCTATAGTAAATAAATATTACCTTTGAAATTCTCCTTTGGGGAAAAAAATATTTTTAACAAAAGACATGAAGAGAGATTTAATCCAAACTTAAGCTTTAGAGGAAACATAAAATCTGAAATGAAAATTAGAATCATTGTTCCATACAAATTCATATTAACCTATTTTCTAGAAATAGCATATCTACTAAAATATGGATAATAAAACGTTTGATTCATACCAAGCGTTTAGCATTAACCAAACTTTAATCTTAAAATATCATCGTTATAGTGTTAATTTTTTGTATGTTTTAGTTTTAAAGAATTCTGATTTCTTTTTTTAATACTTAAGTCTAAATTAAAATGTTGTTACCAAAAACAAAAACAAAACCAGTTGCCTTTGAGTGGACTCCAACTCGTGACAACCCCATGTGTATCAGAGTAGAATTATGCTCCATAGGGTTTTCACTGGCTGATTTTTCAGAAGTAGAATCCAGGCATTTCTTCTGAAGTGCCTCTGGGAGGACTCAAACTTCCAACTTTTGGTTAGCAGTTGAGTGTATTAACCATTTGCACTGCCCAGGGACTAAAATGTTATTAACCATTATGAAAACTTTAACATTTTAGATCTTAAAGAAAGAAATTGCATCATACAACTTTCCTACCGGACAAATTAGGAACCAGAAGTCCAAAAGGTAAAGATCTTTGGTTAATATTATGCAATGAGTATGACTGGGGTTATAATCCAGGTCTGCTAGCTTTTGCTCCATAAGCCTTGATATAATTCGTGCTGTCTTTCTGGCTTCAAAATCTCTAGGTTCCTTTGTACGTGGTAGTGACTCAATTAAAGATCCTAAAGATTTGAAACAGGGTAGAATTGGGCCTGGCCATTAGATGCCCCCTTACAAAGCCAAGAATGATGGACTAACTTTCCATTCTCAAAATCATACCTGCTTGCTTGCATGTAAACCCATGTAGACTCAAGTACACACACATACACGCATTCAACTCACCCACTTACAGAATTCATTATTAAGACTAAACAGATATATTTGGAAAATGGAAATAAATACTACCTTTCTAGGGACAGCATTTTAACTAGAGGAAAGATGGCTCTTGAATTTATAGCCAGGTATGAAAATGTCTCATTAAAAATGGATTCTCTTTAAGAAGACTAGATAGAATCCACTGAGACCACTTATAAGATTTTAATAGCTGCCTCTCTTCTACCCAGTTAGATATTACATACACATTATCTCTTGCTGGTGTCTTTGACATGTTGTTGTTGTTGTTATGGGTGTCTCGAGTCGGTTCTGACTCATAGAGACGCTAGGTACAACAGAAACACTGCCTGGTCCTGCACCATCCTCACAATCCTTGCTATGTTTGACTCCATTGTTGCAGCCAGTATGTAATCCATCTTGTCAAGGGCCTTCCTCTTTTTCACTGATCCTCTAATTTACTAGGCATGAAGTCCTTTTCCAGGATCTGGTCCCACTTCATAATATGTCCAAAGTATGTGAGAGGAAGTCACAACCCTCGCTTCCAGGGTGCCCTCTGGCTGTACTTCTTCCAAGTCAGATTTGTTTGTTTTTCTGGCAGTCCGTGGTATATTTAATATTCTTCTCCAACACTAATAATTCAAAGGCATCAATTCTTCCTTCTTCCTTATTCATTGTCCAGGTTTCACATCCATATGAGGTGATTGGCTTGGATCAGGGGCACCTTAGTCCTCAAAGTGACATCTTTTCTTTTAACACTTTAAGGAGGTCTTTTACAGCACATTTGCCCCATGAAATATGTTTGATTTCTTGACTGCTGCTTCCATGGGCGTTGATTGTGGATCCAAGTAAAATGAAACCCTTGAGAACTTCAATCTTTTCTGTGTTTATCATGATGGTGTTTATTGGCCCAGTTGTGAGGACTTTTGTGTTGAGATGTAATCCATACTGAAGGATGTAGTATTTGATCGTCATCATCCTCTCTAATATAGTGAAGAAAAAAGGATCTGGGAACTAAACAGAGATAGTATTTAAGGCTGGCTCTATCATGTATAGCTGTGTGACCTTGAGAAGATCATTTAATCTCCTTGAACTCAAGTTTCTCCAAAATGAGTGTCATGGATTGAATTGTGTCCCCCAAAAATAAGTGTATCAATTTGGCTAGGCCATGATTCCCAGTATAGTGTGTTTGTCTACCATTTTGTCATCTGATGTGATTTTCCTATGTGTTGTAAATCTTTATGATGTGAATGAGGTGGAATCGGTGGCATTTATGTTGATGAGGCAGGACTCAATCTACAAGACTGGATTATGTCTTGAGCCAATCCCTTTTGAGATATAAAAGAGAAAAGTGAACAGAGAGACAGGGCGACCTCATACCACCAAGAAAGCAGCTCCAGGAACAGGGAGTATCCTTTGGACCTGAGGTTCCTGTAAGGAAAAGCTCCTCATCCAGGGGAAGACTGATGACAAGAACTTTTCCTCAGAGCTGACAAAGCCTGAATTTGGACTTCTAGCCTACTAGACTGTGAGAGAATAAACTTCTGTTTGTTAAAGCCATCTACTTGTGGTATTTTTTTTATAGCAGCACTAGATGACTAAGACAATGGGTTAATATGTATCTTAGTGCTTTATTAAGGAGCCCTGGTAGCACAGTGTTAAGCATCTGGCTGCTAACCAAAAGGTCAGTGGTTTGAACCCAACAGCCATGCCATGGGAGAAAGATATAGCAGTCTGGTTCCGTAAAGATATAGCTTTGGAAACCCTGTGGCGCAGCTTTACTCTGTCCTACAGGGTCACTATGAGTTGTAATTGACTTGATGGCAATGCTTTTTTTTTTTTTTACTGTTTTATTATATGAAGTATAGATAACATATAAATAAGTGCTCAAAAATTACAGATACTAATTTTATAATTACTATTACTAACTTCATTGGTGGAGAAGGGCATCAGCTCTGAAATGAAAGTTTAATGAACAGAGATATAAAGCTATGCAATGCAAATCATAACTTATTTTATTCTCTTTCTGTTTATTCCATGGTTGCAAAAGGTGTCACATTTATAAGTTTTCTATTTTTGTTAAGATTGTATCATTATCTATAGCATTTTTTTCTTCTTTATTTTTCTCTTAAAAATGGAAGAAATAAAATTGAACCAGGAAGAAGAATATGGATCAAAAATTATATAGGAATCTGAGTCAATAGATAAAAAATCAAGAATACCATAAAAATATAAACTTAGCATATGAGCTACTGAACTCTAACTCAGCTCTGTCACAAATTAATTTTAAGTTTTTAGTAAATCACACCACTGTAATGGACTGAAACTTCCTTCTTTAAACTGTCAAGCTAGATTGAATCTCTAAAAATCTCTTTAATCTCTGATTCCACAACTCAGTATTTAGGACCTCACTTAAAATAGCAAAATGATAGTATCAATCAATATATGCTGATAGTCCTTTTATGACAATAGTAGATGATTCTTGGCTGTAGCCATTACAAGGAAAGGAAATTCAAAGACTACATAAAGAGTTAAACATGGGAAATTTGATATTGACCAAGTAGAAAACATCTTATAGTGCTCAAGTACTATTTAAAAAATGCATTGATTAATCATCAATTTTTGAAAAAATATATATCTATTACTATATATAACTTATAATTTCTATACCAGCTCTTAGGCCAAGTTCAAGGTCTCAGCTCTCATATAACATTACCTGCCATCACTTTTTTGTAAATGAGAAGCAACCTCTAGTTTGGAAAATGTTATTCCTCACCAATAAACTTTTCCTGGTTAAATTATGTATGCATATAAATACATGTATAAGTATACACATGCATGTAATATACAATACATTAAGACTGATATTATAATATTCATCATGGATGTCAACATCATACCTATTAACCCATTGGCATTGAGTTGATGCTGACTCATAGCAACCTTATAGGACAGAGTAGAATTGCCCCATAGGGTTTCCAAGGAGCTCCTGGTGGGTTCAAACTGCTGACCTTAACCACTACACGGCCAGGGCTTCCTTCAACATCATAGGAAAGTAAATTACACGTGTGTATGTATGTATATATATGCATATATATACAGAGAGAGAGAGAGATTTAGAGTTAAAACTAATGAACAGTAATGCTCTAGCTAGAGTTTAAGAGAAAAGCCACATACTACAGGGAGTGGTATTAACTGCTTATGCACGGTGAAAACAGCATCCTCACTTAATATTAAACCTAGAAGATAGATTCCTATGAAAAAGCCAAAATAATCCAGAGCTGAAATGTTCAAGAGAACTTTCTACCTTGATAGAAAATGGAGACTGAGAGATTGTTTCTTTTACTAATCAGAATCTTTCAGGTACAAATATGTTTAGGAGCCAGACAAGGTGAATTTGTGGAGTCAGGTGTCAGACCTGGGGAGAGGTAGCAATTTGGTCTGCAGATGTAAATTTTTGTGCCGGAAAAAAAAATTCTTCTGAAGATCTGTCCTATTCAACGGGCTACTAGTTGAAGATTCCTGGCCTGGGCATTTGTACATAAACAGCATATGTCAAATGACTTATCGGTATTTTACGGAACATGTTAAAGAATACAAATGTGTTTGTATAAAAAGATGTTGTATTGCTTATTAAAATCAGACCATAATCCTAAAAGCTGACAAGAACAACAACAAAATTCAGTGGGGGGAGGTTTGGACTTTGAGGCTGTGAAGTTTCTACGAGGTTTGACTTTCCCTTGTAGAATCTCACCAATACCACTGCTTCCTCCCCACGTTAACCACACCTTCTTGCTCAAATGCCTTGTAAGCCTCCCCTCTTCAGGTATTGTGCCTGAAAGAGGCTGGGCCACTAAAAAGAAACAAAAATAAAGAGAAAGAAAGGAGAAGAGGGAAGTGGAAAGAAGGGGAAAGAGGAAAGAAAACAAAAACCTTATTTACATCCAGAGAAAGTGGAAGGAAAACAGATATAGAAAATAACACTAAAAATTAGAGAGCTTTCTGTAATGAATATCTAATCGAGTAATTGTCTTGCCTAAAATGCTTACTTATGAACATGCTCAGAATAAAGTTCAAATGCCTTAACATGTCTTACAGGGCTGGGATCTTCATGACTTTGTCTTCATTTATCTCTAGCTCATTTCTCATGGCTCTTATTTTGCACACCAAGCCCTGGGCACACTGGACTGCGCCGTTTCTGGGATGTGCTTTGACTTGTCTAGCCTCATGACTGTGAATATTTGGATTAGTGATGTCACGAGGGTTGGTGTCACTCAGTGAGGTAACCCCGTGTCACTCCCCCCCATGCTAGTTACCACAATATTGTTGCTGAAAGGCCAGAAAATTTGGCAAAGTCAATGACTATAAAAACACTGGTGATGAAGCGGCTAAGAGCTACAGCTGTTAACCAGAAGGTTGAAAGTTCGAATCCATCAGTCTCTCCTTGGAAACCCTATGGGGCAATTCTACTGTGTCCTATAGATTCACTATGAGCCTGAACTGACTCGATGGCACACAACAACAACTTAAAAACACTGGCAGCAACAAAAAAACACGTGCTTGTAGTGCACACAGACGAAGCCACATGATTTGAAGCATCAGTGTGATTGGATAATTAGGAGATTCAAAAAGTGAATTAGTGAAGTTTTAGCCTTGTAGGTGCATTGATACATGTAAAATGGCCTTATGAAATTTTTTTTCTTGTTATGACTATCTACAGGGATCTTTTTATAAAAAAAATAATAAATTTCTGCTGAAACACTGCACAAAATTTTATAGACAGCCATTTTGGTACCACTCCCTCTAACAGTGTCACCCAGGGCAGTCTGCACCCCCCCCCCCCCGCAGCATCCCAGTGATGCCTCTGATTATGAGTTCTTTGCCAGGAACATACTTTGAACCTGTAAAATTCCCCATCCTTTAGGTTTTAGCTAAAACTTTTCTTAACAAAAAAAGTTCCTTCGTTATGACCCCCCACCCCAACCCACAGACTGGGTTTAAATGCCTTTACAGTGAATGGCTGCAGTGTTGTGAATGTCCTAGAGTAGACTAGGCTAGCCTATAAGCTCAAGCATAATAGCTCCAAACTGAAGCAACACCAGTGTCCATCCGCTGGGGAATATATGAATACATAAACACATTGTGGTGTGTCCAGACACTGGCATACTGTTCAGCAATAACAACAAAAGAGCTACCATATTTTTATGCAAATAATGCGTGTTTTCTACGTTTGCTTGCCAGCCATGCCCTTTCCCCTCACAAGGTATTTTTATAAGTACTATTATACCAATTTTTTTTTTACGTGTTGATGAAAAAAATTTGAGCATAGAGCACTTATGAAAGTGCCTCGTGGTGGGAGGACATGGCTGGCATGGCTGGCAAAGAAAACATAGAAGACACACATCATTTACTTAAGATGTGGTATTTACACAGGCCTCAGCTTTGATGAAATCTTGACTATATTATTTGAAATGAAAGAAGCCAGACCCTCCAAAAAAATGTGTTTATTGTATGATTCTGTTGACATGAAATTCAAATGCAGGCAAAACTAATCTAAGCGATAGATCTTTACTCTTTATATTTACAGTGTCTGAGGGGGTGTGGTGCCGGCAGTAGGGAGGGGCACAAAAAGGAACTTTTGGGGATGATGGAAATGCTCCTTTTCTTATTTTTTTTTTTTTACATGAGTGCAAATGATTGCCAAAATTCACCCAATTGAACACTTAGAAGGAAAAATGATTAATATTAATTTTTAATCGTGTTCCTCTGTGCATTTCCCACCAATCTAATAATGCATTTTGCTCTCAGGAGAGGCTTCTACAAGGTATCAGCTGTGTGGCTTCTGGTGGCAGCTCCCATGCTGAACCATCCATTAGGCTTTCAAAGCTGGTCTTCCTTGTCCTCTCATAAAATGTGCTGGTTAACCCAGTCTTACTCTCACCATACCTTTGGAGGACAGTGTATTCCAGTGCCATGTAAGGAATGATTCCAATTCCTACTGGAATGAATGACTGGGCTGAGGGGTAGACAACTGTGATTGGTCAGGACTGAGTCACAGGGCCTCCCACCGTGAAGCAGGGAGGTCAACCAGCAAAACACATGCACTCAAATGGGAGAGAGGTGGTTCTTCAAAGAAAGAGAGAGATTCCGTCACCTAAATAATGTCTGTTTATCAAGGAAGAACCAAAACAAAACCCTCCAAAGATGTTCAGAATATAGGCTATTATTTCTCTTAACATTCACTGTATGAAATGGTTAGTACACATTTTACTAGTTTCAAAAACAACAGTGAAAAACAAAAACACGAAATGTCAGGAAGTTACAAAGTCATCACCGCACCCCTGAGTTTCAAAACTCAAGTTTGTTCCCTTGCTGTTGAGACAGGAGAGAAGACATACAGTAGTTAATCACCAAATTGTGTAAGTGTTAAGCCGACAGGCACATTTAGTTCAAAGTTAATTCCTTTTCTTCCTTCCTTTTTTGTAAATAAAAGTGAGTTGGCTGAGAATTTGGGATACATACATGGAAGAGGAGAGAAAAGGGGCTGTCCAAACAATTTCAGGTCTGTATTTTACCTCAGCTCAGCTTATGAAAGCTCATCTGGTAAAGTGACTTTGGAGTCTGAAGAGACACCTTACAAATCTGACTGTGCTTCTTAGAAGCTGTGTGACTTCAGGCAAGCCCCTTTACCTCCTTTCCATCTTCCTCGTCTGTAGGAACACTTGTTGTGAACATTCAGGTATGATGTATACGTGCCTAGCATAGGCTAGGTATTAAAGAATTGTTAGTTTCCTTCCACATCTATTTTTCCCTGTTATGAATATGACGTGCAGACTAGTAAGATATTTGAATAGATACGTAAGTACACCAGGACCTAAAAGCTCTTCTTAAAAGATGCAATTAATTTTGTTTGAGAGTGGTTAACGCAGGCTGGGCAGTGTTTTGTTCTGTTGTGCACAGAGTTGCTATGAGTCGGAACTGACTCACTGGCACCCAACGACAACAACATTTTGTAGTACTTACTATATGCTAGCCAGAGTCCCTGAATAGTGCAAATGGTTAAGCACTTGGCTACTAACCAAAAGTTTGGAGGCTAGAGTCCACCCAGAGGTACCTTGGAAGAACAGGGGCTATTATTATCTCTGTTTTACATTTAAGGAAACTGAAGCCCACAGAGATGAAGTAACTTGTCCAAGGTGACGAAGCCACTTAAAAGGCCAAGCTGGGATTCAAACCCAGGCCTTCTGCTTCAGAGATCACGCTGCTCAGGGTTATTTTATACTGCTTCTAGATTGACTGCTTAATTAATTCCAATATTTAAAATCTTTTTAAAAAATTGCGATTATGTCAAAACAGTTCCTGGTGCTTTATAAATTATAATTCAATTACAGTATTTATTATAAGTCATTTTTGTTTCTATTTGTCATTGATGAAATTCTACTGATTATAAATACTAAAGGACTTAAATCTGGCCTTTGACCAGACAATATAAAAGAAAAACAAAATCTTTCCAACGTACACATTTTTACATGGTCTTTGTGATTAGAACAAAGCACCTCTGAAGATTGCAAAGATACAATTATTTCCAAAGAGGTTATCTAGAAAGACGTAAACAACAGGTTTGGGCAAAGTAAATTAAAAGTCTGTCAGTGATCCAATGGGACTGAATCGCCCATTGTCATCTGCTGAGGCAAGCTTATACTTCCAGAGTAAATGTCAGAGAAATGATTACACTGCGTGATATGACTCACTGCAAGTCTAATGCATTATACAGAAGAGCGAGCCCAGGGCCCAGGACATTGCCCACGGGATGCAAAGAGAAGCCAAAAGTAGATCAAATTCACATCCCAGGAAGAGAGTTTCTGTGATTGATGAACAACTGCGGTGTGAATTATTACTAATATTCTTCATGCTAAGATAAAAACGTTCTTCTTGGTACGGCTTTGTTTCAGCCGCGCTTGTCATTCCCACGAACGTTTTATGAGTTGCTTTTAGGTGTGTAATTATCACATTGTGCTATCGCTGAGCAGAACAGCCATGTGGAACGGGGATGGAAAGAGACCTGCGATTTAACTAATAGCTACAGATAGCACCACTACACAGATTTGGGTGCTATTGGCATGTGGCTTGAGGAACGGTTAAAGAAATCTATAAGTAGATTTGATTATTTTGTCTCCCTCTTTTTTTGCTAGGAGAAAGCATTCATATTATGCAATAGTATAAACAACTTATAGATGGATAGATTTAAAATATATGCATGTATGTATATGCGTATGTGATGTATACACATGTATATTTGTATATATAGATATACAGATACGTTTGTTTTCATGTATGTATATATGTGTGTATTTGTATGTATAATGAATGCAAAATAAAAACTTCACAGAATGATGCGTTGACAGCCAGATTTCTATAATAAACTAAAAATTTGTATGGTAGAATTTAAATTATGGTGAACAGACTGCCATATGCCCTGTGATATGTTTCATAGATGGAGTGATGAAAGACAATACATAAGCTTCTAGAAATTCACCCAGCATGATAAAACTTTCTCATTAATGGAAAAGTTTTCCCAGTTTGCTACTGCATGTGCTTTGAACGACAGCAGAGGATGATAAATAAAGAAACTCAAAGAAGCTTGAAATTCCCCTTGCCATAAGTTAAAATGTATGTATTAAAAATTATAAAATGAAATTATGGGTCGGAGCCAATTTGCTACAGCTAACGGCAACAACAGCTTTATGTGTGGAAGAACTTTAGCCACACGATTGATGATGCTTTACGCAGCACTTCTAATCTTACAGTCATTTTAGAGTTAGATGAAATAGGCAGGAGATTATCTGTTCAATTAACTTCCTGTAGGTCATTAAAGCCCCAGGGAAGTTATTGGAACATTTTGAGAGCTGGATTGCCACTGCTTCCACCTCCACCCTCAGCCTGAGAACTGTCAGTCATGTTTAGTGACATCACTGTTACACATCTTAAGGCTTGCTTACATGCATGCTTCTCATCGTCTCACTTTAGACTTCTACCAAAAGCTTGGGGGATGTGTCCTTGTTTGCTCTGATTATAGACCACGTTAACGCTTCAGAGTTTCATGAAGTCAGCCTTGGAATGCTGTGAAGGGTCATCTGGGCTCCCTACAGAAGTGTCCCGCAGCCCCTGAGGTTGTTTGTAATGACAACACAAGAGGTATTGTACTGAGAGGAGCACCCAGCCACGCCACAGGGCTGCTGAATCAATGTAGCTGGTTTTCCACCATTTAAACTCCACCCCCCGCCCCCCCCCCCGTATCCAAATCTGTTTTAGATCAAGGGTGGATAAACTGAAAGAGAAAGAAAAGTTTTGTTTGTTTGTTTTAAATCAACCTAAATGAGTAGAAAACAGAATGTACTCCCCCCATTTTTTTTTTTTTTTCCTTTCCTGGGCAGGTTTTCCTATCCCGAAATGTTAGAACAACTACAGAGTATTTAACGTTCCCACTTAGTAGATTCTGATTAGTCAATGTTTCATGATTTTGAATTGCTTCACTCTTTAAATATATATGCTAACAAATGCTTCCATTCACAGATCACTTCTTTTAACAAAAAAGTTAAGATAGTTCTCCATAGAATAAAGGAAACATTTTTAATTATTGAGGAAGAAAACTCAATGAATATTTTTTTCATGTTCACTACTTGGGATCTTTGGTAAGATCCAGGGTTTGAACACTTGCAGGTTAAAATGGAGAACTCCTAATGGGTTTTTTGGTTTGAAAATGGACACAAACTCTCCAAATTTAAATTCTAGTCATATGCTTCCTTTGTCCAATGACTAGCACATATTAGAATCTATATTCACATCCTTTCATTTACAATTTATGCCTTTTGTCTTTAAAAAATGATTAGAGGCAGCTATCAATGAAAGATGAAGATGACGAGGAATAGAGAACAAAGAAATGAACGAATGAGATAATTATTATGTTAAAATAACACAAGCAAGGACTGCCACCAGTAACTGAGCATCTATATTTCAGACTCAGTGATAGCCACTCTAGAGATATTCTTCTCAATCAACGCAACAACAGTAAAGCTGAGCATTGTATTTTTATGCAAATAACATACACCTTCTACATTTGTTTGCCCGGCCTTCCCTCCCTTCCTCTAAAGTGCTGGACAATACCTCATGGAGGGAGAGAGAGGTTGGCAAACAAACTTAGAAGGCACATGTTATTTGTGTAAAAATATGGTAATTAATGGCATTTTAAAAGTACAAGCTAAGGATTCAGCAAGCTAATTCATACATTCATTCATTCAGCAGGTTTTATTGATACCTTCTGTGTGCCAGGCACTGTGCGAAGCAATGAGTATCAACTGTGGGCAAGTGCCCCGCACTAAAGGACCTTAAAGTCTAATGGTGCAACCCAGATTCTTTACTCAGGCCCACATAGGAATGAATAGCAGTTGTGGAACTCAGCTCAGTCTCAGTCCTAAAGCCATGCTGTCTGATTACAGCACCATGTGCCTTATGCTAATGTATGCACTTGTGCCAAATCTTGGTTTATTCATGCATCATGATAATGATTAATTTTATTGAGTATTTGCTATGTGCTGGGGCTCTTTGGGGTATTTCACATATATTTAGCCATTTATTCTTCACAATAACCCTATGAAATAGGAACTATTGTGATCCTTATTACACAAAGGAAGAAACTAAGACGTAGAGAGTGTGATGGTTCAGGTTTTATGTCAACTTGGTTGGGCCATGATTCTCAGTGGTTTGGCAGTTATGTAATGATGTAATGAAGTAGTTAGCCTCCATTTTGTGATATAATGTAAGTACCTTCACAACGTGATCTGATAGCAACCAATCAGTTGTAAGGGGAGTGTCCTTGGGCTTGCGGCCCACATCCAATGTATATAGACATTCTGGCAAAGCTTGCTGGCTTTTCCTCACTTTGGCTCCTTCATCTGATCATCATCATCTGACCTCCGGTTCTTGGGATTGAGCCGGTGGCCTGCCTTATTGCCTACCGGACTTGGATTCATCAGCTTCTGCAGACTGTGAGCCAGCAGCTCACCATCTGACCTGCTGATCTTGGGTCTGTGAGCCTCTGCAGCTATGTGAGTCAGGAGAAGCCTCCAGTCTGACACCTGACCCATGGACTTGGAACTTGTAAACCTCTACAACTGAGTGAGCTATTTCTTTGAGATAAACCTCTCTCTCTATGTATATGCTTCACTGGTTTTACTTCTCTAGAGAACCCAGTCTAAGACAGGGAGGTTAAGTAACTTGCCTAAAATCATAAACTCAAGAGTAGAAGAGTCCCTATCTGAATCAAGGCTTTCTACTGCTCTTAAAAAGTGTCAAAGAGTAGTTCCATACTATGTAGACCACTTGAAGCTCTTGAGATAAATCTTAAATATTTCTTGCCTTTAAAAATTTCACAGTGTAGACTAGGGCATGAAAAATGTCCTAAGTAACTATGATATAAGTAGTTTTATGCTAGTGGCATACACAAAAACTAATGTAAACATCACCATTATCATCATATCAACCTCACGGTTATTGGGTGTCCTTGGTGTATTCTCTTTTAAAGGTTTGATTCCACAGAGTAAATAAGAGTTCAACTGGGCTTTGGATAATTAGCCATATTTCTTTCTTCCTTTTTTATTGTGCTTTAAGTTAAAGTTCCCAGCTCAAGTTAATTTTTCATGCAAAAATTTATACACATATGGTTGTGTGACACTAGTTGCAAACCCCATAATGAGACAGCACACTCCCCCTTTCCATCTGGGTTTCCAGTGTTCATTCAAGCAGCTCCTGTCCCTTTCTACCTTCTCATCCTGCCTCCAGGCTAAATAGCCAAATTTTTCCAAGTGGAAATGAGAAGCAGGGACCTCAGGCAGAGGTAACACCATGACCAAAGCCAGAGACATGCAGCTGTATGACCTGCTTTGACAAGTAAATGCAAGGAGTATTTTACATTCTTGGATTTAACTTTTGAGGTTTTGACTATTCACTGATGATCCCAAGGTCAAGGACATGTAATAAATTATGAGGTTAACTATGTCTATCTTGCAGGATTGTTTTAGGGCTAGGTGCTTGGCTGCTAACTAAAAAGTTGATGGTTCGAAGCCACCCAGTGACTCTGTTGGAGAAAGACCAGGAGATCTGCTCTTGTGAAGATTGTTATTGTTATTGTTGTATGCTGTGGAGTCAATTTCAACTCATAATGACCTTATATGACACAGTAGAGCTGTCCCATGTGGTTTCCTAGGCTGTAATCTTTACGGGAGCAGATTGCCAGGTCTTTTCTCCCATAGAGTGGCTGGTGGGTTTGAACCACCGATCTTTTGGTTAGCAGCTGAGCACTTAACCATTGCACCATCAGGTGGCCTAGAAAACCTTCTAGGGCAGTTTTACTCTTTCATATGGGATCTCTATGGCTCAAAAATCAACTCGATGGCACCTAATAACAACAATATTGATAATAGAAAATATGATGTTAATGATAAGTCTGCTAGCCAAGCCAGAGAAAGGAAGAATAAAAGCAGATTTAGCATAAAATTTCTTTAATGATTTAAAATTTTAATCACAGATTCCATGTTTTAGGTTGGATTTGTGATGCTTTCAAATATGGAACTGAAAAGAGGTACTGAGTTAGAAGTAAAGGAGCCAAGGGAATAGATGAAATTTTTCAGAAAACAAAAGGCCACACAGGAAAATAAAATGGATTTAGTCATGCCTTCAAGAAATACTCATTGAACACTTTCTGTGTGCTAGTATCACTCTAGATGCTGTGGATACAGCAGTGAACTGAGTAGGCAGTGTCACTGTCCTTATGAAGCTTAAAATCTAAGTAGAGAGAGATACTAAATAAGTAAATATATGATATGTTAGATGACAATATTTCTGATAAAAAAAAAAGCAAGGAAAGAGAGCTAGAAAAGGGAGTGCTTGCTATGTTACATAGAGTGGTCAGTGAATATGACAATATGATGCTTAAGGAGAGAAAAAAAAAAAAAGTAAGCTAGGAGATAATCCATGAAGAAATCTGGAACAAGGGCATTCTTACCAGAGAGAATAACACCAACACAGGCCCTGCAGAGCAGCCTTTTGGGCATCTTGAGGGCATCAAGACCCAGGGTGGCTGTTGTGGAATGAGGGGAAGAGAATGGTAGAAGACAACATCAGAGAAGGTCTGTATAGGACTCTCTGATTTTACTTTGAGTGAGATGGGAGCAATTGAAGAGCTTTAGGCATACTGATAACACTTTTGGTTTACAAAAGGCTTATTCCGAATGCTATGTTGAAAATAAATTGGTGGTGGGGTAGTGTGGGAAAGGAATGAAAGCAAGAAGGAAAGCTTGAAGGCTACTGCAGTCATTTAGATGGTAAAGAAAAATAGTTTTATGCCAGGGCATATACAGGTAAATAATGACAGCTTGAATCCAGGATGGTAGCAGTGGAAGTGGTGAGATTGGATTCTGGGTATATTTTACTAGTTAGAGCCACTAAGATGGATCGAATGTGGTATGTATAACAAGAGAAATTAAGGATAAACCTATGTTGTTTGACCTGAGGAACAAGAAGGATAGAACTGTTGTTTCCTGAGATGGAGAAGGAGCTCTGGTGGTGCAGTGGCTAAGCCTTCGGCTGCTAAGCAAAAGGTTGGCAGTTGGAATCCACCAGCACCTCCTTGGAAACCCTATGGGGCAGTTCTGCTCTGTCTTACAGTGTGGCTATGAGTCAGAACCGAATTGATGGCAACAAGTTTGGCTCTTTTTGTTTTAAGATGGAAAAGACTGTAATAGGAACAGTTTGGGAAATAATCAGGAATTTAACTTTGGACATCATATGCTCATGATGTCTATTAGATAACCAATGGAAGTGTGGGTGGGCAATGAGGTGTATGAGTCTGCAGTGAAAGGAGAAGGCTATGGGCTGATGATTTTTTAGATGAGAGGCAGGCAGTGTTTAAAAGCTACGGGACTAGATGAGATCACCAAGAGAATGAGTTCCAAGGAGTGAGCTCTGGGATGTTTGAGAGATGAGAAGGAAGTAGAGATATGAAGAAGAAGCAGTGTAATATGAGAAAAACCAGGAGAGTATGCTTCCTGGACAACAAGGAATGAAAGTGCCTCAAAAAGGAAAAAAATAATAATCTGTGCCAAATGGCACTCACAGATCACGCAAGGTAATATCAAGAAACCAGTTCTGGACTTAGTCATGTGGATGTGAAAAGGTGACCTTAACAAGAGCTGTTAAGCAAAGTACTTTGGGACGAAAGCCTGACTGGAGTGTTTCAAATAGAAGCAGAGCAAGTGCTGATTGCAAATATAGCACATGGAACCATGAAGGACAAAAACAGATCAGTAGCAGGTAAAAATAAATAAAATATTTGAAAGACTGAGAAAGATTAAAGAGTCCTCAAGAACCAGAAGACTGTAGCATCTCAGAATAAAGGAGAGAGTGTTCACACGGAAAGTGATCAGGAGCACAGTCTTCTGCAGTGGCCTTGTGTGACATGGCCTGACATGGCTTTTGGATTTGGCGATTATAAAATTAGTCATGATTTTTCAAAGAAGGAACCCAATTGTAGTGGGATAAAGAATATCTGGTAAGTGAGAAGGGAGGGAAGGAGGGATCAGTATATTTCAGGAAATTTAATATCTAAGGGAACAATTAGAAGGAATCTTGGCATTGATCTGACAAATACTATTACTTTGAATATTATAAGATGCATATTTTTTCATATTTTGGCAGCTTTAAAATCAGAATGCGTCTTGCAATTGATGGCATTTTAAAATTTTATCTGGCAGGATTTTTTTCATTCTTTTTTTTACTGGCGCCGAATGTGATGGTGCATTTTATTACCGATACTGCCTTAGATTCTATGAAATATGGGTGTATAAATGAGTGACTAAGCTAAGGGGAGAAACAGTGTGAGTGGATGTAAAGGTGCACAATAAGGAAGTGGGAAGAGATCATTTGGAAGAAAATCGTCTCTAAGTCAATATTTGTTGAGTGGGTGAAGTAAGAATATCAGTGAGAGTAGTGAAAGTGAATTTTAAATTATAACCTGTAACCAGGATGGATAGGAAGAGAAGTCAGAAAAGTGAGGACTGACAGACTAGGGAAATATGAATTGATCAAAAGAATGGACAGTAATGAAGTTGAATGGCATGCTTAGTGAGAGTGAGGAAGCTGGAAAGGTAAAGAAAATAGGATGTGTCATCAAAAAGGAAAATTTCTGAAACAGAGAAGTTCCTGTTAGTGACAAGGTCATGGGTGTGTCACTTGAGTAGATTCTAGAAGTGAGATAAAGGTTAAAATTGTGGGATTGGAGGAAACCAATAAACCACGAATGCAGGCTGTTAAAAGGGTAATCATCACATATATTGTTGGATAATGACATGAGATATTGGCAGAAAAATGAAAAGGGATTAAAATTGTCAAGGACTACAAACCAAAAAAAAAAAAAACCATTGTGGCCAAGTCGATTCCGACTCATAGTGACCCTACGGGGATCCCAAATTTAGCAAATCATAGGAGCAAGGATACAAAGAAGGTTGGAGATTTCAAAGAGTCAGGATAAAAGAATGTGTTGGAATAACCTAACCAAAGCAAGAAAGAAAATCTAAGATATAAAATACCTATGACATCCGCATTATTGGGGTAGGCAATTGAAGATAAGGTCTCCATTATTTCTCATGGAAACCCTGTGGTAGGCATTGTTATCTCTAGTTTGCAGATGAGAAAATGGAAGCTCAGAAAAGTTGTTTAAACTAATATGATATTTTAGAAATAGCTTAGCAACAGAGGTGTTTCTTGCCTAGGAAGACACCATGCCCTGAGATCTTTACTACTAAGTCAATTTTACAATGAATGTGTCCCAAAGGAGGTCAATTCCCCAATTTAGAAATAGAACTACTCGCCATCACGGTCATTTTGGACTCCCTGGGTGGTGCAAGCACTTAATATGCTCGCCTGCTAACCAAAAGGTTGGAGGTTGGAGTCAACCCAGAGGCACCTGGGAAGAAAGGCCTGGTGGTCTCTTCTAGAAAAACCAGCCATTGAAAACTCTGTGGAACACAGTTCTACTTTGACACGCGCCATGAGTTGGAGTCAGCTGGACAGCAGCTGGTGGTGGTTGGGGATGCCAAGGCTACAACCCAGAACTACTGCCCTAAACGCAGACTGTTCAGGGAGGACACAAGACAAGGGGCCTCCATCTCCCTCTCTCTCTTTTTTTTTTTTTTTGAGTTTTCTGAATTTATATTCTATGAACTTCATGTGATAGAGTTAATGGGCGATCATACATATGTCCCTTTTGGCCCCTTGACCTCTGTCCAGATCCCTTCTCCCCACAGATCCTCTAACTGGTGACATCGATGTTGTCATCAAGTTCTGTCTGCAGCTGGACATAGTCCTTCAATACAGAGCAGACGCCTGCTGTGAAGGCATCTCTGAGAGCTCCGGGGCTGCCCTATAGGGGAAGTGGACACTCTGGGGGGACTGCTGAGAAGCAGCTGGCTGAGCATGGGGGCTGGGGAACATGGGTATTCAAGGGTTCTTTGGTCCATTCAAGACACTGAATAGTGTGAGAACCAAACACAGATGAGAATCTTCAGCTTTGTGGTGAGGTCTGTCGAGATGATAGAAAAATGATACTGACCATTGTTGCTGTCTTGTCTTAGAAGCAACGTGTTTGTCTTGCTCATTAACCACAAATCTAGTGTTCTGTCTAGCATTTAATGTTTTGCATTAGTTAACACTTGATTATAACATTTTACTCAGTATTTTTACTCACATTATCTTGGTCAACTTCACAACCAGTCTATAAGGTCATTTTTTTTTTTTTTAAGTCCCATTTTCATGGCTGAATGTCCACAAAAATAAATGATCTGTTAAAGTTTATGTAGATTGTAAATGGCAGAATTTGAACTTGAACTCAGGCCATTCCCATTCCAAGCCCCACGGACTTTTCACCAGACAGCATTGCCTCTCATGAATTACGGCCAACAGTTCTTAGCCATGGTCCATCACTTGATCCGGTCATATGAACACAGGCAATCAAGTCACCGAAGGAATTAGAACAAAATCAGCTGTACAGTATTCCTGCAAGCTAAAAATACAGGAAATAATCATCACAGCTTTCAAAGTTCAAATTAATGGAGATACTAAATAATGAAATGTTCTATGCTTAATAAAAATTACCATCCTGTGCTATTTTAACCAAAAGCTGTTCTTGTTTATAGTTCAGTAAAACCAGCCTAAATCACGCCCGCATTTACTGTTTATCCACGTGTAACAGTCAAATGTGAACGTTTCAGTTAAGGCTTCATACATATAGTGTCTCTGCATGCTTGTGTTCTCCTGTTTACAATGTCTTCTTTTGTCCACCTCTGGTGAAATAACCTAAGGAATGTTCATTATGTGAATAAAACTAAGAATATCTATGGTAGCTCTGCTCTGATACTCATAATACTCATAAAAATAAAAGGAATGAAACCAAAAAACAGCTGTCTTCATGTTGACTCTGACTCATAGCAACCCAATGTGTACAGAGTAGAACTGGGTTCCATAGAGTTTTCAAGGCTGTGACCTTTCAGAAGAAGATTGCCAGGACTATCTTCTGAGGTGTCCCTAGGCGGGTTGGAATTGCCAACCTTTTGGTTAGTAGTTGAGTGCTTAATGGTTTTTGCCACCCAGTGACTCCCATAATACCTGTAATCCTTCAGTTTGCATCTCACAGGACGCAGTGCCACCGTACCTTGCCATTTTACCAGACGCCAGCCTGGTCGCAGGGCTACACCATTGGACTTATGCTCTCTGACTACTAGACATTCATGAATGGGCACAGAATTCTCTCTTGGAGTTATCCCTGAGCCAGCTGAGGACCTGGACCCACGGGAGATGGTCAGAGAGTGAGTAGGTAGAAGATATTTCCTGAATCTGATCTGGAATCTGAGTACTGTTTAAGTCACTTAATCATTGCGGATGTGGAAGCTGCTGGTACGAAAGAGTAAAGAAAACAGAAGTCCCTAAGAGAAAAGGAAGAAAGAAAATCAACTAATGAAGGTATAACATAGGCCTGTGAGGGGTCCTTTTCTTGGCGGTTTAGAGACGGCACAGGGAAGGTGAGTTGACCAAATTCCTCAGTGTCAAGGCCAGGATGAAAACATATGGTATGAATTTCCAGGCTTTTATAACCACAAGGCCATAATCCTTCTCAAATGAAAATAAAGCTATTTCCCAATAGAAAATGCACAGTTAGTGAAGGCAGTTTCTCATTTTTCTCCTTCACCTCACCGCCTTTCTGTGAGAGATGATTTCTAGGCCACAAATAGATTCCCTTTCAAGTTTCTTCTCCCCAACTCTAATAACTACACTCAGCAGCCTGAAAGGAGAACAGCAGGATGATGGAGAATGACCAGGAATTTATCTGGTGGTGGAGCTGGGTATTAACTAAAGGAAATGCCCTTCAACTAAGGAAAATGTCCTTTATCCTCTTGAGACTGCTATTCCGATAATAGGAATACATAAGACTGATATAGGGGTCTTTTATTTATTTATTTATTTTAGTAGTCTTTCTAATTAAAAAAAAAAGTTTAGGTATTTAAAAATTGTAAAGACAAGGACACGCTGTTTCTTAACCCTGAAATAAAGGTTGCTTAGGAGATGATAACACGATAAAAGAATTCACAGACCACAGTCTGCCTTCGGATTTCAGCAAGTCTCCCAGAGGGAAGGAAACAGATAAAACAGCTGATGAGAGGGGGAGGCGGCAGACCCCTGTGGTCCTGGCCTGTTTCATCAGATGACTGCTGCAGGTATGTGCTCCAAGACAAAGCCCAACAGTGTTCTGGAGTTTCCAGCCATTGTTGTTCTGGAAGCAGGTGATGACCCCTTTGAGTGAAATGTCTCTTTTTAAAAACCCTCTGGTGCTCATTAGTTTTTATTTTTGAGTCAAATGTGAGTTTTATCCATTGCTGTCAAGTCGATTCTGACTCGCAGCAAACCTATAGGACAGAGTAGATCTGCCCCACAGGGTTTCCAAGGAGCAGCTGGTGGATTCGAACTGCTCTCCTTTTGGTTAGCGGTTGTTCTCAGCCTGTGTGCCACCAGGGTTCCTAATCGTGCACACACATTCACAATTTTGTATGTGTTGTTGTTGTTAGGTGTCGTTGAGTTGGTTTGGACTCATAGAGACCTTACGTACAACAGAACGAAACACTTCCTGATCCAGCACCACAGTCGTTGTTATGCCTGAGCCCATCGTTTATATACTATTTTATATACATATATTAAAGGCCCGTTTAATGCGTTTGTCTTAATACCAAGGACAAGCTCCTCAAACCTCTAAACACTGTCATTTTGTTGTAGTTAGCTGCTGCTGAGTTGGCTCCCGACTCAGGGATACCCCACACTCAACTGAACGAAACGCTGCCTGGTCCTGCACCGTCCTCACGATTAGGTGCAGATTGGACCATTGTGATCCATATGGTTTTCACTGTCTGATTTTCAGAAGTAGATCACCTGGCCTTTCTTCCTAGCCTGTCTTAGTCTGAAGCTTCACTGAAACCTGTTCAGCATCATAACAACACACGAGTTTCCACTGATACGTGGGCGGTGGCTGCACATGAGGTACATTGGCTTGGAATTGAACCCGGGAAAGAATTGAATTCTCTCCCTCATTGAAGGTGAGAATTCTACCACTGAGCCACCACTGCCCCACTGTAAATAAAAAACAATAATAATAATAATAAAAACTGTCAGTACTCTGATAATTCACGTACCATGAGTAAGAAAGAGAATAAACTCTTTCGCCTCTATGTTCCAGGCAGGTAAGGCTCAAAGAGGACCCATCAAATACAGGCAGTAATACTTGACTGTCAAGAAGAGAGACCTGCCTCTCAGAAACCTAATGCCCCAATGATGACTTCTGGTTGACCTAAGACTGTCCTCCATCCTCCAAAAGAATGTCCCAATGTTGCCATTTTCCTTCACCCACTGCGGTCAATTCCAACTCACGGTGACTCCATGTGTTACAGAGCAGAGCTGCTCCACAGGGTCTTCTTGGTTGTAATCTTTAGGACACAGACCTCCAGGCCTTTGCTTCGAATTACCAACCTTTAGGTTAACAGCTGATCACAAACAGCTTGCACCACCCAGGCTCCTTTCCTTCACAATCCCTTAAAGCTTTCATTCTCTTAGTTGGTTGTTCTCAGATTTAATTCTCACCTGGAGAGTAAGACACACTCCCAATAATAACTGGCTCATTGCAGTGGATCTCTTGCCTCAGGGTGTGGGAAGACATCGGCCCCATCCCACATACCACCCAGCACATGGAAGCTTCCTCTTATGGAAAAAAAAAAGCATCCCTAGTGCCTGCACATGTTCCTTTTCAGAAGCTGGCCTTACACTCTCCCCACACCCAACAAGGACTACCATCAGTGAGAATCATTTTGCTTAGTACTAGGTATCCCTGCAAGTTGGAACCTTGATGGCAACAGGTGTTTTTTTTGGAAGTATTAAAAGAGAAATATATATTTCTTGGAGCTCTGGTGGTGTAGTGGTTAAGAGCTCAGCTGCCAACCAAGAGGTTGGCAGTTCAAATCCTCCAGCCACTCCTTGGAAACCCTATGGGGCAGTACTATTCCGTCCCATGGGCTTGCTATTAGTCGAAATCAAGTCAACGGGTATACATTTCTTAATATGCATTAAGTCAGTGGGTCTCAAACTTTACCGTACATGTAGACCACCTTCTGATCTTATTACCACGATTTCTGATTTACCAGGTTGGGGTGGGGCCTGAGAGTCTGCATTTCTAGCAAGTCCCCAGGTAATATCAGTGTTACTGGTCCATGGACCACGCAGAGGGTAAAGGTGTTTTTTTTTTTTTTCCTCCCAGGTGTATTCACTGGTTAAACAAAGACTGTGTATATTGTTTAATGTGTGTACTCGATGGCACTGTGTGTTTTTTGTGTGTACCTTGCTTTAGCCTAAGACCTGCTCACAAAAAAGCAATCACAGCCTAGCACTATTGGAAAAAAGTCAATAAGACATCTCACTATAGGGTTCATCCAATCAGGAGTAGTCCGGTGACCCTACTAACTTTCAAGAGAAGAATGTGCCAGTCTGCAACCGCAACCCAGACTCGTTGTGCTCTAGGAAAGGATGTGGTCATGAGAGATCAAAAGGACGTTTCTTCTGGGATTAAACAGGGGATCCAAATGTTCTGGGGTCAAACAGAGAATATGACTCAACCTTGAGTTTGACTCAGCAGAAGTAGAGGTCCTAGCATATTTTAAAATAATTCAACCAGAAGTAATACAGGGTTGGGCATACATAATATTCCAACACAAAGCTTGTGGATAAATTCAATATGAATGGCTTGGGGATAACAGAGAAGAATGGGATAGGCATGGAGGTAGAAAGCCACAACTGATGAATTAATGGTAGCATTTATAAAAAGACTAAGTCTATTAAAAGAAAAAATAGTTATACCACCAACAAAATAAAACAAAGTAGTTGAAGTAACCCAGGGAACACGTAGTTCAACTCTAATCAACCACAGCAATACCTCACACCCTTTCTTTTGGTCAAAAGGACTACATTATTCATATTCAAATAAATTTTAATTCTTAGGCTGATAGAAACTCCACATTGTAGGAAAATAGGACAGCTCAAAATCCTTGGCATAATATACACATGACTTTCAAAGTACTTCAGAGAAAAAATTGCAACGAAATGGTTCAATGACTAAAGAGACACATTCCTTCTACCTGTCATTAAAAATGAAAAAGCAGAGAAAGAGGCAACATATTTTCCTCTGAATGGTCAGTAGCCTGTCTCTTCCCCAAGCAGCTATTCACAATCGCAATATAAATATTGTGTTCAAGTCCTGGCGTTTTCTCAAGTAAGAACAATGCCTGTCCCGGCAGTAACAGAAATCGACTTCTGTAAAGCTCTGTCTTCTACGACAGCCCGCTCAGCAGAGCCCTTTCCATTCCCTGTTGGTCGTATTATCTCCTCGAAGAATACTGGAATACCTATACTTAGCAAATCTTGGTGCAAGCAAGATTATGCAAGCTCAAGGAGATAATCCAAGGAAATGTTACGAAATGAATTCAAGGGATCTCCAAGGTCAAAGTCTGGACATCTTTGCCTAGACATTCAGTGTTTCCCTACACTTGTTTTTAAAAGTTGTGGTCTTTGACACCCCAGCTGGTTTGTCCTATGTTCATGGACTCTGGGAGGAGGCCAGACATCAACTGGACTTTCCACTGCTGGCCTCTGAGTGTGTGAGTGGATGGAGAGAGAGAGTGAAGATACCTCCTTTATGAAATATTATGATCACATTGCACACTGCATTTTTCTGCATAAAATGAACTCCTTCCGTTGCCTAAATAAAATTATTCCTCCTCATCATTTGAGACTCAGCTTCAATGCCATTTCTTTAAAGAGTGTTTTCAGAGCACTCAAATCAAAGTTGAACTTTTTGAGACGCCGTCTCATTGTATCCGTCCTTTTCCTTCACAGAGCTGAAAGCAATTTGCAATAACAGATTCATTCGAGTTTTTAGTTGTTTAGTGCCTAGCCCCTGTTAGGCTATAAACTAACTCCCTGAGGACAAAGATCGTGTCTCCTTTATTGTCATGTAGTTAAAACATAACACAGTTTTAAAGGTGTGTCTACTTTCTGGTTACATAGTGAAAACACAGTGCTTAACACCTAGATACCAGGTAATAAATATTTGTCAAATGAATACATAAGTGAATGAGCGAGCAGATGGGTAAGGAAAGATGATTCGATATATCCTGGAAAATACTGTTGTGATTATCCTATTGTTACTTTTAATATCACTTTTCTAATTTTGGGTTGAATTTTTATTAACAGCTTATAAACTGTATTCTCTAAGTCTTATAGGAAATAACACCTTTTATACTAAACTGAAAGGAATCCGTTCTTCCTATTCCAAGTCAGTTTCTATATCACACATAACATTTTCTTAGATATAGGCAGGTACACATGTTTCATTTCATTAAATTTCAACCTCTAGTTAACTTGATTTTCCTAGCTAGTCCGGTTAGGCTCAGGTAAATTGATGAATATATATTAGGTTCCAACTTTGCGCCAGCGCCTGCTTTGTCCTTGGCCATGGGCTAGAATTAGCACTTAATGTTGCCATTCCAAACTCTATCCTATACACCTCCTCCAGGAGTTCTTCACCTCTTCCTCAGGCCTCTTCTACCTGCATCTCCCTCCACCACTCACACATGCACCTGTCGCTTCTGCTGTTCAGCCTTACCTAACATAAGCAATGCAGGATTGTTGAGGTCAAAAAAGGAGAAAACAAACAAATGCAAGACAATAAGAACTAAATAAACCATAAACCATTTGCCGTCAACTCCGACTCATGAAGACCTCATGTGTGTCAGGGTAGAACTGTGCTCCATAGGGTTTTCAGTGGCTAATTTTTACAGAAATAGATCACCAGACCTTTCTTCCAAGGTGTCCCTGGGTAGAATTGAATCTCTAACCTTTCAGTTAGCAGCCAAGTGTCTTAACCATTTGTACTATACATAATGGCTGGCATTTGGAGACTAATACAAAACGCCTTGAAGGTGTGTCATCATTTAAGACGGGGAGGGTGATAAAAACCACAAATGTTTTCTTCTTCTGTTCCTTCCACACCACTCACATCCCTGCAATACAAAAGTTGGGTTGGTCAGAAGGAGAGTGAACACCAACATGACCAGGTGGTCAAGAATATATTTATAACTCACTGCAATTGGGGCAAGAGGATGAATGCTGGAAATTAACAACTAAAATGTCGGCTTCTTCTGCTGGACAGTCCACTTTGAGTGCTTGATTGATTTACACAACATCTTTTCATATAAACTGACTCCACCACCCTTAGACCTTCCTCTGAAATTCTGGATCTTAACCTGGATCAGAACCACCTGGAGATCTTTGAAAAATCTCGGGAGGAAAAATCTTGTGTGGTGTCCCAGACCAACTAAATCAGAATCCCTTGGGGGTGGTACCCTGACAGAAGTATATGTTGTACCGTTCTGGATTTTTCCAGTGTGTAGTCAAGGTTGCTGTTAGCTGCTGTTGAACTGGCCCCAACTCATGGTAACCCCAAGCAAACACTGCCTGGTCCCGCATCATTCTCATGATTAGTTATGGATTGGGCCATTGTGATCCAGAGGGTTTTCATTGGCCGATTTTCAGAAGTAGGTCACCAGGCCTTTCTTCCTTGTCTTAGTCTGGAAACTGCTGAAACCTATTCAACATCATAGCAACACACAAGCCTCCACTGAAAAAGGGTGGTGGCTGTGCACGAGTTATATTGGCTAGGAATCAAACCTGGGTCTTCAGCATGAAAGACAGGAATGCTGCCACAAAGGTCAAAGTTAGCTCCACTGAAAAAGAGCAAATATTTCTCTGTGGTGTCAAATCAAATGCAGGGTAGAAGAAGCAATTGCTCCTTAAAAATACGAACCACCTAAAATGCTCTTTTTAAAAGGTTTTATTTAGGCAAAATATGGCATATATTAAAACCTACTGTTTTTATCCTATGATAAATTCTGCTTTATTAGAGTGAAAATAACATCAACTGTTTTGCTCTGTTTGAAAATTTTCTGTTTTCTTGCTCAGTTTTACTGCACCTCTATCCCTGCAGCTATAATTTTACATGATGCCTTGCTGGTATATACGGGGCAAAAACATTCTGTGCAGTTTCTAGTGCCAAAAGATACAGAAAGTTTTATAAAGCTATAGGAGGGGAAAGAGCAGTGGGTTTATTTTAAGATCATAAAATATTTATTTGATTTTTTTTTCCCTCCTTTATACTGGTTGCTGCTACTTTATAAGTCTTCTGGCATTTAACTGGCAATAAAAAGGACGAAACAAACTGTTCCTTGCTTTAGATTGTGCAATTTTAGTGCTCTCTTTTAGAGCAACCAAATACGGTTTGTAAGAAGAATGCATGGTTCACCATTTTCTGTTTGTAAAGCAGTGGGGCTATTAACTGACAAAGCTCAAGGGTGAGGTTGTGGTTTTGTGTGTACCTGAGGCTTTTCAAAGATACTTAAAAACAAAAGGTTAAGTGGCACTGAGGATACAACCTGATTCTAAAGCCAGACAATTGTACGTTAACCGTATAAAAGATAATTGAGCTCATTTTGAACCCAGTCTTCACACAGACATTAAACAGAATGCAGAGGTCTCTACAAGACAACTTTGACTATGGTATGGCTATAATCAAAGAACCCAGAAACCCAGTGCTGTCGAAAGAAAGTAATGTCTATATATTTTACACGTATAATTTGGAAGCCAGAGACCAGAGTAAATGTTTCCACAATAAAACAGTTTATACATTTTTGATCATATGGTCAATGCTGTCCAATAAAAACGGTGAATTGTTTTTTTACCTTACATTAATTATCCCATGCTTCTGGTTTTCATACATTTTCCTATACATGTTCACATTTATCTAATTTAGAGTAATGAGCCAATACCAAAGGGTGAATTGGTTTCCAACATATTACCCTGGCAAAAAAATATGATTTTGATTTCTTCACAGTAAATATATTTATAGAAAAAAAATTGAATTTAGAAAATAAGAATTTAAGAGAATAAAAGAATAAATTTGCAATACATTTTGCCTCCAAGGCAAATGGAGCAATAAACTCCATTATCAAACAGCTTTATGTTTGTTTGTTTGCTTTTCACGTTCCTCCACTGCCTTCTTCCTTTATTTATTTTGTGGTTATAGCACACTCTGTAGCGTCTGAGGAAGAGGAGACACAGTCTAAGGACTACCCAAGGGGCAAGTCTAGAAGGAGATTCCACAGAGCTACACTTTCAATAGAACGAACTAGAAATAAACCCACCTCACAGACAGGAGCATAAAGTGAAGGGGTATTCCACAATCCTGATGTAGGAAAACAAATAATCAAGACTCCCCTATTTTATAACCAGAAGCTGGATCTCACATAAATTTGTAACTCTATCTGAAAAAACTCCCAGCTAAATTTTTGGTCTAGAAAATCGCCAAGATTTCTAATTTAAAGAAATCACAGAAGCAAACACAAATTCTTTCTAGAGAATTATACTTTCAAAGCAAGCCTCAGACAATTTCAGGAGAGGCCGTCCCTAGAGAGAAGGACATCATGTTTGGTAAAGTAGAGGGTCAGCAAAAAAGAGAAAAAGCTTCAACAAGATAGATTGACACAGTGGTTGCAACTATGGACTCAAACAGCAATGATTGTGAGGATGGCACATGACTGGACGGCATTTTTTCTTTTGTACATAGGGTCACCATGAGCTGGAAATGAATTGACAGCACCTAACAACCACAAAATATCAAAGATTATGAGCTCGTAATTAAAAGACACAATCCACAAGGAAGCCAGACACTATGAATCAGCAAAAATAACAGACCAGAGGACCAACAACTCATACTCTTCTGATACTGGAATTACTTACACTCACGTTTTGCAATAGTGAAGGATCCTATTGGGAAAATATTAAGCAATGCAGGAAGCATCAAAAGAAGATGGAAGAAATGCACACAGTCACTATATCAAAAAGAATTGGTTGACACTCAACCATTTCAGGATGTAGCATATGATCAGGAACCGACGGTACTGAAGGAAGACGTCCAAGCTGCACCGAAGGCACTGGCGAAAAACAAGGCTCCAGGAACTGATGGAATGTCAATTGAGATGTTTCAACAAATGGATGCAGCACTGGAAGAGCTCCCTCATCTATGTCAAGAAATTTGGAAGACAGTTACTGGGCCGACTGACTGGAAGAGATACATATTTATGCCTATTCCCAAGAAAGGTGATCCAACAGAATGCAGACATTATCAAACAATATCATTAATATCATACACAAGTAAAATTTTGCTGAAGATCATTCAAAAGCGATTGCAGCAGTACATTGATAGGGAACCGCCAGAAATTCAAACCGCGTTCCAAAGAGGACCTGGAATGAGGGACAGCATTGCTGATGTCAGATGGGTCCTGGCTGAAAGCAGAGAATACCAGAAAGATGTTTACCTATGTTTTATTGACTGTGCAAAAGCATTTGACTGTGTAGATCATAACAAATTATGGATAGCATTGGGAAGAGTGGGTATTCCAGAACACTTAATTGTTTTCATATGGAACCTGTATATAGACCAAGAGACAGTCATTTGAACAGAACAAGGATATAGTGTGGGGCTTAAAAGCAGAAAAGGTGTGCATCAGTGTTACATCCTTTCGGCACACATATTTGATCTGTATGCTGAGTATATTATCCAGATGCTGGACTATGTGAAGAAGAACATGACATCAGGATTGGAGGAAGAGTCATTTACAACCTGTGATATAAAAATGACACAACCTTGTGTGCTGAAATTGAAGAGGACTTGAAGTGCTTACTGGTGAAGATCAGACTAGAGCCTTCAATATGGATTACACCTCAATATAAAGAAAATAAAAATTCTCACAAACAGACCAATAAGCAACAACATGACTAAAGGAGAAAGTATTGAAGTTGTCCAGGATTTTCTTTCACTTGGATTCACAATCAACAGCCATGAACGCAGCACTCAAGAAATCAAAGGATGTATTGGGCTAAACTGCTGCAAAAGATCTCTTTAATCGTTAAATATTGTTAAAAAGCAAAGATGTCACTTTGAGAACTAAGGTGAGTGTGACCCTTGCTGTACCGTTTTCAGTGGTCACATATGTATGTGACAGCTGGACACTTCCTCCCTGTGTTCATTCAGCTAATGGTGCTTGTGTCTTAACTCTGCACCACTTACAATTTTTGTAATTTTTTTTAGACTGCTGTGATTTATGCTGATGAGTTGGTAAACATTACACCTTGGCTTAAATCCTGGCTCTATCATCAACTAACTATATGAACTTGAATAAGTCAACTTAATTTCCAGTCTAATTGCAGAATGAGAATGATAATATTGGCCTTGTGATTTGCTGTGGGGAATCAAAAGATAATATTTTATATGTGTGTGTACATGCATATTATTTCCTTAAAAAAATGAAAACTCTTAATGGCAGGAATATTTTTTTTTCCTGCATCTGCCAAGGCTTTCTTACACTTTAAAATGCTCTAAATGTGTGATTCCCATAGTAAGCATTCTGATGCAGAGTGGCCGTGTAACTAATCACCATTATCTATCTGTATACTATCTGTGAAATCTAGGAGAAATCACTGCAACTTTATAGGAGCCAAGGTACACTGTCATATATGATAGACTCTGTCACATGGTCTGTTTGGTATTTTTTTTTTCAGAAGGTTCACAGATTTTAAAGCATGTAGCCTTCTGTTTTGTTTTAATACGTTTGTGGGTGGATTTGGAAAGAAAACTCTCCACGAGCATGTTTTCAATGGAGGAGAGAAATCAGCTGATCATTTTTTAGTGACAGGCTGTTATTCACTTTGAGGATATCTTTAATAACCAGAAAATTAACTGTGCAGTACTCTTGATTGTGAAAGGGAAGAAAAAATAAATAAAAAGCAGAACTATGACAATCCCTTGCTAATTTGGGGGTTCGTTTGTTTTTAACACTTTGTGAATGAAGAGGTTAAGTATTGGCCAATACTTGTACAGTTAGAGAGGAATATATGCTCTTTTTTAAAATAGATCTACTTTTATCATCCATTTTTGGTTATTAAAAAATAATTCATGGTCCAGCAAGACTGCCAGAGTCCAGATCCCGGCTTCACCACTCATTAGTTTTATGTACTTGGGGAATTATTAACATTCTGCATGCCTCACTGATAGAAAGGAGAGAACTGTGGCACCTCTCTCAGGCTTATTGTGAGAACTCGATCGACGATGGATGTGAAACTTTCTGTGGAGTCTGTAGTAACCACAACCATACAAGTGTTAACCAAAAAACAAAAGTAATCTCCCTTGTAGAAACATCAAATTGAGATAGGAAAACCATTAAAAATGTTAAGCCACCAATAATCTCACAATTCGAGAGCTACTGTTAACATATGCTGTGCTTCTCTTTAGCTACGCTTTTTGTTTTCTTGCCTTCTCTGCCCACAACCCTATCTCTCATGTTTGTGTTTGTATGTCGTTTTTCACATGGAAATGGATATTTTTTACCTCCTTTACCAAGTAAACATATACTATGGGTATCATTACATGCCAATAGATCTAGAATAGATGATCGTTTCGATGGTTGCATAATAATAGGTCACACAGATATAAAAAGAATTTATTAGACTAATCTCCTTTAATGGTTTTTGTTTCCTTTCTTTTCTATTTTTCCATAATGACTATCTTTATTTTAAAAAATTTTTATGAACTTGACCATGTATTTCTGTAGCATAAATCTCATGAAGTGTAATTATACAATCAAACAGTCCATCTTTCTAAGATTTTCGATCTGTACTGCCAAATTGCACTACAAAAATGTTGCCACAACTTATACACAAATGTGGCACGAGTGCTTCCATTTTTACAATTTTTTTTCAATCTTTGCCAATTTGATGGGCCAAAAAAATGTTATCTCTTTGTGTAATAACTTATGTGTTTTTGGTTGCCAGTACAGGAGGGTGAAATGAGGCAACATATATAAAATGTACTAACAACGTCTGTACATAGAGGAAGATAGCAAGCCACTTACAATGGATATTGAGTGAGAATCTATGTGCCTTGATGAAGGCTTTCTCACCCTGAAATGCATTGCTATGCTGTGCTCCGTAGTTGGCTTAGGCCAACTTGCATAAGGAAAGCAAAATCTTTTGAAAGAGAAGAGTGCTGAAAACTCATCTCTGGGTCCAATATCCAAAGATAAGAAAACTTGTTCAGGGTGGAACAGGATATGGTAGGTGAGTGAGTACTGACCAAGGATTATCCAAAAAAAAAAAAAAAAACCTGTTGCCATTGAGTTGATTTCAACTCATCACAGCCCTGTAGGACAGGATAGGATTGCTCCATAGGGTTTCCAAGGAGCAGCTGGTAGATTTGAACTGCCAACTTTTTGGTTAGCAGCCAAGCTCTTAACCACTGCACCATGAGGGATCCAGACAAGGATTGCTGGTAGGAAAACAGTAAAACCAAAACGAAAGCAAACTAGTTGCCATCATGTTGACTCCAACTCATAGCACCCTCATGCGTGTCAGACTACAGCTGTGCTCCACAGGATTCTCAATGGCTGATTTTTTCCAAAGTAGATCCCTGGGCCTTTCTTCCAAGGTGCCTCTGGGTGGACTCATACCTCCAACCTTTTGGTGAGCAGCCTCACGTTAACTACTTGCACCACACAGGAACTCCAGAAAAAAATACCAAGTGTCAAAGAGAAACTCACCAGTTGGGAAGGAGCTTTTAAGCTTTTAAGAGCATCTTATTTACTTAACATTTTTACTAATAAATTTCAAAATCAATTAACCAATAGAAAACCTTATGAAAATTTTAGAGCCTCTTAAACATTAATAGATCCTTAAAGGGGACTAGCAACTCTCAAGTCTTTTAAGACTTAAGGAGCTTCGGACTATAAGCTGGGAGGTAGGGGCAGCAATTAGGATGGAAAATAAAAGAGAAACTGGAATCAATAGCACTGAATGTGACCAGGCAAAAGGAAGTATATGAATCACATGGAAGGTATGCAGCCAAATTATTTTTGAACATTCTAGCAAACTGATCCATTCTCACAGCTGGAATTGAGACAAGGAATACATTGCCCAAAAAAACACTGACCTGTTTTAGATAAAAACTGACCTATTTTAGGCAAAAAATAAAACTTGAAATCACCTTTCAAAAGAACTAAAAGTCAAAAGGCCTGAATTAAAATTGTAGCATAAACATTTACTAGCCAAGAAACCTGGTATAATTTCATTATTCTCATATAGCCAAAAAAAAATTTATTGAACACCTGCTTTATGACAGAAAATTGTGTTGGACAATGGAATTAGAAAAAGAATGAAACAAATATGTCCCTCAAGAAACTCAGGCTCTGTAAATGGAGGGTAGACATGTAAAAGGACAAATGTAACAAAGCATTAGATATACAACTGTAATGAGAGAGAGAGGGTTTAGCAGACTAGGGAGGTCAGAAGCTCTGAAGACAGACTATTCAGGCTCCAATCCCAGCTTAGTTTCTTATCAGCTGTGTAACCTTGGACAAGTCACTTAAATTCTCTGTGACTCAACTTCCTTGTCTATACAATGGAAATAATAATTGCTCCTTCCTCATTGGTTTGACCTGAGGATTACATCGCTGATAGATGTAAGTGTTCAGAATAGTGCCTAGCACATGGTAAATAACTTAATAAATGCTATTTTAGATTCATAAAACCCATTGAAAACCAAACCCATTGCCATCAAGTCCATTCAGCTTCATAAACAGCTCCAAATATGTCTCCTCATCTGTAAAATGGGCATAAAAATCATTGCCTGCTTCAAAGGATGACTGTAATGCTTAATTGAGGGTATACCAGTGCAAATTCTTTGACCACTGTGAAGAGTATTCAAAGGCAAAATTGTATTTTAGTATATTTAAATATGTAATTATGAAATAAAACACTTTTAATGGAATTCTTCACAAAATCCTCATTTTCCTTAACTTATGACCGTAATTCACTTTGTGCTTTTACAAATATTTGTCGTTGATGAGGACAAAATTTCTATTTGCAGTTGTTGGGCCTGGTACTCCTCTCCATGTCACACATTTAACTAAGTAGAAGCAAGTAACAAATAAAGAGCCAGATCACACAAGACTCTAAAAAAGCCATTTCAAGTTTTTCAAAGGCATCAACACAAATGCATACGCAAGAAAGACAGATGAACCACGTAGATCCAGTATTCAGGATTTAGAATGTTATGATGGAACTTTCCCGTCACTGAAGCAAATGCGAAAACAAAGCCTTCCCAACAAGCTAAGAATTAGTATGAATGGAATAGTAGAGCTGAATTTGCTTCTCTTCATCAGCTGCATTCCTCATTTACTTTACTTATTAGCCAGCTAAGCCAATTCTGGGAAGAAGTCTGTTGGAGGGCATAAAATCTAACCAAGTTAACAAATGACCTGAGAAGAAGACTTGATCAAATTAGAAGGCAAGCCCTACACTTCCTCATTCACAGACTTCCTGTCCCAGGCTACTCTCTCCATCTTTTCTGTTCAAAGCAACTCAGGAAATTCATTCTGTATGCACATATTGAAAGCTCTCATGTCTGAAAGTGTAGGTGGTTCATTTCTAAAGCTATAATAATGTTTTTCAGCAAAACTTTAGAAAATAATAGACAATGGAATAAGGCGTAATGAATATCTAGCTATTACCAAGCACCCATCAAAGGAACCCTGAAAAGAACACAGCTCTTATCTGTGAAAATACGATTATAGTTAATTTTACTCCATTAATACCGTATAAATATTATTAATAATTATAAAATAAAATAAGACCATCTATGGGTTTTCTGTAGAATTTAATGCCATTGTTCTAGAAATTAGATTCCAGTATGTAAAAAAAAAGAAAGAAAATTTTTCTTTGTAATGAGTGACAAGCCACAAGCCTCTTCCTATAATTTACTGGTAACTGTTGAATACAGAATGTAATAGGATAAAAATTGCATCTCTGCCTAATTGAGGGCTGATTTCTATAAATAAAAATAAAATCCATATATTATTACATCATATTACTCTATACCTACCAAAATCCTAAACAAGGTTGATAAAATTGATTTCTTTTCTCTTCTTTCCTTCAGCCTCACAGTTGTTGAATTTGGAATAGTTCAGGTTATTGAGAATATTATCCAAAAAGGGATTAAATATTATTTTTAAGCATTGAATCAAGCATTTGAATAATGTCTTTTGTGGTTATTGTTTTTGTTTTCTTTTTCTATGTCAGCGCTCTCCCTTCTCAAACTTGGGTTCCCTATTATGACCTTTCCTGCCACTTCTGCCTTCTAATCCTTGTCCTTGAGCTGGTGTGGCCCTTAAAACTCATTTTGTTTTATAGCCATTTCTAATCTTTGGCTGAAGGGTGAACCTGAGGACTGATTTCATTACTGACACAAAAGGGTGTCCAGCGACCATACTTTTGGGGTTTCTCCAGTCTCTGTCAGACCTGTAAGTCTGGTCTTTTTGTGGTTAGAATTTTGTTCTACATCTTTCTCCAGCTCTGCCCAGGACCCTCTATTGTGATCCCTGTCAGAGCAGTCAGTGGTGGTAGCCGAGCACCATCTAGTTGTGCTGGACTCAGTCTGGTGGAAGCTGTGGTAGTTATGGTCCATTAGTCTTTTGGACTAATCTTTCCCTTGTATATTTAGTTTTCTTCATTCTCCCTTGGTCCTGCAGGGGTGAGACCAGTGGAGTATCTTAGATGGACGCTCACAGGCTTTTAAGACCCCAGATGGTGAAAGTAGGATGCAGAATATGTTCTTCATAAACTATGTTATGCCAATTGAGCTAGATATTTCCTGAGACCATTGTCCCCACAGCCCTCAGCCCAGTAATTCAATCCTTCAGGGAGTTTGGATGTGTCTATGGAGCTTCTATGAGTTATTATACTTTTGCCATCTCTTTCAGTGATACCAATGAAACGTATACCCTAGTCCTCGTCTTCCAAGAGTTTGCCATTAATCTAGGGCTGAGTGGCTAATATTCATGAAGCATTTAGATAAGTAAAGTGTAATCCAGTGTTACATGATGTTAGAGTTTAAGGGTTACAAACGTAAAGAGAAATAGCAGTAAAAGCTGATGTAAGCACAGAAAGCTACTTGGATGGGGTGCTTAAGCTGGCCTGACCATTCCTGGATGAGAAGAGATAAGAAAGTGTATTCCCAATTAGGGAATCACCATGGGTCAAGGTCAAATGAGTTTAGGAATAAATTAGGTGGGTCTGTAGTATGGCTGTGGAAACCCTGGCTGCATAGTGGTTAAGAGCTACAGCTGCTAAACAAAAGGTCAGCAGTTTGAATCCACCAGGTGCTCCTTGGAAACCCTATGGGGAAGTTCTACTCTGTCCTGTAGGGTCACTATGAATTGGAATTGACACGATGGCAATAGGTTTGGTTTTTGGTTTTGGGTAGCATGGCTTGGATAGACCAAAGGAGTGTGTACTCTAGAATTCAAACCAAAAAAAAGAAAGAAAGAAAACCAAACCTATTGCCTTCAAGTCGATTCCAACTCATAGTGACCCTACAGGACAGAGTAGAACTGCCACATAGGGCTTCCAAGGATTAGCTGGTGGATTTGAACTGCCGATCTTTTGGTTAGCAGCTGAATGCCTATCCACTGTGCCGCCAGGTTTCCATACTCTAGAATAGCAGGGTCAGATCTTTGAGGACGCTGAAAACCAGGCAGAGAAGTTATGATTTTATACATTGTGATCTAAGTAGTTATTGAAACTGAGCAAGGAGGCAGATGAAAGTAATTTTTAAGGAAGATTAGCCTGGCTATAGAGCATTGAATGGAAAATAATGTGGCAAAACAAGGGTTAGGCAATTAATCAAGGAGGCTGTTAGAATGCTTTGGGGGTGACATTTGGAAAGTATACCAAAAAGACACACATAGAAGAAAGTCTGAGGGAAAATCATAGGACTTGGTGATCTTCATAACAAGAAAGGTATGTTGTTTGTTTGCTTGGAATATGCAGTATCTGATGGTTTTTCAGAACCAAAAATTACAGTATTTGAATCAGCTTAGGCCGCTGTACTTAAAGAAAAAGGAAAGCAGAGGCTCTTTGTAGCAAACCATCCACAAATGTCCCACAGGACTTCCATCCAGGGTTCCTTTAAGAATACCCCATTACCAATGTAATCACCATTTGATTCTTAAATAAATATACTTCAATCTCTTGGTTTGTTAGCTTAAATAATAGAACTACACATACCTCATAAGTAATATCACACCTTGTCTGTATACTTGCTCCAAAAGTTGCCAACTGTTCCTTAGAGTAGTTGCCAACTATCCTTAATGCTGCCATGGCACATGCCTTAAAACTGGGCATATCAATCTTCTCTTTATTATGATAATTTCTTCAACAATCTTCATTCAATCGATATTTATCAAATGTTCACCATGTGACAGCCAGTATCTCACGGGCTGGGTACAACTCTTAACATGACAGACCCAGATTTTATTGTCCTGGAGCTTAGAATCAAAGATATTCCTGTACAGGTAAACATGTTTAAAGGCTTCCTTTCAAAATTATCTTCCCAGCTGCACTGAAAACAACTGGAGAGTAGGTAGGTTGTTTTTGTTCCTACTTTTTGCCATGCAGAATACATAGTAAGTCTTTGTCAAAACCTTGTTCACTGATGTCTCCAAAATGTTATTCTAACAAAAATAACAATAAATCAATATTTGTTTATAGTATGAGACCTTTTACATTTGGCATAGCCTGAGGTCTTTCTTATATTGTATTCACGTGGCTGAACCAATTATCATGCTCCAAGTTAATGGGAACAGTTCTTTCTAGGCCAAGTTAATGCTGCCAACATTTCAATGCTGGGTAAGTACAGGTTGCTCTCATAAACCACTGGACAAACCAAATGCTGGAACATTATCTTAGGGCCTTGTAAGAAATGAAGAGACAATTAATAGAGTACATGATACGGAATGTAAATTATCCACAGCACCATCTCCATTAATTAAAATGGAGGAATAAAAAGAGAGTAGAGACCAGAGAAAAGAAGTTTCACTTGTAATTCTGGTATTCTGGATGTTCTTGTTTGGTGAGTTTAAATGCTGGAAGTTCTAATCTGGCAGTTCTCACTCCCTATAAATTTCCAGTCAAGTAAACACTTACATAAGTGTTTGTAGGAACAAGAAATCAAAATACTGATGTAGGGCTCTATGCACCAGTTTCTTTCATTAAAAAAAAAACAAAAAGAAATTCTCTAAGATATAATATAAAGATAGGTAGAAAAAAAAGTTTAAACTATCATCTTCCTTTGATCCGATTTATTTTGGTATTTTAGAATCACCCCTTAAATAACAGACTTAATTATCAGTGAAAGAAAGAGTCCTTTTGAAGTCAGATGTCTACTAATTACTTTGAAAACCTGTATTTCAAATGTTATGTGAGTTTAGTTTTAAACTAATTGCTTCTTTCTAGAATGGCTTGTCACTTTAAGGACTAAGGTGTGCCTGACCCAAGCCATGGTGCTTTCATTCGCCTCATATGCACTTGAAAGTTGAACAACGAATAAGGAAGACTGAAGAAGAATTGATGCCTTTGACTTATGGTGTTGATGAAGAATATTGACTATATCATGGACTGCTAGAAGAAGGAACAAATCTGTTTTGGAAGAAGTACAGCCAGATTCTCCTTAGAAGAAAGGACAGCAAGACTTCATCTCATATACTTTGGGTACGTTATCATGATGTCCTGGAGAAGGACATCATGCTTGGTAAAATAGAGAATCAGAGAAAGGAGGAAGACCCTCAGCCAGATGGATTGACCCAGCGGCTGCAACAACGGGCTCAAACATAGCAACGATTGTGAGGGTGGTGCAGGATAGGATAGGAAAGTGTTTTGTTCTGCTGTACATAGGGTTGCTACGAGTTGATATGGACTCGACAGCACCTAACAAGAACAACAACAGAAGGGCTTGTACAAAGGATATTTGCTGCACATAGAAAAATGATGTCATTTAAAATTTAGTAGCCAATTCAAAGCCCTACATACCCTAAAATATTTTTCTGAGATTTTCACAAGCAGATTACCACCCATGAATTGGACACACCAGCCAACACACACCTCCATGCTTCCACATGCATTCACTGCCCGCTCTCTCCTCTCTCTGCCCCATGTTACTCCCTGTTTGTACCTCCAGCTCCATACCAGTTTGCCATAGAGTCAACTCCAACCCATGGAACCCTAAGTGTGTCAGAGTAGAACTATGCTCCATAGGGTTTTCAATGGCTGATTTTTTGAAAGTAGATTGCTAGGCCTGTGTTCTAAGGCACATCTGGGTGGACTCAAACCTCCAACCTTTCGGTCAGCAGCTGAGTGTGTTAATCATTTGTAGCGCTCAGGGTTTCCCCAGCTCCATACAAATGCATGGAACAGGAGGTCAAATTGCGGGGTGAGCTCAGGGGGGACAATTCTATGGGGTCGTCATTAGTTGTCCACTCTTTCTCCAAAGGCAGGAAGAATAGGAGGGAAATTCACCTACTCAGGCAACAGAAAAAGCACAAGCAAGAAAGGCATAGCTCCTTTGACATGCCCAAGCCCAGCAGCCCTCTCCCTTCCAATGGGAGGGGGTTGGAGGCGAATGCGGCTTAAACAGAACTCACTGCAGATGGAAGAAGAGGAAAACTGACATCACAGAGGCATGTTTCTCTATTTTCTCTCAGGGAGGCCCCTGATCATTTCTGTGCTTTGAGATCCTGCTTCCCTGCCCCAGTGGGAACAGTTCACGTATTCTTGGCTGATGCTTATACATCATTGGCCTTGATTTCCAAGGCTAGATCTTAAAGCCCATACCTATCATCTCGAACATCCAGGGGGCTAGAGAAGATAAATGAGTTATGTATTTCTTTCAGTCTTGCCGGCTAATACATTGAGAGAAGATGTACATTCTGAAATGCTTATTATTTTTTAGACCACCTTTCTGCAGCTCCAAAGGAGAAAAGGAAGAGAAACAAGTTTCCAGACAAAATACTCAGCTATTTTGCCTGATATTTAGATCCTGGTATCTTAACTGAGCTTGTGCAACCTCAGAGCTGTTGTAACATGAAAAATCTTATCAGAGCAGGATCTAGTCTCTCGGCTGGATGTCCCAATACCTTGTCCCCTTATCTTAAACAAATAACTTGGAAGGGTGGGAGAGGTTTAGATTGTTTTCCATCTATTGTAGTAGTTTTTTTTTTTTTTTCCAAAGAATACAATATTAAGGACACACCATTATTATCCTTTGTATAAATAGGGGACCTCACACCACTGGCTAAGTTTAAAAAAATATGTTTAAAATTCTAGGGCCTGGACATCTGAAATAAAGGAACTAGGTAGGACAATATTTTCCACATCTCCCATGTGGGAAAAAGGGAAATTAATATTTCATTCAAAGTGAAGTGAGTTGCATTAACGGTGCGATATTTTCCCATAGTCTCACCTGGCTTCTGAACAATCTCCTTGAGTAGAGCGTTGTTTGCAGCATGCCTCCTCTGCCCTTGTCTATTCTGGATATGTGATGACAGGTTATTGTTGTTGTTAGTGGCCTTGAGCTGGTTCTGACTCACAATGACCCTATGTACAACAGAATGAAACACCGCCTGGTCCTGGGCCATCCTCACAATTATTGCTAAGTTTGAGCCCATGGTTGCAGCCGCTGTGCCACTCCAACACGTTGAAGGTCTTCCTCTTTTTCACTCAACCTCTACCTTACCAAGCATGGTGTCCTTCTCCAGGGGCTGGTCATTGCTGATAATGTGTGCAAAGTACCTGTGTATAATGACGTAGGAAAATTCCATATCCTATGAGAGTGGAGAAGGCACAGGCAAGGAATTGTCTTTCTTTTTCAAAGACCCCAGGTTAAAAGGGACCCCCCTGGTGTGACAGCATCCACCCGATTCTTACTTATTTTGCCAACTTAAGGATTTCCTTATTCTGGGTTTGACAAGTGACTAAATCCCTCCCGCCCCCCGCCAAAATTGTTGCCATCAATTTGATTCTGATGGATGGCAACTCCATGTGTTATGGAGTTGCACATAGGGTTTTCTTCTCTGTAATCTTTATGGAAGCAGAATGCCAGGCCTTTCTTTCACAGCACCACTGATGGGTTCAAACCTTTAGGTTAGTAGTCGAGTGCAAACTGCACCACCCAAGCCATTGCAATCAAGTTGATTCCAACTTATAGCAACCCTATAAGACAGAGTAGAAATGCCCCATAGGGTTTCCAAGGAGCAGCTGGTGGATTTGAACTGCTGACCTTTTGTTTAGCATCAGTAGCTCTCCATACCTCTTAACCACTGACCCACCAGGGCTCCTTGTAAGTGACAGACAGTGTTAAATAAATAACAGACAGTGTAAAAAAATCTTGCGGAGCTGGATGCGTCAGAGCTCACCAGTTGTTGAAGGCTGACTTCCCTTGCTTTCATGCCAGAGTACAAATGGGCAAAGGCGAAGGGCTCTGTGAGTTACAAATAACTAGAGGAAACTGAGCAGGAAGCGAGGGAAGGAGGGGATCAGGACAAGTCATTTCTCTACAAGTACACTGAGTGCCCCAGGGAGAAGTTATTTTTCAAAGCAATGTTACCCTATAGTAAATATTTTGATGTGGGAAAATTAGTAACAAATTGGTTTATCCGAATTCAGAGTCTGGAAGGAGCAAACTTTGACTTGATTTATAGAATAACACAGAAACTTCTGTCCCTTTTAAAGAGACAAAAACCTTAGGAAGTGATGTTAGTTTTTTTAATCCTCATAAATAGAATTTAAACTGTCCTAAACTCACACCCTGGTGATGTAGTTGTTAAGAGCTAACACCCTGGTGGCGTAGTTGTTAAGAGCTACAGCTGCTAACCAAAAAGGTCGGCAGTTCGAATCTACCAGGCATTCCTTGGACACCCTATGAGGCAGTTCTACTCTGTCCTATAGTGTCACTATGAGTTGGAATTGACTCAGTGGCAGTGGATGGGTATCCTCACACCAGGATAGGTTTGACTCCTGAAATCAAATATGTGCCTGTTTGCAGTCAATCTTCCATAGTGATAAACAAAAGAAGAAAATTCTAGAGTTTTTCCCCCAGTGCATCTGAAAAACTGACTTTTTCTTTTATTGTTTTCTTCACATTCCAATTCTTGATTTTTTTAAACTAAAGACTCTACGATATTATATCTACGATCTTGAATATACTTGTCTTCTGTAGAGAAAACATGTTAAAAAGGAAAAAATCCATGAGAGGATGTGTAACATAATGGCGTCCAAATGTATGTATAAAGTGCTTAGCACAGTGTCTGGCAAAATGCCAACTTGGTTTTTATTATAATTTAAAAATATCATTCTGGTTTTGTGAGAGATTACACAGGGACTTTACACTTCCACTTCACAGTAACCTGGAAAGGAGGCTAAAAATATTCCCCTACCTAGTGAGTACAATGTTGAAAGTATCTTATCCTTTTTCTGTCTCCTTTTTAGCCTACTTCCTTTCAGTTGTTTGAAAGATAGCAAAAAAAAAGAGAGAGAAAGTAAAAGAAAAAAAAAATTCAAAGATGTAGGAAATTGGTATAAATAATTTTAAAACAAAAATGGGAAACATTGCTTATTGTTTAAAAAACCCCATATAGTTCTCAATCACTGATACATTTTCAAGCAATACATTCCTATTAGTTTAACTTTTTCTTCGAAAAGAATTAACTTTCCTAATAAGTAAACTGGGTTTTTTGTTTTTTTTTTTTAATAAGTAAACTGACATGGTCTCATCAATAGACAGGAATTTGCTGTTCAGGTCCAGAAAATGCTCATGAGGTGCTGTAGCGTGTCAATTTCCTACTGATGAATGAAGAGAGGCAGAAATAGAATGCCTTGGCAATTGGTCGAGTGTTCTAACACATACAATAACTTCCTTCCATTGCAGAAAAGGAAGTGCCTATAGAAGTTGCTCCAGAGAGATAAGACGTACAGAGAGCTTTGTGGGAGGAGGGGGTGGGAAACGAGGGTGGAAAGAGTGGTAAATAGAAAGATCGGGATGACTAATGCTTAAGGTGTTTTACCTAAAGCTATCAACAAGGTAATATCCATCTAATTTAGCTTGTACTAAAGATGCTACTTCTGTTCCCATCTAGTGTAGTTTGCCTTCTTCATTATTAATTCTCTCAAGAATTATTCATTCATTATTTTTTACTATGAGTGGTTGTTGACTTTTATGTATTTATTGAGAGAATCGTATGTTATTTTTCATAATTACATTAATGTGATTTTACATTACTAAATGTCCTAATGTTAAGCCACTACTTTCTGTTCCTTCAATAAATCCTATTTGGTATTTTTTTAATAATAAAAAAAAAAGAGTTGTTCATTCAGAATCTACTACACGGCAGGCACCATCCTAGACACTGAGTTTGCAGCAGTGAGCCAAACAGACAAAAATCCCTGTCCTTACAATCTACTACTAGCATATTAAGATTATGTAGCTTTATGGAAAGGAGTCCTGGTGGCGCAGTGGTTAAACACTCGGCTGCTAACCAAAAGGTCAGCAGTTCCAACCCACCAGCTGTCCAAGGGAGAACAATGTGGCAGTCTGCTTCCATAAAGACTACAGCCTTGAAAATCCTCTGGGGTAGTTTACTCAGTCCTACAGGATCACTTTGAGTCAGAACTGACTTGAAGGCAGTGGATTTGGGTTTGGTTTTAGCCTTATGGAAATGGGATATTATGATCAAGTCTCCTGTTTTTAGGTTAAAAAATAAGGATTGAGTTATATTTTTGTCCTCATAAGACCTCCCCAAAACAACAATAGAATAAACATCTTGGTATATTTCTGACTCGAAGAGTGAGCCTCAGTGTAGCCTGGCCAGAAATGAATAGGTATGAACAATATCCCCTGGCCACAGCTACATTTCTCCATCTCATTGGGCACCTCTAGGAGAGAAGTTCTTTCTTTTCTTCTGGAGAATGTGATATGCAAATATAATTCCTGGAGAGTTTGCGGCACTCCATCACCATGCGAGAAGCCAGCATGAAGACGAAGATAATTTACGAGGTTAGGTAAGCTCAAGAGAATCATAGACAACTAGAGCTAGACTTTTCATCAGACCACACTTGAATCTTATCTGACTTATCAGTTATGTGTGCCCATAAATTTCATATACTGTTTAACTACCATGTGGTGTTTTTAAAATATGTCCACAAATCTGACACTTATGTCTTCGAAGTTGAAGTTGAATTTCCCATTCCCTTGAATGTGGCTCAGACTTAGTGACCTGCTTCTAATGAACAGAATGTGGCAGAGATAATATTGTATGACTTCTGAAGCTTGGCCATAAACAACATTGATACTTCCACATGGCTCTCTATTGAATCAACCACTCTGGGAAAAACCAGCCACCATGTCATTAAGGCAAGCAGTTTTTGAAGAGGCCTGAGCTAGAGGAACTGAGGCCTCTCACTAACAATCAGCAAAAAATGTGCCTGCCATGTGAGTGAGCAACCTTATAAACTAAACCTCCAGCTCCATTCAAGCTTTCAGATGACAGTAGTTCCGAATGGCATAATGATGCAACATTATGAGAGGCTCCAACCAATCTGATCTTCAATTTCCGGCCCTCAGAAGATGCAAGGATAATAAATGTTTATAATTATTTTAAACCAGTATGTTTTGGGGGAAAAAAAAATTTGAATGCAGCAACAAATAATTATTATAGAATTTGGTAGTAGAATTGGGGTATCATCAGACAATGTGAAGAAGCTTGAAAGATGTTTACAAGAGTGTTAGTAAAAGCCTAAAGACCTTTGAAGAACCTGGTAATAAAAGTCTAATGGCCTATGAGGAAGCTGTAGATGAAAGCTTAAAGTGAAGAAAATCTATTGAAAACTGGAGGAAAACTGATCCTTTTATGTGGTAACAGAAAGTTTAGCAACACTGTCACTTGCGGTAATTTCTCATAATAATATGAAAAATACAAAATATAACTATTAGACTCAGGTAAGGATATTTTCAGGCACAGTTTTGGACGTGCCACCTAGTTTTGTCTTTCTGCTGATTGTAAAATGTAAGAGGAAAGAGATAAGCTAAAGGAAGAACTGTCAAACAAAAAGGAGCAAGGACTTGCTGATATTAAAAATACCCAGGTTCTTCTGATGGTAAACAATGCTAAAATTAGGAAATGTCTGCCAGATAAGGATAAAATGTGAATTTAAAATCAATTTGAAAGACCTAAGGTGAGGTCTGAGAATCATTCAGTCAAATAATAGGGCTTTTAACAAGTTTAAGGATATGGTTCTTTAGCAATCTCAGCAGAAGCTCAAAGTAAAGATGGGCTTATCTGAAAGATATTTCCAAGTGTGGCTTTGATCAAGTGGAGTAAGTCTCATCACATTCATGGGAGACACACACAGTTCTTAAAGAGAATTTTAGTAGCAGAAATACCACCAGCTTGGACTGAAAAGGCCAGTCATTTCAAAAGGAAAAGACACCATTAGACCTCCAAACTTTTACAGGCAAGATGCAGACAAAGAAAACTACTCGGCTTGGAGAATAGGTTATAGTTCACACGAAAAATGATGACTCATCAATCAAAACCAAGAGCCTAGAGGACAAAGCCAGGAGCCGTGGAGAATTGTTCACAGTTCTTGAGTTCTAATTAAGAAAGTAGCAACATGTCTTGTGATGCATTTCAGAATTTCTATGAAGCAGTGACTCCATTGTGCTCCCCTTTTTCCAACCTTGTGAATGGGAATATGTATTTCAGCTGCCTTATGCTGCCACACAATGGCATGTTTGGCATACTTTGTGTTTTAGGTCTTTAAGTAAAGAGAGACTGTACCCAAGAAGCTGAAATCAAGTAACAACATCTGAGGAGACTTGGGAACCAAATGAGTGTATTTTCCATTTAGGAGAATAGTTTTTGTTTCTCCCCAACCAAGGTTAGAGATTGCTCTAAATTTTAATCAACTCATCATAGCATAGCAAACCTTAAATTTGGCTCTTAGAATGCTCTATTACATAAACACTTATGACATGAATAGCATCATTAACATGAAAATCTAGTATGCTTGGGAATAGTAGCACTGGTAATGTTTGCCCGATCACATCTCTTTTATTAGATTTGAGGCCATTTTTCCTAAACTACATGACTTTGTCAGCCTCCAGGGTTTAGCTGGGGAGGCACTATGTAATGGAGGCGGATTTACTGCAAAGCTGCAAGCTTAAGTTTTAGGGTCTCTCAATATGCAGCCCTCTTTCCAGGCTTTAGGTCTCTAACAATGCAATCTGTTTAGATTGTTTTATCTTTCCATTCCAACTTCTTTATATCTCACTTCCCCTCACAGTGGGAATGGTCACAGGCACTTCTGGGAATCAGTTAAAGGAAATTTGAGTTAGAGGATCTTTTAGTTGGAGTTTACAGGATTTAATTGCATGTTTTTTAGCCACATCTAATCAAGTTCTTGCTAGCCAGAGGACTGCCTTGCAGGGTGCCCTTCCTACTCCAGGGTCAAATAACCCAAATTTCATGACACAAAGGTGTAGTGGGATATGCCATGTACAGCTCATTTCCTTTACCTTATTGGAAAATAATAACTGCTTCAACAGGATCTGGAGTTGTTGATGACATACTTCAACACTTTGCAACAGTTAAATGTTCTCTTTTCAAGATCATTTCCTAGATGAAATATTTAAACCCACATGACAAGTTGGATTTTTTTCTTTAAAAAGTTTAACAAAATGCCTACCTGTTACAGTGATCACACCTTGAAAACTGGATTCCATGATGTTTGAAGGACTCCAAAATATATTTTTGAAGACTCCTAAAAGGAGCCCAAACACAAATGAGAAAGATTGATAAGGCTTAAATATACCATTTCAACTGTAATTTGGAAGGATCCTTTGAAAAGTTTCAATAAAACAAGAAATTACAAACTTCTTATTTCTACACATATGATGGGTATGTTTCAATCTTTTTTATAAAACGTATTTATTAAATAGAATGCAGAAAAATGTGGGTAAAAATTAATGGAATATGAAACAAAACAAAATATGTGTGTTGAAAATAACAGACTTGTTCTGACATTGAGTGAAAAATGTAGCAAACATTTTTCAAATCATACCAAAAGCAGGGATTCATTAAGTGTAGGAAATAAATTTCATAACAGAAGTCATGAATAGAATTTTGGGTCTTTTGATAAGACAAGAAAAGATGTGACCCATTTGAACACATTTCAAAATGTTTTAAAATTCTTGTTGATATCACACAAAACACTGGCATTGATCAATTTAATATAAAATGCCCAAGTAGAAATGAGACATTTCTGACAAACTAGTTAATGAGTCTCATCAATTCAATTCAATTAATCATGTGTAAAAGAAAGGACAAGAGCTTAAAATGCCCTGAAACCTCGTAACTTCTTTAGGAAAGAAACTTGATAGAGGTTGTCACAAATTTTACAACACCCCCATAAATTCACCTGCCATTACCAATAGAAGTTGTAAAGCTGAAAGGCATCTGACTAAACTATCAATAAAAAATATTCTCTCAACTCTGCTGAAAGAAAGATTTGATTTTTCTATTTTTTCTACAAAAATGATATAAAAAATCTTTGTTACCTGAAAACCTGCTACTTGAGAATGTAACTAAAACCTTTTTAAGAAGTATTTTAGAGTTATTTTAGGCAGTTAATTAAAAGAGATGCATGTTATTTCTCCTGGATTTTGTAATATTGGTCAGCTTTTTACAGAAATTGATTTGATATTTCTTTTCTTTCTAAATATTCACATCATAACTAAAATTATTTTGTAATTTTTAAAGAGTGTTCTCCGAAAGTATGTTTAAGACCCCACAGAATTGGATCAAACAGGCTAAGTAACTATGTGACTGGTTTCCACACATTTACAAGAGAAAAGTAAAAACAAGTATGGGAAAAATTGAATTATTTTAATCTCTTCTTTTACTTTACTCTTTCACAGCTCTTGAAAGATGTAATATTGATTCCTCCAAAGAGATAATAATTTGCTAATCCTTAAAAAAACAAAAAAACACAAAATAATAAAAACTATTAAAGTATACATCCTTTTAAATAAGGGAAACAAAAATGAGAACATATAATATGCAATTCAAGAATAAAAATCTGCAAAAATGAGAAAAAAAACTATTCCCCGAGTGGTTATGATTGGAGAGGTGTGGATGGTTAGCTCAATGAGGCAAGGAGGAAGAGATATGGGAGGGTTTTCTCAATCCCCTCACAATTAAGCTTCATCTTTCAAATCGGTGTTGGATTGCAATTTCTGTTCAAGTCCACAACACTATAATTAGAAGAATATTAGAAGGTAACTGACACACCAGGACATTAACATGAGACGATTGAAAATTAGATCAGTTTCCTTTATGTGTGGGTCAGGTTTAAGACTGACTTATATGGAATTTGTATCTAGATAGAATGCTTTATGGAACTTTCAGTGGAATTGAGCTAAATGGTTGAGTCCCATAGCAGAGCTTTTCACCCACTGCCGTGGAGTGGATTCCGACTCATAGAGACCCTATAGGACAGAGTAGAACTGCCCCAGGGCTTTTGGGAGTAATTAAAAGGTCGTGTGCTGTGAATATTACAATAATCTCTGCTTTGATCCAGCCCAACAAATACATTTGCACATTAAACAAATGCAGTCAAATATCCTAAAAGTGAATGTTGTGCATTATTAAAATCATTGTTGGAACTTATCATCCAGAACCTGAATACTTGGTTTTCTATAAAGACTTTCAATAGAAAAGTATAAATGATTCTCTGTTACGGGGTTGTTAAACTATCATATGCTTGAGATGGTCAATATTGCTTTTTAATGGCCTTAGCAGGGGAAACATTTTAGAAAAGATCAAATGAAAAAGGAAGAGGAGGATGAGAAGGGGAAAAAAAAAGGTGGAGGATGGGAAAAGGAAATAGGACGTGGCCTTGTCTCTGAAATCTCTATAATATCTAAGAGGAAATCCAGACAAATATAAGTTGCACAAAGCCTAAATGAGTACATAATATATTTAAAAAAAAAAAAAAAAACCCAGTAACAGAGACCCTCATAGAAAGTATGAATGCAAAATAATAAATCTGAGTTCATAAACTACACACTAAAATCAGTACCATTACTTTATTGTCCTACCTGCATATGTAAAAATAATCAAGGAACTAAGAAAATAAGGAGAGTCAGCTCAATCAGAAGGATGGTGATCCAAAGAAAATTTTTTAAAGAAGGGAGAGGCTTCCATTTCAACATGGAAGACACATGTTGAGCCATCCCCCTTCTGTTTCACAACACGGAAGTTATAGAGCAAATGTAAACATTCATTGTCATGCATTAAAAACAAAAAATACATATTCATGAATTGTTCTCTGAATATTTACCAAGTGTTTACTTCTGTTCTAGTCAATGAACAAAACTGAAAAATCCCTGCACTCATGGAGTTTGCCTGCTAGGAAGGTGACAGTAAGTAAATTAACACATAAAATATGATAAGAGTCATAAAGAGAAATAAGCAGGAATATAGAACAAGGTTTCTGCATGCTAGGCATCTTCCAAGAGAAAGTTCCATGAAGAAGGTAACATTTGAGCAATTGTTAGAAGGAGGGGGAGTGAGGGAACATGCAAATATCTGTGGGACAATCACTCCAGGAAAAGACAATGAATAGTGCCAAGGTCCTGTGAGAGAAGGCTGCTTAGTGTTATCTGAGCAATGAAGCCAATGTGACTAGCTGATCAAGAAGGAAATTTGTAAAGATGAAGTTAGATACATTTTTAAGGAGATAGGTGATAGAGAAGATTTTCTGGGACCTTAGAGGCCATTATAATGAATCAGGCTTATACTGTAAAATGGAAATCCAGCAGAACATTTTGTACAGAGGGAAGATATCACCTGATTTTTGCTTTAAAATGATTACTCTGGCAATGTGTTGAGAATAGAGTGCAAGGAGCAAGGGTAGAAAAAATGGGACTCAATCAGAGACCGTTGCAGTAACGCAGGTGGGAGATTATGGAGACTCCAGACTGTCTTAGTTATCTAGGGGTGCTGTAACAGAAATACCACAAGCACGTGGCTTTAACAAGCAGAAATTTATTCTCTCACAGTTTAAGAGGCTAGAAGTCCGAATTCAGGGTATTGTAGGGGAAGGCTTTTTCTCTCTGTTGGCTCTGGAGGAATGTCCTTGTCTCTTCTGAGCTTCTGTTCTTAGGTGATCTTCATGTGACTTGGCATCTCTCTTTCTTCCTCTCTTGCTTCTTTCACTTGCTTGTTTAATCTCCTTTATATCTCAAAAGAGATTGACTCAAAATACACCCTGCATTAATCCTGTTTCATTACCATAACATAGACAACCCATTGCCAAATGAGATTAAGAACACAGACATAGACATTAGGATTTTCAACACATTTTTGGAGGACGTAATTCAATCCATAACGCAGGCCAAAGTGAAACTCCTAGGGGAATGAAAGTGGTTATATTCTGTGTATATTCTATTTTAAACTAGATTTGACAGGATATCTTGATGGATTGAATGCAGGAGTGTGAAAAAGAGGACTTAAACAGTAACAAACAAATTTGAGTCTGAGAAACTGCAAGTTAGGGTGTCAAATGAAGTGGAAAAGGCTGCAAATGGATTAGGTTTTGGGTGGGAAATTGTTCAGATTTAGACATGTTGAGGTTGACACATCAATTATAAACCCAAGCAGTGTTGAGTAGGTATATGGATATGAGTCTAGAGTTTGAGAGTGAGTTTTGGAACAGATACAAATTTGAGAGTCATAAGCATAGAAATAACATTTATTTAAACCCATGGGATTTAATGAAATAACCAAAGAAATGAGCAACGATGGGGGACAGAAGACTAAGGAATGAGCTCTAAGAGGACTTCGTTGTTAGGAGGTTATTACACAGGGAAGGTACCAATGAATGCCGCTGAGAAGTACTGGCCAGTGAGAAGGTAGGAAAGTCAGGAGAGATGGTTCCTGGAAGTGAAGCGAAGATGGTGTATCAAGGAGGAGGGAGTGATGACAGGTGGCAATGCTAATGCTGAAAAGTAAGATGAAGATTGAGAATTAATGATTGCATTTAATACCATGGATGTCTCTAGAGTTTCAATGAAGTAGTGGGAGCAAAAACATGTTTGGAATGGGCTTGAGAGCTCTTTGGAGGAAAAGAATGAGAAACAGAGAGTACAGGCATGGCTTTTGAGGAATATGGATACAAAGGATAACAAAGAATGGAGTGGTAGTTGCAAAGGAAAGTAAGATCAAGAGAACTTTAATTTTTTCTTATGTCAGAAAAATACAGCATGTTTGTATGCTAATGGAATTAATCCTGTCAGAAAGAAAACTTTGTCAATGTAAGAAGGGGAGAATGCTGAAACAATGACTTTAAATAGTGAGAGTTTATAGGAACTGTTGTATAAATGGAAGAGTTGATCTTAGAAGCAATTCATACCAAGAATCAGGGACAGGCAGAGCATGGGACAGATGCAAGCAGATTTGAGCTTCTGGTTGCTCTTATTTCACCAGTAAAATAGAATACAAGCCCAATCGGTTGAAAGTGAGAATTGTGGAGAAAATACGAGGTTTTTGAGTTATCAGGGTTTTGAAGACTGTGAGGATTTGGAATAAGGACATCTGACTGTGTCTGAAGGGACAGATTCATGCCGGCCCACTGCTGGGCATTCAAGCAATCAGGTCTGTGTGTGAAGAGAAAGCCTGGAGCCAGGCCCAGAGATGAGGCTGGGAATTCTTACCCATGGGCCCAAACTGAGCTTCTTTGAATGATTTTGTCTGGGTCCAATAAGGCCAGGTGGAGGCCTCTGTGAGGCTGCTGTGGGTGCCTAGGAGAAATCTTACAAGGAACACAGCAACAAAGAATCATAATGTCTCTGTGGAAAATCAACTATTTAAAGGAAAACATGAAATGGAAGAAATTACAATCAAAGAAATAGACAATCAAGCAACATGGCTCTCTTCTCTTCTGCCACTCTGGCCTTCTGCTCTTCCTCCAAAAGACGCCAAGCCTGTGTGCCTTTCAGAGGTTTTTGCACTTGATGCTTTCTCTTCCTGGTAAGCCCACATGTCTGTATGGCTTGTTTCTCTCAGCCTTCATGCTTGTGCTCAAGTTTGTGTGTGTGTGTGTGTGTGTGTGCACGTGTGTGAGAGAGAGACAGAGAGAGAAAATGTTAGTTGGTGATAAATGCCAAAATAAAGTGCTAGAGAGATGGGTTAGGAAGAGCTGCTAGTGCATGTAGACAATATAGATATAAATTTTCTATCTCCTTTCACTCAACGCGTAACCTCAACAAGAAGAGAGACTTGTCTGATTCATTCTCTACTTTGTCTCCAGCCTATAAAATAGTGCCTGACACATCAGTTAACAAGCTCGGCTGCTAACCAAAAGGTTGGAGGTTTGAGTCCACCCAGAAGTGCCTCAGTAAAAAGGGATAGTGATCTATTTGTCATTGAAAATCCTGTGGAGAACAGTTTTACCCTGACAAACATAGCGTCGCTCTGAGTACGAAATGACTCGTTGGCAACTGCAAAAAAAACTTACTTCCCAAACGCTTAGCTTATGGATAGTCACATTGTATTAAAATATTTTATTTTTTCAACAGATCTCTGAAATCTTTACGACCATGCATTTAGAATCGAATGCTCATTTTTCTGTGCTTTTTAACATGCGAATATAGAGCACTTTGTATGTGTCAGGCCCAGTTTTAAGCAATTTATCAATATTAACTTATTATATTCATAAAACTTAGTAAGATATAGACCACTGTCCCAATTTTATAGACAAAGGAACAGAGACCCAGGAGATGAAGCAATTTGTTCAAAGTCACACAGCTAGTAAGTAACAGAGACATTATCTGAATGCAAGGGTACTGACTTCAGTTCACACTCTTAACAATTATGCTATGTTGCCTCCTACCATTACATTTTACATAATCATTTATAAGTGTCCACATTTTGATATTCTAATGGCATCTGTCCCTTGATGACAATGGCTATGTCTCACACATCCCCTCAGGATTAGCACATCATTTACCTAATAGATGTTCATTAAATGATAGCTGGATGAAGACGTAAGAATGAGGAGAAATTTATGGCAATTTCTGACACTTCTGAATCTGATTTCCCAAAACCATGATTTTCGCAAATGGAATGACTGTACTCTAAGCAGCGACCTTCAGTGGGTTATGTGTGGATCAGTTTGTCCTACTGTGGGGGCTTGCCTGTTGCTGTGATGGTGGAAGCTATGCCACCAGTATTCAGACACCAGCAGGCTCACCCATGGCAAACAGGTTTCAGCTGAGCTTTCAGGCTAAGACAGACTAGGAAAATGGACCAGGCAATCTACTTCTGAAAAGAATTAGCCAGTGAAAACCTTATGAATAGCAGCAGAACGTTGTCTGATATAGTGCCAGAAGATGAGCCTCTCAGGTTAGAAGGCACTGAAAAGACGACTGGGGAAGAACTGCCTCCTCAAAGTAGAGTCAACCTTAATGACGTGGATGGAGTCATGCTTTTGGGACCTTCATTTGCTGATGTGGCACAACTAATATGAAAAGAAATAGCTGCAAATGTCCACTAATAATTGGAAGGTGGAATGTAAGAAGTATGAGTCTAGGAAAATTGGAAATCATCAATACCCTAGGCATTAGTGAGCTGAAATGGACTGGCATTGGCCATTTTGAATTTGACAATCCAAAAATAAAAAAAATAATTTTTTTTTATTTTTTATGGTCTACTATGCCAGGAATAACAACATGAAGAGGAATGGCATTGCATTCATGTTCAAAAAGAACATTTCAAGATCTATTCTGAAGTGCAATACAATGCTGTCAGTGATAGGATGATATCCATACGGCTACGAGGAAGACCAGTTAATACAATTATTATTCAAAATTGTACACCAACCACTAAGGCCAAACATGAAGAAATTGAAGATTTTTACCAGCTTCTGCAGTCTGAAATTGATTGAACATTGATTCAGGATACATTGGTAATTACTGGTGATTGTTGGAATGCTAAAGTGGGAAACAAGAAGGATCCATAGTTGGAAAATATGGCTTTGGTGAGAGAAACGATGCCAGAGATCGCATGATAGAATTTTGCAAAACCAGTGGCTTCTTCATTGCAAATACCTTTTTTTCACCAACATACGTGGTGACTCTATATGTGGACCTTGCCATATGGAATACACAGGAATCAAATCCTCTACATCAGTGGAAGGAAAAGATGGAAAAGCTCAATATCATCAGTCAGAATAAGGCCAGGGGCCAACTGTTCAAAAGATCATCAATTGCTCATATGCAAGGTCAATTGAAACAGAAAAAAAATTAGAACAAGTGCACGAGAGCCAAAGTATGACCTTGTGTAGATCCCACCTGAATTTGGAGACCATCTCAAGAATACACTTAACACATTGAACACTAATGACCGAAAACCAGGCAAGTCCTTGACATCAAGGACATCACACATGGAGAAAGCAAGAAATCATTAAAAAAGCAGGTAAGAAAGAAAAGACCAAAGTGGATATCAGAAGAGACTCAGGAACTTATTCTTTTTTTTTTTTTAAATAATTTTTATTGTACTTCAAGTGAAAGTTTACAAATCAAGTCAGTCTCTCAATCATAAACTTATATATACCTTACTAAAATAGATATACCTTACTACATACTCCCAATTACTCTCACCCGAATGAGACAGCCCTCTCCCTCCTTCCAGTCTCTCTTTTTGTGACCATTTTGCCATTTCCTAACCCCCCATACCCTCCCATCTCCCCTCCAGACAGGAGATGCCAACATTGTCTCAAGTGTCCACCTGATGCAAGTAGCTCACTCCTCATAAGCCTCTCTCTCCAACCCATTGTCCAGTCCAACCCGTGTTTGAAGAGTTGGCTTTGGGAATGGTTCCTGTCCTGGGCCTACAGAAGGTTTGGGGACCATGACCACCAGGGTCCTTCTAGTCTCAGTCAGACCATTAAGTCTGGTCTTTTTATGAGAATTTGGGGTCTGCATCCCACTGTTCTCCTGCTCCCTCAGGGGTTCTTTGTTGTGTTCCTTGTCAGGGCAGTCATTGGTTGTGGCCGGGCACCATCTAGTTCTTTTGGTCTCAAGATGATGTAGTCTCTAGTTCATGTAGCCCTTTCTGTCTCTTGGGCTCGTAATTACCTTGTGTCCTTGGTGTTCTTCTTTCTCCTTTGATCCGGGTGGGTTGAGACTCATTGATTCATCTTAGATGGCCGCTTGCTAGCGTTTGAGACCCAAACGCCGCACGTCAAAGTGGGATGAGGAATGTTTTCTTAATCAATTTTATTTTGCCAATTGACTTAGATGTCCCCTGAAAACATGGTCCCCAAAGCCCTGCCCCTACTTCGCTAACCTTCGAAGCATTCGGTTTATTCAGGGAACTTCTTTGCTTTTGGTTTAGTCCAGTTGTGCTGACCTCCCTTGTATTGAGTGTTGCCCTTCCCTTCACTAAAGTAGTTCTTATCTACTATCTAATTAGTAAATACCCCTCTCCCAGCCTCCCTCCCTCCCCCCTCTCGTAACCACAAAAGAATGTGTTCTTCTCTGTTTAAACTATTTCTCAAGATCTTATAATAGTGGTCTTATACAATATTTATATTGTAGATTTTTTTACACAATATTTGTCCTTTTGCAACTGACTAATTTCACTCAGCATAATACCTTCCAAGTTCCTCTATGTTATGAAATATTTCACAGATTCATCACTGTTCTTTATCAATGCATAGTATTCCATTGTGTGAATATACCATAATTTATTTATCCATTCATCTGTTGATGGGCATCTTGGTTGCTTCCATCTTTTTGCTATTGTAAACAGTGCTGCAATAAACATGGGTGTGCATATATTTGTTCATGTAAAGGCTCTTATTTCTCTAGGGTATGTTCTGACGAGTGGGATTGCTGGGTCGTATGGTAGTTCTATTTCTAGCTTTTTAAGGAAGTGCCAAATCGATTTCCAAAGTAGTTGTACCATTTTACATTTCCACCAGCAGTGTAAAAGTGTTCCAATCTCTCCACAGCCTCTCCAACATTTATTATTTGTGTTTTTTGGGTTAATGCCAGCCTTGTTGGAGTGAGATGGAATCTCATTGTAGTTTTAATTTGCATTTCTCTAATGGCTAATGATAGAGAGCATTTCCTCATGTACCTGTCAGAGCCACCTGAATATCTTCTTTAGTGAAGTGCTTGTTCATATCCTTTGCCCAATTTTTAATTGGGTTGTTTGTCTTTTTGTGGTTGAGTTTTAGCAGAATCATGTAGATTTTAGAAATTAGGCGCTGGTTGGAGCTGTTGTAGCTGAAAATTTTTTCCTGGACTATAGGTGGCCTTTTTACTCTTTTGGTGAAGTCTTTAGATGAGCATAGGTGTTTGGTTTTTTGGAGCTCCCAGATATCTGGTTTCTCTTTGTCATTTTTAGTAATGTTTTGTATTCTGTTTATGCCTTGTATAAGGGCTCCTAACATTGTCCCTGTTTTTTCTTCCGTGACCTTTATTGTTTTAGACTTTATGTTTAGGTCTTTGATCCACTTGGAGTTAGTTTTTTTGCATGGTGTGAGGTATGGGCCTTGTTTCATTTTTTTGCAGATAGATATCCAGTTATGCCAGCACCATTTGTTAAAAAGGCTATCTTTTTCCCAATTAACTGACACTGGGCTTTTGTCAAATAGCTGCTCATATGTGGATGGATTTATATCTGGATTCTCAATTCTGTTCCATTGGTCTATATGTCTGTTTTTGTACCAGTGCTAGGCTATTTTGACTATGGTGGCTGTATAATAGGTTCTAAAATCAGGTAGATTGAGGCCTCCCACTTTGTTCTTCTTTTTCAGTAATGCTTTACATACCCGGGTTTTCTTTCCCTTCATATGAAGTTGGTGATTTTTTTCTCCATCACATTAAAAAACGTCATTGGAATTTGGATCGGAATTGCATTGTATCTGTCGATCACTTTTGGTAGAATAGACATTTTTACAACGTTAAGTCTTCCTATCCATGAGCAAGGTATGTTCTTACACTTATGTAGGTCCCTTTTGGTTTCTTGCGGTAGTACCTTGTAGTTTTCTTTGTATAGGTCTTTTACATCTTTGATAAGATTTATTCCTGAGTATTTTATCTCCTTGGGAGCTACTGTGAATGGCATTGATTTGATGATTTCCTCTTCAATGTTCTTTTTGTTGATGTAGAGGAATCCTACCGATTTTTGTGTGTTTATCTTGTAACCTGATACTCTGCTGAACTCTTCTATTAGTTTCAGTAGTTTTCTGGAGGATTCCTTAGAGTTTTCTGTGTAGAAGATTATGTTGTCTGCAAATAGAGATAATTTTACTTCTTCCTTGCCAATCTGGATGCCCTTTATTTCTTTGTCTAGCCCAATTGCTCTGGCTAGGACCTCCAGCACAATGTTGAATAAGAGCGGTGATAAAGAGCATCTTTGTCTGGTTCCCGTTCTCAAGGGAAATGCTTTCAGGCTCTCTCCATTTAGGATGATGTTGGCAGTTGGCTTTATATAAATGCCCTTTATTATGTTGAGGAATTTTCCTTCTATTCCTATTTTGTTGAGAATTTTTATCATGAATGAGTGTTGGACTTTGTCAAATGCCTTTTCTGCATCAAATGATAAAATCATGTGGTTTTTGTCTTTTGTTTTATTTATATGGTAAATTACATTAATTGTTTTTCTAATATTGAACCAACGTTGCATACCTGGCATAAATCCCACTTGGTCATGGTGGATTATTTTTTTGATATGTTGCTGAATTCTATTGGCTAGAATTTTGTTGAGGACTTTTTCATCTATGTTCATGAGGGATATATGTCGTAGTTTTCTTTTTTTGTGGTGTCTTTACTTGGTTTTGGTATCAGGGATATGCTGGCTTCATAGAATGAGTCAGGGACTATTCCATCCTTTTCTGTGCTTTGAAACACCTTCAGTAGTAGTGGTGTTAACTCTTCTCTGAAAGTTTGGTAGAATTCTGCAGTGAAGCCGTCTGGACCAGGCCTTTTTTTTGTTCAGAGTTTTTTGATTACCTTTTCAATCTCTTCTTTTGTTAAGGGTCTATTTAGTTGTTCTGCCTCTGTTTGTGTTAGTTTAGGTAGGTAGTGTGTTTCTAGGAATTTATCCATTTCTTCTAGGTTTTCGAATTTGTTAGAGTACAATTAGTCATAGTAATCTGATATGATTCTTTTAATTTCAGGTGGTTCTGTTGTGATATGGCCCATCTCATTTCTTATTTGGGTTGTTTGTTTCCTTTCCTGTGTTTCTCTAGTCAGTCTGGCCAATGGTTTATTAATTTTGTTAATTTTTTCAAAGAAGTAGCTCTTGGCTTTGTTAATTCTTCCAATTGTTTTTCTGTTCTCTAATTCATTTAATTCTGCTCTAATTTTTATTATTTGTTTTCTTCTGGTGCCTGATGGATTCTTTTGTTGCTTGCTTTCTATTTGTTCAAGTTGTAGGGGCAGTTCTCTGATTTTGGCTTTTTCTTCTTTATGGATTTGTGCATTTATTGAAATAAATTTACCTCTGAGCACTGCTTTTGCTGTGTCCCAGAGCTTTTGATAGGAAGTGTTTTCAGTCTAGTTTCTTTCTACGAATTTCTTTATTCCCTCCTTAATGTTTTCTATTGCCCAGTCTTTTTTGAGCAGGGTATTTTTCAGTTTCCAAGTGTTTGATTTCTTTTCCCTGCTTTTCCTGTTACTGATTTCCACTTTTATGGCCTTATGGTCAGAGAAGATGCTTTGTAATATTTTACTGTTTTGGATTCTGCTAAGGCTTGCTTTGTGACCTACTATGTGGTCTATTCTAGAGAATATTCCATGTGCACTAGAAAAAAAACTATACTTTGCAGCTGTTGGGTGTAGTGTTCTGTATAAGTCTATGAGGTCAGTTTGGTTGATTATAACAGTTAGATCTTTCGTGTCTCTATTGAGCTTCTTACTGGATGTCCTAGTGGTGTGTTGAAGTCTCCTACTATAATTGTGGAGGTGTCTATCCCACTTTTCAATTCTGTTAAAGTTTGTTTTATGAATCCTGCAGCCCTGTCATTGGGTGCATAAATATTTAATATGGTTATATCTTCCTGGTAAATTGTCCCTTTAATCATTATGTAGTGTCCTTCTTTATCCTTTGTGGTGGATTTAACTTTAAAGTCTATTTTGTCAGAAATTAATATTGCCACTCCTGCTCTTTTTTGATTGTTGTTTGCGTGATGTATTTTTTCCCATCCTTTGAGTTTTAGTTTATTTGTATCTCTAAGTCTAAGGTATGTCTCTTGTAGGCAGCATATAGACAGACCTTGTTTTTTTATCCAGTCTGCAACTCTCTGTCTCTTTATTGGTGCATTTAGTCCATTTCCATTCAGAGTAATTATAGATAAGTATGAGTTTAGTGCTGTCATTTTGAAGCCTTTTTTGGTGTGTTGTTGACAATTTCATTTTTCCACTTATTTTTTGTGCTGAGACGTTTTCTTTGTAAATTGTGTGTTCCTCATTTTCACACTAGTTGAATTTATTTTTGCTGAGTCATTTTGTTTCTCTTGGTTTTTATTTTGAAGTATGGAATTGTTAGACCTCTTTGTGGTTACCATGATATTTACCCCTATTTTTCTAAGTAAAAACCTAACTTGTATCATCCTATATCACCTTGGTTTCCTTTCCATGTGGAAGATCTATGCCTCCTATATTTAGTCTCTATTTTTTGATTATTGTAGTCTTTTACACAGTGACATCAATGATTCGGTTTTGAGCATTTTTTTTTTAATTAATCTTATTTTTTGTGTGTGATTTCCCTATCTGAGTTGATATCAGGATGTTCTCTTCTGTGACCTTGTGTTGTGTTGGTATCTGATATTATTGATTTTCTGACCAAGGAATTTCCTTTAGTAATTCTTGTAGCTTTGGTTTGGTTTTTGCAAATTCTCTAAGCTTGTGTTTAGGGTTGCTATGAGTCAGAATTGACTCGATGGCACTGGGTTTTGTTTGGTTTTTTGGTTTTGTGTTTATCTGCAAATGTCTTAATTTCACCTTCATATTTGAGAGAGAATTTTGATAGATATATGATCCTTGGCTGGCAGTTTTTCTCCTTCAGTGTTCTGTATGTGTCATCCGATTGCCTTCTTGCCTGCATGGTTTCTGCCACATAGTCTGAACTTATTTTTATTGATTCTCCTTTGTAGGTGACTTTTCATTTATCCCTGGCTGTTTTAAAATTTTCTCTTTATCTTTGGTTTTAGCATGTTTGATGATAATATATCTTGGTGATTTTCTTTTGGGATCTATCTCATATGGGGTTCGAAGAGCATTTTAGATAGATATCTTTTCATCTTTCACGATGCCAGGGAAGTTTTCTGTCAAAAGATCTTCAACTATTCTTTCTGTATTGTCTGTTATCTCTCCCTGTTCTGGAACTCCAATCACATGCAAGTTATTCTTCTTGATAGAGTCTCAGAATTCTTAGGGCTTCTTCATTTTTTTTAATTCTTTTATCTGATTTTTCTTCAACTATATTGGTGTCATTTGCCTTATCCTCCCATTCCTCCACTCTGCACTCCAACTCCTCTATTCTGCTCCTCTGACTTCCTATTGAATTGTCTAATTCTGCACTTTTATTATTATCTTTTGGATTTCTGAATGCTGTCTCTCTATGCATTCTTGCAGCTTATTAGTTTTTTCACTATGTTCTTGAATAATCTTTTTGATTTCTTCAACTGCTTTATCAGTATGTTTCTTGGCTTTTTCTGTAGATTGCCTTATTTCATTTCTGAGGTCATCCCTGATGTCTTGAAGCATTCTTTATATTAGTTTTTTTATATTCTACATCTGACAATTCCAGGAATGCATCTTCATTTGGGAAAGATTTTGATTCAGGGATTTGTAGAGGCAATCATGGTCTGCTCCTTTATGTGATTTTCTATCAACTGCTGTCTCCGAGCCATCTATAAGATATTTTAATGATTTATTTTATATTTGCCCACTGAGTCTTATCTTCTTGTTTTGTTTTGTTTCAATACACCCAGAAGGGCTACTAGACTGTGCTATCTTGATTGTTGTAGCCTTTGAATCACTTATGTCCTATTACCAGATGGTTTGAGCTGTTACCTGATATGTGAGCCTATGAGTCTTTTTACTATTCTTCAATAGAATCAGCTTAGGTGTCCTGATAGTAGGTCACCTAGTGTGTGGTGTAGGCTGTCACCTGTTGACTTTGAGGAGTAGTGGTGATGGTTGTATGCACCAGATTCTAGTAGTGGAAGGGGGTCACACTCCAAGGAAGGCAGGATGCTGACAACCTTCCCCTTGTGTCAGTGAGGTAGGAGTGTCTCTATTCTCTTGAGCTCTCTAGTGGGTGGGCTCTGCAGCTGTACCTTAGGCATCCAATGCTTGTATCTCTATATATTGGTAGGAGTCACTATCCTCAGACCTCTTTGGCAGGTGTTTAGGTGGTGTGAGTGGAGCTTCAGCCCTCAGTTTCCTGCTGTGGATCAGTGAGGGCTCTGTTTAATAGGTAGAGAGGTATCAGACATCCAAAAGTTGCCTTTCCACTGCTCAGCTAAAACAATTACAGTCAGATCTCTATCAGAATTGCCTTTGCATTTTAATAGCCACCTGGTTCCCTGTAGGGATGAAAGCCAAAGACTGTAGATCTCTTATGCTTGGCTGGAGCTGGTTCTGTTTTATCTTTCCAGTTTAGGGAAGTCAGGGAAGGATTTTTCCCCCTGATTGTTAATTGCTACTTCTCTTAGGCCAGAAGAATGGCTTGGAAAAAGAAGAAAAACAACCAAACAAAAAAACCCCCACAGAGCACTTCACTCCCTGGCCCAGGAAAACCCAATGTTAACGAAGCCAGCTGGGGCAGGAAGAGGAGGGGTCAGTTAGATAGGAGACAGTAGTGCATCAATATAGACAAAGTTAGTTATCTTGTTTTGTGAGGACTGTTTTATCTGAGATTCCAGAGGGCATGTAGCCTGTGTGCACTCGCTGGGTTGAGATTGTCCCCAAAGGTCAGGGCTGCTTCCCGTGCTTTTGCCGTCTCAGGAAGCTGTGATCAATTCCTCCACACTTAGTCCAAAGCCGAGCTCCAAGGTTTTCTGGCTGGAATGCTGCTCTCAGGCTCTGAGATCAGTTGCTGCTTCCCCAGGATTTTTCATTCTCCTGTCAGCTGTGTCGGTGCACAGTCTGCATGCACTGGCTGGGTCCCCACTGAGGTTACTCCAGGGGGTAGAGCTGTGCCCCATGCTTGCCCCATCTCAGTAAGCTGCACTCAGCCCAACCATTCTGGCACCAGGGAACTGCCAGGGCTCAAGGCTGTGGTGCAGGACTCTGGCTCCAGAAGCGGTCACAGCTTCAGCGTGCAGGTTTTTGCTCCCCTGTCACTCAGGTCAACTCCTTAGTTCTGTGTTTGATGGTCAGGGCTTGTAGATTGTCATGTATGTAATTGATTCACTTGATTTTTCAAGTCTTTGTTGCAAGAGAGATCGGTGGAAGCTTATAACTAGTCAGCCATCTTGGTCCTGCCTTCCTCAGGAACTGATTCTTGAATATCAAGTAGCTAAAGCAAAAGGAATAAATGATGAAGTAAACGAACTGAACAGAAGATTTCAAAGGGCAGCTTGAGAAGACAAAGTAAAGCATTATGACGACGTGCAAAGAGCTGGAGATAGAAAACCAAAAGGAAAGAACACGCTCTGCATTTCTCAAGCTGAAAGAACTGAAGAAAAAATTCAAACCTCAAGTTGCAGTAGTGAAGGGTTTTATGGGGAAAATATCAAGCTATGCTGGAAGCATCAAAAGAAGGTGGAAAGAATACACAGGGTCATTATACCAAAAAGAATTAGTCAACGTTGAACCATTTCAAGAGGTAACATATGATCAGGAAGAGATGGTACTGACGGAAGAAGTCTAAGCTGCACCGAAAGCATTGGTGAAAAACAAGGTTCCAGGAATTGACAGACTATCACTTGAGGTGTTTCAACAAATGTATGCCGCGCTGGAAGTGCTCACTCATCTATGCCAAGAAATCTGGAAGACCGTTACCTGGCCAAACCACTGGAAGAGATCCATACTTATGCCTAGTCCCAAGAAAGGCAATCCAGCCAAATGTGGAAATTATAGAACAAGATCATTAAAACCACACGCAAGTAAGATTTTGCTGAAGATCGTTCAAAAGCGGCTACAGCATTACATCAACAGGAAACTACCAGAAACTCAGGCCAGTTTCAGAAGAGGACGTGGAACCAGGAATACCATTGCTGATGTCAGATGGATCCTGGCTGAAAGCAGAGAATACCAGAAGGATGTTTACTTTTTATTGACTATGCAAGGGCATTTGACTGTGTGGATCATAACAAATTATGGATAACATTGCGAAGAATGCGAATTCCAAAACAAATGTGTTCGTGAGGAACCTGTACATAGATCAAGAGGGATTTGTTCGGACATAACAAGGGGATACTGAGTGGTTTAAAGTTAGGAAACGTGTGCATAGGGTTGTATCCTTTCACTGTACCTATTCAATCTATATGCTGAGCAAATAATACAAGAAGCTGGACTCTATGAAGAAGAACGGGGCATCAGGATTGGAGGAAGATTCATTAACAACTTGCAATATGCTGATGACACAACCTTGCTTGTTGAAAGTGAAGAGGATTTGAAGCACTTACTGATGAAGGTCAAAGACCACAGCCTTCAGTATGGATTACACCTCAACATAAAGAAAACAAAAATCCTTACAACTGGACCAATGAGCAACATCACTATAATGGAGAAAGGATTGAAGTTATCAAGGATTTCGTTTTACTTGGATCCACAATCAACATCCATGGAAGCAACAGTCATGAAATCAAAAGACACATTGCATTGGGCAAATCTGCTGCAAAGGACCTCTTTAAAGTGTTGAAAAGCAAAGATGTCACCTTAAAGACTAAAGTATGCCTGACCCAAGACATGGCATTTTCAATTGCATCATACGCATGTAAACGTTGGACGATAAGAAAGACGGAAGAAGCACCAATGCCTTTGAATTGTGTTGGTGAAGAATATTGAATAAACCATGTACTGCCAAAAGAACCAATAAATTTGTCTCGGAAGAATGCTTCTTAGGAGCAAGGATAGCAAGGCTGTGTCTTAAATACTTTGGACATGTGGTTAGGAGAGATCAGTCCCTGGACAAGGACATCATGCGTGGTGAAGTACAGGGTCAGTGAAAAAGAGGAAGACCCTCAAGGATATCGACGGACACAATGGCTACAACAATGGGCTCAAGCACAACAATAATTGTGAGCATGGCGAATGGCCGCGTAGTGTTTTGTCCTGTGGTACATAGAGTTGCTATGAATCAGAACCAACCTGAAGGCAGCTAACAACATGGCATAAAGATTTTCCAAAAAGCACTTGAAGGTAGGAATTTTAGAGGAACACATTTCCAGATCCTCCACTTCTGCATGAATACTTTCATACAAGTGATCTGCTTGAGAAAGAATTTCAAAGGCATCTGGAGGTGCTTCCACCCTGCATATGCTTTCTGAGCATTACCTGAGTGTCTAAAACCATCCAGAGAATGAAGAAAAGGCACAGTGTGAAAGATCCCTCCATACATAGGGAACATTTGAAAATCTAATGTGAGGAGAACACATCCTTTCTGTAAGCCATGTAGTTTCCAATCATTTCATGCTAAAATAATGTCCATTGGCTTGTCAACTGATGGGTTAAAGAAAATCATGACAGATCACTGATACCTTGTGTATAATTCAGAAAAAGGTTCAAATAATTCAGTGAAGTTCTATAAGATTCAAGTCTTTTTGGAACCTACATCAATTTAAAAAAACTAAGAATAGATTTAACACTATATTTACATTATTCTATTAATTATTATCCATGGATACATAAACAGAGAATAAAAACAACCCCACTTATCTCATTAGGGTATGCATTTCTAATTAAGGTTCGCGATTTATTTGCTGATGATAAAATTTTGTAGTATATTTATTTTGATCAATTTTGTGCAAATAATTGAAATCACAATTTAATAGAGGAAAAAATAGCATTTAGAGCTGGGAGGGTAAGATTAAGATGTCTTATTCTTAATTTACATATTTTCTTACAGAAGAAATTGGGAACTAATAATTAATGAAAAGATTTTTAAGAAAAGTTTATATTACATTAAGATAGAGCTCTACAGAGGAATAAAATTGAAATATGAAGAGAAAAAGAAACTATGTTCAATTTTTACAGTTGAAGAATGTGTTTATGTGTTTTCTTTTACTAGATGATGGCTAATTTCAAACCACTTTTGTATTAAAATGCCACTGACTACATTTAAAATAACAATTTTGTAGCTTCATTTGCATCTGCCCATGTTCATAAAAAAACATAGCCTGCTCAAATTAGCATCATTTGCAAGTATTTAAACTCATGAGAAAAATTTTATAAGTAAGTTTGAAACTAATTGAAAGGTCACACAGTTTGCAAAATAAACAGGTTGTAACAGTGTCAAACATTTGAAGATCTCTATTCTAAAGCACTAAGAAACATGCTTTCTGAAGCAAAATTATCTGAAAATTGACATTTCCCTGATGATTTAATCAGCTTTATACTTTTCTTCAAAATAGTGATCATGAGACAAATACTTTTCTGATATGTTTCCAGAACGGTTATGTATTGTTTTGTTTAATTAATCATTTAATCATAACCTCAATGACTTCTGTTTCTTAAAGTTATAGTTCTAATTAAGTTTATTTAGTTTGGGTTTAAAAAATCCACTCAGAACAAATGTTTACTTCTTATAATGTGGTTTCTACACGTTTTCAGAGTTACCATACAGCATTTTAACAAAAGCAATGCACGCACACATATACCTTTAAAGAGCATTTACATTTAACATCTTAGAAACATATTGTGAGTTCTTATTGTCTTCAAATAATTAGCTTAATTAATTTCTTAAATAAAAAAGTAAATTAGATTACAGTAGTTAGTGGAAATTTATATTACATAGTACATAGATGTACCCATCTGGACTCACACTGAGAGGAGCAAAATATAGCTTTAACTGATATGTTCTGGTCTGAACAGATGTTTCAAAGCCTGAATGGAGGACCTGAATTTCTTAAAATAACACCACTTCTAGGAGCAGCATTTGAATTATCAGCAAACACGTCGTATTCACTAAACCTAATGCAAGTGTAATTACAGGTAAAATGATCAGAAGTGTTTTAATAAGGGGAATGGCCATAATTAACAGTCATCCATATACTGTCTTATTTGTAGTTGTTATTTGCCATCAAGTCAGCTCTGACTCATGGAGACCTTTGGTATTACAGAACAAAACATTGCCCGTTCCTTCACGATCATTGGTATGTTTGAGTCCACTGTTGCTGTACCAAAAAAAAAAAAAAAAATTGCCATTCAGTGGATTCCCACCCTATAGGACAGAGTAGATCTGCCCCATAGGGTTTCCAAGGAGCGCATGGTGGATTGGAACTGCTGATCTTTTGGTTAGCAGCCGTAGCTCTTAACCACTACACTACGAGGATTTCCTATATATAGTAGGAACCTAATAAATATGTACAAATGCAGCTCTTTCCACAATTATGCTTTAAGAAATAGTTCTCTAAATCCCAAAAGTAAGGCAAAACGATGATATGTATGCATGTATGCCTGTGTGTATGTGTGTGTTAACTGTTTACAAGAAAAGACATACTACACACGCTAAACTCTTCCCTTCCTTTTCTTAGCTTGAATCTAAGAATAAATTTTCCTCTATTCAGAGACATCCCATCCCTGTCTTGCCCATGAATAGCTAAACTATTCCGTCGTTTAGATGTAATCATACAGCTCTTTAACCTGCGTGTAACTGCCTCTTGCTTTAAGTGTGACTAATAGCCCGGCAGTCATCTTGTCTTTAAGTATTACTCTGAATTATTTAAAGGGAGAAATTGGAAAGGACTCAATAAGACAGGGAGAAATTCAAGGCACGAGAGAAAAATAATCACAAATAAAGATTTAAAATTTGTTTTAAATGAAACAGTGTCTGTTGACTGTGTGCTCTGTTGGATCTTTGTTCTCTAACGTAAGAATAATTAAAAAAAAAAAAATCCTCTCCAGGGTGATGTCATTTTGGCCTGGAGAACTGAAGCTTGATATGGCAATAGGTTGCTGTTTCAGGCTATTATGATTGGAAAAGAAGCAATTGCTTGGCCAGCGAGCCTGGGAAGTTGACCCTTGGGCGGAGGTGTGTTGATGGATGAGGAGGCCTTAAATAGGGAATTTAAACTCCCATTTTAAAAAAAGCAGAAATCTAGAGAAAAAATATAGTTTCAAAGATTTCAAGTCAAAGGGGATTTAAAGCCTATCAACACCACCCTTTTCTGTCAGTCTGTTGTCCTGTGGTGGCTTGGGCATTGCTACGATGCTGGAAGACATGCCACTGGTATTTCAATAACCAGCAAGGTCACCCATGGTGGACAGGTTTCAGCAGAGCTTCCAGACTGAGCGAGACTAGGAAGAAAAGCCTGATTATCTACTTCCAAAAATTAACTGATGAAAACCTTAGGGATTACAACTGAATATTGTCTGGTACAGTGCTGGAAGCTGAGCGTGGCATTACGCAACAGCCACAACAATGGACTCAACAATGTCAATGGTCATGAAAAAGGTGCAGGACTGGGCACTGTTTTGTTCTGTTGCACATGACTGTGTCATGTATAGGAGCCGACTCGACGGCAACTGACAACAAACAGCACAGCCTATTAAATGACTTCATTCGTACAGAGGCTCAATGATTTTAAAAAAATGTGTCCAGAATTGAAATGTCCATTTTCTTGCTTCTCTGTACGGCATGCATTTTCCACTACTTTTCAGCTTTCCTGTGGGAACAGAGGGTAGAATGAGTTGGTTAAGGCTGGGAAGACTGAATTCAACTGTACAGTCAGAGAGTATCACTTAAAGAATACTGGAAAAACGGTTTCTCGAAAACAAACAAAAAACGGTAATAACTAATTAATGAAATACCTTGAGCAAAATAAGGGTCCAAATGGAAAAAAGACTGCATTTGAGATTCAATCTAAAATGTCTATTTTTCAATGAGCAAAGTGTTAAGAAAAGGATCCCAGCCTTGAAGTGGGAAAGGTTGGAGAATAAAGGGCTGGAGAAAAGAGGACCTGCAGCAGGCAACCACTAAGTAAAAGTTTTAGTTGACACAAACCAGGAAAGTGATATCAGGCGTGCTTTTCTAAGTCTCCGTTACTCCTTTACACAATGAATAAGCCTAGGAACCTTCAAAGTTCTGTGCCATGCGGTGCATATATACACCCTGAAGAGAAATGAAGTCCTGATATATGCTATGACATAGATGAAAGCATCATGCTGAGTGAAATAAGACAGTCATAAAAAGACAAATATTGTATGATCTCGTTTATATAAAATATCTAGAATAGGCAAATGTATATAGACTTTAAGGTTACAAGGTTTACTAGATGTGGGTAGGAGGAGTGGGGGAAAAGAAGAACGCATTGCTTAGGACACACTGACCTTTCTTTCTGTTAAAGGCTGATGGAAAAATTTGGAAATGAAAACTAGTGATGTATGCACGACATGATAAAGACACTTAATGTCACTAAACTGTACATGTGTGGAATGGTAAAACGGCACATGTTGTGTTACATTCATATTTACCACAATTAAAAAAAAAAAGTGCTACTTTATGAGACATTCCTTGTGTGTGCTGCCAGGCAGAGTTCCAAAAGTGAAGGGTAGTAGGGAAGATTGAAATCTAGGGGCAGGGTCTTCAGAGCAGCAATCTCCCCAGCACCTGGGGGATCGGCAACAGGCAAACACGTAAGATCAGAGGTGGAAGTTAGCTCTGGTTCTCAGATTTGGAAACAATTCTGAGCGCCACTTATCTTCATAAGGAGGCTCCATTCACCTCTCCCCAGGTCCTGAAAGTGATACTTCTCTCAGAATGTCTTCTTAATCCGTCTGATTCCCATCTTCTCTGTCAATCAGACGGGTGACACCTCAGCATGAATCCCGCAGCCCCCAGGCACACCAGGTTCAGGTGAATTAGGCTGTGCTGAGTTTAAACAGAACACAAGAGAGTTGTCTGTGTGCTTAAGAGCAGGATTCCTGGCCTGGCTTCACCACACACCAGCTCTGTCACCTGGGAAGTTATTCAGTATCTCCCAGTGGCTATTACCTCATCCATAATTTCCAAGTCCTTTTCTAAGTTTCGATTCTGAGACTAAGGGGAGTTTTGCTTTGTTTAGTTTGGTTTCATTTTCAAAATAAGTTGTGTCTGAGTGTTTGGCTTCTCCAGAGTGTAAAACAAACTCAACAGAAGGTGTACTTCAAATAACCATTTATATTGTGGTATCTTCAGCACTCACAGCAAATAGAAGTCTTCCGCATGACCTAATGTCCCGGATGCACGTAGCGCCTTACAGTGATTAAGGGAGGGGCTCAGGATCCGTTTAGGTGAGGTTTCAGGCCTGCCTCCGATATTTATTAGTCCTGTGGTATTGTGAAAGCTACTTAATCCCTTTGTGCCTCAATTTTCTTATCTATTCAATGGAAATAAACATTGTATCTACCCAGTAAGATTTTTGTAAAAACTAAATGAGTTCATACATTAAACAAGTAAAATGCAAATACAGTAAAAAGGTAGAAAGATGCTTCCTCATGAGTTTCAGTAAGTTTTACTACCGCACTGGTGAAGACGTGGGTTAGACGCTCCCCGTTGTACATAGTGCGTTTAAAGAACAGTTGAACAAGGCAAAGGAGTTAAAAATAGTGAGTAGAATCATGTGTAAGGAGGATTAGGTTGTGTTCTGATATACCTCAGAAAGACTGAGTTATCTTCCAGTAGAAACCGATGTTGTGATGGGTTTCTATCTCATAATTATTTCCTGGTACCCAGGACAACACAAGACAAGCCCCCACCACCCGCTACCCTGCCGCTCTCCAGGCTAAAGTGACAGATAAAAGATAAGCACTTCACCTAAGATCATCAAGAACAGCACCGCTAACTCCACAGTAGGTATCCCTCCAACGGCCACGTGTGTCCTGTTCCAATCAGAGCCTTCTCTGTACTCCCCGCCCCCCTTCAAATTTAAACTGGTAGAGAAGTTCTTTCAGGTGTACTAATTAAAATATAGATGTTGTTGTTAGGTGCTGTCAAGTCAGTTCTGATTCGTGGCGACTCTATGCGCAACAGAACCAAACACTGCCCAGTCCCTCACCATCCTCACAATTGCTGTGTTTGAGACCATGGTTGCAGCCACTGTGTCAACCCACCTCCTTGAGGGTCTTCCTCTTTTTCACTGGCCCTCTGCTTTACTAAGCATGATGTACTTCTCCAGGGACCGATCCCTCCTGATAACATGTCCAAAGTATGTGAGACATAGTCTTGCCATTCTTGCTTCTAAGGAGCATTCTGTTTGTACTTCTTCCAAGACAGATTTGTTTTGTTCTTTTGCCAGTCCATGGTATATTCAATATTCTTCACCAACACCACAATTCAAAGGTGTCAATTCTTCCATCTTCCTTATTCATTGTCCAGCTTTCACATGCATATAAGGCCATTGAAAACATCATGGCTTAGATCAGGTGCACTTTAGTCCACAAAGTGACAACTTTGCTTTTGAACACTTTAAAGAGATTTCTTGCAGCTTATTTGCCCAATGCAATGCGTCTTTTGATTTCTTGACTGCTGTTTCCATTGTTGTTGATTGTAGGTCCAAGTAAAATGAAACCTTGACAACCTCAGTGTAGACAAGAGCCTGGAAATGTTGGCAGCTCTGACTCTAGCTAGCTTTGTGAAAGATCCAACCCACAGAAAGGAGTTAGGGCAACCCACAGAGGATACTTGTCGGCATTCAAATTGTCCCTGAGCCAGCCAGCTGGCCTCGCCTCCCTCCCCAGTCCTTCTTTACACCTTCTCTTGCTTGAGTCTCATCAGCCAGAGACTTGACTAACTTACCATCTTCTTCCCACTCCTGGCATCACCATCATCACCATCACCATGCTGTATTTCAGTATAAAAATAGAAAAAATAACACTATTTATAAGAATGTGTTAATCTGAGAACCTCAATCGCTTTGAGCTAGGTTGCATAATATAAAAATCCAAGTTGTGAATTGCATAAAGTACTCTTAACATTCATTCCCACGAAATCCGGCCTTTTTTGTCCTCCTGCTTCAACCCAGGGAGGGCAATCTGGAAAGGTACAATCAGCGTGTGCACACGCAGCTGCGTCCCAGTGAGCTCATCCGAGGTGCTCTTCCCTCTTCATGATCTTCCCACTTAACGGACATGAATTTCTTCCCAGCAGCAGATGAATAATATTCACCAAATAGGTTTTAGGTCAAGTTCCAAAAGGTTTAGGAGTGGGGTTTTCTCTTGCTGGGCAGCAAATTCAAAGCATGAACCCTTAATTAAGTTCAACAGCTTTCTGATGGGAAAAGTCATCAGCAGCAAAATTCTAGCAGTTTACCTGAATTTTAGCAATTTACCTAAAGTTTCTAAGAATTAAAAGAAAAATAGTGGCAATGTTTTGAACTAAACAGGTCATGCTCTCCCAGTATATTAATGATTTCTCCAACTGGATTCTCGGGTCTTTTAAAAATTCTCTCTCCAATGCACTATGCAATCATCTGGACGTAAGGAGGAATTCCACTTGACAGTGTATAAATCGCCAATTACAAAGAAGACTAGAACTAATTATTTTTCTACCCTGAATATAAAAAGAACTTTACAAAAACTAGATATTTCTCTTTCCGTAACAATTAAAATAAATTCACGTTAAAGAAATTAAAGGAATCATATTTCACATTGGATATATTAAAATGTAGGTAAATTAATTAATATTGGGGAAAAAAATAAAACAGAAAATAGCAAGGAAAGAATTTGCCCTTGGAAATACATACCTGAGTCTCATTTAAATTTTTTAGAGATTAGCAAATGAGATAAGAAAATGTGAATTTACATTATCACAAAGCTATACATTGATGTAAATGGTATGCTGTTTTTTAAACAACTTATATATAGTATAAGAATAATTGGCTTTAAGTGATTTTAATATTATTGCTGATTCTACACTTTATAATAGCCTGTTCCTCGTTTCTACCACTGAGATTAAATCAAGAACTTTTCCCTCAAATGAGGAAGTACATTTTATTCATTTCCAATAGATACATAAAGTCAGAAGGGTTCAAATTGCACAGCGTATTATTTATTTTACATTCAGTTCCCTTATTTATAGGCAGTGATTATAATGTAGGACTATAGGAACAGGGGCAAAAAGATAAAGTAAATTAGCCATACAGCTCACTTCTTGGGATTAAAATTTGACGTGAGATCTTCTTTGTACTTAATATCACTTGCTTGGAAATAAAGAAGGAAACTTCTGAGTAACTGGAATGTTTGAGGAATGGCTTTATCTTTATGGTTTAGAATACCACATTGCTTCCTACCGAATTGAGTTGCCTAAATGAAGCTAAGAGCAATTAATTCAAAACTTCTCCTTTTTTTTCTTTTAAGAAGAAACCTTCCCATCACGCTGCTGTATTTGAAGATTGTAGCAATTAAAAAAAATAATAAATAAAACAATATTGTCTGCATAGTTTTTAGGTACAACATAAGCACAGAATTTCATTGTCTGGCAAAACATTTATAGTACAGATCAGAGTGTAGAATTGGAGATACTACTTACATAAATAACTGGTTATCTAAAATTCTGAGGTCTGCAAAATTAAGTTTGGAATTTCCCAGAAAAAAGCAACAGGCTTTCCCACAAGAATGTGGATGGAGATCTGTTCCTAGGGCCATAAACACCATGAGCCTGGCCCACTGCATACAGATTCCACCAATGTGATCCTTGCCTTCTGCACTAACGCCAAACACTACTAAGTGACCGGGCTTTGTGTAGATCATCAGAGGCCAGCAAATGAGCTTTATTGTAAGACACAGAGGCCTTTCGTGGTTGTTCACCTAACTCAGTAAGTTATGGGAGACCTTCTCAGTCCTTACGGCTCCTTTTTTGCATCTTACTGACGTATAAGATTCTAAAGCTAGCCTTTCAAGGCACTGAGTTTCAGGGACTTTAGAGGATTCTTTCTTCCACTGTGCATTTCTGCCACTACTACTTCTAACAGCTGACATCAAGGCTCTGAGAAGGACAAGGGACCTTTCCTTGGAAGGTCATCTCCCTTCACTGAAGACATGAATTTAGCCTTTTGGGGCCAGTATTTAGTCCTGGGTCCTGTCAATTTAGTCACGCTCATAGTAGGAACCCAATAAATATCGGTTGAACAAATGCATTAATTAATTAATCAATTAGTCTTCCATGTGGCAAAAGCAACAAAGGTGAGAGTAAATTTGTGAGCCTGATAATTTTTAATATGCATTTCTTTACACAGGGTCCTAACTAACATGCTCATTTTTAAATTCAAAACCTTAACTAAAATTATTTTTTGACTTTTTACAATTTGTTCCTTCAGAGTGGTACAGTAAAATACTGCTATTTGGACATTTACAAAAGTGAAAATGGAAGGAAAAAAGACGAAGAAGGAAGGAAGGAGAGAGGGATGAAAGAAGAGAAGACGAAAAGGAAAAGAAAGACTAAAAAGAACACTGTACTTGTCTAAAAAAATAATAATTTTATTCAGTAGCAACCTCTGCATTTATAAAGAGCCATACATATATATATAAGTCCTTAAGTATCAACATAATTAAAGGCATTTCATTCATAATTTCCTTTTGAGGCATAAGAGAGATATTGTACAATCTGCATTACCCAATGCAGCCAATGCTTGAATATCTAATTCAATAGACATTTAGATCACTCTGCAATAGACATTGTATTAAACGTTGGACACTGTAGTATTACACGAAGTTAAGTAATACCAAGTTCGTGCTTATTTAACACTTTATGTTTGGAAAGCACTATTACGCACATTACACTATTATATCATTACCACAACCGCAACCTTGTGAAGCTCAGAAAGTAGCTTGCCAAGGTCACACAGCTAATAAATTGGAAAGATCTTTGGATTAGACAATTTCGCCTTAAATAAGCACCACTGATCAAATGCATTTATGTTTTACTAGGAGTCAAAGATGAAAAATAATAATGGATTAAGAAATTTTTATATGCAGTGATAATTAGGGATGAAATAGTTAACTTTTTTGGTATATAAATGAACCCAGACTACCATTTAAAATCATCATTTCTTTGTATGCAGCATACTTCCATGGAAACAACTTGACTCATATTATCAGTTGGCAGATCTTGAGAAAACGAACTGGGAATCCCATTAGCTAAGTTACACATACTACACTTTCAGGTCAGAAGGAATATATAAACTTGGTGTTTTGAGCTGAAGATATTTGTAATTGTGCCAGAGCTCAAGAGCTGGAACTCATTTCCATAAAAACCCACATGTTTTCCTTACAAATTGATGGGCTAAACCAGCATGTTCATTGTTTGTACAATACTTGTAATTGTTTACACAATACTTGTAATTTTTTTTTAATGAACAGAAATTGCTACTTTGAGTTTCAAGTAATAAATAATGACATGTAGCTAGCGTGGAAAGTAGAGTCCGCAGGGACAGAGAGGCTAGGTATGAATCAGGATGACTAACCAGGAATAAAAGCTTATAGTGAAGTACTTTCACAAAAGGGGTTCTATGCATGTATCCCTTGTCAGGCTCTAGGCATCAAGGTGAGAAGAAGTTAAAAGATAGGAAGCCACATCTATATTATCCCTATAAAGCTGTTGGTATCCATAACTTCCATTTAATGAGACCATCTTTTCCTTGTGAAGGTTATTGAAGAAGTCATCCATGTTTCGTGTTGTTGAAATTCATTCTCCGCACTATAAATATTCTGCCACACCCATTCCCATTAAGCCTTGTTGGAGTCCTTAGGTTTGATTTGAGTTTGGACTTGCCAAAGCTCTTGGCATGTCGTGGAGCAAGCTAATTGGGTATTGAAAATCTGGATGAGCTCGTTAAAGCTATTATCATCTTACCCCTTTTCCATAGTTGCCCAGCATCTCTACTTTACCTACTTCAATACGTATATAAGGTTTGTAGCTAATAAATCTAGAAAAACATATCAAGCTGTTTGCTAGCTTAATGAATTAAGTCCTAATAACCATGAAAAGCTCAATATTCAAAAAATTAATATGATTTTAATAATAAAGTATAGCAAAGTGTGTTTGCCTACTGGCTAAGATTGAAATCAATGTTGAGTAAAACTAATTAGATATGAAACAGAAAGCTGAAATTACAAGTGTGATAACTGACAATCTGGAAAGACCTTAAGCCAACTATATCCTGAGTAAACATTTCTACATGTACCCTTTCTTACTATTAGACCCAGACTGAAGCATCGCAGCAACTGTTTTGTAACTCTTGCCTATAGATGACAAACTCCATGACAAAATCCTCCTCCACCATGTACCCCTGCAAAAACATTCTATCCATGATACAAAATTGGAGGAACCTTTTCTCCGCCAAAACTCGTAAAGGGACAGAGGGGGCAATTTTATCGGAAGATCTAAACTTATAATTCAAATTTCTTATCCTCTTGTACATGAGTCCAAAAATGTTATAGTTAATGCTGAATTTACCAGAGCAATATTGCCAACCAAAAAAAAAAAAAAAAAAAAATGCATCTCTAAACATTTTTGAGTAAAAAAAGGGACTGAGAATTTGAGGTTTAGGCTTAAATATACTGTGCAGACCAAGTAGAATCTGTTTAGGAAGACAATCTCTTTAAAAATAACAACTAGAGTTCCTCTTTTCATTTAAAATTTGTTTTAACTACTCTCTGTTAACATCCTGCTAAAATTTTATCCCAGACTGACATATTTGCAAAATTATTATATTTCTCAGCCTCCTGGGAGGCCTTGACTGAGAAAACAATATATGGCTGTCTTTAAAAAAAAAAAAAAAAAAAAAAAGCCTTAAATAAATCCTCACACTCAAACCCTGAAAATGCGGTACACCCCAGGAAAACATGGTGTCCCTGCTAGGAAGTTCAATTTCCTGTCTACACTTCCACCCCCTTCATAAAAGACAGCAGGCTCAACAGCGCTGAGAACCAGGAATCTGAGGCTTTCAGGGCCATGATGATTCTCTTACCTCTTAATCTAGTTGTTATATGATTCGTGCCCAAATTTTTATCATCCATGTCTCCTAATTCCAAAATTCTAGCATGCATTTTGTTTGTTCGCTAGAAAAGGACATCATGTTTGGTAGAAACAAACAAACAAAAAAACCAAACCTGTTACTGTCTAGTTGATTCCTATAGGACAGAGTAGAACTGCCCTCTGGAGTTTCCAAGGAGCACCTGGTGGATTTGAACAGCCAGCCTTCTGGTTAGAAGCTGTAGGTCTCAACCACTAAGCCACCAGGGTTTCCATGTTTGGTAGAGGGTCAGCAAAAATGCAAGAAACCCGCCATGAGATGGACTGACACATTAGCTGCAACAATGGGCTCAAACATACCAACAATTTTGAGAATGGCACAGAACCAGGCAATATTTCCTTCTGTTATACATAAGGTCACCATGAGTTGGAGCCAAGTGGATGGCATCTAACAACAAGAAGAATATTTTCATCAGGTTTTTCTTGATGTCGTTCACAAGATCTTTCTTGAAAGTTAACATTACTAGAATTCCTGTCATTCTTATCCTACTCACAGGGGAAATGCTCTCTGTGGAGACAATTGAAAGTGCGTGTGTTAGATTCCCAGGGTGGTAATAACAAAATCACAAGCCGGGGAGCTTAAAAGAACAGATATTTATCATCTCACTACTCTGGAGGCTGGAAGTCTGAAGCAGAGTGTCAGTAAGCCAGGCCATATTCCCTCTGAAGTTTCTGTGGGAAGATGTTTTCTTCTTTCTCCCAGCTTCTTCTCTCCCAGTGTCCCTGGGCTTGTAAATGCATCATATGGAGGTCTTGCCTCTGTCTGTCTCTCTGCGTTTCTTCTCTTTTACAAGGACAGATTGGATTAGGACACAGTCTACTCCAGGATGACTTCATGTTAACTGATACCATCTTCTAAGACCCTATTTCCAAAATAGGTCATATTCAAAAGTTCCTGAGGTTAGGACTTCAACAAATCTTTTTGGGGGGATACAATTGAATCCAGAACAGTACCTTTTATTAAGTAGAAGAAGGAGAATTCACAGCTCATTCACACACTGCTATGCAAAAGAGCTATGTCCTATATTTCTCCAAACTTGGCAACCTTTGGCAGAGTAGTGAGCATGAGCAATGTGGGAGGGGCCCACAACAGCTTTCTGACGCACTGGAAACAATTGCTGTGGAGTGGCTGATACAGTCTGCCCAAGAACATGAGCTGCGATCTAGAACTTACGTTGCCAAAGAGTTGTAAAATTCAGTCCGTGTGTGTGGGAGCGAAAGAGAAAAAGATATTCTTATACAATGGCAGCATAGATAATTCACTAGATACGTGTCAAATAGATGTCCCTAATTTAAAGCATGAGCACAGAGACATGTACGACAGGATCCTAAACAGAGCACATATGACCTGAGTTCCTATTAGAATTAGGACATTGTACTAAGGACTGTGGGAAATAAAAGATGAGATAGAAACACACTGCCCTTTAATGAGCCCGCAGTGCAAGGATGGTGGGACAGGGGTTAAAACAAAAATAAGTGCACAAATAACATCAATTTGAGGAAGTAACTTCTAGCAATTGGACTAAAAATGGTTCACACCAGAAGAAAAGAAAATTGCCCAGCCTTCTTACTCCACAGGCCAAAAGAGAGTCACATGTGATATTCCACACTCAAAATATTAGTGTCTGATTAAGCATTAACTAGTGATATAATTCATTTAAAGAGCATTCATAACTATATGTGCGATCTCTCGGACAGGTCTCTAAACTTTCTGACCTCTGTTACCATGCCTCTGATTGAGGAAGTTAGATTGATGAGCTCTACGTTTCTGGGATTCTGCGATTCTAAGGTATTCTAAGCAATAATAACAAAAATCAAATGTAATTATCCTTGACCTAATTATGGTGTAATTAGGAAGCAGATGATGTGAGAGTGATAATGGCTTGTTCATGGTTTCCCTACATGCTGATTCTCCCTTCCAAACAACTAGCTCTCCTAAATGGATTTCAAGTTTAGAGTAAAGCGGTGATTTCCAGGCATTGTTTGTTATTTTGGAACTCACTGTCTGTTAAGTGGTATTCCGTTAATCATATGAAATGCTGACTCACCAGCTGCCAAATTCTTCATTCAGTAGAAGTCCATTCAAATCAGATTGACTGAAATTCCTGACAAGATCTGCGTTCCAAGGCATTCCTTTTAGAATGGAACACACAGAAAACTAAGAGCCCATTTTACTTACTTCAATATTTTAGGGATTTTATTTTGTTTGTTGAATAAAGTTTATAAACATTCATGTGGAGTGTGTATATATACATATTTTGATTTAATCGTGATAGTTTTAGAATATCAAGACGTAACAGGATTCTGAAAAAACTTTAACTTTGTGAAAGAAAGAAATGTTTCTCCCGCTAACAAATACTTAAGGCTTTGGGGAACATATAATTTTTAATAATAATAATAAAAATCATTGTATTATAGATAAGGATGTTGTGATTTGAATTGTGTCATGATTCCCAGTATTATGTGGTTGTCCACCATTTTGTGATCTGATGTGGTTATCCTATGTGTTGTAAATCCTAACCTCTATGATGGCAGTAAGGCAGGATTATAGGCAGCTTTGTGAATAAGGGAGGACTCAATCTACAGGATTGGGATGTATTTTGAGTCAATCTGTCTTGATACATAAAAGAGAGAAGGCAGCGGAGAGGAGAGGGGCCTCCTACCACCAAGAACGAAGAACCAGGAGTAGAGCGAGTCCTTTGGACCCAGGGTCACTGCACTGAGAAGCTCCTAGACCAGGGGAAGATTGATGACAAGGACCTTCCCCTAGAGCTGACAGAAAGAGAGAGCCTTCCTCTGGAACTGGCACCCTGAATTCAGACTTCTAGCCTCTAGACTGTGAGAGAATAAATTTCTCTTTGTTAAAGCCATACAATTGTGGTATTTCTGTTAGAGCAGCATTAGAAAACTAAGACAGAATGTAAGATTGTCTGAAATATTAGGACAAAACTGGAGGTGAAAGACCATTTCTTGACATTCCACCCTGCAAGACTGCTGTTTACTTTTCTTGATAGAAAAGCCTTTTCGATAGACAAGCCTGAGAGGCACTGCTCGATGTGTTAGTTAAGAACAATAGTTTATTGTGTCATCCCAGTGAAAGATTTGCAGTCTGAGATTTCAGTTCTCTGAAGTTGGCTAACCAGACAAAATCCTTTCTAGTCATGGTGATTACTAAGGACAGGGCCTGGATCCAACACAAGAGCAGACGCCAGGCCATATTCAGTGTTCAGCACAAACTGCTATTTGTTGAATCGAACATTTCTAACTTTGTATTTTGAGGCATCAGTGATAGGCAGTGAGGTAGAGTGAAATCTAACATCTCTTAAAACCACTGAAGCAACAGTCTTCTCTGCCAACAGGCAAAAGATCCTCTCAAATGCAGACTGCTCTTGTGCTGTGTCAATAAACATGTATCATACAGAGTCATATCCCATACAGTATGGAAAGCCTTTTGCAGACCTATGGAAAGCAACCCTACAGAAGGAGAAAAACATTTTCAATTTAAAAAAGTATGTTGTTTTGAAGCCATTGAGGCTGGATGAACACCCAAAACTATTGCTCTGAGATAATCTTTGAACCTTAAACTCAAACCAAAACTTTTCCCAGAAATCCACATTCAACTAAACAACTGGTTAGCTTAATTAATAAATTATGTCTGCCTTGAGCATTGTGCTTTTTCAAAGATTTATCTGTGTGGGATCAAACTGATAAGTGCGTCTCGAAAGGTCAGATGAGGCATTTAGAAGACAGTGACTATACATTGATAAAAAAAAAAAAGTGGTGGAATAATGTGGAAAGGTACGGCGAGGGTGGTGACACAGCTTGAAGGATGAAAGCAATGTCACTGAATTGTACATGTAGAATTTGTAGAAGTGATATATCTTTTGCTGTATATATTTTTATAAAAGTAAAATATTTGTTTTTCTTCCAACTAACTGTCACCTGTCTTAGGAATTTTTAAATGATTATCAACTACTTTGAAATTTTAGTTTTCTTATATATATATAAAAAATTTTTTTTTTTTTATATATGCTACAGGAAGTGTTGTTTTTAGTTGTTCCAAACCTACAAAGCAATAGTGTCTTTTTTCCCCCTTTTTTATAACCTAAAATGATAACGTTATCTCAGGATATTCTTTTCTGGGGTTTACATTATAAATAAAACATGTCAGGAAACTCATGACCCATCACCTCACTGAAATACAGACACCGTTAAGAGGATGTTAAATCTTTCTATTCCCAGGCTGTGAGGGGAAAAAAAAATCTAGTTAAATAGGAAACGTCCCCAGCCACCTTGTAAATGTCCAGATCAGTGATCTTCTGCCGCCACTGGGGAACTGAGAAATTCACGGGAGTCGCAGATCGCGGGTGACTTGATCCCTTAAAATGTAGTTTTCTTTATTGGTTAACATGCCCTCTATTAAATATAGATGTGCCAATTCATGCTGTACAACTTTTATTGTATGTATTTTTTCATATCTTCTGTTTTCCATTTTTTAATAGAAGTACAGGATAGTGTATCTTCTGTTCTTGTTAAAATCATAGTCTAGGCTAGTATACGAATCTGCATTAAGGTTATTTTATCTCACTGAGATGTGTCTTAAAGAGGCAATCACAAATCAGATTTAAGAGAAAATAAATTAAATGGCTGTTCCTAACATTCACAGGACAATGACAGGTTTTTAATAGATCACATGACTTTCTGGGCTAAACAACAGCAGCAAAATCGGTTGATCGAACCCTTTGATACTGATCCCAGTTTAAGGGCCCTTCAGTGCTTTTTTTTTTTTTAAGCAGTGGTGAAATTGTCTATGTTTTAGGCAGTGGTTAAAATAACCTTGAAGTAATATTTTGATTGTAGGTGTTGTTTCTCCGGACCTAGTTGGAGTAACAATAGTTAAACTCAAAAGACTGGAGAGTTGGAAAGATGTAAAGATTTTCTTATATTTGTTGTATTTCTGATTCTTTTTTTTTTTTTGTCAGAAATGATTTTAAATTGTTTTAAGTAAATATTTATAGATATGAGAAAAATGGTAAATGAATGACTGTATGAATAAATAAATTATTTCATAGCAACTAAAGTATTTGGATCTACAGGTCTGTGTATATTTGTGATTGCCCACTACTTGAAAAATTATTTTTTAATTTCCGTCCCCGCCCTTTCTTCACGTATAGGACACTGAAGAACGGAAGTTAGAGTAATTCTGTATCCTGGCACTTTTTGTCCTTTAAGAATCTCTTTTTGCCCAGATAAAGATCAGCAAGTAGAAAACTATCTAAACATGCAGTGTTCCTGCTTGGCCCCCAAGTAGTCCTGCATTCAGCTGCACCCTGCTGTAATCTCTCAGTCTTTCACTGCTGATGGCCATCTGTTCTCTGTTGATTTCTCAGCTAAGCCCTTGCTTTTAATAACGGTTCCATTTTTTCCTGACCTTTACCCTTTCGCTTCTGATTTTGGCTCCATGCCTGGTCATTGCTCCCATCACTCTTCAATCCCACTTGGTGGTTCTATGGACAATCTTCTGGGTTACACCCCCTGACTTAGCTGGTCCCTGAAGCTTCCCGCAGAGCTCCTACACATAGGACTGTCTCTGATAGTGCCAGTCCTGGAGTTCAGAATGGTGTTCATGACCAAGCTGTCTGAGAACTGAACGCCTAAAACTGCATACATGTAAAATAAAGTGGTTCTTATTAATGAGAATTATTCTTGTGTTAGAATGTAATTTCCTATTTTACAAATGCTTGGGGGGGCTGTGATGGTAAATTATTGATTATATATATATATATTTTTTGACAGAAGGAGGTATACTGACAATTTAGATTATATTTGTCAAGTTGCCTTACCACATTCTTTTCCATCACCAACTCATTTTGGAAAACACCCTAATTACATTTTGTGTGTGTGTGGTAAATGCATATGTGACAAAACATTTGCTATTTTAACACTTTGTACTTACGTAATTCAAGGTATTAATTACATCCATCATGATGTACAATTATCAGAGTTATTCATTTCCAAACTTTTCCATCACTCTTAACAAAAGTTTGGTGTCCCTTAAGGAATGAATCCCCCTTTTCCTCTCCTGCCTACTCCTGGTATCTCCAAAGAAACTGTGGTCTCTATGTTGTTGTTGTTATTACTGGTACCCTCCAGTCAGTTCTGACTCATAGTAACCCTGTGTACAACATTGCCCGTCCTGTGCCATCCTCACCATCCTTGCTATGTTTGATCCCATCATTGCAGCCACTGTGTCAGTCCAGCTCTTTGAGGGTCTTCCTCTTTTTTGCTGACTCTCTACTTTACCAAGCATGATGTCTTTCTCAGGGGACTGGTCCCTCCTGATAACATGCTCAAAGTACTTGAGATGAAGTCTTGCCATCCTTCCTTCTAAGGACCATTTTGGCAGTACTTCTTCTAAGATAGATTTGTTCCTTCTTCTGACAGCCGACAGTATATTCAATATTCTTTGCCAACACCACAATTCAAAGGCATCAATTCTTCTTCAGTCTTCCTTTTTCATTGTTCAGCATTCCCATGAATATGGGGCAATTGAAAATACCATGACTTGGGCCAGGTGCACCTTACCCCTCAAAGTAACATCTTTGCTTTCTAACACTTCCAAGAGGTCTTTCAAAGCAAATTTGCTCAATGCAATGCATCGTTTGATTTCTTGACTGCTGCTCCCTTGGGTGTTGATTGTAGAACCAAGTAAAATAAAATCATTGACAACTTCAGTCTTTTCTCCATTTATCCCGATGTTACTTATTGGTCCAGTTGTGAGGGTTTTTGTTTTCTATGTATTGAGGTGTAATCCATGATGAAGGCTGTAGTCTTTGATCTTTATCAGTAAAGGCTTCAAGTCCTCTTTGCTTTCCACAAGCAAGGCTGTGTCATCTGCATATTTCAGGTTGTTAATGAGTCTTTCTCCAATTCTGATGCCATGTTCCTCTTCATACAGCCCAGTTCATCAGGTTATTTGCTCAGCATACAGATTGAGTAAGTATGGTGAAAGGATATAACCCTGACGCACATCTTTCCTGATTTTAAACCACGCAGTAACCCCTTGTTCTGTTTGAAAAACTGCCTCTTGGCCTAGGTACAGGTTCCTCATGGGTACGACTAAGTGTTCTGGAATTTCCATTCTTCACAATGTTATCCATATTTGTAATGATCCACAGATTTGAATGCCTTCGCATAGTCAATAAAACACAGGTAAACATCTGTCTGATATTCTCTGCTTTCAGCCAAGATCCATCTGACATCAGCAATGGTATCCCTCATTCCATATCCTCTTCTGCATCCTGATTCATCTGGCAGTTCCCTATGGATGTACTGCTGCAACCACTTTTGAATTACCTTTAGCAAAATTTTACTTGTATGTGATATTAATGATATTGTTCGATAATTTCCACATTCTGTTGGATCACCTTTCTTGGGAATAGGCAAAAATATGGCTCTCTTCCAGTCAGTTGGCCAGGCAGCTGTCTTCCAAATGTCTTGGCACAGACGAGCGAGAGCTTCCAGTGCTGCATCTGTTTGTTGAAACATCTCAATTGGTATTCCACCAATTCCTGGAGCCCTGTTTTTCGCCAGTGCCTTCAGTGAAGCTTGGACTTCTTCCTTCAATTGCATCAGTTCTTGCTCCTATACTACCTCCTGAAATGGTTGAACATCAACCAATTCTTTTTGGTGCAGTGATTCTGGGCATTCCTTTCATTTTATGTCATTCGTTTATGTCCTATGTCATTCACTATTTTGCCCATAGAATCCTTCAGTATTGCCACTCGAGGCTTGAATGTTTTCTTCAGTTCTTTCAGGTCAAGAAATGATGAGGGTACTGTTCCTTTTTGGTTTTCTAACTCCAGATCTTTGCACATTTCCTTGTAATACTTTTTCTTCACAAGCTGCCCTTTGAAATCTTCTGTTCATCTCTTTTATTTCATCATTTAAACCTTTTGCTTTAGCAACTCTGCGTTCAATGGCAAGTTTCAGAGTCTCTCCTGACATGCATTTTGGTCTTTTCTTTCCTATCTTTTTAATGACCTCTTGCTTTCTTCATGTATGATGTCCTTGATGTCATCCCACAACTCATCTAGTCTTTGGCCATTAGTGTTCAATGTGTCATAGTTATTCTTGAGATGGTCCCAAATTCAGATGGGTTATATTCAAAATTGCACTATGACTCTCATGGGCTTGTTTTAATTTTCTTTAGCTTCAACTTGAACTTGCATGGGAGCAATTGATGGTCTTTTCCACAGTTGGCCCCTGGCCTTGTTTTGACTGATGATATTGAGCTTCTCCATTGTCTCTTACCACGGATGTAGTTGAATTGATTCCTGTGTATTTCATCCTGCAAAGTCCATGTGTACACCTGCTATTTATGTATGTTGTTGAAAAAAAGTATTTGCAATGAATAAGTAGTTAGTTTTACAAAATTCTGTCATGCTATCTCTAGTGTCAATTCTATCACCAAGGCCATATTTTCCTGTTCTTTCTTCTTTGTTTCCAACTTTCACAATCCAATCTCCTATAATAACCAATGCATCTTGATTGCATGTTTGATCAATTTTAGGCTACAGAAGTTGGTAAAAACCTTCAATTTCCTTATCTTTGGCATTAGTGAATGGTGCATAAATTTGAATAATAGTCATAATAACTGGTCTTTCTTGTAGGTATATGGATATTATGCTAACACTGGCAGTGTTGTACTTTGGGATAGATCTTGAAATATCCTTTTTGAAAATGAATACAATGTCATTCCGCTTCATTTTGTCATTCCTGGCATAGGAGGCCACATGATTGTCTGATTCAAAATGGCCAATACACGTCAATTTCAGCTCATTAATGCCTAGACTATCCGTCTTTATGCATTCCATTTCATTTTTTGATGACTCCCAATTTCCCTAGATTCATACTTTGTACATTCCACATTTCACTTGTTAATGGATATTTGCAGCTATTTCTTCTCTTTTTGAGTCATGCCACATCACCAAATGTAGGTTCCAAGGACTTTATTCTATCCAAGTCATTACTTTGAGGGGGCAGCTCTTCCCCAGTCATATTTTGAATGACTTCCAACCTGAGGGGCTCATCTTCTGCTACTATATCAGGTTTTCACTGGGCATCCTTTTTAGAACTAGATCGCCAAGTCCTCCGGAAGCTCCACTGAAGCCTGGCCACCAGGAATGAGCCTGCTGGTATTTGAGACACTGGTGGCATAGCTTTTAGCATCACAGCAACACACAAGCCACCACAGTATGGCAAACTGACAGATAAGTAGAAAGATGTCTATTCTAGATATTTCATATATGTGGGGTCATAAAATATTTTTCCCTTTGTGACTGACCTATTTACTCTTGAGTCTATGAATGCATTTCGCCAGAAGGTGGTCAACAACTTTGGTTTCTAGGCAGAAGAGTGGTTAAGCTCTGGAACTGGAGTTGAAATGTATCTGAAGTTAAAGTAAATCAGAATTAAAGCACAGTAATAAAAAAAAAAATGTTTTTGCTTTTTAAGAGTTAATCCTAGATATGAACTTGTTGTTTTTTTTTTTTAATCTTGCTGAAAAGTTGAATGGATATTCAGAAGTCTTGCAGCAAAGTTACTTTTAGAAGCAGCTCTGAAAAGCATATCCTAAAGTTGTTTTATTCTTTGGTTATTAGTCTGATAACATATTTCAGTTTCCTAATAAACCCTAGTCTTGAACTGTCATAACTTCCTGATTATCCTAATATTTTGTTTATAAAGCACATTACAGTTTGGAAAGTGACTTCAGATATATATATATATATATATATATATATATTGCTTATTATTTGCCTCATTTTAAAAATTAAACATCCAAGGCTTTGAAGGTGAGAGTTGCCAGCACAGCTGACAAGTGAAGAAGCAGTTAAGAATTCTGAGATTCTCAGTCTAGTGCTCTTTTCAACACAGCACTTCTTGGTTGGGCCTTAATAGACTTAAAAAAAAAAAAAAAACTTGTATCTCTTCTAAATATTTTTAATTCCTGCTTTATTGGACATGCAGGGAAAAAAAAATCTAGCACTTACTTATGAATCCATAGATAACTGAATTGTGTTACCAAATTTCTCTCTGTCCCTCTCTCTCTCTGTTCCCCCCCCCCGGCATTATTGACTTATTGATAATTTCATTGTATGATTCTTTGTTGCAGCCAGTTGTGCTTTGCACTTTAGAATGTTTAGCAGTATCCCTAGTCTCTACCTACTAAAAAAAAAAAAAATTTTTTTTTTTTTTTTTTTTTTTTTTTAGATACTAATATCCCCTTGCCTGTTTCTAACAAACAAAAATGTCTATAGACATTGCTAAATATCTTCTAGGGGCAAAACTTCCTCTAGCTGAGAACCATTGATATATCCATACACATATTTTTTCAAGAAATACACGTAATGTAAAAATGTCCTTTATCCCCAAAATAAACTAAAATTTTATTTGATTTCTATCATTGAATTAGTTGTTGTGGAATAAAAAAGAAATTATTTTTGTTATCCTATTTCTCCCAAATCACTCATACTACGGCTATTATAATCAAATCATCTGAGGTTTTGACCAGATCTTCACAATTTACTGAAAAACAGTTGGATACATATTTCAGTAAAATGAATAGTTTCAAATACAAAAAGAGAATATTGTTCTGCATTTTATCTTCCGATTTCTGCCCAACTATTTTTGGACCTTAACCAAGTAAATATGACTGCCTTGTGACTGTATTTATAAGTGTATCATTTCATTTTTGTCTTAAGATCATAATAAAAAGAACATTCTTAAATTAAGGAACTTGTGACTAATTTCTAAAATATTATCATCAAGCTTGCATGGTTACCAAGCCTGACAGGCAGCAGATTTGAGGGTGTGTAGTGTTGTGTAAACACCAGTGTGGTAGGTATGAGCTGTCCCTCTCTAAGGGGAACAGATGGACACTAGCAGATGGGTTGCCTTCACTAAAGGTGACTTCACACAATGGCAGGCACCCACCCTCCTCCCCCTGGCCCCTATGAATACCACCATCCATTTTTTAACTTCCCCCTGCAGCTCACTAACTGCCTGGGTAGATCCTCCCATGAGGTTACATTCACTCTGTCGATTAATTTTACTGAGTACTTTCTGCATACTTCCTTAGTGTCCGTTTAGGCTATAGAGAAATGATCCACTTCCAGTCTGTCATGAGAAATCTCACAGTCTAGTGGACCCTTGACTTTTATGCTATCAAATTCTCCCAAAGTCAAAATTTTGTTTCAATCTTATAAGTACGTATTTCTCAAGGGACTGTGATTTTTAGGACTGCTGAGTATTGTGATATTATAGAGTTTTTAGAAAATAAATACAAAACAAACCAAAACACTCCAGGTTATTGATCAAGAATGTCAATGAGTCTGACAGAGGCTGGAGAAACCCAGAGAGTATGGTTCCTGGACACCCTTTTAGCTCAGTACAGAAGCCACCTCTGAGGTTCTCCCTTCAGCCAAAGATTAGACAGGTCTATAAAACAAACAGTAATACAAGAAGCTGAACCATGTATACAAGGATGAGTAAGCAGGAGGGGACAGGAAAGCTGGACAAATGGAAATGGGGGAACCAAGGTCAAGAAGGGGAAAGTGTTGACAAGTCACTTGGTTGGCAACCGATGTTGCAAAACAATATGTGTATTAATTGTCTAATGAAAAAGTAATTTGCTCTATAAACCTTCATCTAAAGCACAATAAAAAATGAAAAAAGAGATTACTCCAAAAAAAGAATGTCATTAGCTCAAAGCTCTCACCAGTAAAAGTTGCCAGAGTGAACTGCAAATAAAACTACCCAGTCCATTCTGAAAAGAGGCAGGGTATGAATGATAAAATAATTTTCAAGTAGGAAAGGCAGTTATCCAACACAGGGAAGAAGATCATTGTCTAACACATGCATTAATCTTGCTTGATGATGTATTGTTACCAACTAATCAGGAGCAGTGAGGACATTGGTGGTTCAATGGTAAAAGTCTCGCCTTCTGTGAGGCAGACACAGGTTTGATTCCTGGCCAATGCACTTCAGGCACGGCCACCATTTGTCTGTCAGTGGAAGCTTGTGTGTTGCTATGACGCTGGAAAGGTTTCAGTGAAGCTTCCAGACAAAGATGGATTAACAAAAAAGACCTAGAGATCTATGGCAGCAGATTTTTTTTTTTTTTAATATAGCAGTACAAAGTACACAAATCCACACACCAATGCCAAGTTGATGCAATAAATGCTTGATGTTATAAACACATGGACAGTCTCAATGCAACTGATTCCTGCCCCATCGAGATGGCAGATATGGGCATTTTTTCCAGAAATTTAAAGTCTAATATTATGAAAGTGTTATATGCAATGAATGAAAATGTACCTTTAACTCTAACTGTAATACTGATAGAAAATAAATAGCTTTCTCTCATACAAGACCAAAATGTTGGAAACTGCAATAAATCATTATTTCTGTCACTGTCTGAAAAAATTAAATATACTAGTCCGTCTAAGTTGGTACAAAACTGCAGCATTCCAAGTAAAAATGGAGCACTAAGACTTATTAACTACAAACAGATTTTATAAGTTTTAGAAAACGTCATGAGCTTGTACCCTAAAATCTGATCATGGTAATTCACCCAAGGTCTTCAAAAAAAAAAAAAAAAAATTAGGCAACTCAAAAAAATGTAACTATAGCTTTTAAAGGTAAGAATTTAGAAAAGGAGGCAGAGACAACATGGTGCCCTAGACAGATGCATCATGCCATCCCTCTGGAGCAAAGACAGAAAAACTCTGTGAAAAAGATACAAATGTCAATCCTGGAACCCTAAGTATCAAATGAAAGGCTAAAGAACTAGACAAAGCCCCCAAAAGAAGAAGAAACTGAATGAAAACAGACGATGAGGAGAGATACAGAGTGGAGGTCACCTGCCAACTAACACGGCACAGATTCTTCATCTTGGCACAGCCGGAAACAACCCCGGACAGGGAGTATGGGAAGGCAAATTCATGGAGCTCCCAACAGGAGACAGAGCATCTAGTAACCGTAGGAACACATTCCCTTCCCTCCACCTTCTGCCCTGTACGCCACACCCAGCCCTTCCTGATGGGCCATGCTGTGTGGCTCGACTACAGAGCTACTGGCTTGCCATCAGCCCAGGCCCACCCCAGCCCAACCAATGGCTCTTGTGTCATTTTTTTCCCTTTTTTTTCCTTTCCTTCTCCCTCCCACCTAGCCTCATATGCCAACATTGCACACTCCCGACAGACTAGAAAGCTACTGGTCTGCTGTCACTTCAGCTTCATCCCATCCCCACTCACCAGCTTCTGTCATGCCATTTTTTCCCTTTCTTCCTTTTCTTTCTCCATCCTACCTATCAATTGAAGAATTCAGGAAAATAACAAAAGAACAGAATTTCAAAATAAATAAACAATTAGAAATCATACTAAAACAGTAACTAGAATTTCAAAAGCTAAACAACAGAATTTCAGAAATGGACAACTCAACAGAAGGTTTTAGGAGCAAATTCGGAATGATGGAAGACAGAATCAGTGAGATTGAAGACAAATCTATGAACCTCATTTTGTTTGAGGAAAAAATCAGAGAAAAGAATGAAGAAAAATGAAGAACACATAAGAATTATGTGGAACACAATCAAATGCAAAAATTTGCACATGACTGGAGTTCCAGAGCAGGGGAAGAAAATGAACACAAAGAAAATTATTAAGATTTGCTGGCAGAAAACTTCCCAAGTATCATGAAAGAAGAAAAGCTGACCATCCAAGAAAGTCAACAAACACCATATAAAATAGATCCCAAAAGAAAGTCAAGCTATATCATAATCAAACTTACCAAAACCAAAAACAATGAAAGAATCCTGAGAGCAGCTTGAGAAAAATGAACAGTTGCTTACAGATTAAACTCCAATTACTTGTCAGGAACCATGCAGTTTAGGATGCAATGGGTGACATATATAATACCTTGAAAGAAAAAAATTGCCAACCAACAATAACATATCTTGCAAAACTCTCTGTCAGATATGATGGTGAAATTAAGATATTTCCAGATAAACAAAAATTAAGGGAATTTGCAAAAACCAAACCAAATGTACAAGAAATATTAAAGGAATCCTCCAGTTAGAGTCATAAGACAACAGAGTCCTAGACAGCAGACCCCCTGAAATAACAAGGATAATAACAGAATACTATGAAAAACTATATTACAACAAATTTGACAACCTAGAATAGACAAATTTCTAGAAACACACTATCTACCCAAACAAACACAAACTGAAGTTGACAGTCTGAACAGACCTGTAATAAGAGAAGAGATTAAAGAGGTAATTAAAAAAAAAAAAATCCCAACAAATAAAAGCCCTGGCCCAGACGGTGTCACTGGAGAATTCCACCACTCAGAGAAGAACTCACACCAGTATTAAACTATTTCAGGACATAGAAAAGGAAGGGACACTTTTGAATGCATTCTATGAAGCCAGCATAACCCTGATACCAAAAGCCAGGCAAAGATACACACACACACAGAAAGAATATTGCAGACCAATATCTCTCATGGATACCCCCCACCCCATAGATGCATATATTTTCAACAAAATTCTAGCTGATAGAACTCAGCATCATATCAAAAAAATAATACACCACAACCAAGTGGAATTCATACCAGGTATGCAAGGATGGTTCAATATTAGAAAATCAATCAATGTAATCCACTGCATAAATAGAACAAATGAAAAGAATCTCATGATTATTTCAATCGACACAGAAAAGACATGTGATAATATCTAACACTTATTCCTGATAAGAACTCTCAACAAAATTGAATAGAAGGTAAATTCCTCAGCACAATAAAAGGCATCTATATGAAATCAACAGCTAACATCATTTTCAACAGAGAGAGACTGAAAGCATTCCTCCTGAGGATGGGAACAAGACAAGGATTCCCTTTATAACCACTCTTATTTAACCTTGTGCTGGAAGTCCTCAAACCAAAAAGCCAAACCCAGTGCCATCAAGTTGATTCCAACTCATAGCGACCCTATAGGACAGAGTAGAACTGCCACAAAACACCTCACAACATGGATGAATCTGGAGCACATTATGCTGAGTGAAATAAGCCAATCACAAAAGTACAAATATTTTGTGAGATCGCTATTATAAGAACTCAAGGAAAGGTTTACACAGAAAAAAGCATTCTTTGATGGTGGGGAGGGAGGGAGAGGGGAAGTCACTAACAGATAGTAGACAAGTGTTAACTTTTGTGATAGGAAAGACAACACACAATATATGAAAGCCAGCACAACTTGACCAAGGCAAAGCCATAGAACCTTCCTAGACAATGGGACTGAGGGCTGGGGACCATGGCCTCAGGGGATATCTGGGTCAACTGGCATACCATAATTCATAAAGAAGATGTTCTACATCTCACTTCATTGAGTAGCATCTGGTGTCTTAAAAGCTTGTGAGCATCCACTTAAATACATCTATTGGTCCCATTCCACTTGGATCAAAGGAGAATGAAGAAAACCAGAGACACAAGAAAAATATCAGTCCAAGGGACTAATGGACCACATGGACCACAACCTCCACCAGACTGAGTCCAGAACAACAAGATGGTGCCCAGCTACTACCACCAACCACTAAGACTGGTATAACAGAGGGTTCAAGACAGAGTGGGAGAAAATAGTAAAACAAAATTCAAATTCACAAATAAAGACCAAACTTATGGGTCTGACAGAGACTGGAAGGACCCCCAAAATCATAACCCCTGGACACTCCACTAACTCAGAACTGAAGCCACACCCAAAGTCCAGCTTTCAGGCAAAGATTAGATGGACCTATAAAACAAACAATAACATACATGAGGTACGTGTTTCTTAGTTCAATCAAGTATAGGAGACCTAACTGACAACACCTGACCAAAGGGAAAGACGAGAAGGCAGGGACAGGAAAACTGGGTGAATGGACACAGGAAACCCAGGCTGTAAAGGGAAAGGGGGAGAGTGCTGACACATTGCAGGATTGCTCCAGTGTCACAAAACAATTTGTGTATAAATGTTTGAATGAGAAACTAATTCGAACTGTGAACTTTCACCTAAAATGCAATTAAAAAAAAAAAAGAATTTAGGCAAATAATTCTATGCTCTTTTGAAGAGTCTGTCTTAGCATTTAAATCTTTGTGTTTCAGACAAAGGGTGGAAGATAAGAAGTAGAATCTGACTTTCGTATTTCATTTTCAAGGTAGGCTGGTACAGACACAACAGGACTCTATTTATGGTGCATTAGCTCTTGGCTACAGACCAGAAGAGATGGATCCTGGAACATTTTTTTTTTTACCACCAATAAATTATGTGCCTTTAGGAAATGGCTAAATCTCTTTATGGCTTGCCTGGCTAGTCTGCTTTTTTTACCTGTCTTACACATTTCACATAGTCGTGGGAAGAATAAAGGGGAAATGTCAATGATCTTAGAAATAGGGAACAAATTGGTCTTCATTGAATCCTATTTTGGTTTCATACACTTGGAGGTATTAAAACGTAATTGAGACAACATTTTTATGAATGAAGAAGCAAAGTTCAAAAGGAAGAAAAATATACCCATGAAAGGCAGTGACTAAGATAAGCAATTTGTTTGGGGATAATAATTCTAATATACTCAAATATTCATCCATTTGATAAATATCTCCATACTTATTTTGTGCAACCCAAAAGCATAAGCTATATATTCATACATAAAAGAGATTGACAAATAGACCTGTTAGAGGATAGTTGAATTATTGGTATAGATCATACTTCATCTGTTAAAGAAACCATTACCTTTAATATGTAGCATTATTTTATAATACCACACAGGTCTTTATATAATCAGTGTAGACCCACCTTTGTCGAAATTTCTACAAAATTTCGGCGAATTTTTTCTAAGTGACTTAAACTCTTTTACTGCGGCGACTGCCGACAGTTGTAATCCTGGTTGGTTTCAACCAAAGTGTTTGCTCTAAAGGAGTGTCATTTACTAGGAGCCAGTGAAAATAAGATCACTGAAGCCATCAATTGCAGACTGGTGTCCTCTCTTCCACCTCTAACCCCAGAGACTGACTCAGAAATAGATCCTGATTCTGGTCCTAACCCTGACCTACTTATTTATTAAACTATTTTCCCCATCAGTTCTCTATTTCACATCCCCACCTACCAGAAAGGTTTTGTCAAATATTCCATGTCTGCCAAGTTCATATATCATTATATCTTCAGCTCTGGTAGCTGAGAAACTGGATCCAGAGCTTGAGAAAGCAACCTTTTAACATATCCCTAACTAATAAGACCTGACGCAGAAAAGCAATAGATTCAACCAATTAGATGATGCCACAAAACAGCTTCCTAGGCCTGCATGTGGCCTGACAGTGATTGAGTCACACCTGATGTTCACTGTGCCACATACGTGGTGGCCTGCACTTTGTCAAGCAAATGCAGGCCCTGTATTAGCCAAATAGGATTAATGTAAACTGCTGGGGAAACAAAGGGGAAATCCCACCTAGAGTTTGCACTGCAGGGTGTTCCTATTTCTAGACTAGATACTGTGGCACTTTTACTGCAGTGTGTCATTTCTAACAGGAATATAAAATACACCAAAGGGCAGAAGCGTGAAACCATTCTTTTAGTGAAGCGAGCCTCTGAGAACTAATTTTCAAGGTCGTTTCTTGAAAAGAAAAATATATTTACTAGTGCATCCAAAGCTTTTTTTAAGCAATGACCACAGATATGGTTTCAATGCCCCTCAAACCAAATCCTGTACGACATTTGAAAGTGAAGCAGGACAGTCCCCAACACACATGTACATTATAAGAAAAAAAAAAAAGATAAACTGCACTGTGTAAATAAAGATATAAAAATGGCTGTTAGTAGGGAAATGCTTATAGTATAACTTCCATTAGCATTTTCTAATTCTAACATATATTAATTGTTAATATTTCCTTTTTACTATATGCATTATTCCACCACCCATCTGTCAATTTGTCGTACTGTGGTGGCTTGTCTCTTGTTATGATGCTGGAAGCTATGCCACTGATATTTCAAATACCAGCAGGGTCACCCAGGATGGACAGATTTCAGTGGAGCTTCCAGACTAAATAAGACTGGCGTCTACTTCCGAAAATTAGTCAGTGAAAACCCCATGAATCATAGAATATTTTCTAGACTTTGACTGGCCTACTTTGGACACACCATCAGGAGGGACCGATCACTGGAGAAGAACATAATGTTTGGTAAATGAGAGGACCATCAAAGACAAGGGAAACTCTCAATGAGCTGGATTGGCACAATGGCTGAAGCAATGGGCTCAGATATACAATGATCAGGAAGACGGTGCAGGACCCGGCAATGTTCTGTTCTGTTGTACGTGGGTCTCCACAAATCGGAGCCCTCCCCACAGTAACTAAAGAGCCTATGCATTATTATTTGTGTTGCTTTAAAGTTCACCTTACATGTGGGTCAAGATGGCACTCAAAATGTTTTTCTATTTATTACCAGTCTTTGTAAAAGTAATCCCTGATGATACAGTGTGTTTATCCTTGGATAGCTTGGAAAGTCTGGCAACTCAGATCAAGGCAGGTAGAAATGCAGAGGGTACACTTGATGAGCAGTTGGCCCACTCATGTTAACTCTCACTGGACAGGAAAGCGGATTATATGGAACAAGGATCCAGTTTTGTAGTATAAGAGCAATCAAAGTATTAGAAGAGCATCGACTATGTCATAGGCTTGTGATAAATATTAATTAAATGGATAATTATAACATTTGCATTTCAAATTTTTTAAAAGTCAAGATTAGTCTATATCAGTGCTGATACAGATACAGAGCTGTCTGTTTTAGTGCCTGCATATACTAACAGTGCTCCTACTGAACGAGGTATAGTAGCTACTAGCCTCTTGGGGGTATTTAAATTTTGAAAAATTCAAATTACTCATTGAACACGGGACTCCCTTCCCTGTCTTATTGTTGCTATCTCGAGCTTGAATTTTATCCTTTTTTAAAATTAAAAAAAAAAGTTTTTATACATATGGTTAATATGTACACCCTTATGGTTGATAAAACAAAAAACCAAACCCACTGCCATTGAGTCAATTCTGACTCATAGCGACCCTATAGGACACAGTAGAACTGTCCCATAGAGCTTCCAAGGAGCACCTGGTGGATTCTAACTGCCGACCTTTCGGTTAGCAGCTGTAGCTCTTAACCACTACGCCACGAGGTTTCCACTACAACTCTAGGGTTTCCTTATTTCAATAACTCATCTCTCTTTAAACTCCACTGATTTAGAACAAGAAAAAATGCAAGCCTCTGTGAAGTCACAAGCCAATCTGAACTTTCCCCCCATTCCAAATGGAGTAGAACTTCTGGGTTTGCTGCTGTTCCAGAATGTTCTAAATTTCTCCCCACAACCACCCATTACCCCAGACTTTTTGTTTTTAATTGGGTCATTGGTCTGCTAGTTTGATTTTGGTTTGTTTGCTTGCTTGCTTTCAGTGTCCAGTGTTTTCTGAAAGCCTGAGGCTGAGCTCCAGATCACAGAAGTGTTACTGAAGATCCTAGATAGAAAGAAGTTGCATGAGATTGGGTTCAACCCTATTGTAACTCCACCCTTTTACTACGATTTAAATAATTCCCTTGGATAAGCATTCTCGGTAGTGAAGATTTTTATTATATTTCATATGATTGTCACTTCTGTGCAGTAAGGGATTGTCTCCTGCTTTTTAGTCAGTCCCAGTAGATATGTATTTTAAGCACCACATCCCACTGCCTGCATACGCTCCTTTTTAATTTTCCTAGTTGTGTCACATGCATTATTCAAACCCTTTTCTTTAAGATCTGGTACACAGTCTTTGTTCTGGTTATTGCCTTTTGAAGCTGTAAGTTGCCAAGCACTAAGCAAATCTCTTGCCCTGTTTACTAGTGTTTTTATATATTACTTTCATTCCCTGAATAAGTATGAGGAATTACTATTGCAAAGAATTATTAGCACAGCAAAATGCTTCCTCTAGAAGGCAGAGCCGATGCTGATCGTTAATTCACATTATCTTGTTTATTCTTCTAATTGGTTCAATTTATATCTCATCTAGTGCTACTAGGTTTGGAGATTCCTTTCCCCAACTTTCTTTAGACAAGGATTATTTGATGATGATGAAGACGGTGTGTGTGTGTAAAATCTAGTTTTCTTTCATGATTTCATTTGTAGGATAAAATGACCTTGACTGGTCTCCAGATATCCTTCAGTTTTCTAATCCATAAAACAAGATGGTTAAACACTTTATTTCTGTTTACTTCCACATCTAAAATGTCAGTTGTAATATTAAAACATCAACACATTAACAAGGACATCTTATGGGATGAGTTTGTTATTTGATTTAGAGCTTGTTAAAGTTAATAAGTTGAAATAATAAGTTTAAAGAACCACACAAGAAATGGTTGCAGTAAGGCCTTCCTTGTTTATGTAACTGTGTAATCTTCATATAAAGTGTGTACGTTACTAGTCTGTGACCTCCATGTGGACAAGAGCCATATTTACTAAGTTAACTACATTCTCAGTGCATAGCTTAGTGCCTGACGCCCAAGGAATTCATTCACAGTGACTTTCATCATTGAAATTCTGAGTTTTCTTACCTAAAAAATATGGAATAATAAGAGTACACATTTCAAAAAGTTGTGTGAATTAAATGAGTAAATCTCTCAATTAGTGTTAGCTTGTATAATTATACTATCGTGTACCTACTTCTGAGATCATGTCTCCTGATCTCCTACTCCATGTCAAGTATAGGAGCTAAGAGAAGCCAATTTTCGAGTTAGACCTGAGTGTGAATCCTGGCTTGCCTCTGTATTTTCTGGGGTTTATTCAGCCTGTGACACAATTCCTTATTTGCTTATCGAGGGAGAGAGAGTAATAATAATTCTTACTTATTAGCTTAATTCAAGGACTAACAAGATAACGTAATTAAGTCATCCAGCAGAGGGTTTAACTGTGAGCTCTTGCCTCACATGATAACGCTTTATCAGTTGAAACCAACTGCCTTCATATCAACTCCATCCCACCTCAGGGCAACCCCATTGTGTGACAGAATCGAACTGTTCTCCATAGGGTTTTCAGTGGCTGATTTTTTGGAAGAAAATCGCCAAACCTTTCTTCCAAGGCATCTCTGGGAGACTCAGACTTCCAACCTTTTGGTCAGCGGGAGAGCATATTAACAGTTTGCACCATCCAGAGTAGAACTGCCCCATAGAGTTTCCAAGGAGTGCCTGGTGGATTCGCACTGCTGACCTTCTGGTTAGCAGCTGTAGCTCTCAACCACTATGCCACCAGGGTTTCCAAGGGTCCCTTAAAAAAAACTAAAACCAAACCCGTTGCCCTTGAGTCGATTCTGACTCATGGCATCCCGTTTGTTACAGAGTAGAACTGCGCCATAAGGTTTTCTAAGCCTATAATCTTTACAGGAGCAGATGGCCAGGGCTTTCTCCCACAGCACCGCTGAGTGGGGTCAAACCACCAACCTGTTCTTTAGTATTCCAGCACAAATTGTTTGTGCCACCCAGGAACCAAGGGCCCCTTAATGGACCTCAAATTTCAAGGCAACCTGAATAGACAAATTTTCTATAATAACTCCTTCAGCAATTTGGAAATAAAAGCTAATGTTGGCCCTTTTCATCTGAATTCATTCCTTCTCCCTCAGCATAGCGACAATTACTACATTTTTAACCTCTGAAGCACCTGTGTGCTTAGCAGGACAGTATGTTTGCTTTCCATTTCCTGTTTTTGTTTTTCCTTAATCTCTGGGCTTCTAACACATGAGCCACCCACTGGATGTCACAGAACAGCTCTTAATTACAGCTTTGTACCATATGTGGCTTGTAAAACCAGCCTGGATATTTGTGTCACGCACTTGTCTCCCTTGCCTCCATACCAAATATATAATCACCTATGTATCAAGATTCTTAGACGGCTGAGAGTATAGTTTTATCAGGAACAGGCTGAGTAGGAAAATAAAAGAACAAAGGGAGCAATGGACATGTTTGTAGAGATGTGAATAAGTCCAGGACAAGATAACGCACCCAAGGCATAACCTGGAGCACAAAGGTCACCTTCCAGCCCCAGGCACTGAGCTAAATAGCTTTCAGGAAATATTTCAACAAGATTCTGAGGAGACATTTTGAGTGAAAATTGGCAAGCAGGCTTTCTGCAATGGAGTATGCTCTTGCTATATGCTCCCCTACTTCATTAAGTAGTTAATCTCAGGGACATCTTTAAACATTCCGTTCTAATGCTTTTATCACAGGCCCATCATCCTCAAGAAAAGAGTAGTTAAACTTATGAATAAACAGTTCATAATGACATAAACAGAGGGCTTTGGTGGTTCAGTGGTAGAATTCTCGCCTTCCATGTGGAAGACCCAGGTTAGATTTCAAGCTAACGCACCTCATGTGCAACCAACACCTGCCTGTCAGTGGAGGCTGGTGTGTTGCTATGATGCTGAACAGGTTCCAGTGGAGCTTCCAGACTAAGATGGACTAGAAAGAAACGCCTAGTGATCTACTTCCGAAAATCAGCCAGTGGAAGCCGGTGGATCACAGTGACCCAATCCTGTTGTGCGTGGGGTTGCCAGGAGTGGGAGCTGACTCAATGGCATCTAACAAAAAAAATGACATAAACAGGTGCTTCTGTGACAAGGTGATCCATTCAGAAAGTTTCAGAAGAATTTTTATGATTCCAATGCAAATAAAATTGGCTGATTATCCATAATTTTCATGTATTATTATACATCATAATTGCACCAATTGAAGATACAATTTCATAATTACATGTAATTGAGGTGCTTAAAGTGCTAAAAACATGTAATTGAGGTAAGTATGTTATATGAGGAAACCCTGGCGGCATAGTGGTTAAATGCTATGGCTGCTAACCAAGAGGTCAGCAGTTCAAATCCACCAGGCGCTCCTTGGAAAGTTATAATTACTCTAATAATGTTGTGTCCAGGTAGTTGTGTTTTAATTTTTACTTTTATAATTTTTGTTTCATAACCAAGTGACTATTTGAATTACGGTGTTGATTACATGATGTACTGTATTAACGTCTTTCTTCATTGGTGGGCTTGGTACCAAAGTAATAAATAGATTGGTCACATAAGTGTCATTTAAATAAATTCAGCTAGAAATTCACCATAAGTAGAAAGCAAATTTACTACACATGATTTCGTTCCAAAATAGTCACATGCCCTCATTTGCCACTAACAAAAAAGAGGAATGGTGTCCATGCTTATTCAGCCAGGGAGGAAGAGAAACTCTTACATCTTCCAGAAGGTACAGCAAGCAACTTAGGGTCAGCCTGTGAGTGAGGTCCTCCGTGGCCATTTCTGGGAAGTAAAGTAAACATTTGCAATAGAGGAGAAAAAACAGAAATCCTTAGTGAAAAACTTTAAAGCACTATGGAGTAAGTCAGGAATGCGGTTCATGACTTTGGACTCAACAAAGCAATAAATGCCATTTGCAGGTGATTAAATGTCATAGTAATGCTGAGACATTTGAAAATGACATGCACCATTGAGATTGAAAATATACTGCAAAGCTATAAATGTTATTCCTGCTACATGACAAGATAAAAGAAGGTGTAACAAATTACTGTGTAAAAGAAACTACTCCTCTTCCAGGTGGACAAGGCCTTGAAGTCTTTTTTTTTTTTTTTTTTTTAAGATGAGTGGATAACTTTATCATGATCTGCCTGTCAGAAGCTGCCTTCTGTCTTCCCATTCACTTCCCCTGTTCTGGCCATGTACCCCAACACGCCTCAATCTGTAGGCTGCAGTCTAAGCCAAACTGGAGGGCATTTTCACTCTCCTCCAAGATACTGGGCATCTCTTCAGGTATTTTCACCCTCCGAAATTGAAATGCTTAAGGATTACAGTATAACAGGTAGGATGAACCATTTACGAAATAGCACCCTGTCCTAAAATGTGGGTGGACCTGAACATTATTACCTCCTTTACATGGGCTAGCTCTTTATTCTGTCTGAAACCAAATCTCTTCATCTTTAAATGATGCACTAATACTTGCCTCACAATGTGGTTGTTAAGGGAGAAGGCAGTGCTCATTCATTCATCACGCATTTATTAAATGTCTGAAGATTTAAGGAGAAATAAAGCAGGGCCTCTTCCTTTAGGGGAAACCCTGGTGGCGTAGTGGTTAAGTGCCACAGCTGCTAACCAAAGGGTCAGCAGTTCAAATCCTCCAGGTGCTCCTCGGAAACTCTATGGGGCAGTTCTACTCTGTCTTATAGGGTCGCTATGAGTCGGAATCGACTCGACGGTACTGGGTTGGGTTTGGGTTTTGGTTCTTCCTTTAGGAGTTCACTTTCTAGAAGGAAAAATACACAGTTCATGAATTAGTTAAAACAATCAGACCGTGGATAGTAGCATATCCAGAACGGGAACCTAAGTCAGGCCACCCCTAAACTCCAAATACTCTCTTCTCTATGATGCTGCATTTGTTCCTTAAAAAGCGTGAGGATGTTGACCAGGGCCCTCATACGACACTTGCTCCCTGTGAATCAGAGTCCTCCTGTGAACCTAAAGCAAGTAGGCCTTGAAGTCTGACTTCAATTCCGTTAAATCAGCTTGAGAAGGGGAGTTATAATCTGGACTCTAAATCTTTGCTTGCACTAAGTGGGACTTAAAAAGAGACAATCTCATGAAGTCTTCTTTCATATAGTTATCTTTCAAAGAACAAATTTTGTAAAACTGACAAGTGTAGATTTCCTTCTCCTAAAATCTGGAACCCACAGAGAGTAAGTGTAATTGAGTTATCACCGTACACCATGGCATCACTCAGAAAATCAGAACAGAGGATGGGAGCTGGAAATTACAGTGCCCCTCGCTATTCCTGATTGGAAAATGAGGCAGTTGTTAGACCCTCAGTGTCTCCTTCTATCACTGTCTAATTTTATAAACGAGAAAGAAGAAGAGACAAAAATATAAAGGGTTACTTTGGTGGGTATTTGTAAGACTTCCGCAGCCAATTTAAGGAGAATTTCATAGTATTCCATCATAAGTTTTATCCAATCTTAGTAAAAGATTATCGAGGCCAACATTAAGCAAAATGATAAAGAAAAACACTTCTTACTATGGAATCCTCATTTTTATTTTTTCTCTATTCTTCACTCTGTGGTTGCCCTTTCAATCTTAAGTGTTCAACAAGCTTTCATTGACACCTTCAGCAGACCAGATTCTGTGGGAGGGAAGCCAGCATGCTCATATGCATAAGGGTCCAGTGGCCAAACGTGTCCTCGCCCTAACCCTGGCCTCTGCCATCCGACTTGTTTCTCCCCTCTTAGACCACACTCCTCCTTAAACCAGTCCCCCAAGAAACTAGATTTAGCTGTGTTTTCTACTGTCTGTTCATATACATTTATTCATAGTCTGTCTAGAATTTGAAAGAATGTGAGGTGCTGTAAATGTGTATTTTGGAGCCCCATCCCATAAAGATCCATTATCTGCTTGCCAATAATGATCTGAACAACAATAATCATGGCAGTGGAAATAACTCTTTTCTTGGTGTCGACTCTGTGTGAATCATTACACATATATGATTTTTAATTCTTTAAAGGATTGAGATGGGATTGTCTCTCTTTTTAAGTCCCACTTAGCGCAATCCTTTTGAATCCTTACTACAAATAGATAAGACGAATAGAACTAGTCCCATTTTTCAGATGAAGAAAAATGACCCTTGGAGAAGTTTATGTAATTTTTCTAAGGTCACACAGGTCTCGGGTAGTAAGTGCTGGAGCAAGGATTCAAATGCTAAATTGTACCGCTAAAAACCGTGCATTTACACTTTGCCTGCATATCTGATAAAATTAAAGGCAGAAACAAGACTCAATTCATCTTTGCATCTGCAGGGATGACAAACTCTTTGTTTAAAATATTATTGAATATTAAGACTATCAAATCAAGGCATTCTGATGGTGAGTACACTTTGTGACATAAGAACTTTTTGTTGACTCTCAAGTCATATGGAATACGGGGTTGCCTCTTTCAGTAGGTGATTATTAGTCCATTTAAATGGAAGAAAGCCCCGGTGATCTACTTCTGAAAATTGGCCAGTGAAAACCTTAGGGATCGCAAGGACCTAACTTGTAAACCAATCAGGAGGATGGCACAGGGTTGGGCAATTCTTTGCTCCACTGTGCATGGGCTCATCATGAATCAGGGGCCACCTTGAAGGCAGCTAACAACAACAATTTTATTCAAATTAATTTTATTCTTATCCTGAAAATAAATCCATCCTTTCTGATGACCAAGATTTTACTTGAGATATTATAGTAACCCCTAACTGATTCCTCAGGTCTGATATAAAGCAGGGCTCACAAAATTTAATGCCATCAGGGGCTGTGCAGGCAGGGAAATTGAGTGACATGGGCAAAGCGTGGGATGATGAATGGGACCTGATTTTCGGTGTTGGTGTTAGGATGGTTGTGAAAGACAAAGCACACACCCAGCCCAAAAGTTTTAAACACTTTAACTCCAGAAAAATATTTTCATGTAACTCAGTATTGCCAGATATTCAAGTTTGTCAAGAGAAGCCAGAAATACATAATTTTATGTGAAATCTCATGGCTTTTAAAATGTTGGTATCCATCCTAAATTTAAAAGTCTGTTTGGACGAACAATGTGAAAAACACTGGTTGGGCCAATAAAATGGAGCCAAGAAACACGCTTGAGCCCAGCCTGTGGGCTGCCAGTTTGTGTCGCTGACATGGGAACTGGGGGAAGTTCTCTGCAATAATACCTTATTTTTATAAAACACTGTTTCCTAAGATCACTCCCTTGGCAGTGGGCCGGCATCCCAAGAGCCAATGTTGGTCATCTGTGTTTTTCCTTGTTAAGGTCTTTTGGCTTTTAGAAAGGAGCACAGGGCCTAGATCTGAGCTGAGGGCTTTCACAGATCCATTACTCATGTGTCTTTGAGAGCCACCTAGGTCATAACGTGTGTTCCTGGGCACTTTCTGTTTCAGAATATATTGACATAGAGCTAGGCCATGACTAGATTTTAGTAACAATTTTTCACTGCTCAAGAATAAAATAAAAACAAGAAAACAATTTGTAACTACCATAATCGTTAAAACACATTGCTTTTTCACATCTAATTACCTTAGCAATGACCAGGCTGCATGTGAGAACAAGCATGAGACTTATCCCTGAGGGCATCTTCTCAGAAAGTCAAAGGAGACTAAGATAGGAAATATTGAATGAAAATGTCTTCACAACCACAGTAATATTGTAATACATAAAGGATTATATTAGGTCTATAAAGAGTTGCATTTGCTTTAATAATAATAGTGTTTTGTTTTTTTTTTTCAGTTCTGTCATATAGTTCAAGCTGCCAGTATAGTGGCTAGTTACTAAATTTCATTAATATTCTAATTGGTGGTGCAAATAGTTAATGTGCTTGGCTGCTAACAGAAAGTTTAGAGGTTCAAGTCTACCTGGGAAAAAAGGCCTGGCGATCTACTTCCAAAAATTCAGCCATTGATAATTCTGTGGAGCACAGGTCTACTCTGACACACATGGGGTCACCATGATTTAGAATGGATTTGATGGCAACTGGTTAATTAAGATTTAGAGGGTGGATACAAATATACAGTCTGATCAAACTGTATGAATTTTGCTATCTTATTTGAAATATGATAATCCAATTATAAAGGAGAGATGATTAAAGAAAAGAAATAAAATGGAGGTTCAATTGTGTTTAATTTAATGAATATTATTTGAGGACCTATTGTATGACTATGGTGATGAGCACTACAATTAAAAAAAGAAGAGTCTGTGCGGGAATTAGAGCAGCTTATAAAATAGCCGTGGGGATTTCTCTTTCAGAACTACCTAAATAATGATGCAGACCAGACGAGTAGTGTTATAAACTTTCAAAAGTGACAGCTACATTGCACTCAGTTTGAAGGTTGATGTGGTAGTCTGCAGTAGTCAAACATAACAACTGACTGTGGAGAACAAGTTCAAAGATGACTAAAATATGATTAGCCTGTATACTAGGGCAATGGTGGAACCGTAAGTAGAAGCAAGAAAATTAGAGGAATAAGGAAGAGACTTTGGGGGAAAGTTGGATTTTGATCATGATGAATGTTAGGGTACAAGTACACAGTGTTACGGATGTCTACGAAAGCCATTGAAAATGTGTGGTTTGAGCTGAAGGGAGCCTAGAACTGAAGATTTGTTTGGTGACTTGTTTACAAGAGAGGGTGGCTGCAGTTTTGGACCTAAATGTATCCCAAGTTCAGGAGAAAGTTCAAAGAGGACAACAAGCAGCTGAAGCCAGAATTTTGCAAGAAACTATTTATACATATATACATATGTATGTGCATATATATATATACACATATGTAAGGAAAGAAAGACATAGGAAGCAGTAAAAAGGAGGACAACCAGGAAAATGTTTTTGGTAGAAGCCTGAGGAAGGAAAGATTTCCAGAAGGATGTGGGATTAAACTATGTTCAATAATGTCAAATGCTGCAGAAAGTTCAAAGGCAATGTGGGTTGACTTGCTTTGCAAAGAGAAGGTGAACTTTGGTGAGCAATTTCAACAGAGCCATAGGGAAAATCACAAGATATAAGGGGCAAACTGCGGATGAGGCAAGGGTGGCAGTGAGGAAATGACTACCAGTCATGTGGAGGAGTTTGATGTTGAAGAGTTTGCTATATTGGACTATTAGTAAGGTCCGGAGAAGGATTTGTTTTATTTTTTATAGAAGAGGAAAGATGTAGTGGAAGGAAAAATGGAAGTACAAAAGAGGGAATAATTGATGGATAGAGATTCTAAAGATGATGGAGTTCTTAGAGGTAACAAGGTTGGAAAGGAGAGCCACTATTGCTTCTAAGACAGGAGAGAACAAAGTGAGCGGGGTAGAATACAGAAAAAAGAAACCCACAATGGAAGTGAGAAAAATTAGCAACCCTCAGGGCAGACTTGACCCTGTGTGTACAAGGAATTGAATTAATACCTTAGAAATTTGAGGGGCGGGGGACAATGGCAATGGACAACAGGACAGAGGTAGCAAGACGCTTGAGCAAAACAAGTAAGTTTATCATTGCTGCTTTCAGAAGTATGATGTAAGGTTTCAGCAAAAGTATCATTTCTTTGGAACATTACCACCTGCTTTAGTTTTTTTTTTTTTTGGTTACCTAGTGCTGCTATAACAGAAATACAACAGGTGGATGGCTTTAACAGAGTTTTATCTTCTCAGAGTTTAGGAGGCTGGCAGTCCAAATTCAGAGTGCTGGTTCTAGGAGAAGGCTTTCTCTCTCTGTTGGCTCTGGAGGAAGGTCCTTGTCTCCTTGAGCTTCTTCCCCCATCTCTGCTTGCTAGTCTGCCTTTAATCTCTTCTATATTTCAAAAAAGAGATTGACTCAAGATACCTTCTACTAATCCTACCTCATTAGCATGAAAAGATAACCCATTCCCAAATGGGATTACAATCACAGGCATAAAAGTTAGGATTTACAACACATACTTTGGGGAGACATAATTCGATCCATAACATAACCTGTGCTATTATATTCTGTATTTTCATTTGTTCTTTTTTTTTTTTTCTCTCCTAAAGTATAAGGTCCTTAAGAGCAGAACCCATGAGTGTATTATTACTCAGGATACCTAGCATAGCCCAAGGATTAGAGCAAATCTGAAATAATTTTATCTGTTAAATACATGTATATTTAGAAGATAAAATTATTTTATCTTTTATACATAAATATATATGATGATGCGCATCTCTTTCAGATGTTTCTTAATCTCATTTAAACCAAATTAGGAATTGTTGTTGTTGTTATTATACCTTAATATTGTTTTTGTTGTTGTTAGTTGCGGGTGAATTGATTCTAACTCAGAAACCCAATGTGTGCAGAGTAGAACTGCTCCATGGGGTTGTAGAGGCTGTGACCTATCAGAAGCAGATGGCCAAACCTTACTTTCGAGGTGCCTCTGGGTGGATTTGAACCACCAACCTTTATGTTAGTAGTCCAGTGCTTAACCATTTGTGCCCCCCAGTGACTCCTATACCTTAATTTTTTTTTTCTAGTGCCAATACCTTAATAGAGAAGCGATAAATCTTTAAAAATAGAAAAGAGAAAATTTTCTAGCTCATTGTCTTAGAATGCTCTCAAATTGTCAGGATTTCGGTTGTTGTTTATTTTATTTTGTCTTTGTTTTTGCAAGAAATATAGAACTATTTGAGATTATAGCATGTTGTCTAGTATCATCTACATTTTTTTCATGGATAACCCACCCCATAAGAACCAAAAGCAACTTGAAAACAAAACAAATGTTATTTACTATTTTGGCCACTTCGTATCAGTTAGGACCAGAATGTGAAAAGAATAAGTTTTCTAAAAGAAGAATTTGATTAAAGAACACTCCCTGCTTATTTGTCCAATTCTCATTTAGGAAAGGTAATTTGAATCAAAGAGGGACCAAAACCAGAGGAGCAATGCCTCCATTTTTTCCTCTTTTTGGTCAGCATGAAGGTGGTTTGGGGAAATCATTTGCTTTTTGTATGAGCAGACATTGGAGCATACACTGTATATAAGTAGGCCAACTCATCCTCCAAATTAATAAATTGATTATGTATTTTTATTCCACATAATACGCCTCTGCTTTGTAATAACTTCATAAAACACAACCACAAAATTCCTTGTGGATAATGTTATCTGAAAGAAAGAAAACCAGAAAAAGATTTTCTTCAAAAAAAAGTAGGACAAACAGTTAAGAGCTTGGCTGGTAACCAAAATGTTAGTGGTTTGAGTCTCCCCAGAGGTACCTGGAAAGAAAGGTCTGGTAATTTAGTTCCAAAAAATTAGCCATTGAAAATCCTTTGGAGCACAGTTCTGCCTTGACACAAAGGGGGCACAGGGGTCGCCACAAGTTGGAATTCACTTGATAATAACATGTTTGCTTTGGTTTTAATGTTGTGTGAAGGAGAGAGAGAGAAAAGGAAAAGATGACATGTTTGCTATTACTACTCTCTATTGTTGAAGAAAGAATTAGAATGAATTTCTAGACGTGAATGAATAAATCTGTCACACAATACTGACTAGCACTCAGATCATTAGTTTGCTCATCTTTCCTAACTCTTCTATACCCATCCTAATCCATATCTCACCTCTTTTCCCAATATACATATGATTTCAATTGTAATATACAATGTAATATACAAATACGTATCTGTTAGCTATTAGCACAAATGACTCCAAAATTCAGTGGTTTAAAACAACAATCCCTTGTTGTTGTTAGGTGCCATCGAGTTGGCTCTGACTCATAACAACACTATACACAACAGAAAGAAACACTGCCTGGTCCTGTGCCACCCTTACAATCATTGTTATGCTTGAGCCCATGGTTGCAGACACTGTGTCAATCCACCTTGTTGAGGGTCTTCCTCTTTTCTACTAACCCTGTACTTTGCCAAGCATGATGTTCTTCTCCAGGGACTGATCCCTCCTGACAACATGTCCAAAGTATGTAAGATGTAGTCTCGCCATCCTTGCTTCTAAGAAGCATTCTGGTTGTACTTTATTCGTTCTTGATTTTTTTTTTTTTTTTTTTTTGTGGCAGTCCACGGTATATTCAATATTCTTCCCCAACACCACAATTTGAAGGCATCAATTCTTCTTCGGTCTTCCTTATTCATTTTCCAGCTTTCACATGTATGTGATGCGATTGAAGTTACCATGGCTTGGGTCAGGCGTACCTTAGTCTTCAAGGTGACATCTTTGCTCTTCAACACTTTAAAGAGGTCCTTTGCAGCAGATTTACCCAATGCAATGTGTTTTGATTTCTTGACTGCTGCTTCCATGGCTGTTGATTGTGGATCCAAGTAAAATAAAATCCTTGACAACTTCAATCTTTTCTCCATTTATCATGATGTTGCTCATTGGTCCAGTTGTGAGGATTTTTGTTTTCTTCATGTTGAGTTGTAATCCATACTGAAGGCTGTGGTCTTTGATCTTCATTAGTAAGTCCTCTTCACTTTCAGCAAGCAAGGTTGTGTCATCTGCATAACGCAGGATGTTAACGAGTCTTCTACCAATCCTGATGCCCCATTCTTCACAGAGTCCAGATTCTCGGATTATTTGCTCAGCGTACAGATTGAATAAAACCAACCAAACCAAACCCAGTGCCTTCGAGTCAATTTCGACTGATAGTGACCCTGTAGGACAGAGCAGAACTGCCCCATAGAGTTTCCAAGGAGCACCTGGTGGATTCGAACTGCTGACCTTCAGGTTGGCAGCCATAGCACTTAACCACTGGGCCACCAGGGTTTCCAACAGATTGAATAGGTATGGTGAAAGAATACAACTCTGGTGCACATCCTTCCTGACTTTAAACCGATCAGTATCCCCTTGTTCTGTCCGAAAAACTGCCTCTTGATTTATGTAAAGGTTCCTCATGAGCACAATTAAGAATTCTGGAATTCCCAATCTTCACAATGTTATACATAATTTGTTATGATCTACACAGTCGAATGCCTTCTCATAGTCAATAAAACACAGGTAAACATCCTTCTGGTATTCTCTGCTTTCAGCCAGGATCCACCTGACATCAGCAATGATATCCCTGGTTCCACATCCTCTTCTGAAACTGGCCTGAATTTTTGGCCGTTCCCTGTCGATATACTGCTGCAGCTGTATTTGAATGATCTTCAGCAAAATTTTAATTACGTGTGATATTAATGATATTGTTCTCTAATTTCCACATTCAGTTGGATCACCTTTCTTGAGAATAGGCATAAATATGGATCTCTTCCAGTCAGTTGGCCAAGAAGCTGTCTTTCGTATTTCTTGGCATAGATCAGTGAGCACCTCCAGCGCTGCATCCGTTTGTTGAAACATCTCTGTTGATATTCCATCAATTCCTGGAGCCTTGTTTTTCACCAATGCCTTCAGAGCAGCTTGGACTTCTTCCTTCAGTACCATCAGTTCCTGATCATATGCCACCTCTTGAAATGGTTGAGCATCGACTAATTCTTTTTGGTATAATGACTCTGTGTATTCCTTCCACCCTCTTTTGATGCTTCCTGCATCATTTAATATTTTCCCCATAGAGTCCTTCACTATTACAACTCGAGGTTTGAATTTTCTCTTCAGTTCTTTCAGCTTGAGAAACACCAAGTGTGTTCTTCCCTTTTGGTTTTCCATTCCCGGCTCTTTGCACATGTCATTATAATACTTTGCTTTGTCTTCTCTAGCCGCCCTTTGAAATCTTCTTTTCAGTTCCTTTACTTCATCAATTCTTCCTTTTGCTTTAGCTGCTTGCGTCGAGAGCTAGTTTCAGAGTCTCCTCTGACATCCATCTTGGTCTTTTCTTTCTTTCCTGTCTTTTCAATGACCTCTTGCTTTCTTCATGGATGATGTCCTTGATGTCATTCCACAACTCATCTGGTTTTCAGTCACCAGTGTTCAATGCGTCAAATCTATTCTTGAGATGGTCTCTAAATTCAGGTGGGATATACTCAAGGTCATATTTTGGCCCTCGTGGACTTGCTCTGATTTTCTTCAGTTTCAGCTTTAGCTTGCATATGAGCAATTGATGGTCTGTTCCTGGCCTTGTTCTGACTGATGATATTGAGCTTTTCCATCATCTGTTTCCACCACAGATGTAGTCAATTTGATTTCTGTGTGTTCCATCTGGCAAGGTCCATGTGCATAGTTGCCGTTTATGTTGTTCAAAGAAGGTATTTGCAGTGAAGAAGTCGTTAGTCTTGCAAAATTCTATCATTCTATCTCCAGCATTGTTTCTATCACCAAGGCCGTATTTTCCAACTATTGATCCTTCTTCTTTGTTTACAACTTTAGCATTAAAATCACCAGTAATTATCAATGCATCTTGATTGCACGTTCAGTCAATTTCAGACTGCAGCAGCTGATCAAAATCTTCTATTTCTTCATCTTTGGCCCTAGTAGTTGGTGAGTGTATTTGAGTAGTAGTCGTATTAACTGGTCTTCCTTGTAGGTGTATGGATATTATCCTATGATTGACAGCATTGTACTTCAGAATAGATCTTGAAATGTTCTTTTTGACAATGAATGCAACACCATTCCTCTTCAAGTTGTCATTCCCAGCATAGTAGACTATATGATTGTCCAATTCAGAATGACCAGTACCAGTCCATTTCAGTTCACTAATGCCTAAGATATCCATGTTCATGCGTTCCATTTCATTTTTGATGATTTCTAATTCTCCTAGATTCATACTTCATACATTCCAGGTTCCAATTATTAATGGATGTTTGCAGCTTAGTCATGGTACATCAGCAGATGAAGGTCAGAAAGCTTTACTCCATCCACGTCATTAAGGTCAACTTTACTTTGAAGAGGAAGCTCTTTCCCAGTCTTCTTTTAAGTGCCTGCCATCCTGGGGGTCTCATCTTCCAGCACTATATCACTGTTCTGCTGCTATTCATAAGGTTTCCACCGGATAATACTTTTCAGAAGTAGACTGCTAGGCCCTTCTTCCTAGTCTGTCTTAGTCTGGAAGCTCAGTTGAAACCTGTCCTCCGTGGGTGACCCTGCTGGTATCTGAATATCAGTGGCATAGCTTCCAACATCACAGAAACGTGCAAGCCTCCACAGTATGACAAACTTACTCTCCCAAATCTGAGCTTTGGCTGAGGTGACTCTTCAAGTCTGTTGTTCAGGTCCTCTGTCAACCAAAAAAAAAAAAAACCATTGTCTTTGACTTGATTCCAACTTATCGACCCCATAGGACAGAGTACAACAGCTCTATATGGCTTCCAAGTCTGTAAATCTTTATAAAAGTAGACTGCCACATTTTTCCCCCTTGGAGCAGCTGGTGGGTCCAAATTGCTGACCTTTTGGTTAGCAGCTGAGCACTTTTAGCCACTGTGCCACCAGAGTTCGTAATACCTGTTGGATCCATGTGTTAGTCAGTTCCAGTTCTTGTGGTGATACAGAGGTATGAGGGAGTAGCCGCCCTACACAATCACATTTCAAACTCCTGCTATGTCCTGTCTAGTAACATCTCACTGTCCAAAGCAAATTACATGGTCAAGCTCAATGTGAAGAGGGCAGAGAAGTAATCCATCTTTTTTTTTTTTTTTTGGTAGGAACTGCAGAGTTACATGTCAAAGAGTAAGAACAGAGAGAAAAGAATTGGGCTAACAATTCAATATGATTAAGACAACTTCTGATTTGGAAATTCTTACATAATCAAATACTTTTGCCCCTTTCTTTCTCAAGGTTTTTTCTTTGGTTTGGTTTGGTTGTCTGCTTAACTTTGGGATATAAGTGAGGAAATGAGTGAAAACTCCCAGGGGAAGGAAAGTGCAAATGTCTCCTTTTTATGCACACTCAGCTTATAATGTATCAGGAGATGCTGCATATAATAGTCCATCTTTACTGTTAATTTTATTTTTAGGGTCTATACTGCTACTATATTACTTGTTTTAGTTTTGGGAGTTTAGATGCCAGTTTTTATGTACATTTTATAACCTAAGATAATTTAGCAATCGGAGCCTTGGGATGCGATGGTTAAGTGCTTGGCTGCTAACCGAAAGATCAGTGGCTTAAACCCACCGGTGGCTCCACGGGATCTGGTGATCTGCTCCTATAAAGATTACAGCCTAAGAAACCCTATGGGACAGTTCTAATCTGTCATATAGGGCCACTATGAGTAGGAATCAACTCGACAGCACACAACAACAATAACAACTTGTATTGTGGTAGCTTACAGGTTGCTATGATGCTGGAAGCTATACCACCAATATTTCAAATACCACCAGGGTCATCAGTGGTGATCAGGTTGAAGTGAAGCTTCCAGACCAAGACAAACTAGGAAAAACAGGCCTGGTGATCTACTTCTGAAAATTAGCTAATTAAAACTTTATGGGCCACAACAAAACATTGTCTGGCCTAGCTTACTTTGGACACTTCATCAGGAGGGATCAATCATAGGGCAGAACCTGATGCTTGGTGAAGTAGAGGGACAACAAGGGCGTGGGAGACCCTCGATGAGATAGGCTGGCCAACAGCCGTAAAGATGGATTCAAACATGCCAGCGGTTGTGAGGATGTTGTAGGACTGGGTAACATTTTGTTCTGCTGTACATAAGGTCACCAGGAGTCAGAGTTGGCTCAATGGCAGCTATCTATCTATCTATCTATCTATCTATCATCTATCTATCTATCTATCTATCTATCTATCTGTCTGTCTGTCTGTCTGTCTATCTATCTATCTATCTATTAATTGATATTACATTTACCATAATTGTCAAATCAATCAACATCCAATTTAAGATTACTATATTAAATAAGATATAAAATTGGAATTTTGGACAATGCATTTTTTAAATGTTTGTAAAACAAATATTCTGCTTGGAAAAATTTGATTTAAGTGGAACAATTTAGATTGGCAAATCGATGAGTGGTCACTTTTTGTATGCCATGAATTACAAAGGTTTCCATTCTCTAACACGTCCAAGGAAATTGCTAACAAATTACTTCTAGTGAGGAAGACAATTGCAAAAAAATAAAATAAAATAAATTACACTGCACTGTAGGTAATATGTGGGATCAAAGTTGGAACACTAAAAATATTAAAAATCTATCCATAAATGCATTTATTTTCAACATGACATATATTGTTGGCTGGTTATAAATTAGTCTCCAGAGCAATTATTATATGATAGAATTTAGATTTAAAAATGTATTTGTGTCAAAGCATATAAATCTAGGAATTATTCGTAATTTAGCCAAGAGACACCAATCTCTAAAAGTTCCCTCAGAAATGAGTAAATGGAGGCAGAATGGTTGTGATTAGCAGAGCCAGGGATAATCATCAGAAGGATGGTAAAATAAACTGTGGTATAGCCGAGTCATGAAGTATTATGCAGTCGTTAAAATTTACAAATATTTGTTGTACTTACATGTTCCTAAGTGTGTAAAACAAAAAAATAATAAAAAAAATGTGTGGGGAAAGTTTCAGAAAATAACTGCCATATATATCATATTTGTTCATGTGTGTGTGCATCAAAAAAGATCCAGTTGGAACACAAACATGCCACTTGTTCGAGCAAAGAAAATTAACATAAAAACTGTATAAAGTTTTTAACAAACAGAAAAGGCAAAAGAAAGCACTCAACTATCTCTATGTTGTTAGCCACTGTCAAGTCAACTCTGATTCATGGCAACCTTGTGTACAAGGGAACAAAACATTGCCCAGTCTCGCATCATCCTCATGGTCACTGGCATGTTCAAGTCCTTCCTTGTAGCCATTGTGCCAGTCCATCTCACCAAGCGTCCCCCTGGCCCTTGTTGGCCCTCTCCCTCACCAAACATGGTGTCCTCTTCCAGTGATTAATCCCCCATGATGATGTGTCCAAAGCGAGTGAGTCAGGCCATGTTCTGTTGTGATCTATAAGATTTCCATTTGCTAATTCTTGGACAATGTACAGCCAGAAAGTGGCTTAGAAGCGAGGATGGCGAGACTTTGTTTCACATACTTTGGACATATTATCAGGAGGGACCAGTCTCTGAAGAAGAACATCATGCTCAGTAATGTAGAGGGTCAGGAAAAAAGAGGAAGACCCTCAACGAGATGGATTGACACAGTGGCTGCAACAATGTGCTCAAACATGGCAACAATTGTGAGGACTGGGCAGGACTGGGTGGTGTTTCATTCTGTTGTACATAGGGTTGCTATGAGTCAGAACCAACCTCCAAGCACTTAGCTATAACAAAACAATTTTTGTACCTGAATTGCCAGGCCCTTCTTTCTAGTCTGTTTTAGTGTGAAAATTCCTCTGAAACCTGTCCACAATGGATGACTCTGCTGGTATTTGAAATACTGATAGCACAGCTTCCAGCATCGCGGCAACATGCAAACTGCTGCAGTACAGCATACTGACAGACACAAAAATATCATAAAGGTAGCAAAAGAAAGAAAGGAATTATTAAAATTTAGAAGCTTGAAAGGAAGAGCTAAGACTTAGACTTCTGAGAGGGCAGCACTGTTTAAGTGCTACCAGTGTCCCTAAGCTTCTAGGAGGGACCTGGAAGGGCTGGGATCCTGACTTCGGAAGAGGGATCCCCGGCTGACTAGTGCTGGTGTGTCTGAGCAAGTATGTTGAGACTGACCCAAGCAAGCTGAATTCAGCGGCTACAAGAGGAAAGAACTGCCAAAGCCAGCAGGAAGTAAACAGATCAGCACAAGTGCCTCCCATTCTAGTAAAGCATTTTGTCTTCTCTCACACTTTTTTTAGGTACAGCCTCTCATGGACACAGCTGGCAACATGGAAATGTGGTTTACAGAGTCCCAGCCCCACCATCACAAAGAGGACGATAGAAGGCAGGCTGTGTAGTTGCGAGACAGCAGCTCAACAGCTGATGCAGAGAGGTAGACATCATTGTTGCTCACCTACATTTACCAGTGTCCTTGTTCTGGACACAAAATAGAATTGCCCTTCCCCATACCACTGCCATTAGCCATGGTCATGTGACTTCCTTTGGCAGAAGTGACAGACCAATGACAAACAAGTGGGGGTGATGCAGAGCCTCAACTCCCTCCAACCTGAAGTAGACGCATAACCTGTAGAGAAATAAATTCTGACGATTTAAGCTACTGAGATTTTTTGGAGTTGTTTGTTATTACAGCATAACCTAGCCTCTCCTGACTCTATATTTGGTAATGTATTTCCCACGTTCTCTATAGTAAGTATGACTTGATTATGGAAGAACACAACGGATTATCTCCTTCCTTCTTTCCTTCCTCCCTCCCCGCCTTCCTTTCTTTCTTTCTTTTTAATTTCATGGAAATTCTGCTGAATAATTTTTATTTTTTATTGTGCTTTAACTGGAAGTTTACAATTTACATCAGTCTCTCATACAAAAGCTTACACACACATTGCTATGTAACCCTAATTGCTCTTGCTACAATATCACAGCACACTCCTCCTTTCCACCCTGTATCTCCCGTGTCCATTCAACCAGCTTCTGTTCCCCTCTGCCTTCTCATCTTGCCTCTAGACAGGAGCTGCCCACATAGTCTCATGAGTGTACTACAGCTAAGAAGCACACTCCTTACCTGTATCATTTTGTATCTTATAGTCCAGTCTAATCTTTGTCTGAAGAGTTGGCTTCAAGAATGGTTTTAGTTTTGGGCTAACAGAGAGTCCAGAGGCCATGACCTCTGGGGTCCCTCCAGACTCAACCAGACCATTAAGTCTGATCTTTTTACTAGAATTTGAGGTCTACATCCCACTTTTCTCCTGCTCCATTAGGTACTCTCTGTTGTGTTCCCTGTCAGGGCAGTCATTGGCGGTAGCCAGGCACCATCTAGTTTTTCCAGTCTAAGGCTAATGAAGTCTTTGGTTTATGTGGTCTTCTCTGTCTCTTGGGCTCATATTTTCCTTGTGTCTTTGGTGTTTTTCTTTCTCCTTTGCTCCATGTGGGTTGAAACCAATTGATGCATCTTAGATGGCTGCTTGCTAGCTTTTAACACCCCAGACGCCACTCACCAAAGTGGGATGCAGAATATTTTCTTAGTACACTTCGTTATGCCAGTTGATCTAGATGTCTCCTGAAATCGTGGTTCCCAGGCCCCCGCCGTGCTACTCTGTCCCTTGAAAGGTTTGGTTGTGTTTAGGAAACTTCTTAGCCTTTGGTGTAGTCTAGTTCTGCTGACTTCCCCTTTATTGTGTGTTTTCCTTCCCTTCACCCAAAACACTTCCTGTCCACTAACTAATTAGTGAATACCCGCTCCATCGTTCCCTCCCCACCCTCATAACCATCAAAGAATGTTTTCTTCTGTGTTTAAACTATTCCTTGAGTTCTTATAATAGTAGTCCCATATAATATTCCTCCTTTTGCAACTGGCTAATTTCACTCTTCATAATGCCTTCCAGACTCCTCCGTGTTAGGAGACGTTTCATGGATTCATCATTGTTCTTTATCATTGCATAGTATTCCACTGTGTGAATGTATCATAATTAGTTTATCCATTCACCTCTTGATGGGCACCTTAGTTGTTTCCATCTTTTTGCTATTGTAAACAGTGCTGTAATGAACATGGGTATGCATATATCTATTTGTGTGAAGGCTCTTATTCCTCTAGGATATATTGCAAGGAGTGGGATTGCTGGATCGTATGGTAGTTCTATTTCTGGCTTATTAAGGAAGTAACAAATCAATTTCCAAAGTGGTCGTACCATTTTATGTTTCCTCTAGCAGTGTATAAATGTTCCAGCCTCTCCGCAACCACTCCAACATTTATTATTTTGTGTTTTTTGGAGTAACACCAGCCTTGTTGTTGTGAGGTGGTATCTCATTGTAGTTTTGATTTGCATTTTTCTAATGGCTAATGAACTAATGAACATGAGCATTTCCTCATGTACCTGTTAGCCACCTGAATGTCTTATTTGGTGAAGTACCTCTTTATATCCTTTGTCCATTTTTTATTGGGTTATTTGTCTTGTTGTTGTTGAGGTTTTGCAGTATCTTGTAGATTTTAGAGATTAGATGCTGATCGGATTTGTCATAGCCAAAATTTTTTTTTCCCCAGTCTGTACATTGTCTTTTACTGTTTTAGTGAAGTCTTTGAAGGAGCGTAAGTGTTTGATTTTTAGGAGCTTCCAATTATCTAGTTTCTCTTCTGGTGTTTGTACATTGTTAGCAATGTTTTATATATGCTGTTTATGCCATGGATTAGGGCTCCTAGCACTGTCTCTACTTTTTCTTCCATGATCTTTCTCTTTTTAGATTTCATATTTAGGTTTTTGATCCACTTTGAGTTAGTTTTTGTGCATGGTGTGAGGTATAGGTCTTGTTTCTTTCTTTCTTTACCAATGTATATCTAGTTGTGCTAGCGCCATTTGTTAAAGAGACTGTGTTTTCCCTGTTCAGTGGACTTTGGGTCTTTGTCACTTATCAGCTACTCATAGGTGAATGAATTAATGTCTGGATTCTCAATTCTGTTGCATTGGTCTATGTATCTGTTGCTGTGCCAGTACCAGGCTGTTTTGACTTCTGTGGCCATATAATAGGTTTTAAAATCAGGTAGTGTGAGGCCTCCCACTTTGTTCTTCTTTTCCAGTAGTGCTTTACTTATTCAGGGCCTCTTCCCTTTCCATATGAAGTTGGTGATTTGTCTCTCCATCTCCTTAAAAAATGCCATTGGACTTTGGATCAGGATTGCATTGTATCTGTGGTTTGCTTTGGGTAGAATGAACATTTTCATGATGTTGAGTCTTCTATCCATAAGCAAGGTATGTTTCTCCACTTATGGAAGTCTCTTTTGCTTTCTCGCAGTAGTGTCTTGTAGTTTTCTTTGTCTTTTACATCTCTGGTTAGATTTACTCCTAGGTATTTTACTTCTTGGGGGCTACTGTAAATGGTACTGATTTGGTGATTTCTTCTTCCACATTCTCTCTGCTAGTGCAGAGGAATCCAACAGATTTTTGTATCTTTATCTTGTATCCTGATACTTTGATGAAATCTTCTATTCCAATAGTTTTCTTGTGGATTCTTTAGGGTTTTCTGTGTATAAGATCTTACCTGCAAATACAAGTTGCTTTTACTTCTTCTTTACCAATTTGGATGCCCTTTTTTTTCTTTTTCTAGCCTAATTGTTCTGGCTTGGATCTCTAGCACAATGTTGAATGAGAGTGGTGACAAAGGGCATCCTTGTCTGGTTCCTGTTCTCAAGGGGAATGCTTTCAGACTCTCTCCATTTAGGATAATGCTGGCTGTTGGCTTTGTATAAATGCCCTTTATTATGTTGAGGAATTTCCCTCCTATTGCTATTTTGTGGAGGGTTTTCATCATGAATAGATGTTAGACTTTGTTAAATGCCTTTTTTGTGTCAATCGATAAGATCATGTGGCTCTTGTCTTTTGTTTTTATTTATGTGATGGATTACATTGATCGTTTTTCTAATGTTGAACCATCCCTGCATACCTGGTATGATTCCCACTTGGTCATGGTGAATTTTTTTGTTTGTTTGTTTTTTAATATGTTGCTGAATTCTATTGCCTAGGATTTTGTTGTGGATTTTTCCATCTAAGTTCATGAGGGATATTGGTCTGTAATTTTCTTTTCTTTGTGGTGTCTTTACCTGGTTTTGCTATCAGGTTTAGGCTGGCTTCATAGAATGAGTTTGGGAGCATTCCATCCTTTTCTATGCCCTGAAATGCCTCGAGTAGTAGTGATGTTAACTCTTCTCTTAAAGCTTGGTAGAATTCTCCAGTGAAGCCATCAGGGCAAGGGCATTTTTTTTTGTTGGAAGTTTTTAAATTGCTTTTTCAATCTCTTCTTTTGTTATAGGTTTATTTGATTGTTTTACCTCTGTTTGTCTTAGTTTAGGTAGGTAGTAGGTTTCAAGAAATTTTTCCATTTCTTCTAGGTTTTCAAATTTGTTAGAGTACAATTTTTTCATAGTATTCTGTTATGATTCTTCTAATTTCAGTTGGGTCTTTTGTGATATGGTCTATCTCATTTCTTATTTGGGTTATTTGCTTCTTCTCCTGTTTTTCTTTTGTCAGTTTGGCCAATGGCTTATAGATTTTATTGATCTTTTCAAAGAACAAGGTTTTCGTCTTATTAACTCTTTTGATTGTTTTTCTATTCTCTATTTCATTTAATTCTGCTGTAATTTTAATTATCTGCTTTCTTCTGGTGCCTGAGGGTTTCTTTTGCTGTTCTCTATTTGTTCAAGTTCTTAGGTTAATTCTTTGATTTTGACCTTTTCTGTTTTTTGGGTGGGTGCATTTATTGCAATTAATTGACCTCTGAGCACTGCTTTTGCTACATCCTGAAGGCTCTGGTAGGATGCGTTTTCATTCTCATTTGATTCTATGAATTTCTTGATTCCATCTTTAATTTCTTCTATAACCCAGTAGTTTTTGAGCAAGGCGTTGTTCAGTTTCCATATATTTGGTTTTTTTCCCTTGGTGTTTCTGTTATTGATTTCTATGGCTTTATGGTCAGAAAAGATACTTTGTAACATTTTAATGTTTTGGATTCTGTTAAGGCTTGTTTTATGTCCTAATATGTGTCCTATCCTGGAGAACTTTCCATGTGTGTTGGAAAAGAAACAGTACTTGGCTGCTGTTAGGTGGAGTGTTCTGTGTACGTCTGTGAGATCAGGTTGGTTGATTGTGGCATTTAGATGTTCTGTGTCTTTATTGAGCTTCTTTCTGGATGTTCTGTCCTTCACCAAAAGTGGTATGTTGAAGTCTCCTACTATTATTATGGAACTGTCTATGTCTCTTTTCAATGCTGTAGAGTTTTTCTTTCTTTCTTTCTTTTTTTTTTTAATGTATTTTGGAGCCCTGTCATTGAGTGTGTAAATATTTATTATGGTTATGTTCTCCTGGTGCACTGACCGTTTAATCATTATGCAGTGTTCTTCCTTACCCTTAATGGTGGGTTTTAAAGTCTATTTTATCAGAAATTAATATTAATATTCCTGTTGTTTTTTGATTGTTTGCTTGAAAGGTTTTTTTTTTTCATCCTTTGAGTTTTAGTTTCTGTCTTTAAGTCTAAGGTGTGTCTCTTGTAGGCATTACATAGATGGATCTATTATTATTATTATTATTATTATTTAATCCATTCTGCCACTCTCTTTCTCTTTATTGGTGCGTTTAATTCTTTTACATTCAGGCACTTATTGATAGGTATGAGTTTAGTGCTGTCATTTTGATGTCCTTTTCTTGTGTATTGTTGACAGTTTCTCTGTACCACTTAAATTTCAATGCTGAGTCATTTTTCTTTATATATTTTCTTTTCCTCTTTTTCATTGTTGTTGATTATGTATTTGCTGATTCTTTACATTTTTCTTGATTTTTAATTTGATATGTAGGATTCTTAGTTTCCTTTGTGGTTACTTTAATATTTATCCCTATTTTTCTGAGTTTAAAGCAATCTTTTATTTATTTATATTACCTTCATTTACACTCCATATGAAAGATCTATGACTACATTTTTTAGTCCCTCTTTTTTGTTTTAATGTTGTCATCTTTTACATAATGATGCCTCTGTTTCCCTGTTTTGAGCATTTTAGCTTGGATTTATTTTCATGATTTCCATATCTGGGTTGATATCTTGTTTCTTTATCCTGTGTTCTAGTTTGGGGTTGTTTCCTAATGTAATTGACTTTCTAAGTGAAAGGCTCCCTTTAGTATTTCTTGTAATTTTGGTTTGGTTTTTGCAAATTCCTAAACTTCTCTTTGTCTGGAAATGTCCTAATTTCACCATCATATTTGGGAGACAGTTTTGCTGGAAATATAATTTTTGGCCAGCATTTTTTTTCCTTCAAGGCTTTATATATGTCATCCCATTGCCTTCTTGCCTACGTGGTTTCTGCTGAGTAATCTGAGCTTAGTCTTATTGCCTTTCCCTTGTGGGTAACTTTTCATTTATCCCTAGCTGCTTTTAAAATTCTCTCTTTATCTTTGGTTTTGGCAAGTTTGATTATAATACATCTTGGTGACTTTCTTCAGGATCTACCCTGTGTGGGGTTTTATGAGCATCTTGGATATATACCTTTTCATTTTTCACACTACCAGGGAAGTTTTCTGCCAACAAATCTTCAACAACTCTCTCTGTATTTTCTGTTATCCCCCTGTTCTGGTACTCTAATCACTCATAGGTTATTCCTCTTGATAGAGTCCCACATAATCCTTAGGGTTTCTTTAGTTTTTAAAATTCTTTTATCTGATTTTTCCTCAAATATGTTGATGCCAAGTGCTTTATCTTCAATCTCACTAATTCTGACTTCTATTGCCTCAATTGTGCTCTTAAGATTTTCTATTGAATTGTCTAATTCTGAAATTTTATTGTTAATCTTCTAAACTTCTGTTTGCTTTCTCTCTGTGGATTCTTGCAGCCTATTAAATTTGTCATTATGTTCTTCTCTAATCTGCTTAAGTTTCTCTAATGCTTTGTCTCTATGTTCCTTGGCTTGTTCTGTGTTTTGCCTGATCTCCTTCCTGATCTCTTCAAGAGTTCTGTATGTTAATCTTCCGTATTCTACCTCTGGTAATTCCAGGTAATTCTCTTCATCTGGAAAATTTCTTGATTTTTTGTTTTGGGAGTTTGCTGAAGCCATTGTGGCCTGTCTCTTTGTGTGATTTGATATTGACTGCTGTCTCTGAGCTACCAATAAGTTTTATTGTATTTGTAGATTTTATGTTTTCTTACTGTGTCCTAGCTTCTTGTTTTGCTTTGTTTTGATATGCCCAAATAGGCTACTCGAGTGAACCAGTTTCATTATTGGCACCTTTGAAGCTCTAACATCCTGTCCCCAGTTGGTTTGAGCTGTTACTAAGTATGTGAGCCAGAGAGTCCATTCACTTTTCTTGTATGGATTCAGCTCAGGTGTCCAGATAGTCAGCCACCAAGTGTGTGATGCAGGCTCTCACCTATAGTCTTAGACAAGCAGCGGTGATTGGTATAGGCACAGGTATCTGGGTGCAGTAGGGGCTCACATGCTGAGCAAGGCAGGGGACTGACAACTGCCCCTGAGTGTCTGTGAGGAAAGTGTGTGCCTGTCCCCTAGAGTGTGTAGGTGGGTGGATTTTGCAGGTGGACTATGGGCATCCAATGCTGTTGGCTGTAAGGACTGGGAGGCACCACATATTCTTGGACTCCTGCCATGGGTGGCTAGGTGTCATGCATGGGGCCATCAGTCCTCAGGCCTCTGATGTGGGTAGGAGAGGACCCTGTTTAATAGGCAGAGAGGTGTCAAATGACGTGAACTTACCTCTCCACCAGGTAGCTGAAACAGTTGAAGTTAGGCTTCAGGTATATATACCCTGTTACAATGAGGGCCTATGCTGTTGAAATTGGCCCATACAAGTCTAGGCAATGGTGAAAGGCATTCAAAGTCCATGGAGCCCTTAAACCTGTGCCTAGGCAAAGGAGCTATTTCTGCCCTGAGTTTCCAACTTAGGAGAGCTGGCAGATTATTTTTTTCCTGTTTGTTATTTTGTTCCCTCTCCAAGGCTAGAAGAATAGCTAAGGGCAAGTGCACGGTCCTTCTTCTGGCCCAGGGGATACAGCCAGCTGGAACCCAGTGCAGAGCAGAAAGGGAGCATGTAAGTGGGTGAGAGGTTTTTCCCAAAGGTGTATTGTTGGGTTGAAGTAGGTGAAACACAGGTACTTATTATTTGCTGATTGCGGGCTGGTTCTCACTTGTTCTGGATGGTTGAGTAGATTCTCTACCACTCATCATCCCCCAACGTGGAAAATGTGTCCTGAATGCCTCTGCTTGCTTCACCGCATTCACAGCAGCAGCGTAACCAGCCTGTGGGGTGCCAGTTCCTGCCAGGTCAGGTCCGGCAACTCCTCACTGCTTCTGAACTGTTTCTCCCTCTCCTCGCCACTCAGTCGTATTCCTCAACTTTGCCTTTGATGTTCAGGGCTTCTAGGTTGTCATACATAATTGATTCACTTTTTTTTTCCAGGTCTTTGTTGAAAGAGGTACCACAGGACGTGTCTGACTGCTCCGCCTTCTTGATCCTGCCTCCTGAATAATTTTTTTAATGAGTTGAAATATAAAAGAATCTTGTGACTTTTACCCATTTGCTGATTGATGGGAAATTTCTATTTATGAAATTGAGAAAGCAATTCCTAGTGGAAGTCAATTTTACTATTGCTAAATTTCACTCAATTTTTTTGTGTCTCTAAATTTGCATCCCCTTCTGGTTGAACCAAGTATGGCCATCTCAATTGTGTACGTTTTACAAATTTCCCTATGTATTTATATAAAGGCTGGATTACATTTAGTGCATCGTGGAATTGTATTTTTAGGGGAAATATTAAGAAAAAAAATTCTCACCATAAATAGAAGAAAGGAATAATCGAGACTCCATCCATAATTTAGATAAAATAATGACTCTGAGAGGTGGAGACAGAGTAATACAAGAGTCCCAGGGAACATCCGCAAGTGTTGCTGGAAGCTCAGATTTTCAGCAGTCAGGAAGAGCTTTGGTCGACAGCTGAAGGCAAGATCACAGGGAAGGGAACTAAAGGTGAGAAGAAACTAAAGCGGGAACTAGTGGCAAGACAAATTGGAAACAGAAAAACTCACCAACAGCATATATAGTCACTAGAATGTAGTTATAAGAAAACATGTTGTAATAGGAGAAACAGTCTGCAGGGAGGAGAGGAGGCATGTGAAAACTCCCTGTACTTTCTGCATATTTTCTCTATAAACCAAAAATTGCTCTAAAAAATAAAGTATACACACACATATAAAAGTTGTTGTTGAGCCAGTTCCTACTCATGGAGACCCCATGTATGTCTGAGTAGATTTGTGCTCCACAGGGTTTTCAATGGCTAAGTGTTCAGAAGTAGATTATCAGGGCTTTCGTCCAAGGCACCTCTAGGTGGACTCAAACTACCAACCTTTCGGCTAATAGCTGAGTGCTTAACTGTTTGTGTCACCCAGGGACTATACACACACACACATATAAAATAATTTTTTAGAAAATTGATTTAGGGATAAAGAACCAAATAATTTAAGCATTTAAGAATAAATGGGCTGCTCTGTATTTTATTAAGAGTTTTAACATCCAGCATGTATTTGTGAAAACAATGCATGTTATTTGGCTCTGTGAGGTACACAATAGAAAACAAGTTCTTTCTAAAAACTTACATTGGCCCCACCCAACAATCTTACCCAAAAATCCAATGGATTTTTTTAAAGATGTCAACTCACAGGGACAAAGGGAATGGGGAAGGAGGCAGCGTGGGCATAACTGTGGAAACTGGAAAGGGAAAGAGTGACTGCAATTAAAGTAGAACTCTAAGTAAAGCTGTACCTGACAGCAACCATTAAGTCCAGAAGCAACCATTCGCATGCAGAACCACCAAAGACTGGGGAATTAGAGGCACCGATTACATCCAGGAAAGGGAATAAAGGTGAGGCTAAAAACAGGAGGATTAACTGAGATTATCTTTCACAGTTAGAGTTCCAGACGCCCACCCCTACCCCATTCAACAGACATTTAACCCTCTACCGCCCCTTAAAAAACTGCAGGTTTACCTTTTAGAAGGAGTAAACCAGGGGTTCTCTGGGCTGGGGAACATCCAGCACATCCAAGGAGATGGAATCGATGACAGACGTGACACGAATAATGAGAAGATATTTACTCTTCTTGACGAACAGTTTGAGGCTTGAATTAGTGAACAGTTATAGATAGAACACTCAGCCAAGAAAAAGCAATTGTCAATGAAGGAAAAACAAGTTACATTAAGAAAATACATCGTGGGGTTCAATGTGAGCAGTGTTTGTGTAATTATAATACTGTGAACACTGAGTGTTTATCTAATCAGAAATTTTGTCAAACTGTTTTAGGAGGATGGGCATTCAGGATGTGTGTGTTTGCATATGTGTGTATGTGTGTGTGTGTGTGCATGCTCATGATGTGGGAGAAGTTTCCCATCCACCTACCCTCAGTCCACAATGGTGCCTTCCATTCATCCTTCAACAACGAGATGAAGACACTTCCCTGACACTCCTGACACCCTCTTCTAAGCTGCCAAAGCAAACTCTGACTGCTTCTGTTTTGCCCTTATTAATGTTGCAGTATGAAAATTGACTTGTCTATATTTCTTCCCCACTCCGTTGTACCTTCTCTGAGGGCAGGCAGGAGTCACACCCTTTATGTCTGCAGCTGAGCACTCAGCACCCTGCTGTCACAGAAGCATCAGCAAATGGTTTTATGAGATAAAAGCTGAAGGAGTGCTGAGCACCAAGAGAGGCATCAGGAATGAGATTTCATGGAATGGTCTGCTTGCAGTCCTAGATAATTATGCCAAAGTCTTGCCAAATGGAAGCTGAACAAAGAACAAAAAAGGAAATCCTTTAAAAAGAAGGAGATAAAAGAAGATTGGTGATGGGATAAGGGAAAAATCACTCAAACTCTCAGTGCCAGAGTCAATCCCTTAGGTGAACTCTTCAGGCAAATGACCACAGTATGTAAATTAATGGCTGCTAAGAACAGACTTCCTGACCACTATTTCTGGGTGGGGCCGCTTGTTCACTCAGAATCTTCATGGAAGCTGGAATTTCAGGTAAAGAGTATTTATTATTGTATCACTCCAAATCATTATTTTGAAATGCACTTCTTCTGTCACGTAAATACTATATCTGCATTTTCAACCTGTTTTCATTTGTTGTATCTCCAGAATCGCCCTCTAAGTACTGTAAGAAGAATGAAACATTACACCACCATTGGCAAACATAAACTAGTGTCAAATTGTTCATTGTGTCCTCTCAGCAAAATACTTAGTAAAAAGTAAACAAGTTTGAATAGCTACATCAAGTTCACATAGCTACAAAGTGGCAGGGCCAGGATCCAAGCCCTGGTGTAATTGCAAAGACTGTGCTTTTGAAATTATTTGGTGTGTTAAGACATTTCTGTCTCTTATGTTTTCAGGCAGAATAGCCTGATAAAACCTGAGCAGAGACAAAGCTTTTCTGGGCTTTTGCTTGCACCTATAAGTATCATGCTAGTACGTGTGGGAACAAAGAACATATATGAAAGAGTTAGGAAGATAAGCTGAAAAAAGACAATTGTGAAAATCGCGTCAATATGTAATACTTTGTTGTCTTCAAATTGTGCTAGAAATAATAACTAAATAGCATTCAAGTCCAGATTAAACCCAGTATCATTAGACTTTCATGTCATGATTGTACTAACACAAGGGACTTAGGTTATATTTAATATTGCTTAAAAGGTTATACCATTTCTTATTCAGATGTTATCTTTGTGCCTACATTTTTTTAAATAATAATAACTTGAGCCTTTTGCTTTTGTCTGTCATCGGCAATGTGCTAGATGCACCTTGAAATAGTGTGAGATATGGTTTCTGATTCAGATATATTTATTGTTAATTGGACACCAGTGGAAACAAATCAGAACAGATTTGCCATATGTTACAACAATTTAAAAAGTATGAGTTTGGTTTAAAGTTGGACAAATACGTAAGTAGATATCTCTCCTGGGAGAGCTAGATGGTGCTCAGCTACCACCACTGACCTCTCTGACAGGGATCACAAAAGGGGTCCCGGACACAGTGGGGGAAAATGAAGAACAAAATCCAAATTCACAAAAAAGACCAGACTTACTGGTCTGACAGAGACTGGTTGTTGTTGTTAAGTGCCATCAAGTTGGTTCCAACTCGTAGTGACACTCTAGGACAGAGTAGAACTGCTCCATAAGGTTACCAAGGAGCAACTGCTAGATTTGAACTACTGATCTTTTCGTTAGCAGTCAAGATCTTAACCACTATGCCATCAGGGCTCCAAAGAGACAGGAAGACCCCCAACACTATGACCCCTAGGCATTCTTGTAACTCAGAACTGAAGCCACTCTCGAAGGTCACCTTTCACCCAAGTATTCAACAGGTCTATAAAGCAAACAATAACATCCATGAGGAACATGCTTCTTAGAACGATCAAGTATACAAGACCAAATGGGCAACACCAGCCCAAAAGCAAAGATGAGATGGCAGGAAGGGGCAGAAAAACTGGACAAACAGAAACTAGTACCCGGGGTGGAAAAGGGGAGAGTGCTGACACAGTACGGGATTGTAATTGATGTCACTAAACAACGTGCATAAACTATTTAGAGGGAAACTAATTTGCTCTGCAAACTTTCACCTAAGGAACAACAGAATGTGCTTTAAAAAAAGAAAGAAAGAAATGGGTCTCTCTTAAAATAACTTGACTGAAAATCTGAATTCTGTGTTTAAAAAAAAAAAAAATCCCTTCGAGTCAATTCCGACTCATAGCGATTCTGTAGGACAGAGTAAAACTGCCCCATAGGGTTTCCAAGGAGTGGCTGGTAGATTCAAACTGCTGACCTTTTGGTTAGCAGCCCAACTCTTTACCACTACGCCGCCTGGGTTTCCGAATTCTGTGTTCAGTGCCTACATATCAGCAGCAGGTGGATGTCAAAGCTGAGAATAAAGAAACAAACAAATGTAAAGAACAGTGACGAATCTGTGAAAAGTTTCATAACATGGAGGAACCTGGAAGGCATTATGCTGAGCGAAATGAGTCAGAGGCAAAAGGACAAATATTGTATAAGACCACTATTATAAGATCTTGAGAAATAGTATAAACTGAGAAGAACACATACTTTTATGGTTACGAGGGGGGGAGGGAGGGAGGGTGGGAGAGGGATTCACTGATTAGTTAGTAGATAAGAACTGCTTTAGGTGAAGGGAAGGACAATACTCAATACACAGAAGGTCAGCTCAACTGACTGGACCGAAAGCAAAGAAGTCTCCGGGATAAACTGAATGCTTCGAAGGTCAGCGGAGCAAAGGCGGGGGTTTGGGGACTATGGCTTAAGAGGACTGCTAAGTCAGTTGGCAAAATAATTCTGTTATGAAAACATTCTGCATCCCACTTTGAAATGTGGCGTCTGGGGTTTTAAATGCTAACAAGTGGCCAGGCCATCTAAGATGCATCAATCGGTCTCAACTCACCTGGATCAAAGGAGAATGAAGAACACCAAGGTCACACGATAACTATGAGCCCAAGAGACAGAAAGGGCCACATGAACCAGAGACCTACATCATCCTGAGACCAGAAGAACTAGATGGTGCCCGGCCACAACTGATGACTGCCCTAACAGGGAGCACAACAGAGAACCCCTGAGGGAGAAGGAGAATAGTGGGGTAAAAAAAATGCAGACCCCAAATTCTCATAAAAAGACCAGACTTAATGGTCTGACGGAGACTAGAAGAACCCTGGTGGTCATGGTCCCCAAACCTTCTGTTGGCCCAGGACAGGAACCACTCCCTAAGACAACTCATCAGACATGGAAGGGACTGGACAATGGGTTGGAGAGAGATGTTGATGAAGAGTGAGCTACTTGTATCAGGTGGACACTTGAGGCTGTGTTGGCGTCTCCTGTCTGGAGGGGAGATGGGAGGGTGGAAACAAAACCGTCACAAAAGGAGAGACTGGAAGGAGGGAGCAGGCTGACTCATTAGGGGGAGAGTGAGTGGTAGTATGGAGTAATGTATATATAAGCTTGTATGTGACAGGCTGACTCTACTTGTAAACTTTCACTTAAAGCACAGTAAAAATTATTAAAAAAAAAAAAGAAACAAACATATGAAGGGGTTACGGGAATAGAGAAATAAATAAGAATGACAATGACACAAATACATATTAGTGAAGAAATGACTGTAGGAGTGAATCTGAAAGAGAAGAAACCTGAAGGGAAAGAAATGTTTAAGGTAGTATTAGAGGACATATCTAAAAATACAGCAATTAAATTAAGAAACAATGTTCATATCCTTTGTCCTAGAATGTCATGATAGCAGGTACCATAACATTAAATAATAATCTCTCTGGGAACAGGTACAAGAAAAAGCAATTTTTAAGTATTCCACTGGGAGCAATAATTCATTGGCAACAGTATCAACTCGACAAAATGTTTCCAGTTCTACTTTCATAGGGCCAGATGAGATTCTTATTTTTTTCTCTATACTTTACATGTTTAATTACCTTCTTCTGAACTTTAAAGAGAAGAAGAACATGGGAAAGAAGTGGTAGATGTCCTTGAAAAAAAAAATATGCAAGCCTTTAAATCTACTTAATTTTAATCCTTAGGTGACACATAAAATGTTAAAGACAAATGAGGTTAATAAAAGACTAACATATCTTCATTCATAGGAATTTTATTTTATTGTTTCCTTCATTTCAGCAAGTATTTGCTATGGGCTGATCATGTGATAAGCAGCACGGACTAAAAAAGGCAATATTGGGTTAGGGCAATCAAGATCTGATTTGGGGACTCCCCCCTCTTTACTCTTCATTTGACTCCCTTAGATACATAGATGCATAACCATTACCAAGTTGTCTAAGAGTTGATTCTGGCTCATGGCAGTCCCATGGGTTTTCAATGGCTGAGTTATTGGAAGTGAATCACCAAGACTTTCTTCCAAAGTGCCTCTGGGTAGACTGGAACCTCCAGCCTTTAGGTTAGCAGCCAAGTGTCTTAACCATTTACATCATCCAGGGGCTACACACACACACACACACACACACACACACACACACACACACACCCGTACTCCTCGCTTAATCAGCTCTCTTATCATCCAACATTTCCCATCGATGACAATAGTAAAAAATCTACTATTCAACTGTTTTGTCCATTTGCAACATAGGTCTGGCTGAGGTGCGAGGTGAGAGTAATGTTGGCTGTGATGGTTAAGGTTCTATGTCAGCTTGGCTGGGCCATCATGCTCAGTGGTTTGACAGTTATGTAATGATGTAAGAAACCCTGGTGGCGTAGTGGCTAAGTGCTATGGCTGCTAATCAAGAGGTTGGCAGTTCAAATCCACCAGGTGCTCCTTGGAAACTCTATGGGGCAGTTCTACTCTGTCCTATAACATCGCTATGAGTCGGAATTGACGGCAATGGATGGGTGGGTAACGATGTAATTTGCAGTTATGTAATGATGTCCTTATCCTCCATTTTTGTTACCTGATTTGATCCTCCTCCATTTTCACATGATGCTGATTTTCACATAACGACCTAGTCTGTGGAACCTAACCATATCAATAACTGAGGAGTGAGCTATGCCTGCCAACCAAAAGGTCAGTGGTTCAAATCCACCAGGTGCTCCTTGGAAACTCTATTGGGCAGTTCTACTCTGTCCTATAGGGTCACCATGAGTCAGAATCGACTCAACGGCAATGGGTTTTTGGGTTTATATATATGTATTTCTTTTCTGGAAATAAAAATACCTCCTGTACAGTTATTTCACAGGGATTTAGTAAGGGTAGACTGGATGATTAGGTAATAAATACTTTCTGAAAAGTTAAATTATCCTTCCAGGTCATAGGCCAACTTCTTTATCTGGTTATAGGAAAAAACATCTGAAACATTCAACCGACAAACGAAATTAATTACATGATTAAGTGTCCAAAGGGTGATGCATGCTGAAAGTGCTGTCAGGTTTCAGAAATGGGGGAAGTCAATATAGACTGAGCTGGATGAGATTACACAACTTCCCTAGGGACCATTCATTGCCTTGAAATGTATCCTTATCTCTAACCTAAATCCTCCACGCTACAACTTCAACCTGTTTTCATTCGTTCTGTCTCCAGAGTAATCCTCTGAGCACTTTGCTATTATTAAATCATTCTTCAACATTCCTGCCAGAAGCCTCCTTTGGTAGCCTTTTATACCGTACTCAGGATGTGGCACTGCGTGTCAGTAAGCACAGGTTCTAGGTGGCAAGCTCTACCAGTCTCATACATTAGGAAGGTTAGTGTTCTTTCCCACTCCTAAAATTCTCTAATTTTCTGATTTCCAAGACTACTGTCTGAAAAACACTCCATATACTTCATTTGGTAATCCTGTCACACTCTTTGGTAATTGCCATTTCCTGCCATCATCAACAAGAATTGATGCCTTTGAATGGTGGTGTTGGCAAAGAATATTGAATATACCACGGACTGCCAAAAGAATGAACAAATCTTTCATGGAAGAAGTACAACCAGAATGCTTCTTAGAAGCAAGGGTGATGAGACTCTGTCTAGCATACCTTGGACATGTTATCAGGAGGGATCAGTCCCTGGAGAGGGACATCATGCTTGGTAGAGTGAGGTTCAGCAAAAAAGAAGACCCTCAACAAGATGGATTGACACAGTGGCTGAAACAATGGGCTCAAACGTAGCAACAATTGTGAAAATGGCACAGGACCAGGTGGTGTTTCCTTCTGTTATGCATAGGATCACTATGAGTAATGAGTCAGAACTGACTCCATGGCACCTAACAACAACCATCACCAAAACCTTCCAAATCCCTGGTTTATGCCCTCATTGTTTCGGTTCCTCTCCTAACACCACCGCTTTTAGTGATCTAGTCTCTGAAAGAAAGCCTGACTCACATCACCAACACATTGTTTTATGGGCTAGGATTCTTTCAAGAGTTTCCATGGCCAATCTCACAATGCCATTTTCCAAATATTTTTACCCTTTCTCAGTGGAACGCAGTTCATTTATGCTATATTTCAGGTGCAGTGACCTTAGCCAAAAAAACAAACAAATTTACTATTGTGTCCAAGGAGTTCCCTAACCCTCCTTTTTATGTTATTTAAGTAACTGAATCCTTTTCGTGCTTTTAATGTAGGCTCACTAACCACGCTCATGACTTAGTTTGTAGCTGTAATAGTAAAACCAATAAAATCAGACAATTTGACACGAGCTCTTTTTTCAAAAGAACATTGTCCTGTAAACCCCAAACGAGTTTGGAGGATGGCGTGGTGGTAAGTCCTCAGAGGGATCTTGAAGGAGATCAGAGAGATAGCTCGGAGATTCTGTAGACATGCACAAGGCTTAGTTTTAGTTAACAAGTGAGCTTTCCTCTGAGTATCTAAATCTTACCCTCCCTTCAAGGGCCGTTCAGATCTCGCCTTCTCCTAAAGGTCTTTTCTATAGTGTCACTACTTTTCATCAATGGTCTTATTCTCCTCTGGATTTTTATATTACTCTGTGTCTTTGTTCATGGTTTGCTAATTGGGTACTTAGCATAGACCACAACAGCTAATTATAAACTTTTTTTTTTTTTAAATGTATGTATACTTTTGCTCTTAGCAAATAATTGCAAGTCATGGAGAAAAGGGAATATATTGCCTATCCCTTTTCATGCCCAGGGCCTAGGACTGAATTCTGTACCTAAACAAACAAACAAAACCCAAAACTGACTGCTGCGAGTAGAGTCTGACTCACAGCAACCCTATAGGACAGGGTAGAACTGTCCCATAGGGTTTCCAAGGCTGTAATCTTTATGGAAGCAGACTGCCACATCCTTCTTCCACGGAGTGGCTGGTGGGTTTGAATCACCAACCTTTCAGTCGACAGCTGAGTGCTTAACCACTTCAGCACCAGGGCTCTTCTATGTACCATAGGTGCTTCGTAAATATGGAGTAGTAACTGAGGTGGTTGATAAAACGGTAAGATATGCAACCAAACTCAAGAAATACAAGAGTATTGTCTGTTTCCTTATTAGTTCCTTTATTTTCCATTAATAAATTCCTCAGAGTTGTCCTGAACATTAGCTGAGTTAATGAGCTTAAATCACACATCACAGTGCCCGGCACGTGGCATATACTCAACAGATTTCTGTTTTCGTTATTATTATTTGTGGGTTGCTTCTAGGGAGAGGGCATGCCTTTTTATTTGTCTGTACATAGGCACTGAGAATAATTTCTTCCAAAAAGTGCTGACTCAGAAAACATTTCTGAATATAATAGAATTGAATCAGCAGTAAAAATTCTACAAAAAATTCCTTATGTTTGGCTTTAGAATAAATGATTGCTGAAATTCTACTGAAGCAAGTGCTGTGAGACACTCTGCTTTGGTTGTAATAAAATTTCATTGCAAATACACTGGTAGCAATCACAGTGAAATACTGCAGGGTCTAGAGACCAAAAAGAACAAATAACCAGCAATAAAGGAGATGATGAAGAGATACTCTGAACACAGTCCTGGAAAAGAAAAATCATCATTTTTAAAGATGTTACATATATACCTTAATCCTTATTCTCCCACTAGCTATTGAAGCTGTGCCATATTGTGTTAGAGGTGTTTTGTTTTGCTGTGTTTTGTTTCAGGGAGCCTGGGGGAGTATTGAGGAAAAACAATTTGAAATATTCTAGAATGTGTAGTGTGAGGGGAAAAAAATGAAGGACAGTCACTACTGTATTCTATCAACCTGCAAAAACACCACTTTTTCTCTGCCCGCAACCAGGAATGCTTCAAAGAAATGGAAGGTCTCTACAAGGCAAGAGCACTCTTATGTTTCATGAACTATGTAGAAGCTCATCCCTCGCTGCCCTGACTTAGCAGTGGGCTATGTTCTGCCAACTGTACTTCCTCAATTCAGGTAAACATGCCCTACTGTGATAATGTAGGAAGGAAGACAGATTGTCTTGGTTGTAGATATTTGCAAAGTCACCTGATCAATAAACGTCATTAGTATGCCATGCCAATCATGATTCAGAAAGACATTTGTTACAGCTACATTTCTTTTAAAGCAGTCATCAAAGATAGTCCCTTGGAAACATTTTCCTACATTGTCATATTCTATTCATTTATTTTTATTTGCTTAAGCAGTCGTTAAGATTGTAAATTGACTGTTGATTTCCACAGAGATGTTATCTTCCAACATCTTTTGAAATAATGGAGCAGGAGAGACAATTAAATACTTTATTGTCCTTCACATTGTTCTGCTTTTTCTTTTACTTTTCTGGCCCCTACACAGTCCACAACACAGTAGGAGATTGTATAAGCCAAAATATTTGGTTATCTCCCCAACTCTAGAAAGAGGGACAAAGTAAACCGAAGAGGGAGAGCTGGTGGCCATCTTGGCAGGGTGGACCCTGAGGAAGGTTCAGGGCAGAAGGAATTCCCAGCAGCAGTGTGCAGGACAAGACTTGGGCTGGCTTCCCAGAAACTTCTGAGTCAGCTTTCCTCAGTGTGGTTTCAGAGCTGTCATGTTAATGTGTGATGAATTCCCAGGGCATCGCTAATGCCACAAAGGAAGGAAGACGTGTTCCAAAGTTAAGTGATGTTTGAGGGAGGATGCTTCATTCTACTGCTTCCTCAAAAGTGTAAACATACAGGAAGTGGTTTGATTAGAACGACTTTTAATGATGAAGGGAGCAGCCCGAGAGGCAATAGACCAGGATTTAATGTCTTCCGCTCGAGAATGCACAGCGTTGTGACCCGTGTTCAGTTGATATAAAGATGCACATGACCGCACATGTCTTTACTGCTGAAGGCCTCACGACACACAGTAGCTGTCTTTGAGTGCTGGAAATGCTCCATGTGAGAGGGAAGAAAGAAATTCAATGTGAGCGTCATCAAACACAGGACTCTTAGAAACACATATACGCTGGCCCAAATTTAGAAAGGTGGAGAACAAGGGAGACAATCTGAGAAGCTGGACGGGAGAAGGCCTTGGAGATACGCCTTTAGTCGTTTCTGTTAAATCAGTAGTGTAACTGGCCATGACTTATTTCCAGAAATTTTGTCACCTTTCCTTCTAAGTTTGGCCAATCATGCTACGAGGGCTGCAAGCACAGAAAGCCTAAAAGCATAAAAACAGAAAATGAAAAAAACACTATTAGAAAAAACAAGGTTGGAGGTGATGTTTTGCCTCTGAGGCCTTTTGCTGGCCTGAGAAAGAACAGATTAGTGGCAGAGAAAAGACTGCGCGTTAGCTGTTTCAACCAGTGTCCTTCCCGCCCATACTCGCTGCCTGCAGGAGACCCTGTAGTCAGACTGCTCACTGTGATCTGAGCCTTACACATCTGTTTCCATGGGTGTACCTGTTTAAAACCTTTTGTTTTCTGTTTTGCACAAGTACTGAGTGGCGAGCTCCTCAGAGATTCTTCACAGGGTTTCCTTAAAGCAAAGTATTTTCCATTTAGAGATGGAGGTCAGCAGACAGATTACCCAGCTTAACAAAGTAAAATGACTTACGAGCATCTCTGCCAGGGAGAGAGGATGGGGGTCTGTGTGTGTGTTTGGTTGGTTGGTTGATTGTTTCTTTATTAATTTGCGGGTGGGACTTGTCTAAAGCTTCGAGAAGAGGAGACCCCAAAACACCACTTGCTGTAGAGCAAATTCCAACTCATCGAAACCCCACGTGTGTCAGAGAAGAACTGTGCTCCGCAGGGTTTTTTTCAATGGTTGATTTTTTTAGAAGTAGATTGCCAGGCTTTTCTTCCAAGGTGTCTCTGTGTGGACTTGAATCTCTAGCCTTTTGGTTAGCAGCTGAGTTTGTCAACCATTTGTACCATCTAGGGGGACTCCTTAGAAAAGGAGAGATGAAAGAAAGGTCTGAATAAAGAGGGAGAGAGAGAGAGAAAGAAGGAGGAGAGAAAGAGAGAGAAAGTGTATGAATTCTAGAGAGGGATGAGGAATTATAAAACAAATACAAATAACCGTATTTAATTTTAAAGTAGTGAGCTAGTGAATTTTCCACAGTTCCTCAGACAGCGTTGTGAGTCATCTTGGTTGGATATCAAATAAGAATGATCTCAGCACCTTGGGGGAATTAGGGTCATTTGGATGATGTTAAAGTAGATAAAAAATCAATTTCAGAGAAATTCAACTTTGTTATTCCTTTTTATTTATGTTTTTGATTTTTCTTTCTAACGCCTATTCTCTATCCCAAAAAACTCATTGCTGTCGAGTTGATCCTGACTCATAGCCACCCCACAGGGTTTCCAAGGCTGTAAATCTCTCCAGAAGCAGGCTGCCACATCTTTCTTCCTTGGAACAGCTGGTGGTTTCAAAACACTGACCTTTCGGTTATCAGTCAATTGCACCACCAGGGCTCTGCTGTCCTCTTAAATGATTTCCACCATTTGTGCTAGGCCTTACACTCCTCTGGTGGCATTCCTCTACCACCAGGCCTTTCCCCACCCGTATGTGCCAAACCCTTACACAGTCTGTGACCTAGATCCTGCCTTCCTGCCAGCCTCTATGAAAGACGACTTCTCGTGGATTCCCTGGTACCACCACCCAGGTTCTTTGTTTTTCTTTTGTGTAATGCCTTCAGTTTATCGGCCATCTTCCCTTTTCAACTACCTTGCACATGCTGGCTTTTTCTGCCTTTCTTCTCAGCTAATTCCTACCTTTCTTTTATATCTCTACTTAAATGCCAGTTCTTCACTGAAGGAACTCCTGGACCTTGTGGTGAGGTTAGATGTTTCTACAACATGATAGCATACCATCCGGTAGTTTTTCTTAACATTAATCACAATTGCAAGTAATTACTTGGCTGAAAAATTACTTGTGCAATATCTATTTTTCCCTGTAACACTATTTGCCTAAAGGAAAAAAAAAAAAAAATGCAGTTCCTCCCAAATATTTCTGACTGCTTTTCTGAAGAAGGAAAACCTGTGTACTTATATGTCCTAGTTGTGGCTCATAACTTCTACACTGAACTCTTTCTTATTGCTACTTCTGATGCTGCTTCCACTCTCTTCAGTCCTTTTGTCCTTCACCTGTCACCAGCACTCTCCTCAGCTTTGTACAGCACTGATGGTCATTCATAATGATTAGCCAAAGCTTTGTGGGAAGCTGAGCAGAAGTTCCATTAAAAAAAAAAAAAAATTGCTGGTGAGTCAAGTCCAACTCATGGTGACCCCATGCATGTTAGAGTAGAAACTGTGCTCCAGAGGGTCTTCATGGCTGTGACCTTACAGAAGCAGATCCCCAGGCATTACTTCTGAGGTGCTGCTTAGTGGGCTCGAATTGCCAGCCTTTTGGTTAGTAGCTCAGAGCTTTACCATTTGTGCCAAGAGTAGAAAATAATCAGGTTTATTCCATGGATGTCCTACAACAGTAGATTATGGTAATCCTTCACAGAAATTTTAACCTTTGTAACAGTTAAATTTCAGTTAAATAACAGTTGAACGACAAGATGGATACTACGTCCATTAAGTTACTAGAATTTTTACATATCCACTTATTCAAATCCCAGCTGAACTTCGAGTTACACCTTCAAATCTCTTCATAGAAATTCGGAGGCAATAATTCTTGTCCTTCTGAATTTCAAGCACTCATTTAACACCTGGTAAAATACATAGAGTTAGCCACTGCAATGGTCAAAATAGAATGGTTAGTCAATATGCATTTATTGATGTATCGATTAAAACTGAGGAACTCTGATTTCTCAGTAGAGTAAGAAAAATGAGGTCATACTTTTAGGTCAATTGACCTCACATCCTGACAAACTATTTACAAATAGTAAAAAAAAAAAAAAGAAAAGAAAAAAATATGTGTATAGCACTTTGACTTGCTATTTTAGCAATAACAACAAATGTCTTTTAGACAGAAGTTTTCAAGAGATTCACTGGAGCCTTACAAAGAAAAATTATGGTTTTACACCTAAAAAAATGATGTGCCTGTACACCTGGTTTGACTGCTGCTATAATCTGCTTTCCTTTCTAGCATTTTGAAACATTACTGTGGGGCATCAGTATTTCAGTCAACCTGAAAATATTCAGAGAAACTGCTCATTAGATGTTTTAGGAAAAGCATCACACATTTCAAACTGGAGTGTTAAAATGCTTGACATTCCCTCCTGAATCTCACAAGGCATCTCCAACTTAACCTATTCAAAACCAAAGTTAACCTTTTCCTCAACCCACCCCTAAAGCCTACTCCTTCTCCTGTAGCCCTGTCTGGATGTGTGGGCCCATCATACACATAGTCTCCCAAACCAAAATCTCTAATTCATGCAGCATTCCTCCAGTTTTATTACATCCAGGCAACAAGCTCTGTAGACTCTACCTCCGAAGTATATCTTGAGCCCATCTTCTTCTCTTTATTCCCTTTCCTATGCCTTCATTCAAGAGCCATAGTCTCTTTATTATACCATCATCTACCGTTCTTGGGTGGTGAAGCTAGTTAATGCACTCAGGTGTTAACTGAAAGGTTGGAGGTTGGAGTTTACCCAGAGGTGCCTTGGAAGAAAGGCCTGGTGATCTACTTTCAAAAAATCATCCATTGAAAACACTATGGAGCACAGTTCTACTCTGACACACATAAGGTTGTCATTAGTCAGAACTGATCTGAAGGCAACTGGGTTGGTTAGCACCTAACCAGTCTTCCTAGCCTCTAACTACCTCTTCAGAAGAGTCCTCTACCCAAATGAAAGGCCCTCACTGATTCCCCAGGTTAGCATTGAAAACGAGCCTCAACTCCTTAGTGCTATGTACATGAACACCTCTAATGTCAGCGCCTGAAATTCCCCTGCCCTTAACTCTTCATTTTCTACCTATGCATAAAAAAAAAAAAAAAAAAAACTAAAGATTCCCAAATCCTCCCAATGGTTCACAGCTCATACCATTTGTGTATGCTATACATTCGAGCTGAAACAACACCTTTGGTTCTTATCAACCTGGAGGAGTGGTTGCTACTTTCTCTTTCAAAATATGTAACCTCTTTCAGGTAGCATTTGTTGAAGTGTTAAATAAGTATAATTATTTTCTTCTTTGAACTACTTCTGTACCTTGTTTATTGTTTATAACTATCCTCTCAAATTATATTTTGACTCATTCAGTACAAAGCATTGTCGTACACATAGAAGAGTCTCAGTAAATGCTTTTTAATTTCTTTTTTTTTAATTGTTATGACTTACATTTAGCGGTTAACGCTAGAACATTTACATCACGAAGTTGGAGATCAGGTGCTCTTGCTTGATTGATTCAGGAAAAGTGAGAGAGATGAGGTCAGCAGGCCATACTTCTCTACATTCTCTCTCCTGAATTTTAATCACTACTGACACCCCTTTAGGAGCCCTGGTGGTGCAGTATTTAAGAGCCCGGCTACTAACAAAAGATCTGCAGCTCGAATCCACTCCTTGGAAACGCTATGGGGCAGTTGTACTCTCTCCTATAGGGTTGCCCTATGAGTCAGAACTGACTCAACAGCAACAGGTTTTTTCTGGTTGTTGTTGTTTTTACATCCCTTTAAGAAAAAATGTTACATTCTGAGTTTGCCAAAAGAATTGTATATGACTTGTACTCTCACTTAGAAATCATATACTAGAAAACAGAAATTTTAATACAGAGACCACAGAGAAAATGAGTTTCTGGAAAATATAATTGCAAGGTTATTGACCTTGCTATCGGCAACTGGGTACACCTCTGAGCCTGGTGTTGCAAGTCCAACCCAAATAACTGATTGCCCTGTAAGACCATCTTCTGGCTCTGTCACTTAATATGACTAGTTTCTCCCCTGTCTTAGATCAGGTTTCCCAGAAACTGATCCTGAAACCAGAATTCAAGTTCAAGTAGGAAAAGTAGGTCAGGGAAGAGGAGGAAGCAAAGTAAGGGCACCATCTTAGGCAGAGACTAAGATGGGTGCTGCAGTCTCATCCCACCAGAACTGCTCCCACTTGCAGTTCAAGTTAGCCTCCAAGTCATCCCACTCAAAGGTAGGGGAGCTGGGTTTTCCCATTTCTGCCCCTCCCCACCAGCCTGTCAGTCATTGAAAAAGGGGAAGTAAATTCCAAATCCCTTCAAACGCTCTGTCCCTGCAGGCAAAGCTACACCAGCCACCCAGATTTAAGCCTTTGAAGAAGAACCTTAAGAGCTCTGAGAAGCAAAACCACATGAAAGCTGTTATTTGAGATTCTTTTTATCAGGTCACTACTTTTTTTTTCTTTCTTTTTTTTATTACTGTGGTGAAAATATATAGCAAAACATATGCCAAGTCAACAATCTCTACATGTATAATTGACAGTGAGCACATTCTTCAAGTTATGCAACCATTCTTGCTATCTTTTTCAAAATCGTTCACCGCCAATAACATAAACTCATTGCCCCCTAAGAAAAATCTCTCCCTTCCCCCCTCCCCCACCCACCCCTAGCAACCACTAATAATCTTTGGTTTCTATATATTTACCTGTTTTGTATAAGTGAGATCATACAGTATTTGTCCTGTTGCAGCTGACTTATTTTGCTCAGCATAATGTTTTCAAGATCTCTCCATGTTGTGGCATGTGTCAAGGCTTCATTTCTCTATATGGTTGAGTCATATTCCATTATGTGTGTCTTAGTTATCTAAAAAAAAAAAAAAAAAATTAGTGCTGCTATAATAGAAATGCCACAAGTGGACAGCTTCAAAGAACAGAAGTTTATTCTCTCACAGTCTAGTAGGCTACAGGTCCAAATTCAGGGTGTCAACTCCAGGAGAAGGCTTTCTCCCTCTGTCAGCTGTGGAGTAAGTCCCTTGTCATCAATCTTCCCCTGGTCTAGAAGCTTCTCAGTGCAGGAACCTCGGGTCCAAAGGCGTTGCTTTCTTAGTGGCATGAGATTCCCCTGTCTCTCTGCTCCCTTCTCTCTCTTTTTTTTTTTTTAAGGTTTTATTTATTTATTTTTATAACTTTTATTAAGCTTCAAATGAACGTTTACAAATCCAATCAGTCTGTCACATGTAAGTTTACATACATCTCACTCCCTACTCCCACTTGCTCTCCCCCTCTTGAGTCAGCCCTTTCAGTCTCTCCTTTCTTGACAATTTTGCCGGCTTCCCTCTCTCTCTATCCTCCCATCCCCCTTCCAGACAACAGTTGCCAACACAATCTCAAGTGTCCACCTGATATAATTAGCTCACTCTTCATCAGCGTCTCTCTCCCACCCGCTGACCAGTCCCTTTCATGTCTGATGAGTTGTCTTCGGGGATGGTTCCTGTCCTGTGCCAACAGAAGGTCTGGGGACCATGGCCGCCGGGATTCCTCTAGTCTCAGTCAGACCATTAAGTTTGGTCTTTTTATGAGAATTTGGGGTCTGTATCCCACTGATCTCCTGCTCCCTCAGGGGTCCTCTGCTGTGCTCCCTGTCAGGGCAGTCATCGATTGTGGCCGGGCACCAACTAGTTCTTCTGGTCTCAGGATGATGTAGGTCTCTGGTTTATGTGGCCCTTTCTGTCTCTTGGGCTCTTAGTTGTCGTGTGGCCTTGGTGTTCTTCATTTTCCTTTGCTCCAGGTGGGTTGAGACCAATTGATGCATCTTAGATGGCCGCTTGTTAGCATTTAAGACCCCAGACGCCACATTTCAAAGTGGGATGCAGAATGATTTCATAATAGAATTATTTTGCCAATTGACTTAGAAGTCCCAGCAAACCATGTTCCCCAGACCCCCGCCCTTGCTCCGCTGACCTTTGAAGCATTCATTTTATCCCGGAAACTTCTTTGCTTTTGGTCCAGTCCAATTGAGCTGACCTTCCATGTATTGAGTGTTGTCTTTCCCTTCACCTAAAGCAGTTCTTATCTACTGATTAATCAATAAAAAACCCTCTCCCACCCTCCCTCCCTCCCCCCCTCGTAACCACAAAAGTATGTGTCCCTTCTCTCTTTTACATCTCAAAAGAGATTGACTCAAGACACAATCTAATCTTGTAGATTGAGTCTTGCCTCATTAACATAACTACCGTTAATTCCACCTCATTAACATCATAGAGGTAGGATTTACAACACATAGGAAAATCACATCAGATGACAAAATTGTGGGCAATCGTACAATACTGGGAATCATGGCCTAGCCAAATTGATACACACATTTTTAGGGGACAGAATCCAACCCACAACAACGTCTTGTTTATCCATTGTTTATCCATTCATTTGCTGATGAACATTTTGGTTGTTTCCACCTTTTGGTTATCGTGAAAAGTGCCACAATGAACATTGACAAACAGGTTTCTGTTTGCATCCCTGTCTTCTCTTCTGGGTATACATCTAAGATTGGAATTGCTGGATCATATGGTTGTTGAATGTTCAACTTTTTGAGGACCCTCCAAACTGCTTTCCATGGTGGCGGTACCATTTTACATTCCCACTAACAATGGAGGAGGGCTCCAGTTTCTCCACAATCTCCTCAGGACCTATTGTTTACCGCTGGTTTGGTCATTGCCATACTAATAGGGGTAAAGTCGTCTCTCATTGTGGTTTTGATTTGCATTTCTCTAATGGTTATTATGAGTCAGAATCAACTCCACAGCAAGAGGTTTGGTTTTAATGGTTTAGGAGCCCTGGTGGTGCAGTGGTTAAGAGCTCAGCTGCCTTCTGAAAGGTCGGCAGTTCAAATCCACCAGCCGCTCCTTGGAAACCCTATAAAGCAGTTCTACTTTGTCCTATAGGGTTGCTATGAGTCAGAATCGACTCAAAGGCAATGGGTTTTTTTGATGGTTATTGAGGTCCTTGGGTATTGAAAATTGTTTGCATTAGACTACTAACCTAAAAGTTGGTGGTTCAAACTCACCCAGCCACACAGCAGAAGAAAGGCCTGGCAATCTGTTTCCATAAAGGAATAGCCATGAAAACCCTATGGAGAAGTCCTAGTCTGTAACACAAGGGGTCACCATGAGTCATAATCAACTAGTTCGCAACAGGTTTAGTTTGAGTTTTAATGGTTTTAATAATATTGAGCACCTTTTATGTGCTTGTTGGCCATTTGTATATTCTTTTGAAATGCCTGTTCAAACCTTTTTCCCATTCTTTGATTGGGTTGCTTGTCTTTTTGTTAAGTTGTAGATTTTTTTTCTATATTTTGGATATTAGTCCTTTATCAGATATATGGTTTCTGAAAATATTCTCCCAATCCATGGTTGTCTTTTCATTTTTGTGATAAAATCCTTTGAAAACAAAATTATTTAGTTTTTATGAGATCCCATTAACCTATTTTGTCCTTTGCTGCTTGTGCTTTCGATGTCATATCTGATAACCCATTGTTAAAAATTAGGTTGTGCAACAACAGCCCTGTATTTTCTTCTAAAATTTTTATGCTTTTAGTTTTCATATTTAATTCCTTGATCCATTTTGAATTGGTTTTTGTGTATTGTCTGCGACATGAATCCTGATTCACTTCTGTACATGTGGAGAGCCAATTTTCCCAGCACCGTTTATTGAACAGATTCTTCCATCCTCATTGGATGGACCTAACACCCTTGTAAAATGATCAGTTGACATAGATGTATGGATTTATTTCTGGACCGTCAATTCTGTTCCATTGCTCTATATGTCTATTGTTATACCAGTACCAGGCTGTTTTGATCACTGTTGCTTTAAAGCATGTTTTGAAATCAGTATGAGTCCTCCACATTTTTAAAATGTTTTTCTCATGGAAGTCAGAACAATATTTCAGCTCCAACTTGAAAACAAATCTCTCCATATCAAGAATATGGATGAATTCTTGTATTAAAATATCATTACATAAGATGCCAAATCTGAGAAACAAAAGGATAGTTATTTACATCACAATAAAGGTTTTTTTTTTTTCTTTTTAACCATTATTTAGCAATTGCTGCAAAATTTAAATGATGTATGGGTTAAATTATTTAAAGAAAGTAGCGACATTAGATATGCGAGTAGAATTGTTGAATTCAAACCTGAACATATCATTATATGTCTAAGTGTTAAGATCAGATAAAACAGTACTAATTGTATAAATATAAATTTACAAATTTCTCAGAGGCAGCTCTAAAGTAATGGTTAAAAACTTGCTCCCTGGAGCAAGACTACTATTTTTAATCTCTGCTCCATAATCTTTACTGTGAAAACTTTGGAAAGTTATTTAGCCTCACTGTAACTGAATTTCCTCATCTAAAAAGTGGACAGTGTTGTTAGGTGTTGTCACGTAGAGCTCCCCATGTGACCCCATGTGACAAAGTAAAACTGTCCCGTAGAGTTTTCTAGACTATAATCTTTATGGGAGCAGATCGCCGGGTCTTTCTCCAGTGGAGCTGCTTTGTGGGTTTGAACTGTCAACCTTTAGGTCAGCAGCTAAGCACTTAGCCATTGCAGCACTGGGCTCCTTTAAAAAGCAGAGTTAGTAATACCTATTTCATAAGCTTGGGTGTTGTTGAGATGGTAGTAATCAAAATCACTCACAACAATATTTGTAATGATTAATTATAACTTCAGACGCTGTGTTAGAAATTTTATGTGTATCATCTGATACTCATAATAACTTCAAAATTAAGTATTATTAACTATATATATTTATGGAATCAGATACTCATGAATGTTAAAACACAAAAACAAGTGGGTAGCTTGAATTTAAATGCAAACCAACATTTTAAGATAGAAATTAAAAAATCAGTTCTTAGTCAAGGGAGGAAAAATAGGACACTGAGAAAATGTGAAATTAGGGCAGATCTGAGAAATAGGCAAACAACACAAACTGATTTAGGTAGGACCTCAGGGTCGTCATGAAAAGAAATTGTTTTTGCCCCAGAAGTCAGAAGTATGAACGATGGGCAGAATATTGGTCAAGAACAGAACAGATGGTTCAGTTGATGACTAACAATGTCCTTTTAAGCCTTAGATTTTACTAACTCTTTATCTTTCTATGTAGTCATCAGAAGGAAAATATTGCCCATTAATAATTTAAATGTTGAAGTGAATATTCAAGGAAACTACTGATTCCACTAAATCCTCAAGGCAGAGAATGACTATGTTGAAAACAAGACCCAATGAAGCAAACATTGGAAATATGATAAGTCTTGGCATCTGGTTCAAATTAATTTAAGTAGCAGGAAAACAGCATCAATTATACACTAAATGAATGTAATGTTGTTACTGCGGAACACATAGACCAATCATCATTTACTTCAGCGGACTTAGGTAGCCTCAGCACCAGAAACATTCCACCTCAGTCCCAGCAAGGCTGCCATTGCTGAAGAAAACCGTGCTCAATGCTTAGAGTCAGAGAAAGTGTTTCTGCATGCAGTATATCCCAAATGAATAATTAATCAGAAAGCCAACACGTGTTAATCAACGGCACGGCATCATAGTGAGAAAAGACTTGGTCTATCATTCCTCCTGGTACAAGAGTGTATTTGTTAAGCACATAGGCATGGAAGACAGACAAACCTGGTTTAAACTTTTGGCTTGGCCACAAACTAATGAGGTTTTAGTAAATTAATTTCTCATCCTCAATTTCCTTATCTTTCTAATGGCTGATTATAGAGGTTGAATGAGATAATGCGTGCAAGGTGCTTAACACAATGTTTGCAAAAAAGAGTAAATTCTTGTTAAAAATTAATTATGGTATTATTAAAGCTTCTGCCATTTTATAATGATTTCCTGATTTTATGGTATTCTGTCTTATTTTGCTTTCTTATTTTTCATGCTATAAATCTGATATCCAAAAAAAAAAAAAAAAAAAAGAAGACCCAGGAGAGCATGTATTTCCTAGTCTGGTATTTTATTTTTATATTGTCTAAATCACTGCACAGCATATAGAAGTGTTCAATACATCCTTGGCGAATTAAGGTGTACTTTTTTTTAGTATTAATAGCACAAGCATTTGCTATGCATTTTCTTTGCGCTTGGCCCTATGCTAAGTGTTTTACATGCCTGAACTCATTTCATCCTCTCTAGCAGTCAGGAAGGTAAGTACTCCATGAATGAAATAAAATTTTGATGAATTAGAGAATGCTGCTTTGATTGCCATAGCAACACAAGTCTGGAAATATAAAGCCAATTTTAGAAGACATAATCATTGCTTTGCTCCTCTTCCTGTCACCATTTTAACGTACAGTTACAGGTACTTATGTGAAAATAATTGTGGCATAAGACCTGCCCCAAGGAGCTTTTTTCATTGATGCTGTTGACTCCCATAGTTGAAAGTGCACGTTCTAGAATTAGACCCTCAAAGGACTGTACCACACTGCTTCCTGACATGAAGCACACATACCTCATGAGATTCTTGGTAACATGTCAGAGAGAATCGTAAATCAGAGAAGCAATTTGGCATACACTCGAGGTGTGACTTTTATTGAATTGTTAGATAATTTATAACATTAGCTTTATAGAGAAATAAACCCACTCTCAACAAGTCGATTGCTACTTATGGAGACCCTATAGAGTTTCTGAGGCTGTAAATCCCTATGGAAGCTGACTTCCACGTCTTTCTCCCACAGAACTGCTCGTGGTTTTGAACTGCTGACCTTTTACTTAGCAGTCAAGCGCTTTATCCACTATGCCACCATTGAAATAGCCATGATATGTTACGGAGAACTCAATATTTGCATGAGTGATTAATAGAAAGTTCCAGGTTTCAAACAAGCCTTGAGTTTTCAGAAAACTGCTTTGCATCAATTTCCCCAGACTCCCATGGCTTTACGCTTATGCTCTTAGGCCCCAGAAGGGGTCACTGAAATCTTCTGAGCATACTAACAGTAGCCTCCTGTGAAAACTAATTGTGTTTAAAAGAGGCCATAAAGGAAATGGGTGGAGCTGCTTGAGATAATGGTACCAAACAACATGGCAAAGTTAGTGGTCAATGTGCTAATCTTGGTCACAAAACGAGATGTATGAAGTTACAGATATTATTTTATGTTCTGATCCTTTTATACTTCACCTGCCTCCAATATGTAATTTTATAACATCTCGAATGATGCTGTAAATTGAGTGTGGAGGGAAATACCAAACAATGCATCTGTACCGTTGTTGAAGCCACAGAGGACAACCAGGTTAAGAGATCCCAGAATTGCTGCTATATTTGCCAAATGCAGTTCTGTGGAGTAATGTGTTAAGCATGTCACAGAATCAACTTCGATATATATTTTTAAGCTGAGTAACTTTGTTTCCAGGGTTAGACTTTCTAATTCCTTTTTTCTCTTCCAAGTGGATGGACTTTTCGACTTGTCAGGACAACTCTTTTCAATCACTGTAGATGGATTGCCCTTCTCCCCCTGAGACTAGTCTAGGATCATTAAAAAGAAGAGATTTCAGTTACTAAACATCACTATTCTAAAAAGATTACGTCAAGGAAAATAGTAAAACAAAGCTAAGGACCCTCCCCCGAAAAAGAAGAATATTTTTACCCTGTGTTCCTAATATAAAGTTTATATTCTGCCACGCATTTATAACTAAGTGCCCAACACACTGATTAATGATTTAAAGCAAAAATCTACATGGTTATTTTATCTTTAGTGTATAAGGCCCCTTGTAGAATGTTTTATAGAAGACTGTCTAAAAATATTTGTTAAATTAAAAAAGTAATAGAGAACGTATTGGTTTGGTTAAAATAAATTCTTTAAGAGGAATTTTTTTTGTTTTAATCTCATCAGTGTAGTAGCGTTCTCTAAATTTAAAGCATGTTTTATGTTATATTAATTCATGGAGGAGCCTTGGTAGTACAGTAGTTAAATGCTCAGCTACTAATCAAAAGGTCAGTGGTTCCAACCTACAAGATACTCTTCAGGACAAAGATGTGGCAGTCTGCTTCCATAAAAATGACAGCCTTGGAAACCCTGTGGGGCAGTTCCACTCTGTCCTATGTGGTTGCTAGGAGTCGGAATCAACTCAACGGCAGTGGGTTTTGTTTGGTTTGGATATCAATTAACAGGACAAGAAAAAAGAATTTATAGTAAATTCTCAAATTAAGTTTTTTGTTTTTATTAAAAAACATAAAAGATAAAATAGGAGGTGTCCATAGACTTATTGCTACCAAATTACTACTTGCTCAGACTTTTGAGATATTTCTTTCCAGTCTTCTTTATACATATTTTATACAGTAATTATAATACTATGCTTTTTTACTTAACATGAGCACCTAAGTATTTTTCCATTATTAGATACTCTTTACAAACATTTCAACAAATGCTTGCTAGTTTGGTTGCCTGGTGAGTCATGCAATTTAATCATTTATACATTCTTGCAAAATTAGATCATTTCTTTTGAATTTTTATTACTATTACAAATATGGTGTGATGAAGGTTTTTGTATGCATCTAATTTTTCCACAATCTTTGTGATTATTATTCTAGAAAATACTGAGTCAAACGGTTGGACATGTATGACTCTTGTCAGTTGGCTTTCACAAAAGACTTGTACTTACTTATATTCGTGTTAGCAGTGTACCTGAGCACTTATTTTTAGTTGTTATCTTTGAAGGTTATGCAAATAATATCTTACTACTTGTTAATATGAATCTTATGTGCAACGCTGAACTGTTTTCTGCACGTCTGTTTACTGGTTGTATTTCCTTTCTTTTGAATTCTCTGTTCAGACCTGGGGTCCTTGGGTGGTGCAAACAGTGAGCACTCTCAATTGCTAAACAAAAGGTTGGAGGTTTGAGTTCACCCAGGGGCTCCTCAGAAAAAAAACCTGGTGATCTACTTCTGAAAAATCAACCATTGCAAAAACCCTATGGAGTAGCTCTACTCTGACGCGTATGGCGTCACCTTGACACGGAGCCAACCTGATGGTGACTGGTTCATGATATATGGCTATATAGATATTATGGTGTTTCTCATTGATTTCTATAAACTGAACTCTTCACATTTTTTACATTATAAGTAACCCTTTGGCTGTCCTCAGCAACCTTCCTTTCTAAAATTCCAAGAAACTCTATCAGAAACACTACATTTTCATTAATAATGAAAGCATTAAAGAAATTTGTATTTAAAAGAAAGAAAAGAAGAAGGATCATACAGGCTATAACTTCCTCTGTGTCAAAAAAAGAAAAACAAAGCGTGTACACTGTCACATTGCTGTAGTTAATCTACTCCGGGTTGGTTGTTTTTAGGCTTTGTTTTGTCCCAAATCCCACCATGTGTTTTCTAGCGATATATTAGGCTTCCACAACTACAAAGTGATTTGATAGCACCGTGGTGTTAGTTTTTACTTGCATTGGAAATATTTTGCCTACAAAAATAACTTATTTCAATTAACTTTGAAAGGCCATTGTCAAACAAATATATTGATATCAGAAACAGAGATTGCAAAAAATTGATAATTAATTAGGGTAAATAGATAAAGTAAGCAAATATTTCCTTTTTCAAATCATATGAAAATAGTTATTTTGAGGCATTGGACAGAGCAGATTGTCCTACAACAGAAACTCAAAATGTTTCATTTCCTCAAGACCTGCTCTCTGGTGTGAGACCTCCCCCGTAGACCATCCATCTCTGACGGTGTTAAAATTGTTACCAACGTTAAGCCATAGGAAAGAGGGAAAATCAAATGTTGCAATATATTGTTCTTCAGCCCACCCCTGCTCCCTGTCTGCAGCCTTTCTATATATTGCAGTAGTCTGTCCTTAGACAAGGTGATGGCAGTTTCCACCAGCTGTCTGCTAGTTTTTAAACTGGGGAAGCTGCAAGAGAAATGAAACAGTGCTACCACACAGAATGAATAGCTTCTGACCTATGCTGGGTTTCTTAAGGATTTATTTAGCTGCTTCTGGTTTTCTAGGTAGAATTTCCTTGAAACACTAAGAAGACCTCTACCTATAAATAAATGAGGTCCAAAGCATCCCTGGCTTTGCTTTCTATTGTTTTGCCTTGTGGCTGATGGAACATGATTTGTAACATCACTGATACCCAGGGCCCTTTGGGCTCCCTGTGGCCAAAGCACTGCTTCTGAGGGTCTCTGCTGGGGCCTTTAGCTAGATTAGAAATGTACGTTTTCTGTGTGCCTTACTCACAGTGTGAACTGAGCAAGTCCATCAATAAGGGCTTGAACTTCCATCACCCAAAATAAAAACCTTAGTCTGCTGCCTAATGTTACTAGCCACAGTAGATACAATCATTATTATTATTATTATTTTCTTAAGGCTAAAATGGCAAGCATTATTATTTCTTCACTTAACAATTCAGGTTTAACAAATGGTTGTAGATATTTTAGCATGCAAAAGACTATTTCTTGATAGGATATCATTCAAAGATAGGATAGTAATTAAAGAAAACTGCTGATGTTTACAGTCTGATGCTCTCCCTGCTAAAATGAGCTATGTGTGAAAAAAAAAAAAATGTGTGTTGTAAATGGTAATTATTGGTCACAATGGAGAAAGAATGATCTATTTAATGCTAAATACAGACAGTATTACATTTCCCATAACTGTTATTTTTGTTGTTAGGTGCCACAGAGTCAGTTCTGACTCACAGCGACCCTATGTACAACAGAACGAAACACTGCCCGGTCCTGCGCCATCCTCACAATTGTTGTTATGCTTGAGCCCTTTGTTACAGCCACTGTGTCAATCCAACTCCTTAAGAGTCTTCTTCTTTTTCACTGACCCTGTACTTTACCGAGCATGATTTCCTTCTCCAGGAACTGATCCCTCTGATAACATGTCCAAAGAATGTGAGACGAAATTTTGCCATTTCTCCTTTTTCTGGCAGTCCATGGTATATTCAATAGTCTTCACCTACACCATAATTCAAAGGCATCAATTCTTCTTTGGTCTTCCTCATTCATTGTCCAGCTTTTGCACGCATATGAGGTAATTGAAAATACTATGGCTTGGTCAAGTAGTCCTCAAAGTGACATCTCTGCTTTTTAACACTTTAAAAAGATGCTTTGAACAGATTTGCCCAATGCAATATGTCATTTGATTTCTTGGCTGCTGCTTCCACGGGCATTGATTGTAGATCCAAGTAAAATGAAATTCTTTACAACTTCAATATTTTCTCCATTTATTATGATGTTGCTTATTGGTGCAGTTGTGAGATTTTTTTTTTTTAATTTTTTTTGCGTTGAGGTATAATCCATACTGAGGTCTGTGGTCTTTGATCTTAATCATTACGTGCTTCAAGTCCTCTTTGCTTTCAGCAAGCAAGGTTGTGTCATCTGCATGGCAGGCTGCTAATGAGTTTTCCACCAACCCTGATGCCACAGTCTTCTTCATATAGTCCAGCTTCTCAGATTATTTGCTCATCATATGGATTAAATACGTGTGATGAAAGGATGCAACCCTGATGCACACTTTTCCTGATTTTAAACCACACAGTATTCCCTTGTTCTGTTTGAATAACTATTTCTTGGTCTATCTACAGGTTCTGTATGAGCACAATTAGGTGTTCTGGAATTCCCATTCTTCTCAATGTTATCCATAGATTGTTATGATCCATACAGTCAAATGTTTTTGCATAGTCCCATGGTACCACACTCTATTTTGGATGTTTAATATAATTCATAACATGAAACCGATAGCATTACCAAAAGATAGCCATAAAGGTAATTCTAGTTTTCATTTCATTTTCTGCCGCAAAAGTGTTGGCAAATATTTACAGTGAGTCTTTTTTTTTTCTTTGCTGAAATTACACTAACAAAACCACTTCCTTTAAAAATGCATTATGAAGTACAGGTCATTGCTTGTTGCAAAACACATCTGTGCAAATTTGCTAAAGAATCTATCTTAATATTTCATTTTTTAAATAAAGTGCATATCTCATGATATAATGATCACTGAAAACTGCTTCCAAATTTGCAAAAGAAAAACTTGTGAAGAGTGTTACTTTAAGTAAGCATGACTTGAGGATGGGGGAAGAAAATTAAGTTCTCAAAAAGATTTTACACTGATGTGACTGTGCTGTGTGCTCTCAGGTTTTTTTTAATCATTTACTTTACATTACTGTGTGCCGTTGAGTCAATTCCGACTCATACCAACCCCGTGTAACAGAATAGAACTGCCCTGGAGAGTTTCCTAGGTTGTAATCTTTATAAGAGCAGATTACCGGGTCTTTCTCCAGCCAAGCAGCTGGTGAGTTCAAACCACTGACCTTTTAGTTAGCAGCCGAACACTTAACCGTTTTGCCACCAGAGCTCCTTAGGTGTACCATATCTGCCTCCAACAAAAGATTTAACGTAGTTTAACATAAAACACACAGACAGAATAGAAACGAAGACCATTAGAGAAAGACTAAAAAGATTAAGTTCAAGAAGTTGATCTCCACAGACTCCTCCAGTTCTAGAACTATAATTCTAAGTCACTGGGCCACACTGCCTAAGGGAGGTGGGGTTTTGTAGTAGAAAGGTTGCCAGTGTCAAAATCACAGGTCTTCTTTTTACTCCAGTCCTCTGCCATCAATTTTCTTACCTGTAGATTGAGATTGTGTCACGAAAAGGGCTCAAATTGCCCACCAACAAGAGGGAATAGAAGAACCACGGGAAGACAAGGGGAAAAAGAAAATGCGAGAAAATGAATCAACTGAACTAACTCACTGAAACATTGATCATGTACTGTGTGTCTCTACAGTAGCACTGGAGATGTAAAGATAAGTACATTCTTTGGTCTCAAGAAGCTCACAGTCTAAAAAAGAGAGAGGGAGGAAATGGAGAACCCTGAACTATAAATGCAGGCCAATGATAGAGGAAGGCGCTAGGTACAGCGTGAAACCAAGATACTGGGCGGGGTGGTGGCGTGCACAGAAGCATAAGAACATGCTTTCTAAACAGCCACACAGCAGAGACATCTCTCCTAAAACTAGCTCTGACTGCTCCAGGTTCTGGCCCATTCTCTCCTCATCTCCTCCCATCCTTGCTGGGCTGCTCCAATTCTTCTTCCTTTCTAACCTGCCAAAGGTAAAGATTTTAGAAGCACCAGGTTGAAAGGCATGCCCTGCTGGCATAAAGGTTAGGAGCTTGGCTGCTAACCAAAAGGTTGGCAGTTCAAATCCACCAGCCGTTCCTCAAAGACCCTATGGGGCAGCTCTTCTCTGTCCTATAGGGTCACTATGAGTCGGAATTGACTCAATGGCAATGGGTTTATTTATATTTTGTTTTTGATTTAAGCTGAAAGGGATCTCAAGACTCTCAGGTAAAGAAATGTCTAAATTATTGGAGACAAATCAGTTCCTGGTATCTCTCTTGATAATAATTTCAGTGTCTTTTCATTTGATGGATAGAAAATTTCAGCGGAAAGGACACTAGTGTAGCAGGCGGGAGATTTGGGCTCTATTTCTTTCTGGTAGTAGGTGAGTCATCTTGAGCAGGTCCCTTAACTTTCTGAGCTTCAGACTGCACAGTGTGAAGTGAGGAGTAGAACCTGTTCTGGTTATTACAGTCTGGAAATTTCTTTTTCTTCTAAGTGCAGCTTCAGCAGCTTTTCTGTATTTGAGTCCATGATTCAGAATGCTGCCACAACATCTCTCCCCAAGCCCACACCCAGTCTAACGCTGAACAGTTACAATAAGGACACAACTTAGCTATTGCTTCTACTTCTTTCCACCTGCTGGTGGAAACTTTCTTCTCTGTGTCTTTGCTCAAACTTGGCAGTCTTCTTTGGACTCTCTGCAATTTCTCCATTTCCAATTTTAAAGTATGGTGACTAAACTGTCCATGATGTCCTGATAGGCTTCTGAATAAGGTGGGTATTTTCTAGTTGTTCTGGTACTGGCTCTAACCAAGAGTGTGATCTAGAAAACATAATTTCCACATGTGGGTGCACTGTTTTCTGTGCTTCTCTTTACAGATTGTATGTCAGTTAAAAGACTAGCTTGATGCACTTTAAGAGTTTTCTCAGCCATGGTCTTCATGTGTTAATTGATTTATTCATGTATCATGTGGTCAATGAATAGTTATTTATTACTTGTTCAGTTTTGGGCACTACGCTAAATGCTAGCAAAAGTTTTATGGGATGGTGGGAATTAAAGAAATAACTGCTTAGGATAGATTTTATGTTGCTATACATCATAGATCTCTATCTATCTATCTATCTATCTATCTATCTATCTATCTATCTATCTATCTATCATCTATCGAGCCACTGTCTTCCTCACTATATTATAAAGCTCTCAAGAATAGGAAAAGAAACATTACCTACCTCTTCATAACCAAAGAACCCAGCACATTGCCTTTTGGTTAGTAATACATGAATGTCTGCGAACATTCATCCATTCATTCAACAAATATCTATGCCTGTCATGTGCTTGGAATAGAACTTCTACAAGGAAGATAAGATACCTGCACTCGTGTACCTTACATTTTATTGGGGGAAAACAGAGAATAAAAACATTAACAAAAGTGTAAACACCAACATTACAAAATATCAAGTAATAAGTGCTGAGAGGTTAAGTAAATGAGAGTTTTATTAAAAAAAACAGTGACTATTACGATAAACTGAGGATTAGAGAAGGCCTTTCAGAGGAGCTGAGTGCTGAGCTCACATCTGGGTGAAAAGAAGTGGGAGGTATGAAGACAAAGGAAAATAACGTTACAGAAGAGGAAAGAGCTCAGGCCAAGGCCCTGCTATAGGAGCAAATGTAATTCAGGAAGAGAAAGAAGGCCTGGGATAAACCAGACCAAATCTGGAGGATCATGGTAGGAGAACTGCTCAGAGTAGTGGACAAGAATGGATTGTAGAGAATGAGGCACTCCTTTATCCATCAGCCATGTGATCCTCTAAAAACATGCCAGATGATACAACTCCTCTACTAAAAACAGTTCATGCTTTGTTGTTGTTGCTAGGTATTGTTGAGTCAATTTTCAACTTATAGCCGCCCCATGTGACAGAGTAGAACTGCCTCACAGGGGCAGTCTCTATGGGAGCAGATTGCCAGGTCTTTTCTTCTGTGAAGCAGCTTGGTAGGTTTGAAGTGCCAACCTATCAGTTAGCAGGCACGTACTTAAACATTGCACCAGCAGGGCTCTTTATTCAGTGTTTTACTCACATGAAACAAAGTCCAATGGCTATAGGATGACTTAAGCTGTCCTGCATGGTTGCTCTTCCACTATACTCCACTACCTTGCTGACCTTACAAGCCATCTCTCACAATTCTCCCCACAGCCCACTCTGTTCCAGCCACACTGGTCTCCTTGCTGTTCCCAGGAACAGGTCAAACCTGCCCTGACCTCAGGAGATGATGCCTTTGTTATTCTCCCTGCTGTTATGCTCCCCTAGGTCTCTGCCTGGCTTTTATCTCCATTTCATCAGGCTCCTACTCAAAAGCCTCTTCAGAGGTTTTCCCAGACACTTGTCTGAAATAGCATTTCTTTGCCTATCGCTATCTGCCACCCTTCACATCCTTATTTTTCTTCACAGTCCTTACCACTGCCTAACATACAAATTAGTTATTTGTTTACTATCTTTGCACTAGAATACAATTACCTTACGAGCCAGGACTTTACTTTGTACATGGTTCTGTCAATCACCTAGAATAATGTTGGAAACATAATTGGTGCTCAATAAACATGAGTTGAGTAAACAAATTAAATAGTTGATTCAAGAAGTTCCAGTTAGGAAGTTGAGAAGCTGTTGTGTCAGTCCTGATAAAATTAACAATAGCTTGGACTGAAGTGTTAGTGGTTGTCTTAGTCACCTGGTGCTGCTATAACAGAAATACCACAAATGGATGACTTTAACTAAGAGAAATTTATTTCCTCACAGAAGGCTAAAAGTCCAAATTCAAGGTGTCAGCTACAGGGGAAGGCTTTCTCTCTCTGTCAACTCTGGAGGAAGGACCTTTCCTCAATCTTCCCCTGGTGGAGGAGCTTCTTAGCCTCAGGGACCCTGGGTCCAAAGGAAGCGCTCTGCTCCCGGTGCAACTTTGTTGGTGGTATGATGTCCCCAACTCTCTGCTTGCTTCTCTTTCCTTTTATCTCTTGTAAGATAAAAGGTGGTGCAGGCCACACCCCAGGGAAACTCCCTTTACATTGGATCAGGGATACGACCTTAGTAAGAGTGTTACAATCCCACCCTAATCGTCTTTAACATAAAATTACAATCACTAAATGGAAGACAACCACACAATTCTGGGAATCATGGCCTAGCAAAATTGATGGACATATTTTGGGGGGACATAATTCAATCCATGACACTGGTAGAGATGGAGAAAGGTGGACAGATTTGGTAGAATCAAGAGGGAAATGGCAATAGATTAAATATGCCTAATAAAGAAAGTGAGGAATTAAGAATGGCTTTTAAGTTTTTTTTTTTTTTTTAAGTTTGGATTTTGAGCAACTAGAGGGATGGTGAAAATGTTCATTAACATAGAAAGGGCTAGAAGAGCAGTACTTTTATTTTATTTGTTTATTTACTTTCTTGCTTATTTTGCTTGAGATTTCTTTTTTGTCCATACTAAATTTCTGCAAACTATTAGCAGCCCAGTGGAGATGTCCAGGAGGTAATGAGTGTATGAGTCTGGAGCTCATGAGAGAAGCCTTGGCTAGAAATGCAAATGAGGAATCATTGGCATAAAGATGTTTTTCAGAAGTATAAATCTGGGTAAGATTACCTGGTATGAGAGCATAATTAGAGACAATGAAGGTACTGCAGTCTCTCTCTCTCTGTTATTTAGAGTTTGAGAAGCTGAGGAAGAGCCAGCAAAAGAGACTTAGAAGAGGTAACCAAGACAGTAGAAGAAAAATCAGGAGATGAGTGGTATCAAGAGGAAACATTTGGTCAGCTGTGTCAAATGCTCCTAAAAGTTTGAATAAAATGGTTCCGGAGAAATGAATATTGGATTTAGCTATTTGGAGAACACTGGTGACCTTGATTAGATAGTTTCCTGTGGAGTTGTGGGGACAGAAGTCAACTGCAAGGCTAAGTGTTTAACTTAATATGTGGATAAAAAGAAGAAGGGATAATTTTTCTACCTATCTAAATATCTATCAATCATCTATCTATCTATTTACCTATCTCTGTCTGTCTGTCTGTGCCTCAGGAGAGAATATGGGCTTAAGGAGACACTGATGAATCTCCTATTGACCAAGTGTTAAACAAGAGTTATTTGAGTTAAGTGCTAAATGCCCAAAGGAACCCTGGTGGTGCAGTGGTTAAGCACTTGGCTGCTAACTGAAAGGTTGGCGATTCCAACTCACCAGCTGCTCCATGGGAGAATAATGTGGCAGTCTGCTTCCACAAAGATTTACAGGCCTGAAAGGCCTATGAGGCAGTTCTGCTCTGTCCTATAGGGTTGCTATGAGTCAAAATCAACTTAGTGGCAATGGGTTTTTGGTTAAATGCCCAAGTGGATACATCTGATAAGGACTAGAAAGTCAAGAAAGAGTTTAGGCCTTACAGAGGACATATTCAGATGCTAGGGGGAGGTCAGAACCACTGATGGCAAGACTTAATGACAAAAGAGGACAATTCATGAGAGAATGCCAAGTACTCAGGGATAAAAGAGATAATGAGAGAAGCCAGAGAATGAATGTTAAGTTTTCATCAGAGATCTAATTCTGATGTTCTGATACACCACACAAGTACATTTCAGAGGTGATTTAAGCAAATTCGAGTTAAGCTTCTGGAAGTATGAAGAAAGAATATCTCACTTCATTGCGATTTCTCACTGTGAAAGAATTATCCCATTCCTGCAGACTGTAGGGCCCACACACCGAATGTGCCACATGTCCTCTTGCTCTGTGTCTGACCTGACTAAGCTGGGGGTGGGGCGGGGCAGAGGGAGGCAGAGGCTGAATTTCTGGGTTTTCAAGCATCATGACAGTTACTCAGGAGCGCAGACCTGCCTTTTTGTCTGACAAATTATAAGCTGTTCTTCTCCTGAAAATTGTAAAGGCTTTAGACCAAAAGTGCCTGAAGGGCTACATTAGGAGTCATTTGTGGTTTTTCTAAAAAAAAAAAAAAAAAGATATGAAGGTGAAGTAGTCTACTCAAGCTAGGAAGGAGAACAAAGTCTAAGGAAAATGAGGGTACAGAAGTAAGAAAAAAAAAAATACCTTTTAATATCCTGTTAATAAATGCCAATTGTCTATGAGTAAGTATTGTCCTTTACAGAAGTTCCACTTTGGTAGATAGGAAGTTGATTGGATTACATACCAAGAATAGTGACCTTGCTATCTTGCCCATTCAAAATATTTCTATGGGGTTTTTGAAACCAGACTTTCACTTTTCTCTGGTAAAATGTCGCTGTGATTACAGACTCGTGCATAGAGGGAGGAATCCCTGGGGAGTGCAAATGGTTAACACATTTGGTTGCTAACCAAAGATTGGAGGTTCAAGTTCACACACAGGCACCTCAAAAAAAAAAAGGGCCTGGTGACCTATTTCTGAAAAAAATAGAGCACAGTTCTACTCTGACACACATGGGTTCTCCATGAGTCTGAGTGGACTCCATGTGAACTGGCTGTTTTCGAGAGAAATAAACAGCCTCAGCTGTAGTGGTCCACAGCCAGGTGATCTACTGACAAAGACCCATTCCAGGGAAGACTCCACTCAGTCACAGCCATCCAGAACCAGTCCTCTTTCTCATCTCTCCTCCCCCAGCCCATAGGAATATTTCTGAATAACTCGTTTCTTTCTTGAGGGCTGTGAGAGTTTTCCTCTGAGGCACCTGATGCAGTCTACTTCATTGGCCTAAGACTTGGAAAACCAAAGCCCACTCAATTCGAGGTCATTTATCTTCTTCTGTTTGCTTGATCCTCCCTCTTGGCCTTCTCCTGAGGCACCAAGCATAAAGGCAGCCATCGACTTGGGAGAAGAAGGAGAGGGCGAAGAGAAAAAAAAAATTACTAGTTAATATCTCAAAAGACGTTTTGCCAGGAATGTAAGGGGGCAGTGCATTTATGTTATTGGGGGAGGAACAACTCAGAAAAGGAGGGTGAAAATGATTACACAACTCAAAGAATGTAATCAGTCATTAAATGGTACATGTAGAAACTATTGAATTGGTGTGTTTTGCTGTGTATATTCTCAACAACAGCAAAATAAATGAAATTATGTATATAAAAAAACACATATTTTACCACACATACCAAATTTCAACTTCCTTTCTGCTAAAAATTGCCATAGTCTGATCTTTATGCTATAATCACCTTTTTTTTCCATTTCACTGACCTTTTGAATTTTTGTATCCCCCGTCATCCTCATCATCTCCTATCACTTGGCCCCAATGACACCTTGTACTCTCTGATCTTAGCTCTGTGTACTCTGCATCTCTCTCTCTCTTTTTTTTTTTTTTTTAAAGTTTTGGTGGTCCTTAGGTGCTTTGCTGCAAAAATACCATTTTAGGCAAATAAAGATGCCTTGCCAAAAAAAAACTTCTTCAATAAACAAAAAGAAATTAAAAGTCACCTGGAAATACAGGTCAGTAAGCAAATCAGAGGAAATCCTGGTGGTGTAATGGTTAAGTGCTACGGCAGCTAACCAAAAGGTCGGCAGTTCGGATCTGCCAGGGGCTCCTTGGAAACTCTATGGGGCAGTTCTGCTCTGTCCTACAGGGTCGCTATGAGTCAGAATTGACTCGACGGCAATGGGTTTGGCTTTTGGAAGCAAGTCAGAATTTTTTTTTAATGAAAAGATTTCATACTCGGAAAAATGACATCGTTTAGAAGATCCCTGTGTATCGATGCCATTTTTTTCAAAACTGACTTATTAAAGTAATTTATGTTATATGAGTGAAGATTATGCTCATTAATCAGTTGCTGTTGAGTTGACTCCAACACATGGAAGATGCTTCAGAGTAGAACTGTGCTTCATAAGGTTTTCAGTGGCTGATTTTTTGGAAGTAGATCTCCAGGAGTATCTTCCAAGGCACCTCTGGGTAGACTCCTACCTCCAAGCTTTAGTGTAGTAGCCGAGGGCATTACCTGTTTACACCACCCAAACCAAACCCACTGCCGTTGAGTCGAATTCTGACTCCTAGTGACCCGATAGGACAGAGTAGAACTTCCCCACAGGGTTTCCAAGGCTGAAATCTTTACAGAAGCAGACTGTCATATTTCCCTCCAGTAGAGTTGCTGGTAGGTTTGAACCATCAATCTTTTGGTTAGCAGTCCAGGGCCTTAACCACTGTGCCAACAGAGACTCTTTTATATTCATTAAACCAAACCAAACCCATTGCTGATGACTCAATTCCAACTCATAGTGACCCTATAGGACAGAATAGAACTGCCCCATGATTTCCAAGGAGCGGTTAGTGGATTCAAACTGGTTAGCAGCTAAGCTCTTAACCACTGTGCCACCAGGGCGCCTTATACTCATTCCAAAAAAACAAACCAAATCCGTTGCCATTGAGTCAGTTACAACTCATAGGACAGAGTAGAACTGTCCCATAGGGTTTCCAAGGAGCGCCTGGTGGATTCAAACTGCTGACCTTTTGGTTGGCAGCAGTAGCTCTTAACCGCTATGCCACCAGGGTTTCCTTATACTCATTAGAAAAGCCTAATCAAGGCAGATGTAATTATATTTGTAACAGTTTTCTCTGAACACCTAGATAATACCTTGATAAGCATCTCAGTATCACTGTTAACTGAAAATTTATGGACTTGCCTTGAAACTACATTTAATTGCAGAAATGTGTTGTGACTTTTATAACAAGCTAAGAAAGATAAAACTTAATTAATTTCAACATAGAATAGAGAGACCCATGCTCTGATTCCCTTAGATGCTAATGAAACCATTTCTAAAGGAAGAAAAATTGCCAAATCACCAAATCAAATCACTGATATTACTTATCAAAGATGTTTTCATATTCTCCCAACACGTAAGATCACTGTCCATATTTATGGCTTGCTAAAAGGTTAAATATATTTTGGTAAAAAAATAACTGATACAGCTATGTTTGTGGGTCAAAAACATTGAAATGGATCTTTAAAAGAATGCTGCATTTTAGAATCTAAGCATTAAATGATAAAAGAGATTAAAAGTTGCCATTGTGATTGAACGTTTCTCTATTTTAACTTAGGTCTTCACTAAAATCATACAAAATTTACTTAGTTATTGCTCTTTGATTTCTTAGAACTCTAGCAACTGGAATTTTTTTTTTCTAGCAGAGCAGGATTTCCTTTTTTTTAAGAAAGCCACATACATAAATACATATTGCTAACCCCAGGTTGCAATCTGACTTGTAGTTTGCACGCTTACAAAGATTGTTTGATTAGGTTTTTGATTTCAAGGACTTTTTTTTCTTCTTCTTTTCTTCATTTAGTAGAATGATTGGGATGTTTTAGGTTTTGCCCTGAGACGTTAAAAATCAGTTTTCTCCATGTTTTTTGTTGTTGTTGTTTTGTTTTGTGTCTGTTTTGTTTTGTGTTGCTTTTCATGAAAAAAAAAAAGTGGAACTGAAAATTTTAGACAGTTTTCTTCTTTTCAGCGAAAGAGAAAATGCTTTTTGTGCATCTTCTGGAAATCTTCCTTTAACTCTGCATTAAGTAATACGCTACCAAGAGTGAGAACTCTTGGAATCGGCTGAAGCATGGTAAGTAGAATTCAATAGCCCTTTTGTATCATAGTTACTAGAATAAAACAAGCTGCTGGCTTGCAACTTATATTGTATCTTCAGAGGAAGTGGGTTTGCTTATCATTGATTCATTCCATGCCTTTTTCTTAGTAAAAGTTGGGCCCCAAGTAAACCAAGTTCTCAATAATGAGTCAAATCAGATATGGGTTTACGATAAGTATCCTATTTGAAAGCGAAGAGCTGCCATCTGAGAATATCAACTTTCGCTTTTTTCCTTTAATTCCAACCCTCTTCCCCCAGTATCAGATCATGCTGTTATTAATAATCTTGAAAAACCAAACCTAAAAATGGCAGCAAATATCAAACATGTTGTCTGGTCTTTCTAAATAAAAGCCAATTAGGTAAAAAAATAAAAACAAAAAAGATATGGCCTTTCCATTACAACTATCAACAGCCCCCTCCATTCTAGAAGTCAGGATGGAAAGGCACCTAGGCAAACAGAGTGTTTTACTGTGCTTCGTAATGCCTAGACTATGGCCTAATTAAACTAGTTGCCATGGAGTTGAACTTGACTCCTGGTGACCCCATGTGTGTCAGAGTAGAACTGTGCTCCATATGGCTTTCAATGGCTGATTTTTTGGAAGAAGATTGCCAGGCCCTTCTCCCAAGGCACCTCTGTGGACGCCAGCGTTAGCACCAGACATGTTAACCATTTGCACCACCCAGGACTCCATGGCTAATTAGATCCAATCAAGAACATTCCCCAAAGGTATGCACATCTGAATCTCAGATCACACACAGCATCTGATGTAGCCAGTCCCATTTTTCTGTGAAGGCTTCTGCACTGATTTTTCATTTTAATTCCTGGTGTCAAGTACTCCCCCATGACCTTTTTGGATGTCATTACATGAAGGTTGTATTATATTCAATCATGAGGGAAATGGTAACAGCAATTTTCTGAAATGAGGCCTGGCACAAAACCCAGATGCTCTATAGAGAAGTCAGCAAGTTTTATTTACCAAGCAAATGTTGACTCTACATCTGCTTTATGGAAAATGTTGTACCGGCTGGTGAGTATAGGTAGGGGAGAATGACAGACAGAGCTTGAGACATAGTCCTTTTCCTCGTGGCTGCTTACAGAAGAGACAGAGAAACAAGTAAACACAGAATTAGGGAAAGAGGGAAAATAAGTGTGTATAGGAAAGAGAGATAAGATCTTAACTCATCTTGAGAACACTCGTAGGACAGAGATGTTGGGTCACAACAGTTCTGAAATTCTATCCTAAGGCTCTGGTAGATGCTGGAGAGTGAGAGAAGCATCTGTGTTTACATTCGTTACTTACAAAAATTGCTGCGATTCAACCATGGATATCGTTGTTTTGCTATTATCCGGGGGGCGGGAAAAGTGTTACATCTAAGAAGAGCCAGATTCTTCCAACTTAAATTCTTTGAATTTTTAAGTAAAAGCACAACCATGACCCAATACTGAATATTTATTTAAGTCTTTTTTAAAAATCTTCAATTCAGCATTGATGTTCTCTTTCCATACCTGGACAGGAACACCAAAGACATGGAATCCTGGATATGTGATAATAAAACCATTCTTAGGATTCAAAACCCTATTACATGAGTCTGCAAGCAAGAAAATAGTAAATATATATATATATCATGTTCAGTTGATAATTAGAAAGAGTGCTAAAAGTATGGTCTCCCCATCCTAACGATATAATGGGTAGACATGAAAGTTTGCTTGAAACTTAATCATAGTCAAGATCTGACACACAATGCAAAGTGAAGAGCAATCTAAGATTTTTTAAAATTTTATTGTGGAAAAAATCTGTTTAACTAAAATTCACTATTTTTATCAGTTTTAAATGTGCTGTTCAGGGGCATGTATTACACTCACAGTGTTGTGCAACCATCACCACGATTGCCAAAACTTTTTATCACCCCACACAGAAACTCTGTACCCATTAAGCAATAACTCCCTGTGCCCCTAATTTTTTTTCTAGTGTAAAAACTCCAAATAAAACCCAGAAAGTTTGGTAGTTAATTTCTTGCTTATGCATTTAAGACCAAGTGTCTAGATCCCAACGGCACATTAAGGAAAAACTGGGTGCTGGGAGCAGTGTGTCCTGAATGCAGGCAACGAGGTATGCATTGTCCATAGAGAATTCAAAAGAATGATAAAACCAGCAAAAGTCAGGCTACTTTCTAGTATCCCTATGTGCCGGCAGCAGTCCCTGGGTGGTGCAAATGGTTAACATTCTCAGCTGCTAATCAAAAGGTTGGAGGTTCAAGTGAACCCAGAAGAACTTCAGAAGAAAGGCTCAGTGCTTTGCTTCCAAAAAATCAGCCATTGAGAGCCCTAGTGAGCACAGTTTTACTCTGACACACATGGGCTCATCATGAGTCAGAGTCAACTTGGTGGCAACTGGTGTATATGCTGGCAATTTTAGACAACATTGGTGATAAAACACTCCTCCCATCGTGAGGCCCTCATCTCCACCGCCAAGTCGCTAACTGGATCTCTTCCCTGGCTGCAACACCCTTCACTGACGGCAAAGGGGAATCTAAGCTTTTTTGGAACATTCACTGACATTATCACTTCCTGAGACTCCTCAGTAACTTTAATGGAAACAGAGACTCTCATTTAAAGCAAACAAACATAACAAAATAATACTGGATCACAGTTATTCAATGTATTCATTGTTATTCCCCACTGTAGCTCAGACTTGGATAATATAATATTTTCTAAAGGACTGCAGAAGAAATTTAAAGAAGTATCTCCAGAATTTACAGTACATCCAACTATTATACCATTTTTTATATTCAGTATTGTAAGTGAAAATGTTTTTAATTCATTCTTGAAAAAATTGCCACACTGTCTTCTTAGTTTCATTCTACAAAACAGCCTCCAATGGACTTTTAATTGCCGTGATCAAAGGAAATGGTAAGTTCCATGATAACTTGGTTGAAATCTATTAACTTAAGGCAAGTCATGAATATTTTTGAAGTGTTAATTTTGCAGTCAATTTATTCAGTGTAATATGTGCAAACACGCACTCTCGCAGTTTCAACACAAAAAATTAAGAAAGATGCACCATTCCGGGGATGCTGTCATGGGCCAGAGAAGAAGGCAGATGAAAAAGAAACACATCACAGGCCAAGGGTGTTCTCAATCAAGTTGGAATGCGCCAGTCATGTACGGCTTTACATGTATACAGTCAGAGCTTTGCATGTGTACATATATACGCTCAGGGTTTTGCATGTTTATACTCAGAGATTTACATGTATACAGTCAGAGCTTTGCATGTGTATATATATACGCCCGGAGTTTTGCATGTTTACAGTCAGAGATTTACATGTATACAGTCAGAGCTTTGCATGTGTACAGAGATTTACATGTATACAGTCAGAGCTTTGTATGTGTACATATACACAGTGAGAGTTTTGTATGTTTACAGTCAGAACTTTCCATGTGTACATATACACAGAGTTTTGTATGTTTACAGTCAGAGCTTTGCATGTGTACGTATACACAGTCAGAGTTTTGTTAAGTTTACAGTCAGAGTTTTACATGTGTACATATACACAGAGTTTTGTATGTTTATAGTCAGAGTTTTACACGTGTACATATACACAGTCAGAGTTTTACATGTGTACATATACACAGTCAGAGTTTTGTATGTTTACAGTCAGAGATTTACTTGTATACAGTCAGAGCTTTGCATACATATATGCAGTCAGGCATTCACATTTTCACATGTATACAGTCAGAGATTTACATGTGTACATTTATAGGATAATGCAACACATGTAAAATATATATTAAAAACTGAGATATGGACTAGTTCATTGAAAATTATCATTTGTTGTTTCTTTCATTGTTGTTACGGAGAAGTGGAAGTAAAGAGACAAAAACAAGGGCAGACCAAGCAGGTAAAATGATGGTAATAATTCATCCTATGCTACTGGACAAACGTCATTCTATGTCACAGCTCTATTTCTTTGTTTTAGGACAGAAATATATTACATCAAAATTTAAAGAAAGCAGACACATGTACGCCACTGTTTATTGCAGCCTTATTCACAACAGCCAAGAGGCGGAAACAACCCATGTCTCCATTGCCAGACAAATGGATAAACAAAATGTCGTACATACATGTATACCGTCTGAGTTTGGGAATATTTTTCAGCCTAAAAAGGGAAATGAAGTTCTGAGACATATTACAACATGGATGAAACTTGAAAACGTTACGCTGAGTGAAATAAGCCAAACACAAAATGACGAGCATTGTGTGATCCTGCTTATAAGAAGCATCTAAATAGGCAAAGGCAGAGACCGAAGATTATCCCCAGGGGCTGAGGGGACGAGGCAATGGTGAATTCCTGCTTAAGGGGGACTCACTGTCTATTCTGGATGAAGAAAGTGTTCAAAGACGGATGATGCGGAAAGCTGCACAACACTGTGGGGGTAATTAATGCCATGGAATTGTACTCTTAGAAACGATTAAATGGCAAATTTTATGTTATATGTATTTCACTATACTAAGAAAATTATAGCAAAGGAAGAGCCTAGACTCTATAACAAACATTTTACACCTGTGTTCCACATAAACCTTGTACGTACACACGCAAAACAAATTTACTTCAAACATGAATTTACACAGCTGTTTTTTCATTCAAAATTTTTAAAGAATGTGTCAGGTAGTGTGCTAAGTACTGGAGAGAGGGTAGTGGGGGGTCCTTGACCTTATAATACTTACCCCACCAAGCATTTATGAAGTTGTTTCCAGAGCTTAATTTTGCCACTCCAACCTTGTGTCCATAAGGGGATCCTCACCGTGCTTGGACACACTCACCATCTGTGGAGCCGTTTCCGAAACAGAGAAGCACAGGCCCCAGGCCATGCATCAGGTTATCTGAGGATGTTAAATGGGCTACAAGTAATTCGATGCCCCCTGATTAAGCGCTCCAATTAAAATAAAATGGCAAACTCAAATGACCCAAGATCATTTAAAACTAGATGGCTGGACTACAGGACAAAAGGAGTCTGTGTACCAGCTATTTCTGAAACTCTGTGGGGCAGGATCAGTTCTGATTTTGTCTGTTTGCTTGTTTGCTTGACTGCAAGCCTCTGGTCTCATCATTTTTCCAAAATACAATAAAATAAATTACTAGAAAAATGAAATTACTAAAGTGGCATTCAAAATATAAGCCCAATCTTTTTATTATTAGATTCACTGACCTAAAATCACTCTGTCAAATTGCTATAAAACTTTCTATGCGCTTAGACTCAACTTTTTTGCAACAACCATTGGCCTGTGGATAACATGAGTAACCCTGCTCTAGACTCTGTATTGAGATTTGAACTAAGATGAAGAGATGTAGACAGAATTATCCTTCATTTTGTTAGATTCAAAACCAGTTTGGATCTATACCAAAAGAAGATTGACTTGTGGATCGATGTAAGTCTAAAAACAAGGTAATAAGAAAGCTTGATTTTAATCGCTGGCAAGAAAGTAGAAAAGTGCCTAGCAGGTAATAAGCGCTTAACAAATATTTGCTGAATGACTGAATAAATGAATGAACTAGTGGTGGCAGCCTGCGGAGGGCGTAAAGGCCACACAGAGAAGAATGTCAGGAGGGACTGTGATACCTGACAGTCTCGAGGTGAGACTAAGTAGACATCCAAGTGTCAGAAGATAATAAAATAAAGATTCCAAAGTTGTGAAACTTGAAGAAGTAATCAAATAAAATATAACATAAACCCAAGAAAAGTGTAAATTCACCACCTCCAGAGAAAAATGAGCCACATACCCACGCAACAGCGTAAAAAAGAAGACTTACAGCCCTTAGCTGACTAAAGCTAAGTGGTGGGATGAAGCTGCCCAGTCTTAAATTTCATAAATAAATGTGTAGGGTCAGACCAAGAAAAACCATAGCCCTAAAATTCTCAGATCAGGTTGCATGGTTTTACAAGAGTTATTGATAGATCAGAGTACATTTAGGCAAGTATTACAGTAGCAGAAGATTTGAAAATGCAATTGCGTGGAGTAGAGTGAAGGAGAACTAGTGATATTTGAATCCAATGAAGATACATCTTATCTTGGAGGGATGGAGAACGAAGGGTAGTAAAGTAGTTGTTCCCTCGTGTGGAGAAGATATTGAATTTATTTTCTTCATGGTGGGCAAAAAAGGGATGGTCAGAAATAACTAAGCTGTAGTGAGATTTTAATATCAATAGAAGGAAAAGCTTTTAATAATAAACTGTCTAAAAATAAAGTGAAACATTATTTTTGGAGGTGGGGAGCTCTCTCCCATCAAAAATCGTGCTCAAGCATAAATGGGATGAGCATCTATCAGAATGTTGCGGGGATCCCTGAACTGAATGGACCTTGGAATATCTACTGAATTCTTAATGACAGAGACTATTTTTTAATTAAAGAAATATGTATTGAGCAACTATTCTGTGCCAAGCATCGTTCTAGGCACCAGGGATGCAGTGATTAAAAAAAAAAAAAAAAAAACAATGTTCTCACCTCTTAGAGCTTATATTCTACCATGCAAATAATGAGCACATACCTCAACAGGAATTGCACTTTGAGTATTAAAGTCAGCTTTCCTGTCACGCTAGCAAGACCATTCTCAAAAACAAGGTTTGTGGAGAGAAGATTTCTAAGTAACAAAGCCCTTCCTTTAACACGTTAAAGAGCTGGTCTGGAAAACTGGGTCATAGAATTTTCCACAGTGGCGGAGGCCCTTCCAAACAGGAAGAGGAAGGGGAGAAAGTTCTCTTGCTCTGTTCTCAGTGCCTTGTGGGATGTACAAGGGTGATAGTGAACTGGTTTGATGTCACTTTCTTGAATGATCCTTCCCACTTGGTGGAAGGGGAAAGTGACCGTAGAGATGTCCAGAAAAGTACAGAGAAGTCTAGGGACATTGGAGCTATTGACATAATTTCCCAGGGAGGCTCCAGGCCTGGGAGACTTCTAGCCTTAAGAAATTTTGGATATGTTACTGGAGCTTAGAGATAGCCTCAGAGGACAAATGAATCTGAGGCAGCAATACTGGGTCTCCATGGATTTTACATAGAATTTAGAGGACCCAGAGTTCCTCCAGGCTTCAATAAGCAAACACTAAAGACCAGAATGAGGGTATTGGTAGTTCAGTGGTAGAATTCTCACCTTCCAGGCAGGAGACCTGAGTTCCATTCCCAACCAACGCACTCATGCACAGCCATCACCCATTGGTCAGTGGAGGCTTGCATGTTGCTATGATGCGGAACAGGTTTCAGAGGAGTTTCCAGACTAAGACAGACTAGGAAGAAAGGCCTGGTGATCTACTGCCAAAAACCAGCCAGTGAAAACCCTGTGGATAATAATAGTCCAATCTGTAGCTTACTGTGGGGATGGTCCAGGATGAGGAAGTGATTTGTTCTGTTGTGCATGGGGTCACCATGAGTCTGTAGCTGATTTTACAGCAGCTGACAACAACAGCAAAAGCCAGAAAGCAGCACGGTCAGATAAAGAGGAGGATGCTCTTAACAGGGACCTTGAGAGCTGGAGGAGAAGGCCAGGACCACGGGCTCCAAAGGCAGGGCCCCGCACGTCACCAGAGCGGCCTGATAGTCCTCAGTTCAGGGGTCAGTCCAACCCAGCCAATCTGCAGCTGGCACTACCAAGGATCCAGAAGGCACTGCACAGCAACCAGCCACTTCCCCCCTTCTCCCCATTGCCACAGCACCCTGCACTAGATACTGTTGTTGCCTCACCCAGATCACCTGCATTATCCGGAAGCCCATTCCTCTGTGGCTGGGATGTGCACTGCTAGGAGCCCCACCTGCCCTCCTCTCTCAACAATTGCCCTCTGCTACCAGGGTCTCCTCACACAGAGAGCTAGGTACCACAGCCAGTAACTGACTGGGGGGATAAAAAGTTGGCTTGCCTAGAAATGGGCCAACCCTGCAGCGTTGCCCTGTGGCTCAAGCTGGGGCTAGACTTCACCTAAGGCCACATCTCCTGGGCCCACTCCACGCTAAGATTCTGTAATGAGGATGAGAATATATTTGTTTGTGTGGGGTGAGGGGAGAGAGGTGATAAATGTAAAAGACTGGAAAAAACAGAGTACTCTGTAAGGGGCTATTTCAACTTGCCTGATGGTGAATTAAACTAAATATTTGATGGAAAGGGGAGAATTATACCAGGAAAGAGTAGAATTTTAATGACCGGCAAATCTACGTTTCGTTTGGACTCCCTGGTGACTTAGGGGTGTGTGTATGTGTGTGTGTGTGTGTGTGTGTGTGTGTACGCGGGTGGGTGACGGAGCTGTGGGGCTTTACGAAGATCACATTCACTTACCCTTTCTTTGTGTCTCTGAGAATAATGTGACTAAATAAATTTGTGAACTTCATGACAGCCCTCTAAAGAAATAAAACCAGTAAGCTGGAGAGTGTGAGCAGAGACCGGCGATGGTATGGGACCAGGTGGCCAGGAAAGGCCTCCGAGAAGGTGACATTGAGTTGGACCTGGGGGGCGAGAGTAAGCAGTCATGAACAGTACTGAGGGAAGTATGCCTTCACTCTTGCATCACTAACTAGTGGTTTAGGACCTGGCACATTGTAGCTACTCAATAAATACTCGGCGAGAAATGAATGAGTAAGTTAATCAATTTATACGATTTTGTCAGACGTAAACAATCAACTGGGCCAACTCAGATGATTTAGAATTCATGTGTATGCCATAACCCTTCCTCTAGGTAATGCTACGCTCTCTCTTTATATACCTGAGAATGAGTCTTAGAACAGCTTAGGTTTTAAAGCTAGCATGTCAGATAATTTACCCCTTAAATCCTTTAAGAAACCAATATGTTTCCTGTTTCATTCTTAAATGTAGCAGTGGGCAGGATTACCTGCACCACCAAAACTAATTAAATTTCTCCTCTCTCTCTGAAAGTGAGGAGGTTGAATATGCTTATGAGTCTTTAAAGTAATTCACTACTAATTTTATGCACACACACATAGTTGATATATACACAGACACATATTTTACTTTCTTTTTTTATTATGAGGTAAGGATCTAACTTGATTTTTTCCAAAAGGTTTAGTTAGTTGTTCTAACACATATTATTTTATAAACCATTATTAGCCATTGCTGTCAAACTGACATCGACTAACAGTAGCCATGTCAGACAGAGCAGAGCTTCCCCACAGGGTTTCCAAGGCTATAATCTTTACGGAAGCAGGCTGCCACAGCTTTCTCCCATGGAGCACCTGCTGGCTTTGAACTGCCAACCTTTCAGTCAGCAGCCGAGTGCTTTAACGACTGCATCTCCTTTTAAACATCGTTTCATCAGATATTATTTATTTTCAGAGACTTTTAAATGCCAGTTTTATCTTATGTTAAGTTCATTCTCTCCAAACCTAAAAATTCTATAGCACAGATCGGTCCAGATTTTTTACATGTTGTATGTATTACAATATTTCTTTTTTTGTTTTTAATCTCTGACTCTTTAATGATTCTACTTGCAAATGAACTTTAAATTTTCTTTTAAGCCCCAAAAAAGCAAAGAAGCAGAAATTACACTGGGATATTTACTGGAATCATATCATATTTAAGATTATTTTCCTTGAAAAGCAAATACTACTAAAAGGTAAAGCATTAACATGAACGAACATGGTTCGACCCCTACTTTAGGCAAGATTTACCACTTACGTAATATTTTATGGATGTTTCTCCATTTTGAATTGAATTTGCATGTTTCTTATTAATTCCTTGCTGTTTTATTCTTATTTTGTCGGCTCTTGTAACAGAGACTGCTTGATTTTCCACACTCCACTCTCCTACTTAGTCATAGAACTCCTGATTTATAGCTGGGTTCATGCCACAAAGACTAAAGATTCCATGCTGGGTTCATGCCAGAAAGACTAAAGATTCCATCTCTAGGACTCAATTGGAAAAACATCTGACCAGATGACATTTTGACCAATATGATGTAAGCAAAAATAACCTTAAAAAGAGGGAGGACTACCTTTCTTTCCCATCTGTCTGTACTGCTAACTGGAATGCCAGTAGAATGACAAGAGCTATAGCAGCCATCTTAACCACAAAATGGTCTTGGGAGTAGGAGCCTGCGTTCTTGACATTGTAGCTCCCCCGTAACAGTCCTGGGATGCCTGTCTCTGGGCTGTTATGTTTCCATGGAGTAAATTTCTATTTTGTTTAAGCTACTGTTATTATAACTTTCAGTTACTAGCATCAGAATCTAAACCTTACTAATACATCTCACTGAACTAACAGGTAATTTCTCATGGTATTTCTATCAACTCCCTTGAGTGTTCCAGGTAGAAGAGATAGATCCACATTTTGTGAGTCCAAAAGAACATATAATTTGGGCAGCCTTTTTTAAGACAATAATCACTCAAAATTATGAATACAAAAGTAGGTATGAAAGAGAATATAATAAGTAAACAAACCACAACAAATTTTTTAAGTGACCAATACTAAAAAATTAAAAGATACAGAAAAGTAATATAATATTTTTATTAATTAACTTCCTGTCAGGTTTCCAATCCTGCTGCTCATACATTTTTGGCTAAATGTCCTTTGATCACCTCTTCTATGGCAAGGATTTATAAATATTTTTTTTCTATAAAGAAAATAACTGATTCAGTTTTTCTCTACCCTAGTTGATGAAAAATTGTTTATTGCTGTTGATAGTTGCAAAAATTCCTTTCTGCTTCATACCTTGCTGTTGGTAATGCCATGCCAATCATAATGATTGTCATCAAATTTAGAAAATCTATCAATTTCACTTACCTGTATAAAACAAACAAACAAACACACCTGTTGCCGTCGAGTGGATTCTGACTCAGAGTGAGCCTATAGGGCAGAGTAGAGCTGCTCCATAGGGTTTCCAAGGAGCCGCTGGTAGACTCGCACTGCCGACCTCTTGGTTAACAGTAGTTGCTCTATACAGTTTTCAAGAATTTTCCATGGATTAGCCTCTGACTTTGCTTATGTCAAGCTAGTTTCCATCCTCATATATTTCTGATGCTGAGCACTATGTTGGTGTTGTCATTGTTAATTGCTGTCTGGTCAGCTCTGACTCATCGCGACCTTATATACAACAGAGTGAAACACGGCTCAGCCCCACACCATCCTCGTTATGACACTAATACCTCTGGCTCTGTACTTCTGTGCACAATGTCAGGTGAATGGGCACAACGAGCAGGAGGGATATTCCAGACATCATTTCTACAATGGATACACAAAATTCACTTGTGCCAGGTAATATATCTCAATAAATGCATCCCTAATTCAATGTCTACTTAGCCATATTCTTAAAATGCCTGTGGCCATTTCAATACCACCAAACATAAGGAAAGTGTAATGGAGGGAGAAACAGTGAAATAGATGGTGGTCTTTATCACTTTCAGTAAAAATATAATGGTGCTGCAAATGTTAAAAAGGGGCTTATGATGAATTGTACACGTAGAACTGTTAAATTGGTATATGTTTTGCTGTGTGTGTTCTCGACAGCCATAAAATAAATTAAATTTAAAAAGGGGGCCTATGCAAGTGTGGGACCCTGAGTCATACACTTTATTAATCCCAGTATAAACTCACCTTGACTTACTAGGCAATTACCAAAATAATAAGTTTATTTCCCCCTTTCTAATGATTATCTATTTATCCTTTTACAGCTTTAGATAAATAAAATAATTTGTAAATATGATGATCTTTCTTAATTTAATGTAAATCTAGTGTTTTGCCATTAGGTGTTAACCATTAATTTAAAAAGAGTTTTTAATCAGACGTGGGTGCTACATTTTACAAACATGTGTGGTCACAGATTCTTGTTATTGCAGCACAAGTCATATCTTCTTGTGGCTCTTCATATTTTTATGGACTTTTATAGACTTCTAGAAGTCTAGCTCTGAGTATGCAGTCACATTGATCCTTTCCCACATAATTATCTTATTTCCCATAGAATTCAAGGCATTATGGCCTTGTTACTGCACTTCAGCAGCATGAAATGGTACCCAGCTCTTTTCTGTCAGAGCCTAAAGGCAGGATTAGGGACCTTGGATCAAACATGATTATCTCACATGTCTTCAGACACAACGTGAAACTTTGACAGGAACACACTTCTAATTGCATAAAGCTCTTGGATTAGCGGTGCTATAATTTGGTTGACTTTATCCTTAATCTGTTTCTTTATATGTCACATGTTCTTAAAGATCAAAGTGTCTGCACCTTAGCTTTCCAGAGTCTAAGGGTTAACTGTGAAGAGTAAAGACACAGTTATAGTGAAGGAAATCAGTGAACGATAGGCCAGAAGGATATCATTTTTAATTTTATTTGACCTCTCAAAATGATACGAGAAAATTCAAGAGAAAGAAAAAGCAAGTTGTGTAATCTTTGTTTTTCAATAGTTTAGCCTACAACTGTAGTAAATATCTTTAAAATAAATTGAATTACCCAGGTCTAAATTAAAACAAGAAAAAAGTGGTCCAATCTATACGTCAAAGACATGATGTTTTCGAGTGGACAAATGACACTGCTGTTACACAGCGACCAGAGTTTCTGAGCTCAACGAAAAAGAATCTGCCTGTGGCTTGAAAACTGCTCAGTCCCTGCTTGTTGGTAACCTGGTGAACCAAAACAGGCCAGCTGGTGCAGATTGAGGAGGAAAATGCTTCAGCTATTCCAAGAACTCTCAGTACTTGTAGACGAGCAGAAAGAAGCACAGGCCACATGCCAGCAATGGTCAGCATCCTCCTGCAAATACTGCAGTCAAAACCAAAAGCCTACACTCTTACCAAAGTCTGGGCGAGGGCTCAGGAACTTGTGGGATTTTTGTATTTTTTTCATGAAATTACTTTCACGGTAGTCTGCCAAATGTGAAAAGTTCAAAAACCTGGTATTTATGTGCATGCTTTTGATATTCCTTTGCTCCACCCCTCTCTTAAGGTCAGTGGCTTCAGTTCTTGACGATCGGACAATGCCTTCTAAGACAATCAAAGTCATAGCAGTTCCAAATATGCTGGCTACCATCAGTGTTATTTGTATATTGTCATTCACTGTTTAAAAGTCCAGAGCAGCTCTGGCTGACTCATACCAAACAGGTCAGAGAAGAAAAACTCTTCTTGGGTTTTCAAATAACAAGATTGCTTTTCTGTGGGGCTGTGGGGACTAGGTTAGCCTTCATCTTTATCTGCTTATCTTAGACTTACCCTGGTATGTCTCTTATAAATCCTGAAGTTGTTTAAACAACAAACTTTTCTTTGATAACCTTTCTTTTCTGAACAGTTTGAATGAAGATTATCAACTACCAGGTCTTATACATATGTGCCTATGATAAAGATAACATTAATAATAGGCATGTTTGTAGGATTTAACACTTTGCAGAGCCCTGATGGCACAGTAGTTAAGAGCTAGAGTTAAGAGTTAAGGTCAGCAGTTTGAATCCACCAGGCACTCCTTGGAAACCCTATGGGGCAGTTCTAGTCTGCCCTATAAGGTCACTATGAGTCAGAATCAATTCAATGGCAATGGGTAAAGCCCTTTATAATGATCTTATTACTATTTTTTCTTTGAGGTTATCATTCATTTTCTTCTCAATATTGATTAGATTTCAATTCAAAAACATTTTTTTTAATCAGTCTGAATTTTTTCCTTTTTTAAAGTGCCGTGATAAAGGTACTTAATTTGTGACTTTTAGGGCACAGACATAAACTCTTCAAAAGTAACATATCAAATATTATATCCAAAAATTGTTTCCAAGTCTAATGTTCAGATCATGGTAGAAAATATGTGCTTTCTTAAACCAAAAAGGTTTTATCACAAAAGAATATCAGATAAACAATTGAAAATGCTTTCTGTAGGTTGACTTTGAATTTCAGTTTCTTCTAAATTTCTTCTATGTTTCAAAAATGATGATGTTGGATTAGGCCATTTCTTGTTCTAAAATGAGATGGTTCTGTTTCTTGAGCTACAGTGAGACCAGGAAGACTCTGGCTATAAAAATGCCTGCTACCAGAGTTTTCTGATCTAATAATGATAATGAATAACGGTGATGATACTACTAACATCCATGTGTTGAATTCCCGTGTAAGTGAAGGATATGACGTGCTTCACAAATCCGCTCTTCAGGATGGAGGCACTCCTCCATCTGCTAAAGGCTGAGATCTGAGTCCCTTCCCAAGAATTGATCTTACCCCAGGGGACTTGTCTCACCAATGGTTTATGGCCCCTTCCTGGGAACAGCAGGATTGTTCCAAGCAAGGTTACACAGGTGCAGCCCCCTAGGCTCAATTCAACAAGACCATGAGTAGACATCCCAGCTCCAGAGCTCCCCATGCTACAGGCAAATCCCTCCATTGCAGCTGGATCACAGTTCACCTCCCTTAGCCCATTTTTGCTTCCCTCACTCCCTTATATATGCCATTTATTAGTGCTGTTGCTGATGTTGTTTGTTGTTAGGTGCTATCAAGTTGGTTCTGACTCATAGCGACCTTATGTACAACGGAACGAAACACTGCCCAGTCCTGTGCCATCCTCACAATCGTTATGCTTGAGCTCTTTGTTGCAGCCACTGTGTCAGTCCAGCTCGTTGAGGGTCTTCCCCTTTTCTGCTGACCCTGTACTTTGCCAAGCATGATGTCCCTCTCCAGGGACTGATCCCTCCTGACAACATGTCCGAAGTATGTAAGACGCAGTCTCGCCATCCTTGCTTCTAAGGAGCATTCTGGTTGTACTTTTTCCAAGACAGATTTGTTCATTCTTTTGGTAGTCCATGGTATATTCAATATTCTTCCCCAACACCACAATTCAAAGGCATCGATTCTTCTTTGGTCTTCCTTATTCATTGTCCAGCTTTCACAAGCATATGATGCAATTGAAAATACCATGGCTTGGGTCAGGTGCATCTTAGTGACATCTTTACTTTTCAGAGGCCCTTTAAAGAGGTCCTTTGCAGCAGATTTACCCAATGCAATGTGTCATTTGATTCCTTGACTGCTGCTTCCATGGCTGTTGATTGTGGATCCAAGTAAAATGAAATCCTTGACAATGTCAATCTTTTCTCCGTTTATCATGATGTTGTTCATTGGCCCAGTTGTGAGGATTTTTTGTCTTCTTTATGTTGAGGTGCAATCCATACTGAGGATACTAAGGCTGTTGTTGTTGATAGTTGCTGTTAAATTGGCTCCGACACATGGTGACCTATGTATGATAGAACAAAACATTGCCTGATCATGTGCCATCTTCATGACCATTGGTATGCTTGAGTTCATTGTTGCAACCACTGTGTATTTGAGTGTCTTCCAACCTAGGAAGCTCATCTTCCCCCCTACAACGATATTCTGTTGTGATCCATAGAGTTTTCTTTGGCTAATATTTTGAAGTAGAACACCAGGCCTTTCTTCCTAGTCTGTCTTTGTCTGGAAGCTCAGCCAAAATCTGTCCACCATGGGTGACCCAGCTATCAGTGGCACAGCTTCCAGCATCATAGCAATATGCAAGCCCCCAGTATGACAATCTGACAGGTGGTTGATTCGAGAGCACACCCCCAAAAATCTCCTTCTTGGAGTCCACTTCGCAACACCCTAACCTGTGATACCTACTCTATCCCAGAAAATTGCTAACCACTTTAAATATATTGTCTACTGTACCTATTTCATGTATTTTTCTTGTAATCTCAAGATAGATAATACTGGAGAGATGAGATGAGAAGTCTGAGACTCAGACAGAGCAGGGCAAGGATTCAAAACTGAGATACTCTCATTCCAAAGTTTTCACTCTTTGTAACATATCACAGCAATTACTCCTCTATATATCCTATATCCTATAGGTTCTATTTCTCTGGAGAACCCTGAGTAATACAGTTTGCATGAAATGAGACCAGAACTTGGATCCATTCAAATAGGCTACTTCTCAGGCATGCAACCTTCTTGGCCAAGGCTCTTAAACTCTATGTGTCTTCAATTTGCTAATGGAGACAATGATAATATGCAATCCTTCGTGCTACGGTAGGGATTGACTAATATACGTGCTCTCTTTCATTAATGGTATTCAACAAATACTATTTTTAATTATTATTCAAATTTATAATAAATAAGATCTATGGTCATTCGTAACAATTTCTCTTGCTTAAAAAAAAAAGTTGAAATGTAATGTGGTTATCCTCAGGCACACCTCGGAAGTTTAAGTGAGACAGAAAACCATAAGAAGGAAGAAGCCCCTCAAACTGTGGGCACGGTAAGTCTCCACTTAAGCACACAGCTAAAGTTCAAACCAGAACACTCTTCTCATGAGAAACGAACATGAATTTGAAAATAGAAACCAACCCTGCCTTTGTGTGGCACAGCCAATAACTTTTACTCCATCTGAAGCAAAATAACAGTTATTGCATCATAACTAGGAATTTAAATAATCTTTTGTTCTGGAGAATTCTCAGTAATATCTCAACTAGTATCTGTATGTATAAAGAGCCCTGGTGGTGCAGTGATTAAAGGACTCAGCTGCTAACTGAAAGGTCAGTGGTTCGAACTCACCAACAGCTCCACGAGAGAAAAATGTTGCAGTCTCTTTCCATAAAGATTTATAGGAGTCCCTGAGTGGCGCAAACGGTTAAGGTGTTCAGCTACTAACTGAAAGGTTCAAGTCCACCCAGAAGTTCTTTGGAAGAAAGACCTGGTGATCTACTTCTGGAAAATTAGCCATTGAAAACCCTATGAAACACAATTCTACGCTGACACACATGGAGTTGCCATGAGTCAGAACCAACCGGAGAGCAACTGGTAAATGTATGTATGTGTGTGTGTGTGTGTGTGTGAAGCAGCCCTGGCGGAGCAATGGTTAAGCACTTGGCTGCTAACTGAAAGTTTAGTTTTTTGAACCCACCAGCAGCTCTGTGGGAGAAAAGACCTGGTGTTCTGCTCCCATGAAGGTTTGCAGTCTAGGAAAGCCTACGGGCAGTTCTACTCTGTCTATAGTGTTGCTGTGAGTCAGAATCAACTCGACGGCACACAGCAACAACAACAACATGTGTAGGGGAGTGGAGGGGACTCATTGGCACGTGGGAAGGAGAAGAGTGGAGAAGTTGAGAGGAAATAAGTGGAGTGTGTTTATTATTTGTTTCTGTGTCACAGGAATGATTCATTTCCTGAGGTAAAAAGAAAAGGAAGGAGAAATTCTTCTCTTATTTCTCAGGACAAAAATAATTGTAGGTAACTACAACTATTTTTATCTACAAGTTCAGGAGCTAATGTTTGATTTGATGACAAAAAAATTTAAAAAAGAGTATAAAAAAAGAAATGTCAGTTGTCTGTTTCAATTTTTTTTTTTTTTAATTCCCTCTCCAGAAGAAAGATTTGCTTAGTCACAAAAGCTAAAGACGTTCTCTTAAGAGGAGTTTAAATCTACTGCAGAACGTGACTCAGGAAAGCTTAAATCCAGTGCCACATGGAAACAAAATCCAAAGTGATAAAATTAAAGTTAACTTGAAAAAAATGGAAGCCAGATGCAACCTAGCAAAGTACCGTCTGTAAAATCTTTGTGGCATAAAATGATGTACTAAAAGTTTTAGCAATATCGTGAAGACATTCTGCAGAACTCCAGATGGCCCCGGTTCATATGGGCTGTGTCCGCCCATTGCCACCCGGTCAATTCCTACTCCTAGCGACCTATAGGACAGAGCAGAACTGCCACGCAGGGTTTCCAAGGCTGTAATCTTTACGAAAGCAGACTGCCATGGCTTTCTCCTGCAGAGCAAGCAGCTGGTGGGTTCAAACCACCAACCTTTTGGTTAAAAGCCAAGCACTTAACCACTGCATCACCAGGGATCCTTCAGGGCTGTGCTTAGGGGATAATTCCTGCATGAATTAGAAATATCTCTGACAATGGAATTGAGTGAGGACAGAAGCCTGTCTGCCCAGGAAAGGGCCAAACACCTCAGACTTCTGCACCATGTTTGCAACACATTAAGAAAACTCAAATTACCTCCCTAGAAAACATAAAAACCAGTTTTCATTGAGCTGATTCCGACCTCTGGGGATGCCATGTCCGACTAGAATTATGCTCCATAGGATTTTTCGGTGGCTGATTTTTCAGACATAGATCACCAGACCTTTCTTCCAAGGAGCCTCTGGGTGGACTTGAAACTCCAACCTTTCAGTTAACAGTCAAATACATTAATCATTTGCACCACCCAGGGACTGGTCTAGAAGAATAGAACAAATTAAAAGCACTACTCTATGGTTTCCTTCCGTGGTTAACACAAGTTCACATGTGCGTACGCACACAGAAATGCACATCCAACAATGCAATCTTGGTTCAGGTTCCGTCGGCATTCACCAACAACGTGCTGGGATGTATAGTATTCCCACAATAAACAGAATCAATGCACAGAGAACCACTACGTTGTAATATAGTCTCCCTGCTCTCTCCTTCCCTTGTACCTTTTTGGGTGCTTTGTTCCTCCAGACTTCTGTTTGCTGTTTTGAGGTTTTTTTTTGAAGGCAAGGAGGGAAGGGAGATAAAGGTGTGGGGAAGAAGGAGGGTTTACAAATGGTTTTCCCTGGTTTCTAGTTGCCACCTACAAGTGATTTGGTCCTCTCCAAAACCAGATCAGTGGAGTGGGAAGTAAAAGATGAGACTGATTTTTGAGGATCCTGTATTAGATAAGCAGAACATGGGAACAATAAGCATTAACATTCAAAGTAGCTTTATCTTTTCTTCGAACAAGGGAGAAATTAGATGCTTAGTATTTGATGCAAAAAAAAATATGTATTTTTCAATTAACATTTCTAAAATCTCCTCTCAAGTTTTCCTTATGACGCAAGGTATCTAATCGCGTATTTCCCAAATATTCCTCTTTCTAAAACTAAAACAGATGAAATTCCTAAAGAAAGAGGTGCCTGAGAATCTATGTTTCTAATGTCTTTGCTAAAAAAGATTTGCGCTGCAGAGATAATGAAAATTTTGGTAATATTTTGAAGACTGCAATTATTATGTACGAAATTTTTTAAAAATTAAGATAAAGATCAGCAGATTTAGATGTAGCAAGATGTAATTCTGCTATTGTTATGAGTCCTGGTTAAGAAGAGAGAATCACAGATAAACTCCCTGTTTTAAATTTATTGATGTTTTAGTATTTATTTTCTGTATTTTTGTTTACAAGTAAAATAACAACTTCCTGAAAATAGCCCCCCAAATTAAAAGAAAGAGTATTATTTTACAACCCTTACATTATATTCAAGAAATACAAATATTATCTTACTGCTGTAGAGTCTTCCCCTTAGCTTAATTATATGCTGTATGTATTTTGCATAATTAGCTTATTAACTGAATGCATAGAGCTCAATTCCGTACTAAAATATGCTTCAATATGTGTTTTGTTGGACCCCTGGTGGTGCAGTTGTTAAGAGCTCAGGGTGCTAACCAAAAGGTAGCAGTCTGAATACACCAGCCTCTTCTTGGAAACCCTACGGGGCAACTCTACTCTGTCCTATAGGGTCACTATGCGTTAAAATCGACTAGACAGCAATGGGTTGGTTTGTTTGGTTTTTTGAGGTGGGGTTTATGCGTTTTCTTAAACTGTCTTTTTGAAGAGTATATGTTTGTAATACAGTATCGTGACCCCTGAAATTTGAACAGACCAGCTCGTGTCAATATGGCAGCGTATTTATTTTGAGGAAGAACGAACTTATATTTCCATAGGGAGGTTCTACCCTTTCTCAGAGGAGCCAGGGATGATGTTTATTACTTGATTTCCTTCCAACTACATTCAGCGCTATGGAGTTGTATATTTACCCCTTACATCTACTCTATTCCAGGGGCAGATCTACCTCCAGGTGCTGTAGGTGTGGAGTCAGCCTGTGAAGACTGGCAAAAATAGCTTTTACAGTTGGAATTGAATGTGATGCATCTTGTGATATTTGTTTAGAAGGTAGAAGTTGTATTTTCAGAGGTCTTACTGTAGGGTGAACATAGTGCATTAAGAGTTGACAGTTTGTTTCTTGAAGGGACAACGATCATGCATCAGACTTAAATTTTGTCAGAGAGAAAGGTCAAATAACTTGATCTGTTCTCCAGTAACACTGTCTTGACCTGACACTTTCCAAGTCTCATGTTTTTGGTTTTGTTCACTAGCTCCTAAGGGATAGGATCTCATTTTTGTGTTCAGTGGCTTATAAGCTGCTTTACACATTTAGCATTGCCAGTAAAAGTAATATTAAGAGAATTTCGATTGGGGTATTTACTGTCTTTATTTTACTTTATTTGAAAAAAAAGGTTTTTTGAACTAGAATGCAGCACCCAGATAAATAAATTTCTTGTATCTAGACACAATATGGATAAGAAATAAAGTGTAGATACAGGGATTTTCCACCAGATTCCTCGAAAGTGCAGGCGTGCACGAGCCTTAGGAAGGAAGAGTACATCTAACACTTCAGGAGCTTTGGATAAGTCCACACGTTTAAAATATTTGACTGATAAAATCCTCCTGCCGCATCCCATCCCTGGCATGATGGATTGCTTCTATGTGGCCTTTCTTGCCAGGGTCTTGTAACTTCTACCAAATGAATGGATGGGACTATGCAAATGAGGTGCTCGTGGCCTACCAAGGGCATTGGATAGCTCTAAGGGAAGGCTTTCCCTCTCTGTTGGCTCTGGGGGGAAGGTCCTTACTCCTTGGCTCCTTGATCTTCATGTGGCTTGGCATCTCTCTTTCCCCATCTCTGCTTCTTAGTTTGCTTGTTTAATCTCTTTTATATCTTAAAAGAGGTTGACTCAAAATACCACCTACACTAATCCTGCCTAATTAACATAACAAAGGAAACCCATTCCCAAATGGAATTATAACCACATGCATAAAGGTTAGGATTTACAACATGTACTTCGGGGGACACAATTAAATCCATAACTTTCCACTCTTTGGCCCCACAAAATTCATGTTGTTGCCACATGCAAAACACATTCACACCATCACATCATCCCTGAAACCTTAAATCAACTCCAAGTCCAAAACCTCATCATCTGAATCATCTAAATCAAATACGGGTGAGACGTTAGGCATATTCCACGCTAACATACCCCTAATAAAAAAATAAAAAACCTAATATAAGGGGCAAAATTCCTCTGCATCTGTGAACCTGGGAAGTCTAGAATACAAATAAGCTGCTTCCAAAATACAGTGATGTAACAGACACACGGTATACATTTCCATTACAAATGGGAGAAATTGGAGGGAAAGAAGGAATAATGGTCACCAAGCAAGTCCAAAACCTAGCAGGATAATTTACATTAGCTCTTAAGACTTGAAATTATTCCTCTGTTCTTTGGGACCATCTGGGCAATTGTTCCACCTTCCAGACTCTGGGTGTTGACCATGCCCTCTGGATTCTGAGTGAAGGCCCCTTGGCCCTGGGCTTCAGCTCTGCCTTCTAGGCCCACTGGATTGGCAATTCTGCTCCCTTAGCTTTATGCAGCCTCATTCTTCTAGTCCATCTGAGTGGAGACCCCACCAATTTGGCCTCGTCAGGTCTCATTCTTCTGCCCCTTGAGCATGGCAGCCCAGACCCCCGTTTTGGATGGCGACCACATTCCCCTGGCACACCTTAACAGTAGTACCACATTTCATAACCAAGTTGGCAAAGATCTGACTCTGAAATCTAGGAGGCTGCCACCCCTTTGAGATCAAGGAGACTGTGGCCCCACCCTTTGAAACTGAGAGGCCCTGCTTCCTATGCTCCTTTCAATAGTTCTGCTGATCAACAAGCTGCCCCAGGTTTGGTTCTTTTCTTGGAGTACAACAGATGTAGCTGCTTTGTCTTGTTTCCTGCCTGTAGAATTTCAAGAGGCAGACAGTTTTCTTGCCTTTTGTTGTTTCTCTGTCCCCTTCAGCCAAAATTGATGAGTTTTCTGCTATGGTAGCTGTTTAAATCCATCAGTCACAGACTTAAACTCTTTAACAAAAGATTGTGTAGCCATGTCCTTGGTTCACATTCTTAAACATGTGTCCTTAGTTTGTACAACAGAATTTTCCAAGTCTTTAAATTCTGTTTTCATTTTGCACAGTTCATTTCTAAGTCCATCTCTTTCCTCTTGAATTTTACTATAAGCAGCAAGGAGAAATCACACAGCCTCTTTAAGATCTTGCTTAGAAGTGTCTTCAGCCCATGTAAAAAATGGCATGGTAGGGGCGTCTAACCTTGTCTAACTTCACAAGGGAGGAGAGTCAGCAGCAGCAGCAGAAGCCCAAGGCTGATTCTATAAAAAGGAGGTCAGACGTACCTCCTCTCTCCAACCTTTTTACCAATTGTGACATCATCTGTCCCTCCCACAGCACTCTCTACTTCTCTGCTGGGTTCGATAACTTGTTTCAGTGACCCCACAGAACTCAGACTGTATTCACAGTTATGGGCTCTATTTGGGAAGTAACAGTTTACAAATCAGAATCAGGAAAGACTCAGGATACAGTTCTTCAATCAGGACAGCTTCTCAATCATATCCACAGGCAGACCTCTCCATGGTCCTCAGCGTTTTGGGCCAGCCCAGCCTCTGCCATGCTTGGGCAAGTGTTACAAAGCTCTTTAGCTCCACTAATAAATGCTCAGAGGCACCCCACTCCATCAGTAAGCCTCAGGCCAAAGGCACTCACTTTTCTCACTCTGTGGGCTGGGAAGCCCACTGTGCCATCTCCAGCTGGTCTCCTGGTTCTTCTGCCCCTGTTTCTGTGCTGCCACTTCTCACTGTATTACACCATCTCTGCTGTTACAACTCCCTCTCTATATCTATTTATATCTATCTATCCATCTATCTACCTACCTATCTGTCTGTCTGTTATCTAGTGCTGCTGTAACAGAAATACCACAAACGGATGGCTTTAACAAAGAGAAATTTATTCTCTCACAATCTAGGAGGCTAGAAGTCCTAATTCAGAGTGCCAGCTTCAGGGGAAGGCTTTCTTTCTCTGTCGGTTCTGGGAGAAGGTCCTTGTCATCAATCTTCTCCAGTCTAGGGGCTTCTCAGTGCAGGGACCCTGGGTCTAAAGGATGGGCTATTCTCCCGGCTCTTGTTTCCTAATGATATGAGATCCCCCTGTCTCTCTGTTGGCTTCTCTCTTTCATATCCCAAAAGAGATTGACTTAAAACACAATCTAATCTTGTAGATTGTCTCCTGCCTCATTAGCATAACTATCTCTAATCCTGCTTCATTAACATCACAGAAGAAGGATTTACAACACAGGAAAATCACATCAGATGACAAAATGGTGGATAATCACATAATACTGGGAATCATGGTTAGCTAAGTTGACACACATTTTTGGGGGACACAATTCAATACATGACATTGTATCTATCATCTATCTGTCTCTCTATGTATCTATCTACCATCTATCTATCTATCTATCTACCATCTATCTATCCAACCATCCATCCATCCATCCATCCATCCATCCATCCATCCATCCATCCATCCATCCATCCATCATCCATCCATCCATCCATCCATCCATCCATCCATCCATCCATCCATCCATCCACCCACCCACCCATCCATCCATCTATATCTATCTATCTATCTATCTATCTATCTATCTATCTATCTATCTATCTATCTATCTATCTATCATCTGTCGATCTACTGGGTCTAGAAATTTCTCAGTGCAGAGACCCTGAGTCCAAAGGGCATGCTCTGGTCTCATCTCTTCTTCTTGGTAGTAATGTGCTCCTCCTTGTGTGACTCTGGAATGGCTTATTTTAGGCCTAGTGGGATGGCAAAACAGACCAAGCCCCTCATTAGGGTTCCATACTCTTTATTTGCATGGTCCTACTTTTTTTTTTTTTTTACCCACACAAGGGTACCATGTACCCTATTTGCATTACTAGCAAGCTGCCCAAAACCTTGGTGGGCCATGAGAACCTTATTTGCATAGTCTAACCCAATCATTTGATTGCAGCTACAAGACCACGGCAAGAAATGTTATATAAAAGCTATCCATTTCACCACAGCCAGATATCCAAGTTCCTCACTTAAAAATTCTGCCTTCTACCAAACATTCAAACATAATTCAGACAAATTCTTTACCATTGCAAAAAAAAAAAATAGTGTCCTTCCTCTACTGTACAATCACATGTTCGTCATTTTCTTTTAAAGCCTCACCAGAAGCACATTTCATACCCACATTTCTAGCAACATCCTGTTGCTGGCACCGTATGTATTCTCTAAGATTACAGGGTTTTCTCTAGAGCTCTCCTCACTTTCCTCTGAGCCCTCACCAGAATTGCCTTTGATGTCCATAATTCTACCAACTGTCTCTTCCAGGCAATCTAGACCCTTACTATCAAACCACACTCGTTGCTGTCGTGTCAATCCTGACTTATAGTGACCCTACAGGACAGAGTAGGGTTTCCTATCAGAATACATTAGCCCCTCTCAGAAAGAAGAAACATTGGTCATTTGTGTTCTCTTCATTTTAAGTTGTTGGTGCTGGTCAAGGTTGCAGTTTACTATTTTACTATCTAAGATAATTTTCAAAAACTTTTTGAGATATTGCTGTCGTTGTTGTTGTTAGGTGCCATTCAGTCTGTTCCAACTCATAGTGACACTATGTGCAACAGAACAAAACACTGCCAGGTCCTGCACAGACCTCACAATCCTTGTTATGCTTCAGACCATTGTTGCAGCCACTGTGTCAGTCCATCTCTTTGAGGGTCTTCCTTTTTTTCCATGACTCTCTACTTTACCAAGCATGATGTCCTTCTCCAGGGACTGATCCCTCCTGATAATATGTCCAAAGTATGCGAGAAGTAGTCTTGCCACCCTTGCTTCTAAGGAACATTCCGGTTGTATTTCTTCCAAGACAGACTTGTTCATTCTTTTTGGCAGTCCATGGTATGCTCAATATTCTTCTCCAACACCACAATTCAAAGGCATCAACTCTTCTTCAGTCTTCCTTATTCATCATCCAACTTTCACATGCATATGAGGTGATTGAAAACACCACGGCTTGGGTCAGGCACACCTTAATCTTCAAGGTGACATCTTCACTTTACAACATTTTAAGAGCTCTTTTGCAGCAGATTTGCCCAGTGCAACGCATCTTTTGATTTCTTGACTGCTGCTTCCATGGCTGTTGATTGTGGATCCAAGTAAAATGAAATCCTTGACAACTTCAATATTCTCTGTCTATCATGATATTGCTTATTGGTCCAGTTGTAAGCATTTTCGTTTTCTTTATGTTGAGGTGTGTCTTAGTCATCTAGTGCTGCTACAGCATAAATACCCCAAGGGGATGGCTTTAACAAAGCTAAATATATTTTCTCACAGTCTAGCAGGCTAGAAGTCCAAATTCAGGGCTTCAGCTCCAGAGAAAGGTTTTCTCTCTCTGTCAGCACTGGAGGAAGGTCCTTCTCATCAAACTTCCCTTGATCTGGGAGCATCTCAGTGCAGGAACCTTGGGTCCAAAGGATGCGCTCTCTCCCAGCACTGCTTTCTTGGTGATATGAGGTCCCCATGTCTCTCTGCTCACTTATCTCTTTTATATCTCAAAAGAGATTGGCTTAAGATGTTATTTAATCTTGTAGATCTCATCAATATAACTGCCACTAATCCATCTCATTATGTCATAGTGATAGGGTTTACAACACATAGGGAGATCAATCATACAATACTGGGAATCATGACCTAGCCAAGTTGACAGATATTTTTGGCAGACAAAATTCAATCCATGACAAGGTATAACCCATGTCGAAGGCTGTGGTCTTTGATCTTCACCAGCAAGTGCTTCAAGTTCTCTTCACTTCCAGCAAGGAAGGTTGTGTCATGCATAATGCAGGTTCTTGATGAGTCTTCCTCCAATCCTGATGCCCCATTCTCATTCATGTAGTCCAGATTCTAGGGCTATTGGCTCAGCCTACAGATTGAATAGGTATGGTGAAAAGATACAACCCTGACGCACACATTTCCTGACTTTAATACACACTGAATCCCCTTGTTCTGTTCGAATGTCTGCCTCTTGATATATGTACAGTTTCCTAATGAGCACAATTAAGTGTTCTGGAATTCCCATTCTTCACGATGTCGTCTATAATTTCTTATGACCCACACAGTCAAATGCCTTTGCATAGTTAATAAAACACAGGTAAACATCTTTCTGGTGTTCTCTGCTTTCAGCCAGGATCCATCAGACATCAGTAATGATATCCTTCATTCTACATCCTTTTCTGAATCCAGCTTGAATTTCTGGCAGTTCCCTGTTAAGAAACTGCTGCAGCCACTTTTAAAGCATCTCCAGCAAAATCTTATTTGGGTGTGATATCAGTGAGGTTGTTTGATAATTTCCTCATTCTGTTGGATCACCTTTCTTTGGAATGAACATAAATATGGATCTCTTCCAGTTGGTTGGCCAGGTAGCTGTCTTCCAAATCTCTTGGCGTAGATAAGTGAGCATTTCCAGTCCTGCATCAGTTTGTTGAAACATCTCAATTGATATTTTGTCAATTTCTGGAGTCTTGCTTTTTGCCAATGCCTTAAGTGCAGCTTGGACTTCTTCCCTCAATACCATTGGTTCCTGCTTATATGGTACTTCCTGAAATGGTTGAACCTAGACCAATTCTTTTTGGTACAGTGACTGTGTGTATTCCTTCCATCTTTTTTTGAAGCTTCCTGTGTCCTTTAATATTTTCCCCATAGAATCCTTTAATATTTCAACTTGAGGCATGAATTTTTTCTTCAGTTCTTTCAGCTTGAGAAATGCAGAGTGGTTTCCTATCTCCAGGTCTTTGCACATGTCATTATAATACTTTACATTGTCTTCTCGAGCTGACCTTAAAATCTTCCATTCAGGTCTTTTACTTCATCTTCTCTTCATTTTGCTTTAGCTACTAGACATTCAAGAGCAAGTTTCAGAGTCTCTTCTGACATCCATTTTGGTCCTTTCTTTCTTTCCTGTCTTTTTAATGACCTCTTGCTTTCTTCATGTATGATGTCCTTGATGTTATTTCACAAGTTGTCTTGTCTTTGGTCATTAGTGTTCACCGTGTCATATCTACTCTTGAGATGGTCTCTAAATTCAGGTGGGATATACTCAAGTTTGTACTCTGGCTCTTGTCGACTTGTTCTAATTTTCTTCAGTTTCAGCTTGAACTTGCATACGAGCAATTGATTTTCTGTTCTGCAGTTGGCCCCTGTCCTTGTTCTGACTGATGATATTGAGCTTTTCCATGTCTCTTTCCACAGACGTAGTCGATTTAATTCCTGTATATTCCATCTGGGAATATGTGTATATAAAAAAAAAAAATGTGTATAGTCGCCGTTTATGTTGTTTCCCTTTCTTTTTAATCTCTTGAGAGATAAATGGTGCTGTAGACCATGCCCCAGGGAAACTCCTTTTACATTCCATCATGGATGTGACCTGGGTAAGGCTGTTACAACCCAACCGTAACCCTCTTTAACATAAAATTACAATCACAAAATGGAGGATAACCACACAATACTGGGAATCACGGCTGAACCAAATTAATATATATTTTGGGGGGACACAGTTCAACCTGTGACACCAATGTATAAGTTATACTGAGTTCCTGAGACCAGGCAATACTGTAGAATGTATTTCATAAAAATAAAAAAGAAACTATTAGGCTTGTGCAATTGACCTGCTTATAATTTCTAAGGCAAAATGAATCTTCCTGGATTGAACATCAAAGATCAAGAAAATATTATTAATTGTTTTAATAATAAAATGTCTTGATTTGGAGAGAAACCTGGTGCTAAATCTCTAAGAAAATAAATTTCTTGTGTTCTAGTATTATTATTCATTCTATAACAATTCAAACAAAAAAAAAAACAAATCTGTTGCCATCAAGTCAATTCTAACTCATAGGGAGTACTTGGTGGTGTAAGAACTTGGCTGCTAATCAAAAGGTCAGCAGTTTGAACCCTCCAGTCGCTCAGTGGAAGAAAGATGTGGCTGTCTGCTTCCATAAAAATTAGTAAAGCTTTCGGTCTTGGAAACCCTACAGGGCAGTTCTACTCTGTCCCATAGCATCGGTATGAGTCTCTATGGGTACAGCAATTCAGGTAACAAAAATGATTGCTTTCTAAAAGCGAAGAGTCAATCAGGCTGCTCTATTTGGAAATTAGAAGAGGGTCCTCAGAAAGAGAGGCATGCTTTCACATTGGCTTCTGGTACTGTTGCTGATTCTTTAAGTGTCCTTGAACAATTGACTAAAAATATCTTTATCTCTGTTTCTGCATTCATTAAAACGGAGAGAAAGTATGCTTCTAAAATTATTTAAAGACCCCCAATAGAAAGGTGAAGAACTTCACTGGCATCTTTATGGAGCAGTAACATCAAAGGAATAAAAGAATAAAGGCTATAAGGCAAAAGGGAATTACTGGAGAAAAACTGTTTCAATTTTAAGAGCAAATTAAATGTAAATTAAAATTAAATATAGTTTTCTTATATCAGACCCTCCTAACAGCCGTTCCTTGGGTATTTGACCCTAGAGTACATATTTACTTTGAGAGAATATAATTTTTAAAAGCTACAGTAGGAAGGAATACACAGAGTCATTATACCAAAAAGAATTACTTGATGTTCAACCACTTCAAGAGGTGGCATATGATCAGGAACTGATGGTACTGAAGGAAGAACTCCAAGCTGCTCTGAAGGCATTGGTAAAAACAAGGCTTCAGGAATCGATGGAATATCAATTGAGATGTTTCAACAAACAGATGCAGCACTGGAGGTGCTCACTCGTCTATGCCAAGAAATATGGAAGACAGCATCCTGGCCAACTGACTGGAAGAGATCCATATTTATGCCTATTCCCAAGAAAGGTGATCCAACTGAATGTGGAAATTAGAGAACAATATCATTAATATCACACCCAAGCAAAATTTTGCTGAAGATCATTCAAAAGCGGCTGCAGCAGTATATCAACAGGGAACTGCCAGAAATTCAGGCCGATTTCAGAAGAGGAGGTGGAACCAGGGATATCATTGCTGATGTCAGATGGATCCTGGCTGAAAGCAGAGAATACCAGAAGGATGTTTACCTGTGTTTTATTGACTATGCAAAGGAATGTGACTATGTGGATCATAACTAACTATGGATAACATTGTGAAGAATGGGAATTCCACAACACTTAATTGTGCTCATGAGGAAACATTACATAGATCAAGAGGCAGTTGTTCGGACAGAACAAGGGGATACTGATTGGTTTAAAATCAGGAAAGGTGTGAGTCAGGGTTGTATTCTTTCACCATACCTATTCAATCTGTATGCTGAGCAAATAATATGAGAAGCTGGACTATATGAAGAAGAACGGGGCATCAGGATTGGTGGGAGACTTGCTAACATCCTGCATTATGCAGATGACACAACCTTGCTTGCTGAAAGTGAAGAGGATTTGAAGCACTCACTAATGAAGATCAAAGACCACAGCCTTCAGTGTGGATTACGCCTCCCCATAAAGAAAACAAAAATCCTCACAGCTGGACCAATGAGCAACATCATGATAAACGGAGAAAAGGTTGAAGTTGTCAAGGATTTCGTTTTACTTGGATCCACAATTAACAGCCATGGAAGCAGCAGTCAAGAAATCAAAAGACGCATTGCATTGGGTAAATCTGCGGCAAAGGACCTCTTTAAAGTGTTGAAGAGCAAAGATGTCACCTTGAAGACTAAGGTGCACCTGATCCATGCCATGCTATTTTCAATCACATCATATGCATGGGAAAGCTGGACAGTGAATAAGGAAGACCGAAGAAGAATTGACACCTTTGAATTGTGGTGTTGGTGAATAATATTGAATATACCACAGACTGCCAAAAGAAGGAACAAATCTGTCTTAGAAGAAGTACAGCCAGAATGCTCCTTAGAAGCAAGGATGGCGAGACTACATCTTACATACTTTGGACATGTTGTCGGGAGGGATCAGTCCCTGGAGAAGGACATCATGCTTGGCAGAGTACAGGGTCAGCAGAAAAGAGGAAGACCCTCAACAAGGTGGATTGACGCAGTGGCTGCAACAATGAGCTCAAGCATTACGATGATTGTAAGGATGGTTCAGGACAGGGCAGCGTTTTGTTCTGTTGTGCATAGGGTCACTATGATTGGGAATGGACTTGACAGCACCTAACAACAACACAGTTATTTACAACGTATTGGTTATATACCTAAAAATATTGCAACTTGGACTCAATGAGTTAAATTGTTCCTTTATTTCTCTAACCCTTTTTATCAAGTTTATGGAACACGATTTTTTGGAAGAATATGGGTTACTTATGTTCGAGGGTACATAAAGTCATATTATAAGAAATGCTTTCTTTATTAAGGACAAAGAAGCAATGTGATGGAGTTTACCCCTAACAAGAGTGAAATCATTTAAAAGGTATATGTCTGTAAAGAGGGCCATTGCCACGGAATACAGGAGAAAATACGTTTAACTGATTTAATTTCCAGGGTTTGGATCTACACTCATTTCTTTGAACGGGATAATACGAAAGTGTGACTTTTATTAAAAAGCATGTAGCAATTTCCTATTCTTTATCACATTATGCCCCAATGTAATAAAAATGACTTCCTATTTTTTTTTTTTTTTTAGTTTTGTTATGATGGTGTTGGTGGTCACTCTAAAACATACCCCGAAAGTCTTTAACACTCCTCCCATCAAAATTTAGGTCTCAAGAAACTAGGAAGAGAAAGGAAATTCCTCAATGTGATAAAGGGCAATTATGAAAAATGCACAACATCATATTCAATGGCAAAAAACTGAAAGATGCCCTCCTAAGATCAAGACCAAGACAAGGATGCTCACTTTTGCCACTGTTATTCAACATTGCACTGGAAGTTGTAGCCAAAGTAATCAGACAAGAAGAAGAAATAAAAAGTATTCAGATGGAAAAGTAAAACTATCTTTTTTCACAGATGACATGACCCTAATATGAGAAATTCCAAAAACTCGAAAAGAAAGCTACTAGAGCTAATAAATGAATTCAGCAAAGTGGCAGGGTAAAAAATCAACACACGCACACACACACAAACACACATACAAATAGTTGTGTTTCCATACACCAGCAATGGACAATATGAGAAAGAAATCAAGGAAACAATTGCATTTACAATATCATCTAAAAGAATAAAATATCTGGAAATATATTTAGTTAGGAAGGTGAAAGATTTATAAACTGAAAGCTACAAAATGTTCCTGAAGAAATTAATTAAAGAAATTTGCATTTTATTAGGGAAATGCAAGTCAAAACTACAATGAGATGCCACATCACACCCACTAATGGTTATTATCAGAAAAACAGAAACTAACAAGTGTTAGCAAGGACGTGGAGAAATTGCAACTTTCAGGTATCACTAGTGAGAGTGTAAAATGGCCTAGTCACTATGGAAAACGGTTCTGCAGTTCCTGAAAAGGTTAAACCTAGAATTACTTAAAAAAAAAAAAATACTTTATGACCCCAAAATTGCACTCCTGGATATATATGCTCAGGAGACTTGAAAGCAGGGATTCAAACAGATAATTGTACACTAATGTTCACTGTAGCATTAATCAGGATAGTCAAAGGTGGAAACAAGCCAAGTGTCCCTCTAGATGAATAGATAAAACGTGCTACATACATACAATGGAGTATTCTTCAGTCATAAATGGAAATGAAACTCTGATACATGCTATGATATGGACAGACCATGATAACATTATGCTGAGGGAAATGTCATGGAAATGTCAGACCCAAAAGAACAAATTTGTTTGAGCTCACTCGTACAAAGTATCTAGAACAGGCAAATGTACAGAGAACAAGTTTGTTAGTGATTACCAGGGGCTGGGAAAGGAAGGAGGAGTGGGGGTTATTGCTTAAGGGGTACTGGGTTTGTTTGGGTTGATATAAAATGTGTAGTGAATTGTGAAGTTAAAAATGGTTAAAATGGCTACTCTTTTTTATATATATTTTGCCACAATAAAATTAAAAAAAAATTGGGGAATCTGTTCCCTCCTCTTGAATCTGAGTTCTGAGACTGCTTACTGTTATTATATGGCAGAAGCGGCACTACTGATTCTAGGCTCAGGCTCAGGCCTTAAGAAACTGTCATCTTCTGCTGCTACTCTTTTGCAAAGTTCTCTATTAGGAGGAAGTCCAGCAACCCAAAACATGCAAAGGGATCAAAGTTCTCAGCCTTCAGCCACAGCTGAGCTCCCAGCCAGCAATGAGCACCAATTTGCCTCCCATGTTAGTGAGTCATCTTGGACCTAGACCCTGCAGGGTTCAGTCAGCCCACCCTAGCCAATGCCATGTGGAGCAGAGACAAGCCCACCCCACTAGGTCCTGCCCACACTGCAGATTCGTGAACAAAATAAGTTATTGTTCTTGTTGTAAGTCCTGGTACCCAATGGTTAAGCGCTTGGCTGCTAACCGAAAGATAGGCTGTTGGAACCCGCCCACTGACTCTGTGGGACAAAGACCTGGAGATCTGCTTCCATAAAGATTGCAGCCTGGAAAACCCTATGGGGCAGTTCTACTCTGTCACATGGAGTTGCTATGAGTCAAAAATCAACTCAACAACATACAACAACAAGATTTGGGTGACTTGTTATACAGTAACAGATAACTTGGACAAGTTTTGTAACCTGAAAGCAAGGTGCTGCAATAACAATATCTAACTTGTGTAGTGTTGGCTTTGGGACTGAATGACAGGTAATAGCCAGGAGGACCTTGAAGAGAGTTTTAGTAAATGTATGAAGAGTTTCAATGTGAGTAATAATGAAAACATGAAGGGCCTCAGGGGGAGTATTATTGATAGTGTAAAGGCTTTGAGGCAGTTGTCTGTAACAGCTTAAAGAAAAGTGAGAAAAATGTTACAGAAGCTTGAGGAAAAGTGACTCTTGTTATGAAGTAGTAGGAAGTTTGGCAACTCTTCCACTGCCTAAGGTAATATGGAAACCAAGAAACGCACCAATGATCTCAATGATCTAACTAAAGAGATTTCCAGTCTAAATAATAAAAGATCCAACTGACCTGTGATAATGTACAAAATGAAATAAATTTGCTACAAAATAAAGCATTTTTACAAATATAAATAGATACAGAGAGAGAGCTATAAAGGGGTCACAATTTGCTGGGTTTGTAAATAAAATATTTTCTCCTACCCAACCTCTCCAGATAACAAAAGATTCTCAAAAGAAGAAAGAAGAAAGGGTCTCAGGCGAAGGAATAAATACAGGGTAAGATAATAAGATTATTAGTTAAGACTTCCAAAAAATCTAATGCAGTACTTCATAAAATCATCTAGGTAGCTAGAGAATCTAAGAATTTAAAGTCACGCCTCCCAGATCCTCTTCATTAAGCTGTAGGGTTTCTAGGATCTTAAGCATATTGACCCCGCTCCCTCCCCTCCCCCAGCAGCTTCACTGGCAGTTAAAGGTAGAAGTTGGCTTGTTGCAAAGATATTTGTGGTTGTGGCTTTTTCTAACAGTGTGAAGCCAAATAAGATACATAGAGAGCCCACAACATTTTAAGATTTTTTTTTTTCTGTTGGAAGAACCAATAACTTGAATAAAAAGTGTAAAAAAAAAGTCCTTTTAACCTTCAGTATTTTATTTGCATGTCAGTAGACAACAGAACACGTTTAATAAAGAGAAAATTATTTCCTCTTTTATCTGCATGTTTTCCTTTTTTTTTAATTCCATTTATTTCCATTTGTCACGTGTGTGCTATAAGCCTCTCATATATTCTAGAGTGTTCTAATCTCTCTGCCATGATGATCACAGTACATTGACTCAAAACAAACTAGATAAACTGTAGCTACTATTTTAAGATATAAGAACATTGTGTCATAAGACCCTGAAGTAAACAATAATAGGGGTGTGTGTGTGTATTTGTGTGCTTTTTTCTTTAATTGCACCTATCATGTGGCACCTATTCACTATAACCTATAGCAGGACAGGATACTGCAATAACATTACCAATATTTCAGTCAGTTAGAATTTACTGGCATTAAACTTGGAAATACTAATGTCAATTTCAAGATCAATATTCTGATTCCAGTTGTTGATATTATTTGTGTGTACTGAGTTCACCTTCTGAGAAGTTGGGCTTTTTTTACTACTAAAAGCCATCTTTTGTTGATAAATATTTTGAGCATCTTATTTAAGAATGGTTATTGAACTCTTCCGGCCAAAATTTTCTTTGCTACCAATCAGTATAACTTGGCTCCTACAGGATTGTCAGTAGGAAACCCAAAGTATCAGTCTTTCCCACTGTGCCATGACAAATCATACAAAGTTGATCTATCCAGTTCAGGTAGTTTCAGAGAGTCCTGTCCATACATCTCCAGCCAGCTGTTGTCATAAATGTGTGTTTCAGAGTAGAACTGTGGCCAGTAGGGCTTTCAATGCCTGTGATCTTTTGGAAGTATATGACTAGGCCTTTCTTCTGAGATGCCTCTGAACGGCTTGAACCTCCAACCTTTCAGTTAGTAGCTGAGCACTTACCTGTTTGTGCTACCCAAGGACTCTTATGTAAAACCAGTCAAGTATTACTTTTTATACTAGAAAAGAGAAATGATAGGGGAATCCATTAGTGCTAATGATGATTAAAAAAAAAAAAAACTACCAAAACATTAAAAGTAGCAACGTGGAAGTTTATTAAGTACTTATTATAGACCCGGCACTACTCTAAGCAATTTTCTGCATTAACTAAATTAATTCTCAGAACAACCTCTGAGCTACATATTTTTATTATCCACACTTTGCAGAAAAATAAACTGAGGCACAGAGTTTAAATAAGTTGATTAAGTTTATAAAGCCAGGAGATGGTTGAACCAGGATCCAAAACCAAATAATCTAAAAGCTCATGTTCAAATTGGAAGCAATCAAAAATCCCCTCAATAGGTGAGTGAATAAACAAACTGGCACATCCATGAAATAGAGTATTATTCAACAATAAAAAGAAATGAGTTATTAAGCTAAGAAAAAACATGGAGGGATCTTAAATGCACACTGCTGAGTGAAATTGGTCAGTCTGGAAAAGCTACGTGCTGTATGATTCCAATGACATGACTTTCTGCTGAAGGAAGAAGAACTACAGACAGTGAGAGGAACGGTGGTTGCCAGGGGAAGGAGGGAGCGGGGACAGGTGATTCACCTGTTTTCAGGCAGTGAAACTACTCTGCATGATACTATAATGGCGGACATGTGACATTGCGCCTTGGTCAGAATCAGAGGACTGTGGAACACACAAAGTGAACCCTGAGGTAAACCGTGGACTTTAGTTAATAACAACATATCAGTGTTTGTTCATCAATTGTAACAGGTATACCCCAGGAAGGCAAATGGTTAATAATGGGAGAAACTGTGCAGGGGGAGAAGGTAGATGGGTACTCTCTGTACTCTCTGGGCAAGTTTTCTCTAATCCTAAAACCGCTCTAAAAAAGAAAGTCCATTAAGAAGAGAACATTCAATTTAAGAATACAAGATATGTGGAGAGTCAGTAGATTTATTCACCTAGTACCATTAGCTTAAGGTAATAATAAAATTAATAACTTAGAACCCGTAATACATGAAAAACAAAAGACATTTAAGCCCTGGTTTACGGTCAAATAATCGTCTAAATGGCTTTATTAGCATCTGTTTCATCTCATTACAAATCTTTGTTTGCCTATATGTCTATCTTATTGAAATGTTAGATATATCAGGAACGAGACATTCAAAGTTAATATCTTAAACATACAGCATGGTGCCTGAGACACTTATAATACTTTAATCAATTCGCAATGAATATTAAAAGAATTAGGGTAATAACCTATACATCACCTTGGGCATCAGAAGTAAGCCATCTCAGAAGTAAATCTTTGAACTGTCTTTTGTGGTGAAATAAAGCTTTCCTGTCACCTTTACCACCACCAGGACACTACCTGGCCTCCCTCCCTGGGGCTTGTAAATACCACTTCCTTTCTTGAGTCTTGGTACTCCTCTGAGCCAAGCTCAGTATTTAAACGGTTTATACTGCGGGTACATTTGCAACAAAGCTCAAGACTGATAAAGAGAGATTCTTTCAGCATAAAAACTTACAGGAGATAGGGTCAGAACAGTCCCCTTGGCAGTATAAGTTCTAACTGCCTAGTAGAGACTGTCTGCCTGCCCCAAACCCCAAACCACCTCAGCGGACCACTCACAATACACCCAGTTAACTGAGTCACTAAAAAAAACTGGTACATAAATCTACAGGAAAAAAGAGAGGAGGCCCAGGGATAAAGAAAATATAGGAGTTAAAGAGCAAAGAAGGAGCATCTAAGGTGAGGATGTTGGGATCCGAGCAAGCTAAAGCAGTCCTCAGAGGAAGGAGATGGAATAACGGTGAGCAGCCACAGGGTGGACTTGACTGTAGAAGACTTGTTGTCCTTGTTGTTAGCTGCCTTTAAGGCAGCTCTGGATACGTGGCTACCCCACATACAACAGAGCAAAATGTTCTCCGTGACTGATTACAGATAGCACTGTTGTGCTCCACAGGGTTTTCATTGGCCGATTTTCAGAAGATAGCCAGACCTTTCTTCCTAGTTGCTTTTAGTCTGGAAGCCCACCGAAACCTGTTCTGCACCATAGCAACATGCAAACCTCCACTGACAGACAGCTAGTGGCTATGCTTTAGGTGCCTTGGTTGCTATTACTTTGCATCCATTGTTCCAGTTATCTTTGCTTGCTATCTGAATTTCTTGATTTTGTTCCAGATTCAAGCCCCAACCCCTCTGGGATTTGTTAATGGTCGCTTCATGCTACCATCCCTTAAGAGTTAAAAACAAGTGCAGAAAGCTTGTGCAAGGGCTACGTTGAAGTGCAACTTCAGATACCAACACCCATAGTTAAGGAGGCCTCTCCACCACTGCTACAGGCTTCAGTGCCACCATAGGCGCGCCCTCTGGGCACCTGAGCACACACTACTAAATATCTGGGTTTAGGATGAGGCAGGACATTAGGGCCAAATGCTTCAAACTGTGAACTACTGAAGAGAATGACAGAATCATTTTCTCACTGACCTAGAATTCGCATTTCTCTGTGAAAACCAGAATGCTATGCACTGGCAGGCAGCTCTTTTTCTTTTTTCAGAAGTAAAAATTGATACAGGGAAAGAGGAATCTGAAAATAGAACCCAGTCATCTAATCAGACAAAATCCCACCAGCCTGGCTGAGTTCATATATGTATAGTTCGCTTATATATTTTTAAATTTCTTTCATATTTTTGTTTGGTTCATTTTTATAGAAGATGCTCCTAAAGTATTAAAAAGAGATAGCATGTTGTGTGTCTGAGGTCTCTTCAAAAATTCCCCCATATTGTTTGAGAGAACAGGCCGCTGGAAGCTTTTTTCTTCAAAAAGCTGTTTAATTTTACATTCCAGGCATCAGCAACAGCAATTTCAAAAGTAACCACCATTAGATGAAGAAGAAAGTATAAATCAAGTTCCTTTACAGTGATTCAAAATGTAGGTTAAATTCATTGCACTGTTCCTTAACTAGGAAGACATCTTTAGGCATTTAAGATATGTTTTTCTAATATGACTTTCTTACTAAAATTATAATTTCACCAAACCTTATGTCAAAACTCTCGACAGGCTTATTTCCTGAGTAATATTAACATTTTATAATGGTATGGGATCTTATTACAGTGTATTGCTTAATTATGATTAAATATGGTGTTGAAATATCTATAAATCTCCCCGGTAGTAGTAAGAGTTAAAAACGCTTGGATAGTGCTTGTCATTGCCAAACAATTTAAGCATTTTATGTATATTACCTAATAGAGCAGTCACTGGGATGGTGCGAGACCAGGCGGTGTGTCCTTCCATTGAGGGTGGAGTCATCATGAGTCAGGGGCCAACTCAGTGGCCTCCAACAACAGCAAACTAATTGATTCTTCACAGCAACCCAGCAGGGAAGGTTCTATCATTATCATCTCCATTTTACAATTGAGGAACCTAAGCCACAGAGAGTTGAAGTAACTCTTTTCAGATCACAGAGCTGGAAAGCCACAGGGCTAGCGTTCAAATTCAGAGGGGCATGGCTCTAAATCGTCAACACACTGCCTGGTAACCTATTTCCTCCTTCATGTTAAGGTAGACCTCTTTTCTCCTGCTTATAGCCAAACCCTTTTTGCCTCCCTCCAATTGGAATTTCAAGATGTAGTCAGAATAACTCTTTCAAAAAAGAAAATCTGAATTTCAGTGTAATGGAATCAAATAGTAACAACTCTTTCATGTCCGGCTTTGCTTGCTCAACATGTTGTTGAGATTATCAAGAGTTTGTTCTAAAGGCAAAACTAATGCAGGGTGACAGCAGTCAGAACAGTGGTCTGCTGAGGGGCCAGTGGCGCATGGCTGTTGACTGACAGGGACATGGATCTCCAAGCGGACAAAAAGGTTTTATATTTTGACTTGAGTGGTGTGACTCTACAAGTTACATGTGTGAAAAGTCATTAATTTGCCCACCGCACTGGAAAATTAAAAAAAAAATTAGACCTCAATAAATAACACAGTGAGGGAAATATTTTTTAAAAGAAGCCAACGTGATTAGAGCATTATCCTACTTAAAAATCTTAAATAAGCTCTTACCACTGTTAAAATAAAACTCCTTCTCCAGCTCTTTACAGCCTCGCTCCCCTCCCCTCCTGCTGACTTTTGCTCTCTGCAGTCCAGGCACTCCGGCTGTCTTTCCAGTCCTCAAAGGTGCAAACCACACTTGTCTACTGCAGGGCTCTGGGCTTGTTGGTCCTTCTTCTGTCCAGGGCACTGACGACTTGCCTAATTTAATACTCTTTCTTTAGATCTTAGCTTTCACAGGGGTGGAGGAAAGAAATTCCCTAACTACTAAGTCAGAGCACCAAAAAAAAAAAAAGCACCTAGCTGTATTCAGCACAATTATACTAACTTTTCTTCGTATATTTTTATATTTGTTTTTATTACCACTTGATTAGTGCCTTTTTCTCTTTGAGACTGTGAACCCCATGAGGGCAGAAAATGTGCCCTCTTTTGTTCAAGTTATATCTGCCACGAGGTCTGATGCACAGTTGCTTAGAAAGTATTGAATGGACAAATTGCTGAGGGCCCTTTTCTTTGGATTGTGAATCCAACCCTTAGTCTATCTCACTTTGTAAGTCAGTAAATTTGATTCAAACGCTTAACTACTAGAGATGTGAAAGAGAAATTTTATTTAATTTCTAGAAGAGGGGGTATAACTGTAAAGTGATTTCAAAAAGATAGCTTTGGATTCCACAAAGAGGGTAGACCCTCAGGCCGAGGAAGCAGGTGCTCTGAGATTTATAAATTTATCCTTTCTTAATTAAATGAAAGAAAGTTCACTTGTTGAAGCCATAGTTGCTTGCTTTCAAAAGATTACTGATCTTCAGAATTGGGAGATAAAAATGTAATAATGATTTTCCTATTCTGTCTATAGCAAACACCTGAGATTTGGTCTACAACAGGGTGCTGTAATCTATTTTTGACCATGGCTCACAATATGAAATGCACAATTTCGTAAAATCTCTCTTACCCTCATTTTAAGCCATATGCCCTGATAGTTTTTATCTTATTCAATTTCATCATATTCTATGTTAATTATTACATTCTATTCTATTTTATTTAAAAATGCTGGCTTGCAACCTACTAAATTAACTTATCAACATGACATGCCTTTTAAAATGTTCGCAAGATGCTGAAGTTGGCATTTTTAAAGTAGATCCCACTCAGATAAAACGAACAAACAAAAAACATAGTCAAATTGGTTTGCAACCACCGAGTAAACCAATCAGCCTAATTTTGATTGGCTGCATTTCCATTCTTTAGTGTCCTGTTTTGTTGATACGCTTTTTTTATCCCAGGAGATATAAACTATGATTATAAAGGCTTAGGATAAATCTCACAAGTAAATATGGAATAAATCTTTCTCCAAAGTTTCCGTGAAGTCTGGTGTTAATCAGCGAAGCACATGGTCCCGGAAATCTGTTGAAGGAGGAGAGGCCCTTTTGCAATCAGGAGCTGTTTAGAAACTTTAACTTATTCCCAGTTTAAAAGCCCTGCAATGAATAAAACACTATGCGAATGACTCGTCAAATAAAAATATGCGTATCTGTCTGCTCAGGCCTGTGGTGTAGACTCACTGAAACCACCAGTCAGGGCAATACCATTATGTCACAAAGACATCCAGGTGAGTCAATCTATTAATAAAAGTGAGAGTCTGTATATGCGATTCTAGGCACATTTGTTTCCTGTTTATCCTTGGATAGCCAGGGAAATTGACTGAAGGTTTAACTTTAAAGTCAGTTGCTATGGCAATGACTTTAAGTAATATCTTTGACTGTTACCTATAGAACAAGGTTGTAATAATCTATTTAACTAGCAACGTCTCTTAATGAGAAGAGGTGAAGAATTTCTTTTTAACTCATTTCTAGGGACTAACAGTATTTAGGACTCAATAAATGTCCGCTGAGTCAATGACTGAATGTATGAATAAACATTCTATAGCACTTTTAGCTAGAAGTCAACAGAGGGAGATGAATTCAAAACTCTTTCAGTGCTACCCAGTAGCCTCTATGAGAAATTGTTCCTCCTACATTCATTTTAATTTGGGCTTACGGCAAGTTCTATGAGAGTCCATGGGCCTCTTTATTGCTAAGAACTTCCCCTCTGTGACTCAAAATGCTGCTTCCGGAATGTCAGCATTATAGGTCCCAGGCTCCATCCTTTTAGGTTACAGTCCATTGATGTGACACTTTCTCATCTTCAATTATTCTCTTCCTTAAAGAGACTGATAGTTGCCCCTCGATATCCTTTCTCCTGATGGATATGCCGTAGAAATAGAATGCCTGGATTTTATTTTGACAAATGTCTTCCCAGAATAGATCCTCTGTATTGAAGCTAAATGTGTAAAAATGTTTCTTTGGAAGCTTCTCTGAGCGTTCTTTAGAAATGTGTCTTTTCCACTTTATTTTTGTATCTTCTCTTACCCTGCTGACTGAAACACCAATGTGATGACCTGTGTTCTCATCACTATTGTGGACCACGAAGATGAGGACTCCATTCTAGGATAGCAGAGCCTGGACCTCATGAAACTGAGCTACGTACCAGCTGTGGGTCACCTATCTCGAGGTTTTATGTGACAGAGACAGAAAAGAAGACTTCAATCTTATTTAAACTTATTTAATTTTGGTCGTTGTTACCCAGAACAGAACATAATCCTAACTGATACAGCCAAATTCACCTGGAAAAGCCTCAGCTCTGGGCAAAATCCTATGTGTACCTTCTCCATGCCTGCCACACAGCAATGGAACAAGGCCAGAGATAACATACAAGAAGATGACTATTTTTACACAAATCTCAAATGGCCATACAATACCACCAACAATCCTTCTATAGTTTCCTGGCATCATTGCTTTCTACTCTTCTAATAACTCCCCTCTTCTCAAGGCTATACCCAACTTGCACCCTCCCCACAAACCTACACACTTACTCACTTAACAAACTAAGCCGAGATTTCATTGAGTTAACAAAAACATTGATTTAGAAACTCCCTGATTTTCCCAGCAAGAAGTATCAGTCCATTGCATCTCTGCCTACACTTTATGCCTGCCTTTTATTGTTCCGGATAAAGTTTCCCTACTCTTATGGGGCAGTTCTACTCTGTCCTACAGGGTTGCTATGAGTCAGAATCAACTCGATGGCAGTGGTTGGGTTACTCTTATCAATGGTCAAACTCTTCATTTGTGTTCTGAATCCCACCCCATTCCTTCTCACTTCACCAAGAATTTTGCTGAAAATTTTCCTCGCCTTCTATAAGGTCAATTTCTCTCTCCCCGTGCCCTGCATCATCACAATCTATAAGCTCATATGATGACGTATATAGTCTATTACTAAACTCCCTCGGGTACAAGTGATTAACATGCCTGGTTTCTAACTGATAGGATGAAGGTTCAAGCTCCCTCAGAGACGTCTCAGAAGAAAGGCCTGTTAATCTACTTGCGAAAAATGAGGCATTGAAAACTACGGAGCAGTTCTACTCTGCCACACATGAGGTTGTCATGAGTTGAGAGTCGACTCAGTAGCAAATGGTAGTGGTGGTATCATTAAAAAAAAAATTCGGTCCTCCTCTCTCACACCCCACATGTTCCTCTTCCTACCATCCCATAGCTCTGTTAATCTTTACACTAAAACCTCTTCAGAGAATTGCCTGTACTTGTGTTCTCCAGTTCTTTCTCTCACATCCTTTCCTCAGCCCACTCCAATGGGCTGCTCTCCCCATCCTCCCACTGGACTTGCTCTTATCAGCTCAGGACCAATGACAGACACCAAGCTTCCAAATCCTAGGATTGCTTTTCTGTCAGATGTTACTGGGCCCATTATCAGCAATTCACTTAGTTGACCTGTCCCTCCCTCTTGAAACATTTTCATCTCCTTCAGAATTTTTTTACTTGGCTGGCTTCTCAGATTTCTGGTTCTCTTCCTGGGCTTGACTTCTATATAATGTAGCAACCTGGAACCTCTTCTTCTCTTGCCTGTTTTCAGGCCACTTTGCCAGAGTGACCACAGCCAGTGCCACGGCTTTTAACACTGCATCCTCTATATACCGATAATATTTAGAGTTTGGCCTCTACTCTGGAATTCTACACTCATATATCCTACCACATACTTGTCATCTCAACTTCTCCCCCAAATTCATCTTTTCTCAGTTTTCTACTTTAGTAAACCAGCCAATAAAATAAAAAAAAAAGAATGGATAGTTTCCCTTAATTTCTTCCCTTTTCTCTCACTCTCAGTATTTAATCTTTGAGCAATCCTATCCATTCAAACATCCTGCCTTGGGTCTGCCCCCTACTCTTTAATTGTCTTAGTTTTCTAGTGCTGCTGTAATAGATATACCACAAGTGAATGGCTTTGAAAGAGAAATTTATTTTCTCACAGCCAGGGAGGCTAGAAGTCCAAATTCAGGGCACCAGCTCTAGAGGAAGGCTTTTTCTCTCTGTTCATCTTGGAGGAGGGGCCTTATCATCAATCTTCCCTTGGACCAGGAGCTTCTCCATGCAGGAGCCCCAGGTCCAAAGGACACACTCTGCTCCCAGCACTGCTTTCTTGCTGGTATGAGTTCCCCCAGGTCTCTCCGCTCGCTTCTCTCTTTTATAACTCAAAAGAGATTGGCTGAAAACACAATCTAATCTTGTAGATTGAGTTCTGTCTCATTAACATAACTGCCACTAATCCCATCTCATTGGCATCATAATGATAGGGTTTACCACACACGGGAAAATCATATCAGATGATAAAATGGTAGACAATCACACAATACTGGGAATCAGGGCCTAGCCAAATTGATACATATATTTTTGGAGGACACAATTCAATCCATGACACTAATATTATACCCTATTCCAAGTCACCAATGTCTCACTCACCTGGCCTATAGCTCACTGTTGACTCTCCTATTATGTTTCTTCTTCTCTGTTTGCTTATTTGTTCTCTCCTGTCTCCCTTCACCAAAATAGAAACTCCATGAGGGCATACATGCTGCCCTCCCTGTACACCACCACATCTCCAGCATTGTGAATAGTTCATAGAACATAGTAGGGGCTCAATAAATGTTGATTGAATGAGTAGAATTCCTGCATTAGAACAGTGCACCACTTCTAGATGGTTCTTGATTCCTGACACACTTTCAGCCATGCCTGCATTTGTGGACTACTCATGTAAGGTTATGCTGTCTTCGGCTGGATTCTCTAGAATCTAGAGGAGCAAAACCAGTGAAGCATATATGTAAATATGTTGTTGTTGTTGTTGTTAGGTGTCATCAAGTTGGTTCTGACTCATAGAGACCATATGTACAACAGAACAAAACACTGCCTGGTCCTGAGCCATTCTCACAACTCTTGTTATGCTTAAGCCCATTGTTCCAGCTACTGTGTCAATCCATCTCATTAAGGGTCCTCCTCTTTTTCACCGATCCTCTACTTTACCAAGCATGATGTCCTTCTCCAGGGACTGATCCCTCTTGAAAAAATGTCCAGGGTATGTGAGACATAGTCTCCCCATCCTTGCTTCTAAGAAGCATTCTGGTTATACTTCTTCCAAGACAGATTTGTTCTTTCTTGTAGCAGTCCATGGTATATTCACTATTCTTCTCCAATACCACAATTCAAAGACGTCAATTCTTCTTCGGTCTTCTTTATTCATTACCCAACTTTCACACGCTTATGAGGTGATTGAAAACACCATGGCTTGTGTCAGGCGCACCTTAGTCTTCAAGGTGACATCTTTGCTTTTCAACACTTTAAAGAGGTCTTTCGCAGCAGATTTTCCCAGTGCAATGCGTCTCTTTATTTCATGACTGCTGCTTCCATGAGTATTGATTGTGGATCCAGGTAAAATGAAATCCTTGACAACTTCAATCTTTTCTCCATTTATCGTGATGTTGCTTATTGATCCAGTTGTGAGGATTTTTGTTTTCTTTATGTTGAGGCGTAATCCATACTAAAGGCTGTGGTCTTTGATCTTCATCAGCAAGTGCTTCAAGTCCTCTTCACTTTCAGCAAGCAGTGTTGTATCATCTGCATAACACAGGTCGTTAATGAGCCTTCCTCCAATCCTGATACCTTGCTCTTCTTTGTATAGTCCAACTTCTTGGATTACTTGCTCAGCGTACAGATTGAATCGGTATGGTGAAAGGATACAACCCTGACATACACCTTTCCTGACTTTAAACCACTCACTATCCCCTTGTTCTGTTCAAAGGCCTGCCACTTGATCTATGTACTCATTCCCCATGAGCACAATTAAGAGTTCTGGAACTCCCATTTTTCACAATGTTGTCCATAATTTGTTATGATTCACACAGTCAAATGCCTTTGAGTAGTCAATAATACACAGGTAAACATCTTTCTGGTATTCTCTGCTTTCAGCCAGGATCCATTTGACATCAGCATTGATATCCCTGGTTCCTCATCTGAATCTGAACCTGGCCTGAATTTCTGGCAGTTCCTTGTCAATATCCTGCTGCAGCCACTTTTGAATGATCTTCAGCAAAATTTTACTTGTGCGTGATATTGTTTGATAATGTCCTCATTCTGTTGGATCACCTTTCTTGGGAATAGGCATATAGCTCTCCTCCAGTTGATTGGCCAGGTAGCTGTCTTCCAGATTTCTTGGCATGGATGAGTTAGTACTTCCAGTGCGGCATCTCTTTGTTGAGTCATCTCAATTGGTATTCTGTCAATTCCTGGAGCCTTGTTTTTCACCAATGCCTTCAGTGCAGCTTGGACTTCTTCCTTCCTGTTCATTTGGTACCTCCTGAAATGGTTGAACATCGACCAGTTCTTTTTAGTGTAGTGACTCTTCTTCTGATGCTTCCTGTGTTGTTTAATATTTTCCCCCATAGAATTCTGCACTATTGCAACTCAAGGCTTGATTTTTTTCTTCAGTTCTTTCAGCTTGAGAAATGCAAAGTGTGTTCTTTCCTTTTGGTTTTCCATGTCCAGGTCTTTGTAATACTTTATTTTGTCTTCTCAAGCCACCTTTCGAAATCTTCTGTTCAACTTTTTTATTATTTCTTCCTTTTGCTTTAGTACTTGATGTTCAAAAGCAAGTTTCAGAGTCTCTTCTGACATTCATTTTGGTCTTTTATTTCTTTCTAGTCTTTTCAATGACCTCTTGCTATCATTATGTATGATATTCTTCATGTCATTCTACAACTCATCTGGTCTTCGGTCATTAGTGTTCAACGTGTCAAATCTATTCTTGAGATGGTCTCTAAATTCAGATGGGGTATACTCAAGTTTGTACTTTGGCTTTTGTTGACTTACTCCAATTTTCTTCAGTTTCAACTTGAACTTGCATGTGAGCAATTGGTGATATTCTTCTGATTGATAATATTGAATTTTTTCATTGTCTTTCCACAGATGTAGTCAATTTGATTCCTGTGTGTTCCATCTTGTGAAGTCCACCTATGTAGTCACCGTTTATGTTGGTAAAAGAAGGTATTTTCAATGAAGAAGTCGTTGGTCTTGCAAAATTCTATCATTTGATCTCCAGGATGCTTTCTATCACCAAGACCATGTTTTCTAACTACCAATCCTTCTTCTTTGTTTCCAACTTTTGCATTATCAATGGATTCTGATTGCATGTTCGATCAATTTCAGATTGCAGAAGTTGGTAAAAATCTTCAATTTCTTCATCTTTGGCCTTAGTGGCTGGTGAGTAAATTTGAATAATAGACACATTACTGGTCTTCCTTGTAGACATATGGATATTATCCTATCACTGACAGTGTTGTACTTCAGGATAGATCTTGAAAGGTTCTTTTTGACAGTGACTGCAATGCCATCCCTCTTCAAGTTGTCATTCCCTGCATAGTAGGCCATATGATTGATTCAACATGCCCAATACCAGTCCATTTCAGCTCACTAATGTTTAGGATATTAATGTTTATGCATTCCATTTTGTTTTTGATGACTTCTAATATTCCTAGATTCATATTTCATATGTTCCACATTCTGATTATTAATGAATGTTTGCAGCTTTTTCTTCTCATTTTGAGTTGTGACATATTAGCAAATGAAGATCCCAAAAGTTTGACTCCATCCATGTCATTAAGGCCAACTCTACTTTGAGGAGGCAGCTCTTCCCCACTCTTCTTTTGAGTGCCTTCCAACCTGGGGGGCTCATCTTCCAGCACTATATCAGAGAATGCTCTGCTGCTATTCATAAGGTTTTCACTGGCTAAATCTTTTCAGAAGTAAACTGCTGGGTCCTTCTTCTTAGTCTGTCTTAGTCTGGAAGTTCACCAGAAACCTGTCTGCCATGGGTGACCCTGCTGGTATTTGAATACTGGTGGCATGGTGGCATAGCTTCCAGAATTAGAGCAACATGCAAGCCCCCACAGTACAACAAATTGATAGACATGTGAGGGTGTAAATATGTAGAGAGAGATTTATTTCAATGAAATGACTTGCACAATTGTGGAGGCTGACAAGTCCCATATCCGTAGGTCAGGCAGAGGCTGACTCACATGGTTGCAGAGACTGACAAACCCAAAATCTGCAGGTCAGGCATCAGGTTTCTGGCTCTCACCAAGAGCCAGAGGTCAGAGGTTGACCAGGCAAATGCATGATCAAATGCAGACTGAAGAGACAGCTAAATTTGCAAGAACATCCATATTGGATGCAGATCACAAAATGGAGGATAATTACATAATATTTGTCAAACCACCGAGAATCACAGCCTAGCCAAGTTGACACATAACCTTAACTATCACAGTTGCACCATGGTTCAAAATTGTCATGTAGTGGAATATTATCTAACTCTAGAAAAGCCTGGGTCTTAGGCAAAGCAGGAATCCATGGGTGATACAAACAGTGAACGAACTCAGCTACTACCTGAATGGCTGGAGGTTCAAGTACACCCAGAAGTACCTCAGAACGGTGGCCTGGTGATCTACTTCCGAAAAATCAGCATTGAAAGCGCTGCAGAGTGCAGTTCTACTCTGACACACATGGGCACTCCCTGAGTCAAAGCCGACTCCATAGCACCTGGTACTCGTATGCAAAGCAAGAAGAGGGAGCCAGTCAGTGTCAGCTCCAGATACCAAAGGGTCGGATAGGACTGTTAACTGCCTTCCAGGACAGTCCACACTGTGCACATGCTAAATGCAATACTTTTTACAGAATATTGAGACTTAGGCTTTGGGTTTATTCTTTTCTCTTTTATTTTATTAATTTTTTCTTCCTTTGGCATTTAAAATTCATTGGTATGCATTCACTCTATTTTTAAAAGCATGTTTATTACAGGCAGGCCCCTTATAAAGGCAATGTTAGCTCTATCTTTAGCTTCTAAAGCTTTCAAGTCAGCACTTGGCCTTTTTATTGCTGTGAACTCTTTTCAGAGTCAATATTAAAAAGAAATCAGCATCAGTTAATCAAATTGTCTTTTTTTAATTTAGTTTGTATTTTATGTATGAAATTATTTCAGACGAGTGGTACCATTTTGTTTTATTAGAGATTTAACTTCCACTACTGTTTTCAGAGAACTCTACAGCTTTTTCCTCAGGAACTTGCTTTTCAAATGGCTCTGGAGACTTTAAACTCCAAAAATCTTACCAAACGGCATGTGAAACAGCATCTGTTTCATTGCCACCTGCGTGACAGCTCCTCTTTGATGTCTTCTGGTTACTGGATGAGTAAACGAAGGGTCTCTCAATATGGCCACAGCCTAGGACAAATGCAGCGGAATCATTCTATAAAGAAACATTCTGTACAGAAACAGAAAAGTTTCTCCTGGTTAAAAATAGTAATAATCATAAAACCTCCTTAGTAGCGTAATAGCTACAACTCTTATACATACTACCTAGGGGCCAGTTCTGGTTTTGACACTCATCTGTCTTGACAAAAGCTGCTGACACACTTTATCTTTCACTGGGATTCCAATTTTTTTTTTAATGTCAACAAAAAAAAGCAAGAGGGATAGTAACTGTGTGCTAAAATTTTAAACAGTTTCATGTATAAGAAATGAAATTGTTCTGACTTTTCATTAAAAGGTTGGAAGACAGTAATGGAAATATTAATTTTTTAAGAGAGATCAGCATGAATGGAGGTTTGACAAATATTTTTATGCATAGACATATTTTTTCCAGTGGACTAACTTTAGGGTTTATGTGAAATGCTTTTTAAAGTTAGACAATTATTTCTTGATTGTCTTCACAGAATCTAAGAGCCAAAAGTGACTTTTAAAGTCTCGTTACATATTCCCTCACTACGTAGACAAGGGATCTGGGGCTCTTGGGAGAAGTGACGTGTCTGAGGGCATGCATGATTTCACTAATGGACTTCATCCTTCCCTCCTGTGAAGAAAGGTAGCTCCAGATTTCCAGGATCTGTGCACACTGTGGGTAATTCCACATTTCCTTCTAGGTTACATTTCTTTGGTTAGTCATTCAGTTAATCCCAAGGCAAGTGTCTTCTAGAATCCATCACTGTGACATGCAGATCCCCAAGCCCTCAGACACGTAATAATGGCACACAGCAGTAATCTGCCCATGAAAAAAATGGAATTTATTCCCTCACCAGCCTGTCTGTAGACTCATTTCCCTAAATTCCTGGGCCCAAGGGCCGTGAATAATATTTTAACAGCAGTTCTATTTAAGGCAGGATAATTTGGGCTCCATGGAGCCCCTGGGTGGTGCGATGCACTTGTTGCTAACCAAAATGTTACAGGTTCAAGTCCACCCAGAAGCACCTTGGAAGAAAGGCCTGGCAGTCTTCTTCCAAAAATTCAGCCATTGAAAACCGTATGAAGCACAATTTTACAATGAAACACATGGGGTCACCATGAGTCAGAATCAACTCAATGGCAACTGATAAAATTTAGGCTCAAGAGATCAGTCCTTCACTTTTATTTTATTTGCCTTTAACTTATTTTATTACAAAGATGGAGACTCCTCACACACATTAACTTTATTCTGTAAGTCTCTCTGAAGGTAATGGATAAGACTCTAATCCAGAGAGGATAATCATAGCTGGGTAGGACTTTTGTTTCACAGGAGAGAAAGGGTCTATGATTTAAAATAACAACTGAATAATTCATGCCCCCAGATAAAAAGTAAACCTGCCTTTCAAGGAAAAATATTTGGGTGGCGTGGGAGAAAATGATCAAGGTTTGTTTTTCACACTGACCAGCAATCAGCCACAGATCTGGCTACTCAAAGATCACTGTGAATTGTGACACTTGAAGGTAAGACCTTCTTCCTTTTGGGCTAGAAAAGCTTGCATCTCTCAGGGGAATGGCTGGAGCTGGGTGGCAGCCTTGGCATGACTGGAGGCAGAGAAGCTACGACAACAATCTGCACTGGCAGCTGTCCAGCTGCTGGAATGGAGCAATGGGGCCAGGCAGAGAAGGGGCTCAGTGGTGAATCAGTAGATGCAGTGATGGCAGGAGGACCCAGGACCCAGGATGGGCCAGGGCAGGGAGGATGGAGCTCTCATTCCTTTCAGAATATATCCACTCCAAAGGAAGGATGGAAAATCAGATACAGAAAGGAAAGTGAGGCTACGGAAGCTGATGAGTTTGTTCCCAGGAACTAAAATTGATTGAAGACTGAAGTCACACATTTGGGGATTATAAACTAAACTGTTATTTCTTTTCCCTTGTGGCCAGAATAATTCTGGGAAACCAAAAGATTAGTAGCCAAAACCTATAGTCAGACTGCCTAAATCTCAGTTCTACTGTCTAACGATTAGGTAATTTGGGACAGTTACCTCATTTCTCTAAACCTCACATTCTTTATATGTAAATGTGAGCTATTAGTAGAGCTCCCCAGAGGGGTTGTGAGACTTAAATACAGTAACACATGTAAAGTGCTGGGAATATAGCAAGTGTTCAACAAATAGCTGTTACGTGTGTAAAAACGTGTGGATAAATGTACATAGGCCAGACAGATGAAAAGAAGGGGACTTAATTTGGGAGACAAAAATCACTGGATATATTTACTAGCTGATTGTCAAGGGTAATATGAAAGGCTCAGCATCCTAAATAAAAACTGAGGTCATTCCCTAACCAGAAAATAGGTCAGATCCATGCCAAACACCTCACAAGTCACCGACACTCTATATGGGCCTGTGAATTTTTTGTGTTCAAGATGGGCTGTAGATTAACCTTGAGGATGGCGCATGGGAGGGAGAGAGCAAGTCAGGCCCAGTGATGGGCAAACAAAACTGTAGAAAAGGTATGTTCCAAAACAGGAAAACACTCTGAAATATTTGGGAAATGGGTAGATTACACCTTGGATAAAGGGCAGGTAAGGAATGCCTGAATTATACTACGAAGAGGGAAGATGCCATTAAGAGGCACAATTCTAAATATATCTGTATTTGTTGAGTATTGATCTTCATCCAATTTACACAAAGCACTATAACTTTCAAATCTCTAAAACAAAAAAACCAAACCCAGTGCCGTCGAATCGATTCTGACTCATAGTGACCCTGTAGAACAGAGTAGAACTGCCCCATAGAGTTTCCAAGGAGTGCCTGGCAGATTTGAATTGCTGACCTTTTGGTTAGCAGCCATAGCACTTAACTACTACACCACCAGGGTTTCCTTCAAATCTCTACTCACTCTTTATTAAAACTACTTAGTGACCTGAAATAGGTGTCTGGTTGTAACATACACTGTAACATTCTCATATCGAAAAGTTATGTGTGGAATTGTGATCCCAAGATTCAGTGCGGCAAAAGCACTGCTGTCATTCACAACAATCTTATCCAAAATAATTTTCTTTCTTTTGGTATTTGGATGCCCCTAAAATTTCTGGCTTTAATTTAGTCAGGACAGTCCAAGAAAATCGACCATACAAGAACCACTGGATTTCATCCTAGTCATAACAAGTGAGCAATGTTTCAAATCTTCTTTCTGGCAATTAAGGTACCTCAAAGCAAATTTCTTTCCCGAGTTCCCCTACCAGCCTAAGAGATCTCATTTTTTTTTATACAAAAAGAAACAACAGGCCCCTTTTTTAAAGGCAAGAGCTACCTCAAAGCCACACAAAACTGCCTCATGGGCCTGGTTGTCGTCATTGTTTATAGCATAAAATTTCCCCTGGGCAAAGAGGGCCCATTTATAATAAACACGGCAACATTTATCACAATCATCAAGAGCATGAGATTAGGTTCTCTCACTCCTCATCTCCCTACTGGGTCTTTAATATGTACAGAAATGTCACCTTGCTGTGAAACTCCCCCTGAACCCACCCTTCTGTCCTCTGTGGCCCTTGACTCTCTGGCAGGGGTGGAGTATCCAATAACCCATGTGAAATTGTTCACTGCAGATTAGGAAGTAGGCACAAGTATGCCTGTGCTTAACTTGCTTACTTGGTCATCCGTCGCTGGAAGGGATTGTACATTTGAAAAGAAGCTTTGATTCTGTAGGATGGTACTGTGGGGTTGGGAGAGAGACAGACACCAGCCATACCAAAAAACAGAATCCGTGATGTGGTGAAAAAACGTGAAATTGTTCACTATAGCTGATCTGGGAAGAAAGGTAAGCACCGTGCATACCTCACCTATTGGATAATCCCCCAGCTCTCTGATCATAGCCTTGCCCGAGTGCTGACTTTATGTGATAGCATGTAACATCCTGTCCTACTCTTCCGTCAGCTAAATGATTGTACCTCCTTCATCGTTGTACCCTCAACAACAGCATTTTGCCCTGTGAACAGGAGATGTTCATTTAATAAATATTCATTTTATTCAACAAATATTTATTGAGTACCCTTTGTGTGTATAGGTCCTAGGAACACAGGAAGCAATAAGAAATGTCCAGGCTCTTAGAAAGTTTACATTCTAATCAAGAAGATAGATTCAAAAAAAGAAGTTAGAAGCAAAGTATATAAGCATGCAAATGATGTCAGACAGCCAAGCTGTTATGAAGAAAAAAATATACCGATAATGTGGTATATCGCAATGAGGTGGGATGGGGGTAGGTGGGAGCTCCTTTGGATTGAGACTTCAGGAACTGCCTATCAGAGGCAGTACAATTTCACCTGAGACCTGAGTCATAGGAAGGAATCAATCCAGTGAGAGACAAAGAAAGGGTTTTTCTAGTGAAGGAAACAACAAATGCAACCATAATACAGTGGGAGTGAGGTTGAGACATGCCAACAACTGACAGGGTGTTTGTGTCATTTGAGCTTCGAGAGATTAAATGAGGAATGGAGGCAGATAATGAATTTATACACAGAAGGATGGAATCCCTGGGCGGCTCCAATGTATAACATGCTGGACTACTAACGAAAAGTTTGGAAGTTTGAATCCACCCTGAGGTACCTCAAAAGAAAGGCCTAAGTGATCTACTCCTGAAGGATCACAATCGTTGAAAACCCTAGGGAGGGCAGTTCTATTCTGAAACGCATGGAGTCACCATGAGTCAGAATCAACTCTACAGGAACTGGTTTGGTTTCGGAGTTCCTGGTGGCGCAGTGGTTGGATGTTTGGCTGATAACTGAAAGGTCGGCAGTTCGAATCCACCAGCTGCTCCTCGGAAACCCTGTGGGGCAGTTCTGCTCTGCCCTATATGGTTGCTGAGTTGGAATGGGCTCAAGGGCAAAGGGTTTGGTTTGGGGGTTGGTGGCACTAACGGTTAAGCTCTCAGCTACTACCTGGACTTCAGCTGGTGTTTGAATCCACTTAGAGGTGCCTCAGAAGGAAGACCTGGCAATCTGCTTTTGAAGATCACAGCCACTGCGAACCCTATGGAGCCAGCTGTATTCTGAAGCACTGGGCATCACCATAAGTTGGAGTCAACTAGACAGCAACTGGCTAGATAGAAGGAGCAATGCATGCTGGGTCTTGGAGGTCCCAGTGAGAAGTGAGAGTTTTCCTCCAAGGAAATGGGACGCTATGATACTCAGGGGAGTGACGTGACCTCCTTTAGGTTTTACAGTGAACACTCTGGAACCTGCAAGATAGAAAAGAGTATGCTGACTTAAATGATTCTATCTGAATTGATGTTTAAAAGAAAGTGTGTGATTCTTTCAAGTGCATCTTGATCAATGGGCACGAACACAACAGCCTATGTCTTGACATTTTTAAGGCTTCTCTTCTGCCCAGTTGGAGGCCCAGGAAGGGTCAGGAAGAGCCGCTCTGTGACTACAAAGCAGTGATTTCAAACTGAGCATGGAGCGCCTCAGCAGCCATGGCAAAGGAAATGCATAAAACGCCTAAATGAATCTAATGGGATTTCAGTAATCAAATATCATCATTTGTATATTTTCCACATGATGGCAGGAAGGCTTTGGAGTCAGCCTGTTTCCCGTCCTGTGCCTGTCGGAGTCCTGCTCTTCAGAACAGATTTCCAGCAGCCCGGCTCTGCCAGGCTCAGGTTGTGTCAGCGCTTTCGCTATAAGCCATGTTTACCGAAGGTTTACAACTTGGCTGTAAAAACGCGCTGGCACCGAAGCTGGAAACTTGGCGTGAAAGGTTTGGCATAAACACCGCCCGGAAGCAGTTTTTCTATCTAAATCTGGGAAAAACAGGCGAGGTCATTTTCAAGTTATTTGTGTTATTCAGGCATAAATAAAATGAAGCCTGCCAGCTTCAAACAGTTGTTTGCTTTTGCACTCCCCCAAAATAGATTGGATCCAAGAAAAGTCACATTTGGTAAACAAATACACCAGGATGAACTGCAAAAAAAGAAAGAAAGAAAAAAAAAAAAAAAAAACAGAGTTGAGTACATTAAGTAGAAAGGGAAAATGGAAGTGTTTCAAAAGTCACTTTGTGTCAGAGAGTAGGAGGCAGGAAAGGTATTATTATTAGACGCTTATGTGGATTCCAGAGGCGAATTTAGAGATTCCCACCGACTCCAAAGCAAAAGCGCAAACAAGCCAAAGAGCACAAGGCAGGTTTTCAAATAAAATACAATTGTATTAAATTCTGAGTCACACCTCATTCAATCACACAAGGTAAGTAAATATATGGGGCCAGACAAAAAGGACACAAATGACTTTAAGATTTATTTTCTCAAAGGTTGTAAAAAAAAAAAAATGGGGGGAGAAGAGAGGAAGATGAAATGAAAATATGAAATGGTAACTAAATAAGTTGATTTAAAAAAAGAACTAGTATCAGTGTGTTGGAAGCCCTTTCCTGCCTTGTATCCATTCAATTAAACATTTAGAAATGCGATCTGTGGGATTTGAATTCAGGCAGTCAGTACCAATTCTTTAAAAAGAGAAAGTAACAGTCCAGTCTGCTATCCAAATGTCAAAGTTTTGATGTCGTCTCTTTTGTACCAGAGCAAACCCTCCGCATTGAGTTCTGGGAAGTGTGGGCAGAATGGGCTTTCACTCTTGCAACGGTTATCAGTGGATGACTACAGAGACTGTTTAAGGGCAAAATAAAACCCAGCCAATTCAAACAGAAAGTAAAAATAAGTCCAAGAGGGAAGAATGGAGGATGGAGAAGAATACAGCCAGCAGGAGGGGGTCTGTGTTCTCTAGCAAGCGCTCCTTGTGATGCTCCTCTATAGAAGGATATTTTTAATAAGTTTGCTTTTAGTCGATGCTCATTTCAAAGAGATTTTTTAGCTGCTGGTATGGCAAAAATCAGATACAGTTAAATCCATAAGATGGTTTCTGGTACATTTTTTGTCTTCAATCCATAAAATGTTTTTAGTCAAACTACAAGCAGAGTAATCGAATTCTATCTTTTGATAGTGGAAGAACTTTCCACATGGAGATTTTACCATTTGGCCATTACTTGCTCTATGCCATCCATATGGTTTAATGACATATTTTTAGTTCAAGCTAAAAATACCACTGGGACATGTCTGAAAGCTAGAATGGTCAAATTACCCGGAGAATCTCCTAACCTCCTTGTCGCTTTTTTCTGGGCTGAACACTCAGAGAAAGTCTTTGGAATCATTTGTGGTTCCCACAGCAATGACATGGCGTTAAGAATCCAACTTGCCACACGATTTGGAAATATGTTTTTAAACCATAGAGAGCATACCTTCCTCATTAAGAAGTGTGAATAAACACACAGAGCAATACAGTCATGAATGTTTTAAACATAAAGAAATAAAGCAAGGGAGGTGCATTCTTTGGACCCCACAGGCAAGAGACAAAAGGATTACTTATCAGCTGACAGGCCTACAGAAACTACATTGTGTGCCCTGAAGTACTGTCTCCGCCACTTGTCTGTCAGTTTGTCCTGCTGTGCTGGCTTGCATATTGCTATGCCACTGGAAGCTATGACACTGATATTGTAAATGCCAGCAAAGTCACTCATGGTGGACGTGTTTCAGTGGAGCTTCCAGACTAAGACAGACTAGGAAGAAAGGGCTGGCAATCTACCTTCAAAAATTAGCCAATGAAGACCTTATGGAGCACAACAGAATACAGTCCAATATAGTGCTGAAAGATGAGCCCCCGGGTCAGAAGTTACTCAGAATGCACAGTGGCCGTGGCAATGGACTCGAACATACCAAAAATCATGAAGATGGTGCAGGATCAGGCATTGTTTCGTTCTGGTGTACATGTGGTCTCCATGATTTGGAGCCAATTCTACGGCAGCTAACAAGCAGTTTTTCAGAATTTGCTGTTATTTCTAACTATATTCATTAGAAGAGCCCTGATGGTGCAGTGGTTAAGCACTTGGCTGCTAACCAAAAGGTCCGTGGTTTGAACCCACCAGCCGCTTCATGGAAAAAAAAAGCCTAGAGATCTGTTCCCATAAAGATAAAGATTAGAGCCTAGGAAACCCTATGGGGCAGTTCTACACTGTCCTATAGGGTCGGTATGAGTCAGAATCAGCTCGACGGCACACAACAATGTATTCTTTAGGGGTGAATGTTTAGCGTAATCTCACTAGATACATACATGTCTTGAGGGGCTGGAGTACATTTAATTCCTTTTTCCTCAGTTCCTAGCCTGCCCTTTACGAGAAACTTCAGTAAGTATCTGTTGAATGAACAGTCATCATAGGACCGATGCTGTGATACTGGAAAGTGTTACGTATCTATAGAGAAAGCGTTTTTTTTTTTTTTTTTTTTTTTAATGTACTGGGAAAAATGTTGGGGGCTAAGAATATTTGCATCAATCAGCATAAATAAATGAGTTATTTTGAAACGACTTGTGTATGTGTTGGATCAGGAATAAAATATTGAAAGATCAGCTAAGTATTCGGTGGAAGCAATTCAATGTCAAACACGGGTCAGTGAAGTCACGTATCAACATGAAGCGTGTACCAATTTAACAAGAATTTTTTTGGAGATGTGATCAGAGAACATTGATGATTCTACAACAGTGTTCTCTTCAACTAAATATTCTAAATCTGCAGAAACTCACATTTAGAGACACGACTATATAGACCTTGGGTTTGGGCTTTTTGTGGGGAGGGGTGGACGGGCAGTTAAGTGATTAGTGATAGAAACTCCAGAGAAAGTGAAGTGTTGGGGTGAAAGTATAGTTTGTAAAATAAAATTTAACACTCTGTATCCTTACATATAATACGACCCTCACTACAGTTTTAAAACCAATGCAGAAAAAGTAAAGCCCAACAAAATCTCTCGGCTGAGTGGGATCTGCGGTCGTTGTCATTTATAAGACAGGCTCTACTGAGGGTAAAATGTGGCATTTGTGAAAATAGCAACCGTGGCTGCCACTCATTACTTTCTACACCAAAGGCAAAGACTATATAGTAATTTGCTATTCTACTGTCACAAATATTTGCATTTTTTATATTGGAAATTGAGTTACAAAAATCACTCATTTTGGCAGTGAATTAACCTTGCACAGTGTCTGCGCAGCAAAAGGACTTTGTGATTCTCTTCTTCATGTTTCTCCAACATTGAATAGTTTTCTCAGGAAGTGAAAGAGAAAGCTAGTTGGCAGTGCTAATTCTTGGCACCGAGATGAAAATTAGGAGAGTTTTCGTAATAGAAAGGGCTTAAGTTTCAGATTCAGAATGACCTGAACTCATTTTGTAGCTCCGTACTGACAAGGTCTGTGACCTTTGGCAAGTTACTTGACCATGTAAGCCTCAGTAATCTCAGCCATGAAAGAAACTATTCATGCCCACTGCAGGACAGTTCAAAGGCGATCGATCAACAGCGCGAAGCAGTTCATGCAATGTCTGACGGCTGGTAGAATGTATTCATGATTTCTGCTTGCCCTCACACACATATCTACTCCATCCTCAAATTCGGCTGGCTTTAGCTGCAAGTTATCCTGACTTGGGCCTGTTATTCCAAGCCATCGTCATCCTTTGCCTGGACTACACACATAATTTTAACTGCCCTTTCTGATCCTTCTCTCTCTTTCCTATAATTTGTTCCCAGCAGCATCAAGTGTGATCCTAAGATATTAATCTTATGTCTTAGGCTGGATTCTCCAGAGGGACAATACCAATGAAGAATATATATTTATATGTATATATAGAGAGAGAGAGAGAGAGAAGATTTATTTCAAGGAAATGGCTCATGCAGTCATAGAGCCTGGCAAGTCCCAAATCCATGGATCAGGTGTCAGGCTGGAGGCTTCTCCTGATGCGCATGGTTGTAGGGTTGACGAACCCAAAATTGGCAGGTCAGATGACAGGCTGCTGGCTCACATACTAAGAACTGAAGGACAGAGGATGACGAGTCAGATACAGGATCAAGAGAAAGCAAGCTTTGCCAGAACATCCAGATATATCGGAGGCAGGCCACACCCCCAAGGAAATCCCCCTTTCAACTTCTTGGCTACTCCCATCAGATCACAAAATGGATGGTGATTATGTAGTGACTGTCAAACCACTGAGAATCATGGCCTAGTCAAGGTGACACGATAACCTTAACCATTACACCTTATTGTTTTATTCCCTGCTTAAAGCCCTGTGATGGCTTCTTACCCCTCTCACAATAAAGGAACTAATACATGCCTAAACAGAACCTGGCCCCTGCCTGACTCTGACCTCATACTGCTTTCCCCCTTGCTCATTGACCTTGGCCTATGCTGACCTCTTTCTGTTTCTTGAACACACCGAGCTCCTTACACTCTAGGGCCATTGCTCCTACAGCTTGCTCTGCCCAGAATGCTCTCTCTACAGATACTCCGTTTCTTCCCTCTTCCTGATTTTTAGTTCTCATTTAAAATCTCACCTTTTCGCATAAACCTTGACTTTTTAAAACTGAGCCTCCCCAAGCTCCAAAACACTTTATTAATTTTTGTTATTACACTAAACTGATATTCAGTTGTTCCCTAATGTGTTCATTTTTATATATCAGCCCCACTGTAATATAAGCTCTAAGGAGCACACGGCCATTCTATAGCTCACTGGGTATTATTCCCGCTGAGGTTCGGGTGAACGGTGCCTCACGGAGATGTGCACATTCCAGCCTGCAAGTTCACATGTGACAGGCTTATGGGCCTTGTCTAAATCCATAGCCCCTAATACAGTGCTGGCACAAAGAAGTCACTGAGTAATTATTTGGTAACTGATCTTGTTGTCATATAATTACAAATTATATGATAAAATTATAATAACTATGGGAAGGTTTGAGACAGAAAAAAAGAGCTTTAGAAGAAGGTAGGTGGTGGACTATTGGGTTCAGCAGTGACTCAGGTATATGCCTGGACAGCCCCATCATATGCTGTGTGAAGAAACAAGTGAGAGTGATTGGTGAACAGTTCCAGCAAGTGCCCTGGCTGGATTGTATTTTGACGGCTTTATAAATTACTTTATTCCCTTCTTATGAGAACATTAATGATGTGAGGAGGTCACTTACATTTTTGAGTTACACTTTATTGCATTTTAGAGGAAATTATATATTACAGTTGAATTTGTAAAGTTGGATATTTTCAAAGGTCGTAGAATGCATACCTCACAAACGTAAAATGTGCCCTGCGATACTGATGTTTTACTAGCTGTCTTAAGAATAACTCTTGGTTTATTACCCACTTTTGATTTAATTCCCAGACTTCATTACCATCGGCCTCACTTTCTTTTATTGGGCATTCAGTCTGTGGACAGAGAATATAGAGACGAATGTTATAATAATACGATTTCAGTCATGGGATATGCTGGGCCTTCCACGAGGTGCCAGGGATGAGACAGCAGTAAGCAGAAGTTGGTCAAAGGCATGGCTACAGGTATGACTCAAAGAAGGTAACCCATTTTCCATATCACAAAATATAGAAAGAGAGGAAAACCATGTGGTGGTTCCTCAAAAAGTTAAACACGGAAGTACCAAAAACCCAGCAATCCTTCTCCTATGTGTACATGCAGGAGACCTGAGATCAGTGATGCAACACACATATATACACCCATGCTCATTGCAGCAGTATTCACAGAGCCAAAAGGTGAAACAACCTAAATATCCATCAACAGGTAAATAAAGAAAATGTGGTAGATACATACAATGGAATATTACTCACCCATAAAGAGAAGCGATGTCCTGATACATGCTACAACTTGGAAGAAGATTGAAAACATTATGCTGAATGAATATGATAGTGAACATTTACTGAACACTTACTACATGCTTGTGACACATAAGGAGCCCTGGTAGCACAGTGGTTAAGAGCTTGGCTGCTAACCAAAAGGTCGGCAATTTGAATCTACCAGCCACTCCTTGGAAACCCTATGGGGCAGTTCTATTCTGCCCTATAGGGACACTATGAGTTGGAATCAACTCAATGGCACATAACAATGATAACAACATGACACATCAAGGAGTTCGTGGGTAGAGGTAAAGGGCTAAGTGCTCTACTACTAACCAAAAAGCTGGGGCTTGAACCCACCCATTGGTGCTTTGGGAAGTAGGCCTGGTGGTCTGCTTCTGAAAGGTCACAGCCTTAAAAACCCTATGGGTCGCAGTTCTACTCTGCCCACATGGGGTTGCCATGAGTCAAAATCAACTCAATGACAAAGGTCCTTTTTGTTTGTTTGTTTATGACATTAATTGTAGAAACAACAACACTACATGGTAAAAAAAATGGTAGGCACTATTATTATTCCTATTTTACAGGTGAGGAACTGGGGGCTCAATAAGGTCCAGAGTCACAGCTTTAGAAAGCACCTGGTGTCTGGTTAAATTCCATTCTCCATGCAGCCTCTGCCAGTAGGCTTCCACAGTACTGCAACACTGCCAGCCATGACACTCAGGAGGCACATAAGCACCATATTTCCTGGGCTGACACAGCTGGTACCCTCTGTTCTGACTTGGCAGAAGATTTTACTTGTGTACGAGGAAGGCCCAATGACAACCACCTCTCAAAGCTCAGGGTATGTTTGGTGTAGACAGCTAGCTCGTTTTCCCTTTTATTAAGAGTCAAGCTGAACAAAGAGGAATAAATAACGTTAATGATACAGCTCCTGATTCTCTACAGGAAAGTTAGCAGGACACTGCAGACTCACCACAACTCAACCCAATCCATATCCCCTGCTTCATCTCTCACTACTCCATTCCACAGCACCCTAACTCTAGCCAACCAGCCTTCAGGCAGCATCTTAGGTGGCATGATATATCATGTCTGCAGTTCACTCCATGTTCTCTTTTCAAGTTTAACACCCTTCCCTTCCTTCTGGAAATATGGAAATGCTACTCATCATTCAATGCTCAGTTCAAAGACTATATATTCTGAGAAGTCTTTCTTGGCCGTCCAGGAGAGGGTTTCTTTCTTTGGGCTCCAAGGCATTTGGCTAGCACCTCTATTCTAGTATTTACTCTACTGTATTGTTCCTTACTGTTACTTGGCAACTCTTGTTGCCAGGCCTCCTTAGTACATGGGGTCAGCAAATGGCAAATCTTTTTTTTTTTTTTTTAATAATTTTTATTGTGCTTTAAGTGAAAGTTTACAAATCAAGTCAGTCTCTCACACAGAAACCCATATATACCTTGCTACACACTCCCAGTTACTCTCCCCTTAATGAGACAGCCTGCTCTCTCCCTCCACTCTCTCTTTTCGTGTCCATTTCACCAGCTTCTAGCCTCCTCTACCCTCTCATCTATGCTCCAGGCAGGAGATGCCAACATAGTCTCAGGTGTCCACCTGATCCAAGAAGCTCACTCCTCACCAGCATCCCTCTCCAACCCATTGTCCAGTCCAATCCATGTCTGAAGAGTTGGCCTTGGGAATGGTTCCTGTCCTGGGCCAACAGAAGGTCTGGGGGCCATGACCACCGGAGTCCTTCTAGTCTCAGTCAAACCATTAAGTCTGGTCTTATGAGAATTTGGGGTCTGCATCCCACTGCTCTCCTGCTCCCTCAGGGGTTCTCTGTTGTCTTCCCTGTCAGGGCAGTCATTGGTTGTAGCCGGGCACCATCTAGTTCTTCTGCTCTCAGGATGATGAAGTCTCTGGTTCATGTGGCCCTTTCTGTCTCTTGGGCTCCTTATCCCCTTGTGTCCTTGGTGTTCTTCATTCTCCTTTGATCCAGGTGAGTTGAGACCAACTGATGCATCCTAGATGGCTGCTTGCTAGTGTTTTAGACCCTAGATGCCACTCTTCAAAGTGAGATGCAGAATGTTTTCTTAATAAATTTTATTATGCCAATTGACTTAGATGTCCCCTGAAACCATGGTCCCCAGGCCCCTGCCCCTGCTACGCTGGCCTTCGAACCATTCAGTTTATTCAGGAAACTTCTTTGCTTTTGGTTTAGTCCAATTGTGCTGACCTTCCCTGTATTGTGTGCTGTTTTTGCCTTCACCTAAAATAGTTCTTATCTACTATCTAATTAGTGAATGTCTCTCTCCCACCCTCCCTCCCTTTCCCCTCTCTTAACCACAAAAGAATGTTTTCTTCTCAGTTTAAACTGTTTCTCAAGTTCTTATAATAGTGGTCTTATACAATATTTGTCCTTTTGCAACTAACTACTTTCACTCAACGTAATGCCTCCCAGTTTCCTCCATGTTATGAAATGTTTCACAAATTCCTCACTGTTCTTTATCCATGCGTAGTATTCCATTGTGTGAATACACCATAATTTATTTATCCATTCATCCATTGATGGGCACTTTGGTTGCTCCCATCTTTTTGCTATTGTAAACAGTGCTGCAATAAACATGGGTGTGCATATATCTGTTTGTGTAAAGGCTCTTATTTCTTTAGGATATATTCTGAGGAGTGGGATTGCTGGATCGTATGGTAGTTCTATTTCTAGCTTTTTAAGGAAGCGCCAAATTGATTTCCAAAGTGGTTGTACCATTTGACATTCCCACCAGCAGTGTAGAAGTGTTCCAGTCTCTCCACAGCCTCTCCGACATTTATTATTTTGTGTTTTTTGGATTAATGCCAGCCTTGTTGGAGTTAGATGAAATCTCATTGTAGTTTTGATCTGCATTTGTCTAATGGCTAATGCTCATGAACATTTCCTCATGTATCTGTTAGCTACCTGAATGTCTTCCTTAGTGAAGTGTCTATTCATATCTTTTGACCATTTTTTAATTGGGTTATTTGTCTTTTTGCAGTTAAGTTTTTGCAGTATCATGTAGATTTGAGAGATCAGGCACTGATCAGAAATGTCATAGCTAAAAACTTTTTCCCAGTCTGTAGGTAGTCTTTTTACTCCTTTGGTGAAGTCTTTGGATGAGCATAAGTGTTTGATTTTTAGGAGCTCCCAGTTATCTAGTTTTTCTTCTACATTCTTTATAATGTTTTGTATACTGTTTATGCCATGTATTAGGGCTCCTAACATTGTCCCTATTTTTTCTTCCACGATCTTTATCATTTTAGCTTTTATATTTAGGTCTTTGATCCATTTTGAGTTAGTTTTTGTGCATGGAGTGAGGTATGGGTCTTGTTTCATTTTTTTGCAGATGGATATCCAGTTATGCCAGCACCATTTGTTAAAAAAGACTGTCTTTTCCCCATTTAACTCTTTTCAGGCCTTTGTCAAATATGAACTGCTCATATGTGGATGATGTCTGGATTCTCAATCCTGTTCCATTGGTCCATGTATCTGTTACTGTACCAGTACCAGGCTATTTTGACTAGTGTGGCGGTATAATAGGTTCCAAAATCAGGTAAAGTAAGGTCTCCCACTTCCTTCTTCTTTTTCAGTAATGCCTTATTTATCCGGGGCCTCTTTCCCTTCCATATGAAGTTGGTGATTTGTTTCTGCATCTCATTAAAGAATATCCTTGGGATTTGGATCGGAACTGTAAAAAATGTATAGATCGCTTTTGGTAGAATAGACATTTTTATAACGTTAAGTCTTCCTATCCTTAAGCAAGGTATGTTTTTCCACTTATGTAAGTCTCTTTTGGTTTCTTGCAGAAGTGTACTGTAGTTTTCTTTGTATAAGTCTTTTACATCCCCGGTAAGATTTATTCCTAAGTATTTTATCTTCTTGGGGGCTACTGTAAATGGCATTGATTTGGTGATTTCCTCTTCGATGTTCTTTTTGTTGGTGTAGAGGAATCCATCTGATTTCTGTATGTTTATCTTGTATCCTGATAGTCTGCTGAACTCTTCTATTACTTCTAGTAGTATTCTGGAGGATTTTTCGGGGTTTTCTGTGTATAAGATCATGTCATCTCCAAACAGAGATACTTTGACTTCTTCCTTGCCAATCTGGATGCCCTTTATTTCTTTATCTAGCCTAATTGCTCTGGCTAGGACTTCCAGCACAATGTTGAATAAGAGCGGTGATAAAGAGCATCCTTGTCTGGTTCCCAGTATCAATGGGAATGTTTTCAGGCTCTCTCCATTTAGGGTGATGTTGGCTGTTGGCTTTGTATAAATGCCCTTTATTATGTTGAGGAATTTTCCTTCTATTCCTATTTTGCTGAGAGTTTTTATCATAAACGAGTGTTGAACTTTGTCAAATGCCTTTTCTGCATCAATTGATAAAATCATGTAATTCTTGTCTTTTGTTTTATTTATGTGGTTTTATTTATTTACATTAACTGTTTTTCTAATGCTGAACCAACCCTGCATACCTGGTATGAATCCCACTTGGTCATGGTGACAAATGGCACATCTTGATGCCCAGCCTAGCCCAGTAGATCGTGCCTCCAATTTTCCAAACCATCTCCCTTTCCCTTAATGTGGCGAGGGATCCACACACTTCCTTTCAGTCATGAACTTCATCTTCTTCCACCACCACTTCCCCCCGAACATTGGGTATAGTTCAGTGTTGATATGTCTTTTCCTGGTACTAGATTATAAATTCCTTGAGTGCAAAGACCATGTCTTAATCATCCCATTCCATATAGTGCCTAGGATGATAGTTGGCACATAATTGTGTTTAACAAAACTTTGCTGAGAAAATATTGAATGAGATGTGGTAAAGGCTCATCCTCTCTAGGACTAAGCAAATACATCTTTTTTTTTGGCCTGAAGAAGGAAATTCACTTATAAAACTATTCCAACATCCATGAATCAGATTGCTATTGGTAGTTAATGCAGCTCCTCCTAGACAGAGTATATTAAATCTAAGTCTCATTTTTTCAATCTAGCAGGGCACAGCTGTTATTAGTATGCTGAAACCTGAGGAAAGGCAAGCCCCCGACGGGAACATCTATAACTCACATAATTTTTTAAATATACTTTAACTCTCACTCTCCCTGTCTTTTTCCTACTCCTTATTCCACCTGTCTCCTGCCCAATAGGTTCACTTCCTGCTCTGTAATCCTTGTCCTATGAAGTCACCTAAAAGAAAGCAGTATTTTTTATGTTTACTGGTCAATCTACAGCCTATATAAGGCTTTTTTTTTTTTTTTTTTGACGGCTAGCTATTTACCATTTTTATAATGTACGATTGCTATTTTTCTTCAAATACGACTTTCTCTGCATAGACTAATAACCTTGACAATACCAATGCCCAGTGGAGTGAACGTGAAGTCAATCGATGGATAAATTGAATTCATATATTTTAAATGTCATTGTGATATATATTTTCAATACATAATGACATATAAGTTAAATATGGAATCTGTTTACAGTCATGTTTACAGCTTATCATAGAAATAATTAAAATATTAAAAGATACCCATATGTATTTAGTAATCTTGTCTTTTGGTCTTATGTACTTGGGTAATTTCTCTTAGACGTTTCTTACATGAAACTGCTTTAGTCTCTAAGCGTGATATGAGTTTTAAATATTTATCTATATATTTCTATTTTTGGAATGAGTTCTATTACAAGCTCATTAAAAAGTACAAAGGAATCAGGGTTAAAGTGAGAAAAAACACTCTCCTCTGAATTGCAACTAAGTGGGTAATGGGAACTGAAGACCTAAATGCACCTGATATGTTATTGTATGCATAGTTAATGAAGCTTGGGCAGGACATGAAATGGGCTGGAGACCAAGCAAGCTATGTGAGAGTGAGCTGTTACAATCATGAATTGGTGGATTTAAAAAAATACACTGAGGGGGCGGGGCCAAGATGGCGGACTAGGTGGACGCTACCGCGGATCCCTCTTGCAACAAAGACTCGGAAAAACAAGGGAATCGATCACATACATAACAATCTACAAACTCTGAACAACAAGCACAGACTTAGAGACGGAAAATGAACAAATACAGGCAGACAGCGACCGTTTTCAGAACCAGGAGCCAGTGTACCAGCCGGCTACTTGGAAAATCTAGTTTTCCAGTGATGGCTCGGAGACAGCAGTCCATTTCAAACCACATAAAGAAACAGACCATGACAGCTTCTCCAACCCCCCAAACAAAAGAATCAAAATCTTTCCCAAATGAAGATACAATCCTGGAATTATCAGATACAGAATATAAAAAACTAATTTACAGAATGCTTAAAGATATCACAAATGAAATTAGGATAAATGCAGAAAAAGCCAAGGAACACACTGATAAAACTGTTGAAGAACTCAAAAAGATTATTCAAGAACATAGTGGAAAAATTAACAAGTTGCAAGAATCCATAGAAAGACAGCATGTAGAAATCCAAAAGATGAACAATAAAATTACAGAATTTGACAACGCAATAGAAAGTCAGAGGAGCAGACTCGAGCAATTAGAATGTAGACTGGGACTTCTGGAGGACCAGGGAAACAACACCAACATAGCTGAAAAAAAATCAGATAAAAGAATTAAAAAAAAATGAAGAAACCCTAAGAATCATGTGGGACTCTATCAAGAAGGATAACTTACGAGTGATTGGAGTCCCAGAACAGGGAGGGGGACAGAAAACACAGAGAAAATAGTTGAAGAAATCCTGACACAAAACTTCCCTGACATCATGAAAGACGAAAGGATATCTATCCAAGATGCTCATCGAACCCCATTTAAGATTGATCCAAAAAGAAAAACACCAAGACATATTATCATCAAACTTGCCAAAACCAAAGACAAACAGAAAATTTTAAAAGCAGCCAGGGAGAAAAGAAAGGTTTCCTTCAAGGGAGAATCAATAAGAATAAGTTCAGACTACTCAGCAGAAACCATGCAGGCAAGAAGGGAATGGGATGACGTATACAGAGCACTGAACGAGAAAAACTGCCAACCAAGGATCATATATCCGGCAAAACTCTCTCTGAAATATGAAGGCGAAATTAAGATATTTACAGATAAACACAAGTTTAGAGAATTTGCAAAAACTAAACCAAGACTGCAAGAAATGCTAAAGGAGATTGTTTGGCCAGATGACCAATAATATCAGGTACCAGCACAATACAAGGTCACAAAACAGAACGTCCTGATATCAACGCAACTCAAATAGGGAAAGCACAAAAACAAACAAATTAAGACTAATTCTAAAAAATAAATAAATAAACAAAATAATACACACAACAGGAAATCATAGAAATCAATAGAGAAACGATCACAATAATCAAAAAGAGGGACTAAATATAGGAGGCATTGAACTGCCAGATGGAGAGTGATACAAGGCGATATAGAAGGATACAAGTTAGGTTTTTACTTAGAAAAATAGGGGTAAATAAAAAGGTAACCACAAAAAGGAATATCAATTCCATAACTCAAGAAAAAAGCCAAGAAAAACGTAAAGACTCAATAAACACAAAGTTAAACATTATGAAAATGAGGATCTCACAATTTACTAAGAAAAAAGTCTCAGCACAAAAAAGCATGTGGAAAAATGAAATGGCCAACAACACACATGAAAAGGCATCAAAATGACAGCACTAAAAACTTACTTATCTATAATTACGCTGAATGTAAATGGACTAAATGCACCAATAAAGAGACAGAGAGTCACAGACTGGATAAAGAAACACGATCCATCTATATGCTGCCTACAAGAGACACACCTTAGACTTAGAGACACAAACAAACTAAAACTCAAAGGATGGAAAAAAATATATCAAGCAAACAATAAGCAAAAAAGGAGTAGCAATATTAATTTCTGACAAAATAGACTTTAGACTTAAATCTACCACAAAGGATAAAGAAGGACACTATATAATGATAAAAGGGACAATTGATCAGGAAGACATAACCATATTAAATATTTACGCACCTAATGACAGGGCTGCAAGATACATAAATCAAATTTTAACAGAATTGAAAAGTGAGATAGACACCTCCACATATATAGTAGGAGACTTCAACACACCACTTTCGGAGAAGGACAGGACATCCAGTAAGAAGCTCAATAGAGACACGGAAGACCTACTTACAACAATCAACCAATTTGACCTCATTGACTTATACAGAACTCTCCACCCAACTGCTGCAAAATATACTTTTTTTTCTAGTGCACATGGAACATTCTCTAGAATAGACCACATATTAGGTCATAAAACAAATCTTTGCAGAATCCAAAACATCGAAATATTACAAAGCATCTTCTCAGACCACAAGGCAATGAAGCTAGAAATCAATACCAGAAAAACTAGGGAAAAGAAATCAAATACGTGGAAAATGAACAATACCCTCCTGAAAAAGACTGGGTTATAGAAGACATCAAGGAGGGAATAAGGACATTCTTAGAAAGCAACGAGAATGAAAATACTTCCTATCAAAACCTCTGGGACACAGCAAAAAGCAGTGCTCAGAGGCCAATTTATATCGATAAATGCACACATACAAAAAGAAGAAAGAGCCAAAATCAGAGAACTGTCCCGACAACTTGAACAAATAGAAAGTGAGCAACAAAAGAATCCATCAGGCACCAGAAGAAAACAAATAATAAAAATTAGAGCTGAACTAAATGAATTAGAGAACAGAAAAACAATTGAAAGAATTAACAAAGCCAAAAGCTGGTTCTTTGAAAAAATTAACAAAATTGATAAACCACTGGCTAGACTGACTAAAGAAAAACAGGAAAGGAAACAAATAACCCAAATAAGAAACGAGAAGGACCACATCACAACAGAACCAAATGAAATTAAAAGAATCATATCAGATTACTACATAAAATTGTACTCTAACAAATTTGAAAACCTAGAAGAAATGGATAAATTCTTGGAACAATACTACCTACCTAAACTAACACATTCAGAAGTAGAACAACTAAATAGACCCATAACAAAAAAAGAGATTGAAACGGTAATCAAAAAACTTCCAACAAAAAAAAGTCCTGGCCCAGACGGCTTCACTGCAGAGTTCTACCAAACCTTCAGAGAAGACTTAACACCATTACTATTGAAGGTATTTCAAAGTATAGAAAAAGACGGAATACTACCCAACTCATTCTATGAAGCTACCATCTCCCTGATACCAAAACCAGGTAAAGACATTACAAAAAAAAGAAAATTTTAGACCTATATCCCTCATGAACATAGATGCAAAAATCCTCAACAAAATTCTAGCCAATACAATCCAATAACACATCAAAAAAATAATACACCCTGATCAAGTGGGATTTATACCAGGTATGCAAGGCTGGTTTAATATCAGAAAAACCATTAATGTAATCCATCACATAAATAAAACAAAAGATAAAAACCACATGATCTTATCAATAGATGCAGAAAAGGCATTTGACAAAGTTCAACACCCATTTATGATAAAAACTCTCAGCAAAATAGGAATTGAAGGAAAATTCCTCAACATAATAAAGGGCATATATGCAAAGCCAATGGCCAATATCACTCTAAATGGAGAGAACCTGAAAGCATTTCCCTTGAGAACGGGAACCAGACAAGGATGCCCTTTATCACCGCTCTTATTCAACATCATACTTGAAGTCCTAGCCAGGGCAATTAGGCTAGACAAAGAAATAAAGTGTATCCAGATTGGTAAGGAGGAAGTAAAGCTATCACTATTTGCAGATGACATGATCGTATACATGGAAAACCCTAAGGAATCCTCCAGAAAACTACTGAAACTAATAGAAGAGTTTGGAAGAGTCTCAGGATATAAAATAAACATACAAAAATCACTTGGATTCCTCTACATCAACAAAAAGAACACCGAAGAGGAAATAACCAAATCAATACCATTCACAGTAGCCCCCAAGAAGATAAAATACTTAGGAATAAATCTTACCAAGGATGTAAAAGACCTATACAAAGAAAACTATAAAACTCTGCTACAAGAAATTCAAAAGGACATACTTAAGTGGAAAAACATACCCTGCTCATGGATAGGAAGACTTAACATAGTAAAAATGTCTATTCTACCAAAAGCCATTTATACATATAACGTACTTCCAATCCAAATACCAATGTCATACTTTAAGGGGATAGAGAAACAAATCACTAATTTCATATGGAAGGGAAAGAACCCCCGGATAAGCAAAGCATTTCTGAAAAAGAAGAAGAAAGTGGGAGGCCTCACCCTACCTGATTTCAGAACCTATTATATAGGAGAGTAGTCAAAACAGCCTGGTACTGGTACAACAACAGGCACATAGACCAATGGAACAGAATTGAGAATCCAGATCTAAATCCATCCACGTATGAGCAGCTGATATTTGACAAAGGACCAGTGTCAGTCAATTGGGGAAATAATAGTCTTTTTAACAAATGGTGCTGGCATAACTGGATATCTATTTGCAAAAGAATGAAACAGGACCCATACCTCACACCATGCACAAAAACTAACTCCAAGTGGATCAAAGACCTAAACATAAAGACTAAAACGATAAAAATCATGGAAGAAAAAATAGGATCTACCCTAGGAGCCCTAATACAGGGCATAAACAGAATACAAAACATTACCAAAAATGATGAAGAGAAACCAGATAACTGGGAGCTCCTAAAAATCAAACACCTATGCTCATCTAAAGACTTCACCAAAAAAGTAAAAAGACCACCTACAGACTGGGAAAGAATATTCAGCTATGACATCTCAGACCAGCGCCTGATCTCTAAAATCTACATGATTCTGTCAAAACTCAACCACAAAAAGACAAACAACCCAATCAAGAAGTGGGCAAAGGATATGAACACACATTTCACTAAGGAAGATATTCAGGCAGCCAACAGATACATGAGAAAATGCTCCCGATCATTAGCCATTAGAGAAATGCAAATTCAAACTACGATGAGATTCCATCTGACACCAACTAGACTGGCATTAATTCAAAAAACACAAAATAATAAATGTTGGAGAGGCTGCGGAGAGATTGGAACTCTCATACACTGCTGGTGGGAATGTAAAATGGTACAACCACTTTGGAAATCCATCTGGCGTTATCTTAAACAGTTAGAAATAGAACTACCATACAACCCAGAAATCCCACTCCTCGGAATATACCCTAAAGATACAAGAGCCTTCACACAAACAGATATATGCACACCCATGTTTATTGCAGCTCTGTTTACAATAGCAAAAAGCTGGAAGCAACCAAGATGTCCATCAACGGACGAATGGGTAAATAAATTGTGGTATATTCACACAATGGAATACTATGCATCGATAAAGAACAGTGACGAATCTCTGAAACATTTCATAACATGGAGGAATCTGGAAGGCATTATGCTGAGCGAAATGAGTCAGTTGCAAAAGGACAAATATTGTATAAGACCACTATTATAAGATCTTGAGAAATAGAAAAAAAGGAGAACACATACTTATGTGGTTACAAAGCGGGGAGGGAGGGAGGGAGGGAGAGGGCTTTTTATTGATCAATCTGTAGATAAGAACTGCTTTGGGTGAAGGGAAAGACAACACTCAAAACAAGGAAGGTCAGCCTAATTGGACTGGATTAAAAGTAAAGAGGTTTCCGGGACAAAATGAAAGCTTCAAAGGTCAGCGAAGCAGGGGCTGGGGTCTGGGGAACTTGGTTTGAGGGGACTTCTAAGTCAATGGGCAAAACAATTCTATTATGAAAACATTCTGCATCCCACTTTGAATTGTGGTGCCTGGGGTCCTAAATGCCAACAAGCGGCCATCTAAAATACATTAATTGGTCTCAACCCACCTGGAGCAAAGGCAAAGGAAGAACACCAAGGTCACACGACAACTAAGAACCCACGAGACAGAAAGGGCCACATGAACCAGAGACCTACATTATCCTGAGACCAGAAGAACTAGTTGGTGCCCGGCCACAATCGATGTCTGTCCTGTCAGGGAGCACAACAGACAACCCCTGAGGGAGCAGGAGACCAATGGGATACAGACCCCAAATTCTCACTAAAAGACCACACCTAATGGTATGATTGCGACTAGAGGATTCCCAGAGACAATGCTTCCCAGAACTTCTGATGGCACAGGACAGGAACCATCCCCGAAGACAAATCATCAGGCATGAAAAGGACTGGTCAGTGGCGGGGAGAGAGAGATGCTGATGAAGAGTGAGCTAATTAAATCAGGTGGGCACGGGAGAGAGTGTAGGCAACTCTTGACTGGAGGGGGGATGGGAAGATAGAGAGAGAGGGAAGATGGCAAAATTGGCATGAAACGAGAGACTGGAAGGGCTGACTCAATAGGGGGAGAGCAAGTGGGAGAAGGGAGTAAGATGTATGTAAACCTACATGTGACAGACTGATTGGAATGGTAAATGTTCACTTGAAGCTTAATAAAAATTAAAAAAAAAAAATACACTGAGTGTGTATGTGTCTGTGTGTGTGTGTGTGCACGCACATGTACTGAAATATTTATTTTTCTGTAAAGATTAACGAGAGACAGTCTTTACTGTTTACAGTTATTATTTTCCTAGAGGTAAGAAAGTTGAATAAAGAAAATATTTTATTTTATAGCTTTCTATTCTGCTTAAATGTTCTAGATGAGTTAATTTATTTTTAATTGTTAAAAAATAGCAACATATGTCATCTTGGTGATAGTAACCATGTTTTCCTTTATGAGTTTCTATATGTTAAAAAATTACAAACTATTTTAAAATAACTAACATTATTTTCTGATGAGTAGATAAACATATCACACAGTGAATTTCCTTTGATCTTGCACATTTTTTATATTTTTGAAAGTTTAAATCAGTATTTTAACACCATGTGTACTTTCTGGATTGACATTGCTATTATTTCCACTAACTTGCAAACTATTCTGTTCTGTGAGGAACAGACTTTATTTTTGGATGGCCCCCTTTGGCTGTTTTATGTCAGTGGTAGATGTCTCTGATTCTTCTAAACTTTAGTTTTCATTGAACCCGTTTCACTGCTTATATGAATCACATAGAAGCCAAAATCACTTTTATAGGTTTCTAGCATTCTAATTACCCAGCAATTTTATAGCTTGTGTGCTAAATGCACCAAGGCTTATAATCATCTTTATAGTTATTCCTCACACCTACAATTCTACAAGTGTATATGAAGGAAAATACAAAGACCAAACACACCGTAACCAGGTCAGGGAACCTCTCTACCAACCACCATCGGAAAGGCTCTTCAGCTTTTTGCAGTTAACCTTCCTTCTAACCCACAGGAATTTTAAAAACAGAAGACTCAGAAATGCTCAAATAGAGAAAAAGTGGACATGAGGACGTTGACGTGCTTTCAGGGTTTGATGAGGAGCTGATCTTCTTGTCAAACACCTGTCTCATAAGCACCTGATCTATGCTCCTGCTAGTAAAAAGTCTGAGGATTTTCCTCTGGTTCCAACACCGAGAATGTAGCACATCCCATTATATTCTTTCTTAAAAGTAAAGGCTGGCATGTGGGAATGATTTAGGATGGTGCAATGGGAGGAGGGAAAGAGGGTTGAGAGGTTAGCTGTTCTGATAATATGATCTTTCTTTGAAAAAAAATGATGTTCAAAGTGATTATGGAAATGTATTAATATTTTTATCTTCCTCAATTTGTTTGTTAACGGTGTTTTGTATACCTTAAACCTGAAGCGTTCTTTTTTTTGTTAAAAGGAAGTGGCCTAATCTCATTGCAAAAAATGTGAAATTCTGAGATAAAAAGTGTGATATTATACAACCTCAGTCTTCTCCTCTCTGAACAGTAATGACCATACCCACCTCCTAGGGATGTTGTGGGAATTAAAGTCAAGAACTCATGTAAAGTACACAGAACAGCAGGTGCTCAATAAAGAGTAGAAGCTTAGTTACTACTAAAATCAACAACAATAGAGCCTCTTAAAGGAGTAATCTCAGATTTGAAAGAGTTTCGAAGAAGAGACAGTTGTGGAGAGAATCAGGAGCAATTCTAAATATCAAATGTGAGAAAAAATTCCCTTTGTGTTTAAACACTTCTAGTTATTTTCATCAGAAAACCCTCTAGAACGCAGCAGTATGAGGAGAACTAGAACCTGGAGAATATATTTAAAAAATAATAAAATATGTAAGTAATTTTAAAAAAAACAAAAGCAAACCCATTGCTGTTGAGTCAACTCCAACTCATAGAGACCCTATAAAAATGTACCCATTACCTAAAATGAATACCAGTGAAAATTAGGGTGCAGTTTTTACTGGTATCTTCATTGCTGGTATGGAAAGTCTATGGATCCACATGAACAAATTCAGAATTCTTTTGTGCTTAGCTTCTCCAAAAATCTCTTTCTGCGCTTGCCATTTTTTTTGCATTGCATTTGTCTGTTTTTATGTCCCTAGCTCCTATATCCCTGCACCCTAGGCAGTTCCACACAACCTGTTGGGTCCTAAATACCTTCAGTTCTCTTCCCAGATGTGGCTTTTGTATTTTTTGGCTCTTCAAAAATGTAACTCATCTAAAATATACATACTATAGAAAAAGAAGGCTTTTTTATCTTTTTCTGGCTAGATATTTCTCCACACTCAGATACTTATAATTCCCTTTTCTGTACTGTTCTTTGAGACCTCTATTTATTTTGAATCTCTTGAAGGTGTTAGACAGACTTTTCTACCAGACATTGAGGCCCTAGTCCAGTAGCATACACAGCACAAAGCAGACCTTGTGATGATTATATCAATGAAAACCATCATTCAAGTGCATAGTATTAAGGATAATTCAACACAGCAGGAAGCCAAAGAGATGGGATTTTTCTCTATCTAATTTGACACGAAATGAAACACATAACATGCTTCTATTATTCAATTCAAACCCCTGAAGGAATAGTGTATATTTACAACAATATCTTTATCTGATAGTCAACACTGTGAATATAGACTATTATAAACCTGTTGTAAACCATGGCCTAGGAACTTACATACCACTTATAACCGGAATTTGGGGAGCATATTTCCCATAGAAATATAAAGTTACTTACAAATTAACTTTTAATGCAAAATAAGTTTATACATTAGTAGGACTCTACAAGATACTTTTTATTCTGACCCACGAGTCAGAAGAGACATTTTTACCTCCCAAAGGTAAGCCACTAGAAAGCTTAGACTGATCAGGCTAAAGGAGCCATTGCTTTTCCAGAAAGAAAAAATCTCTAACTTGTTTCCCTATGTACTTCCAGAGCTTTTTCTGCACTCAGCACTTTGTAACTTAATCATTTTATTCATTGCCATGCTTGAATTATGTTTTATTAGAGGCTCAGTGTAACCTCTAAAAGGAACTCAGCCACTCTGCTCTACTAGTCTACTTCATGAAGTAGGCTAGAGAATGATGCTTTGGCCAAAGGAGAATAAAAAGCCTATGTTGGGCAATATTGTTGAACATCGACCAATTCTTTTTAGGACAGCGATTCTGTGTATTCCTACTTTTTTGTTGTTCTTGCTTCCTGAGTCATTCAATTTTTTGTCCATAGAATCCTTCAGTATTGCAACTGAGGCTTGATTCTGTTTCTTGACAGAGCACCAGTTGAGATACTGCAACAAACAGATGCAAAGCTGGAAGTGCTCACTTATCTGTGCCAAGGAATTTGGAAGACAGCTACCTGGCCAACCAACTGGAAGAGATCCATATTTATGCCCATTCCAAAGAAAGGTACTCCAATGCAGTGCAGAAATTACTGAACAATATTAATATCACATGCAAGCAAAATTTTGCAGAAGATATTCAAAAACAGCTATAGCTATGCCTCTACAGGGAACTGCCAAAAATTCAGATTCAGAAGAGGATATAGAGTGAGGGATATCACTGCTGATTGTCAGTTGGATCTTGACTGAAAGCAGAGAACAACAGAAAGATGTTCACCTGTGTTTTATTGACTACGCCAAGGTATTTGACTGTGTGGATTATAATAAATTGTGGGTAACTTTGTGAAGAATGGGAATTCCAGAACACTTAATTGCGCTCATGTGGAACCTGTACATAGATCAAGATGCAGTTGTTTGAACAGAACAAGAGGATACTGTGTGGTTTAAAATCAGAAAATGCTTGCATCAAGACCATATCCTTTCAAAATACTTAGTCTGCATACTGAACAAATAATCTGAGAAATCAGACTATATGAAGAAGAATGAGGCATTAGGATTGGAGGGAGACTCCTTGACAACCTGTGTTATGCAGATGACACAAGCTCGCTTGCTGAAATTGAAGAGGACTTGAAGAATTTACTGATGAAGATCAGAGACTATAGCCTTCAAAATGAATTATGCCCCAACATGGAAAAAAAAAAAAAATCTCACAACGGTACCAATAAGCAACATCATGAGAAATGGAGAAAAGATTAAAGTTGTGAAGGATTTCATTTTACTTGGATCAATAATCAATGCCCATGGAAGCAGCCGTATTGCTTTGGGCAAATCAGCTGCAAAAGACCTCTTTAAAGTATTAAAAAAAAAAGATGTCACTTTGAGGATTAAGTTGCACCTGACCCAAACCACAGTATTTTCAATTGTCTTATATGCTGGTCAATGAAAAAGGAAGACTGAAGAAGAATTGATGTCTTTGAATTATGGTGTTGACAAAAAATATTGAATATGCCATGGACTTCTAGAAGAACAAACAAATCTGTTTTGGAAGAAGTGCAGCCAAAATGTTCCTTAAAAGTAAGAAAGGCGAGACTTTGTCTTGCTTACTTTGGACATGTTATCAAGAGGGACCAATCCCTGAAGAAGGATATCATGCACGGTAAAGGGTCAGTGAAAGAAAGGAAGACTCTCAACAAGAAGGACTGATACAATTTTTGCTACAATGGACTCAAGCATAGTAAAATGATTGTGAGTGTGGCGCAGGACCAGGCAACTTTTTGTTCTGTTGTACATAGGGTGAGTATGAGCCATAGCCAACTCAGAGTCACCTAACAACAACATATTGGACAAATGTGCTTTCTTCCTCTTTGTTGACATATTCTTATCAACAATTGGCCATTACCAATTGATCATTCTTTATAGGAACATGTAAAAAATTAGCACAGTGTGCTTACAAAAATGCCTGAAGGGAAAGGGCAAGGTTGGCAAAAAAAAAAAAAAAAAAGTATAAAGTGTGCTTTATTTGTGTAAAAATATGGTAATGCCCCCAAGTCCAATAATAGAACATGAGAGTAGGGGAAGGTGCTAAGGAGGTAAAAAAGGGGTACATTGAGTTGGAGCCAAAACTTCAACCAGCGATATACGAGAAAGCATTTTCCTGGAGTTAGAATTGACTTGACAGCAATAGGCTTGTTTGTTTCGGTTTGGTTTGGTTTGGCTTGGTTTATCCTCCTTCCATATAGTCCTTAGTTACCTAAATCAGCTGATCAAGAAGGTGGGTGTTCTGGGTCCTGGCCAATTCTCTCAGCTTCTCTTTTTTTACTTTAGCCACATAGACTGAAATATCCTACTGTGGCAACACTCTTTGTAACAAACATGTAGAACGCTGCAATGTCACTGTCACGGTCTGTGAATAGTGAATCTGTGCTATGACATGTTTTATAATAACAATTCCAAGACAGTCCCATAAAAAAGCAGCAGAACTAAGATTAAAACTAAATTCCTCATGATCTCCAAAGTGCCAGAAAAGTGTGGTGCAAGAGAAATAGTCCAGCTCTACTAGTAACTATATGTGAATGCCATTAGGGAAGTCAGATAGCTTTTCAGGCCTAAATTCATTCATCTTGAAAAGCAACTATATGCCTGTGTGTCTTGTCTTCTCCGTCATTTCCTATAATTTAAAGGCATTGGTGGTTCAGTGGTAGAATTCCAGCCTTCCTTGCAGGAGATCAGAGTTTGATTCCCAGCCAGTACACCTCATATGCTGCCACCACCCGTCAGTGGAGGTTTGAGTGTTGCTATGATGATGAGCAGATTTCAGTAGAGCTTCCAGACTAACACAAGACTGGGAAGAAAGGCTAAAAATCAGCCAATGAAGATTAAATGAATTAAATGGTCTAATCCTGTTGTGTGCATGGGATTGCCATGAGCCAGGGGCCAACTAGAGGGCAGCTAGTAACAACAGCAATAGCTTCCTTCAACAATAAGGATAAATCTGTGATCCAAAATGACCAGTCAGAAATAGCCCATCTTCCTGGACACAGTTATATATCCAGAAATCATTGCATGACACACACTGGGGATAATATAAGTTGTAAAACATGCAGAGATTGGTAAGGAGGCTGGCGCAACTTTTCCCAAAATCAAAAAACTCTAAGAAGGTCATTTTTTCCATCAGATGGAGAAAACATTTCCGAAAGTGAAACTAACATTATGTAAGGAAGAACTACAAGAAACAAAAGGAGAAACATATTCTAATAATATTATACCCACTCCTCCCTTATTGACATGGTTAGATTCCAAAGACAAGATTTTTATTCGAAAATCTGTGTTATTCAAAAAGAGAGGATAACTACATCAGATCACAAAATGGAGGACGACTACATCATTACACAACTGTCAAATTACATCATTACATAACTGTCAAGTGCTGAAAATCATGGCCCAATCAAGTTGACCCATAGCCTTAACCATTACAGCCAGCATTACTCTTGCTTTGGTGTTTGTTATTGCCAGACGTATGTCATTAATGCTCAAAATAGTTGGATAATAGACTTTTTTACTATTGTTGTAAATGGGAAATATGGATAAGAAGATAGTCGAGAAGTGAGGCGTAGGTGTGTTAAGCTTCTGGATCCAGCCATATCTAAACACAGACCACTCCTTGAACTTCCATGTTACATGAACTCATGTATGTCCCTTCTGTTTAAACTGAGCTGCATTCCTGTCACTTGTAATGCTAGGGCTTCCTGACTAGTGCCCCAGGATTTTTTTCAAACAGTATTTTGTAGAAAAACTGTTCAGCGTTTTTACAAAAGGTCAATATCAATCATGCAATCCACTGACTATCCATCTATCATTTCTTAAATTCATAATATAAACGTATAGTTCTATTTTCGGAATACCTTTGAGTCCTTGTAAAGGTCTTCTACTTAAATCATTATTACATTTAATTGAAACACCAGAAACGCATTGATTTGTCAAGAAATCAACATGAATTTTATAGCATTAATTTCTTTAATCAGACTGATACTCTGGGCAGTTTGCTTTTAAAAGCAAAAATAACAGGCAAGGTCCCTGCATTTATAGGTTAATGCTACCGTATTGACTATCCGTCAGAGGCGGTACCTATTCTCTTAGGCCCCACAACTTCTAGAATATCACCTGCCGATTTCAAGTGGTTCTTCATCCACTTGCTGAGATGGAGGAGTAGCCCCAACAGAGGAAGGAACTATCCCACCCTAGCCCCAGAGCAACCCCAGAAGATCACCTCAATTGGAGGCCATTGGAAAATCTTTCTGTTGGGAATGAATTTGGGCATAAAGATAGAAGAGCTCTTGTATGGCAGCAGATGAAACAGGAAGTTGTGAGCATAAAAAAATTTTATCAGGAAGGGAGGGGGCCAAGATGGCGGACTAGGTGGACGCTCCCGCGGATCCCTCTTGCAACAAAGACTCGGAAAAACAAGGGAATCGATCACATACATAACAATCTATGAACTCTGAACAACAAGCACAGACTTAGAGACGGAGGACGAACAAATACGGGCAGACAGCGACTGTTTTCAGAACTAGGAGCCAGCGCACCAGGCAGGTGACCTTCGGAGCTCGATCTGGGGCAGAGCCCAGGGGGGCAGACGGCACAGAAAGGGGGCCCACCCCTTCCCCCCCGAACCCATCCCGGGAGGAAGCCTAGCAGGTTGGCGCGGGCGGCGTAGGGGCGCAGCCGGAGGGAGAAACACCCGGGAGGCAGTGACTGATCTGAGAGGGGGGAGAACAGCGTCCCAGCTGGGGTGCCCTGCTGTCCGCCGGGAGTTAGGCGAGAAGCCGACGGGGCGCGCGCGGGGGGGGGGTCAGCTGTGTTTCCCTGGAGTGACCCCAGGGCGGGGCCCACGCGTTCGTGCGGGAGGACGCGCACCCAGTCCGCGCGTGTGGCACGGCACACCAGAGGGAGAAATCCCCGGAGGTGTCTGGTCTCAAAACAGGGAAAGCAGCATCCCAGACGGGGAGCCATTCCGCTGCGATCTGGGCACGCGCGCGCGCGCGCGGGCGGGGCATGAGCGCGGGGTCCATTTTTATTACCCTGAATTGACCCAGAGGGCGGGAACACCTGGTCGTGCGAGTGACGCCCTCCCAGTTTGCGCGAGAGGTGCGGCACACTGGAAGGAGAAGTCCCCGGGAGGAACTGATTGGTCCCAAAGCGCAGAAACTAGCATCCCAGACAAAGTGCCGCCCTGCTGGGGCTTGGGCGCGCGCACGAGCGGGCCGTGAGCGCGGAGTCCATTTTTATTGCCCTGAATTGACCCAGGGGGCGGGCCCACCTGGCCGTGCGGAGGAACTGATTGGTCCCGAAGCGCAGAAACTAGCGTCCCAGACGGGGTTCCGTCCTGCTGGGGCTTGGGCGCGCGCACGAGCGGGGCGTGAGCACGGAGTCCATTTTTATTGCCCTGAATTGACCCAGGGGGCGGGCCCACCTGGCCGTGCAGGTGACGCAACCCAGTTCGCGCGAGAGGTGTGGCGCTCCGGAAGGAGAAGTCCCGGGGAGGAAGTGACTGGTTCCCGAACAGGGAAAGCAGCGTCTCAACCCGGAAGTCATCCCGCTGGGATTTGGGCGCGCGCACAGGCGGGGCGTGACCGCGGGATCTAATTATAATCGCCTGAATAGACCCTGGGGGCGGGCCCACCCGTTCGTGTGGGAAACGCCCACCCAGTGCCCACGAGCGGTGCCGCGCACCGGAGGAAGTCCCCAGGAGGAAGGGACTGGTTTCCGAGCAAGGAAAGCAGTGTCCTAGCCAGGGACCCGTCCAGCCCGGATTTTGGCAAACGGGGGCGGAGCGTGAACGTGGTGTTCAGCTCTATATTCTGTGGTGCTACACTCCTAGCTCTCAGATCCCTCCCCCACCCTCCCCAGGCGACCCCATTAACATCCGAATACCCGGAGCCAGAGAGAGAATTCAGATAGGGATCTGACTGCATTTTTTTTTAGCTGACTACTGGGAAAATCTAGTTTCCCAGTGATGGCTCGGAGACAGCAGTCCATATCAAACCACATAAAGAAACAGACCATGACAGCTTCTCCAACCCCCCAAACAAAAGAATCAAAATCTTTCCCAAATGAAGATACAATCCTGGAATTATCAGATACAGAATATAAAAAACTAATTTACAAAATGCTTAAAGATATCACGAATGAAATTAGGATAACTGCAGAAAAAGCCAAGGAACACACTGATAAAACTGTTGAAGAACTCAAAAAGATTATTCAAGAACATAGTGGAAAAATTAACAAGTTGCAAGAATCCATAGAGAGACAGCATGTAGAAATCCAAAAGATTAACAATAAAATTACAGAATTTGACAACGCAATAGAAAGTCAGAGGAGCAGACTCGAGCAATTAGAATGTAGACTGGGACTTCTGGAGGACCAGGGAAACAACACCAACATAGCTGGAAAAAAATCAGATAAAAGAATTAAAAAAAATGAAGAAACCCTAAGAATCATGTGGGACTCTATCAAGAAGGATAACTTGCGAGTGATTGGAGTCCCAGAACAGGGAGGGGGGACAGAAAACACAGAGAAAATAGTTGAAGAACTCCTGACACAAAACTTCCCTGACATCATGAAAGAAGAAAGGATATCTATCCAAGATGCTCATCGAACCCCATTTAAGATTGATCCAAAAAGAAAAACACCAAGACATATCATCATCAAACTTGCCAAAACCAAAGACAAACAGAAAATTTTAAAAGCAGCCAGGGAGAAAAGAAAGGTTTCCTTCAAGGGAGAATCAATAAGAATAAGTTCAGACTACTCAGCAGAAACCATGCAGGCAAGAAGGGAATGGGACGACATATACAGAGCACTAAACGAGAAAAACTGCCAACCAAGGATCATATATCCAGCAAAACTCTCTCTGAAATATGAAGGAGAAATTAAGATATTTACAGATAAACACAAGTTTAGAGAATTTGCAAAAACTAAACCAAGACTGCAAGAAATGCTAAAGGAGATTGTTTGGCCTGATGACCAATAATATCAGGTACCAGCACAATACAAGGACACAAAACAGAACGTCCTGATATCAACGCAACTCAAACAGGGAAAGCACAAAAACAAACAAATTAAGACTAATTCTAAAAAATAAATAAATAAACAAAATAATACATACAACAGGAAATCATGGAAATCAATAGCTAAACGATCAAAATAATCAAAAAGAGGGACTAAATATAGGAGGCATTGAACTGCCAGATGGAGAGTGATACAAGGCGAAATAGAAGGATACAAGTTAGGGTTTTACTTAGAAAAATAGGGGTAAATAAAAAGGTAACCACAAAAAGGAATATCAATTCCATAACTCAAGAAAAAAGCCAAGAAAAACGTAACGACTCAATAAACACAAAGTTAAACATTATGAAAATGAGGATCTCACAAGCTACTAAGAAAAACGTCTCAGCACAAAAAAGCATGTGGAAAAATGAAATGGCCAACAACACACATAAAAAGGCATCAAAATGACAGCACTAAAAACTTACTTATCTATAATTACGCTGAATGTAAATGGACTAAATGCACCAATAAAGAGACAGAGAGTCACGGACTGGATAAAAAAACACGATCCATCTATATGCTGCCTACAAGAGACACACCTTAGACTTAGAGACACAAACAAACTAAAACTCAAAGGATGGAAAAAAGTATATCAAGCAAACAATAAGCAAAAAAGAAGAGGAGTAGCAATATTAATTTCTGACAAAATAGACTTTAGACTTAAATCCGCCACAAAGGATAAAGAAGGACACTATATAATGATAAAAGGGACAATTGATCAGGAAGACATAACCATACTAAATATTTACGCACCTAATGACAGGGCTGCAAGATACATAAATCAAATTTTAACAGAATTGAAAAGTGAGATAGACACCTCCACATATATAGTAGGAGACTTCAACACACCACTTTCGGAGAAGGACAGGACATCCAGTAAGAAGCTCAATAGAGACACGGAAGACCTACTTACAACAATCAACCAACTTGACCTCATTGACTTATACAGAACTCTCCACCCAACTGCTGCAAAATATACTTTTTTTTCTAGCGCACATGGAACATTCTCTAGAATAGACCACATATTAGGGCATAAAACAAATCTTTGCAGAATCCAAAACATCGAAATATTACAAAGCATCTTCTCAGACCACAAGGCAATGAAGCTAGAAATCAATAACAGAAAAACTAGGGAAAAGAAATCAAATACTTGGAAAATGAACAATACCCTCCTGAAAAAAGACTGGGTTATAGAAGACATCAAGGAGGGAATAAGGAAATTCTTAGAAAGCAACGAGAATGAAAATACTTCCTATCAAAACCTCTGGGACACAGCAAAAGCAGTGCTCAGAGGCCAATTTATATCGATAAATGCACACATACAAAAAGAAGAAAGAGCCAAAATCAGAGAACTGTCCCGACAACTTGAGCAAATAGAAAGTGAGCAACAAAAGAATCCATCAGGCACCCGAAGAAAACAAATAATAAAAATTAGAGCTGAACTAAATGAATTAGAGAACAGAAAAACAATTGAAAGAATTAACAAAGCCAAAAGCTGGTTCTTTGAAAAAATTAACAAAATTGATAAACCATTGGCTAGACTGACTAAAGAAAAACAGGAAAGGAAACAAATAACCCGAATAAGAAACGAGAAGGACCACATCACAACAGAACCAAATGAAATCAAAAGAATCATATCAGATTACTACATAAAATTGTACTCTAACAAATTTGAAAACCTAGAAGAAATGGATAAATTCTTGGAACAACACTACTTACCTAAACTAACACATACAGAAGTAGAACAACTAAATAGACCCATTACAAAAAAAGAGATTGAAATGGTAATCAAAAAACTCCCAACAAAAAAAAGTCCTGGCCCAGATGGCTTCACTGCAGAGTTCTACCAAACCTTCAGAGAAGACTTAACACCATTACTATTGAAGGTATTTCAAAGTATAGAAAAAGACGGAATACTACCCAACTCATTCTATGAAGCCACCATCTCCCTGATACCAAAACCAGGTAAAGACATTACAAAAAAAGAAAATTTTAGACCTATATCCCTCATGAACATAGATGCAAAAATCCTTAATAAAATTCTAGCCAATAGAATCCAACAACACATCAAAAAAATAATTCACCCTGATCAAGTGGGATTTATACCAGGTATGCAAGGCTGGTTTAATATCAGAAAAACCATTAATGTAATCCATCACATAAATAAAACAAAAGACAAAAACCACATGATCTTATCAATTGATGCAGAAAAGGCATTTGACAAAGTCCAACACCCATTTATGATAAAAACTCTCACCAAAATAGGAATTGAAGGAAAATTCCTCAACATAATAAAGGGCATATATGCAAAGCCAACGGCCAATATCACTCTAAATGGAGAGAACCTGAAAGCATTTCCCTTGAGAACGGGAACCAGACAAGGATGCCCTTTATCACCGCTCTTATTCAACATCGTACTTGAAGTCCTAGCCAGGGCAATTAGGCTAGACAAAGAAATAAAGGGTATTCAGATTGGTAAGGAGGAAGTAAAGCTATCACTATTTGCAGATGACATGATCGTATACATGGAAAACCCTAAGAAATCCTCCAGAAAACTACTGAAACTAATAGAAGAGTTTGGAAGAGTCTCAGGATATAAAATAAACATACAAAAATCACTTGGATTCCTCTACATCAACAAAAAGAACACCGAAGAGGAAATAACCAAATCAATACCATTCACAGTAGCCCCCAAGAAGATAAAATACTTAGGAATAAATCTTACCAAGGAAGTAAAAGACCTATACAAAGAAAACTATAAAACTCTGCTACAAGAAATTCAAAAGGACACGCTTAAATGGAAAAACATACCCTGCTCATGGATAGGAAGACTCAACATAGTAAAAATGTCTGTTCTACCAAAAGCCATTTATACATACAACGCACTTCCAATCCAAATACCAATGTCATACTTTAAGGGAATAGAGAAACAAATCACTAATTTCATATGGAAAGGAAAGAATCCCCGGATAAGCAAAACATTACTGAAAAAGAAGAAGAAAGTGGGAGGCCTCACCCTACCTGATTTCAGAACCTATTATATAGCTACAGTAGTCAAAACAGCCTGGTACTGGTACAACAACAGGCACATAGACCAATGGAACAGAATTGAGAATCCAGATATAAATCCATCCACGTATGAGCAGCTGATATTTGACAAAGGACCAGTGTCAGTCAATTGGGGAAATAATAGTCTTTTTAACAAATGGTGCTGGCATACCTGGATATCCATTTGCAAAAGAATGAAACAGGACCCATACCTCACACCATGCACAAAAACTAACTCCAAGTGGATCAAAGACCTAAACATAAAGACTAAAACGATAAAAATCTTGGAAGAAAAAATAGGATCTACCCTAGGAGCCCTAATACAGGGCATAAACAGAATACAAAACATTACCAAAAATGATGAAGAGAAACCCGATAACTGGGAGCTCCTAAAAATCAAACACCTATGCTCATCTAAAGACTTCACCAAAAGAGTAAAAAGACCACCTACAGACTGGGAAAGAATATTCAGCTATGACATCTCAGACCAGCGCCTGATCTCTAAAATCTACATGATTCTGTCAAAACTCAACCACAAAAAGACAAACAACCCAATCAAGAAGTGGGCAAAGGATATGAACACACATTTCACTAAAGAAGATATTCAGGCAGCCAACAGATACATGAGAAAATGCTCTCGATCATTAGTCATTAGAGAAATGCAAATTAAAACTACGATGAGATTCCATCTGACACCAACTAGACTGGCATTAATTCAAAAATCACAAAATAATAAATGTTGGAGAGGCTGCGGAGAGACTGGAACTCTCATACACTGCTGGTGGGATTGTAAAATGGTACAACCACTATGGAAATCCATCTGGCGTTATCTTAAACAGTTAGAAATAGAACTACCATACAAACCAGAAATCCCACTCCTCGGAATATACCCTAAAAATACAAGACCCTTCACACAAACAGATATATGCACACCCATGTTTATTGCAGCTCTGTTTACAATAGCAAAAAGCTGGAAGCAACCAAGATGTCCATCAACGGACGAATGGGTAAATAAATTGTGGTATATTCACACAATGGAATACTACGCATCGATAAAGAACAGTGACGAATCTCTGAAACATTTCATAACATGGAGGAATCTGGAAGGCATTATGCTGAGCGAAATGAGTCAGTTGCAAAAGGACAAATATTGTATAAGACCACTATTATAAGATCTTGAGGAATAGAAAAAATGGAAAAGAACACATACTTTTGTGGTTACAAAGGGGGGAGGGAGGGAGGGAGGGAGGGAGAGGGCTTTTTATTGATCAATCTGTAGATGGGAACTGCTTTGGGTGAAGGGAAAGACAACACTCAAAACAAGGAAGGTCAGCCTAATTGGACAGGATTAAAAGTAAAGAGGTTTCCGAGATAAAATGAAAGCTTCAAAGGATAGCGAAGCAGGGGCTGGGGTCTGGGGAACTTGGTTTGAGAGGACTTCTAAATCAATGGGCAAAATAATTCTATTATGAAAACACTCTGCATCCCACTTTGAATTGTGGCACCTGGGGTCCTAAATGCCAACAAGCAGCCATCTAAAATACATTAATTGGTCTCAACCCACCGGGAGCAAAGGCAAAGGAAGAACACCAAGGTCACACGACAACTAAGAACCCAAGAGACAGAAAGGGCCACTTGAACCAGAGACCTACAATATCCTGAGACCAGAAGAACAAGTTGGTGCCCGGCCACAATCGATGTCTGCCCTGTCAGGGAGCACAAGAGACAACTCCTGAGGGAGCAGGAGACCAATGGGATACAGACCCCAAATTCTCATTAAAAGACCACACCTAATGGTATGATTGCGACTAGAGGAATCCCAGAGACAATGCTCCCCAGAACTTCTGATGGCACAGGACAGGAACCAACCCCGAAGACAAATCATCAGGCATGAAAAGGACTGGTCAGTGGGGGGGAGAGAGATACTGATGAAGAGCGAGCTAATTAAATCAGGTGGACACGGGAGAGTGTGTTGGCAACTCTTGACTGGAGGGGGGATGGGAAGATAGAGAGAGATGGAAGAAGGTAAAATTGGCACGAAACGAGAGACTGTAAGGGCTGACTCAATAGGGGGAGAGCAAGTGGGAGAAGGGAGTAAGATGTATGTAAACCTACATGTGACAGACTGATTGGAATGGTAAATGTTCACTTGAAGCTTAATAAAAATTTAAAAAAAAAAAAAAAAAAAAAAAAAAAAAAAAATTTTATCAGTAGAAAAAAGGACAATCTCACCTAGATATGTAGGAAAGAAAGAGAGATAAAGAAATTGGTGTCACTAGTTAAAAATAAAGGGTGAGAAGGAGATCTCCCCTGCGAACTTATTTGAATCACTTTGTTCCTCTTGCCACTACCACCCCACAAATAATTTCACACATGTTACTACAGATATGACACAAACTCCATGTGGAAAAAAGCGGGTTGATGGAGAAGGATACGTTTAAATGGAAAATAGAGCTGATGTATGCAGTGAACAGTTCAACACAGAGAAAAGAGAGGAAAAGAATATATAATTACCTCGTTAAGTTGTTGTGCTGAGAGTCTCAAGTAATATTTTTTTAAATGTTTTGATAATTTTGTTATTAGGATAAAGTAAACCATTGACTAAATGCAATCTCATTTCACTGTGTCTCAGCCTCACTGTGTAAATGCAGTTCCTTACGCAGTAGTCCACACCTCAGAAATTCTTTGAGTTGAGAAGCCGCTGGTGCAGCAAATGGGAACCATCAGCCCACTTCCTAAATTCTGGTAATGCCAGTTGTAGTTCGCTGCTGTCCCGATGGTGAACCCCTACACAACACAGCAAAGTGCTGCCCAGTCCTGTGTCATCTCCGAGATCAGTTGTGGATAGGACTGTTGAGATCCATAGGGTTCTCACTTGCTGATTCTTTGGGAAATAGATTGCCAGACCTTTCTTCCTAGTTCATCTCAGTCTCGAAGCTACACTGAAACCTGTTCAGCGTCATAGCAACGCACAAGCCTCCACTGACAGACGGGTGGTGGCTGCTTATGAGGTGTATTGGCTAGAATGAAACCCGGGTGCCCCGAATGGCAGGAGGGAATCTGCCACTGAACCTCCAATTCTTCATAATCTATAACAACACAATATTATATATGTGTGTATTTTTTTATATATATATATATATGTCCTTGCAGATATAGGATTTAAAAGCTTAAGAAAATTACATAATTTATTTGCAACAGTTCAAAAAGAAAGCATCAATAGTACTTTTGATTAATATTTTCTTTTTCCCTAACACTTTAGTAGAAAAGCTGAGTGATGGATCATTCCTCAGGCATTTCTCCCATTTATCCATACAGATGTTGGTAACCACATTTGCTTAGAAAATCCCTGCTTTGCATTTGCTCAGAGCAGAGAGGAGAATGCTATTCTCACGTGCTGTGTGTGGCTCTACCCCTGGCAGCCCTATAAGGACAGATTTCAGAAGCTTAGGTATATTCTTAGAGTGACCCAATTCACTCAATCACTTTCCAGATACAATAGGAGGCTATTGAAGGGGTCTGGGACCCTGGTGGCTTTGAAACCTTTGTCCTAATTTCAGGATATCTTTGTTCCAGTAACAATAGGTGACAGCCCACATAATACAATGCCATTTGTATAACTGCCTGCTGAAACTTCCTGTTTATAATGAGGCAAAAGGATTTCTGAAAAGCCCACATAGGTTAGTGAGAAAAGAAAGCAAACAATGTTGGGATAGACAGGATTTTCTCTTATTGAAGATGAAAGCAAATGTAAAGAGGTCAGAGGAAATGATGATATTCCAAAGAGGCAGCAAACATCATTATCCCTGAGTTTACGCATCTGTCAGCTACAAAAACTATTAGAGAGATAGGCCCACATTCTAATCCAAATGCACCTAAGTGGTTTTATAATTAACAAAGCACCCTGCTTGTTTCCATAGGACTACAAGCTAGACATCAAATTAGCCCTAGTTTATGAAAGTAGAATAGATTTTCCTCAAATTCTTCGAAGACATTTTTTGCAGTTTTAATTTATGTTTGATGTTTAAACTTGTTAAATAAAGAAAGCAGTATGTCTTCTCATGAATGCACTACTAAATAATGTTTAAGTTCCTGGAATTTTTTAATGGGACTTTTAAGATAGATCTGGAGACCCTAGGTGGCACAAAGAGTTAAGCACTCCACTACTAGCCAAAAGGTTGGTGGTTCAAACCCACCCAAAGGCACCTCAGGAGACAGGCCTAGTGACCTGTTTCCAAAAAAGTCACGGCCTTGAAAAACCTATAGAGCAGTTTTACACTGTGCACATGGGGTAACCATGAGTCAGAATGGACTTAACAACACAACTACAACAATAAAAATAGATCTAACGTACATACAGACCCTTTCATCTGTTATATTGATTGTGAGGGTGATGCAGGACCTGGCGGCGTTTCCTTCTGTCGTACACAGGGTCGCTATTAGTCAGAACTGACTCATCCGCACCTAACGATGATAACGATCTGTTAATCGCCTAGTCAGCATTTATCAGAGTGGCATTGTAGAAGAAGTAGGGGTCTTAAGAGTTGGCTAAAATGGGCTCTGAAGCTTGAGCCAGTTATTTAACCTCGCTGAGCCTTTGCTTTCTCATTGCTAGAGTGGAGATAATAACACTACCTCGCATTTTGAGTTGTGTAAACGATCACATAGCTACAGCACATATTGATCCTAGCCACTGAAATGGATGTGAGGGATATTTCTTTGCCCTCAAAACTAATTCTACTAAGAATCTTTGTCTGGATTTAAGTGACAAACTCATAACATCTGAGTATTTCCAACAGAGCTTTCAAATAAAACCAAATTCTTTTGAATGGTGACGTTAGTCTCTGAAGTGGGCCTTGGATTTTCATGGAAAGCAGCTAAGCCTCATCTGTGTTTACTGATACGAAATAAAGAGGTGAAAAAATGTAGTTTACAAAATTTATCTTTTTTTTTCCTTTGAAGAACTTTTTACTTTTTTTTAATTTATTTTATTGTGTTTTAGGTGAAACAGAAAATTAGTTTCTCACTCAAAAATTTACACGCAAATTGTTTTTTTACATTGGTAACAATTCCCTCAATTTGTCAGCACTTTCCCACTTTCCCTTTCCACCCTGGGTTGCCTGTGTCCATTTGTCCAGTTTTCTTGTCCCTTCCTGCCTTTTTGTCTTTACTTTTGGGCAGATGTTGCCCAGTAAGTCTCATATACTTGATTTATTGAGAAGCACGCTCCTCACCTCTGTTATTCTTTGTTTTGTAGGCCTGTCTAAACTTTGACTGAAAGATGGACTTCTGGAGTGGCTTCGGTTCTGAGTTAGCAGGGTGTCCAGGAGCCAGAGTCTTAGGGGTTCCTCCAGTCTGTGTCAGACAGGTAAGTATGAACTTCTTTTGAGAATTTTAATTTTGTTCTACTTTTTTCTCCTGAATTGTCCAGAACCCTCTACTGTGATCTCTGTCAGAGCGGTCAGTGATAGTAACTAGGCACCATCTAGTTCTTGGGGGCTCAGGCTGATGGAGGTTGTGGTTCATTAGTCCTTTGGACCAATATTTTCCTTGTGTCTTTGATTTTCTTCATTGTCCTTTGCTCCAAACATAATGAGACCAACAGATGAATTTTAGATAGCCACTCGCAAGCTCTTAACATCCCAGACGCTACCCAACAAAGCATGATGTAGATCATTTTCTTTATGAACTCTATTGTGCCAATTGTCCTAGATGTCCCCTGAAACCATGGTCCCCAGCCCTCTGCCACAGTAACTTGGTCCCTCGAGGTGTTTGGATGTGTCTAGGAAGCTTCTAAGACTTTGCTTTGGTCAAGTTGTGCTGACCTCCACTGTATTGTGTGTTGTCTTTCCCATCACCAAAGTTAACACTTGTCTACCATCCAGTTAGTTATTTCCCCTCTCCACCCCCCACCTCATAATCATCAAAGATTGTTTCTTTCTGTGTATGTTTTCTTGAGTTTTTATAATAATGATTTCATAAAATGTCCTTTTGTGATTGACTTATTTCACTTAGCATAATGCCCTTCAGATTCATCCATGTTGTGAGATGTTTCACAGATTTATCATTGTTCTTTATCATTGCATAGTATTCCATTGTATGTATGTATCATAATTTGTTTATCCATTCATCTGCTGGTGGACACTTAGGCTGTTTCCATCTTTTTGCTAATGTGAAAAATGCTGCAATGAATGTGGATGGCTCTTATTTCTCTAGGATATACTCTTAGGAGGTGGATTTCTATATCTAGCTTTTTAAGGAGGCACCATACCATTTTTCATAGCAGTTGTGCCATTTTACATTCCAACCAGCAGTGCTTGAGAGTTCCAATCTCCCTGTAACTTCTCCATGTTTGTTACTGTGTTACACTGCAGTTTCTAGAGAAGCAAAACTGGTGAAATGTCTATATATATATATACACAGAGAGAGAGAGAGAGAGACCTTTATATCAAGGAAAGGGCTGATGCAGTTGTAGAGGCTGGAAAGTTCCAAGTCCCTGGGTCAGGCTGGAGGATTCTCCCAACTCACACAGCTGCAGGGACTGGCAAACCCAAGATTGGCAGGCAAGCTCTACCTCAAGTTCCAAGAGCCAGAAGTAAAATGAGCAGGAGCCATCTGCAGGATTCAGAGCAAGCAAAGGCCCAGGAGTCTTGCCAGAATGTCCACTTATATTGGATGTAGGCCACACCTCCAGGGAAACTCCCTTTCACTTGCTTGGCTACTCACAGCAGAGCCCATCATGGAAGTGATCACATTGTATCATGGAGGTGACATCTGATATAACGTGATTTGCCGTTATTATAAGGCTGCCAAACTACATCATAACTGCCAAACTGCTGAGAATCAGGGCACAGCCAAGTTGACACGCAACTTTAACAATCACAGTTACTTTCTGTTTTTTTGGTTGATGCCAGTAACATCAGGGTGAGATGGTATCTCACTGTAGTTTTGATTTTCATTTCTCTAATATCTAATGATTGTGAGTGTGAGCATCTTCTCATGTGTCTGTTAGCTGCCTGAATATCTTCTTTGGTGAAGTGTCTGTTCATATCATTGGCCCATTTTTTAAATGAGTTATTTATCTTTTTGTTGTTGGGGTATTGAATTATTTGATAGATTTTAGAGATTATACCCTTTTTGGATATGTCATAGCCAAAAAAATGTTTTGCCAGTCCATAGGTTCTCTTTTTACTCTTTTGATGAAGTCTTTTGATAAGCTTAAGTGTTTAATTTTTAGGAGCTCCAAGTCCTGTAATTTATTTTCTCATGTTTGTGCATTGTTTGCTACGGTTTATATTTTATTTATGTCATGTATTAGGGCCCATAGTGTTATCCCTATTTTTCTTTCATGGTCTTTATTGTTTTAGGTTTTATACTTAGGTCTTTGTGCTGGTTTTTGTGTATGGTGTGAGGTATGGGTCCTGCTTCATTGTTTATAGACGGACATCTAGTTTTGCCAGCCCCATTTGTTAAAAAGGTTGTCTTTGCCTCTATTTAAAGGACTTTGGTCCTTTGTCTAGGTTCTCAATTTTATTCCATTGATCTATGTGTCTGTCATTGTTCCAGTACCAGGCTGTTTTGACTAAGGCAGCTATACAGTAAATTCTGAGATTAGGTAGTGTGAGGCCTCTACTTTCTTCCTTTTCTTTAATAATGCTTTCCTTATCCGAAGTTGATCTCCTTTCCATGTAAATTTGGTGATTAGTTTTCCATCTCCTTAAAGAATGCTGTTGGTATTTGGATTGGGATTGCATTATATCTGTAGATCACTTTAGGTAGGATTGACATTTTAACGATGTTGAATCTTCCTATCCATAAGTGCGGTACGTTTTTCTACTTATGTAATTTCATTTTGTTTTCTTGCAATAGTGTTTTGTAGTTTTCTTTGTATAGGACTTTTATGTCCCTGGTTAGATTTATTCCTCAGTATTTATTTTTTTAGGGACTATGATAAATGGTCTTGTTTTCCTGATTTTCTCTCTGTCAGTTTATAGGAATCCAACCAATTCTTGTATGTTGATCTCGTATCCTGCTCTATGCTGAATCTTTCTATTATTTCCAGTTTTTTTTTGTGTGTGTGTGTGTGTGGAATCTTTAGCCTTCTCTGTGTATAGGATCATATCCTCTGCAAATAGGGATAGTTTTACTTCTTCCTTTCCAATTTGGATGCTTTTTTTTTTTCTTCTTATTGCTTTAGGTTGGACGTCCAGCACAGTATGAAATAGAAGTAGTGATAAAGTACCTCCTTGTCTTGTTCCTGCTTTCAAGGGGGAATGCTTTCTGCCTCCTCTCTGTTGAAAATGATGTTGGCTGTTTCTTTTGTATAGATGCATTTTATTATGTTGAGGAATTTCCCTTATATTCCTATTTTATTGAGAGTGTTTTTCAAGAATGAGTATTGGATGTTATCCCATGCCTTTTCTGTGTCCGTTGAGATAACCATGTGATTATTTTGTTCTATTTATGTGGTGGATTACATTGTGTCTTAGTCATCTAGCACTGCTATAGCAGAAATACCACAAGTAGATGGCTTTAACAAAGAGAAATTTTTATTCTCTAACTGTTCAGTAGGCTACAAGTCCAAATTCAGGGCATCGGTTCCAGGGGAAGGCTTTCTCCTTCTATCAGTTCTGGAGAAAGGTCTTTGTCGTCAATCCTTCCCTGCTCTAGGAGCTTCTCAGTGCAGGAACCTCGGGTCCAAAGGATGTGCTGTGCTCCTGGTGCTCTTTCTTGGTGGTATGAGGTTCCCCCCTCTCTGCTTGCTTCTCTTTTCTTTTATCTCTTGTAAGACAAAAGGTGATGCAGGCCACACCCCAGGGAAAATGTCTTTATATTGGATGAGGATGTGACCTGAGTACCCTAATCCTCTTTAACATAACCCAGTTTTGCCTCATTAACCACAGGCAGAGATTAGGGTTTACAAAACAAAGGGAAATTACATCAATTACAAAATGGAGGACAACCACACAATACTGAGAACCATGGCCTAACAAAGATGACATATATTTTCAAGGGAAACATTTCAATCCATGACATTCTACCCTTTGATCCCCCAAAATTCATGTCATTGCCACACATAAAACATATTTACCCCAGCATATCATAGCAAAAGTCTTAAATCAACTCCAAGCCCAATATTCAAAAATTTCTCTTTATCTCCAAAATCTAGAATACGAGTTCTAGATTCAAAGTGCAATGGTGGAACAGGCAGGCACAAGCTAGACATTTCCACTACGAATGGGAGAAATTGGAGGGAAAGAAGGCATGACAGGCACCAAGCAAGGCAGCAGAACACATTACATTAGCTCTTAAGGCTTTGAAAATAATCCTTTGTTCTCAGAGACTATTTAAACAATGGCCCTGCCTTCCAGACTCTAGGTCTTGGCTACGCTGTCTGGATTCTAAGTGGAGGCCCCTTGGCCCCGAGCTCCAGCGCCATCTTCCAGGCCCACTGAAACAGCAACTCTGTTCCCTCAACTTTAAGCACACCATTCTCTCCTAGTCCAGCTAAGTGATAACTCCACCCTTAGAAACACCAGAGGCCATGGCTCCACTCTTTGAGACCCCAGAGGTCATGGCCACACCCTTTGAGAATGACGCAGCTCTGCTCCCTGTGTTCCTTTTCTCTTCAGCTTCTGCTTCCTGGTTCCTTGGCCTCTTGGCCCTCAGGCCTCACGCCCGCATCTACCCTGCTAGGGCAAGTGTTCCAAAGCCCTGCAGCTCCAGAGATAAGTGTCTGGAGGCATCCCACTCCACCAGGAAACATTGGCCAGAAGGCACTCAGCTTTCTTGCTCAATGAGTAGGTAAGTTTACTCCACCAATAAGTGCCCAGAGACACCTCACTCTACCAGGAGCCTTCTGTGCAAAGGCACTCAGCTCTCTCGGTCTGTGGGTCGGCTGCAGCAACATGTTGCACTGGTCTCCTGGTTCTGCTGCAGCTGGTCCTCTGCTGCTGCTTCTCACTATCTGCACCATCTCTAGTTTAACAGCTCTCCTCACTTCCTTCTGTGTCCTCAGCAGAATTGTCTTTGATGTTCATAATTCCACCAACAGTTTCTTCAAGACAACCACTTCCACATTTTAGGTATCTGTTAGAGCAGCACCCTACTTCAGGTACCAAATTCTGTCTTAGTTATCCAGTGCCACTCTAACAAAAATACCACAAGTGGCTGGCTTTAACAAATGGAAGTTTATTGTCTCAAGTCTGGTAGACTAAAAGTCTGAATTCAGGGTGTCAGTTCCAGGGGAAGGTTTTTTTTTCTGCACAGGAACCTCAGGTCCAAAGGACACGCTTTTCTCCTGGCACAGCTTTCTTGGTGGTATAAGGTCCCCAGTCTCCCTGTTCACTTCTCTCTTTTATATCTCAAAAGAGATTGGCTTAAGACAAAATCCAATCTTGTAGATTGAGTCCTGCCTCATTAATATAACTGCCTTCTATCCTACCTCATTAACATCGTAGAGGTAGGATTTACAACACATAGAAAAATCACATCAGATGACAAAATGGTAGACAATTACACAATACTGGGAATCATGACCTAGCCAAGTTGACACAATTCAATCCATGACTCACTGATTGATTTTCTTATGTTGTACCATCCTTGCATACATGCCATGAATTCCACATGTTCATGTTGTATTATTCTTTACTTATATATATATGAGGCTGAATTCTATTAGGTAGAATTTTGCTGAGAATTTTTACATCTACATCCATGAGAGATATTGGTCTGTAATTTTCTTTTTTGGGGGTGTATTCACCTTGCTTTGGTTTCAGGGTGCCAGATTCATAGAATGAATGTGGGAATATTCCTTCCTTTTCCATCCTCTGAGATAGTTTGAGTAGTACTGGTATGAGCTCTCTAAATGTTTGGTAGAATTTCACAGTGAGGTCATCTGGGCCAGGAATTTTTTTGTTCAGATTTTTGTTTACTACCTCTTCAGACTCTTCTCTTGTTTTAGGTCTGTTCAGATTTTTTATCTCAGTTTGTGATACTTTAGGTAGATACTGTGTTTCTAGAGATTTGTCTGTTTCTTCTATAATCTCAAATTTGTTAGAGTACAAGTTTTCATAGTATTCTGTTTGATCCTTTTTATTTCAGTTGGGTCTGTTGTAATGTCCTCCATCTCATTTCTTATTTGGGTTATTTGCTTCCACTCCTATTTTTCTTTGGTCAGTTTGGCCAACGGTTTGTCGTTCTGTTGATTTTTTCAAAGAAGCAACTTTTGGTCTTGTTGATTCTGTTGTTTTTCTGTTCTCTTTTTCATTTATTTCTGCTCTAATCTTTGAGTCAGCATCAACTTGTTGGCAATGGGTTGCTTGTTTTCGGTAATCTTTATTTTTTCCTTTCTTCTGGTGCCTGTGGAATTCTTTTGCGTTTCTCTTTGTTCTAGTTGCAGGGCTAATGTTTTGATTTTGGCCTGTTCTTCTTTGATGAGTGTGTTTATTGCTATAAATTGACCTCTGAGCACTGCCTTTGCTGTGTCACAAAGGTTTAGTATGGTGTGTTTTCATTCTCATTTGATTCTAAGAATTTTTTTATTCCCTCTTTAATTGTTTCTATTATTTAGTTGTTTTTAAGTAAGGTTGTTATGGACTGAATTTTGTCCCTCAAAAACATGTGTATCAACTTGGCTAGGCCATGATTCCCAGTATTGGGTGATTGTCCACCATTTTTTCATCTGATGTGATTTTCCTATGTGTTGTAAATCCTATCACTGTCATGTTAGTAAGATGGATTAGTGGCAGTTATGTTGATGAGATCTACAAGATTAGATAGTGTCTTAAGCCAATCTCTTTTGAGATATAAAATAGAGAAGTGAGCAGAGAGGCACAGGGACCTCAACACCACCAAGGAAGAAGCACTGGGAGAATAGTACATCCTTTGGACCCGGTGTCCTCATGCTGAGAATCTCCTCGACCAGGGGAAGATAGATGAAAAAGACCTTCCTCCAGAGCTGGCAGAGACAAAGCCTTCCCCTGGAGCTGATGAACTGAATTTGCACTTCTAGCCTCCTAGATTGTGAGAGAATAAATTTCTGCTTGTTGACATCATCCACTTGTGGTATTTCTGTTATAGTACCAAGGCAAAGTTGTTACTCAGTTTCCATGTCTTTGGGAGAATGGAGCCACCCAGATTTAAGGGAGCAGAGTTGCCAATTCAGTGGGCCTGGAAAGCAGAGTTGAAGCCTAGGGTTCAGTGGCCTCCACTCATAGTCTCGAGGGCAGGGCCATTGTCAAATGGTCTCTCAGAGAACAGAGGATTATTTTCAAAGCTGTGAGGGTTAATGTAATGTGTTCTGCTGACTTGCTTAGTGCCTGTTATCCTTTCTTTCCCTCCAATTTCTCCCATTTTTAATGGAAATGTCTAGCTTGTGCCTGCCTGTCCCACAATTGTACTTTGGAAGCACATAACTTGTATTCTAGATTTCACAGATGCAGAAGAATTTTTGAAGTTTAGACTCGTAGTTGAATTGAGACTTTTCCTATAATATGATGGGGTTGCTGTGTTTTACATGTGTAGGGCTAATGGTGGAATGTTATGGATTGAATCGTGTACCCCCAAAATATGTGTCTATTTGGCTGGGCCATGATTCTCAATGTTTTGGCAACAGTATAATGTTGTGATCACTTCCTTGTCGAGATTCGATATGTGATTACCACCATTATGGGATCTGCTGTGAGTAGCCAATAAGCTGAAAGGGAGTTTCCTTGGGCTTGTGGCCTGTGTCCAAATGTAAGAGGATGTTCTGGCAAGACTCAGGGGCTTTTGCTATTTCTAGATCCTACTGCTGGCTCCTGTTCATCTGCCCTCCATTTCTTGGGACTTGAGCTAGCATCTTACCTGCCATCTTGCCTGCCAATCTTGGTATCCACCAATCTTCACAGCCTGTTAACAAGAGCCTCCTGCTGCATTCTCCATTAAAAAAATAAAAAGCTTGTTGCCATCAAGTCATTTCCAACTCATAGTGACCCTATAGGACAGAGTATAACTGTCCATCAGGTTTCCAAGGAGTGGCTGGTGGATATGAACTACCCATGGGGAAAATAGATGACCAAAACAATCTTTCATATGCTTAAGGGCAGGCTGTTTTTATTCTCCAGCTACACAGCCTTCACCATGTTGGCCCTTTCTCCCAGGGCCTGTTGGCCATGCCTTTAATTATTTTTGCCACTTTCTCTGGAAAAAATTAGAGTTCCTGTACATCATTTTTCAAATATGGTGAACAGAACTAAGCACAACACTACTCTCATGATGGAGGTGGTCTGTAAAGAATGATCCGACCCCATCCTGGTCTATTCAGGGCTGGAGATCTTCTCATGTGTCCTGCCGTTAACTGGTTTTCTTCCCCCACAAAGGCACTGTGTTACTAGCTTATCTGGCTTGTGCTCATATTTTGTGTGTTTGTTTTTTAATATTGTTGTTGCTATTGTGCTTTAGGTGAAAGTTTACAGCTCAAGTTAATTTCTCATATAAAAATTTATAAACATATTGTTTTGTGACATCAGCTGCAATCCTTACAGCGTGTTATAGCACGCTCCCCCTTTCCACCCAGGTTTCCTGTGTCTATTCAATCAGTTCCCATCCCTTCTTGCCTTTTCATCCTGCTTTTGGACAGGAGCTGCCAATTCGGTTTCATATATCTGATTAAACTAAGAAGCACATTCCTCATGTATGTTATTTTTGTTTTATAGTCTTGTCTAATCTTTGTTTGAAGAATGGCCTTTGGGAATGGTTTCAGTTCTGGGTTAACAGTGTGCCCGGGAGCCATACGTTCGGGGGTTCCTCTTGTCTCTGTCAGACAATTAAGTCTGGTTTTTTCACATGAATTTGAGTTTTGTTCTATATTTTTCTCCTGCTCTGTCCAGGACACTCTGTTTTGTTCCCCGTCAGGGCGATCATTGGTGGTAGCCGGGCACCATCTAGTTCTTCTGGTCTCAGGCTGATGGAGTCTCTGTTTCATGTGGTCCTTTAGCCCTTCGGGCTAATATTTTTCTTTTGTCTGGTTTTCTTCATTCTCCTGTGCTCCAAGTGAGATGGGGTCAATTGATGTATCTTAGATGGATGCTCAAAAGCTTTTAAGACACCAGATGCTACTCACCAAAGTGGAATATAGAACATTTTCTTGATAACCTTTTTATGCCAGTTGGCCTAGATGTCCCCGGAAGGTACAGTCCTCAGGCCCCAGCCCCAGATACTCTGTCCCTCAATGTGTTTGGATGTGTCCAAGAAATTTCTTAGCTTTTGCTTTGGTCCAGTTGTGTTGACTTTCCCTGTATTGTGTGTTGTCCTTCCTTCACCAAAGTTGTTCCTCATCTACTATCTAGCTAGTGATTTCCTCTCGACCTCCCTCCCCACTCTATAACCATCAGAGACTGAGTTTTTCTCTGTTTAAAACTTTAGTTGAGTTCTTATAATCATGGTCTCATAAAATTTGTCCTTGGGTGACCAATTTCGCTCAGCATAATGCCTTCCAAATTCATCTATCTCATGAGATGGTTCATAGGTTCATCATTGCTCTTCATCACTGCATAGAATTCCACTGTGTGTATGTACCACAATTTGCTTATCCACTTGTCTGTTGTTGGGCACCTGAGTTGTTTCCACCTTTTTGCTATTGTGAATAGTGCTACAGTGACCATGAGAGTGCATATGTCTATTCACTTGATGGCTTTTTTTTCTCTAGAGCATATTTCTACTAGCGGGATTGCCGAATCATACGTTATTTCTATTACTAGCTTTTTAAGAAAGCAGCAAATTGTTTTTCAAAGTAGGTGTACCATTTTACATTCCCACCAGCTGTGCATAAGAGTTTCAATCTCCCAGCAACCTCTCCAATATTTGTTATTTTGTGTTTTGTGGATTACTGCCAGCCTTATTGAGGTGAGATGGTATTGCACTATAGTTTTGATTTGCATTTCTCTAATGGCTAATGATGATGAACATTTTCTCATGCGTTTGTTAGCTGCCTAAATGTCTTCTTCGGTGAAGTGTCTGTTCATATATTTTGTCCATTTTATTTGGACTAATTGTGTTTTTGTTGTTAAGGTATTGCAGTATCGTGTAGATTTTACAGATTAGACCCTTATCTGATATGTCATAGGCAAATTTTTTTTTCCCAATCTGTAGGTTCTCTTTTTTCTCTTTTGGTGAAGTCTTTTGATGAGCATAAGTGTTTGATTTTTTAGGAGCTCCCAGTTATCTAGTTTCTCTTCTGTTGTTTCTGCACTGTTAGTAATGTTTTGTATACTCTCTATGCCATATTTTTTTAGCATTGTCCCTATTTTTTTTTCCATGATCTTTATCATTTTAGATTAGGTCTTTGATCCATTTTAAGTTAGTTTTTGTGTATGGCATGAGGTATGGGTCCCATTTCATTTTTTTTTAACAGATGGATATCCAGTTATGCCAGCACCAGTTGTTAAAAAGGCTGTCTTTTTCTCATTGAACAGACTTTGGGCATTTGTCAAATATCAGGTGCTCATACGTGAATGGATTTATATCTGAGTTCTTTATTCTGTTCCATTGGTCTATGCGTCTGTTGTACAAGCATCAGGCTGTTTTGACTACCATGGCAGTATAATAGGTTCTAAAGTGAAGTAGTATTTATTCTTCTTCAGTAATGCTCCACTTATCCGGGTCCTCTTTCCCTTCCATATGAAGTTGGTGATTTGTTTCTCCATCTCTTTAAAAAAAGTCATTGGAATTTGGATTGGAATTGCATTAAATCTGTAGATCTCTTTTGGTAGAATAGACATTTTTATAACGTTAAGTCTTCCTATCCATGAGCAAGGTATGTTTTTCCACTTATGTAGGTCTCTTTTGGTTTCTTGCAGAAGTATACTGTAGTTTTCTTTGTATAAGTCTTTTACATCTCTGGTAAGATTTATTCCTAAGTGTTTTATCTTTTGGGGGGCTACTGTAAATGGTATTGATTAGGCGATTTCCTCTTCAATGTTCTTTTTGTTGGTGTAGAGGAATCCAACTGATTTCTGTATGTTTATCTTGTATCCTAATACTCTGCTGAACTCTTCTATCACTTTCAGTAGTTTTCTTGAGGATTCCTTAGGGTCTTCTGTATATAAGATCATGTCACCTGCAAATAGAGATACTTTTACTTCTTCTTTACCAATCTGGATGCCCTTTATTTCTTTATCTAGCTTAATTGCTCTGGCTAGGACCTCCAACACAATGTTGACTAAGAGTGGTGATAAAGGGCATCCTTGCCTGGTTCCCAATCTCAAGAAGAATGCTTTCAGGGTCTCTCCATTTAGGATGATGTTGGCCATTGGCTTTGTATAAATGCTCTTTATTATGTTGAGGAATTTTCCTTCTATTCCTATTTTGCTGAGAGTTTTATCATGAATGGGTGTTGAGCCTTTTCAAATGCCTTTTCTGGATCAGTTGATAGAATCATGTGATTCTTGTCTTTTATTTATATGATGGGTTACATTAATTGTTTTTCTAATGTTGAACCATCCCTGCATAAAAAAATATATATATATATAATTTATACCTGTCATGAATCCCACTTGGTCGTAATGAATTATATATTTGATATGCTGCTGAATTCTATTGGGTAGAGTTTTGTTGAGGATTTTTGTGTCTATGTTCACGAGGGATATTGGTCTGTAATTTTCTTTTTTCGTGCTGTCTTTACCTGGCTTTTACTTAGCTGGTTTTGGTATCAGGGATATGCAGGCTTCATAGAATGAGTTTGGGAGTATTCCTTCTTTTTCTATGCTCTGAAATACCTTTAGTGGTAGTGGTGTTAACTCTTCTCTGAAAGTTTGGTACAATTCTCTAATGAAGCTGTCTGCACCAGGGCTTTTTTTTGTTGTTGGAAGTTTTTTTTATCACCTCTTCAATCTCTTCTTTTGTTATGGGTTTATTTAGTTGTTCTACCTCAGTTTGTGTTAGGTTAGGTAGGTGGTATGTTTCTAGAAATTTGCCTATTTCCTCTAGGTCTTCAAATTTGTCGGAGTACAGTTTTTCATAGCATTCTGTTATGATCTTTTTTTTTTTTCAGCTGGGTCTGTTGTGGTATCGCCCATCTCATTTCTTATTTGGGTTATTTGTGTCCTATCCTGTTTTTCTTTTGTCAGTTTGGCCAGTAGTTTTGTTGATCTTTTCAAAGAACAAACTTTTGGTCTTGTTGACTTAATTGTTTTCTATTCTCTATTTCACTTATTTCTGCTCTATTCTATTACTTCCTTTCTTCTGGTGACTGAGAGCTTCTTTTGCTGGTGTCTTTCTATTTGTTCCAGTTGTAAGGTTAATGTTTTGATTTTGGCTCTTTCTTCTTCTTTGGGTGTATGCATTCAGATGTGTGGAACTGACCTCTAAATACTGCTTTTGCTGTGTCTCAAAGGTTCTAGTAAGATGTGTTTTCATTCTCATTTCATTTTATCAATTTCTTTACTCAGTCCTTGATTTCTTCTATAACCAGGTGGTCTTTAAGCAAGGTGTTGTTCAGTTTTCATGTATTTGATTTTTTTCCTTGCTGTTTCTGTTATTGATTTCTACTTTTATGTCCTTATGACAAGAAAAGATGCTTTGTAATATTTTGATGTTTTGTATTCTGTTAAGGCTTGCTTTGTGGCCTAAAATGTGGTCTATTCTGGAGAATGTTCCATGTGCGTTGGAAAGGAATGTATATTTTGCTACTGTTGGGTGGAGCGCTCTATATCTATGAGGTCAGGTTGATTGGTTGTGGCATTTTAATCTGCTGTATCTTTATTGAGTTTCTAGGTGTTCTGTCCTTCACTGAAAGTGGTATGTTGAAGTCTCGTACTATTATTGTGGATCTGTTTGTTTCTATTTTCAATGCTGTTAGGTTTTTTTTTTTTTTAATGTGTTTTATAACTCCTGTCATTGAGTGCATATATATTTATTATGGTTATGTTCTCTGGTGCATTGACCCTTTAATCATGATATAGCTACCTTCCTTATCCTTTGTGGTGGATTTTGCTTTAAGTCTGTTTTGTCAGAGGTTAATATTGCCACTTCTGCTCTTTTTTAGTTGTTGTTTGCTTGATGTATTGTTTCCCATTCTTTGAATTTTAGTTTGTTTGTGCCTTTGAGTCTAAGGTGTGTCTCTTGTAGGCAGCATAGAGACAGATTGTGTTTTTTACCCATTATGCCAGTCTCTTTCTCTTTATTGGTGCATTTAATCCATTTACATTCAGTGTAATTATCGATGGGTATGACTTTACAGCTGTCATTTTGAAGTATTTTTTTGTGGTGTTGACAGTTTCTTCCTTAATTTTCTGTGCTGAGTCATTTTTATTTATGTATTTTCTTTTCATCTTTTTCATTATTACTGATTTTGTATTTGCTGAGTCTTTATGTTAGTCTTCTTTTTCATCTTGATCAATAGGCTTGTTAGCTTCCTTTGTGGTTACCTTAAAATTTACCTTTATTTTTATAAGTTTAAACCAATGTTTTATTTACTGATATCACTTTAACTTCCTCTCCATATGGAAGTTCTATGACTACATTATTTTTTTGTTTTGACTTTGTCATCATTTACGTATTGACTTCTCCAGTTCTCTATTTTCAGTCTTGTAGCTATGACTTGTTTTTGAAACTTCCCTATCTGGCTTGATAACTGGTTGATCTCTCTTGTGTTTTAGTCTTCAATTGTTGACTGATATCGTTGATTCTCTAACTAGAGGACTACATTTAACATTTGTTGTAATTTTGGTTTGATTTTTACAAATTCGCTTAACTTCTGTATATCTGGAAATTACCTAATTTTGCCATCATATTTGAGAAGAAGTTTCTGCTGGATGTAGAATTCTTGGCTGGCAATTCGTTTTTTTCCACCAAAGCTTTACGTACTTTATCCCATTGCTTTCTAGCCTTCATGGTTTCTGCTGAGTAGTCAGAGCTTAGTCTTATTTGTTCTCCTTTTTAGGTGATTTTTGTTTATCCCCAGCTGCTCTCAAGATTCTTTGTCTTTGGTTTTGGCAAGTTGGATTATATGTCTTGGAGACTTTCTTTAAGGATCTACCCTGTATACAAAGAATGGGAATTCCAGAACACTTAATTGTGCTCATGAGGAATCTGTACATAGACCAAGAGGCAGTTGTTCAAGCACAGCAAGGGGATGCTGTGTGGGTTAAAGTCAGGAAACGTGTGTGGCAGGGTTGTATCCTTTCACCATACCTATTCAATGTGTATGCTGAACAAATAAACCAAGAATCTGGACTATATGAAGAACGGGGCATCAGGATTGAAGGAAGTCTCATTAACAACCTATGTTATGCGTATGACACAACCTTGCTTACTGAAAGTGAAGAGGACTTGAAGTACTTACTGAGGAAGATCCAAGAGCACAGCTTTTAATGTGGATTACACCTCAACATAAAGAAAACAAAAAATTCTCACAACTAAACCAATAAGCAACATCATGATAAATGGAGAAAAGGCTGAAGTTATCAAGGATTACATTGTACTTGTATCCACAATCAAGATCAATGGAAGCAGCAGTCAAGAAATAAAAAGATGCATTGCATTGGGCAAATCTACTGCAAAAGACCTCTTTAAAGTGTTGAAAAGAAAAGATATCAGCCTGACCCAAACTGTGGTGTTTTCATTCACCTCATACACATGTGAGAGCTAGGAGATGAATAAGGGAGACTGAAGAGGAAATGACGTCTTTGAATTATGGTGTTGGTGAAGAATATTAAATATACCATGAAGAGGGTCAGGGCCAAGATGGTGGAGTAATCAGACTCTTCCAGTGGTCCTTCTTACTACAAAGACCAGAAAAAACAGGCTAATCAATTATATATGACAATCTAGGACCCCTGAATATCAAAGGCAAAGTTGAGGAATCAGACTGAGTGGCAGGGGGAGGGAGAGACAGTTCAGAAACAGCAAGAAGTTTCTGGACCTGTCCCAGTGAGAAAAGGCACCCTGCAGGCTGGATCCACTGGCACGGCACAAGTGCAGTGAGACAAGTAGTGGCATTCAGCACACATTTTCCACATCAGGAGAGACTGAGCGTTGGAGAGTTCACTCATGCCTTCAGAGTCAGTGAAGAGCAGTGCTCTCAGCGTAAGTACTTGCGTGTAATCTACCAGGCAGAACAAAAGCACCTGTTTGGAAAAAAACACTCTCCCACTTAATTGACCCCTCCTTCTCTGCACTGGATCCCAAGCTGGCTTCAGTGATAGTCACTTTCCCTGGGCTGGAAGTAACACCTGTCATGCATCCTGAGCCATCCTCCTAGCCTTGGAGAAGGAACAAATTAACTAACGGGGGAAAATAATCTGCCATCACCCCTAAGCTGGGAAATCAGAGCAAAAAGAGCTCCTTTGCATAGGCACAAGCATAAGCGGTCCACAGACTTTGAAAACCTTTCTCCCTTTCATGGGCCGATTTCAACAGCACAGGCCTTCATTAGCACAGTACAACAGGGTATATACCTGAAGTCTAACTTCAACAGTTTCAGCTATATGGTGGGTAGGCATGTTTGTGAGATTTGATACTGCTCTGCCTATAAAGTAAGGTCTTCACCTAACCATATCAGTGACCTGAGGAATTGTGGTTTCAGCCATGCCACCTAGCTACCTTCTGCAGGGGTCCAAGGGTAAGTGGTGCCTCCCAGTCCTTACAGCCAACAGCACTGGATGCCCACAGTCCAGCTGAAAAAACCCACCCACCTACACACTCTAGGGAACAGAGACATGCTTTCCTCACAGACACTCAGGGGTGGTTGTCAGTCCTCTGCCTTGGTCAGTGCGTGACCCCTTACTGCAGCCAGATGCTGTACCTACACCAATCACCCCAGCTCATCTAAAGCTATAGGTGATAACCTCCACCACACACTCAGTGACTGACTACCTGGACACCTGAGCTGAATCCATGCAAGAAAAAGTAAACAGACTCCTGGGCTAAAACTCAAAAGATGGAAAAAATACATCAAGCAAACAACAAAAAACAGCAGAAGTGGCAATATTAATTTCTGATAAAATTGACTTTAAAGCAAAATCCACCACAAAGGATAAGGAAGGACATTATATAATGACTAAAGGGTCAGTACACCAGGAGGGCATACCCATAATAAATATTTACACACCTGACAACAGGGCTCCAAAATACATAAAATAAACACTAACAGCATTGAAAACACAGATAGCAGCCCCGCAATAATAGTAGGGGGCTTCAGCACACCACTTTCAGGGAAGGACAGAACATCCAGAAAGAAGCTCAATAAAGACACGGAAGATCTAAATGCCACAATCAGCCAACTTGACTTCATAGACATATACAGAGCACTTCACCCAATGGCAGCCAAGTATACTTTCTTTTCCGATGCACATGGAATATTCTCTAGAATAGAGCACATATCAAGTCATAAAGGAAGCCTTACCAGATTCCAAAACAACAAAATATTACAAAGCATCTTTTCTGACCATAAAGCTGTAAAAATAATCAATAATAGAAAAAGCAAGGGAAAAAAAAATCAAACGTACGGAAACTGAACAACACCTTGCTCAAAAACTACTGATTTCCAGAAGACATTAAGGATGGAATAAAAAAATTCATAGAATCAAATGAGAATGAAAACACTTTGTATCAGAACCTTTGGGACACAGCAAAAGCAGTGCTCAGAGGTTAATTTATACCAATAGATGCACACGTCCAAAAAGAAGAAAGGGCCAAAATCAAAGAATTATCCCTACAACTTGAAAAAATAGAAAGAGAGCAGCAAAAGAAGCCCTCAGGGGCCAGAAGAAAGAAAATAATAAAAATTAGAGTGGAATTAAATGAAATAGAGAACAGAAAAACAATTGAAAGTTAACAAGACCAAAAGCTGGTTCTTTGAAAAGATCAATAAAATTGATAAACCATTGGCCAAACTGACAAAAGAAAAACAGGAGAGGAAGCAAATTACCCAAATAAGAAATAAGATAGGCAATATCACAACAAACCCAACTGAAATTAAAAGAATCATAACAGAATACCATGAAAAATTGAACTCGAATAGATTTGAAAGCCCACAGGAAATGGACAAATTTCTGGAAACATACTACCTACCTAAACTAACACAAACAGAGGTAAAATAAACCTATAACAGAAGGAGAGATTCAAAAGGTAATTTAAAAACTTCCGACAGCAACAACAACAAAAAAAGCCTTGGCCGTAATACCTTCACTGGAGAATTCTACCAAACGTTCAGAGAAGAGTTAGCACCATTACTCCTAAAGGTATTTCAGAGCTTAGAAAAGGATGGAATACTTCCAGACTCATTGTATGAAGCCAGCATAACCCTGATACCAAAACCAGGTAAAGATACCACAAAAAAAGAAAATCACTGACCAATATCCCCCCATGAACCTAGATGCTAAAATCCTCAACAAAATTCTAGCCAACAGAATTCAAAAACACACCAAAAAAAAAAAAAAAAAAAACAAAATTCACCATGACCAAGTGGGATTCATACCAGGTATGCAGGGAACGTTTAACATCAGAAAATCAATCAATGTAATCCAACACATAAATAAAACAAAGACAAGAACCACATGATCTTATCAATTGATGCAGAAAAGGCATTTGACAAAGTCCAGCACCCATTCATGATAAAAACTCTCAGCAAAACAGGAACAGAAGGGAAATTCCTGGACATAATAAAAGATATTTATACAAAGCCAACAACCAACATCATCCTAAATGGAGAGAGTCAGAAAGCATTCCCCTTGAGAATGGCAACCAGACAAGGATGCCCTTTATCACCACTCTTACTCAATATTGTGCTAAAAGTCCTAGCCAGGACAATCAGGCTAGAAAAAGGAATAAAGTGCATACGAACTGGTAAGTAAGAAGTAAAAGTATCCCTATTTTCAGATGACGTGACCTTATACACAGAAAACCTTAAAGAATCAACAAGAAAACTATAGGGACTAATAGAAGACACCAGCAAAGTATCAGGGTACAAGATAAACATACAAAAATCATTTGGATTCCACTACACCAACAAAGAGAACATTGTAGAGGAAATCACCAAATCAGTACCATTTATAATAGCCCCCAAGAAGATAAAATACTTAGAAATAAATCTAACCAGGGACATAAAAGACCTATACAAAGAAAACTACAACACAGTAATGCAAGAAACCAAAAGAGACCTACATAAGTAGAAAAACATACCTTGCTCATGGATAGGAACTCAACGTTGTAAAACTGTTCTACTAAAAGCAATATGTAGATACAACACAATTCTGAAGCAAATTCCAATGATATTTTTTAATGAGATGGAGAAACAAATCACCAACTTCATTTAGAAGGGATAAATAAAGCATTACTAAAAAAGGAGAATAAAGTGGGAGGCCTTGCTCTACTTGATTTTAGAACCTATTATGTCACCACAGTAGTCAAAATAGCCTGGTACTTGTACAACAGATATATAGACCAATGGAACAAAACTGAGAATCCAGACATAAAGTCATCCACCTATGATTAGCGGATATTTGACAAAGTCCCAAAGTCAGTTATTTGGGGAAAATACAGTCTCTTTAAAAAATGGTGCTGGCATAACTGGATATTCATCTGCAAAAAAATGAAACAAGACCCTTACCTCATACCATGCACAAAAACTAACTCAAAATATAAATATAAAATGATAAAGATCATGGAAGAAAAAATAAGAACTACACCAGGTGCCCTAATACATGGCATAGAGAGTATACAACACATTACTAATAATGCACAAACACCAGAAGAGAAACTAGGTAATTGGGAGCTTCTAAAAATCAAACACTTATTATGCTCACCAAAAGACTTTGCCAAAAGAGTAAAAAGACAACCTAGACTGTGAAAAAAAATTTGGCTATGACAAATCTGATCAGCATATAATCTCTAAAATCTACAAGATAATGCAAAACCTCAACAACAAAAAGACAAATAACTCAGTTAAAAAATGGGCAAAGGGTATGAACAGGTACTTCATCAAAGACATCCAGGGGGCTAACAGATACATTAGGAAATGCTCACAATCATTAGTCATCAGAGAAATGCAAATCAAAACTACAAGGAGATACCATCTCACCACAACAGGCTAGCATTCATCCAAAAAACACAAAATAATAAACGTTGGAGAGGTTGTGGAGAAACTGGAACACTTACACCCTTCTGGTGGGAATGTAAAATGGTACAACCACTTTGGAAATCGATTTGGTGCTTCCTTAAAAAGCTAGAAATAGAGCTACCATACAATCCAGCAATCCCACTCCTTGGAATATATCCCATACAAATAAGAGCCCTCACGTGAACAGATACATGCACACCCATGTTCATTGCATCACTGTTTACAATAGCAAAAAGGTGGAAGCAACCAAGGTGCCCTCAAATATGTTGGCGCCAACTGCTTTATCTTCAGTCTCACTGATTTTAACTTCCATTGCTTCAATTCTGCTCGTATCACCTACTGAGTTGTTTAATTCTGAAATTTTATTTTTAATCTGTTGAATTTCTAGCTGCTGTTGTCTCTGTGTGGGTTCTATTAGCCTGTTAATTTCATCGTTTTTGTTTTGTTTTGTATTGTTTTCCTGAATTCCTCTGTCGCTTTGTCTGTGTGTTCCTTGGCTTGGTCTGAGTTTTGCCTGATCTCCTTCTGGAGCGCTCTGTATATTAGTCTTTTGAATTCTACCCCAGGTAGTTCTATTACCTTATCTTCCTCTGAAAGGTTTTCTTGTTCTTTATTTTGGTTTCTTGCTGGAGCCACCTGACCTGCTTCTTTACGCGATTTGATATTGACTGTTTTGCCTGAGGCATCAATAACTTATTATATTTATTTATTTTATGTTTGTTTACTGTGTCCTAGCTTTTTGTTTTATTTTATTTTGTTTTGATATACCCAAGTAGGCTGGGGGTGTGAGCTACTTTGGTTATTGGCATCTTTGAAGATCTCACATCCTGTCTCCAGGTAACCAGAGCAGCTACTAGGTGGCATTAGCCCAGGAGTCTGTTCAGTTTTCTCGTGCAGGTCTGTCACAGCTGTCCGAGTTGTCAGTCAGTCACTAAGTGTATGCTTCAGACTCTCACCTACAGTACTAGGCAGGCAGGACAATGTGAGGGTGTTCTGAGCCAGAACAGGTGCCTGGCTGCAGTAGGGGGTTATATGTGGAGCAAGGCCAGGGGTTGACAGCTGTGCCTGGGTACCTGGGTGGACAGCCTGTCCCTGTCCCCTAAAGCATGTAGTGAGGGGGTATTGCAGCCAGTCCTTGGGCACCTGGAGCTGTTGGCAGGAAGAACTGGGATGCACCACTTATTCTCAGACCCCTGTTGTGGGTGGCTAGATGGAGTGGGTGGTACCACCAGCTCTCAGGACCCTGGTGTGGGTGGGTGAGGCCCCTGCTTAAGGGGCAGGGAGATGTTAAATGTTGAATCAGCCCACACAGGGCTAGGCAGGCGTGAAGGGTGCTACAAATCTGTGGATCCCTTATGCGTGAAGGGTGCTACAAATCTGTGGATCCCTTATCCCTGGATGAAAGGGCAGAGCCTCCCAACCTGCCCTGAATTCCTGGCTTAGGGGGCTTGGCAGTTGTTGAATACTGCAGGCCTGGTGTCAGAGTGGAACACGTGGGGGTGGGTGAGGGGAAGGAATCATTTCTCCTCTGTGAAACTCTGCGGGGCAGGAGTTACTTTGCCGCCATAAGGTAGGTTAGATGCTTGCACTTAACTTTCACAGGTCCCTTGCCGCTTCCCTCTGACTCCAGACATTTGTTCCGCCCCCAGGCCCCACCCAATGTGGTGTTATGAGTCCCAAATGCTACTGCCCACCTCAGCCCATGTGCTCCAGCTGACCCCACCAGCAGGGCACCAGTGACCTCATGACTGCCACTTCTCTGCTGCTTTTGAATTGTGTCTCCTTCCCCCTGCTGCTCAGTCTGACTCTTCAGCTTTGTCTTTGATGATCAGGAGTCCTAGATTGTCATATCTAGTCGGTTCACTTACCTTTTCAGGTCTTTGTTGTGAGAGGGATGACAGGAAGTGTCTGACTATTCCGCCATCTTGGCCCTGCCTGGTGTGCTCATTTTTTGGTCCTTCATCTCTCTTTTCTCTGACTTTGTATCTAACAAGACCTTTCTTTCCTTTAATTTGCACTGTTTCAATTTCATCCAAAGTACACTTGTGCTTATTACCTGGGTAAAAATTACATCTTACCCACATTTTTTTTTAAAAGAACCATGTGTCCTCTAAGAACTAACTAGAGGCAGTGTGCTGGGCCTACAGACACAGAGGTAAATACACAAAGTCCTGAAGCTTGAAGTGCTCTGTCTGGTAAAACCAGTTAAGTCAACTCTGATTCATGGTGACCCCAAGTGTGTCAGAGTACAATTGTGCTCTATGGCATTCTCAACGGCTGATTTTTTTAGAAGTAGGTCTCCAAGCCTTTCTTCCTAGGTGCCTTGGGGTAGACTCAAACTTCCAAGCTTTTGGATAGCAGCCAGGCATGTTTGTACAACCTAGGCAGGGGAAACATATTTTAACAATTATGATACCATGAAATAAGTCCTGTAAAAACCCATTACCGCATAGTCTAGTCAGACTCACAGTGACCCTATAGGACAGGATAGAACTGCCCATATGATTTTCAAAGATATAATCTGTACAGAAACAGACTGCCACGTCTTTTTCATGCAGAGTGGCTGGCGAGTTACAAATCACCAACCTTTTGGTTAGCGGCCAAGTGCTTTAACCACTGTACCACCAGGGCTCTTTGTAAGTCCTGTAAATATAAACGAATCTACAGAAAGTACAGAGTAGGAGGAGAGCAACAAGGCTCCCTTGCAGGGGTAATCAGAAGAGGCCCCCGCCATCGACGTTTTCCTTGGGGTTATTTTACTGCTGCTCCACCAGGCGCTCCTTGGAAACTCTACGGGGCAGTTCTACCCTGTCCTGTAGGGTTGCTATGAGTCAGAATCGACTCAACGGCGCTGGGTTACAGGGGTTGGGTTGATATGAAGAGGAAGCAGATGAAATAGATGAAATAGTCTTTTTCATTCTCTTTCCTTCTTGTGAGAATTCTGTGCAAAGCTCTGAGCCTGGAAGGTAGAGCTTGAAGAAACTTGGAAGTAGCAGTAAGCAAGAATGAATTGATTGCCTTTTTCTACTAAAGGAAAAAAAGGGGGGACACAAAAATTTATTTTTCAGGGGACAGGTGATTGAAGAAATAACAGCAGCTACCTTCCTGAAGCCAAGAGCCTCTTGAGAAAAATCCCAACAGCAGTTTTGCAATTGTGGTCCTTTCTATATTAAGGGTAAAGAATTTGTACGTAAGAACTGAAAAATCCCAGTCAAGGGACGTCAGCTCAGGAGGTCACTCTCTACTCACCCCGTCCCCCTCCCCCTAGTTACACCCATAATCTATCTCACTGGCACATCTATGAATGAAGTAATTGTGTTATCAAAACTCCTGCTTCAGATTGTCATCTTCAGCTAACTAAATGATAGGCATAAAAGTCAGTAGGAAAACTCAAAAACTAAATAATGGTCTCCACCTATGTTTATGCTCCTGTTCAAGGAAAGGTCTTGCATTCTCAAGAATATGTAACAACTTGCTGTGTCTTATCTTCTTAAATTTCAAATAGCTCTCATAGTTGCCTGACAGAGGGAAGAGACCAACAACCTATAATAAACCCATTGCCTTCAAGTCAATTCTGACTCATAGTGACCCTACAGGACAGAGTAAAATTGCCCCACAGGGCTTCCAAGGAGCACCTGGTGGATTCAAACTGCCGACCTTTTGGTTAGCAGCTGCAGCACTTAACCACTACGCCACCAGGGTTTCCCAACCTATAACAGAATCTGTAAAAACTCCTTCCTCCTTTCCTTCCACCAGGGATGGGTTAACCAGTAGGCAAGGTATTCCCTAGCTTACAAAGATGTGGTGAAACCTGTGTGAAATTGTGTACTACAGATTAGTAAATAAACACAAGTAACCCTGTGCATACCTTGATTATTGGGTAATCCATCCCTGTTTCCACCATGCCCCCCTTTACTCATGCCCCATCAAGAATAAATAGAGGGCAGAATGATGGTGAACTATATGGTTCTGAAGTATTGGGGGTAAAATGGGAAGCTAGCATTCCCCCAATAGACAAAGAATTAGACTTTCAAATTCAATAATTCATTTTGAATATAGGCATACAGGTTATTCCCACACACCACACAACATTTCTTCAAGGCAGAATTTAAAATTGTTCGGGGGAAACGTGATGAACATTATTGTCACTGAATTGTACATGTGAAGTTTGTTGAAATGGCCAATGTTTTGTTACATGTATGTTTACCACAATAAAAAGTAATTTAAATTTGTTTCTTTTTTTTCTGCTTTTTTAAATTGTACCTTAGATCAACAAACTAGCTTCTCAATAAACAATTAGTACACATATTGTTTTGTCATATTGATTGCCAAACTCATGACATGTCAACATTCTCCCCTTCTAGACTTTCGGTTTCGTGTTACCAGCTTTCCTGTCCCCTTCTGCCTTCTCGTCCTTGCCCCTGGGCTGGTGTGCCTCTTTAGTCTCAGTTTGCCTTATGGGCCTGCCTAAACTTTGGCTGAAGAGTAAACCTCAGGAGTGACTTCATTACTGAGCTAAAAGGGTGTCTGGGGGCCATACTCTCGGGGTTTCTCCAGTCTCTGTCAGGCCAGTAAGTCTGGTCCTTTTTTTTGTGTGTGTGTGAGTTAGAATTTTGGTCTGCATTTTTCTCCAGCTCTGTCCAGGACCAGCTTTTGTTATCCCTGTCAGAGCTGTCAGTGGTGGTAGCCAGGCACTATCTAGTTGTACTGGACTCAGACTGGTGGAGTTGTGGTTCGTTAGTCCTTTGGACTAATCTTTCCCTTGTGTCTCTGGTTTTCTTCATTCTTCCTTGCTCCAGACAGGGTGAGACCAGTGGAGTATCTTAGACAGTTGCTCACAGGCTTTTAAGACCCCAGACACCACTCACCAAAGTAGAATGCAGAATATTTTCTTTATAAACTATGTTATGCCTATTGAGCTAGATGTTCCTTGAGACTATGGTCCCCAGCCCTCAGCCCAGTAAGAGTAATTTATATTCGGAAGCTGATGGTAGTGATGGTTGTACAGCATGATAAACATAAAGTCACTGAAGTGTACATACAAAAAATGCTGACATGGCAAATGTTTTGTTTTATGTATATATTTACCACGATTTAAAAAAGGAGTCATTTATTAAAAAAAAAAAAATTTAGGAGAAAATATTGTTCAGATATATGTGGTGGTCATTTCCAGAGTCTTCAATGCTGGTCAATATTCATTCTAATACCCTGAGATGTGAAATGGCTTCTTTTATATCCAGAGAGGCACATAAGGCTCATTATCACTTAAGCATGTCTCTCCATCCACAGATAAACCACCTGATCGCCATCAGCCGGAAGAGATTTCATCAGTATTTGGAGGATATGTGATATGAAGCATGTCCACGTGGGAAGAATTATCTTTTGCTAGCAATCTATGAGCAATAGTGAAAAACATCTTCTGTGATCAAAATATTAATGCCTTCACATCAAACAAAAACGTCTTGTCTAACCACAGGGTTTATTGGATATCATTTTTTTTTTTTTTTTTTGTCTGCTGGGCACTTTGATATCACTATGCAATAATGTCCAACTGATTCTATGTTTGCATATACCAGGTGACAAGCTGCCTATGCAGCATCATGGTACTGAGTGAGGGGTATTGGAGGCATTTAATACATAATGAAAGCCGTATATTGAAAAATACTTTTTATTCTACAGTCTTATACATAGCTGACAGGCAGGAGAAATTCTTCCAATAGTGGAAGCTCCCCCTTCTACCCCAAATTCAATTTTCCCAAACAATCCTGCTCTTTTTTAAGGTAAAACTTATGCATGAAGTAAAAGATAGGAGAAACCAAAGGAAAATTAACTAAAGGAATGTATAGTTACAAACAATTGTAATCAATGCTGTTGAAATAATTTCTATGGATGTGAAAATAACATTGATATTAATACTTCTATAGGGTATATAAAGATACATTAAGCTACAATTTTGGTCAAGCTGATCTTTCAAAGACAAACTAATTACAGTTTTTGAACAAAAGGGTAAGATGTGCCACATGGCATAAACCAAAACCTGTTGCCATCAAGTCGATTCCGACTCATGGCATAGTATGTGTTTAATGTTTGTTTAAGGAGGCAGAATGGACTTAAGCAATTAATTAATTAAGTCTACTCAACATCAATAAATTAGACCTAAAAGTACTACCTAAATATCTGGTTAGTTATCTTGAAATCATAGAGATGATCGCCTCAGATCTCCAATTTGATTTGCTATTGATACACAATAGCAAATTGTGTATCAATTCATTAATTTAATGATTTAATTCATTAATTCTCTTCCCCCACAAGTTTAACTTTATTTTAAAAAGCATTTATTCAGTATTTTGTGTTTGTCACTATGGGAGGTTCTTTGATCGATGAGACTTACCAAATGAGACTGATAAAAATAAAACTTTGCAAGAGGTGTGCCAAACCTTCTGTAACCTGGGCCTACTTCACGTTTGCAACCTTATCTCCTGCACTCAGTAAAACTCAAACATAGCCCAACTTCTCTCGCCCCCATGCTTTTACTCAGTTTGCTAAGTCTTGGAATGCTATTTCTGCTTCGTGCTAAACAGCATGTGCTCCAATCTGTCAAGGCCGGGGGGAAGGCCACCTCCTTTAGGAGCTCTTCCATGGTTACCCTAGTATATCATTTCTCTTCTGAGGCCCTCTTCAGTATTTTGTACTTCACAAGTCCTTGAGACCTATTTCTCTAGATTAGTGTCTATTATTTTTTTTTTTATAGCTCATTCTAGAGTGCAGAAAAAGATCTAGAGTGCAGAAAAAGATTGCACTTAGCATCTTTAATATCTGTTAAATCAAATAAAATAATAATTAAAACAGGTAAATTCTACTGTAGTCCCCTTATTTGTCAGGCCCTGTTCTAAGTGCTTTACACATACTAACAAATGTAATCTTAATGTTGTTGTTAGGTACCGTCCAGTTAGTGCTGACTCATAGTGAATTGGATGTACAATAGGGCAAAACACTGCCTGGTCCTTTGCCATCCTCACAATTGCTGTTATGCTTGAGCCCATTGTTGCAACCACTGGGCCAATTCACCTCATTGAGGGTCTTCCTCTTTTTTGGTGACCCTCTACTTTACCAAGAAACCCTTGCGGTATGGTGGTTAAAAGCTATGACTGCTAACCAAAAGGTTGGCAGTTCACATTCATCAGGTGCTCCTTGGAAACCCCGTGGGGCAGTTCTACCCTGTGCTGTAGGGTCACTATGAGTCGGAATTGACTCAACAGCGATGGGTTTTCGGTTTTTGGTCTACTTTACCAAGTATGATGTCCGTCTCCAGGGACTGATCCTTCCTGATAATATGTCCAAGGTATGTGAGATGTAGTCTCACCATCTTTGTTTCTAAGGAGCATTCTGGTTGTATTTTTTCCAGAAGAGATTTCTTTGTTCTTTCGGCAGTCCATGGTATATTCAATATTCTTCTTCAGTACCACAATTCAAAGCTGTTAATCCTGCTTCTGTCTTCTGTATTCATCGCCCAGCTTTGGCATGCATATCAGGCAATGAGTTAATCTTAATAACTACCATGTAAGAAGGATACTAATATTACCCCATTTTGCAGATGAGGAAGCTGAAGAAGAGGCTGGTTAAGTAACTGGTTTGAAGTCACAGAGTGGTACGTAGCAGAGGTAAGATTTAAACGCAGGCATTCTGAGCATGGTGTCAAGGCTCTTAACCATCGCACTAACAAGAGTTGCTTGGGAAACGTTCATGGAACGTACTTCTCCGTTACGCAGGGCCTCACATAGCTAAAATAATCATTCACATTTTCTGGCCTAATAATTCTCTTAAGTGACAAAAATTCCTCTTTTGGTAAAAATAATCTGCATGCTGACAGAATAACAGGAGTGCCTTGTTTCCTCTACGGGAAATTAAGAAATCTCCTGAGGTTGGAGTCCGATAGCATTTCTTTAGTCTTTTTTCTCAGGAGGCAGACAATTGTCTGTAAAAGTCTATACATGACACCAGAGAGCTGAGCTCCTCTCAGGCACCTCGCCTCTGTACAACCAAGTGTTTTAGCGGCAAGATCCTGGAAATATATTCAACATTAAAAACCCATTGCCGTGGAGTCAGTTCCAACTCACAGTGACCCTATAGGACAGAGTAGAGCTGCCCCATAGGGTTTCCAAGGAGCAGCTGCTAGATTTGAATTGCTGACCTTTTGGTTAGCAGCCTGAGCTCTTAATGCTGTGCCACCAGAGCTCCTATTAAATGTTAATTCACCATTATAGTTTTTGTTCAGGGTCATAGGCACATTCGGTGTTCTGTTTTTCATAACATGCGCTAACACAAAGCCTGTAGCTAAAGAAAGAGAGTTTCCAACCAGATACTTTGTGAAATGGAGGACGAAACTCGAAGTCCTGGCATTAAGAGAGGGCTCAGGCACCTGTGCCCTTTGTTAGAGTCATGGGCCACACAGCTTCTACAATAATGTCACTACACCCACTGGCCTATCTGACCTGTGTTGATTTAACTAATAACCTCTACAAAGACCATGTTCCTAAGCAAGGTCATGTTCAAAGTTACTAAGGGTTAGAAAAACAAAAACCCGTTGCCGTAGAGTCAATGCCAACTCATAGCGACCCTATAGGACAGAGTAGAACTGCCCTAGAGGGTCCCCACGGAGCAGTTGTGGCTTTAAACTGCTGACCTTTGGTTAGCATCCATAACTCTTAACCACTGTACCACCAGGACTCCTACACAGTCACTATGAGGTGGAATTGGCTTGGAGGCGATGGACTAAGGGTTAGGACTTCAAAATCTTTTTGGGGGATGCAAGTCAATCCATAACAATAAAGGAAATAAATCATTATAGGCTGTTTTGCTTTGCTTTGTTTAAACCTTAGAGAATAACCTAGCACTTGTCCCAGATCTAGCCCTGTCCAGGTAAGTCTATAAAGATGAGATAGGTAACTCTTCCAGAAGCTATAAACAAAAACCAGAGTGATGACTGTACTCCTGTGATATGGAGAAGATGGGAGGGATCCAAAGACTCAGAGAGAACGGAGAAATACAATCATCGGGCCTTTGGGGATTACGAAGTGCCCATCTTCATGTACCTGATCAATAGAACTAAGGCAGTTCACAAAACTGTGAAAGTTTAGAACTAGTTAGCTTGTTTATCCAGCAGCACAGCAGCCAAGAAGTCCCTGAAAGCTGTTGTGCCACAGGTTAGGTGTTAAGAGTTGAATTGTGTCCGCCAAACACATATGTTGAAGTACTTGGTCTCTGTACCTGTGAATGTGATGTTGTTTAGTAATAGGGGTTTTGAAGATGTTATCAGTTAACATGAAGTCATACTGGAGTAGGGGTGGTCCCAATTCAATCTGAGTGATGCCCTTTTAAAGAAGAAAAGAGACACAGAGACAGAGACATGAGGGTAGGATGGCCATGTGATCACGGAGGCAGAGACTGGAGTGATCCTGCCACAAGCCAAGGATTGCCTGGGGCTACCAGAAGCTGAAAGAGACAATAAAGGATCTTCTTCTAGAATGCAGGCTCATGAAGGCCTCAGCAGACCCAGAGAGATGCTGTCTGGGATGAATCCTCAGAGTTACCCAGGGTTTGATGAAAGGGCTGGGTCTTCCTACCCCAAAGTGACCAGTAAGTGAATTCCGGCTGACCAGGGCCAAGACAGCTCTATTTAGCTGAGGCCATTCTCGAGGAGGGCTGGCAGTGGAGTGTGCTCTGCTGGCCACACTTCCAGAAGCTGGGGTCCTGCAGGGGCACCTGGGTGGTACATGAGAGCACCTTGGCATGTCTTTACCAAACATGAGTTGAAGACTGGGTGTGGAACTGGCTGGAAAAGAGTGACCTGAGTTTCTGCTTAAAAATGAAGTTTCTAAGATCTTTCTAGAGACCTATTGAATCAGCATCTTTGGGAGGGTGATTCTAGTGCACAGCAAGGTCTGGGAATTACATCTTAGATAATCAGAAACCACCAGGTCTGTTATTAGGGGTGATGGCTAATGAGATGTTGCAGTTCTGAGGAATGCATGTGAAGTGTTTAAAACCTTCAATAACTCTCTTCGTCATCTTTCAGTCAAACCAAAATTCTGTAGTATGGCATGGAAGATCCTTCATACATTTTACTGAACCCTAGCCTCCCATGCTCTTTCATCTTTATCCTTTTCATAAGCTGTTCCCTTAAATGTTCTTTGATGTGAATGATTTCACATCAAAGATGTGGTGAAACCCAAGCAAAGTTGTTTACTACAAATTAGTAAGTAAGCACAAGTCAGCCCATGCTTACCTTGCTTAATGGGTCATCCCCCCATCAAGGATTGTAAATTTGAAAAGAGGCTTTGATTCTGTAGGATGGTGCCATGGGGTTGGGAGAGAGATGTCAGCCATACCTAGAAGCAGAATCTTTGATGTGGCGAAACCCGTGTGAAATTGTTCACTACAGATGGTCTGGTAAAGAAGGTAAGCACCGTGCTTACCATGCCTATTGGTTAATGTGCACCTGAAAAGGATGTTTGCATTTCCTTTAACGCTATGTCTCCTAACGTGGGCTCCCCAGAAAGCAGACCTGGACGAGACTGAGTACTGCTACCTTATTAGGAGGTCTAATCTTGCAGCCCACTCTGTCCTGTAGGGTTGCTATGAGTCGGAATCGACTCAAAGGCAATGGGTTGGGTTAATGTTGCAGCCCAGGAGCCCTGGTCAGCTGTTAGAACCCATCAGCAGCTTTGTTGGGGAAAAGACCTGGTGATCTGCTCACATAAAGATTACAGCCTAGGGGGCAGTTCTCTCGGTCCTACAGGTTTGCTACGAGTTAGAATCAACTCGACAGCTGCGAGATGGGTTTGGTGGTGGATAGAGTAAGAGACAGGAAAAGGGGAGAAGATCTGTTACACCTGGATTAACTTTGGGGAAGTAGCTATGGCAATATTTTTTAAATAGTTATATGATTTTTGTTCAAACTATTGTCCACTAGGAGCTTATCCTATAGTTTGTGAAAACAGACAAGATATGCATACTACAGTGTTCGTTACAGAGTTGTTTATAAGAACAAAAATAGAAGCATTCTAAGAGTCAATCAATGGGGAGTTAATGTACATCCTTGCAATGGAAAATTTAAATAAAATATTATTCATCCTTACAATGGATTGTTTTAAAGCAGTTTAAAAGAGTGAGATGTATCCATATAAGCTAATATAAAAAAACTGCTCAAGATACATCAAGTTTAAAAGAAATCGGTAAAAGCACGTGCAGGCTATTCTTTACTATATCGCTGTTCACACCCATTCTCAGCCCTTCTCTGCCACGCTCTGCCCTGGATGTGCCAGCCAATTAAATTTGGCCAAGAGAAATGCTGCCATAACACAGGTGTGTGCCTTTAAAAAATAGAAATTTATTTTCTCCCAATTTAGGAGGCTAGAAGTTTGAATTCAGGGCATGGCTCTAGGGGATGGTCCTCCCTTGTCCATTTCAGCTTCTAGTAGCTGCCAGCACTCCTTGGCAGCCATTTATTTGCAGACTGGGCCTCACCTGGTGTCTGTCTTCCCCCTTTGTGTGTCTGTCTATTCTGGTTTTTTATAACTCAATAGTGATTAGGTTTAAGATACACCTTACACTGGTATGTTCATGTTAACATAACAAAAGGAAAACCCTATTTTCAAGCAGGATCATATCCAATGGTATAAAAACAGAAAAAATAAGGGCTAGTAATTCATTACATGTTTTGGAGAGGGGACACAATTTAATCCATAACAGGAGGGAACAAGCAAGACATGGATGGAAGGAAGGAGAGAGAGCATCAGTTATTTCTTCCCTACTCCCTCCTTGCTTTGGCCCACACCCGCGGCAATAGCTGCATTCCTCCAAAATGACAACTTATTTCGGTGGTCTTGTATTCATGGCTCTAACTCTTGTTGGGCTCCTTCACTAAACCCAATTCTTCACTTTGTCTCTTCTGTCCTGGGGGTGGTGATGGCAGCCTGCTGTTTCTGGAGTCTCGCCATCCCTTGTTTTCTCTACTCTTGACACAACATCAGGATCCATTGAACCCAGTTTTAGTTTTGAGTGTTTTAAAAGTAGTTAAAATATTTGAAAGAAATGATAGCTCATGATTTTACTCTTTTTTAGAAGTCTTCCAAAAAAATAAGAGAGAGAGAGAGAAAACTTACTCTAAAGAAAATTAGAATAAAACTTACCTAACCTTGTAATTACCATATGGGTCTATATGGTAATTAAAAAAAGAAAAAGAAAAAACATTGCTGTCCAGACTATTCCGACTCATCACAAACTCTATAGGACAGAGTAGAGCTGCCCCACAGGGTTTCCAAGAAGTCGTTGGTGGATTCAAACTGCTGACCTTTTGGTTAGCAGCCATAATTGCTCTTTTATAAATCGAACGTACATTATGAGATCTTGATATTATTCATCTTATATCTTGAAACGTTTTTGCTATTTTGTAATTGTGGGAGTTACTTTACCATCACTCATCATTACTCATCAATGAGTCTCAACAATGCTGAAAATAATAATCATGAGAAATGGAAGAATGAAGAAAGCCCCTAGAAGGATGATGCAATTGTGAAACAGGTCATCATCCTTCAGTTTTCTTATTGCAGTGCCTAAATGATTGCATAATCTTTCAAGAAGGTTTAAACGAAGACTGAAGACAGCATCTTTGTGGATTTGCTTTTAGCTTTCATTTTTTTTTTTTTTTTTGATCACAGTTGAGAGTTCAGAACTTGTTTTCTGTCCATAATGGCAAAGAAGAAAACTGACAGAGAAAAAACTTTCACAATTATTAGATAAATCAGTTGAATACGGAGATCAGCACTAGAGTCAAACAATGATGCTAAAATTGATGAATAAGTGAAATTTTATAAATTGTCTTAGTCATCTAGTGCTGCTCTAACAGAAATACCACAAGTCAATGGCTTTAATGAAGAGGAGTTTATTCTCTCACAGTCCAGTAGGCCAAAAGTCCAAATTCAGGGCACCGGCTCCACGGGAAGCCTTTCTCTCTGTTGGCTCTGGAGAAACGTCCTTGTGATGCATCAGTCTTCCCTTGGTCTGGGAGCATCCCAGCACAGGAACCTCAGGTCCAAAGGACACACTCTGCTCCTGGTGCTTCTCTCTTGGTGGTATGAGCTTCCCTTATTTCTGCTCGCTTCTCTCTTTTATATTTCAAAAGAGATTGGCTTAAGACACTACGTAATCTTGTAGACCTCATCAATATAACTACTGCTAATCCATCTTATTACATCATAGTCATAGGATTTACAACATTTAGGGAAATCACATCAGAAGATAAAATGGTAGACAATCATACAAGGGAATCATGACCTAGCCAAGTTGACAGATACTTTTGGGGGACGCCATTCAATCCACGACATAAGTCTTCAGATGATAATATTTTGGGTGAATTTTCTTAAACTCAAGAATCAAAAAGTGGTAGTAGGGGTTGAGGAAAAGGAAAAGACTGGGGGAGGGGTGAGGCAAGTGTTCTATAAGCTGATTGTGAATGTGTTTATACTATGTATATATTTGAAAAAATCGTGCACATAAAACTGGTGAACTTCACTATATGAGAAGTATGCCTCAAGAAGACTGGGGGGGGAGCGGAGAACAGATAACATTATAATAAGCAGCATTGTATTAATTATCTATTGCTGCATAATACATTAACCCGAGGCTTAGTGGCTAAAAACAGCATGCATTTATTATCTCCCAACTTCTTTAGGTCGAGAATCTAGGCACAGCTTAGCTTGATCCTCTATAACAGAGTCTCCACTGGCTGCAGTCAAGGTGTTGGCTGACCTGGAACCATCACAATGCTCAACTGGGGAAGGATCCACTTCCAAGCTCCCATGGCTGTTGGCAGGACTTGGTTCCTTGGGAGCTGTTGCCTGGAGACCACCCTTTGTTCCTTGCCAAATTTTTTTTTTTAGTATGGCAGCTTGTAAGCCAAGAAGGCAGTAGAGTCTGCCAGCAATGCAGATATCATTACATTTTATAGCTGATAATCAAAATGAAACCCATCAGCTTTTCTATATTCTATTGGTAAGAAGAAAGGCACTAAATCCAGTCCACTCTGAAGAGGAAGGGAGACCACCAGGGCATGAATACCAGGGGAGCCCTGGTGGTGCAATGGTTAAGCATTCTGGCTGCTAACCAAAAGTCAGCAGTTTGAATCTACCAGCTGCTGCTTGGAAACCTTATGAGGGAGCTCTATGCTGTCCTACAGGGTTGCTATGAGTCGGAATCGAGAATACCAGGAGGCAGTAGTTATATGGCGGCTGTTTAGAAGTCTGCCTACCACAAATATATTTTTTTTTAATTAATTATTTTTTTATTATCGTACTTTAGATGAAGATTTACAGAACAAACTAGCTTCTCATTAAACAATTAGTACACATATTGTTTTGTGACATCGGTTGCCAACCACACTATACCTCAAAACTCTCTTCTTGAACTTGGGTTACCTATTACTAGCTTTCCTGTCCCCTCCTGACTGCTCATCCTTGCCCCTGAGCTGGTGTGTCCCTTTAGTCTCGTTTTATTTTATGGGTCTCTCTAATTTTTGGTTAAAGGTTGAACTTCACGAGTGACTTCATTATTGAGCCAAAAGAGTGCCCAGGAGTCATACTCTCGGGGTTTCTTCAGTCTCTGTCAAGCTAGTACAAGTAAGGCTGGTTTTTTTTTTTTTTTGTGAGTTAGGATTTTGTTCTACATTTTTCTCCGGCTCAGTCCGGGACCCTCTATCATGATACCTGTCAGAGAAGTTGGTGGTGGTAGCCAGGCACCATGTACTTGTGCTGGACTCAGTCTGGTAGAGGCTATGGTACTTGTGGTCCATCAGTCATTTGGACTAATCCTTCCCTGTGTCTTTGGTTTTCTTCATTCTCCCTTGCTCCAGACAGGGTGAGACCATGGAGTATCTTAGATGGCCGCTCACAAGATTTTAAGACCCTAGACGCTATTCACCAAAGTAGAATGTAGAACATTTATAAACTGTTATGCCAATGGGGTGTTGCCTGAGACCGTGGTCCGCACAGCCTCTGCCCAGTAATTCAGTCCCTCAGGGAGTTTAGATGTGTCCATGGAGCTTCTAAGACCTTGCTGTGAACAAATTGTACTGGCTTCCCCAGTATTCTGTACTGTGTCACCCTTTACCAAAATTACCGCTTATTTATTGTCTATTTAGTGGTTTTCTATCCCTACCCTTCCCCTCCCTCGTAACCGTCAAAGATTGTTTACTTTTGTGTGTAAACCATTTCCTGAGTGGTTTCATATAATATTTGTTCCTTTGTGATTGACTTATTTCACTCAGCATAATGGCATCCAGATTCATCCACGTTGTGAGATGCTTCAAGGAGTCATCGTTGCATAGTACTCCATTGTGTCTATGTACCATAGTTTGTTTATCCATTCATCTGTTGATGGGCACTTAGGTTGTTTCCGTCTTTTTGCTATTGTGAAAGATGCTGCAATGAACATGGGTGTGCATATGTCTATTCATGTGATGACTCATTTCTCTAAGACATATTCTAATGAGTGGAACCATAAATATACTTCTATGGACAAAAGGGAAGGATGCTAATTTTCCTGCATCCAATTTTACTACAGTGATTTATTAGAGTATTCCTTCATCTTTTGTGACGTTTGTGCTCCAGAATTTCCTTGATACAAAGAGGTTTTCCATATTAAAATTCTTCTAAAAATTTATAATGAAATTGGTTTCTACTAAGCTTCTATTCTTACTTCTTTAAATTACCTGTAAAAAATTTAGAATATTTACGGCAAAAGCTGTGAGAGATGGAACTCAACGAGACTGCCTTATTTTTCTGGGTCTCACAAATCTTCTACCTTTGACAGGATCTTGTGTTATCACTTTTCTATTGCTTGTTTTAATGGAAAATATTTGAGTTTTCTGTCTCTGACAGGCTTCCTCCTTACACAGATTCTGGCTTTTGCAGGTTTCACTGTAATTTTAAAATTAATGTTTATTATTAATTTGTAATATAAATTAAATATAAAAATAATTATCAATAAAATCATATTTAGAGTTAAAATACTTAAAGTAAACAAATTGAAAAAATCCATTGGACCTAGGTAGTAAACAGTGATAACTATTTTTCTTGTATGCTTAGCATCAACCCTGCCCACACTTCTGTGATTGTCCCCTCATTAACAGCTCTTCATTTGAAACATCTAATGAGAATTTTGTTTCCTTCAAAGACTCTGATTGATGCAAACATATAGAGTTTGAACACATCTGTGTAAAAAATAATAATAAAAAAAGAAACTGCCTCATGATTTGGAAAATACCAAGAAGATCTAAGACTCCTAGTGAGATTTGCCTCCCGCTACAATGGCTGTGAAAGAATGCCTACGCCTTGCTTGGACAGGATTAATGTGCAGGGAACAGAGTGTTTATGTCACATTCACCACACTGGATGATAAACATGTCTGAGAGAATCAGTAAACTTACAAATATTTCCCCTGTAATGTTGCTTTTGTTGTTGTTCATTCGTTCCCAAATTAAAATGGTGAACACTGAATCCACATTTTGGTTACCAAAAATTGTAAGGAAAAAAATAATCCTAGCTTTCTCTCAGAAAGTGGACATCTCTAAGAGTTATGTGTGGTTGGTTTGTTTGCTGATTTTCACTCCCTTGGCTATGATGGGAATGGTTTCTTACATAAAAACTAGCCCTTTTCCCAAGATGTAACTCTTCTAGTACCTAGAATTCCATCCCCTGTGTACAGGACCAGATTTTTCCATTCCTTCTCTTTGATTAAGTTTGAACACTATCACAGGTTGTGATTCATAAATTCCTTTGGGAATTGTTTTTTATAATGATGTGGATTTCAAGACAAATGGAGAGAAAGGCAGCCTTGACCAGGCTGAATAATTTAACTTTGCTCTGTTGTCATAAGCCATTGCGGAAATCTCAGTGGGTGACATCCTGTTCCAATCCACTGTTAGACGTTTGAATATTACAGTAAATAATACTATTCTTCAGATACGGAAGAGACTCTTAGACTAATACTGCATTCCACAAAATGAACAAAGTGAGTAGGTGACATTGTTGTTGTTGTGTGCCATCCAGTAGACTTCAACTTGTAGCGACTCTATATGACAGAGTAGAACTGCCCCATAGGGTTTCCCAGGCTGTAATCTTTATAGGTGCAGATTGCTAAGTCTTTTTTTCTGCAGGCTGACATTGTTGTTGTTAGGTGCTGTTGAGTCAGTTCCAACTCTTAGCAATCCTATGTGCAACAGAGTGAAATACTGCCTGGTCCTGCGCCATCCTGACAATCATCGTTATGTCTGAGCCCATTGTTGCAGCCACTGAGTCAATCCATCTCATTGAGGGTCTTCCTCTTCTTTGCTGACAGTCTACTTTACCAAGCATGAGGTACTTGTCCAAGGAATGGTCCCTCCTGATAATATGTCCAAAGGATATGAGACCAAGTCTAGCCATCCTCATATCTAAGAAGCACTCTGGTTGTACTTCTTTCAAGACAGACTTTTTCGTTCTTCTGGCAGTTCATGGTATATTCAATATTCTTCTCCAAGGCCATAATTCAAAGGTAGAAATTCTTCTTTGTTTTTTTTTATTCACTGTCCAGCTTTCACGTGCACATGAGGAGATTGAAAATACCAATGGTTTGGGTCTGGCACACCTTAGTCCTCAAAGTGACTTCTTCGCTTTTTAATACTTTATAAAGAGGTCTTTTGCAGCATTTTTTCCCAATGCAATAGGTCGTTTAGCCCTATCTTAGTCATAGAAAATCTATGTGGGATTACTTTTTTTTTTTTAACTGTTATTTGAAATGATTTCAGACTTACAGACTTACTTCCCCATCACTAATTAGCCATGTGAACTTGCACACACATGGCTTCTATAAGCCTCAGTTCCCTATTTCATGGGGATATTTTCAAATACAGTCTTAGTCATCTAGTGCTGCTATAACAGAAATGCCACAACTGGATGGCTTTAACAAATAGAAATTTATTCTCTCATAGTCTAGTAGGTTACAAGTCCAAATTCAGGGCATCAGTTGCAGAGGAAGTCGTTCTCTGTCTGTTGGCTCTGGAGGAAGGTCTTTGTCCTCAATCTTCCCCCGGTCAAGGAGTTCCTCAGGCACAGGGGCCCCAGGTCCAAAGCACTCTGCTCCCAGTGCTGCTTTCTTGGTGTCATGAGGTCCCCAACTCTCTGTTTCCTTCCCTTTCTTTTTATCTCTTGAGAGATAAAAGGTGGTGCAGACCACACCCCAGGAAACTCCCTTTACACTGGATCAGGGAGGTGGCCTGAGTAAGGATGGTGTTACAATCCCACCCTAATCCTTTTAACATAAAATTACAATCACAAAATGGAGGACAACCACACAATACTGGGAATCATGGCCTAACCAAGTCAACACATATATTTGGGGGAACACAATTCAATTCATGACAAATACTAAACTAGGAAAAAAACAAAATCACAGTGGTCTGTTGCCTACTCTTGCTTTTCTCTCTCTTTCCTTCTTATTCCTGCTAAGAGAACTAAGCTTATTTAAGAATATTAAAAAGGAAGTTACCCTTTTGTGGCCATTTTGGCCAAATCTGAAAGGCAGTAAAATTCTCCATTGCAATTTCTATTTTCAAGGTATGTAGTTGCCTAACCCCTTAAATTCCCACAGGGGCCACGTAAGATTATCGTCACTTTGCCAATATTACAGATAAAGAAGCTGAAGAGAAAAAGAAAAAAAAAAAATTGCGCCAATTTGAAAGCATAGCTTTCAGTACAAAACTGAACCCCTTTGTGCTTAAAAATAAGTGTGTGTCCAATACATAAGCTCAAAAATGAAAATAAAGAAATAAGAGCAGTTCCAAAGGCGTGTGAGTATCGTGGCTGATAAAGTTCTGAAAACAAGCCTGAAAAAAAGTGTGAAAAATGTTTCCCTTTCTTTAAGGTTCTCCAGGGAAGGGTTACTTTAGTTACTCTCCGGCCTAAATTATATGGTGATACAATTTTCTTCATCTAAGGGTGTGAGGTCTATTTTCTTCTATTTCTTCATTTTGGCCTTAGTGGTTGGTGTATAAATATGAATAATAGTCGTATTAACTGGTCTTCCTTGTAGACTTACGGATATTATCCTGTCACTGACAGCATTGTACTTCAGGATACATCTTGAAATGTTCTTTTTGACAATGAATGCAACATCATTCCTCTTCGAGTTGTCATTCCCAGCATAGTAGACTATATGATTGTCCAATTCAAAATGGCCAATGCCAGTCCATTTCAGCTCACTAATGCCTAGGATGTCGATGTTTATGCCTTCCATTTCATCTTTGACAGTTTCCAATTTTCCTAGATTCATACTTTGTACATTCCAGGTTCCAATTATTAACAGATGTTTACAGCTGTTTCTTCTCATTTTGAGTCCTGCCACATCAGCAAATGACGGTCCCGAAAGCTTGACTCTATCCACATCATTAAGGCCAACTCTACCTTGAAACCCTGGTGGTGTAGTGGTTAAGTGCTACGACTGCTAACCAAAGGGTTGGCAGTTCGAATCCACCAGGCACTCCTTGGAAACTCTATGAAGCAGTTCTACTCTGTCCTATAGGGTCACTATGAGTCGGATTGACTTGACGGAACTGGGTTTTCTACTTTGAGGAGGCAGCTGTTCCACAGTCATCTTTTGAGTGCCTTCCAACCTCGGGGGCTCATCTTCCAGCACTATACCAGACAGTGTTCTGCTGCTATTCATAAGGTTTTCACTGGCTAATGCTTTTCAGACGTAGTCTGCTGGGTCCTTCTTCCTAGCCAGTCTTAGTCTGGAAGCTCAGCTGAAACCTGTCCTCCATGGGTGACTATGCTGGTATCTGAACACTGGTGACATAGCTTCCAGCATCACAGCAACACATAAGCCCCACAGTACGACAACCTGACAGATTGGTTTAAAGTCAGGAAAGGTGTAAGTCAGGGCTGTATTCTTTCACCATACCTATTCAATCTGTATGCTGAGCAAATAATACGAGAAGCTGGACTATATGAAGAAAAACGGGGCTTCAGGATTGGAGGAAGACTCATTAACAACCTGCATTTTGCAGATGACACAACCTTGCTTGCTGAAAGCGAAAAGGACTTGAAGCACTTATTAACAAATATCAAAGACCACAGCCTTCAGTATGGATTGCACCTCAACATAAAGAAAACAAAAATCCTCACAACTGGACCAATGAGCAACATCATGATAAACGGAGAAAAGATTGAAGTTGTTAAGGATTTCATTTTATTTGGATCCACAATCAACAGACAGGGAAGCAGCAGTCAGGAAATCAAAAGATGCATTGCTTTGGGTAAATCTGCTGCAAAGGACCTCTTCAAAGTGTTGAAGAGCAAAGATGTCACCTTGAAAACTAAGGTGCACCTGACTCAAGCCATGGTATTTTCAATTGCATCATTCGCACGTGAAAGCTGGACAATGAATAAGGAAGACTGAAGAAGAATTGATGCCTTTGAATTGTGGTGTTGGCGAAGAATATTGAATATACCATGGACTGCCAAAAGAATGAACAAATCTGTCTTAGAAGAAGTACAGCCAGAATGCTCCTTAGAAGTAAGAATGGCGAGACTGCATCTTACCTACTTTGGACATGTAGTCAGGAGGTATCAGTCCCTGGAGAAGGATATCATGCTTGGCAAAGTACAGGGTCAGCGGAGAAGAGGAAGACCCTCAAGGAGGTGGATTGACACAGTGGTGGCAACAATGAGCTCAAGCATAACAACGATTGTAAAGATGGCTCAGGACCGGGCAGTGTTTCGTTCTGTTGTGCATAGGGTTGCTATGAGTCGGAACCGACTCAACAGCACCTAACAACAACATCAACAAATGGTGTGAGCATGGGGGCAGTGGTGATTCAGTGGTAGAATTCTCACCTTCCGTGAGGGAGACCCAGGTTTGAGTCCCAGATTCCCACCCAATGCCTCTCATGTACAGTCATCACCCTTCTGTCAATGGAAGCTCACATGTCACAAAGACGCTGAACAGGTTTCAGTGGAGTGAAAAAGACGGACTAGGAAGAAAGACCTGAACATCTACTTTTGATAATCAACCAATGAAAACCCTATAGATCACAATGGTTCAATCTGCAACTCATCATAGGGATGACACAGGACCAAGCAGTGTTTTGGTTTGTGCATGGGGTAACCATGGATCATGGGTTGACTCTAGGGCAGCTAAAAACAAGAATGCTATGAGGATCCATCAGAGGAGAGATGGTTGAAAACATATTGGATTTATATTCACATAGATGCTAAAACATCCTCACTTTAACTCTCCTAACTCAGAGGACAGGAATCACTGAATTTCTTCCCCACCTCTCCCATCCCATACGGCGGGTTAGTTACTTCTTGATCTCCTTGAAGTCCCTCACTCTTCTAAGCTTTGTTGAAACTCTCAACCAGGAACTCTCCTCTTTCTGAGCCACCAAGAACCACGAAAAGACATGGAATCTCTCAGCTCTAACCATGTTAATTGTTAACAATTACCCAGGTAGAAAAAGTGGCCATTGTTTCCAGTATTCCACACGATGACTCTTCTTTTCTCTTCAGTCTCCTAAAACAGCAATGTGATCATGGGACTCTCCCCAGTCATAAAGCTTTTCTGGTTCCTCATTACATTCAGAATTAAATCCAAAGTCCCCAGGCTGACATCAAAGCACTCAAAAAATTTTCCTCAATCTCCCTTTCCTGCCTTTCTACCACTGCAAAACTCCATCACCCTATGTTCTAGTCTGACCAGTCTACCACCATTCCTCACACATGCTCCCAAGCTGCACTATTGTTAAGATGAGTTGTGCATTTGAAAAAGGCTTACCCTTAAGCATTTGTAACAGATCTACCCATTTTTTTGAGGCTTGTCCTAAATCTTACCTCAGGTGATTATTTCCTATCAGAATCTCTCTCTCTCTGTTTCCTGTACTGGACTTGCTTTATTGTTATGAAGTCCCTGGATGGTGCAAACAGTTAACATGCTCAGCTGCTAACAAAAGGTTGAAAGTTCGAGTCCAACTGGGGGTGCCTCAGAAGAAATGCCTGGCAATCTACTTCCAAAAACACCAGACATTGAAAACCCTATGGATAATAGTTCTACTGTAACATACATGCACCCCCATGAGTTGGTATCTACTCCACAGTAACTTGTTTTTTGTTATAAAATGGATTGTAATATACTTTGTATCAGAGTGCTTTTCATATGTGTCTCTCCAGACTGATTTGTGAGGGCTGCCTAATTTATCCCCATGGTACCGAAGACAATGCTTTGGATTTTATGCCAGGACCAAATGAACATCTGTTGACCATACTGTAATGTGAGACTGAATCCATCACTTCTAACCTCAATTTTTGGTTTGAGTTCTGGTCCATTTTAACATGTCTGTCTTATTTTTACCCAGCACTCAACATGCCTTATTTATTTCTATCCAAATGCATAGATGTCATCTTTGCTTGAACATCTAATTAAAAAACCAAACGAGTTGCCAGGTCAGTTCTGATTTATGGCGAGCCCATGTGTTTTAGAGTAGAACTGAGCTCCGCAGAGTTTTCCACGGCTGTGATCCTTCAGAGGCAGATCACCGGCCTTTCTTCTGAAGCACCTCTGGGTGAATTCAAGCTGCCACCTTTTAGTGAGTAGCTGAGGGGCTCTTTGAATATCCAATAGGCCATTAAAATATCATATATCTATAACTGAATTCTTGATATCTACAAATAAAAGAAAACAAAAAACTACTTCTTCAATCTTCCCTATCTCAGAAAATACCACAACCATTCACCCATTTGCCAAGGTGAGAAAATACCAGTCCTCCGTCATCATTCTCCATACCTCACACTTCACAACCAATTATTAGCAAGACCTATCAGCATTATCTTCAAAATATATCCCTAATCCAACCACTTCTCACTTCCTGCTGCCACCCTCCCAGTACAAGCCTCCACCATCTCTTATCCAGGTCTCTGCAATAGTGACTCCTAACTGGTATTCTTCTTCTGCTCAAAACCCGACAACACGTTCACCATTCAGCAGCCAGTCAGCCCTTCGGAATGGAAACAGACAAGGTCACCTCCTCAGAGAGGCCTTTCTGCACTTTACTGTATGAACTATGCTCGCTCCTCCATCATCTCTGCATTTTATTACTTAGTTTTGGTTTTCTGTTTGTTTTCAGTAGCTTTTATTGTTGCCTGATATTATTATAGATGGAAACCCTAGTGGCGTAATGGTTAAGTGCTACGGCTGGTAACCAAAGGGTTGGCAGTTTGAATCCACCAGGTGCTCCTTGGAAACTCTATGGGGCAGTTCTACTCTGTCCTATAGGGTCGCTATGAGTCAGAATCAACTCAACGGCATTGGGTTTTTGGTTTTTTGGTATTATAGATGAGGGTAGACATTTTATGTGACTTGTTCAACACTCCATCTCAGTGTCACATAGTAAGCACTTAATAAATATTTATTGAATTAATAACTGGATTTAATTCCCACTAGACTGGGTTCATCTTTATCAACCACCAACCTCCACCACCCACTCTCAACACCAACACAATGCCTGACACATCTTACTATGTTTCCGGTAAATACCCACAGCTGGCTCCTGCCTCCCTGACTTTCCAGATGTCTTTTCTTTGCCTGATATGGTTTTCCCTTCGCTCTAGAAACCCAATGTCTCTCTCCCATCCTCCCAGACACAACTCAGATTCCAATTCCACAGAAAAACCTCTCCCTGATAACACCATGTTACCGTGATGTCATCCTTCCCTGAACTGCTACTACTCCTTTTATTAAAATCCCTTTATTTCTGCTTATAAATCATGTGTTGTTTGATTTAATATTCTTTAAACTTTATTGTCTACTAAGCTGGAATTGTCAGTAAAAGCCAGCTGGATCAGGGTCTGGAACCCACGATCTAATGCTAAGAGAGCCAGAAGAAAGGTATTTATTGTGAAGTGTGATTAATTATTTTAAACAGCAGGAAATCATGTTCTGCCTTTTACAAACTGAGAAGTTAACAAGTGATTAGGGAGCTACCCTTATAAAAGGTCTAGGAAGTAGCATGATAATGCCATTATTTATGTAGGCCTTTCTGTTTCTGTTTTCATATGAACAAAGGAGGGCAAAAAGGCATGGGGAAATCAACAGGGAGGGACTTTCCAGCTACAGAGGGCTTAGAGATGCCTCAGGGGGCCCTGCCTTCCATTGGCTGATGCCCCAGAAGAGCCTGGCCCCTTAGCCAGCACTGACTGGAAATTTTATGGAAAACCTCACTGCACGTACTCCTGGTTTTTTGTTTTTGTTTTTTTAATACATTCATGCTTATCATGATCTCTCAATATACAGGCTTCCAAGCCCAAAAAAAGGTTCAATTATTCTCAACATATCTGTTGGACATCGTAACAAATTCTCAAATTAAAAACAAGCCCAGAATCAATAACACAATAAAACAACAAAAATAAAACCTCTATATATTTCTATAAATTAACTCCAAAAGAGTATAAATTCTGTAAGACGATTTTAGTCACAATTTTCTTGTCCAGAGTTTCTCAAACATCCTGAGTGTCACCCTAATAAAATGATTCCTTAACTCTTAGTTTAGGCTCCAAACCAAAATACCAAACCGGTTGCCTAAGAATTGACTTCGACTCATAGCAACCCTACAGGACAGAGAGTTTCCATAGGGTTTCCAAGAAGTGGCTGATAGATTTGAACTGCCAACCTTTTGGTTAGCAGCCAAGTTCTTAACCACTGCACCACCAGGGCTCCTAGTTTAGGCTAAGTATGAACTATTTTACATAACTTTAGAAGTCATCTAAATTGTATACTATTGGTATCTAACGTGGGTGTAAAAAATAAGCTAATTGAAAGGAAATATATTTAGTTAGAATAGACTACATTTACTCTCTCCTGTAAGAGAAAGTATGAAGTTCAAATTAAGGTACCACTTGGTGGCAGATTAACTGAATTCTGTGTTCTCACAGAGCCTTAAACTGCCTCTATTGTGCTGAGCTTGCAAATCTAAACCTGAACACTGACTATCCCATTGTAGAAACCTAAATTGACTATAACAGGCATGTATGAAATTTTGTCTCGATAAATAACTCGAGAGTAATTTGCACTTTCTCAGGTAATTTTTCATTATTTTCTACTGATAAACACAATTACTGTTCTCATCCTAAGGGGAGGGGCCTTATTTCATTTTATATAATGAAAACTCAATGTGTATTTGTTGAGACGCTAATAACAGGGTCTATATACCTTGATCATTAAATAACTTTTCCAAATTCTATAAATTTCAAATAGATGTATTTGAAATGTACTCATTTAAATGTGTAGATTTTTTTTTACATTCAGTGCCACAGTACTTTCCATAGTTATAACACTAATACGTTATATTCATATAGGAATTTATAAAGGTTTTTTCATATTCTATCGTCTCATATAATCATCAGCACTCCCTGGGTGGTGTAAACAATTAAGCGTTTGGATGCTAATCAGAAGATTGGAGTTTCCAGTCCAACTAGAGACACCTTGGGAGAAAGCCCTGGCAATCTACTTCCAGAAAATCAACCATTGAAAACCCTGTGGAACACTCGGACACACAAGGGGTCATCATGAGTCGAAATTGACTCCAAAGCACTGGTTTTATTGTTAACCCCATTTTACAGATGAGGTGCTCGAAGCTTAAAAAATGTGAATGTGTCCAAGGTTTTAAGAATGCTCTTAAAATCATGTACCCTGACTTTTAGTTCAGTGACTGTTACACTATGTCTCAGTTAAGTACTTTCAATTCTTCATAAGCTAAGTCTGATTTGATTTTATAATTGTTTTAAGTTTGCCAAGTTTCTTTCTGGTCTTCTAGAGAAGTTTCTTCAATAATACTGTGTCTCTGAGCACCACCATCTTCTCACCTTTTCTTCCTAGAAAGCAGCATGAAAAGACAGAAGGAACACAATTAGAATCTAAGATACAAGCTTCCATTTTGACTTTGTTGTTGTCGTTAGGTGCCATCGAGTCGGTTCCGACTCACAGCTACCCTGTGCACAAAAGAACAAAACACTGCCTGGTCCTGCGCCATCCTTACAATCGTTCTTATGCTTGAGCTCATTGTTGCAGCCACTGTGTCAATCCACCTCCTTGAGGGTCTTCCTCTTTTCCGCTGACCCTGTACTCTGCCAACCATGATGTCCTTCTCCAGGGACTGATCCCTCCTGACAGCATGTCCAAAGGATGTAAGATGCAGTCTCACCATTCTTGCTTCTAAGGAGCATTCTGGTTGTGCTTCTTCTAAGACAGATTTGTTCATTCTTTTGGCAGTCCGTGGTATATTCAATATTCTTCACCAACACCACAATTCAAAGGCGTCAATTCTTCTTCGGTCTTCCTTATTCATGATCCAGCTTTCACATGCATATGATGCGATTGAAAATACTATGGGTTGGGTCAGGCGCACCTTAGTCTTCAAGGTGACATCTTTGCTTTTCAACACTTTAAAGAGGTCCTTTGCAGCAGATTTACCCAATGCAATGCATCTTTTGATTTCTTGACTGCTGCTTCCATGGCTGTTGATTGTGGATCCAAGTAAAATGAAATCCTTGACAACTTCAATCTTTTCTCCGTTTATCATGATGTTGCTCATTGGTCCAGTTGTAAGGACTTTTGTTTTCTTTATGTTGAGGTGCAATCCACACTGAGGTCTGTGGTCTTTGATCTTCATTAGTATGTGCTTCAAGCTGAAATTTTGACTTTACTGAATCCTAATTACGTAACCTTCACTCAAACTATCTGAGCCTTAGCTTCTTTGTACGTAAAAGGGAATAATAAAGAGCTTATTTCCCAGGGTTAAGTAGATGATAAAATAAAATTACCATATATAAAATCAATCTATAAATTATAGATTTATATATTTAACAAATTTAACATAATTCAAGAGCTGTGCAAGAAGCCAAGACTGAATGTTCCTGGTGACGAAAAAATTCAAAAACAGCAAAAGAATGATTGAGTTCTGTGCCAGCACCCATGGAAGCAGTAAGCAACACAGCCCTATCCCTGCCTTCATGGGGGCACATCCTAAATAATAAGTAGCACGTTTAGTTGGTCATACAGTTTTAGGTGCTGTGGAGAAAAACAAAGCATAGAGAGGGACAAGTGGTGTCAGGATATGGGGAGGGGTGCAATTTTAAATAGAATACCTCTGAGAAAATGGCATGCTAGTAGAAAGCATTTCAGATGGAGGCAATGGCCTTGAGGCAGGAACATTTAAAGAGGAGAGTGTTTTAGGAGGTTAGATCCAAAAAGCAATGGCAGGCAGATCAGGTAGACCCACACTGTGAGAGGCTTTCAGGTATTATAGCTCTGCATGAAATGGAAACCCTTAAAAGGTTCAGAATCTGATCCACATGTTAGTATAAAGCAATGGCTGCTCGGCTGAGAACAAATCGCAAGTGGATGTGGTAGGCAGCCTCTCAGATGACCTCCAATCTTTCCATCTCTTGGTCTTCATGCCTATGTTTAAAACTTTCTCCTTGAGTGTGGGTTGGATTTATTGACTTTCTTTCAATAAACAGAGTACTGCAGAAGCAATGGAAAATTATGTCTGAGACTAAGTTACATAAAGAGTATGGCTTCCATCTCGGGGGCTCTGCCTCGCTCTCACTTGCCCTGACAACCCCCATAGAAAGGTTCACATGGCATGGACCCACGGTTTTTGGCCAACAGCCAGCAGGAGATTGATACCCTCAGTTCAACAACCCGTGACGAACTAAGGCCTGCCAACCACTTGTGAATGAACCGGGAAGCAAACTCTCCCAATTCAGCCTTCAGATGAGACTGTAGCCCTGGCTGACACTCCTGACTTTAACTTCATGAGAGACCCTGAGCCAGGGGCACCCAGCTAATATGAATTTAGATTCCCGGCCCACAGAAACGGTGAGATAATAAATGCTGAAAGTTTGGGGGCAGTTTGTTACACAGCAGTAGATAGCTAATACAGGACACATGGGCTGAAGGCTGAAGGGGAGGGGACCACTGCAGTAAATGCAGACAAGAAATGATAAAGGCTTAGACCAGCGTGGTAGCAGGAGAAGTGATGCGATCCTGGCTATGTTGTGAGTGTAAAATCAACTAGATTTGCTAATGAACTAGATATTAGATGGAAAGACAGTGAAGAATAGAGACCGGATTTAAGATTTTTACTTAAGCCACAGAGATAATGGAGGTAACTAAGATAGGTACATCTTTGAGAGGAATGGGTTGGATAAGATAAAACCAGGAGCTGACTTTTTACAAGCTAAATTTATGTATTCTTAATGGTAGAAATATTGAGTAGGTAGTTGGATAAACAAATCTGGAACTTGAGGGGGAAGACTTGGATAGAAATAAAAATTGACAGGTTATCAGCATTATATGGTATTTAGAACCATGAGAAGTAAAGTGTCCTGGGGCACGCTAATGTTAGATGTTGGGAAAATGAGGAACGGTACTGTGGAAGGAAAACTAGAGGAGAGAGCTCTCCTGGAAGACAACTGAAGGAAGCATTTCAAAGAGGAGGGAAAGAAAACCAATGTCAGTGTCATAGATAGGTTAAGAATAATTGTGGGTTCAAGGGAAAAAAGAAAAAAAAATTGTGGGCAATAATCTAGTTTAAGTGGTCCTCCTGAATAGAAATATCTGTATTTCCTAGTCAGGGCTAAGCCATTTTTAATTTATTTTATTTTCACAATGTACATGAGATAAAGGCTGAAAACGTTTCAAGACAAACTAGTTTTACTGTTAAAAAATTGTTTGTCATAAAGGGGACATGTCAGCTAGTTTCTTTGAAATGAAAACTGAGTTTGCTTAACAATAGCCAACATATTCTTTAGCAGTTTGTACCCTAACCCTACCATGAGGCATAGTTGCCCACAAGCTGATTTTAAAGCTGGTAACTTCTTTCCTGCCAACACTTAAGTCCCTTGCTGATGCAAATTGCTATTTACAAAAATCTTTTAAAAAATCTTTTAGGTCCCCCAAATCCAGAACTCATTGCTCTAAGTGTACAGAACTAGTGGCTGCATTGAGTGAATATCATATGCTATGACCTTAATGCTTTGTTAGCGCTGTTGGTCACTCAGCTGAATCAATATTTGAGTCCCCAGATATACGTATCATTTTAAATACATGCCAACCCAATTTCCATATGTTACATTTACTTCTTTCTTCCTTGATCAATGTTGTCTTCTAAAAGAAGTTTAGCCAACACTAATAAAAAGGTAAATATCTTTTAGAAGAGAGGTGAAAGATTTATTTCACACAGGCTTAAATGAAAATTAACCATTAATTAACTAGAAACTGTGTGGTGATGTGAAGCCTCTCAGGTTCAGGGGTATTAGACAACGCACTGAAAGTATAGACATCAGAAATAGGGCGTACAATTAAAATAATCATACGAGGGGTAGAGCTAGGATCTGCGGGGTCCAACGCTTCTGCGGAGCCCTGGAGGTGCAGTGCCTAAGAGCTTGACTGCTGTCCGAAAGGTCAGCAGTTTGAGTTCATCAGTTGCTTCTTGGAAACCCTATGGGGATGTTCTACTGTGTCCCATAGGGTTGCTATGAGTTGATGCCAATGGGTTTTTATATTATTTTTTTAATGCCCATGCAGGTTAGGTGGAGCTTTGGTAGTAGCAGAGTGGTTAAATGTTTGGTTGCTAACCAAACGGTCAGCAGTTCAAATCCACCATCTGCTCCTTGGAAACCTGAGGGGGCAGTTCTTCTCTGTCCAATACGGCCACCGTGAGTCTGAATTGACTTGATGGCAACAGGTATGAAGTTTATGGGTCCCACTTTATGAACAAGGAACATATAAACACACAAATCAATGTTTATGAGGAAATAGCAGAGAAATCAAAACAAACAATAAGTGCTATAAACTTAACAAATACCACAAACATTGAATTTCCAAAGGAATCACAGAATATTTGATTAATTAACTGGCTGACCTATCTAACACTACTTTCCTACATGTTTAAGTTACGTAGTCTTTGTCCCTTTATGTCAATGATTTTTTAACATAATTTTCTATAGAGATAATAGAAAATTCAGTCTTCCCTCTCACATATATGATCAAAACTTGTTTTTTTCCTGGTCATTGCTTAGAAAAGCTTGTTTCAACTTCACAACTCCTTGCTGATAAAAACGTGTGGACTTCTAGGCTCCTTATCAAATTTGGGATAGTCTATCAACTTCTTTCACACATAAGCTGTAAAGACATCAGAGTATTTTATGTTTTATTGCAAATTACTAATTATATATTATTATTCATTCCTCTTATTAGAATTTATCTCTTCCTTTTAGAAAATGCTGCTTTCAGTATGAACTGAAATTTTTGTACAACTTGCATCTCAATATGAGAATAATTTTTATTGATGTCATTGCTCATATTTGTTGGTTTTGTTTTATATTCCACTAATTTTTATCTCAACTTTTCCCTTAGTTCTCTAGTAAATAGATTTAAAGATGACTAGAAAGGGTGCCCTTTCTTTTTGTTCACAGAACGAGAAGCCTGGAATTTCTGACTTTATTGAAATAGTCCAAACTGGCTTTCCAAATTGCTGTCAAAATGGCATATTTCCTACTGAACTTACCCTTCGCCAGATCTCAAAAGTTCCTACAGCCTTCCAACACCACCTGACAGCAGGGGCATAATGTAAAGATGTAGAAGGAAAGAAGGCAGAGGCCTTAACCCATGCACTCATGTCCCTTTTGAAAAAATATGCTCAAACATATGACCACGTAAACTCATTGCTAGGGCCCTCCCAGGGGCCCAGAATCTTCTTTAACTTCATAAAATATCTGCCTCTAATTAAATGCACAGGTTGCCATTCACGGGAAAATGTTAATTATAATTATCTGATGACACTGCCTATGGATAAGAAACCCACTGCCACCAAGTCATAGCGACCCTGTAGGAAGAGTCACATCTTTCCCCTCGGAGCAGCTGGGTTTGAACTGTCGACCTTTTGGTTAGTAGCCAAGCACTTTAACCACTGTGCCATCAGGGTTCCTTATGAATGAAAAAGGCTAGAAAAATGTCACAAATTCTTCAATCGGAATTCCAAACCCTTACAACTTCTTTTTTAAAGCTATGGCAAATTCAATAAATTACCACATTACAGACAGACCCTGGATTATGAAGGCGTTCCATTCCTAAATCTGTCTTTAAGTCGAATTTGTACATAAATCAGAACAGTTAAATAAGGTTCATATCTAACATTAGTCAAATGTTTGTCTCAGCATATAGTGTACTTTCGTATGTATAAAAAACGTTAAAGAAACACCTCCAGGCCCACAAAAATGTCTTTAATGTGATAGTACTGTAATAACTGTAATAATACTGTTTTAATATAATAAGCTTTACGAGGGTTGGTCTGTAACTAGTGTTTGTATGATGGCACATAAATCAGACTTTTGTAACCCAGGGATTGCCTGTACTTATCAGGATAAGATACTTAACACATGGCATATGTGCAGTTTTAGAAGTATTTTGCCTCAGACACTTTTGAAATTGCATTATTTGTGTTTAAAGAAAAATGTATAATTCATCCATTCACTTTCGTTCATTCATTTAAATTCAGCTTCTCTGTGCTGTACTCTGTGTAAGACACTAGATACCAGCAGATAGAAAAAAATATAGGGCATGGTCTCTTCCCTGAGGGTCACACTCTACTCAGGATAACAGAAAAGTCAACAGTGGATAACAACTCATTGTTATACGTGCTAGCAAAGAAGTAAGCACAGTGTGGGCCCCATAGAAGTTGTGACTCTGCTGGGAGGGTCTTTCACCCTGAGATGGTCTAAAGATAAGTCGGAGCTGAAGACTAAGACAAATAGGGATTGTGTAGTCAAAGAATGATGTGTGCAAGTAGGAAAGGGATAGTAGAAGCTGAAAAGCTTACAGGAGGGACAACCGTGTTGAGTTAGCAGTTATCAAATAACAGATTTATTAGGTAATTTGTCCAACATCCAAAAGCAATTGCCACTGAGTTGAACTCCAACTCATGGCGACCTCATGTGCGTCAGAATAGAACTGTGCACCAGAGGGTTTTCAATGGCTGATTTTTCTAAAGTAGATCTCCAGGACTTTCTTCCAAGGCACCTCCAGGTAGGCTCGAACTTCCAACCTTCCCATTTGCTTCTGAATGCCTTAACTGTTTGTGGCATCCAGGGATTCCACCATGACTTGAACAGTAAATGATGCAACTGGGATCAAATCCAGACAGGTTGACTGGAGAGCCATTTAACTACTTCTCAAAATAATGATAATAATAACAGCAACAATGATAATATACAGCTGTAGTAAAAAGGATCAATGTAAACAGAGTTAGAATAGAATATTCCTTCCTATACACACACCACAAAAGCATAACATATTTTCAGTTTTTTTTCTAGAATCATCTACTTAAATACCTTAATTTCACTTTATCACCTCTTCTGCAAAACTTTAAAAATACTATTGCATTCACCTTAAAGTTTTTATTTTTTTCAGAGGTATATTATCCTATTTGAAATAAATCATATCAATTCTGCTAAAAGATACAGCAATGAATTTTGTGATCGGCTTAGAAATAATAAATAAAACACATGGGTAAAACGTACCTGTGACTAGGTCGTAGCAGGAAAACTATGCCCAGATTCCCAAGTCTCCATTCTTAGTCAATATATTAAACTCATTTTTCTGGTTATTTATTGCCATGTAATAAATTACCCCAAAATTTCTGGTATAAAATAGCTATTTGATTTTGCTTACAACTTTGGGGGATCAAGGATTGGAGGGAGCCCAGGAAGCACAGTGGTTAAGAGCTTGGCTTCTAACCAAAATGTTGGCAGTTCAAATCCACCAGCCACTCCTTGGAAACCCTGTGAGACAGTTCTACTCTGTCCTATAGGGTAGGGTAGCTATGACTTGGAATCGATTCGATGGCAATAGGTTTTTGTTTTGGGGGGATTGGAGAAGGGCTTGATTGAGGATTTCTAACTTGGTGTCTGTCATGTGGTTGCAGTCAGATGGGAGATTTTGTTAGAACAGCTGGAAGAAGAACTGGGGGCTGACCAGGTATACCAGCAGAAATCAGGCCATATCTATATTTTTTTTTTCCCCTGCAATTTTCTCCTCAGCATGGCTAATACACTTGCTAGCAGGTGGCAGACTTTTTAGAAGATGTTATTGACAGAATTGGAGTTGCTGGGTGGAGCAAACGTTTAAGCATTTGCCTACTAACCAAAAGGTTGGCAGTTTGAATGCACCTATAGGCACCTCAAAACAAAGATCTGGTGATCTACTTCCAGGAGACTACAAGCCAATGAAAATCCTATTGAGCACAGTTCTACTCTGATGCACTTGGGGTCGCCATGAGTCGGAGCCGACTCAATGACAATAGCTTTGGTTTTCTTTTTAATTGAATGAACACATCTCATCTGAAAACCTCTATTTAGATTCATAATGAAAAATCATGTGCTTTTCTCCTAAAGACTTGAGGGAACAAGCAGGGAGAGGCAGATTCGGAGTCCTCATCCACCAGACCCAGTCACCCCCTTCTGGGTCTCAGCCCTGACAATTTCCTCAACCCTCCTACCGTACTGATGTACCGACTACTCTAATAAAGTTATATATGCCTAGAAGTGGAAACAACAATAGCTCAAAAGCAAACCTTAAATATAGACACTATCTTCAGGCAATGTCATTTCATTTCCATATGTCTTTAGAATGTCAGAAAGGTAACAACAAATTATGTCATCTGTAGTTCCCCCTTTAGAATTTTCTGTTCTAGTTGATGATGCTAAACGTAGTTTCAATGGTGAACAAAGTTCAACAGTCTGTTGTGGTTTTCTTTTTTTCAAACTAAGATTTTTTTTTTTTTTTCTAATTCACTGCAACTGTAAAAAGTTCCACTCTGTGAATCCCAGTCAATATTCAGTCCAGAGCTAAATATGAGTAAATATGACAACTAACTCTTTCCTACTTTGACAAATTTTCTTACTGTAATTCCTTACCAAAAAAAAAAAAAAATTTTTTAGGGAACGTGAAGTCCCAGCAGAAAGCCAGTGGATGGGCCTGGAGATGCGTGCGTGGCCCAGAAAACAAGAGAGGCAAGCAAATACAGTAAGTTAATTCCTGATGTAGAAACACTTTTGATAGTTTGGGTGCGTGATCAGATTGTGTTTATCCAATTGTTTTTAAGCCAAGAAACTTCTCTGAAAGTTAACTCGTTGGTATAAATTAAATTTTCAAAAGGAAATATGCAAGCATTGATATGAGTTACCGCTTTCTCGAGGCAGTGGTGGTACAGTGATAGGACTCTTGCCTTCCTTGTGGAAGACCCGGATTCCATTCCCAACAAGCCAGTGCATCTCAGGTGTAGCCACTACCTATCCGTCAGTGGAGACATTGCATGTTGCTATGACGCTGAACAGGCTTCGGCAGAGTTTCCAGACTAAGAGGAACTAGGAAGAAAGACACGGTGCTCAACTCTGAAAGTTGGTCAGTGAAAACCCTGTGGATCGTAACGGTCTGATCCAAAAGCAGGCAGCATTTGGTTCCATTGTTCTTGAGGAGGCAGTGAGTCCAGCACTGACTCAGTGACAGCCAGCAACAACTCCTTTCTTGTGACTCTGTTCAAAGTCACTGTCCAAAAATGAATGAGGTGACAAGTTAGAGGGGCCACAGAAATCATTTTTACCTTCAGTATAAATGGATTTTATTGAAACTCATCAATGTATTTAGATATTCTATTTCAGAGAAATCCTTTTAAAATGCTATCATGGGTGAATTTTTTTTTTTTTTTTTTGTAATTTTTTTGGTAGTGCTGTGTTTACTCACTAATGGAATGGCTGCTGAATCATTGTTTGTTGGTAGTTTTTTGTTATTTGAAAAAATAGGGTGCCAATTGCTAGTGGTCCATATCGGTACAATGTTCCAGGAAGTACATCACAGACAAAGGCATCACACCTCCTGGTTACACTTGAGCCATAAAATACCTTACTTGACTTTCCAGCGAGCACTTTATAAAGTGTCCCATCAGGGAGGTGACTAATGCAAGTAGGCCATCAGTCCCATGTTCCATGAAGCATATCACACATGCTGTACATATTGGTACCATGGCCAAGAAAGTGCATCACAAACTGCTTTCATCCCAAAAATAACTCATTTACTTGACTATTTCTGAATCCCAGTGACTGTCTTCCCAATAACACAAAGGAAATAGTAAACATACTTACAAGCCTAAAAGACAGAAAAGTTTCACACAATCACCCCTCTGGGAAGCATCCCCTCATACGGATGGCTCTCAACACTCCGGTGTGGCTCAGATCAACTTCCTTAGTTTTTAGGCAGTTGTGTCAGTATCCGCCACTATGCTAGTATGTACTAAAGTGGCTCAGATGCCTGCCAGTAACCCTCCAGGGGCGGAAAATGTAGCTGGAACACATGAAAGGGTTATAAACCTTGAGAGCATTGCCATTATTTTTTGTGGATGTGTTACAGACAGTAGCCTTAATATGAGAGGAAAAAGTCCTCCAAAGTGTAAGTGACAATCCCTGGAGAAGTCAGTAATTGAAAAGAAACACACCTTTTCAAAAAGTGTTTGAGCAAAAATGGCAATGACCGTTAACATAGCAAATGGCATTTCTGAAATGTCAAAATGAAGAGAAAACGTCTTAGGCACATATAATTGAGAAATAATAGAGCAGAGGGTCTTGCTAAACACAGTTTGCTAGGAAGTGGTCCACACAGTAGCCTCTGGGGCTGTCCTGAGCCTTGAGTACATCCACACTGCTGGATTCTTTCAGTGTACGCTAATTGCTCCGGGTGGGGGGCGCGCCCAGGGAGAGGGTGCTGACTGACCGCACAAAGAGCACGCAGCTCTGCACAGGCAGCTTGGCAATTGTCATCAGGATCATCACCGAGCTTTTGGGCACAGCAGGAAACAGGCAGTTTAGAGCAAATTAGCAAGAGCTGCCCACTCTTTTGAAACTTTAAACTTTTACACAGAAAAAAGGATACGGACAACCACATAGTTCTCAGATGAATACATAAATGTGTTAAGCACTCCGTTAGCCAGCTCGTTATTGTTACTCTAAACCGGTTAAAGTCAAGTCTATAACATCAGACTCAGTTTATTTTCACCAGCAGATCGTAACTCAAGTACAGAGCTATTCAGAAAAAAAAAAAAAAAAAAAAACATGTAAACAACAATTTATATTACCCACACCAAACCTGAAAATCGAAAAATCAGCATGTCCTTTAGCTCACGCCACCAATTATTTGCCAGTCAACACACACGCAGTAACACACTTGTTGTCGTTAAATGCCCTCAAGTCAGCCCAACTCATGGTGATCCCATGCACAAGACAATAAAAAGCTGCCCGGTACGGTGCTATCCCCATGATCAGTTGCAGGTCGGAAAACATTTCGTTGTGATCCATAGGGTTCCACTGGCAGTTTTCACAAGTAGATCACCAGCCCTTTCTTTTTAGTTCGCCTTAGTCTGGAAGCTCCACTGAAGCCTGTTCAGCATCACAGCAACACATAAGCGTCCACTGACAGAGGGGTACTGGCTGGGCATGAGGTGCACTGGCCGGGAATCAAACCGGGGTCTCCCACATGGAAGGTGAGAATTCTACCACTGAACCATCATCAATGCCCTCATGAACACACTGGAGATGATGGCACTAATGTATTTATTATATTAATAAAGAAGTTTATTGTTCATAATGTATCCAGTTCTTTGAAAAAATCATTCTAGAGTCTCTGAACCCAGAAATCACTCCTTGCAGTAAATTTCCTCTTTGCCTTATTATTAAATACTTGAACTCTTATCTTCAAAACAACTAGTTGGACAGTTCTAGCAGGCAGCTCAGATGTCCATTTGTTTTAAAACCCACTTCCCACTGCCGTCGAGTCGATTCCGACTCATAGTTGACAATAACATAAAGAAATTTTAAACTGTAAAGCCCAGAGCTTATCAAGGAGGCAACATTCACAGTGGAAAGACTGTGAGATTTGGTGTCAGGAAGTCTTGGACTGGGTTTGAGCTCTATCACTTACTGTGTGACCTTGGGCACGTTACTAAGCCGCCCCTCTAAACCTCGGTTTCCCACCTACAAACTAGAGATGGTCAAGCCTCTCCAGTGGAATTGTCCCGAGATTTAAGTAAGCTCAGACATTTGAAAAGCACTTTGAAACACCACGTGAGTGTTATCTACCAAATACAGACAGAATGACATCGATAAGCAGGGGACTATGTAGGTGTTAAAAAGTGATGCCAATGCTACTAACTTGCTCCTAATAAAAGAGGGTGAAAGGAATTATAATAACTGTGACACAAGGGTAGGGGAAGTCAATGCCATTAACAAAGTACTATCAGTGGTTTAAGAGTCCCTGGGTGACCCATAAGGCTAAGCACTTGACTACTCCCCCAAGAGCTGACAATTCAAACCCATCCAAGGTACCTTGGAAGAAAGACCTGGTGATCTGCTTCCAAAAGTTCCCAGATTTGCAAACCCTGTGGAGCACAATTCTACTCTGCAATACATGGGGCCAATACGAGTTGTAATCCACTTGGCAGCAACTGGTTTGGCTTGGTATTAGCAGTTTCATTGGATTATCTCTATAATAACCCCCAAAGGTAGTATTTTATGAATAAAATAGGATATGGAGTAGGAGTTACAAACTCAAATGTCTACATGGACCCAGAAGGTCATGTAATGTGAAGCGCAGGCTGGGAAAAAGAAAAATAAATATGTATCGTAATGTTTGGCAAGTTCTCAAACTCAGCAGTAGGCAACTATAGGGAGTGCTGAAGACTGTGGAAAAGTGGAGACTGAGTCTATCTCCTAAAGAGGCCAGCGGGTATTCAGCTCTGGCCAGTTGTTGCATCAGGGAAGTGCAAATCTAGTCTTATTAAATTTCCAACTTTTTTCAAGGGATAGTGGACACTGAAATGTGTCTATGAAATCTTCCCGTTTTAAAATGTCGGTTCATATTTTTTTTTTTCCCCTAAAACACCATGTGGATCAATATAGTGGGCCAGGAAAGCATATGAACAGCTGAATCTGCTTGCTGGTTTGCATCTACTGAAGCGAGGAGACTGGGGCAGAAAGGAGAGGGGGTTAGAGGCTCGGTATGTATCTTATTGATGTTAAAATTTACTAGGTTGGTTAATTCACGAACGTGGAATGTAGATGTTCTGATGCTATCACAGAAGGCAGTCATAAGAAAGCTGAAACCATAGCCATGTCATTTGTGGGAAAGGACTTCTGAGGTCATCTGGTCTCACGTGAAACTAATCTTTTTTTTTTTTCCTCGTGCTAAACATTCTTGAGGTCCAACACACAACACAATGAAGCTGAAATATCTTCCTTCTGGCTAAAGATAAAGAGCCATTGATAACAAAGGGAGTGGGCATGATGGATGGTCCCAGGGAAAAGGTAGGTTGGTGGCAAAAGCTAGATCAGGTGAACCCGGGAAATTGCACAGGGACCATTGTGAACACAGACTTCCAGAGAAATGTGACACCAAAGAGCGCAACTGGATTCTGCTATTTTACAGTAATATTTTTATATTTTAGATAACAAATGAAAAGAACAATGTATACAAAAAATAAACACCACCACTGGGGGAAAAAAAAAGGAACTTCATAGAAATAAAGATTGGTTTTGATCTTGGAAAGAAATTCCCATTAATTTATTCATGTGATAAGAATCTTAATTCTTTATGCCAGTAGCTCCCAAACAATCCAGGTATTTAGGACTGAATAAAATTACAGAAAACTGAATGTATCAAATCTGTTTCAGTGTAACTTTTACATAGGACTGGGGTGTGTGGGGGAGTCCTGGTGGCTCAGTGGTTAAGAGCTTGGCTGCTAACCGGAAGGTTGGAATCCACAGGCCTCTCCTTGGAAACCCTGTGGGGCAATTCTACTGTGTCCTATAAGATTGCTAATGAGTCAGAATTGACTCAACAACAAGGGTTTTGTGTGTGTGTGTGTATGTTGGGGTGTGTGTGAAGGCCGTGTTCACAATCCATTAGGAGCGATTATTCTCAACTTTCCATTCAGATACAAAATTATTGGTATATTTCTGTATAATGAAAAAATATTACATGTTTCCACCAGTTCAAAATGACTGGTTCAAACTAGACCACTAATAAAGTAGTGTGTTTTTTGTTTGTTTGGTTTGGTTTGTTTGTTTTTTTAATGTAGCTTCAGCAAGACCAGCTAAGTATGCAGAAATAAAAAGGAAATTTGGATATTTACTGCTGATGTTAAAAGAAACTCAGTATTTCAGATTGCAAATATTAAAATTTACAACTTCAAAAAGAATATAAAAAATAGAAATTTAAGGAATATATATATATGTTGTCCTTGTTGCTGTTGTGTGCTGTCGAGATGATTCCGACTCATAGTGACCCTTTAGGATGGAGCAGAACTGGCCCATAGGGTTTTCTAGGCTGCAATCTTCATGGAAGCAGATCAGCCGGGCTTTCTCCTGAGGAGACACTGGTGAGTTTGAACTGCCAACCCTTCAGTTAGCAGCTGAGCACTTAACCATTGTGCCACCAGGGCTCCTTGGGTATGTATATCTTACATTTTCCTAACGAATTCCATGTCATCGTCCATCCAGAAACTACTGTACTACTGTGTTGCTTGATCGTGGGCATCAAGTATATCTTGGTCTCATGGCAGGGTAACTATGCTATAAGTGCCCTGGAAAAGAGCTGCCTATCTTTTTGCTCCAATTCATTCACTTATTTAAGTCACATGTATTTATAGAGAGGTCTTATGTGCCAGGCACAATGATACGCACAGAGCCTGCAAAACAGACCCACTGTGACTTTGCCCGCAGGGAGGTCTCCCCCGGATGCATCCTGTGTTACCACTATCACACTGCATGTAAGCATTTATTTATTTTGTTAACCCCTTGAGGTTAAGGAATACGCTTTTTTATGGCTCTATCCTCATGGTTTGAAGCCCTGGTGGCACAGTGGTTAAGAGCTACAGCTGCTAACAAACAGGTCGGCAGTTTGAACCTACCAGTTGCTCCTTGGAAACTGTGGGGGGCAGTTCTATTCTGTCCTATAGGGTCACTATGAGCCAGAATTAACTTGATGGCAACTTTTTTTTTTAATCCTTGTTGTTGTTGTTAGCTGTCATCAGGTGGGTACATGACCCCATGCTCAAGGGAAAAAAAGGTTCCCTGGTCCTGTGCCATCCTCATGATGGTTGTGATCCATAGGGTTTTTAATGGCTGATTTTTGGAAGTAGATTGCCAGGTCTTTCTTCCTAGTTCATCTGAGTCTGGAAGTGCTGCTGAAATCTGCTCAGCATCATGGCAACACACAAGCTTCTATGGACAGGCAGGTTGTAGTTGCCCATGAGGTGCACTGGCCTGGAATCAAACCCAGGCCTCCCGCATGGAATGTGAGCATTCTACCTCTGAGCCACCACTGCCACAGCTCTATCCTCAGTGGCTAGCATAGTGTACATAACGTCTATTCGAAGAATAAACGAATTAACAACATGGGGAACAGAATGCGAGAGGGCTGGGGATACTTTGAAGAGTTTGGGAAGACTATTTTGTATCTGGGGCAACTTTAAGCCTTGGTGGTTCATAAATCCTAGAACTGCAGTAATAATAACCAACCTCTGGTTTTTTTTTAGACACCACATGGAGCCCTGGTGGCGCAGTGATGAAAAGCTCAGCAGCTAACCAAAAGGTCGGCACTCCAAATCTACCATCTGTTCCTTGGAAACCCTATGGGTAGCTCTCCTCTGTCCTACAGGGTCGCTGTGAGTCAGAATCAACTCCATGGCAATGGATTTTTCTGTTTTTGTTTTTGTTTTAGACATGACATTCGAAGTTCAAATTTGCTGGGACATTCTCCTAAGTGAGAAGGATTAGTCTGTTCTAACTTATTCCTTCCACTACTGCCTTGAATGCAGGAGTCTCAGGAAAAGTCTGGAACTTTGAAAGTACAGATAAATAAAATGTGAAACACAGCAAATCCCCTGAGACTATGATAATAAAGTACCGTGGAAACAATGGTTACTCCCTAAGTAATCTGAGGTATTTGACCGTTTGTCTGGTTTGACCAGTCAGGTTTGAGGAAGAGAACACACCCACAATGAGGAAAGGAATATGCTAGAATCAGGGCAGGAATTGACAGATCTCCCCACCCCCACACATGTGATTACACCTTAAAATTAGCTAATAAAAATGAGTCATTTTATTCCCTGATTATATGGCTCAAGGAGGAACTTTCATGATTTATTCTTATTCTTCCTCCGCTGCTAGAATTTGTCATCATTAAAAATGAACTAGCCCTACTTACATTTTTAATCATACCATTCCATGTCTTGCTTCCAACTCTGTATCTTGCGTGGTTAACCTAAGGCCTGGAGTTCCCTCTGACGTCAGCAATAACTGACCTACTTATCTAGGTCCCCAGGCTGCTGATCCAAAAGCAGAGGTTGAAAAGAAAAGGCAATCAGAAATCATTACCTTGTTTAGCACATAATTAGGAATAGGAAATATCCAAAGAGAGAGCTCCCCTGGGAGACCTGAGTATACATGCAGAATTCTAAGGAACAGTCCACAGGCGAGTTTCTAATGCCTTTTTTTCCACCTCGGATAAGACTGTAATGTAACCTGTAATGCAAATGTTCTCTGAGCTAACACAGACCTTCGCCAAAACCCTCCTCAGCAAGTCACCTTAGGAAAGCAGGCTCAGCCTGAGTCAGCCACAGATTACCTCATCAGCAAACAACTCCCATTAGCTGTTCAGACCCCGAGATCAAACCCTTTTTCTGAGTTGCTGGAAGTGTCTGGATTTCAAAGCAGTTGCAAATGTGACCTCTCTCCTCACCTGAAGGCAGTCAGCTCAGCGTGGATACTGTGCTGATCAATAAAAGTAGGGAATAAGAGAAGTTCCTTGAAATTTCTGAAAAATGAAGGGCACTATAATTTTAGAAAAATATCAGTACTGAGTTAAAAAAAAAAAATGGAGATAAATATGACAGGAAAAAAAATCAGTATTTCTCATGCTCACACACACACACACACACACCCCAAAAAGCCTTTCCCTGAAAGCCTTGGTGTTTAAAGGATAATGAAAACGATTTCATTTCTGTCCCAGCGTGAGCTTCGCAAGCAGCTCAGAAACAAAGGAAGATTGTCAGCGCTGGTTGGGCGGGGCTCAGATGGGTGGGCGGGGCTCAGATGGGTGGGCGGGGCTCAGAGGTCACTGAGAAGCAGGGGCCAGTACAGGGGGCGGGGGGCGAGGGGCAGGGGGTTTTTCTTCCCTCCTGCGCAGCAGGTATTGCTCCTGTCCTGTCTCTTCCTTCTTCTTTTAGCACAAGGAAAACTGAGCTCACACTTCCTCCTTTACAAAGAAACAATAATGCGAAACAGTTAAGGCTTCGAGTAAGCCAGCCAAGGGGAAAAGAAACTAGGCTCTATCGTTGGTAAACTGGGGGTGAAGAATCACAAGCTACCCCTCAGACCTTGAGTATATTGCTACCTGAAAAAGCTCTATCGTTGGTAAACTGGGGGTGAAGAATCACAAGCTACCCCTCAGACCTTGAGTATATTGCTACCTGAAAAAGCATCAAATACCTGTCGGTGGTCCTGAGTCAGGCTGGCTCCAGAGCTGCTAAAGACAGAAAAATGCAGATAAAATTGTTTGAATATCTTACCATTGGTAAATGCTGGCTCCAACCAGTTACCAGATAGGGAGCTGCTTGAAACAAAGGAGTAAAGAAAAGGGAGTGGTCATTACAGAGGTTAGACTATCTCATTTTATAATCGTGTTTCTCACTCGTTGGTATAGGACACATGCAAGTAAAACACAAGCAAACAGAAAAACAAACTTGTTGCCCTGGAGTCAGTTCTGACTCATGGTGATCCCATGTGTTACAGAGTAGAGCTGCCCTAGGAGTGGCTAGTGAATTTGAACTTCCAACCTTTGGGTTAGTAGCCAAGCTCTTGACCACTACAGCCACCAGGCTTCTATGCAAATAGAGAGGGAGAAAATTTAGAGTAAGTACTTAAGGTGTATTTGACTCTGATGAAAGTTAGTTATTTCTGACTGAAAGTCATTAGCCAAGTTGGTTCAGTTCAAAGAGCTCCCAGAGAATCAAACGGCAATGGTATCGATGGCGCTAAGACCAGGCGGGCAGATGTGTGGGCGCTTTCCTTTTTACAGAACCACAAAAGTCAGTGTCACTTTGTGTCAGTGGTGGGGGATAGGGGGATGTGTTAATAACCTAACCGTAAAGAAGCTAAACGACTTGTATAATTCAGAAAGGTTGAATGCAAATATTATTTCCATAAAGACAATGTAATAAGGTTAGGCCATATTAACTTTACAGAAATCTTTCTTCTCAAATGCCACCCAAATTAGATTTGGTCCTCAGTATGAAATTATCAATATCATTATTCTAAGTTTAGGAGTCTCAAGATACTTGCTATGAAAACCTAGTATACATGCTATAGATTACACATTGTGGTGGCTGTGAAACGGAGTTGGGTTTCCACGTTGATGCTCTTTTCCTTCACCTGTTATTTAACTTTGTCTGTCTGTATTTACACATCTTTAAACCCAATTCCTCCACCTCTGCTACCCTACTCGTAATTCCCTGCTTTCCTACTCGGAGACTTTTTTTTTTTCCTTCATTTTTCACCACCATCCCATCATTTTATCCTCTTCTTTTCTACTTTAGGAGTCCCTGGGTGGTGCAAACGATTAACACACTCAGCTGATAATCCAAAAGTTGGAGGTTTGAGTCTACTCAGAGAGGTGTCTTTAAAGAAAATCCTGGTGATCTACTTCCAAAAAATCAGCCATTGATTTTGTTTGTTTGTTTTTTTTTTGCTTGAGGTGAAAGTTTATAGCCCAAGTTAATTTCTCATACGAAAATTTATACACATACTGTTTTGTGACATTGGTTGCAATCCCAGCAATATGACAACACACTCCCCCGTTCCACCCCAGGTTCCCTGTGTCCATTCAACCAGTTCCGGTCCCTTCCTGCCTTCTCATCCTGCCTCCGGACAGGAACCGCCCATTTGGTCTCATGCATCTGATTGAACTAAGAGGCACACTCGTCACATGTATGATTTTTTGTTTTATAGTCCTGTCTAATCTTTATCTGAAGAGTGGGCTTGGGGAATGGAAAAAACCCTGTGACTGTTCTGACACACCTGAGGTCGCCATCAGTCAGGACTGACTGAACAGAAACTGGTTGGTCTGCTTTGCCTTCTTCTTTGCTTCCTCTAAATTAGGACCGATTTTATCTTCAACGAGGGAAGATGTCATAGAACCAGCTTTGTACTCCCATTGTTGTTGTGTGCTGTTGAGTCAATTCCAACTCATAGCAACCCTATACAGCAGAATAGAACTCCCCTGTAGGGTTTTCTTGGCCTAAATTTTATGGGAGCAGATCAAGAGGTCTTTTTTCCTATGCAGCAGCTGGGGGGTCTGAACTGCTCACCTTCTGGTTAATAGCCATTAACCATTGTGCCCCCAGGGCTCCTTATACTCCCATTGCTGGGCGAATTTTCTCCTGTCTAAATGAGTGTTGGACAACTTGCCTTTGCCATTTCTCTATTACTTGTTCCCTTTAAACCAGGAGACTCTGCTGCTGTAGTTTCTGCCCCAACCGGCCACCTGAAACAACTGTTCATCAGTGATTTCTTAGCCACTTGCCCCCGAACACTTGCTTTGCAGCATTCGACTTCTTCAGCAATACGATATCACGCTGTTTTAACTTCTGGTTTGGAACACTCTAGCTGTACGTGTGGTGCTTCTACACTCCCCTCCATTTGTTCGTCCTCCAATCTGTCCTGACCCTCACTTACATGGGATTTCCCCACAGTATCGGAGTCTGTGGCTTTCTTTGCCTGATTTGCATGCATATTAGAACTACATTTCAAAATTTTAGCAATTTTTATTAAGTAACGTTGGAGATTTATTTTGCAAGACAAGCATCTTATAAAATCACATAATTACTGTGAATGAAAGAAAATATTTCTATTTAAAATCAATTCTTTTATTCTCAGTGCTAAATTCCTCTTCATTCTCTCTAATCCATCAGCCGATGGTATACTTGCTAGTTAAAACACTGTTAATAAACTGCAGTTAACATAAGAAAGTATTCTCTTTATTTCACATCAGGGAGGTCTAGTCTAACATCATTGATACTTTTGTCAATAAATTGTTACAGGTGTCTATGTATCAACCTTATGATTTTATTAAAGGAAAACATTTCACTGTTTGGTGGTTTTTCTTCTTGGTAAAATGTTATTTATTGTACTTGTTATTAACTTATTTTCTCTCAGCTCCACACCCACACTTCTATCCTCTGCTTTGCTGTGTTGGAGTTGGGACCCTGCAAGCCATGTTTCCGCTGACAGTTGGTTTTGCCAGTAGGGGGCGCTAGATGGGGCCTGCAAGCTGGAGGAGGAAGAGACAAGCACCCTCCTGTTTTCTTCCTGTTACCTGACTCTGACCATCTTCCCAGCAGTGCCTCTTTACTCAGCAGCGGTTCTTTCCTCTAGCAGCAGCTGATGCCAGTTGGGAGCATTTCCCACACATTCACAACCGTCTTCATTGCACCCCTGTCCCCAAGACACCGGCACATTCCCACAGGGCCCAATTCTGGGAAACCTGTGTCCTGGCTCCACAGGGTCCTTACTGAGCTGAGAGATACCAACAAAAGCTAGGCAGCAGCACCTCCACAGAGACCTGCATTTCAGCTCTGCAAGGCCCCTCGCAGCAGTCCTAAGTGTTAATCATTTCAAATTCCTCCCTTTGTTCCTCTGGCCTGGTGATGGAAGATGCTTGTTGCAATAGCTACTCTCAGGGTACCTTAACCCGTTGAAACCCACTGTCCTCGAGGGATTCCAACTCATAGCAACCCTATAGGACAGAATAGAACCGCCCTCTAGGATTTCCAAGGAGCACCTAGTGGGTTCGAACTCCCGACCTTTTGGTTAGCAGCTGTAGCTCTTAACCACTCACTACGCCACCAGAGTTTCCATAGAGTTCTCTTTTTATTTTTGTTATCCAGTTAACAGCTTTATGTGTAGTTAACAGCTGTGCATATGAAATGGCCTCTGTTCAAATCACTGGTGTGGTCTCTGTGTCCTGACTGGATCATTTAACTTATCTTAGAAACTATTAATACCAATCAGAAGGCATCATTTGTGAAGTGGGTATCTCAGCCTTCATGAGTAAGATTTTCTCTCATACTTGGGCTTAGGCAACAGCTTAACAAAGTAGCTTGCCAAATAGAGATTGATTAACTGACCAGTAAAATCCAGAGAAGAATTTTCATAACTGCCATATCTAATTCAAATGCAGAGTCATCCAATTTTTACCTCCTGTAGTGGATACTGTGGTGTGCTACCCAGATTCCCCTTCTGGACAAAGGCCTTTATTCCCTAGTTCCAGGGAGTGTTGCCTGCTGATAGCTTACCCTTGAGTTCCTACAGGATTGACCTCAGCTGATGGAAGCTGATGGGCTCAAGTTCAGACCCAGTCCCTGGGGGCAGCCAAGATCCAGTGACTGGCCCGTGCAGAGATACAAAATTCTGGCATCCTTGGTTCATCTGGGAACATAGCTGAAGCCCCATCTCTGATTCAGAGCTCCCTGTGAGATGGGCTGAGGTCCTGGTTGCCGCTGCGTCACAGCTCAGCTTTTCCCTCTGCCCCTCTACTTCACTCCCGCCCCCCTCAGTAGCTCTTGCTCATGTTTTTACAAATCTCTCTCTCACAGTCGGTTTCCCAAGTAACACCACTTATGGCGCCCAAACTGTATTCCCAAAATTTAGCGATTGTCAGTGTCAAGCAACCTTACAGAGACCACATGAGAAGCATGTAATACTTGCTAGACAAATATGAACAGTAAACATTTATGTTGCTTCCTCTCCAACAGAAAAAGAATGAGTGAGATCATCCAAAGAAAGAAAGCAAAAAACAAAACTAAGGTAGTGCAACTCACCACTGTCAATCATTGCAGGGACTTCACAAAAGCAAAATGTGGCTTAATAGCAAATGACCCGAAAGACTACAAGAAAAAAAAATTAAATCATATATAGACATTTGACACTACAAGTTATCAGACAAAAGAATAGACCCATTCTTCCCTCTGAGTCACTGAGAGTACGTCCGCAAGCTGTACCCACCATGAAGCATGAGCGCAGACTAGGACAGACTACCCACGGAGACACGGCTGGGCAGAGTGAGACTTGGTAAGGGACATTGGGGAGAGTCTGTGAGCGTCATCCCAGATGTACAGAATGTATGCAAAAGACATAAACCTGAGGGCTGGTTATGTGCTTACTATCTGAATTCTGTTAAGCTGAAAGTTTAAGAATTATTTACTATCCAAGTCGTCTGGACGTTATCTTAAAATTCCTGATCTTCACAGACCCTTTTGAACTGACAGAATTTGATTCCGATTACCAAGCTCTCTGTAGAATTTGAGACTTAAACTTGACCTAGAAGCCTTACGCTTGCTAAGTGTTTACCAAGATTATGTAATCGAGCTATAGTAAGTATATAATCAGCTTTGACAAAATGGTAAGCAACTCATAAAACTACAACATATGAGTAATGATCTTAATGACAGTTACAGGAAATGCTATTCATTCTCTAATAATCACTGAGGTTTATTGATTACTGTATATAAGGTACTACTTTAACCACTTCATATAAATGATTATGTTTATTCTTACAATCACATTATGAAAGAGATACTATTAGTAACCCTATTACATAGAGGAGTAGATAACCTGAGGCACAGAGAAGTTAGGAAACTCTTAAAATCAAACAGTTAATAAATGGCTGAGCCTGGAATTGCACTTAGGAGGTCCGATAGGTGACTTGGCAAATTTAATCATTATCTTGGGATATTGATTAATTATTTACTAATTATTTAATCTGATTTACTGTTTTATTCAAAGAGTTCTTCTAAGTCATTCCTCTGCTGTTGTGCATCTTCAGCAAACCTGAACTCTAGCATGATGTATTTTTATACAGGGAAAATACCATGAACTTCACTTTGCATAAATAAACTATGGGGGAAAACCAAAAAAAAAAAAAAAACTAATAGCTTGCCCTCAAGTCGATTCCAACTCATAGTGACCCTATAGGGAAGAGAAGAGCTGCCCCATAGGGTTTCCAAGGAGCAGTTGGTGGATTAGAACCACGACCTTTTGGTTAGCAGCCAAACGCTGAACCACTGTGCCACCAGGGCTCCAAAGCTGGGGGGAAGCACCTACAGAACCATGGAGAATTTCCTTTTGCATCCCTCTTCCTGTTTAAACAGAGCAAACATAAAAGAGTGACTTAATAGTCTTAATAAGTGAAAACTATCCATCCTAAAGAATGTTTGGCTTAGGTGACTTGGAATGGTAGGTTAACTTCACAACCCCAACTATTTGCTAAGTTTATCTTTTTGTTTTGTGAAAACCCAACTTTAGCATTAGCGCTATAACACTACCAGTGATACTACTGGGTGATGTTAATTTTTCAATATGACTAGAAGAAAAATATATATGCATTTCTTATGGAAATCTATACATTCATGTGCTTGTATGTGTTGTAGACCATTTTTTTTTTCCTCCATTGAGGTACACTGCTCTTCTATTTAGAAGACAATTTCTTTACAAATTGTGATCCTCTACATGACAGTCTATGAACACAGAAAATTGAGTATTATGGTCTGTGAGTTGGACATTCTACTTCCAGTGAATATTGGCGTTATTTGCTCTTATGTAGTGTGTCGGAGTTCCTGACTTAAACAGCTAAGCACTCGAGTGCTAACCAAAAAGTCTGTGGTTCCAGTCCACCCTGAACTGCCTCAGAAGAAAGGCCTGGTGACATACTTCTGAGAACCAGTCACTGAAACCCTGTGCAGCACGGATTTGCTCTGACACCCGTGAGGCCACCAGGAGTCGGGATTGACTAGAAGACGGCTGGCATGGTTTTATACTGTGCCAGATTTTCCATAACCAACTAATATCATCATTTGTGAAAAGTTCCACTCAAAAGAAATAGTAATAATAACCCCCACATCCATAGAGTTAGAGAGCTCAATGCTACTGTGGCTTGCTTGTTATCAACATCAAGATGACAGTATCAGAAATAATCACAATAGAAAATACTTATTAAGCACTTTGTATGTGCCAAGTACGGGTCAAAGTGCCTTGTTTTGTTTTGCTTCGTTAGCTCTTATACTCCTCACTATGTAAAGATGATATTATTTTCATTCGCGTTTTTGCTTTGTTTATACGGTTTTCATTGACCGTTGAGGTATCTTTCACTCAATAGAGCCACTGTCAGGGAAGTGGCTTCCTCCTTTGTCCAGTGAAGTTTCCTGTGTTACAACGTTATTGTTATTTTTGAGGAGGGTTTGCCATCATTTGTTTTGAAGTCAGTGCCAGCTGAGTGAAAGTATTCAGCATATGAATAAAAACGTAAATAATTCTTTGTTTACATGTATTTATTAAGACCCACAATTTCTTTGATTCTTAGAATGATTTAAAATCCTGGAGAATGAAATCATGAGCAAAAAAACAAAACAAAACAAAAAAACCCAGGGGTCAAAATCCCCTAGAAAGCCCAAGGTTCTTTTTTTTTTTTTTTTTTGACCTTTCAAATACATTTTCCTTTTAAGTACAATCTCAGGAAAGAGTAAAGTGCCATTAAAAGGTTCCCATTCAAAGAAACATTGTTATTACAACATAACATAACACCAACAGGATTCTAACACAGAGGTGAACACAATTTTGCCTAAAAATACTTAACCTGGTTTTGTTGTACTGTGGACATAAAAGGCAATGAGACCACATTTTCTTTAAAATTCATGAAACATTAATTACATTGTAAGTTTTGATGATTACACAGTACAGTCAGCTTCTATATTCATTCATATGTAAGTATTTTAACCTGTTTCTGATCATTCAATTCTATTATCCTTCTTTCCCAATACAACCGAATCGAATTGATCCGAACCCACGCAGAAGACTCAAACCAGCTGAAGAGAATTAGGATAATGCCAATCTGAAATGGTGAAACTTTGCACCTCCCCTTATTTGTCCTGAATAAAAAAAGAAATTGTGACACATCTGATCACTAAAAAGTACCCCAGCGATTCCGTTCAACCCAAACTCTTCCTTTTACAAGGAACTAAGGTTCAGTGTAACAAAGGCATGAACCTTGTACTAGAACAGAAATTCTAAGTACACCTAGGTCAAAGTAGCTTGATGATCCACTGTTATGAGCAACGGCCCCTAAATAGAGTCTTAGCAAATTTGAGAAACTGTGATTTGGGGAGTTTAGCTCATTCCTATTCAAGGTGAGTTCTCCGGGCCAGCAACTTTAGTATCAGAAATGCTGAACTACTACTGAGACCAACTGAATCACAACCTGCCTTTCAACAAGATCCTCAGATGATTACTACGCTCATTTGAGGTTAGGTTGAAAAACACTGGTTTAAATTATACCGAGGAGATTGAGGTAAGCAAAGGCCTTCTTTTTCCCTGGGACTTTCTGTGATAGTACAAGTCTGCTGATCATGACTGGTGCCCATCTGACATTTTGACATTAACTTAAGTTCCTAAAGCAGCGGAATCTATTCTACATTTGCAAATTGTTATATTATAGCCCCATACCAATCCCATTTAGTGCTAACCCAGGGAGGGGAAACCCACTTACACATTTTCGTAGATGAAGACATTCAAAAGGAAAGTGAAAAACAAGTTTCTGACATGGCTTGTTAAATGGGTCAGAGTACAATGACTAGATGTGCCCAGCTAAGCAGGGCTTTTCCAACCATCTTACAGAGCATGGTATCGCTAAGGGATTCTTCACAGAGCAACTATTACTTCTTTTAAATAAAAATAATATCTTCATTTCCTTTCACCCTGTGCATTGACAATCCTCTCACCACCCTGTGCATTGACAATTCTCTCACCATACATGTGTTAATGTCCACCTTTTGGAATTAAATATTGTTAGTTCAATTAAACAAAAACGTATTATGTCAGATGTGTGCTGAGAGCTAAGTCTAAGTAAGACACAGTCCTGTCTTTTCAAGAGTTCACAAATTTTGCTCCTGACAGAAGGAATTAAGGGAATAATAAGGAACTTAAAAAAAAAAAAAAAAACCTAATTTTTTTTTCCTTTTGTATCTGTAGGAGAAAAAGGAAGTAGCAAAGATCCCTTCAAGTCTATTTCATAGCTGTTTCTTGGAGGCTGTAAAATAAGAAGCTAAATTGGTAGAAATTACTTAAAATATAAAAATGGCAAAGGGAAATGCTGCTGTGGGTAGGTTATAAATGACCTTAGAGATCTGAGGAGGGTAAATTACTGAGGCCAACTGAAAAATAGTCATTTTAATCCAAAGACTGTAAGCCTTTCCATGTTATATTGCTCATGTATTGGAACATCCTCTCGTGAAATTATAGTGTTTTATAACTAGTGACTAAAATTGATATCATGTTTACTATGCAAAATCCCTGCTATTTTTCAAATGGATATATACTTTAATGTGGAATTGAAATTTAATACCTAAAGCACCAAGCAATAAAACCAACCCACCTAGTTTCAAACCCTGCTTAAATTATTTTTTGAATTTTGTATCTAATAATATAGTACGATAACACTGAAACAAGATTAACACTGTGATACTGTTTGTTTAGGAAACTAAGTATGTTGCTATGGAAACAGACCTTCTGCATATCTATGGAAACAGTAACAGTGTTGTAAATAATGATACTGAAAAGGGGAACCATGTAAACCTAACCTATGAATTCTAAGAAAAAGAATAGAGACAGGGAGATGGAGGGAGGAAGAAATCTATTTTCTTGTAAGAGAAGCATTGTTATGTATCTTTTGACTCATGATATGATTTCTAAGTTGTTTTCAAAATCTTCATTGTGTCTTCTACAACCTTCTTTTAGTTTCTCTCTTCTCCTTAACTGACCAAATCATAACCTATTTACACTTAACAAGAAAAGTCATTGAAAACTGGTTTTGACTCAGCTGCACATTGATAGTATTTTACAGGCCAAATAACTTTTCCTAAAAGAGTTAAAATGGGGAGAAATTGCAGAAAGCATGTTTCACTTAATACATTTTGAGATAGAAGAATGCTTTTTAAAGCCCTGCTTATAATTACCAAATACTATTTTAAATTGGGCTATTAAAAGAAAAATCTTTTTTTTTTTTTTTAATGCTATGAGCGTTTGAAATCATAACTGAATACAAATCCTTTTTTTGCTAATCTGTGACTTTGATTTCCTGGCGACCTTTCATTCTACTGGAAGCAATGTCCGTGTCTTATTCCCCTTTGCAATTCCCTGATATGACTAACGCGCCACACACCTGGGTAATAGACATTATGGAATAAATGATGGCCCTAGTGGTACAATGGTTAAACGCTCAGCTGCCAACCAGAATATTGGTGGTCTGAACACACCTAGCAACTCTATAGGAGAAAGACCTGGCAATCTGCTTCTGTAAAGGCTACAGCCAAGAAAACTCTATGGGGCAGTTCTGTTCTGTCATATGGGGTCACTGTGAGTTGTAATCACCTCCACAGTACCCAGCAACAATGAGTCAGTTACATATCACAACATATTCAACAACACGGAATGTTTATTGACTATTTTTGTCATGTTCCAAGAGCTGTTCTGGGCTGGGACAAATAATGGGGAATAATGCCAAAATGTTCATGCCAATATATGAACAACACAGGGGAGATGCCTAGAGTCAGGGCCAACTTTGTGGGCACCACACTCAGGAGGGCCCCCTGCTTGGTTTAATGATCTGCTGTGGCCATCTTGAAATTCTTAATTATTTTGTCTTCAGGCTTGTGTTTTTAAGTTAGGTTTGAATGGGACAACAGAGCAAGTACGTGGGTAAGCAAGATACAAGGGATGGGGGAATGATGGGGCAAATTTTATCCACAAAGATATTATCCCAGCTTTGTTTTTCATGGTTAAAAAAAAATTGGAAACAAAAACAAATTATTAATTATTGCTATAAGCACCTAATGGAAAATTACATTGTCATTCAATATTATGTTCCCAAGGCTCTTTCATAACATTCTGGAGGAATGGGTTTGGAAATCCTGGTGGCATAATGGTTAAGTGCTATGGCTGCTAACCAAAAGGTCGGCAGTTCAAATCCGTTAGGTGCTCCTTGGAAACTCTACAGAGCAGTTCTACTCTGTCCTATAGGGTCGATATAAGTCGGAATCGACTCGACGGGAGTGGGTTTTGGGTTTTTTTTCATAACATGGAAAATAGCTTAGATACATAAGTTATGAAAGTCACATGTAATGGTGTATATGTACACAGTGTGCTCACCGCGTAAGGAAAGAGATCTACGCCTAGGAAAAAGACTGAAAGGCCATACACAAAAACACCGACAGAGGCAGTCTTTAGGTAATAGGTACATTTGATTTTTTTTTTTCTTTCTGCTACTCTGTATTTTCCAAAATTCCTTCATGAATATTTATTGCCTTTTTATTAAAAAGGCAACTTTAATTATCTTATTAAATTTATTGTAATTTTTTAAATAAAATAAATATGAAACTGAATTATTACTACACATACTGAAATAGGTCAGTAGCAAAAGAACACCTATTACAGATAAAATAAGAGAGCACAGAAAAGGATGGAATACTCCCAAACTCACTCTACAAAGCCAGCAGAACCCTGATACCAAAACCAGGTAAAGATACCACACAAAAAAAGATAATTACAGACCAATATCCCTCATGAACTTAGGCACAAAAATTCTGAACAAAATTCTAGCCAATAGAATTCAATGACACATCAAAAAAATAATTCACCATGACCGAGTGGGATTCATAGCAGGTATGCAGGGATGGTTCAACACTAGAAAAACAATCTAATCCATTATATAAAACAAAAGACAAGAACCACATGATCTCATCAATTGATGCAGAAAAGGCATTTGACAAAGTCCAACACCCATTCGTGATAAAACTTTCACCAAAATAGGAATAGAAGGGGAATTCCTCAACATAATAAAGGGCGTTTATACAAAGCCAACAGCTAACATCATCCTGAACAGAGAGCCTGAAAGCATTCCCCTTGAGAACAGGAACCAAACAAGGATGCCCTTTATCATTCCTCTTATTCAGCAGGAAACCCTGGTGACATAGTGGTTAAGTGCTATGGCTGCTAACCAAAGGGTCAGCAGTTTGAATCCACCAGGCACTACTCGGAAACTCTATGGGGTGTTCTACTCCATCCTACAGGGTTGCTATGAGTTGGAATCGACTCGATGGCACTGAGTTTGGTTTTTTGGTTTTCTCATTCAACATTTTGCTAGGGGTCCTAGCCAGAGCAATTAGGCTAGAAAAAGACATAAAGGCCATTCAAATTGGTAAGAAAGAAGTAAAAGTATCTCTATTTGCAGATGATACAATCTTATACACAGAAAACCCTAAAGAATCCACAAGAAAATTACTGGAACTAATAGAAGAGTTCACCAAAACATGAGAATACAAGGTGGACATATTTGCAAAAAAAAGAAACAAGACCCATACCTCACGCCATGCACAAAAACTAACTCAAAATGGATAAAAGACCTAAATATAAAACCTAAAATGATACAGATCATAGAAGAAAAAATAGGGACAACGTTAGGAGCCCTAATACATGGCAGAAACAGAATAAAAGCCATAACTAACAATGCACAAACACCAGAAGAGAAACTAGATAACTGGGAGCTCCTAAAAATCAAACACTTATGCTCATCCAAAGACTTCACCGAAAGAGTAAAAAGACAACCTACAGACTGGAAAATAGTTTTTGGCTACAACAAATCTGATCAGGGCCTTATCTGTAAAATCTATAAGATACTGCAAAATCTCAACAACAAAAAGACAAATAACCCAATTCAGAAATGGACAAAGGATATGAACAAGCACTTCAGCAAAGAAGATACTACAGGTGGCTAACAGATACATGAGGAAATGTTCACGATCATTAGCCACTAGAAAAATGCAAATCAAAACTACAATGAGATACCATCTCACCCCAACGAGTCTGGCATTAATCCAAAAAACACAAAATAATAAATGTTGGAGAGGTTGTGGAGAGATTGGAACACTTATAAACAGCTGGTGGGAATGTAAAATGGTACAACTATTTTGGAAATTGATTTGGCCCTTCCTTAAAAAGCTGGAAATAGAAGTATCGTACCATCCAGCAATCCCACTCCTTGGAATATATCCTGGAGAAATAAGAGCCATTACACAAAGAGATACACACACACCTATGTTCACTGCAATACTGTTCACAATAGCAAAAAGATGGAAACAACCTATGTGCTCTATAACCAATGAATGGATAAATAAATTATGGTATATTCACACAATGGAATACTAAGCAACGATAAAGAACAGCGATGAATCCGTGAAACATCTCACAACATGCATAAATCAGGAGGGCATTATGTTGAGTGAAATTATTCCGTCACAAAAAGGACAAATATTGTATGAGACCACTATTATAAGAATGCAAGAAAAGGTTTGAACATAGAAGGAAACACTGTTTGATGGTTACGAAGGTGAGGAGGGAGGGAGAGGGGAATTCACTAACTAGACAGTAGACAAGAACTATCTTGGGTGAAGGGAAGGATGACACACAATACAAGGGAAGTCAGCACAATTGGACTAAACCAAAGGCTAAGAAGTTTCCTGAATATGACTAAATACTTCGAGGGACAGAGTAGCAAGGGAGAAGATGGTCTGGGGACCATGGTTTCCGGGGACATCTAGGTCAATTGGCATAACAGAGTGCATTAAGAAAATGTTCTGCATCCCACTTTGGTGAGTGGTGTCTGGGGTCTAAAAGCTATCAAGTGGCCATTTAAGATGCATCAATTGGTCCCAACCCGCCTAGGGCAAAGGTGGATGAAGAACACCAAAGATACAAGGAAAATACAAGCCCAAAAGACAGAAAGGGCCATACAAATCAGATTCCATCAGCCTGAGACCAGAAGAACTAGATTGTGCCCAGCTATTGACAATGGCTGCCCTGACAGGGAACACAACAGAGAGTCCCTGATGGAGCAGGAGAGAAGTAGGGTGCAGAACTCAAAATCTAGTAAAAAGACCAGACTTAATGGTCTGACTAAGACCGCGGGACCATGGAAGACATGTTAGCCCAAAACTAAAACCATTCCCAAAGCCAACTCTTCTGACAAAGATTAGACTGGACTATAAGACATAAAATGATACCAGTGAAGAGTGTGCTTCTTAGCTCAAGTAGATACATGAGACTAAATGGGCAGCTTCTGTCTGGAGGCGAGATGAAAATGGACAGAAGCCAGTTAAATGGACACAAGAAATGCAGAGTGGAAAGGAGGAGTGTGCTGTCACATTATAGGGAGAGCAACTAGGGTCACATAATGATGTATAAATTTTTGTATGAGAAACTCACTTGAACTGTAAACTCACTTAAAGCGAATAAAAAAAGAAAGAGGGCCATTTTCAAGCTTGTTTTAGCAAAATCTTTTTTTCAAATGAAATTTTTCATGGTATTTCAATATACACTACAGATATTGTAGTACAATACAATACAATATATGCTACCTCTTTGCCCAGATGGTGTAGTGGTTAAGAGTTTGGCTGCTAACTGAAAGGTTAGCAGTTTGCATCCACCAGCCGGTCCTCGGAAACCATATGACGTAGTTCTACCCTGTCCTATAGGGTCGCCATGAGTTGAAATCGGCTTGGAGGCAATGGGTTTGGATTTTTTTGATCTCAGGTAGAAGCTAAGTTAGAGTTCATACTCCATTCCCATTCTCTTAAAGGCCTCTTGAGACACCGCTGATAAATTCAGGGTTCCGTGAACCATGGTTCAGAGCTCTCCTGGGCAGGGCACAGTGCCAAGCTGGGGGTCAGAAGTCCCAGCTGGCAGTTCCAGACCTGCAAATAACTATTTACATGATTTTAAAAAGCTGTAACATTACATTGATGAACCACAAGATATCTAAGGTCTCATCCAACTCTCTAATTTTATAAAGCTTTGAGCCTATTTGTCTCGGGAAAACAATGTTAGTATGTGCTTTAAAATTACCAAATATGAATCTGAAATATTACAATGAGAATATAAAAAAAAAATCAAATCATCCCCTTCAATTTGGAAATATGTTTCGAAGATATCTAATGATAGAGGAGCAGCTAGGCTTCACCTTTATGCCCCTCAGCCTAATGCCTTGTTACTTACTGAGCACACAGTAAGTATGCTGAATGAATGGATATATGTATAAATGAAGAGACAGAAGAAGACTTCATCCAAATCCAATTTCGAAATACAGCTTACCTAAGGAGAATGAGGAAACCCTGGTGGCGTAGTGGTTAAGTGCTATGGCTGCTAACCCAAAGGTTGGCAGTTCAAATCCATCAGGTGCTCCTTGGAAACTGTATGGGGCAGTTCTACTCTGTCGTATAGGGTCGCTATGAGTTGGAATCAGCTGGATGGCAACTGTTTGTTTTTAAGGAGAATGATTTCAAAATGGCTGCTCATTTAATACAAGGTCGGCAAGCAAAAGAAATACTGTTCTGTTGTTTGTTTTTCAGCTCCTGCAATTGAAGAATGCAGCATTTTTATCCTAGACCATTTTTCCAACAAGGCGAAAGTACTTTCTGTTGGAAGGTAAATTCTCCATAAGCCTCTGACATTGCTCACCTGTCTTTGGAGTAGAGGCACTCCCTGCCTTGGTTCTGGACCATTTTTCCTGGGATGTTTTAGGGAACTGCCTTGGAAGAGAGAGGCATTGTGTCCTCTGGAGCAAAGGGCAGGCATGCTTACTATGTGCTATAAAAGGCAGCCTCTCCCTCTCTCTTCTCAGCTTCCTCTCCTGAAACGTAATCCCCTTCATGTGCAAATGTCACCTGGCCCTCCTTGAGTCACCCATGTGGAATTTTGGGGGAGAAGAAGTAAAATTATTGATTACCTGGCCATTTCTATGACTTCAGTAATAAAGCCTTTTTTTGTCTCTGACCTAGAGGGCTCATGTCTTTTGCCAGCATCCATGAAAGCGTGGCATGCTAACTGGTAAGTTTACAAATGGGATAAAATCTCAGCCCTTTCACAGTTTTGAAATTCTATGATCATAAGCTTGTCAAATACATTGTGTGGTCGTGTTGCAATACATCTGCACATTCCCCTCAAAAGGTGACTCGCTTCTAATGAATAGAAAATGGCAGAAGGGATGGTGCATGACTTCCAAGACTAAATAATAAAAGACCTTAGTGCATCATCCTTTCTCACTCTTAAATCCCTCTCTCTGAGGCAAGTCGGCTGCCATGTTGTAAGGACACTCAACCACGAGGGAGCCATCTTCTAAGAGAATTCTCCAGTGCCAGGGAAGCTTTCAGTTGTCTGCAGCCTCAGCAGACGTCTGGACTGCCACCTAGTAAGAGACTAAGCCAGAACCCCACACTTAAGCCATTACCAAATTCCCTAGCCAAAAAAACTGTAAGATAACAAATGTTTAAGGTTATTGTAAGTTACTAAGTTTTGAGGTAATTGTAGACAGCAGTAGATTATTAATGCAAATTTTGAAAAACATAATGCTGCAATAAACCCATTTTCCTAGAGGACTGTTGAAATATAATCATCATAAACCCATAATTACCCACGTAACACAATTAGAAACATAAACGTAATTTATTTTTAAGCACGATCTTAGGCATTTAGTATACAATCACAATGCCTCCTTTATGGACATGCCACCAGAGCCAGAGGGAAAAACAGCAAAGGACACAATGAACCATTCTGTGGATTTGTTCAAATAACCACTATCTGCCAGTGTTGCCAGTACGATGTGGCAAAACAAGCAGGGGCAGCCCGTAGCTCGGGGTTCTTACATGAGCAATTAGACGGTGATGAGAGCAAATAAACAAAATCCGAAAATTTAGCCATAGAATCAGAAAGTCCTGAGTTTAAATTCTGATTCTTACTTTTACTAGCATGTGACCATGGCCAAGTGGTTGGACCTCTCTGATTCTTAGCTGACTTATCAGTAAAAAATATATTAAAAAAAAAAAAAGCTGCCTTCGCGTCACCTCCAACTCATGGCGACCCCAAGTGTGTCAGAGTAGAACTGCGCTCCATAGAGTTTTTGATGACTGATTTTTCAAAAGTAGATCACCAGGCCTTTCCTCTAAGGCACGTCTGGGTGGGTTAGAACCTCCAACCTTTCCATCTAAAAATAAGAGTGCGAATGTTAACCGTTTGTACCACCCAGGATCAATGATGATAATAACATCTAGTTCTCTGAGTCATTTTAACAATTTAACGAGACACACAATAATAGCATTTGCTATGTACCAAGCATTGTGTAAAGGGCTTCACAGCCATAATCTATCTTAACATATTTAAGCCACTTGGAATTGTGCCTGGCACATGGTACGTAACCAGTAAATCTCAGCTCCCATCTTCTTCCAACATAGGAGATTTATTCACGATCATGTATCCATGATCTTGGCTTTCTGTGCCTTAATATAAAATCGTTTGCTGCTTCCCCTCTTGTGATTATTGTAAAAAAAAAAAAAAAAATGTAGCTGCACTCTACCTAGAAGAAAATAATTTATCCTTCCTGATTACAAAGAATAAATATTAAAATGAATCATATTAATGAATATTTAGACATTATTGTTAATTCAGAGTGACTAGATAAAGTGGCTTTACTTTGGTAATAGAGGAAACATGCTCAAAGAGGGGAAGGGCACTTTATTTCCATTCTGAGCACCACTAAACAACTCAACCCAAAAAAAACCAAACCCAGTGCCGTTGAGTTGATTCTGACTCATAGCAACCCTGTGCAACTCAGGCCTCCCATTATCTCTGGGCTCTCAAAAGTTTCGTGCACGCACCCCAAAGGCTGCACAGAAACAGTCCATTCGAATACAAGAAGGAAACATTAGAACTTCACTTACATTCATTTTTATCTGATTCATTTTTTTAATTGCATACCTTTTAGAATGTTCACAACGTTGCGTATCTATAATGTACAGATCAATAAATACAGATGTCTTTGGCTGTTTATGCTCAAAAAGGTTTTGCTGATGGCACGTGTCCCCCAAAATATTTGGAGACCTTTAGTTTAGATCATCGTTAAACTCAGTTGCAACTGACCTTCAGCATTTATGTGAATTGAGACGAGTTATCACCCAACGTAAAACAAGCTTATTTCACAAAAACACAGATTAAGAAAGTGGCTGCATTTAAGGACTATTTCAAAATTCTAGGTGAGCCAACCCTGCTTGCTTCCTTTCAGATAAGATATTTCTATGTAAATGGTCAGTCATGAGATATGAAGTCACAGGGAGCAATAGCCAAGAGAAAGCTGTCCCCAAACCAAAGACTAACGTTCAGAACATTACTTGCTCTGTGGTTTAGAATAGTTCCAATCTTTGCCGTTCGTTGGAAAGTCGTCTCTGCACTTTCTGGCGGAGCACTGCAGCAGGAGCCAAGACTGCTTATGCTTCTCTTCGTTGTTGGTTGCCGTCGAGTCAGCTCCTACTTATGGTGACCCGTGTATCACAGGAGGAAATGTTGCCCTATCCTGTGTCATCTTCACTATTCTTGATATGCTAGAGCCCCTTGTTGCATCCACTGTGTATTTTGTGTGCCTCCCAACCTTTTAAGTAGATCACTAGGCGTTTCTTCCTTGTCTGTCTTAGGAAATGTTACTGAAACTTGTTGGCTCTGGGTGACCCTGTTGGTATTTGAAATACCAGTGGCATAGCTTCCAGCATCATAGCAACATGCAAGCCACCGCAGAAGTATAAAACTGACAGACGGGTAGTGGTGAGTACACTTAGCCTTTAAAACATGTCACTTATCTCTGAGATAAATTATGAGCAACAGCACAGTAAACACCATGAGAAACAGTATCATTGGTTAATTTATATGAAGACACTTATTTCCACTGAACTACAGACAGGTATTAACAGATAGAGCCCATATTATCAAAACGTTGAACGAGGTTTTAGGAAAAAATAATTTTGAATAAATGATAACTTGCTGTTCGTCTTCAAAGTAGTATGTTGTTGTTGTTGTTGTGAGGTGCATCGAGTCTGTTCCGACTCATAGCGACCCTATGCACAACAGAATGAAACCCTGCCCGGTCCTGCGCCGTCCTTACAATCGTTATTATACTTGAGCTCATTGCTGCAGCCACTGTGTCAATCCACCTCGTTGAGGGTCTTCCTCTTTTCTGCTGACCCTGTACTCTGCCAAGCATGATGTCCTTCTCCAGGGACTGATCCCTCCTCATAACATGTCCAAAGTATGTAAGACGCAGTCTCACCATCCTTGCCTCTAAGGAGCATTCTGGTTGCACTTCTTCCAAGACAGATTTGTTCATTCTTTGGCAGTCCATGGTATATTCAATATTCTTCGCCAACACCACAATTCAAAGGCGTCAACTCTTCCTCAGTCTTCCTTATTCATTGTCCAGCTTTCACATGCATATGATGTGATTGAAAATTCCATGGCTTGCGTCAGGCGCACCTTAGTCTTCAGGGTGACATCTTTGCTCTTCAACACTTTGAAGAGGTCCTTTGCAGCAGATTTGCCCAATGCAATGCCTCTTTTGATTTCTTGACTGCTGCTTCCATGGCTGTTGATTGTGGATCCAAGTAAAATGAAATCCTTGACAACTTCAATCTTTTCTCCATTTATCATGATGTTGCTCATTGGTCCATTTGTGAGGATTTTTGTTTTCTTTATGTTGAGGTGCAATCCATACTGAAGGCTGTGGTCTTTGATCTTCATTAGTAAGTGCTTCAAGTCCTCTTCACTTTCAGCAAGCAAAATAGTATAGGATATCTCAAACAAAATGTTAATATGTTGGCTTTTATTTACCTGAAGATCTAGAAGCAAATTAAACAAGTTGTCATTTTATCAAATCTCTGTCCAATCCTTCCAATGTCCATTTTTAAGTATAATATCAACCTTTCTATCTATATTTTAATTACCGCAATAACACATTAGAATTGTTGTTATTGTTAGCTGCCATTGACATGGTCCCTGATTCATGGTGACCCCATACACAACTAAAGAAAACACCACTTGGTCCTATGCCATCCCCATGATTGGTTGCAGATGAGTTCCTTTAGTTCCATAGGATTTTCTTTGGCTGATTTTCAGACACAGATCACCAGGCTTTTCTTCCTAGTCTTAGTCTGGAAGCTCCACTGAGACCTGTTCAACATCGTAATAACATACACTGGCTTATGGGTGGTGACTGCACATGAGGGGCATTGGCCAGGGACCAAACTCGGATCTCTAGCAAGGAAGGCAGAAACTACTCACGGGCCATTTTTAATGCAATAAATTAAGTTATAAAACTGCTATCCTTGATGAGCACACTGGCCTAGATAAAGCTCCTCCGTTGTTATTGCTGCTGAAAGAAATATGTACAATTTTATCAAAAATACATATTGCTGCATGCCAGCCACAGATTGCCATCACAAGTCTCAATTGGCCGTAGCAAATCAGGGAGTTTAAGTAACAGGGAATTCTTTGCAGCATATTTCACAATTACAGAACATCCAAGAAGAAATCTTGCAAAGCCTTAGAGACCACTAATTATTTTTAGTGGCACACTGCAACTTTTAAAGTTTCAGAGTGTGAATTAAATTTCCATCCTGGTTTTACGCCGTTCCCTTGCCTCACTGTCCTTGGCATTTTGACTTATGTTTTGGGATTTCCTCAGATGAAAATGAAAACTCTGATGATGTTTCCTATACAGTAAAATTAGAGTTGAATGAGCTGTTGAAAGGATAATATAGACTACTCTGTGTCATTGCAAACAGGAGCAAGCGATTATGCCCTCTGACAGAAAACTTAAAAAAAACTCTCAAAAACAGGTCAAAATTATATTTAAAGAAAATCCAAGTCAATTATTAAATAAAACTTTTTCACATTACTTGGGATTGAATAGTAGAAAATGTAATAAAAGAAAATACTATGAGTTTTAATAAGCTGTACAAGTGGAAATGTTTTCATCTTTATAAACAAATCCAATTTTCTTCAATGATTTTAAACAACGTTTTTACCGTGGGCATAAAGCAATAAGTATGTTTGTGTTATTTCTCGCATGTTACTTTTACATTTTTACACCAATTTTAGAGTGATTATGGAAGTAACAAAATAAATTTTATGTTTTTACTTTTCTAATGTTATTGTTTAAATTGGCATAAAAAGAGAGTAAATGTCCGTCCTGCTGGAAATGTTAAGCACCATAAATGACCTTATCGTCTTCCACAAAATGAAGCATGTTCCCTTCCCAGTCCCATCTCCTGGAACTCCTCCTCGACTTACGCTTCTGCCCAGCCCAGGTCTCTTCCCCAGCACAGATCAGAATCCATGAGGTCGGCCCCTTGCCAGCTCAGAGGTTTCGCCTAAGCTCTTGTCCCTCACTTTCCTGTGCTTGGTGTTCCTCCTCTTGGCCTGTACACAGCCCTCAGATATTTCTTTCACGCTTCCACCCATGGGACTCTTCTGGGCTGCCACCCTCCTCATTTCTCTGCTGTTGTCTGAATTCTAATAGCATTTATTGTTTAAAGTGTTCTTTGTACTTTCAGTCAATGAATGATTTGCCTCAAGGGTTATTAGTAAGAGTTTGTGTGGATAGCTCACTAAATACCACGTGAAACTTGCTAAGACCAGCCTTGTGAGTCCCTCCGAGCCTAGTAAAGCCTATGAGTCTAGAAGACTCCTCCCAAGGCCTGCTGAGTGAATCTATGCTCTTATAGTCTTTATGGATCAGTACATATTTTAGATAGTAAAATGGGCTAGGAAACATGTCCTGACAAGGCTCACTCTTTGAAAATCGCAGCTTGTTTTTGTTTGTACCCTTTGGGGCTGCACAATTCCTCTTTCTTGTGTTTCCTGTGTTTCCGCTCATCCACTTTTCCCAGGATGACAACAGCTGAAATCATGGCCTTTTACCATCATTTTCATCTCCTTGAGTCAATAGAGTGATGAGGGTGTTTCTTTCTTTGCTTTCATATTTAAATCTAAAAGCCTATTTTCTGGCCAGGCTAGCAAGTTGAAGTCTAGGTTTGAAGTGAGAAGGACGGTTTCTATTTCCCATTCTTCCTCAGAGTCAACACGTTAAGTAGAATTAAATAAAGTCCTTTTTTTTTTTTTTTAAATTCTTTCTTTTATCTAAGAGTTAATGAGTTCACCTGGGTTTAAGGAGATTTGTAATGGATTTTTAAATCCTTACTATTATTATTTTTATTATAATGTTGCATTATTAATACCCAAACTAAAAATCTCAATATGCAAAACGAAGTTTTAAGTTCCACTGGCTTTTTAGAAGTACATTATAGAGCCAGTCTATTACGAAAATAAACTCTGTTTATAGTCATCATCTCAAAAGATCTGAAAAATAAGGCACTTGCAAGCCATTCTCAAAAATAAATTTGTAAAATATACTAAAATCCCAGCATAATAAGTGCTCCTTAGGGGATAGGGACAAATTGTATTAATATTGTATGTCCAAAACTAAAGAACTGGAGATGGAAATGACCAATACCCAGTGCTGCTAATACGGAGCATTGGAGCACACAGCACCTGCACAAGTTACCATAAATTATCAGGCTGAAGGGGACACTAGCCCTTGCAAGTGAAGGGTCAGCTGACTGCCACTTGCTGACGTTTCTCACAAGTGAGAAAGTGCCGAATCATCACGGAAGACTTCCCTGCAGTGCCATTAAATGCAGAGCAAGTGCACTTTCATCAGCAAGAAAAAAAAAAAAAAAAAAACCTATGGGCTCCTCTTGGCAGCAATGGCAGTGAAAAAACAGAGAAAGGGCAAGGAAGAATTGGGAAATCCTGTACTGCGGAACTGTACTAATAGTGAAAACGGAATCAATGCAGGGAACCGTTCTCAACGAGAGCTAAGCCCAGCACTCAGGGGGCGTGAAGAGTGCAGTTCCTTCGCTCCTGGGTGCATGGCAGCAGTTATGCTCAAGCCTCAACGTTGACAGCTGAGCATGAGACGCTTAAGCAGGAGTGGAGAAATCTCTGGATTTACTGTAAGTCCTGTGACACTAGCAGTGGACTCAGTGAGCTCAAATGACTAGCATACAATTGAACCGAAGATAACGTGATCTGTGACTCACACTGCGGCCCAAAGTGCTTGTGGCGGTGTGGTGAATGAATTCCATCTCCATTAAGTGAAATTTAATGCCTCATAGCAGATGTGGGCACATGCTATACAGAACAAGTGCTTTGAGAAGACAGTATCAAGACTACTGTTACAAATAAATAAATAAAAATAGGCATATGAGAATTCTTGCATTCAGCAGGGTTTCCCCTGCAATAATAACCAAGTCCTGGGCGTGCGCAGGTGCCCTAGAGTCTATCTGCACGCATAAAGGGCTGCAATGCACTTACTCGGTTTTTACTTTACTTTTTTAATTGAGTAGGTAAGGCAGTCACATGGTTTAAAACTCAAGAGATTTAATGAGAAGTCTCCTCTCTCAAAGTCCCCCAATCACTTAAGGAATTCCTCTTTTGAAAATGTTTTCAGACTGAATTCATTAACAAGATGGTCAGGCTCAGGACTTTAGACTTAAACTTTGGATTTTTTTCTTTTTTTCATAGAGTCAATATTACCCAGATTAATCACCAGCTAAAACTAAGAAGAGTCCAAAGACTGTGTCTCAGAGATAATTAATTCAAAGACCCTGAAGTTGGAAAGACCTTGAAGGCCACCGAAAAGGAGAATTCCAACCTGTTTTGAGCAAGGAGACATCACTGGCCTAGGATTTAAATGTTCTGGAATTTTCTTAACAGGTTCATGATTCAGGGAAAATCTGTCATAAGATGTATACATTTAGCCTTTGACTAACAATGTCATTTATTCAATCAATAATTGTAACTGTTATTTTATTACCCAGTAGATAGAACTAGCTGTCAACATTGAGGCTTGAGCATAATTGCTGCCATACACCCAGGAACGAAGGAAATGCAGGCGCCTTCATCCCCATGAGTGCTGGGCTTAGCTCTCCTTGAGGAAGTTTCCCTGCATTTATTCCGTTTTCACTATTAATACATTTTCGCAGTACAGGATTTCCCAATTCTTCCTTGCCCTTTCTCCATTTTCACTGCCACTGCCTGTATGTCTGTGGTTCCATACGGCTATAACAGAGTTTAGAAATGAAAAATGGGATGCAACCGGACACTGTGAACACCACTTCCTGCAGGCAACACGTGTATCTCATGCCTCTTGTATACAAAGCAATTGTGCTGCCAGGCTTACAATGTACAGTACATACATAACCTATAACACTTATGTCTTCATAGTCATAATAAACACTTATGCTACTGGCTAATGTATGTGCTATACTGTCCTTTCTGTCATTTTGTGTGTGTGTGTGTGTGTGTGTGTGTGTGCTTTAGGTAAAAGTTTATAGCTCAAGTTAATTTCATTTCCAAAAATGTATGCACATGTTGTTTTTTAACATTGGTTGCAGTTCCTACAATGTGATAGCATGATCCCCTTTCCACACTGGATTCCCTGTGTCCATTCCTCCAGTTCCTGGGCCTTCTCACCTCTTCTCCTACTTTTGGATTGAACTACAAAGCATGTTCCTCATGTGTGTTATTTTTTGTTTTATACTCCTGTCTAATCTTTGTCTGAAAAACAGACTTCAGGAATGGTTTCAGTTCTAGGTTAGCAGAGAGTCCCGGGGCCATAGTTTTGGGAGTTCCTCCAATCTCTATCAGACCATTAAGTCTGTTTTTTTTTTTTTTACGTGAATTTGAATTCTCTTCTTTATTTTTCTGTCTGTCCAGGACTCTCTGGTAATGTAGAACATTTTCTTTATAAACTTTGTTTTGCCAATTGACCTACATGTTCCTTGAGACTATTGTCCATAGGCCTCAGCCCCAACTACTTGGTCCCTCTAAGTGTCAGGGTTATCATTGGTGGTAGCTGGACACCACCTAGTTCTTTCGGTCTCAGGCTGGTGGAGTCTCTGGCTCATGTGGTCCTTTAGTCTTTTGGGCTAGTATTTTCATTGTGTCTTTGATTTTCTTCATTCTCCTTTGTTCTAATAGATGTATCTTAGACGGCCACTTGCAGGCTTTTAAGACTCCACACACTACTCACCAAAGTGGGATGTAGAACATTTTCTTTATAAACTTTGTTATGCCAATTGACCTAGATGTTCCCTGTGACTCTGGTCCCTAGGCCTCAGCCCCAGCTACTTGGTCGCTCTAAGTCTTTGAATGTGTCTAGGAGACTTCTCTGCTTTTGTTTTGGTCCAGTTGTGCTGACTTCCCCTCTGTCGTTACTTTAAAGTGAACTTTCCCTACTTACAAATTAAACGTGTACTGTATTAACAGTGTATGCTTTGACTCGTAGGCAGCAGCAGCCCATCTCGTGTATCATGCGTCTCTGGAGTGTGGTAGAATTATCCTTCTGTTTAATTTTCTTTCAAAAATATTAACCTGAAATGCATCATGGCTCCCAAATGTAGCAAAACCAGTGCTAGTGGTAGCAGCAGCAAGAAGCAAAGGAGAAGTATGGAGCTGGAAGTGAAACAAAGGATATCCCATATAGCTTTGCTAAGTATGTAATATGGTTTTGACACAATGTCCAAATCACATAACGTCCTTTTACACAGACTGTATCGTGGACTTTAAGTGACGCATGGTTGTACTGATTGTTTTGGATGATTGTTTTGATTCTTCAAATAAAAGTCAAAATTACTCTGTGACTTCTAAATGCTCAGGAGAAATGAAGTCCTAAGACAATTATTCAGATAATTTACATTAAAACATAATTTTAACCTGAATTGTTTGCTTTTTCACAGTTTGTGATAGTGGAAAAATTGTGGCAAATATCCACTTGAATAAATTTGTAAAGTTGTGCCCTTATTTGTGCCCAACATGAGAAGTATATTGTTGTTACTGTGTGCCATTGTGTTGGTTTCAACTCATAGAGGCCCTACAGGACAGAGTGGAACTTCCTCATGGTGTTTCCAAGGAGCAGATGGTGGATTCAAACTGCCAACATTTTGGTTAGCAGCCTGAGCTCTTAAACACTGTGCCACCAGGGCTCCATGAGAAATATAGTGGTTTGTTTATTTATATGCTTAATTATCTTTTCTCTTTTCTGTATTCAAACCCCAAGAAGGAAAAAAATCATACTTAAAGTCTCTATGAGTCAGAATTGACTTGACAGTAACGGGGTTTTTAAGGATCACTTAGAGCTCTGGTGGCGAAGCGGTCAATAGCTTAGCTGCTAACCAAAAGGTCAGCAGTTTAAACTCACCAGCTGCATCTTGGAAACCCTGTAGGGCAGTTCTGCCTCTCCTATAGGGTCACTATGAGTTGGAATCAACTCAACAGCAATGAGTTTGGTTTGGTTTTTGGTTTAAGGATCATCTGAAAATTTTTTTTTAAACTTAATATCAAGAGAACCAGAAATCTCCATACACATATATATGTATAACATGTATGTTGCTGTTCTTGTGGGCCGTGGAGTCGATTCCAACTCATAGTGACCTTATAGGACAGAGTAGAACTGCTCCATAGAGTCCCCAAGGCTGTAGTCTTTCTGGAAGCAGACTGCCACATCTTTCTCTCACAGACCAGCTGTTGGGTTGGAACCACTGATTTTTTGGTTAGCAGCCGAACACTAAACAACTGCACCACCAGTCTCCTTATATTACGTATACATATATATTATTATGCTTATATAGTTATTATAATATATTGTATAATATGTATATATTACAACTATATATACATATATATATATAAAAAAAAAAAAAAAAACACCAAACCCATTGCTGTGAGTCAGTTCCTACTCTTAGCAACCCTATAGGACAGGGTAGAACTGCCCCATAGGGCTTCCACGGAGTAGCTGGTGGACTGCAACTGCTGACCTTTTGGTTAGCAGCCATAGCTCATTGTAGCTCTTAACCACTGCATGTATGTATACCTATATATAAATACATACATACATGCACTTCGTATATTTCTCTTTTTAACATAAGATCAGGTATCCATCTTAAGTGGCTTGTAGAAAGGCCATATACAAATGTATAAGCTTTTGATGCTTAAAAAAATACTCAATTACGTGTGTTTAAATTATTAAATTAACTTTATTTCTGCTATAAATTCTTAGCAAAATTGGAGAGAATTTTGTTCCTGCTATCTGAACTACCTTATGTTGTGAAACTTTTCAAAACATATGAGAAAACTGGAAGTAACGTTAAAGGCTATCTTGATCTCTGCAACTTTATTTGCCAGATGCCTTGGAGTTAGAGCCAGGCTCAAATTCAGATTCTGATACTTTCAGTACAGTATTCAATAGGTCTCTTAATCTCTCTGAGCTTCAGTTTATTTGTCAGTAAAATGAAAATAACAACACTGACTTTAGTATGGGAGCCCTGGTAGCATAGTGGGTAAGAGCTTGGGTTGCTAGCCAAAATGTTAGTGGTTCAATCCACCAGCCGCTCCCTGGAAACCCTGTGGTGGAGTTCTACTCTGTCCTGCAGAGCCGCTATGAGTTGGAATTGAGTCGATGGCAATGGGTTTGGTTTTTTCGGTTTATCTTAGTGTGAGGATTGGATTAAATTCGGTAACGGAATTAAACAGAATAATGAAATTAAATTAAAATGAGAATAATAATGTCTATGTTAGTGTGAGAATTAAATTAGATAATGAATGTGAAATGCCTGACCTTAACAGTTGCTGAAAAAAAGAGATAAATTACAAAATGTTATTGAAGGGAACTTTTCATAATGAACTGCAACACAACAGAGTTGGGAATTTCATATTTTCTGACCAGTCATTTGCATCAGTCAGCATGGTCTAGGTTATGTTTCAGTAACAATGAACTGTAACTTTGTGAACATGCACAACAAAATGTTAGTTTTCACTCTCTCTATATGTCCAACATATGGACTTTGTAGTCACTTCCACAGACACAGAGGGAGGGTATTATAAGGGAAACCTCTTAAACTTCTACTAGAAGTGATATGTTTCTTATTTCATTGACAGAGTAAATTGACTACTACTGAATTCAGGAAGTGGATATATACAGCTCTTCTACGTTTATAAAAGAAGAGAACCAGAAATATCTGGTGAATAGCACAAACGAGTTCTCCCTCACTCTAGCCCGTTTGTTTCTGCAGTCCTACTCAAGCACTACTCCTCTCTACGCTCTGCTTGTACTGTCTAGGGTCCTTCTTGATAGTCTTCTAGATCATGGATTCCTGACTCCTTACCTCTTATTCTAATTATTTTCACCTCCTTCAGTTGTTAATGACTCTCATGACACTTTCCCATGCATCCTATAGAGATTTTTGTAGTTTGGCTTTCCCCTAGGTCTCCTACCCTTCAGATATCATTTCTAATTGGTTTTAATCCTTCATTACTTGAGGTATGCCTCCTCACTGGAATCCATAGTTATTCATTCCTCCCTAGGGAAAACATCCGCCAGAACATGGAACATGACAGGTATTTTGCAAAACCCAAAGCGCAGGATCTGTTTGCATGAGTAAAAAAATGAAACATTGCCTAGAAAAGTTGAATTTCTGAAGTTTGGGGAAGTATTTAACACAATGGCTTAAAATGAGTCATGGGCTTCTGAGGAAAGATGTGGTAAGAGGGTTAAAAATACATATTATCCCCAACCACCTGAAATATCATTAACTATTAGTAAGTGGTTTTATTTTTAAACCAAAAGAATAAAGAAACTACAAGAGATTTTTGGAAGATAGGGAGTAGATGGAAATTACTGTCCAACTTAGAAGACACAGGTTTGTTGCTGCGGATTAGCTATGTGAAACCACTCTTAATTCACTGTAGAGATTGGAAAATTAAATAGCAGCCTCTTTTGCAACTAAGCATGGACATGGACACAGTTCTGGATTGTGGAAGGTAGGAAAATTTTCCTAGAAGCAGTCTACTTTCCAAATAGATTTAAAAAACAAACAAAATCTTCTTCATTAGAAACCTTTCGGCTCTTACACCTTTTTTTTTTTTTTTTCCCTAAACTTAACTTGAAAAAAATGCCTGAGGGAGCAGCAGCCATTTTAGAGCAAAAACTAAGAGAATTAAAGGTGTGAGGCAAGGATGATGTATCAAAGAAGAAAACTGGAGCTTTGCTGTTACTGAGGTGCTCCACTAATTCTGAAAGCTCTTCTACTGCCCTTATTGTTATATGAGCTAAAAACAATCTTAACCAGGTCTAAAAGTGTCCGTTGTGCTCTCTGTTACTTGCAGCTGAACACAGTTCTAACTGCATTAAGACTCATGGTCATTCTTAAATAAAGTTGACATAGCAGAAGCTTTCAAATGACATGAAATAAGGCAATCAAAGGAAAATCTTTATAATGTCAATTACTTTTATCATTTTCAAATGCCAATTTTGTTTTGCTAAGGGATGAGACAGTTGCCAAAATTCTTCAGATAATTAAGCAATTTTTCTCTTCCAATTTGCTTCCAGGTATCTAGTCAATGTCTTCAGTTCAGTGGTGCTCATGCAAGTTATACTGACCAATGAGGTTTTAATTTACCTTTCTTCACTGGGATGTTGTAGTTTAATGAAATGGTTGCAGGAAATATTTATTAAATATATATTAATAATATATTTATTAATAATAAATATACATGACTTAATGAAATATATATATGCAAAATTTACATAGAATCAGTATCACTGATAATAAAGTTCTGAACTTTAGTATCAAATCAGTACAAACAGTCCCAAATATAGTCTGAACTAAAAATGCTTTGACAGTTTAATAGAAAGGTAAGCCATGATTTAATTACCTATATCAAGCATTGTAAATTAAGCACATGGTCATTTTAGGTTAGGAATGTAAATGAAAATTCTCTTCAATTATCTTACAACATATGCATGCCTTCTAAAAGAAAAATTAAAAGGTGTTAATCTATTGTGATTTCTGTCCACATGTCCTTTATTTTCTGGTCAATTCTAGGGTATTGCAGTTAATTGAAAATTCTGTCATTATATTAAATAGTGTGGCCTGGAGCAGAGTTCAGCTTCTCTCTTTTAAATTTATTCCACCCAGAGTGAAAAATGGAGCACTCTTAAAGTAGGAAAAAAAAAAAAAAAATCATGTCTGGTTCAACAGTTTCTTTTTTACTAAGGAGAGATTAAATTATTAAAAAGGAGAATAGTATGAAGCACTCTGGTCAAGTATCAGAGAATTTAATGGGATTTGAATGCGCTCAATAAATACCCCCATGCAGGGAAAATTAAAGAGCCTTTTGTAGAATGTGGAAACCCTGGTGGCGTAGTGATTAAGTGCTAGACCTGTTAACCAAAAGGTTAGCAGTTCGAATCCACCAGACGCTCCTTGGAAACTCTATGGGGCAGTTCTACAGTGTTCTGTAGGGTCACTATGGGTCGGAATCGACTGGACGGCAATGAGTTTGTTTTTTTTTTTTTTTGTTTATGTAGAATGTGGAGTCCCGTGTTCTATCTATTTACATAAGTTGGAGGACAGAACTAAGATAATTACCTGGATGATCCTAGGAAAAAATAAACCAACTCTCTCACATCTCAAATACAGAATCATATACATAATTCTCTCAATTTTTCTTTCCCAATCCTGAATGAAATCAAGGTAAAAACAAACTATTCTATCACATCAGTTACCACTTAATTAATTATCTCTCAGACTAGTTAATCAATCAGTAAATATTCCTTTTTATAGTGTATGAAATATGCTTGGCTAGTACCTGAGAGAGGTACAAATTATAAAACCCAAGTCCTAATTGTAAGGAGCTATAATCAGGTTGAAAAGGTAAGACTTGAACACATGGTAAGAAAGCCAATGGCACCACAAGTAAAGGACAAGTGCCATATAAGTGGCGGGAAAAGCATTACAGGAGCTCAAAAGAGGAGTTCAGGAGTGAAAGAAGTCTTATGGCAAGGAGGCGGCAGGGAAAGAACTGGGCTTTCAAATAGGAGTCCAGGTAGCCTGGATTGCATGATGGATGAGGCCAGGCCTGTCTCTTTAAGGTTCATGAAGTCGAGCACCTCTACAAGCTACCACTTACCATCGGTAGTGATACCCTCAGAGTCAGATTTACACCACCAATTTTGTTAATGTGTACTTTCCAGGCCTTTGCTTTTAATTCAAAAAATTAAAAATTGCGAGAAAAAAAAAAAGATGAGGAGGTTAAAATCTCTCAGACTTCAGACACACACGTGCACTGAAACGCACACGCAGATCTGTGTCTCCCTTGTTCAGCAATGAAATGCTAGTGCAGAGGAGAGTCACTAGCTATATAAGTAAATACAATAATAGATGAAAGGGTAAATGAAATATGAACAGACTGAAAGAAATGGGAAAGATTTTTATTAGGAAAGCAATATTTTCAAAGAAGCATTTTAAGATTAATCTGGTCATAATGTGCAGAATTCATGATCAACTGAAGTGGGTAGAGGGTAGAGGGTGGTTTGAGGGAAACTAGCCTGATACGTTGTCATGTGCCATCAAGTCGATTCTGACTCATAGCAAACTCTAGGGTAGAGTTCAGCTGCCCCATAGGGTTTCCTAGGCTGAAATATTGACAGAAGCAGATCACCAAGTCTTTTCTCTCAAAGAATGGCTGGTGAGTTCGAACTCCTTGACCTTTTGGTTAGCAGCTGAACACTTAACCATTGTGCCACCAGGGCTCCTAACCCGACATAGTGAGGGCCCAAAACAGAATAGTAGCACACTATATGGGGCCCTGGTGGCACAGTGGTTAAGAGCTCACCTGCTTACCAAAGGTTGGCAGTTGGAATCCACCAGCTGCTCCTTGGAAACCTTATGGGGCAGTTCTACTCTGTCCTATAGGGTCACTACATGTCGGAATTGACTCGACACAATGAACAGTAGTAGCACACTATATGAATAGAATGGTGTGGACAGATCTGAAAGTTATTTGGAAGACAAAACTGAAAAAATCTTGTAAACCTTTGGAAGGCGAAAGTGGTAGGGGTCAGGATAGGCAAGAGAAAAAACCATTTTCGTCCACCATTTTCAAGTGTATGATCTAGCAGCATTAGTCAAACTCACAATATTGTGAAACCGTCACCACTGTTTGTTTCCAGAACTATTTTATCACTGCAGACAGAAATTCTCTACTCATTAAGCAACAGCTCTCCATTCCTCTCCTCTCCACAACCCACGGCAGCACTAATCTGCTTTCTATCTCTGTGCACTTGTGTAGTCTAGATAGTTCATATAAACGGGATCATGTAGTATTTATCCTTTTGTGTCTGTTTAAACTCACTCAGCATATGGTTTCAAGTTTCATCCATGTTATAGCATGTATTAGAACTTGATTCCTTTCATGGCAGAATAATATTAATCAAATTAAAATAATAAAATTAATCAAAGTAGAAAATTCCTCCAACCAATTGGAAATGTAAGTCCAAAATTTAGGAGAGACCATGCGTAGGCTTACTTATTTGGGCGTTATTCACGTAAAGTGATTGTTTTTGTTTGTTTTGTTTTCATTTTTTAAATAATACATCCCAACCAGTGTGTTAAAAGCTTATTAGCGTTATTTTAAGGTATTCACGGGTTTCCTTGTGCTTACTAATCTGTAGTGGGCAATTTCACCTGTTTTTCAGATCAGTGTACCTTATGTACTGCAAGCCCTTGCGTACCTTCCATACTGGTTAATCTGCCCCAGTGTGTGCCTTTTGTTTATCCATTCATCAGTCAATGGACACTTGGATTGTTTCTTCTTTCTAGCTATTTTGAATAATGCTGCAATGAATATCGGTGTACAAGTATCTGTTTGAGTCCCAGCTTTTGGTACTTTTGAGTATATACCCAGGAATGGAATTGCTGGATTATATGGTAATTCCATGTGTAACTTTTTGAGGAACCACCACAGTTTTCCAGGACGGTTACACCGTTTTATGTTCCCGCAAGCAATGAATATGGGGTCCAATCTTTCCACGTTTTTGTCAACGCTTGTTATTTTATTAATTTTTTTAATAATAATTATCCTAACCTGGGAGTAAAGAGCCCTGGTGGTACAGTGGTTAAGCACTCAGCTGCTAACTGAAGAAAAGATTGCCAGTTCGATCCCAAGGGAGAAAGTTGTGGCAGCCTGCTTCCATAAAGATTACAACCTTCAAAACCCTATGGGGCAGTTCTACTCTGTCTGATATGGTCACTATGAGTTAGAATCGACTTGACAGCAATAGGTTGTAATATGGGTGTGAAGTGATAGGGAAATCACTTTTTTTTTTTTTTTGAGAAATGACTCTTGACATCTCAAATTTAAGAGTTTGGGAGAAAGAAGTTACCATTGACTAAGAGTGAGGTCTAGTTTGGACGATGGTTAGTGGCTTACGTTCTCCTCCTTCACACTCTCCTTAGGAAACCACGCTGGCCTCATTGTGGCATTTGTCAGATTACTTCGAAGTTGTTTATGTTGAGGTTATACTATACGGTTAACAGTGTGATATTTGAAATGAAAGATCCAAAAGAAAAAGTTCGGACTTGGTAGTTTACTTGCTGTGTGAATCTCCTCAGGTTGCTTAACTCTACAAAGTCACATTTTTCTCATTTATTAATGAATAATGACTATCGAAATCATAGGGCTGCTATGAGGATTAAAGGAGATGACGTATATAATGTGCTTAGCACTTTGTGAGCTCAGCATAAATGGCAGCTCTTTAATACACCTCCAGGCTATGAGCAAAGACTCTGCCTTATTCACGGCCTCCTGGCTAGGGCAGCGCAGGGCACAGGTCTTACCAGATAATCAATAAATATAACTGAATCTGGTTTCAGATATGTGGAGTGTAGATATCAATAGGACATCAAAGTAGAAAATTCCTCCAGACAAATGGAAATGTGAGTCCAAAATTTAGGACAGATCCTTCCCAGGGTTATTTATTTGGGAGTTATTCATATAAAGTGTCTTTCTTGTTTGTTTTGTTTTTAAATAATACATCCCAGGCAGTGTGTTAAACCCTCATTAGCATTATCTCCTTTACATTCAAAAGTCACTATGAAGAAAGGACTAGTTACTGTCACCATTGTACAGAAAATCTGAATTTTACAGAGTTTAACCAACGTCCTAAGACCATATAGCAAGTAACCGAGGTAGCCCAGACTCAGCTAGGGAATACTTGGCACCACGATAATGCTCTTAAACATGAATCAATCTATGCTATTTTAAAGACAAGATCCTGGGAACCTAGAGAAAGAAACACCAAGAACGGTAACTCGTGGTGGTTCTCTGCCTTGGACTTCTCTGCTGAGTTGCTGGGTGAGGCTATGCAAGCTTCTTTCTGAGGTTTTTCTTTGACATTTTCTTCTAAACAATTTTTGAAAAAAACATTTATTTATCCCCTCTTTTTTTTCATATTAACTCTTACACTAAAGCCCACTCTGTAAAACAGATCAAAGTAGGGTTGCGCAATTTATAAAAGCAACAGAAGAGTGGTGAGCGAGCCAGGAGATGCAGGGCCTACCTGGAGCTGTAACTTTGTCTCTTGGGTGGCCATTGAGGTATCCCTGCCATCTCTCAGGCTATGATATGACACTGGGTATCTGATTTGTTACTGGGCTAGGAGATGAATAAAAAAAAAAAATGGGATAAATATGTCACGGACCCTAAAATATTTGAAATCATCCACCCTCCCAGCAATACAGTACACAGATTGACGTTCACAGAAGAATTCATGGCAAAGCAAACTTCTGAAGGAAGCAGAGTCCCTTGGATTTCCAGACACTAAAAATTCCATTGGCCTTTTATCAGGAAACTAAGATCTCTGTCCACAGGGCACGCTTTCTGAATTGCCCTTCCAGGAGTGGTGATGGCTTGTGCTATGACCCAGCAGTACACATTTGCAGAGTAGTTGGCTAATGTTCTGGAATGCAGTCTGTGGCTGTTCAGTGATTTTTTTTTTTTTTTTCCTAAGAAAACAAGCTGGCTCTAGAGCTAGCCACACATGGCAACTTACTCTCATTAGCAACCCAAAACAAGCTAGTGGCCTTACCCAAACAGTGAAGAACCCTATGTTATTTTTAAATGTGCTCAAAGTAACATGTTTCACAATTTGTGATTTCCTAACAACAAAAAGAATTGTACAACTGTCAAAATTACACAAGAGTTCAGAATCAGACATAGCAAACAGAGGAAGAGGCAACAGAGGGCAAGGCACATGTTATACATGAATGAAAATACATCAATCCCATCTAGAGAAGCCTACTTCCATTTTCATAAAGTCCTGTTAAAATCTAGTCTAGGAGAAAACAGATATGTCTTTTGATGATGATGAGAGGAACACACCAGACTCAAGTTTTTCTTCTAACATATTTAGCTTCTTGTATTTTTTTCAAGAATATTTTATTTTTAGCTTCTTGGATTATTAAAAATAAATATGATCCAAACTAGCTTTGAGGAATGTGTTTGTAAAGGCTGCCTGATGGTAAAGCCCAAGAGATCACACCAAGCGAGGGAGGCTGAAGTTGCTTGATTTCCCACAGTGTTCCCGCAGAGGCCTCACTGCAAGGAGAGAAGGGTTCCTTTCCCATGACGTTGGTCGCCTGCTGAGTCAGACCTGGTCAATGCAACATGACTGAAAATCCCACGTATCCATACAATTATGTGGCCGCAGATACATGTGGTGGTGTGTGGCCCTCCCCCACTGTGCTTCCTCCATCCAGCCCTTCTGCAGCATTACAGATCCTATTTCCTGCAGATCTAGGAGGAGATAAGCCATGAGAATCTTCTATAGACATGCCCCAAAACAGCTACAGCACCACCACTAAAACTTGCACTGAAAATAAAGCATAAAGTATTGCGTTCATTTCACATGTCAATCATTTGGAAGGTTTCAATCATCTTTGCAACCGATTATGCAACATGATCTAGCTATTTCTTCTGGATAGCATCTGAAATCTGCAACTGTCCCAGAGTCAAGGACAAAAATGGCCCTGTGTTCGAACAGATGATATTATTTCCTAATCATATGTGCTTTTGACTAGACCTAGGAACTGACGTGCCAATGTTACACTCAACCTTACTTTGTCAGCCAGGTATTACCTAAAGGAAGCATTACACACCTGTGAGGTAGTCATTTCTTGGACAGCTCCTTTCCTCTGTAAATGAGGAAGTGACTCAGCTTTTACAAAGGGTTATCTCACTATTTATGTTTTGTCATTCAGCAGGAATAAGAACAAATATTGTTGCCCACAAAACCTGGTATTACCAAGCATGCTGGTCACTGTTGATATCTCCTTTTCAAATAGCTACAGGTTCTGTTGACAAAGATCTTAACAGTCCCTTTAATTGGAAAGGTGCCTGACTGGTCACAGGATTGCATGACTCACTGCACTGCTCAGCATTAGCTAAACAGAAAGCTAAAAGAAGAAAATCGGTTACATGATGTCATTTCTTTTCTATGTATCTTTAACATAGTTTAGATACAGGGATTGTTGAGCAATAGGCAAAGCTTTCAAATAAGAAGAATGTGTCTGAAACACTTAGGAAAAGAAAACATTTCAGGGTTATGTTTGAATACAAACACAGTATACACTCCAAGGGATCCAGAGTTTGTGGTATTCGCTGATACAAAGTATTTGGCAAGGGTTCGCAGCATGTAAACTAGTCACCCTAGTTGGTCAAAATTTAACTCAACTCAAATATTTGGGATTTAACCATTTGGGAATGCATTTTTCAGAACAGATTAAAAAGAAAAGAGCTCTCATCTGCAGTTATTTGAAACCTATGAAAATAATGTTCATGAAGGTCCTAAACTTGTTTCAAAATAAAACATATAAACAGTATTTGTACACAGGTGATGGGAGTTTCAGTAAACTCTTAGCTTCTTTCTATTCTTTCATATTTATTTAATGTGCTGGACATTGTTTTTATAATGAAGAAAATAAATGAGAAAAAATTTCAAGTTTCTTCAGCATAAGTTCCATACAATGAAAAATGTAAAAGCAAAAAAAAAAAAAAAAAAAAGTGAGCAAGTAAATTGAAATCTACCTTAAATTAGTGATGATACTCTTCGTTATAATGTCAATAAAATGGCATGACTGAAGATGAGATCACTGTTGACCTAGATACACTGTTGGTCACAAACTAGCAAGTGTGAAAGGAGTTCCCGTGTTAATCAGTTGGTGTAACCATTAGCAACAATTTGTTCTAAGAAATTGAATAACAGATTCTGGTAAAACCCAGCCTGGATGAAGAAAGTGTTTTTAATTAAACCGATGATACTCGTCCCGCAGGATGGATTTAGTTGGAAACTTGGAGAATGGGGTAGGACAGGGAATGCGGAATTGGGGAAAGGTTTAGTATGTGGAAGAAGTTATGTTTCCTTCAGATTTAGCGAATCATTGTTTTTTAGTATTGCCTTTTTGCTTCTAGGAGGTCTTAAGAAAATATCAATTTGCCAGATTCTAAAAAGGGAGTCGAAAATGCTTAATAAGATGACTTATCCTGCCCCCTTCCTCCCAACAAACATAGTTTGTTTTTTGAAGAAACTTGTTTGTATACCTGTTGTGCAATTTGTTCCACAAAAGTTTTAGGATCAAAATAAAGTATTTTTGTCACTAAACTATTCTTTAATTAAAATATCACCTGTGAACAGAAGAATACTTAATCAGTTCTTTGCGATCAGACGGAGTTCTTGAGTCATCTTTAATGCCCCATCCACAGGCCTTCTCTGAACTCTCCATGTCAGGGATCATATCCTTTGTTCTCCTGGTGACACATCTCCCTTGCTTAATGAGCTGACTACATAACTATCTTCAACTCATATCTGTCATTCTCCGTGTCCATGGAGTAGTGCTGATTGTATTATTAAAAGATATACCATCACAACCAAAGATTGGCATCAATAAAGGTCAGGGTAATTACAAAGACGTTCTTAAAACCACTAAATTGGTGTTGTTTGTTGTTTGTTGCTGTTCAGTCAATTCTGACTCATGGCAACCCCGTGAGTAGAACTTTTCCATTGGGTTTTCAAGGCTGTGACCTTTTGGAAGCAGATTGCTGGGCCTGTCTCCTGAGGTGCTTCTGGGTGAGTTGAATCTACCAGCCTTTCAGCACCCATGGACTCCATAAACAATATACACACCAAAAGGTAATTATTAGATACACCAATTGTTTTCTCAAAGGTGCGCTTCCAGATTCCAATAGTTAATAATGACCAGACAAATATGCTTTTCAATAAAGACATAGAATTTAAATCACACTGAAAAACTAGCACTTTTATATAAATTTATCTTAGATATGAAAAAGGTTTCATATCTTAGATTAAAAAGGTTTTAAAAGAGGTAAAAATGACATTTTATATCTAGTTAGTAATTTATTTATTATTCAGGACAATTATAATAAAATTGTTCCTATAATCTAATGATTTATTATTATTTTATACTGGCTGCAAAAATCCACCTCAGGATTAGAGGTCGTTCACTCCTCTGGAGGCCAAGTTAATCTTGAATACTCCAACCGCCTCTCTCAGTTGTTGTTGTTAGGTGCTGCTGAGTCGATTCTGACTCGTAGCAACCTTATGTACCACAGAATGAAACACTGCCCGGTCCTGTGGCATCCTTATAATCGTTGTTATGCTTGAGACCATCACTGTAGCCAGTGTGTCAATCCATCTCATTGAGGGTCTTCCTCTTTTCTGCTGACCCTGTACTTTACCAAGCATGATGTCCTTTTCCAGGGACTGATCCCTCCTGACAAGATGTCCAAAGTATGTAAGACTTTGCCATCCTTGCTTCTAAGGAACATCCTGGTTGTACATCTTCTAAGGCAGATTTGTTCATTCTTTTGGCAGTCCATGGTACATCCAATATTCTTTGCCAACACCACAATTCAAAGTTGTCAGTTCTCTCAGTACAGCTCTGAAAGCCATCACACTAATATATGCTATACTTATTCTACCAAACTCTGCTCTGCACACCAGATGTTTCACCGTAGTAAAACCTGTTTTCACTATACAGCTGATAAAGTCATTCAAGCTAAAATATTCATTACTGTTACCTCTCCCAAGTACAACACAATTTTAAATAGAAGAAGAAATAACTCTTTGGCTCAAGTGAAAAATAAATAAATGATCACTATAAATAGAAGCAAGAGGGTCCTCCCATAGCCCCAGAAATTCGAACATAAATCAGCCACCTTCTTCTGCCATTTGAATATTAACAAATGTATTTTTTGAATCAAAATATGATCAACAATCCAACAAATGATTTTTCTCAGATGAGTAATTTAATATATATATGAAATGTCTCACAAAACTACAATTTAAATCACATGCACCCTTCCACCAGTGGGATAAACTCACAACCAGTATTCTCATGGAGAACATAGAACTCCTAGTAGCCAGCTGGATGACCATCATTAGCAACATCATTTTCCTGGCTTTGTTGCCCCGAACTAAAACCATAGCTTTCCCTAGCATAGTCTGTCAGTGGAGGTTTGCCTGTTGTTATCATAGTCAACAGGTTTCAGTGGAGCTTACAGTCTAAGAAGGAGTAGGAAGAAAGGCCTGGAGATCTACATCTAAAAATTAGCCAGTCAAATCCCTATGGATCACAATAGGTCAGAAGAGTCTGATCTGAAATCTGTCATGGGAATGGAACAGGGCCAGGCAGTGTTTTTGTTCAGTTGTGCATGGGGTTGCTATGAGTCAGAGCCAACCCAATGGCAGCTAGCAACAGCAACCAAGACCACTCCAACAGCAGCCTTCTCTTCAGGGTTTCACACTGGTTCATTCTGGTTTGAACCTTGCTGAGAATTTGAATTTCTAACAAGTTCCCAGGAAGTCATACATAAAAATCACCCAGGGATCTTGTCAAAATGTAGATTCTGATTCAGTACACCTGAGGTGGAAGTGCAAGTTCTCAGCAGAGAATTTGTTAGAAATGCAAATTCTCACCAGGGGCTCGAACCAGAACAAACAGGTGTGAAGCCCTGCTTTTCTTTGATACATGTTCTTACATTTATGCATTTAATAAAACTATAGTGAAATGTTTCTTTGAGTAAGGCACTGTGCTAACCATGAGGAACGATTGATATAATTTAAGCTGTGTTCCCCAGAACACAGTTCCAGAAGAATTACCCATTCAGGTAGTTCTCAATAACTGCTTCTTGTGTGCCTGTTCTGTGCCACAATTTATTCTTAGTGTTCCGGGTTGAATGATGAACAAAATAAAATACACGACCTCACGGTATTTTCTATTTATCTAATAAAAGGGAAAAAAGGAGAGGCAGAGCTGTTACCATGGATACAAGACTGTAGGGTGCTTGTCTTTTGAGGCAGGATCCCTTAAAACTAAGAACTGTGTGTGTTATGTAAACTGGAGCCTACGCTGAAATAATAACCAAAGTAAAGAACGCCTAATGTCTTCAACATTTAATGCCTGCTGCCTAGTATTTGCCTAGTATATACGTGTGCAACTTCATATCCAGGAAGAGATGATCAGAAGTTATGGCTCGCTCAGGAGTTACAAAGAGCTAAATCACAGAAAGTATACTTCTCTTTGTCTCACTGTTTATGAAATCATAGTTCTCCAGCAGGATTTAAAATATTGATATTAATAAACACAGAACATGAGGTGTATTGGTCAAAGTCTCATGACATCTACAAAACAGACACAACATTTATATGAACAGGCATATGACTGCCTCTTAAAATTATTAGCATATTTTGGAAATAATACACTTACTGTGCCCCATTCCTAAATTAAAAAAAAAAAAACGTATTTGGTAATTTGGCATTTGGTCATATACAATGACTAAATCTGGTTAGGATATCATCACATGCTGAAGAATTTTAATAGCATCTCGTGTCTTAAAGCAATATAATATTCCATAATTGCAATATGTCTCTTACTGAAGACTCTCAGTTATATGAGGAACTAGCCCTTAAAAGAAAAAAGAAAGTTGTAGTCTTTTTGCACAGCACATTTAATCTAAGACGTAAATCTATGGGAGGATGATAAATATAAAGCAGAGGACACCGAAAGATAAAAGGACTTTGCAGAAATACAAAATGCCAACTACATTGGTAAAACATTAAAGGAAAAAATGAAAATTATTGCAAAATGTGGAACATAATTACATACTGTTATAAAGTAGATGGAAGTTCTGATTTCCCTACATATACATATATACCCTTAATACTCAAGTTATACTCTGATAAAATAACTAATTGAAGCCTCTGATTTCACATGCTTAAGAATGCATTCAAATCCCATGGAAAATCAGTATTTTAGACATCATATAGATATCTACGTAGGTTTACAAAAATAATATACCCAATTCTTTCAAGATTTGACCATATTTATTTCAACCAAGACAAGTTAAAAATCTTCCTATGATATGAAAATGTAGATGGGTAGAGAAAGAAATTTATCCCATAAACATTATTTTATGTGAAAATGAACTAAAAAAGATGAATACTGGCTGTAGTGTTATTCAAAAGCCATTCAAATTAGCTGAGGTCTATAGCACCAAACCAACAACCAAAAATAAATAAATTAGGCAGCTTGTAGGTAAGAAAAATTTCAAAAATGGTAAAAATTTACTTAAAAATTTTCAGATTACTAATATTTATAAGCAGGGGCAGATTAACCAGTAAGCAATGCATGCATGGGCTTACTTGTGTTTACTTAACACAAGAAAGCCGGTGCGTGCTTTGCTTATTGGGTAATTCATCTCTGTTTATAAGGCTAACCCAGATCTCTACTAAAATATTTGCAAGGGCAGGTTGAGAGACAGTAAAACATGCTTAAGGATCACACACAGTGTTCGAGACATCATCTCAAATATATTTTTATTTCAGAAGTTTCTGCTAATTTCCACATGCAATAAAATCTGATAATCTAACATTTTGTAAACCAGAAAGCACAGTATTTGGGTATTTGGCATATCTAAAATAAATCTAGAATATCCCAATGAGTCAATATCCATGACTAGCTCAATAATTGAACAAATGGAAAAATTAGAGCGTTGATTATCCTAATGAGTGTTTCATTAACCCAGATATGTCTTAAGAAAGGAAAGATAAAGAAGAAAAAATGTCTAAAGCTATGTAAGCCCCAAGGGACTGATTATACAATGAATTATGTTAAAATTCTGAGCAAAACTGTTATTATACTATTGCAAACAATATATCTGCCTAATGTACTGAATCATTCCAATTAAGAAAATCATAAAAATAAAAAACACAATCCAAAAAACAATAAGAAAACAGAAATATTTAGAATGTCATGAAAAATATTTTCCTTTGTCATTGGACGTTTTACAGGTTCCATCCAGTGACAATTTTGGCTGAAAATATCCACAGACAGTTCTGTATCCAAAGTCATCTAATGAAACAGCATTTGCAAACAAAAGTTAAAATGAAATGCCCAGTTGTATAGCTTCTTCAACAAAATCTTCTGAGGAGCTTGTTAAAAAAACAAATTTCTGGGCCCCTTCCCAAGGCTCAGTCAAGGATATCTCTGTGTGCACTTTAACAAACCTTCCAGAAAATTTTTATGCACACTGAAGTTTGAGAACCACCGAAGTATAGTTTCTGGCCAATTAGCTGTACAGCTTTAAGAACTATAAAAAAAAAAAGCTCAAAATTTATATGCATAATCATAAATATACATATATATACACACAAGACAGTAAGTGTATGTTTGTGTACTTATTACCTAAAATAATACACACACATACCAAGGAATAAATAATCTCAATCTTAAATGATCTTTCAAAACTTTAAAATAATTTAGTATTTTATGATTACAATTATAGATGTATATAATTGTATATACATATGATTATACTTGTATATATAGATAACACTTGTAGGTGTGTGTGTATATATATGTGCAGTTTTTAGATTATAAACTTTCTGGAAGCAAGTAGGGGCCCTGGTGGCACGGTGGTTAAGCATTTGGCTGCAAATCAAAAGACTGGCAGTTCGAATCTACCAGCTGCTCCTTGGAAACCCTATAGGGCAGCTCTACTCTGTCTTATAGAGTTGCTATGAGTTGGAATCGACGCTATGGCAAGGGTTTTTTTATAGGAAGCTGGTATCATTCATTTCTGGCCTATTCATCTCCCTATTCTCAACACATACTAAAATGCTTTACACGTGGCCTTCATCAATAAGTATTTTGGGGTAATAATTTACACGTTTGCCACTGTTTCTTCTCATTTGGAGTTGTGCCACATGAGAAAAACGAAGATCCCTATAGCTTTACTCCATCTATATAACTAAGGTCGACTCTATTTTGAGGAGGGAGCTCTTCCCCAGTTGAAATTTGAATGCCTTTCAACCTGAGTAGCTCATCTTCCAGAACTACATCAAACAACGTTCCACGGTTATTCATAAGGTTTTCACTGGCCAATTTTTTTGGAAGTAGGTCCTTCTTCCTAGCCGGTCTTAGTCTAGAAGCTCTGCTGAAATCTGTTCGCCATAGGTGAGCCTGTTGGTATTTGAAATACCTGTGGCATAGCTTCCAGCATCACAGCAACATGAAAGCCACCCCAGTATGATAAAGTGACAGACAAGTGGATGCAGGCCGGAAGTTCTCACTCATCTATGCTGTCATGGATTGAATTATGTCTCCCCCAAAATATGTGTATCAGTTTGACTGGGCCATGATTCCCAGTATTGTGTGGTTGTCCTCCATTTTGCGATTGTAATTTTATGTTAAAGAGGATTAGGGTAGGATTGTAACACCCTTACTAAGGTCACATCCCTGATCCAACATAAATGAAGTTTTGCTGGGGTGTGGCCTGTAGCATCTTTTATTTTACAAGAGATAAAAGGAAAAGGAAGCAAGCAGAGAGTTGGAGACCTCACACCACCAAGAAAGCAGCACTGGGAGCAAAATGTGTCCTTTGGACCTGGGATTCCTTCATGGAGGAGCTCCTAATCCTGGGGAAGATTGATGACAAGGACCTCCAGAGATGACAGAGACAGAAAGACTTCCCCTGGAGCTGGTGCCCTGAATTTGGACTTCTAGCCTACTAGACCGTGACAAAATAAAATTTCTCTTTGTCAAAGCCATCCGCTTGTGGTATTTCTGCTACAGCAGCACTAGATGACTAAGACATATGCCAAGAAATTTGGAAGACAGCTACTTGGCCAACTGACTAGAAGAGATCCATATTTGTGCCCATTCCAAAGAAAGGTGATCGAAAAGAATGTAGAAATTATCAAGCCATATCATTAATATCACATGCTAGTAAAATTTTGCTGACGATAATTCAAAAATGATTGGAGGAGCACACTGACAGAAAACTGCAAAAAATTCAGGCCAAATTCAGAAGAGGATGTGGAACGAGGAATATCATTGCTAATGTCAGATGGATCTTGGCTGAAAACAGAGAATACCAGGAAGATGTTTACCTGTGCTTTATTGACTATGCAAAGGCATTTGATTGTGTGGATCATAACAAATTACGGATAACATTGTGAAGAATGAAAATTCCAAAACAACCGTGTTCATGAGGAACCTGTACATAGACCAAGAGGTAGTCACTGGAACTGAATGAGGAGATATCACATGGTTGAAAATCAGGAAAGATGTGTGTTAGGGTTGTATCTTTTCACCACACTTATTCAGCCTTTATGTTGAGCAAATAATCTGAGAAGCTGGACTATATGAAGACGAATGTGGCAACAGGTTTGTAGGAAGACTCATTAACAACCTGCAATGAGCAGATGATGCAACCTTGCTTGCTGAAAGTGAAGAGGACTTGAAACACTGATGAAGATCAAAGACTACACAGCCTTCAGTAAGGGTTACACTTCAATTATAAAGACAACAAAAATCCTTGAAAATGGACAAATAAACAACATCACGATAAACAGAGAAAATTTGAAGTTGTCAAGGATTTCATTTTACTCGGGTCCACAATCAATGCCCATGGAAGCAGCAGTCAAGAAATCAAACGATGTATTGCATTGAGCAAATTTGCTGCAAAAGACCTCTTCAAAGTGTTAAAAAGCAAAGATATCACTTTGAGGACTAAAGTGTGTCTGATCCAAGCCATGGTATTTTCAATTGCCTCATATGCATGTGAAAGTTGGACAATGAATAAGGAAGACCGAAGAAGCATTGATGCATTTGAATTATGGTATTTGTGAAGAATATTGAATATAGCATGGACTGCCGGAAGAATGAACAAATCTGTCTTGGAAGAAGTATAGCCAGAATGCTTCTTAGAAATGAGGATGGTGAGGCTTCGTCTCATTTCCTTTGGACAAGTTATCAGGAGGGACCAGTCCCTGAAGAACGATATCATGCTTGTAAAGTAGAGAGTCAATGAAAAAGAAGACTTTCACCAAGATAGGTTGACATAGTGGCTTCAACAATGGGCTTCAACATAGCAATGATTTTGAGGATGCAAAGGACTGGGCAGTGTTTCTTCGTATTGTACACAGGGTCTCTATATTGTACACAGGGTCTCTATGAGTCAGGACCAACTAAATGGCACCTAACAACAACAACAATAATTTATATATAGTAGTTGGGTATATTTTAACTATCGTAAGAGTAAAATTAAAGTTGCACTAGAATATCAGTAGCGCAATATCAATATCCAGTGCAATCCTGGCCCAGAATGAATTCTTTCCAGATATCACCCATGGACTATAGCTTTTTGTCAGTAATCCCACCATAATCTCCATTAAATGGGTCAAGTGGTTGAGAAAAGTTCTTAATTGTGGTTCTCCTTTGCATATTAGTGCACCTTGGTTTTAAGTGCGATAACAGCACAATTGATCTCATATTTTCACTTGTTTTTCCATTAAATCAGATTGTCCCAGAATCCATCTCATGAATTAGTGTCTCATTGGCTGTAACAATGACTCAAAATTCCAAATCTCCTCTTGGTCAATTCAGCTGCTGCAGAGACCAGAGTTTCAGATTGTGGCAATAGTTATTGGGAGCAGAGGGTAATTTTAAACTGAAGAATCAGTTAACAGAGGATCAATTATGAATTTGAGAACCATGATTAAAGAGTTCAAGCCTAAATTCAGGTACCAATAGAACATATTTTATAGAAAAATAGTGTGCTCGTATATATTTTTTTTTCAAAAATCAATAGTATTTTCCACAACAGCTATGCAACTTATTGGCACTTTCAATTAGCAGTTATTTATTACTATTATGTTCCAGATACACTAAGCATCATGGACAAAATCATCACCAAAACCCAGTCCTTGTCTTCAGGGAATTCCAGTGTCACTAAGCTACAGCCCATGCACCAATTTCTGCCCAAGGCCTATTTTGATATGACCTGTTATCCAAGAATGGTTTTTATATTTTTAAATAGTTATAATAGAATCAAAATAAGAATAATATTATGACACATGAAATTTCATGAAATTCAAATTTCAGTGTCCATAAATAAAATTTTATTGCAAAGTAGCCACTCCCATTCATTTACATATTATCTATGGCAACTTTCATGCTATAATGGCACAGTTGAATAGTTGTAAGATGGACAGTTTGGCCTGCAAAGCCAAAATATTTACAATCTGGCAATTTACAGATAAAGTTGGCTGACATCTGGTATAGTTGGTGAGAGAGACACATGAATAACAATAGTACCGTTTGGCATTTTCTCACATTTATGGTAGAGCAGCAAAACAGTCAGTTCACGTCCTACAAGACTCAAATTCAGCCTCACTGTGCTAAAAGATTAAGGACAAAAAAAAAAAAAAAACACTGCCATTGAGTCAATTCTGACTCATAGCAACCCTACAGGACAGAGTAGAACTGCCCCATAGGGTTTCCAAAGAGCACCTGGTAGATTTGAGCTGCCAGCCTTTTGGTTAGCAGCTGTAGCTCTTAACCACTAAGCCACCAGGGTTTCAGAAAATACCATGACTTTACTCAGTGAAAACTGATTATTTTAACTTACCCTCAAAAGTCAAGGTCCATTGCTCAGACCACTTCATTGATTATAGATACAACTTTTCTAGACAGTAATGGAGATCACCAGATAGGGTTCAATATGTTAACCAATGGTTTGGGAATTGACCAGAAAATTGGTGATCTGAATCAACAAATAGATACATTAAAATTAAATATTGTCATGGTCCCACACTGTTATAAACAATGATTCCTAACAATATAGGTATTAAATAATAAGATAATATAGAACATTTACTGAGAAGAGTTAATGACTACGTTGTTGATGGTAGGTGTCATTGAGCAGATTCTGACTCATAATGACACCATGTGACAGAGTAGGACTGCCCCATAGGATTTTCTTGGCTGTAATCTTGATGGGAGCAGATCCCCAGGTTTTCCTCCCAAAGAGCCGCTAGTGGGTTCTAACCGCCAACATTTGGTGAATAGCCGAGTGCTTAACAGTTGAGCAACCAGGGCTTCTTTAATGACTATAGGATGAAATAAACTTTGTGATGCTGATTTCTAAGCCGAGTATTACAGTAGAAAGGGTCCAGAATTATAGAGTTAGTTAGACCTCGGGTGGGATCTCATGCTGTTATTTAGCATCTGTGTGACTTTGAAGAAGTTACTTCAACTCTTTGGTCCTCTATTTTCTTACCGGTAAGATGGGGTAAAATTTTTCAACTTTCAAAATTATTATCTCGATCAGTAATAACTTACGTAAATCTTTTAGTAAGGTACCTAGTTGTCTTAGTTATCTAGTGCTGCTATAACAGAAATACCACTAGTGGATGGCTTCAACAAACTAAAGTTTCTTCTCTCACAGACTAATAGGCCAGAAGTCTGAATTCAGGGAAACAGCTGTCGGCTCTGGAGGAAGTTCCTTGTCATCAATCTTCCCTTGGTCTAGGAGCTTCTCTGTGCAAGACCCCTGGGTCCAAGTGACCTGTAATCTAAAAATGGTTTTTACATTTTTAAATGGTTATAATAAAATCAAAATAAGAATAAAATGATATGACACATGAAAGTTGTATAAAATTCAAATTTCAGCATCCATAAATAAAGTTTTATTGGAATGTTCCTGGTACTGCTTTCTCGGTGGTATGAGGTCCCCATGTCTCTCTGCTGGCTTCTCTCTTTTATATCTCAAAAGAGATTGGTTGAAGGCACAATCTAATCTTGTAGATTGAGTCCTGCCTCGTTAACATAACTGCCACTAATCTCATCTCATTAGCATCATAGAGGTAGGGTTTACAACACACAGGAAAATCACATCAGATGACAAAATGGTGGACAATCACTCAATAAAGGGAACCATGGCCTAGCCAAATTGATACGCATATTTTCTTGGGACACAATTCAATCCACGACACTAGACCACAGAAGGCCTTTGATAAATGGTGGTGATGGCGATGGCAATGATGACCGTGATTCTAATGCTGATGATGGGAATAAGAAAACATAACTGAAGTTACCAGCGCCCAGTGCAGTCGAATTCCAACTCATAGTGATCGTATAGGACAGAGTAGAACTGCCCCATAGAGTTTCCAAGTAGCGCCTGGTGGATTTGAAACTAACTGAAGTTAGCTAGGTAAAATAATTAATGTGACAATATGGCCATAAAAAGGGAATAAGAAATATTTTAAAAAAGGTTTATAACAAAAAGTATCTGGATGTGGAAATAATTATATCATGAAATATTTTTCAGAGAGGGTGATAAAAAGGAAAGTTCGTTGAAAACATAGAAGAGTTGGACACATGAGACATGAACTAGATAACCTGTTGAGAATTTTCAAAGCCTAATCTTGGTAAAGTTTATGATTAATTCTTGGCCATTCCAAACTTTGTTGTAAAGAGTATAATAAAATAAACATAATTTTGTTCTGAAACTACCACACAAATCCAAGAAGTCACTGGATAAATTAGTAACACCTTCATTAAAATTAAAAGCTAAGTGTTCCTTATTTTATCAATATGTTTAGTAAGAGAATTTTTGCTTGAGTTTAAGAAATACCTTTGAAACTTTATAACGAACTATTTTTTCCCTGTTTTGCCCCTGTGCATGAATTATTGCTATTGATTTTTAGCTTATTTCCCCATCTCATATTTAGACATATTTCCCTGTCTCTCCATTTAGATTCGCCCTGTAAATCTTGAATTAGATTTTTCTAAAACTCCATCTCCTTATGCCACTCCTCCTCTCAAACATTTCCATGGGCTTCATGCTGTTCGTTAAGTTCAGTTTTCTCTATCACTTTCGAGGACCTTTCTACTATAACTTATCTATCTACGTTACCAATGTTTAGCTGTTTCTCCTAGTCAAGCGTTTTTGTTTTTGTTTTTTTTTAATTAACTATTTCTTCTATATGTCATCCTCTCTTCTAAAACTAAGCACTTTTCTCTGCCATTTTTTCTCATAGACAGTTCCTCCACCCTACCCTCCTTTTTTTTCTCTTCTAACCCATTTCCTACGCTGCACCCTCCACAACATTAGTCTGGTTATTACAATTCACAACAAGGGTTTCTCTTACTTACTTTGGTTTTTTAGCATTTATTTTCTCAGCCGTTCTCCATTTCCTTGTGAGTTAGTCTCAAATTAGGAATGGCCTCAATAGAAAGTCAAACTTTGTTGTCTAGGGATAATGAAAAGAATGTCTTAATATGATTTACTTACCAAAACCATTTTTGGCAAATAACCTCCAATACTTTTCTTTAACAATGTTTTTTAACAGGTCACCACATTTAGCTTGCAAAATAAGCATGTTGCATCTGGTTCATCTTGGAGGGCCCAACAAGGGAGACGTATTGCTTACAGTTAAACATTTTCTAGATGCCTTAAGAGGATCTTGTCTTTTTTTACAAAAGTAGGAAGCATTTAGAAATACTTACTTTGAATATTTTCTACAAGAAAAATATTGCAGGTAGGGTGACTGTTTGGGCCACAACCACCCTGTTTTGTTTTGTTCTGTTCCCCCTCTCTGGAATGAGCCCAGAAGTGGCCTGGTCTGCAATTACTTTTTCTTTCTTCCCCATTTAAAAATGACGTTTTCTTTAGGTGTATGTGTTCATCTGTTTCTTAACTTTTTATATGAAAATATCAATCTTGCCCTTCATTTTGCTTAAAATAAAAGTATATGAGTTTTTTTGAGGACAAGGAAACTTGTGCATACTGATTATTGCCAGAGAATATAATTGCCAATTCTTTGCTGATTGTTATTAAAAGGCATGTTGTTGCTGTTAGTTGCCGTAGACTCAGCTTTGACTCATGGAGACCTTACGTAGACAGAATGAAACATTTCCTGGACTCGCGCCATCTTCATGACCTTCAGTATGTTTGAGCCCATTACTATGGTTATTGTGTCCATTCCAGAAGAATATGAAATCATTTGGTTTCTTTAGATATTCTAAATTATATTCTTGATAAAAACTATCAGAAAGCTATATACTCTGGCAATAGTATTTTGAATTGTTACTAGATTATGCTTTTTATGCCTTTTTATACATTGATTTGTAGTGTAATAAATAGTCTATTGTTCAGTAGCAGGAAAATGAGTAAATAAAACACAGTATATTAATACATCAAAATAGTATACAACTGTGAAAATGCATGAACTGTGATACACAGTAGCATGGGTGAAGATGGACAACATAATATTGGACAAATAAAGCAATTTACAGAAGAATACAAAGAGAATAATTTCATTTATATGAAGTTCCAAAGCGTGCAAAGTAAGTAATACAATGAAACCTGTGAGAGCTGAACTCAGTCAGAATGCCTTGTTTTTCTGGGTCTCTCAAGTTTTCTGTCTTCGACAGAAGGCAGAGTACCAATTTTCTATCACTTTCCATTAGTGGAAAATACTTCAGTTTTCCTTCTCGGACAGATTTCTGCCTTACACAGTTTCCGGCTTTTGAAAGTTTTATTGTATATTGTTTAGGGATTCAGGTAAGATGGAAATAAAGACAAGCAAGTGAACAATAAGCACAAATTTTTGTCAAGTATAAAGGGGCATACTATCTAGACAAGACAAACAGGAAGCCTCAAAGTTATTATGTTCTAATTTTTATGATGAGTAGTGAGATACTTCATTAGTATCTTTATGCCTTTCACGTATCATATATAAAACAAATTTTTTTTATCTATTTAATATATTCTGACATCCGTTTTGTTCTTTTCTTTCTTTCTTGTCTTTTTAACAAGACAAGATGTCCTTAACGTCATCCCACAACTGGTCTTTGACAATTAGTGTTCAGTGTATCAAATCTATTGTTGACATGTTCTACAAATTCAGATTGTATATACTCAAGGTCGTATTTTGGTTTTCATGGAGTTGTTTCAATTTTCATCAGCTCCAGCTTAAACTCGCATATGAGCAATGGACGGTCTGTTCTGCAGTTGGCCCCGGCCTTGTTCTGACTGATGATACTGAGTTTTCCATCATCTCTTCCCACAGACGTATTCGAATGGATTCCTGTGTTTTCCATCCAGTGAGGTCCACGTGTATAGTCACAATTCGTGCTGTTGAAAAAATGTATTTGCAATGAATAAGTTGTTGATCTTCCAAAATTCTATCACGCGATCTCCTTTGTCATTTCTATCACCAATACCATATTTCCCAACTACTAATCCTTCGTTTCAAATTTTCACATTCAAATAACCAGGGATTATCAATGCATCTTGATTGCATGTTTGATCAATTTCAGACTGCAGAAGTTGGCAAAAGTCTTCAATTTCTTTCTCTTTGGCTTTAGTGGTTGGTGTGTAAACATGAATAATAGTCATATTAAATGGTCTTCCTTGTAGGTGTATAGATATCATCCTATCACTGACAACACCGTACTTCAGGATAGATCTTGAAATGTTCTTTTTGATGAGGAATGTGATGCTAGTCTTCAATTTGCCATTCCAGCCATAGTAGACCATATGTTTGTCTGATTCAAAATGGCCAATACCAGTCCATTTCAGCTCACTAATGCTTAGGATGGAGCCCTGGTGGCAGAGTGGTTAAGAGCTTGGCTGCTAACCAAAAGGTTGGCAGTTCGAATCCTTGAAAACCCTGTAGGGCAATTCTATTCTATCTTATAGGAATGCTTAGGATATTCATCTTTTGCCTTCCATTTCATTTTTGACGATGTCCAATTTTCCTAGATTTACACTTTGTACATTACACATTCAGATTATTAATGGATGTTTGCAGCTGTCTGAAGAGACTCTGGAACTTGCTCTTGAACATAGAGTAGCTAAAGTGAACAGAAGAAATTATGAAGTAAAAGGGCTGAGCAGACAATTTGAAAGGGCGGCTCCAAAGGACAAGCATTATAATGAAATGTGCAAAGACCTGGAGTTAGAAAACGAACAGAGAAGGGCATACTTGGCATTTTTCAGGCTGAAAGAACTGAAGGAAAAAATCAAAACTTGAGTTGCAATTTTTTTTTTAATTTTTTATTTATTGTGCTTTAAGTAAGTTTACAAATCAAGTCAGCCTCTCATACAAAAACCTACACACACCTTGCAAATGTACTCTTAGCTAAAAAAAAACCCAGTGCCGTCATGTTGATTCCGACTCATAGCGACCCTATAGGACAGAGTAGGACTGCCTAGCTAGTCTCACCCTAATGAGACAGGACACTCTTCCTCTCCACACTGTATTTCCTGTGTCCATTCAACCAGCTCGTGTACTTCCCTAGCTTCTCATTTCACCTCTAGACAGGAGCTGCTCACATAGTCTCATGTGTCTACTTGAGTCAAGAAGCTCACTCCTCACCAGTATCATTTTCTGTCTTATAGTCCAGTCCAATCCCTGTCTAAAGAGTTGACTTTGGGAATGTTTCCAGTCTTGGGCTAACAGAAGGTCCAGGGACCATGACCTCCGGGGTCCCTCTAGTCTCAGTCAGACCATTAAGTCTGGCTTTTCTAGAGAATTTGAGGTCTGCATCCCACTGTTCTGCTCCACCAGGAATTCTCTGTTGTGTTCCCGGTCAGGGCAGTCATGGATTGTAGTCAGTCACTGTCAACTCACTCTGGTCTCAAGCTGATGTAGTAGTCTCTGGTTTATGTGGCCTTTCTGTCTCTTGGACTCATATTTGCCTTGTGTCTTTGGTGTTCTTCATTCTCCTTTGCTCCAGGTGGGTTGAGACCAATTGATGCATCTTAGGTGGCTGCTTGCTAACTTTTAAGACCCGACGCCACCCCCAAAGTGGGTTGCAGAACGTTTTCTTAACACATTTTGTTATGCCAATTGACCTAGATGTCCCCTGAAGCCGTGGTCCCCAGACCCCCCTCCCTGCTACTCTGGCTGCCAAAGCATTCTGTTGTATTGAGGAAATTTCTTATCTTTTCATTTAGTCCAGCTGTGCTGACCCCGCCTGTATTACGTGCTGTCTTTTCTATCACCTAAAATAGTTCTTGTCTACTATCTAATTAGTGAATACCCTTCTCCCTCACTCCCTTCCCCTCTTGTAACCATTAAAGAATATTTTCTTCTGAGTTTAAACTATTTCTTGAGTTCTTATAACAGTGGTCTCAAACAATATTTGTTCTCTTGAAACTGACTAGTTTCAGCATGCCTTCCAGGTTCCTCCATATTATGAGATGTTTCACAGATTCATTGCTGTTCTTAATCATTACATGGTATTTCATAATGTAAACATACCGTAATTTATTTATCCATCCATTAATGGGCACCTTGGTTGCTTCCATCTTTTTGCTATTGTAAATAGTGCTGCAATGAATATGAAGGTGCATATATCTGTTCCTGTAAAGGCTCTTCTTTCTCTAGGATATATTCCAAGGAGTGGGATTGCTGGATGGTATGGTTAAACAACAAAAAAAAATTTTTTTTTTTTTATGGTAGTCCTATTTCTAGCTTTTTAAGAAAGTGCCAAATCAGTTTCCAAAGTGGTTGTACCATTTTACTTTTCCACCACAACCTCTCCAACATTTATTATTTTGTGTCTTTTTGGTTAACGCAGCCTTGTTGGGGTGAGATGGTATCTTGTTGTAGTTTTAATTTGCATTTCTCTAATGGCTAATGACCGTGAGCATTTCTTCATGTATCTGTTAGCTGCCTGAATGTCTTCTTTGGTGAACTGCCTATTCATATCCTTTGCCCTTTTTTTAATTGGGTTGTCTTTTTTTGTTTCTGAGTTTTTGCGGTATTACGTAGATTTTAGAGATCAGATGCTGATCAGATTTGTCTTAGCCAAAAACTTTTTCCGAGTCTGTAGGTAATCTTTTTACTCTTTTGGTGAAGTGTGTTTGATTTTTAGGAACTCCCAGTTATCTAGCTTCTCTTCTGGTATTTATGTGTTGTCATTAATGTTTTGTATACTGTTTATGCCATGTATTAGGGCTCCTGGAGTTGTCCCTATTTTTTCTTCCATGATCTTTATCATTTTAGATTTTATACTTAGGACTTTGATCCATTTTGAGTTTGTTTTTGTGCATGGTGTGAGGTATAGGTCTTGTTTCTGTTCCTTTTTTTTGCAGGTAGACATCCAATTATGCCAACACCATTTGTTAAAGAGACTGTCTTTTCCCCATTTAACAGGCTTTGGGTCTTTGTCAAATATCAGCTGCTCATATGTAGATGTATTTATGTCTAGATTCTCAGTTCTGTTCCACTGGTCTATGTATCTGTTCCTGCACCAGTACCAGCCTGTTTTGACTACTGTGGCAGTATAATAAGTTCTAAAATCAGGTATGGTGAGGCCTCCCACTTTGTTCTTTTTCAGTAATGTTTTATTTGTCCAGGGCCTCTTTCCCTTCCATATGAAGTTGGAGATTTTTTTCTCCATCTCCTTAAAAAATGTCATTGGATTTTGAATCGGGATTGCATTGTATCTATAGATAGCTTTGGGTAGGATATACATTTTTACAATATTGAGTCTTCCTATCCATGAGCAAGGTATGTTTTTCCACTTATTTAAGCCTTTTTTGGTTTCTTGGAGTAGTGTCTTGTAGTTTTATTTGTATAGGTCTTTTATGTCTCTGGTTAGATTTATTCCTAGGTATTTATCTTCTTGGGAGCTGTTGTAAGGGTATTGATTTGGTAATTTCCTCTTTGACGTTCTCTTTGTTGGTGTAGAGGAATCCAACTGATTTTTGTATGTTTATCTTGTATCCTGATGCTATGCTAAACTGTTAGTTTCAGTAGTTTTCTTGAGGATTCTTTAGGGTTTTCTGTGTATAAGATCAAGTCATCTGCAAATAAAGATACTTTTACTTCTTCCTTACCAATTTGGAAACCTTTTATTTCTTTTTCTAACTACTCTGGCTAGGACCTTCAGCACAATGTTGAATAAGAGGGGTGATAATTTGGTTCCTGTTCTCAAGGGGAATGCTTTCAGACTGTCTCCATTTAGGATGATGTTGGCTGTTGGATTTGTATAAATGCCCTTTATTATGTTGAGGAATTTCCCTTCTATTCCTAGTTGGTTGATAGTTTTTATCATGAATGGGTGTTGGGCTTTGTCAAATGTCTTTTCTGCATCACTTGATAAGATCATGTGGTCCTTGTCTTTTGTTTTATTTATGTAATGGATTACATTGATTGTTTTTCTAATGTTGAACCATCCCTGCATACCTGGTATGAATCCCAGTTGGTCATGGTGAATTGTTTTTTTGATGTGTTGTTGAATTCTATTGGCTGCAATTTTTTGAGGATTTTTGTATCTAAGTTCATGAGGGATATAGGTCTGTAATTTCTTTTTTTGTGGTGTCTTTACCTGGTTTTGGTATCAGGGATATGCTAGCTTCATAGAATGACTTTGGGAGTATTTCATCCTTTTCTATGCTCTGAAATCCCGTTAGTAGTAGTGGTGTTAACTCTTCTCTGAAAGTCTGGTAGAATTCTCTAGCAAAGCTGTCAGGGGCAGGGCTTTTTTTTTTTTTGTTGGGAGTTTTTTAATTACCTTTTCAATCTCTTCTTTTGTTATGGGTTTATTTATTTATTCTGCCTCTGTGTTAGTTTAGGTAGGTAGTGTGTTTTTAGAAATTTGTCCATTTCTTCTAGGTTTTCAAATTCGTTAGAATGCAATTTTTCATAGTAATCTGACACGATTCTTTTAATTTCACTTGGGTCTGTTGTGATATCGCCCATCTCATTTCTTATGTGAGTTATTTTCTTCCCCTCCTGTTTTTCTTTTCTCGCTTTGGCCAATGGTTTATTGATTTTTTTTGATCTTTTCAAAGAACCAGATTTTGGTCTTCTTAACTCTTTCAATTGTTTTTCTGTTTTCTGTTTCATTTAATTCTGCTCTAATTTTTATTATTTGCTTTCTTCTGGTCCCCAAGGGCTTCTTTTGCTGCTCTGTTTCTGCTTGTTCAAGTTGTAGGGATAATTCTTCAATTTTGGCCCTTTCTTCTTTTTGGATGTGTGCCTTTATTTTTTAAAACTGACTGCTGAGCACTGCTTTAGCTGTGTACCAAAGTTTCTGATTGGAAGTGTTTTTAACCACATTGGATTCTATAAATTTCTTTAGTCTGTCCTTAATGTCTTCTATAACCCAGTAATTTTTAAGCAAGGTGTTGTTCAATTTCCGTATGTTTGATTTCTTTTCCCTGCTTTTTCTGTTATTGATTTCTACTTTTATGGTCTGATGGTCAGAGAAGATGCTTTGTAATATTTCAATGTGTTGGATTTTGTTGTCTTGCTTTATGACCCAATATGTGGTCTATTCTAGAGAATGTTCCATGTGCATTGGAAAAGAAAGAATACTTGGCTGCTGTGGGTAGAGTGTTCTATACATGTCTACGAGGTCAAGTTGGTTGTTTTTGGCATTTAGATCTTCTGTGTCTTTATTGAGCTTTTTTCTGGATGTTCTGTCCTTCGCCAAAAGTGGAGTCTCCTACTATTACTGTGGACCTGTCTGTCTCACTTTTCAATGCTATTAGAGTTTGTTTTATGTGTCTTAAAGCCTTGTCACTGGGTGCATAAATATTTAATATAGTTATGTCCTCTTCGTACCTTGTCCTTTTAATCATTATATAGTGTTCTTCCTTATCCTTTGTGGTGGATTTAAATTTAAAGTCTATTTTGTCAGGAATTAGTATTGTCACTCCTGCTTTTTTTATTATTGTTGTTTGCCTGATATATTCTTTTCCATTCTTTGAGTTTTAGTTTGTTTGTGTCGTTACATCTAAGGTGTGTCTCTTGTAGGCAGCATATAGAAGCATCGTGTTTTTTTTTTTTTTTTAATCCATTCTTTTACTCTTTATTGGTGCATTTAGTCCATTTACATTCACTGTAATTATGGATAGTTACGAGTTTAGTGCTGTCGTTTTGCTGTCTTTTTGTGTGTTCTGTTGACAGTTTCTTTTTTCCACTTAGTTTTTTGTGCTGAGTAGTTTTTCTCTATATATTGCCTTTACCTCTTTTTCATTGTTGTTGATTTTGTTTTTCCTGAGTCTTTATGTTTTTCTTCCATTTTATTTTGATGTGTAGGATTGTTAGTCTCCTTTGTGGTTACCTTAATATTTACCCCTATTTTTCTAAGATTTAACCAAACTTTTATCTCTTTATATCACTTTGACTTCCTCTCCATATAAAAGACCTGTGAATACATTTTTTAGTCCTTCTTTTTTGATTCAATGTTCTCATCTTTTACGTAAGGACATTGCTGTTCCCTTGTTTTGAGCATTTTTTTATCTGGATTTATTTTTGTGATTTCCCCATTTGGTTTGATATGTGGTTGCTCTGTGGTGTGTTCTAGTCTGGGTTGTTATCTGATGTTTTTGATTTTCTAACCAAAGGATTCCGTTTAGTATTTTTTGTAGTTTTTGTTTGGTTCTTGCAAATTCCCTAAACTTCTGTTTATTTGGAAATGTCCTAATTTCACCTTCATATTTGAGAGACAGTTTTCTTGCACATATGATTCTTGGTTGAAAATTTTTTTCCTTTGAGGCTTTTTATATGTCATCCCATTGCCTTCTTGCTTGCATTGTTTCGGCTGAGTAGTCTGAGCTTATTCTTATTGACTCTACTTTGTAGGTGACTTTTTGTTTATCTCTACCTGCTCTTAACATTCTCTCTTTACTGTTAGTTTTGGTAAGTTTGGTTATAATTTGTCTTGGTGACTTTCTCTTGGGGTATACCTTGTGGGGTTCAATGAGCATCTTGGACCGATATCGTCTCGTCTTTCATGATATCAGGGAAGTTTTCTGCCAACAAATCTTCAACAATTCTCTCTGTTTTCTGTTCTGACTACCTGTTCTGGTAGTCCAATCACTCGTAGGTTATTTCTCTTGATAGTGTCCCACATGATTCTTATGGTTTCTCCCTTTTTAAAAATTATCTTATCTGACTTTTCTTTGAATATATTTGTGCCAAGTGTTTTATCTTCAATCTCCCTAATTCTGACTTTCATTTCCTCAATTCTGCTCCTCTGACTTTCTATTGAGTTGTCTAATTCTGAGATTTTACTGTTAATCTTCTGAACTTTTGATTGCTGTCTCTCTGTGGATTCTTGCAGCCTACTAAATTTGTCATTGTGGTCTTGAATAACCTTTTTAATTCCCTCGACTGCTTTATCTGTGTGCTCCTTGGCTTGTTCTGCATTTTGCCTGATCGCCTTCCTGATCTCTTGAAGAGTTCTGTATATTAATCTTTCATATTCTACCTCTGGTAATTCCAGGAATATCTCTTTGTTCAGAAGATTCCTTGATTCTTTGTTTTGGTAGCTTGTTGAACCAACCACGGCCTGCTTCTTTATGTGATTTGGTACTGACTGCTGTCTCCGAGCCATCCGTAAGTTATTGTATTAATTTATGTTTGCTTACCATGTTCTAGCTTTTTGCTTTGTTTTATTTCAATATGCTGAAATAGGCTGCTTGAGTGAGCTAGCTTGATTATTGGTGCCTTTGAAGCTCTAACATCCTGCCACCAGAAGGCTAGAGCTGTTACCAGGTATAGGAGCCTAGGGGAACATTCACTTTTCTTGTATAAATTCAGCTTAGATGTCCAGGCAGTTGGTCACCAAGTGAGTGGTACAGGCTCTCACCTACAGTCTGAAAGGAGCAGAGGTGATTGGTGTAGGCATAGGCCTCTGGCTGCAGCAGATCACACTCTGAGCAAGGCAGGGGGTTCACAACCATCCCTGAGTGTCTGTGAAGAAGGAGTGTCCCTATTCCCTAGAGCACACAGTTAGGTGGGCTCTGCAGGTGTCCTGTGGTTACCCAGTGCTTTTGGTTCTTAGGACTGAGAGGCACCACTTATCCTTGGACCCCTGTCATGGGTGGCTAGGTGGCATGGGTGGAGCCACCAGTCTTCAGGCCCCAATGTCGGTAGGTGATGACCCTGCTTAATAGGCACGGCAGGGTCAAGCATCAAAAACCCACCTCTCTACCACACAGCTGAAACAGCTGAAGTCAGTCTGCAGGCACATACACCATTGTACTCTGCCAACAAGGGCTTAAGATTCTGAAATGGGCCCACACAGGTCCATGCAGGGGTGAAAGGCATTCAAAGTCTGTAGACTGTTTGTGCCTAGACAGGAGCTGCTTCTGCCCTGAGTTTCCAGCTTATGGGAGCTGGCAGATTATTTTTTCCCCATTTATTAATTTGTTCCTTCTTCAAGGCCTGGAGAATGGCTCAGGACATGCAGCAGGACTGATCTCAGGCCCAGGGAAATCATCTGCCACTGAAGCTGGATCAGGGGCTGGGGCAGAGGGAGGAGGGATCAGATAAATGGGAATGAGTTCTTTTGAAAGGGATGCTTTTTGATCCATGCAGTAAATTAGACACATGTACTTATCTTTTGCCAAGACTGCTGTTCTTTGCCGATTCCAGAGGCATGAGTAGACTTTTGCTGTGGAAAACATGTCCCGAATGCTACCGCCAGCCCCGCAGTGGTCACACCAAGGGATAGGAGCTGCAGGGCGCCAGTTCCCACCAAGTCAGGTCCAACAAATCCTTGCTGCTTCTGAACCTTCCTTCCCTCCCCCTGCCACTCAGTCCCATTTCTTCACTTTGCCTTTGTTGTTCAGAGTTCGTAGCTTGTCACGTATATAATCAATTCACTTGTTTTTTCAGGTATTTGTTGTAAGAGGGACCACTGGAAGCATCTGACTACTTCACAGTCTTGGCCCTGCCTCCTTGAGTTGCAATTTTGAAGGTTTCTGTGGGGAAAATTTTGAATGGCCCAGGAAGCATCAAAAGAAAGGAAGAAATACAGAGTCACTGTACCAAAAAGAATTGGTCAAATCTCAACCATTTTAGGAAGTAGCATACGATCAAGAACTGATGGTGCTGAAGGAATAAGTCCAAACTGCACTGAAGGCATTGGCAAAAAACAAGGCTCCAGGAATTGACAGGGTACCAATTGAGATATCTGAACAAATGGATGCCAAGAAAATTGGAAGACATCTTCTTGGCCAACCAACTGGCAAGAGATCTATGTTTATGCCCATTCCAAAGAAAGGTGATCCAGCAGAATGTGTCAGACATAAGTAAGATTTTGCTGAAGATCATTCAAAAATGGCTGGAGCAGTACATTGACCAGGAGCTACCAAAAATTCAAGGTGGCTTCGGAACAGGATATGGAGAGATATCATTGCCAGTGTCATATGGATCTTGTCTGAAAGCAGAGAATACCAGGAAGAGGTTTACCTATGTTTTAGTGACTATGCAAAGGCATTTGACTGTGTGGATCATAACAAATTATGGGTAACATTACAAAGAATGGGAATTCCAGAACTCTTAATTTTGCTTTTGCGGAACCTATACATAGACCAAGAGGCAACCATTCGTACAGAATATAGTGATGCTGCGTGTTTTGAAATAAGGAAGGTGTGCGTCACCATCGTGTCCTTTCACCATATTTATTCAATCTGTATGCTGAGCAAATAATCCGAGAAGCTGGACTATATAAGAAGAATGTGGCATCAAGATTGGTGGAAGACTCGTTAACAACCTGTGATATACAGGTGACACAACCTCACTTGCTGAAAGCAAAGGGGGTGTGAAGCACTTACTGGTAAAGATCAAAGATTACACTGCCTTTAGTATAGAAAACATAAAGAAACAATAACCCTCACAACTGAACCAATAAGCAACATCAAGATAAACAGAAAATATTGAAATTGCCAAAGATTCATTTTACTTGGATCCACAATCAATACCCATGGAAGCAGCAGCCAAGAAATCAAACGATGCATTGTGTTGGGCAAATCTGCTGCAAAAGACTCTTTGAAGTGTTAAAAAACAAAGATGTCACTTTGAGGACTAAGGTGTATCTGACCCAAGCCATGGTGTTTTCAATCGCCTCATATGCATGGGAAAGCTGGACTGATGAATACGGAAGACTGAAGAAAATTTGATGCCTTTGAATTACAGTGTTGGCAAAGAATATTGAATACACCATGGACTGCCAGAAGAATGAACAAATTTGTCTTGGAAGAACTGCAGCCAGAGTGCTCCTTGGGAGCGAGGACGGTGAAGCTTCATCTAGCATACTTAGGACATGTTAACAGGAGAGACCATTCCCTGGAGAAGGACATTGTGCTTGGTAGGGAGTCAGAGAAAAACAGGAAGACCCTTGACAAGATGGATTGGCAAATGGCTGCAACAGTGGGTTCAAATATTGCAAGGATGGCACAGCGCCACGCAGTGCTTCATTCTATTGTACATGGGATCGCTATGAGTCGGAACCAATTCAAGGGCACCTAGCAACAACATGATATAAAAGAAAAAACGAAAAACTGACGTGGCTTCATGAAATTCCTCTTGTATCCACCATAAGGGTTTTTTAGGGTACACTAAACATCTTTTGTATATGCTTTTCGGAAGCTTATTGGAGCCATTCCTCATAGATCTTAATACCGGGAAAAGTTAGTGATTCTACTGAACGAATGGTTTGTTTTTTAACCTTGTAAACTCTTGTAACTAAACTTATTTCCTCTTTGCTCTAGTCAAAAGAAGTTAAGAATCAAATTTATGGTCCATCATAATTAACTGAACGTAATCATATTGTGTACATTTGGCAGACTGAAATTAGTGTTTTTGTTTGAATAAACGTGATCTTTTTCCTTAACTTTCTTGGCAAGCCTAATACATTTGACATTGTCAAATATCCAGGCTTTCCTGAAACAACCTGAGTCGTCTCTTCTCCCCCTCCCATCCCTTTTCCTCCTCATCTTCGAAGGCTAACACTGCAGAGGTTTATTCAGAAGCTTTGGCTTTGTTGTCAGACTAATTAGGGAGGAGTGGGGGAAGATGAAAAAAAAAAAAAGATTCTATTTGCTGTAGGAGTGACCTTGTCCAAATTACCTAGCCTTGCTGGCTGTCAGTTTCTTCATCTGTAAAATAGGAGTTACGTAATAGCTTTTATTCATAAGGTTATTATGAAGATTAAAATGAAGCAATTTACGTAAAGCACTTAGCGTGGTGTATGGCCTCTTATAAATGCTCAAAATGTATAGCTATTATTATGTCACTGCCTAGGTTCCCAGACCCATTATTTCTCGTCTCAGTTTAGCAATGAGCTATTGGAGTCTCTTTAACACTCACTAGACTGCTATTGTTGCTGGCATGATTTTCTTCTAAAATATAAATCTGGTTATGTATTTCTTTGTTTTTTACCCTGCAAAGGTTCCTCATCATTTTCAAGAAAAAGCCAGGCATTTTTCAATGGCTCTCAATGACCACCTCAGCCTACCTTTGTAGCCTTGTCTTCCAGCAGTCTTCTGTATGTCTGCACTCAGGTTTCAGCCCTATCAATAAAACAGCGTGTTCCTAATAACATGGTTCTTTCAGACCTCCAACCCTCTATCCTGATCAGCTCTCAACCTGGACTGCTTCATCTACCATCCTTCCCACCCCCCAGCCTCAGTCTCTTCCTTCAAGCTCCTTAAGGATGCCTTCGCTTCAAGCAGAGGTAGTTACTTTCAGCTCTGCCAATCTATAGCACCAGTAAGTATGTCTATTGTGTTATTGTTAGCTGCCATGAAGTCACCCAACTCATGGCAACCCCATGCACAAGGGAATCGGACAGTTGTGATCCATAGAGTTTTCTCTGGCTGATTTTTCAGAAGTAGATCTCCAGGCCTTTCTTGGTACGTCTTAGTCTGTAAGCTCTCCTACAATCTGTTAAGCATCATAATAAAACACAAAATCCTCCGCTGACAGAAAATGGTGGCTACACGTGTCATGCATCAGCCAGGAATCAGATTCTGGTTTCCTTCATAAAGGCAAGAATTCTGCCGTGCCCTCCACTTCTATTATAGCCCTTATCATATCCTGTCACCAGTTATTGTTTACATTTTCTCTCTCCTAGACTGATCTTATTTTGTTTGTATTTCAAATGGTCAGGCCATTTTAAGGATCCACATCCATGTAGAATGAATGGATATGTTAAACGGCAAAGTATAGTTAGAAAAATGTCCGTATTTGCACTACTTTACCTCTCTCAGTCCATTAGGGTAAATGCTGACAACACTGTAGTAATGCACTTTAAGCAATTTAAATACACTGGAAGCCCAGTGTGTTCTTATTAGAGTAATGCCATCATTACCCTCCATCTAATGGACATTATCTGGCCTCTCTCTTCTCTGAGCAACCTAGTAATCAGAGTAGAGGACCGGTGATGAGTATGTATGGAAGAAATCATTTTTAAAGCATATAGGGTAAAATGCAGGAATGACTCTGATTTGAGTGGATAAAAGCCGTCATTCTAGAAAAGAATGTCATCACAGAGTTGGCATTTGCCCAGCTTAAACCAAGAGAATGGATAACTTTGGGGTTCTAAAATTATGGGTGTGGCTCTCTCTCCTTTGAGCTAGGGGTCTAAAGAAAATTCCCAAAAGAACTGGTGTGGAAGAAATATTTAAGAAACCACTAAAGAGCACTATTAAGCTAATAAGGAAGATTGAAACCACTCACATATTACAAGGAAAATACCCTTAGTCTCAAAATGTTTTACCATTAAAAATAAAGCATATGTGTTATACAAATTTATGTGACTTAAATTTAATTTTTAAAACAACATGAATAATTTTGATATGATGAGTTTTTTCATTACTTGGAGGATGGACAGCCAACACAAATACAGCAATTACTATATGCCAGACACTACCATAAATATATTAACTCATGTTAATATATTCAGTAATTCTATGAGATAGATTTCATACCCTGGATAAGGAAACTGCAGCACAAAAAGATGATGTAAAAACTGGTGAAGCAGGAATCTGAACATGAGATCCTGGCTTGAGATTCACTCCCTTCACCGCAGAAGGGTGGCCCTGAAAAAAACTAGCAATAGTTGGGGCTGGAAGCTTCTTACTTCATTTAACTCTGTGTGGCTAAAGCAGGAAAGCTGATTTGCCAATCGTTCGGTTGAATCTGCTCAAAAACCATGACCAAAATGTTAAATTCCTTGTTAGATTTATTCATATGTGTGTGTTTGTGGTGTGTACATTATTTTGACGAGAGAGAAAAAGATTGCTAAATTATTTAGTTTGGCCACTAAAATCTTTAAAAATAGTAATAAATAGCTTAGGGCAGCCCATTTATACTTTTAGAGCTGAGCCAGGATCCCTGCAGGCTCTGGAGAATGGCTTTAGCTACTACAGCTGACTAGATTTTGTCCCAGCTCAGAGAGAAGCAGGTGAGTGCATACATACCTCTATAAGCACATATGTAATATAGCAGCCAAATGAAAGTTTTATTTACATGTAAATATATAACCACTACACCACCAGGGTTTTCAGAAATTATGGACGTGATACATTCTGAAGGCCTTATTTGGTCCCTTAGAAGTTCTTTGAGAATGGCATTCTTCCCTGAGTAATTTATAAACTATTATTCCCAATTGTAAGAACATTGACAAACTTGAAAAGTGAGGGGCTCCAATTTTCAATTTAATATAGTTGGATCAAATCCAGAACATGGAGAAATGCTATTTTCATGAAGCTAAGATTGAAGACATTCCTACATAGGCAGTTTGAAAACACAATGAAAAATATTGGATAATTCCAATTTTAATCTGTCTTGAGATATGAATGCTTAACAGTAAAACACAGCTTCAGATGTAGATAGATGTCAACATAGGTGCCTTAAAATGCTCATTAGGTATGAGTTTTTCAGAAAGTATTAAGGTATAGTGGAAATAAAGAAAAAAAAATTTGGGCTGTATTATAATCTATATGAACTGATGTGATAACAATAGAAATGTTGAGATTCTGTGATGTAGATACAAAACTCTACAAGTCCAGGGATGGATTACCCAATAAGCAAGGTATGCACGGGCTTACTTGTGCTTACTTACTAACCTGTAGTGCACAATTCCATCAACAGTGGTGAAAACAGGAATGTGGTGGAAAATAGGTGAAATTGTGCAACACAAATTAGTAAGTAGGCACGAGTAAGCCTGTGCGTACCCCCTTTAATATAAGCCTGTGTGTACCTTGCTTACTGGTTAATCCACCCCTTTGCAAATCACATAATTTTGAGGATCTAGTGAGGTCAGATATACCTGCCCAGACACCATTCTGTTTTAACAAACATCACCGATGTGTTGAGACATATTAAGGGAAAAAGGAGTAACTCAGTAAAGCCAAACAGCCTGCGTTGGTTTCAAGCAGGAGAGTTCTACCATAAAAGCGTAGTTGAGCCTCCACGTGTATTCTGTCTGCTTTTAGTGGAGTAGCTTATCTCTGCCCCTTTGTCTCCCATCAATAATTTACCATCTAGGTTTCACTGGTCACAGCTGTCTGTAAAATAGGTTTCTGCTAGGAATGACTGGTGTAACCTCTGCCTTTCATGAGCTGTCAACCAATTCAGTGACTAGATTCATTTTAATTAAAAGTTATGATTCAATAACTGAACAATACTCCCCAAATGACTTGAAAATATAGAAAGCAGTTTGATTAAAAAAAAAATTCTAAAAACTATATTTTATATATTACAGAAATAAGGAGGGAATTATTTAAATTTTAGTTTTCCTCAGAATTTAGACACATTCGAGTCAATGTAATTCCAAATACCTCATAGATGAAAAGTTTTAAACATAGTTTAATCTGGCTCAACAGGTTAGTATATTTAGCTAGCTATTAGCATTTATTAACAGTTAATAAACCATTAGAAACTTCTTAATTATTAACTTTAAAAAGATTTAAATTCACCTTTACAGACAAATAATTCACAGAATAGCTAACAAAAATTCAATTCTTTTATGCAGGTATACATTTTCATACAATGACATTTTATTAAGTACATAAAATATTCCCAAGACGAAAGTATGTAAGAAGTACACTATGCCTTTGCCATGGCAATTGTCACCTAAATATCTTAAATATTTAAGGTGAGTTTAGCTCTTTAATGTTTCATTTATTAGAATAGAAAATGGTGTGTTTAGTGCCAAATGATGTGGTTAATTCAACCAATTCAGTACAGAATTAAAGCAATCTTGGCTGTTTTGCTTACATATGCCAGTATTTTTTTGTTCTACACAACCTGTCAGGTCCTCTTAAATATTTGATCTTCATTCTCTTCAAAGACCACCAACTCTGATATTCTTTAATCAATTAAAATTTAATCCAATAGCACAAAATTTTCTTTGAGAATCCATATGGCAAAGTACCGCTCGTTACACACACCTTTGGAGAATCAAAGATGAGTAAACATATTGCCTCCCTCCATGAAATGATAAGAGATTTCAGTCTTTTGCTAAGATAAACCTGTAATTCTATACAGCCATTTTTTGAACATAATCAGGAGATGGTAAGGCCTGGTTTTAGAAATTGTCTTTATGTATAATGATAGTTTATACTACATTTACTAGACAAGTATTTATTAACGACCTGTGGATCTTGGCATGCAGATATGACAGTGAACAAAACTTGGTTGCTGCCCACATGGGGAGCGTAATGGCAATGTGGAGCTGAGGGAACAGCGCCAACATTTCAACGCCTACACACTTCTTCCTCATCCCCAAACCAAGAAACGACAGCCAGCTTTCTTCTCGGACATCTCTCTATATTTCAGACAAAAATCTATCAGGTATTGCAGGGATGTAAGGGTAAACAGAATTAGAGTTAAAAAATGCATGCTTTTAATAATTCTCAAAGCCTCCCTTTGCTTTGCGAGCTCCCACAGCCTGTGGCTCCTTGTCAATATGAAGTGCTCCTAGTTCACTTCCATAACTAGTCTGGGAAGCACTGTCCTAAGACACTGCGAGGGGACCAGTCATCCCGGTCCTCTTCACATAACCCGTCAAGATCAGACACTTTGTTTTCTTTGCAATGGGGTTGATATAATACTTAACTCATCCAATTAAGCTGACCGTTTACCAACAAAACAACATCAATAACAGTAGCAGCTAATACTGAGCACTTATTAATCGCCGGCACTTACGTGAATTACCTCCTCTGTCCTCACAACAACCCTAAGAAATGGGTAGTACTATCATCTTCAGGTTAACTGTAAACTGGAGTTTAGGTGGATTAAATAATTTGCCCTAGATTGCACAACTGGTAGATGATTTAAATACAAAAAAGCCTCCACCTGAGCAGCCCGTTTCCAGCTCTTGGGATCTTAACTGTGACCCTCAATCAGATACTACAGGTGAAGCCCTGGCAAATACTGGGCACGTAACTCGGTGCTCTCAGGTCCGTTCTGACTCATGTCGACCGCAGGTGTGTCAGAGGAGAACTGCGCTCCACAGTGTTTTCAATAAGTGATTTTTCAGGAGCAGATCTCCAGGATTTTCTTCCGAGGCACCTCTGTATAGACATAATAGGTGCTCAAAAAATTCCTTCTAATCCCGTCCTCTTTGAACTGAGAATTAATGAGAATTATTCAGAACAAGTATCAAGCCTCTAAATTGGTACTGGGTCTGAGCCAGCATAGCTTTTGAAAGTTCATTTAATAGGAATATTTGAGAGAAGCCAGTCTCACATCACCTTACACAACCATTCCTAACAGACTGCTCTCAACTCCAAAAAAGGAATTAACCTGGCTTGACATGGAGTATGAGAAGACTAAGATTCTATCCTTTATCAGCAACCTTTGTGATATTCTAACTTGCGAGCAATGTTGTCTGTTTTAATCAGAATGTTGCTTGAATTTTTTTTTTTTTTTCCCTAGCCGTCCCACTCATTCTCTGTTCTAGCTGTCTTCAGCCTTTATTTTTCTGCGTCTGCAATGATCCTTCCTCTCCCAGAGGAATTCCTGAGAAATTGTCTTCTATCTTGCTTAGGACTATCCAGACACTGTCTTCAACAAACCTTTTTCTGATTGATTCCACATGGTACTTTATGCCTTGATAAACAGCTTAAAAAAAAAAAAAAATTATACAAAGTAGACTCTGGGCTCCACAATATTTGCCAATGTTTAGAGAGTAAAGATACAGAGGGAAGGGATTTTATATTTAAGTGATGGTCAGTCATTTATTACATTTCCTTAAGTTTCATTCTCATCCATGTCTTTCATTTCATGTCATATTAATATTTAATAAAGTTAAATCATTGAACAAAAAGACATGATTCTTGGGCTATTGTCTTCATGCTGAAGATACTTCCTAACCATACCCACCCAGTACGACACTTTAAAATATAAGAGTCTATTTCATCATTCATAAAATGGAAACTATAACACGTGAACTTCCTCACAGAGTAATTGTACGGAAGATTACTAGTTTATGTAAGAGTTATGAAAATGTAAATATAATTCCCTAACAGTTATGTATGCGGAAACCCTGGTGGCGTAGTGGTTAAGTGCTACGGCTGCTAACCAGAGGGTCGGCAGTTCGAATCCGCCAGGCGCTCCTTGGAAACTCTATGGGGCAGCTCTACTTTGTCCTATAGGGTCTCTACGAGTCGGAATCGACTTGACGGCACTGGGTTTGGTTTTTTGTTTTTGGTTATATGTGAAGGTCCTTTCTTTTATTTCGGAGGAAGTTTGCTGCGTGGTAATTTAATTGCAATACAAATTCCTCTCCATGTTCCCATTGCCTTCTACTTTTACTAATCAGATGCTCAGCAAGTACTTGCTGAATAGGAGCAAGCTGTTTTGTTTCTATACAGAGTAGGTTATCTCCATGCCATGGCTTTTCTAATGCGCACAAGCAACCTTGGACTGTTCCAGCTACAGTTTCTCCTAAAGTATAATTTTAATTCAGATTAAATTGGGTAGAAGAGCAAATATGAGACTTAATTTTTAATATCCAGAATTCTTTCTGCCATTATATGGTATTTGGGGAGGACCATTAGGTCACGAGTTACACATTCAGAAATGGAAAGATGGGGGGTCTTAGTCATAATAATGGTACTATTCTCTGCGTCACTATTATTTCATGAATCAGAAGAAATGACATTTTTGTAGCCAATGTAATTTCTCCATTTAGAAAAATACATCAAAAATGTTTTGTTAATGTAACATTTAATGCTATTCGGAAAGTGTTGATGAGTATGATGTCGCATTAGAAAATGGGAAATTACCTTCCTTCTTGTTATGGATTGAATTATATCCCCCCAAAATGTGTCTTGTAAATCCCTAACCTCTGTGCCTGTCCTTATAATCCCATCTGGGAATGGATTGTCTTTTTATGTTAATGAGGCAGGATTAGTGTCGGGTATGTCTTGAGATATAAAAGAGATTAAATAAGCAAGCGATCTAGCGGAGATGGTGTAAAATAGATGCCAGGATACATGGAGGTCTCCAAAGAACCAGGAAACAAGCTGAAGAGACAAGGACCTTCCCCCAGAGCCAACACAGAAAGTCTTCTCCTAGAGCTAGTGCCCTGAGTTTGGACTTCTAGCCTCCTAAACTGTGAGAAAATTAATTTCGGTTTGTTAAAGCCACCCAATTATACACCGTGGACTCCCAGAAGAACAAACAAATCTGTCTTGGAAGAAGTACAGCCAGATTGCTCCTTGGAAGCAAGGATGGTGTCTTAGTTATCTAGTGCTGCTGTAACAGAAATATCACAAATGGATGGCTTTAACAAAGGGAAATTTATTTCCTCACAGTAAAGTAGGCTAAAAGTACAAACTCAGGGTGTCAGCTCCAGGGGAAGGCTTTCTCTCCCTGTCGGCTCTGGAGAAAGTGCCTTGTCATCGATCTTCCCATGGTCAAGGAGCTCCTCAGGTGCAGGGACCCAGGTCCAAAGGACACACTCTGCTCCTGGTGCTGCTTTCTTGGTGGTATGAGGTCCCCCTCTCTGCTCACTTTCCTTTCCTTTTATCTTTTGTAAGATAAAAGGTGTTGCAGGCCACACCCCAGGTAAACTCTCTTTACATTGGATCAGGGAGGTGACTTGAGCAAGAGTGCTACATCCCACCCTAATCCTCTTTAACCACAGGCAGAGATTATGATTTATAACACATAGGAAAATTACAAAATGGAGGACAATCACACAATACTGGGAATCGTGGCCTAACCAAGTTGACACATATTTTCAGGGGGCACAACTCAATCCATGATGGCAAGACTTCATCTCATGTACTGAGGACATGTTATCATTTGGGATCAGTCCTTGGAGAAGGACTTCATGCTTTGTAAAATAGAGGGTCAGTGAAAAAGAGGAAGACCTTCAATGAGATGGATTGACACAGTGGCAGCAACTATGGGCTCAAACATAGCAATAATTGTGAGGATGGCGCAGGACGGGGCAGCGTTTCATTCTGTTGTGCATAAGGTCAATGTGAGTCAGAACCAACTGGACAGCACCTAACAACAACTTTCCTGTGTTTATAATCTCATTTGGGAAAGGGTTGTCTTTGTTATGTTAATGAGGCAGGATTAGAGTAGGATGTGTTTTTCTTCAATCTCTTCTGAAATATAAAAGATTAAATAATCAAGTGAGCTAGCAGAGATGGGGTAAGATAGATGCCAAGACACGTGGGAGACTCCAGGAAACAGGAGGCGGAAGCTGAAGAGACAAGGACATTCCCTCAGAGCTGACAGATAAAGAAAACCTTCCCCTAGAGCTGCTGCCCTGAATTTGGACTTCTAGCCTCCTTAACTGTGAGAAAATAAATTTTGTTTGTTAAACCAACCATTTATGGTATTTCTGTTCTATGTTACAAGTCGGATGCTGTATTCTCAGCCTTTGTTGCCTGTTTATGTAGATCTCTCTTAATCACATTTAAATGTCTAGTTAAATTATGCTGGTATAAGTATTAGAGAAGTAAAATGGATTGAACTTCCTTTAAGACAGCTGACCTTGAACAAAATGATTACTTTTGCAACATAGAGTTGATCTTTCCAAATAAATGAAAAAAAAGTAAGTTGTACATTTTTTTTTCCCTGGGATTTTTTTCCCCTTCATTTCCTACCGCAAAAGCCCAGGAGTGGCATTAAAATCAGTTGGAGTTCATTGTATAAACAGCCAGTCCTCAAATGCTTGTTTAGAATACATACAAAATCTCTGTTGATACTATTTTCAATAGGAATTGTTTATAAATTTTGGTTGCATATTACAGCGAAAGGATTCCTAGGGGAATGGGGGGAGGTGAAGGGCTTGTTTGTGTTGTAGATATAGAAGTTCAAACACTTCTCAGTCATTTAAAACAAGTTAGAGCCTAATTCCCCAAATATAAAATTGGTACCTTGATTTGCAAATTTGAGCATTTTTATGTTTGGCTCACAAACTCTTTAGCAGCCTCTTTTTTAAAGTTTTGCCACTTGAATCTTTAGAGCTCAGTCCAGAGTATGAAATTTCAAAAGAATGTGGTGACCACTTTTAGAGTTCATTAGAATCAGTTTTCTGAAGTCCTTTGTTAATTGGTTCATATGATTATTTGAATTAATAATAGAAAACCAAATGACTGACATATTAGTTTTTTTCAAAATAGCTGATATTAGAATCCTAACCTAGACAATAGGTATCAGAGATGTAGTTTGGATAGACAGTTTTAATACCTTAATAAAATATTTCCCTCTTTTAGTGCACAAATTTTAGCATTTTCTGCAACCTATGCCCTTTTGGCAACTTACTGAACAGTGAGCATGTTCCAGGCAGTATGCTAGAAATTTTCCACACGTTGTTTCTAACTTTCAGTCTTACTTAGCCTTTACTTAAAGGAAATTGACGTACAGAAGTAGGTAGTATACCTCAAATCACACTGTCTATGAGCCATAGAGCCAAGATTCAAACCAGGTCTGTGTTCAAAGCCCTCTTACAACATATCATGTTATCATTCTCTGTCATTTCCATGAGAATCAGTTCCAAAGGATGTTAAGAGATGTTAGAGTAACCAAAAGTAAGGGTCTGTGGTCAAATAAATTTGGGTAATACTTATGAAAGCAATGTTTCACAGAAAGTTTAGCAACGGGAATTCTTGTTGTTCTTGTTAATTGCTGTCAAGTCTGCTTTGATTCGTGGTGACCTCATGTGTAACAGAACCAAACGTTGCCCAGTCCTGCTCCATCTTCATGATCATTGGGATGTTGGAGACTACTATCGCGGCTGTTTTATCAGTCTATCTCAAGGAGGGTTTCCTCGCTTTCTCTGACCCTCTACTTTACCAACCGTGATGTTCTTTTCTAGCTATTGGTCTTTCCTAATGACATGTCCAAAGCAAGTGAACTGAAGTCTCACCATTCTTGCTGCTAAAGAGTTTTTTGGTTATATTTCTTCTGAGACTGATTCTTTCACTCTTCTGGCAGGTATATTCAATATTATTCCCCAACACCACAATTCCAGTGCATCAGAGCCCTAAAATATATTAATGTCATTGTGAGTTTCCAAAGGAGAGACATATTATAGAATATTTCCCTAACCTTCAGCCCTCATTTTTTTTTTTTTTTCTTCTCATAGAGGGACTAACTTTGTGAATGTCCTCTGGAGAATATTCTTTATATAAATATAATGCTTTGTGAGAGCCAGCCCCGAAGGAGCACTAAGACACAGGCCAGAGGGTCACAGCAACACTTACTATCAGGCTCCAGTAATTTGATTAATCCAACAATCACTAATTTATGTTCTTCCACTCCAATTTAAAGCATTAGCTTAAGAGTCTACCTTGTGTCAGGCCCTGTTTTAGGCACAAAGAATTCAGAGAGAAAAGATGAAGTCCTCAGCCTTAAGAGAGTTCACAGACTACTCATTCACAGTTTACTTGTCAGTTTGCAAGTTTAATGTTAGAGATAAACAGAGTTCTGCAGTGGCACACAAGAGGTTATCACACCCTGTCAGGAAGGATGGGGGCAGAGAAAGTCCTGCCATCCCTGAATACTGGCTATGAAGAGAATCAGTGGAAATACAACCACAGTTAACACTTTCCCTTGGAGACCGAGGCAGCAAAAGCTTGATTAAAAAATCACATCTAAGCTCTCAGTCCAAAGGGACTCCCACATGAAGATCCGAGGCACTGCTTAGGCAGTGCTGGGAGCAGCAAGCAGAGATTAGTACACACAACAGAGAGGTCCTTGACAAGACTCCCAAGATGTCTACACATGCCAAAACTCAGCTACCGAAAAAACTGCCATATGGAAATCTTAATTTTTTTTTGCAGCAGAGGGTATGGTTCTGTGTTTATGAGTATTTTCCATGGAAGTACACAGCCAAAAGCAGTAAAATTAAACTCCTTTCTAAATATGGCATGTTTAGAGCTGTAAATATATGAAAATATGTGTCTACTTCATACCTGACTCACTTTGACATTCTTTCAAAATATGTGAAATGCCTTCACTTAAAAATGTATGTAAGTTTAGTCTTTGAATTTTATATTAAATATAAGCTAAAAATATGTTTAAAGTCTGGTTTTGCAAATGTAATATTTTTCCTAACAATATCATTTCTTTTCTTTACAACAATTTTCAGAGTTAACTGTGTTTCTGAAGGACTTAAAAGGCTAATACTGAAATAGTTTAGCTTTGCTTCATTTCAGTTTCAATTCTGATTGTAATATAAAAAGGAAAGAAAAACTAGTGTATAAAAAGTACATATGATTAAGCCAAAGATCAAAAGACTCAGTAGTCATTTTTTTTTTTTTAAATTGGGAGAAGGGTGGAAATTTCCTTCAACACTAAGATTTTAGGGAATGTCCATTCTTTTATCATTTAGTTGCAGTATAAATAGCATCATTTATATCTCTACCTATTAGTTTTATAGGTTATTTCAAGGTAGGTTTTGGGGAATGTTTATAAATTCACTCATAATTCAAAGTGGCAGACCTTTACATCTAGAACCAGTTGCCATCGAGTTAATTCTGACTCATGGCAACCCTATATGTATCAAAGTATAACTGAGCTCTATAGGGCTTTCCATACTAGGTTTTGGAACTAGGTCTCCAAATGCTCCTCAGGGTGGACTTGAACCTCCAACCTTTCCTCTGGCAGCTGAGTGTTTTAACTCTTTGTACAACCCAGGAATTCCTTTTATATCTCAGGAAAGATCCATATTCATATTTTCTAAATAGATACTGGTTGACTTCCATCTACTAAAATGTGTAGCAGAATTAATCCAAAGGGTCATAGAACTATGTGCCCCAACACACAGGATTTGTTTGTTTATTTCCTGGGAAAACACAGATCCTAACTTAGTGTACATCATAGCCTAGTTTCCTGCTTCCATCTCCTCCCCACCACACACACACATACAAACACACATACAGACAAACACACAGATTTATTTTTTAAACACACATACAGACACACGTTTGGGGTGAGGAGAAGGGAAAATAACTTTTCCTTCTATTTTCCTACCCAGTACTCCAACCAATACTTATTAACATCTTGGGTAGGGATCACCACCAGATGTTAAAACCCAGTTACTCTAAAACAAGGTCACTATCACTGTGGTGTTCAAGCAAAGTTAGATAAGCCCTGATCAGAAATGAGCAGCGAGGAATTCAGAACTCAGTTAAAGACCGTCAGCTGACCTAGTTGACTTCTAAATTCTCCTCTAACTCAGACTTACAAGATTCCTAACTTACAGAAACCTGCCTTAGATTTTATGAGTAGTTCTGCCTTAAGTAAATGCAAGTAAAGGTGTGTCAGTAAAGCCACTTCCCTTAACCTCTGACCCTAAAGCATGACTAAGGTCTTAAAGACCTGGGTTTGAATTGCTGTTGTACCAAATACGCAGATGTGTCCCCTGAGAGGTAATTTACCTCTTTGAGCCCAAATCGGCTTCCTCATTCACTAAATGGGGATAATAATAATTACCTCATGTCTGAAGACACAGGCTAGAGCCCTTCAACACTCCTCCCTTTGCCCCACAAGAATGTGTCCAATAAATTTGCTCATTTCTCACTCTCAATGCCTGCTTGCTAGCCCATTGTCCAGCCTTCTGTTTTTCCCCTCTTCTGCGACAGCATTTCTCTCTTTTTTACTGAATTCTTTCCCATCTAGGCCGTATATTTTTAATGTGTGTGTGTGTGTGCGTGTGTCTATGTGTCTGTGTGTATTGGCTGGTAAGAGGTAAGCTGGGAGTGGGAACTGCTCACCATTTAGATTGCAGCCAAAAGAACCCTATGGACTTCAGTTCTACTCTGTAGCACATGAGGTTGCCACGATTTAGAATCAACTCTATGGCAATGGTTTTTAGGCACATCAAAGTGTTTTCTTAAAGGAAAGGACAGTTCTTTCTCTAAGAGAAATTCAAGGACTTGTTCCTCAAGCAAACAACTCAAACCACAGTTTTAAAATACGTTTTAACCCATTGCCATCCAGTTGATTCTGACTCATAGCAACCCTATAGGACAGAACTGCCCCATAGGGTTTCCAAGGAGCACCTGGTGGATTCAAACTGCTGACCCTTTCTTTAGCAGCCGTAGCTCTTAATCACTATGCCACCAGGGTTTCCAAAAAAAATAAGTTTTAAGATAACCTATTATGACATATGAGGAACCTTGGTGGTGCAGTGGTTAAGAGCTCAGCTCCTAGCCAAAAGGTCAGCAGTTGGAATCCACCAACCACTCCTTGGAAACCCTATGGGGCAGTTCTACTCTGTCCTATAGGGTTGCTATGAGTTGGAATTGACTTGACAGCAACTTGTTTTATTATGACTTACGGTTGTTGACAGCCTCCTCTTTCTCCTTCTCCTAATTATTATAAGAATAATAGCAGACATTTCAATTCAAAGTGTACTTTAATTTTCAGGATCTTGTTAGGGTAAAAGGTTTTATCTTGGGGCTAAGGATTTTAATAGAGTCCCAGGTGGCACATCTGGTTAAGAGCTTGGCTGTTAACTCGAGACCACCCAGAGTCATCTTAGAAAAAAGGCCTGGAGATCTACTTTCAAAAAATCAGCGCCTGAAAACCCCTACCGAGCACAGTTCTACTCTAACATGGGTGGAGTCGCCATGAGTCAGATTCCATTCAAGGGCAACTGGTTTTTTTGTTTGTTTTTTTGATAAGGATTTTAATAGTTTCTGTGATACTAAAAACTGAAGAACCACTGTTCTAGGATAGAACCCTCTGGAGAAAAACTGGCTACGTGCAGAATTAAAGCACGTTCTTTTAGCTAACACTGGAATTGATCCTCAAGGTGAATCCATTATACATGATTTGGGCTCAGAGTTTAGCAATCCAGTCTCTTGAAAGGGTTAGCTACTTCCAAGGTTTTATAGCTTCCCATGTGCTCTTATAAATTTTACTGACTGAGATACTTGAGAAATATCTACATAATCCTCCTAGCACTGAATGGCAAATATCATCTTAAATATTCCATATTGTCCCCATCCAGGAATACAGCCTACACTTCAGCTAGAAAGACTGGAAGAAGTTGAAGTTGATACGGCAGCCAAATGGGAACCAGTTAGAATAATCTAAGGCACTTCATGGCGAGTTTACTGCTGCAAAAGACCTCTTTAAAATGTTGAAAAAGCAAGTATGTCACTTTGAAGATTAGGGTGTACCTGACCCAAACCATGGTATTTTCAATCATCTCATACTCATGTGAATGCTGGACAATGAATAAGGAAGACTGAAAAAGTATTGACATTTTTGAAGTACGGTGTTGGTGAAGAATATTGAATATACCATAGACTGCTAGAAGAACGAACAAATCTGCCTTGAAATAAATACAGCCAGAATGCTCCTTAGAAGCAAGGTTGGTAAGAGTTGGTCTTACATATTTTGGGCATATTATCAGGAGGGCTCAGTCCCTGGAGAAGAACATCATGCTTGGTAAAGTAAAGGGTCAGTGAAAAAAAGGAAGACCCTCAGTGAGATGGGTTGACACAGGGGCTACAACAATGGGATCAAGCATAACAATGATTGTGAGGAAGGCGCAGGACTGGGCAGGTTTTGTTCGGTTGTATATACTAAGGCTGCTATAAAACAGAAGGACTTGATGGCACCTAACAACAACAACAGATCCAGGATCTTGAGCCTCAGGCATCGCAGGCTAATATAACTGTTAACAGGTAAAGCTACAGCCTCAGCAGCCACCACCAAGTAATGTAGTCGTGGTAGAGGAAAAGGAAGAAGAGGAAGGCAACAGGGAGAATCAAAAATAAGGCCTAAGGAGCGCAGTTCTACTCTGACACACGTGAGGTTGCCATAAGTTGAAATCGACACCTACAGCAACTGGTATAATGGCACCTCCAGTCCATGGGAATGCCTGTGCTGATGGCTTGTTTCCAGCCTACAGCGATCCAGGTATGATACCTGCTATGTATAAATCAAAGGAGCCTTGGTGGCACAGTGGTTAAGCACTCAGCAGCTAACCAAAAGATAGGTGGTTTGAACCCACCAGCCACTCCATGGAAGAAAGATGTGGCAGCCTGCTTCTGTAAAGATTACAGCCTTGGGAGACCCACTGGGCGGTTTTATTCCAATCAACTCAATGGCAACTGGATGCATACATCTTTTTTTTTTTTAATGTCAAGTTAACCCAGAACATATTTATTAATGTATTTAAGTAGCACGTTGTAGACAGCATGCTATAACACAAGCGGAGTCTTCAGCCTCGTTGTCAATGTCGTCTTAAGGGCCTTAGGCTGACATTAGGAGAAGGCTGGGGGCAGTATTCCACAGCCAAGGTAAGCACTGTGCTTACCTGCTTGCCAGATCGTTAGTGTGAACAATTTCACATCAAGTATGTGGTGAAACCCATGTGAAATTATTAACTACCCAGTAATAAGTAAGCACAAACCAGCCGTGCGTACCTTGCTTACTGGGTCATCCACCCCTGTCAGGGATTAGAATTTGAAAAGAGGCTGTGATTTTGTAGGAAGGCACTGTGGGGTTGGGAGAGAGACAAAAGCCAGCCATACCTAGAAGCAGAATTTTTGATGTGATGAAAAAATCTGGAATTGTTCACTACAGAAGACCTGGTAAGCAAGGTAAGCACTGGCTTACTTTGCCTACTGGATGATCCACTCCGAGTTGGGAGCACAACCCTTTCTGAAATTCTATTCTGTTTACAAAGCTATTTACATAAGTCAACTTGTTTCAAATGTAGTTGAGTTGACATAATCTTCCTATCATTAAGTTATTATTTTATGCTTTTGATTACTTTTTAAGGTTTTGTTTTTGATTTGCCCTCCCCCCCCCCCGACTTAGGGACGCTCTTCTCCTTACGGAAATTACAGAAAAAGACGAGACGTTTCATCCTTTAGTTGCAGAAGTCATTTTCTATGATATAAGCTTCACGCTACTCTGTTTTCCTAATGTAGCCCAAGGGTAAATGTCTGCTGAAGTCAAATTAAAACCCATTACCATCGAGTTGACACCTACTCATAGTGACCCTATAGAAGAGAGTAGAACTGCCCTATAGGGTTTCCAAGGAGCAGCTGTTAGATTCAAATTGCTGACCTTTTGGTTAGCAGCTGAGCGCCTAACCACTGCACCACCAAGGGTCATTGAAGTCAAATTGCTCTGTCTCAGTCTAAATTCCAAGGTTTTTCATAATCCTGTGCCACACTGCTATGCAGCCTTATCTCCCCAGCAAGAGTCAGATGCTACGTGCTCCAACTGGAGTGGCTTCCTCATTACCTCAGGAAGAATGACACACTGCATTCTGCCTCTCAGACTTTGGCCACAGCATTCCAGAAACAGGCAGAATCTCTGCTGGCAGGGAGTGGCCCTTTAAAATCTATCCTACAGAAATATGTTGTATAAAAATAAAAACAAACCAAAAAATTTCCTTCCTTAGTATGATAAAGTAATAATGAAATCACCTTTTCTTCTAGTAATGCGTAGCAGCAAACAGGACCTACTTTTTTTTTTAAGTATATGTACATACACGATTATGTACATACACGACTAGCCCAACCTTTTTTTTAAACTAAAGCTTCTTACTTTAAAGATTCAACCTCTGTATCTAGTAAGTTGTTGTCATGCAGATTAAATATTTAATTTATATCTAAAAAAAAAAATTTCATAAGCAAATATTTTGCCAAAATATCTCCCAAGAGATTGGCATTATCAAAGGGAAATATCCTTGGGAGAAGTGGAGATGAGGCTTGGATTTTGTCTGGAAATGTTTTCACCTAAGCTGAACAGTTAGAATTATTGTTAACGGCATCCAGCACTGTAAAATGGGTGAAAAAATATCAAAATACACTAGATTAACTATTTTAGATAATATTGTATTGAAATGATACAAAAATATGATCTAGACACTATGACTACTAGAAAGGTTTATAAAGTTATCAAGGGCCACTGTGTGAAATGGTACATTAAGCATGTGTTTTGACATGTTCCTGTCTTACATGACACGGTGGGAAAGGCAAAACTGTAGGGATGCAGAATAGATCAATGGTTGCCAGGAATTAAAGGCCAGAGAAGTGCTCTGTATTTTGATTGTGGTGGTAGTTGCATGACTCTATACCTGTATCAAAATTCATAGGACAGTACAACAAAAAAGTAAATTTACTATATGTAATTTTTTTTTAATATTTAAAAGACGTATATGTGAATGTTCATAGCCGCTACGGTATTTGTAATACCCCCAACTGGAAATAACTCAAATGTCCATCTACATTAGAACAGATACATAAATTGTGGTGTCTCTCTACAGAATGTTATACACCAACGAAGATAAATAAAGTATAACTATCTGCAACATGGTTAAGTCTTACAAAACATAGTGACCAAAAGATGCCAGACACACAAGACTACAAAATGTGTGATTCTGTTTTTGCAATGTTCAAAAACATAGAAAATTAATCTGTGGTGTTAGAAGGCAAGATAGTGGCTACTTTTGGGAAGGAAGGAGAGGGTTATGATTTAGAAAGGGTACAAGAAGGGCTTCCGGGTTCTGGTAATGTTGGGTTCCTTGTTCTGGGTTGTGGTTATATGGTTATGTTCCCTTTGTAGGAATTCATTGATGTGTACACTTGTGATGTATGCACTTTTCTATGTGTTATATCTCAACAAAAAAGCTTTAAAGCAATCACAAACAAAAAAATTCTTTCCACCGTATGTAAAGCAATAATGACATCAACCTTTTCTCCTGGTGAAACATAGCAACAAACAGAATATATATTTAAAAGTATTTGTATTATGAGACCACACCACTTAGAGGGAAAAAAAAAAAAATGGGCCTACATAGTAAATAAAAACCTAAGTTCTGCACTTTACTGCCCAAGTGGCTCAGAGGAAGTCACTAAGTTTCGCTAAGTCTCTATGCCTTCCTCTGTCTCATAAAAAACCAAAACCAACCCCATTGCCATCAAGCCAATTCCGACTCATCACGGGTATATTAATATTTACTTACTTAAATATTCTCATTGCTTTTGTGAGTATCGATGAGATAAATATTCTGAAAGCATCTCGAAAACATCATGGATGAAAGGTAATGATAACATAACTTTCCACAGTCAGTCCTAAAAATCTCATATTATACCTATAAAAATAAAATCAATATTGAGAAGATAACCCAAAGATTTTTTTTTCCCCTTTGAGATGTCAAGAATATTCAGACATTTCTAATATAAGTTGGTATTGATGGAAAATCAAATCGGTTCCAGACAAATGATAACTCTTAGTATCTATTAAGAGTCTCCATTATGACCTAATTTCTTCTCCAATTACATGGCAGCTTTTTTTTATCACCAGGATACCTTTCTTTTCCTCGAAACATTCTTTCTCTTTGAAGATCATAGGGCGGGAGCTTAGGCTTGATCTTATGCATGTTTGACCAACTATCTAATCAGTGTCCCGATAATGACAAAGAGAAGAGTAGCTGAATTTCCCAGAGACCAAATCTGATTAAAATAAAAATGCATAGTATTCCTCTACTTTACACAAAGATCCACAAAAAAGAAAGGCTGTTGTTGTGAAGAGAAATAACACCATATCCAACAGCTAGAAAAATAAATCAGATATTATTTATGCTTCTTACAACACAATATTAATGTTGACTGAAATGTTATTTTTCTTCTGTTTTTAAGTCTTAACAGTAGCACAACTAAGGGTCTTGTAATTTTTAACTCACACCAAAGATTGTGTTTATTTTAATAGACCAAATGTAGATCAAGAGACAGAGTTACCACTCAGGAGAAATGAACAAATAATTCAAATAACTTCACACCAGAAGCATGGATACGTATGAAAGGGATTCAAATAACTTCACACCAGAGAAGGAAGTCATTTAAAGTATCTAAGGAAATACAAAGAATTTTGGGGGAGTAGGATGGAGTAAGGGGGATGCCCAAATATTTTCATTAGATTTTAGCAATTTACAAGTCTATCATCCTAGAATAAGAGAGGGTGGCCTCAGACACTGACAACTAGATGCTTTGCAGTAATCTTTCAGCAAATGAAGTCATTCTTAGATAATTTCAATGGCATTCATGATATAAATGCAAATTTTTGTAAAGCACAAAAGATGCTTAAGACATCACAAAATTCAGAATTGGCTATCCTCCTAAATATTATGAGATAATATAATGTCTTAGAATATAAGATCATGTATTAGCCTATCGACAGGTGAGAGTCAACTCATTTATTGTATTACTAAAAGAACCACTGATTTACTTACCTGTGAGCTTCATGTATGCATACACATTGCATTACAATCCTTAAAAAAAGAATGTTGATTTACAAAAGCATCATCATCTTAGCATAGATGAATTATAGTATTTGAATGTATTGTTGGAGAATGTCCAAAGTTTAGCCCATAAGAGAAGCATTTTCAACTTAATTATTCAAAATGTATTATAAACTGTTTTTTTAAATGTATTACCCACATTGGCATTTAGGATAAAAATATGTTTCAAAAGAAATCATAACAAAGACGCAGAGCCAATATGGTACACTAGACAGAAGCACCATGATGTCCCTTTGTAGCAAAGACCTGAACGACTGAGTAAAACAGATAAAAACATTAATCTTGGAAGCCTAAGCATCAAATGAAGGGAGAAAGAACTAGATCAAACACTGAATGAAAGAAGAAACTGATGGAAAACAAGGAGAGAGATGGCGTGGAGATCCCCTGCCAACTAATACAGCACAGTGTGGCCATCCTGAAGAGTAAATTTCAAACAATGGAAGACAGAATCAGTGAGATTGAAGACAAATTCATGGACGCCACTTTGAGAAAAAATCAAAGCGAGGAGTTAAAAAAAAAAAAAAAAGACTAAGAATTCTGTGGGAAACAATCAAGAGCAAAAATTTGCCTGTGATTGGAGTTCCAGAACAGGGGTAGAAAACAAAACACAGAGAAGATTGTTAAAGATTTACTCTCTGAAAATTTCCCAAATATCATAAAAGGTGGAAAACTACCATCCAAGAAACTCGATGAACCCCATATAGGATACACCACAAAAGAAAGACACCAAGACATGGCATAATCACACTTGCCAAAAACAAAGACAAAGAATCCTGAGAGCAGCCTGAGAAAAATCACTTACAAAGGGGAAACAATAAGACTAAACTCTGATTATTTGGCAGAAACAATGTAGGCAGGAAGGCAATGGGATGATATTTATAAAATCTTGAAAGAAAAAAAGACTGTCAACCAAGAATAATATATTCTGAAAAACTCTCTCTCAATACGATGTCAAAATAAAGACATTTCCAGATAAACAGAAATTAAGGAGATTTGTAAAAACCAAACTGCTACATTGTCTACAAAAGGAGTCCTCAAACTTCTGTCAAAGCAGCTACTTTTTATGTTTCAAAACCTGGAGGTCCTGGGCAAATGAAGGTGTTAAGTAGGTAGATTCCCTGGATGATTAGCATCAAGCTCCTAGTTGAATTGGGGTACAATAACTCTGCTGGCTCAGTCCTCCTCCCTGCCTTGGAAAGGGAGAAGTTTCCAGATTTGAAAATATCACAGTGATCTCAACCAACTTGGTGATCTATTGGTTAGAAATCTTGCTTGGAGGTAGGACTTTGCCTAATACATTTTGAACATTTCTCGTGGGTCAGAAGTCACAAAACTGCATTTTTCCTCTGGCTTACTCTACCCTGTTTTGTGTGTGTGTGTGTGTGTGTGTGTGTGTGCTTCCTTGAGAACAATAGTCTTCAGAGAGGCCCAGGCATTTTCTTCTCAAGGAAAACATCAGAGTGAAACCCAATGTTCTCGTAAAATTAAGACTAGCAAGTTTCTTCTTTCTCTTGTGTCAGAGAGGACCAGTCAGCTGCCTTATGTTCCATACCACCTTTAAAACTCACGTGTAGAACTAGACATGTAAACGAGTCTCCAGAAATAAAACACTCCTGTGGTGATGCATATGAAGATGTAGGGCTGGCAGATCTTACTTCAGTTTAATATACAGTACCAATATAAACGTGCTTAGGACTCTCATGAAAATATTCCCTAGGGCTGATCTATGGGAAGAGCCATTTTTTTTGCTGTCAGAAACATCTTACACAAAAGCGAAAATCCACAGTGGTTCATGCAAATTAGGTGCTCAAGAAATGCTTTAATTATGCTTAATTGTAATTAGCAAATACTGACTCCCAACTTAGCATAACTGCGACATCAAATGCAATATTTACTGGTTAGGTAGGTTGGAGTGGACAGCTCCCACTGATAATAATAGTATCTGATTATTTGAATTCTGGTATGTAGCTCTTACTGCCTCATCATGTCAAGCATTTGACAAAAATTTTAGAGTGAAATGAGTGGAAAGAATTTAGCTTAGCTGAGTCAGAAATTGGATTATGGATGACCAGCATTGTGGGGCGTTGGGCAAGCCACTTAACTTTTCTGAGCTTCAGCTTCCGTTAAATTGAAAAATCTGCTTTACGTGCAGCCTGAGTTGGAGTGAGACTCAGTTGCATGATATACTTTTCAGTTCCTTGTAATCAATCACCTACAAGACAAATGTCTTATTATTCTTTAAGTAGAACCCCTGCCAAGTGTTGTGCCTATTATGTCTAAGCAGGCCAACACAAGCCCACAGGTCAATTTAGTTTCTAAAAAGGAAAAAAAAAAAAACTACTACTTAATTGGGGACTTGTATAATACAATATTGATTGTAGCAGTTTTAAAAAATGGCACCTAATCTTTTGCCCCAGCTCCCATTGCCAGGTCAGAGCTACATCCTTTTCTTCTGGCTCTGGATGAGTGTGTGATAGCTTCAACCAGTAGATTATGTGGGACGTGGTGGTCTAACACTTGTGAAGTTAGGTCAGAATAGCCTGCGCAACTCCTGTGTGGTTTCCTTGAGATGCTTGCTCTGGGGAAGCCAGCCGCACGCAAATAATCCAACTACCCTGACGCTGCCATTCTAGGGAGGTCACATGTAGGCAGGAGCTCCAGTCCATACCCTTGCTGAGCCCCCAGCCAGAGGCAGCACCAGCTGCCAGCCATGTGACTGAGCTATCTTGAATATTCAGCCCAGTGGAGCCTTCACATGACCGCACCCCCAGCTGACATCTGACTGCCATTGCTTGAGAGACCCTGAGTAAGAACCGCATGTTTGAGTCTCTCCCAAATTCCTGACTCACAAAATCACAAGCAACATAAGATTGCTTTAAATTGTTTCACGTGAGTCGTAACTGCAACAGCCGTTCATTATACAGAAGAGAACATACAAATGCATTCCCTTCTCTTAGATGATTCTAGATGCAGTGGGAGGTTGCGGGAGGTCCTCATGACATTAACTTCCTGGCATCTCTTTTAGAAAAACATAGAGATGGGGGGGTAAAGGTATCAGATGAAGTGCTATTCCTAGAAAAAGCCATTGTAAGTCTGCTTTTAATTCTACAGCTTCATGACATGGAACACCGGTGTCACAGTGACCTATAGCAGGGCTGGGTTTTCCTTTTATGCGCCCTTAGTTTGGGGCTGCAGTTTCTGGAAAGTGTAACAACACTAAGTCATTCAAATTGTTTTGGTGTGCTAACTGGCAGATGCGCACGTTAACTTGCACAGATGTGCCTTTTTATCACGTGACTAACACTGGAGCAAAGTGAGAGTGCATGTGTTTTTTTTTTAAAAAAAAAAGATCCAGAGATTCTTTTAAAATATTCTTTTTGCTCTGCATATTTGCAGAGCAAAACAACAGCCAAGTAAATGCTTCTATTCATTTGTTATACATGTGACTATTTCAGTTACAGAAGATTATTTATAAAAACTTATCGTAGTACATCCTGTTGTTGATAGGTGCCTTCTAGTCAGCTCTGACTCATAGTGACCCCATTTACAACAGAACAAAATGCATATGAGGCGATTAAAAATACCATGGCTTGGGTCAGGCACTTCCTGGCCCTGCACCATCCTCACAATTGTTGTTGTGGTTGAGCCCGTTGTGGTAGCCACTATGTCAATCCATCTCATAGAGGGTCTTCCTCTTTTTCACTGACCCTTTACTAAGCACAATATCTTTCTCCAGGGACTGATCCCTCCTGATAACATGTCCAAAGTATGTGTGATGAAGTTTTGTCATCCTTGCTTTTAAGGAGCATTCTGGCTGTACCCTTTCCAAGAAAGATTTGTTTGTTTTTCTGGCAGTCCACGGCATGTTCAATATTCTTTACTTCCACCATAATTCAAAGGCAACAATTTTTCTTCAGTCTTCCTTATTCATTGTCCAGTTTTCACACACATATGAGATGACTGAAAATACCATGGCTTGGGTCAGGTGCAGCTTGCTCCTTAAAGAGACATCTTTACTTTTCAAAACATTAAAGAGATCTTTTGCAGCAGATTTGCCCAATGCAATACATTATTTAGTTTTTTTTGGCTGCTGCTTCCATGGGCATTGATTGTGGATCCAAGTAAAATGAAATCCTTGACAATGTCAATCTTTCCTTGGTCCAGTTGTGAGGATTTTCGTTTTCTTTATGTTGAGGTGTAATCCATACTGAAGGCTGTGGTCTTCAATCTTCATCAGTAAGTCCTCTTCATTTTCAGCAAGCAAGGTTGTATCATCTGCATAACACAGGTTGTTAATGAGTCTTCCTCCAACTCTGATGCCCTGTTCTTCTTTATATAGTCCAGCTTCTTGGATTATTTGCTCAGCATACAGATTGAATAAATATGGTGGAAGGATACAACTCAGACATACACCTTTTCTGACTTTAAGCCAGCAGTATCCACTTGTTCTGTCTGAACAACTAGTATACATAAAAAATGCTATACAAAAAATCACCTCAAGAAATACTATATAGCTTTAGCTTCTACCTCTGAAGTACGGGAGAGAGTTTGTGTTCAGAATCCTGTAAGGTTCTAGGTGCCAAAGGATGAATCTAGTGCTAGTGTTGTAAGTGCTCAAATTCATCTGGCTCCAGGACCAAATTCGGTGGTCAGAGCAGGTGACAAAGCTTTATACTCAGGGAGCAGCAAGTAGTTTCTGGATGTGTCTTGGAGGGTAAGAAAGGACACTCAAGTGACAGTCTGGTGTAGAAGTTAGGCTCACGGGCTTGGGAGCCAGACTACATTGTTTTGAATTCTGGCTTTGGGATTTATGACTAAACTCTAAGCCTTGGTTTCTCTCGTATATGAAGTGGGAAAAGTAATAAGCAAGACGGGAAAACCTTTCAAGTCCAAAGAAAGTAGCTTCTAGTTAACCTAAGGAACAACCAGAGGGTACTGCACGGCTCGGATAACTCTTGTGGCGCGTACTCTGCAGCTCTGTAAGACTTGAACCAACGGCATAACCATCATCCAATGAGGCAGCTTTGTAAATGTCATACTGAAAGTCCACTTCAAAGCACTGCTGATGTGAATGCAAACTGATGTATCACTTTCTGCGAATGCAATTTGATAATGTGTATCAGAAGCCTTAAACAGGTTTATATGCTTGACCCAGCATTTCTAAGCCAACTTCCTCTTGCTAGCTATATTAATATTTATTGCATTACTGATTATATATACATACACTATCTTATATGGACCTTAAATGAGACTAACAGATATTGATTGATTGATATATAATAGCATAGTTAATGTATGATTAAAAGAAATAAAGCAGGTTACCAGACAGTATGGTAGAGGTTATTCCATTTTGAATAGACAAATAGATAACCAATGGATAATGGAAAATCTAGATGTTATGTAAGATGTTAAGAGTGGTCAGAGCTTCCCCTAGTCTATACATCACCTTTGTCTATTATAGAAAGCTATCCCCCCTCCTTTAGGTTGCTGCAACTACACAAGGTTTCACCCTTCGCTGGTCCTCCTAGGCAGGGAGCTTTTGAACAGTGAACAACCTGGGAAGCCCTGATAACATTTATCTCTGCGTCGTGTAATTATAAGCAATCTGCATTATCATCTCTTTGCTCATCTGTATTTTCTACCTTAAATATGTATTATTATTTAATTTTTAAAAATAAGGTCCTGTAATTCCTTGTGTTACCCAAAATCTCCATCACTCCTTTTCTCCTACCCACCCCATCCCCCTACACACTCAGATTTATCATATTAGGTTTAGGATTAAGGAGGGTTGCCAAGATGCCCCCAAGTAAATACTGCCATTGGTTACTAACACGGGATCTGTCTTATAATTAATTCCTATCTGTTAAAATATCCTAATCAGTATAGAATAAGAAACTAGATGGGATTACAAAAGATGGCTTCAAACAATAAGAAAAATGAGTCATAAATTCATAGCACACTTTCATTTCCTCTTGACTACATACACTGTGGTTGACCTCTGCCTTCCTCTGAATTCTGCCTTTCATGTGCAAAGATCATACTTTTTTCTTTCTTTTTTTTGCCTGTGTCTATGGCTGAAGATATGCCAATAAATTATTTTTTTGCTTTCAACCATACCAAAAACATGGTGTATGTGACAATTGCCACAGGTGTAGAAATGAGGGAAGACCAATCACTAGAAAAGAACATCACGTTTGGTAAAGTAGAGGTCAGTGAAAATGAGGGAAATCCTCCACGAATTGACACAGTAACCTCAACAAGGGACTGAAACATACTAACAATCATGCAGATGGTGCAGGACCGAGCAATGAGGTCTCCATGAGTCTGAGCTGACACTGTAACTAACAGCAACAAGATATAGAAAATAATACTAGCATTAATCAACATAAGAAATTTATTTGCATATCTTTCCAAGTACCCAAAATTTAATGTCAAATAAAAGATAATGAAAATTCCTAAGATTTCTGTCTAGGAAATCTGTACTTTATTAGCATCAGTGGTTTACATACTATGAATACCACTGAAAATGCTCTTAAAGTACAGAAGTGCTGCATTTAGTGCTGCAGTGAGGTGCTCAGCAGATAATCAAACTCCAAGGACTTCCCAAGACACCTGTTTAGCTACCTACTGCTGTGTAACAAACCATCCCAACATTTGTGGCTTAAACACACAAATACTTATTATTTCCCAGTTTCTGTAGTTCAGAAATCCAGGCCCAGCTTATCTGGATCCCCCATGTTGCACACAAGATATTGGCCAAGGCTGCAGTCACCCAAAGGTTTGACAGGGACTGGAGAATCCACTGCCAAAATGTTTCACTCAGGTTGTCATTGGCAAGATGTTTCATTCCTCTTCACTGGCCTTCCAGCATGGACCTCTTCCTAGGGCTGCTTGAATGTTCTCATAACATGGCAGTTGGCTTTCCCACAGCAAGTAATTCATAGGAACAAAAGGAGACAGCCACAGTGCCTCTTGTGATCTGGCCTCAGAAGTCACATGCAGTCATTTTGCCACATTCTACTCATTAAAAGTGAGTCACAAAATCTCATCCACATGAAGAGCAAGGGAATTAGGCTCCACTCTTTCAGGCGAGGATTATTGAAGAATTTATGGACATGTCCTAAATCACCACAGAACATTATAAAAAAACACAATTTTGTTGCTGTTGTTCAGTGCTGTGGAGTTGGCTCTGACACATAGTGACCTTATGTATAACAAAATGAACCGTTGCCCAGTCCTGTGCCATCCTCACAATTGTTGCTATGTTTGAGTTCATTTTTGTAGTTACTGTGTTAATCAATGTCATTGAGGGTCTTCCTCTCTTTCACTGACCTTCTACTTTACCAAGTAAGATGCTCTTCTCCAGTGATTAGTCCCTCCTAATGACATTTTTGGAAACCCTGGTGGTGCAGTGGTTAAGTCCTAGGGTTGCTAACCAAGACGTCAGCATTTCACATCCGCCAGGCACTCCTTGGAAACTCTATGGGGCAGTTCTACTCTGTCCTACAGAGTCGCTATGAGTCGGAATTGACTCGACAGCAGTGGGTTTGGTTTTTTGGTTTAATGACATTTTCATGGTGAGATAAAGCCTTGCCATCCTCTCTTCTAAGGATCATTCTGGCTGTACTTGCTCCAAGGCTGATTTGTTCATTCTTCTGGCAGCTCATGGTATATTCAATATTCTTCGCCAACACCGCAAAACACAAAGGCTTGGGTTAGGTGTACCTTAGTCTTCAAGGTGGCATCTTTACTTTTCAAGATTTTAAAGAGATCTTTTGCCACAGACTTCTCCAATGCAATACGTTGTTTGATTTCTTGACTTCTGCTTCCATGGGTGTTGATTGTTGATCCAATTAGAATTAGATCCTTGGCACTTCAAATCTTCAGAGTTTATCATGTTTTTTATGGGTTCAGTTATGAGGTTTTTTGTTTTCTTCAGGTTCTGGTAAAAAAGGAAAAACAAAAACACAATTATTCACCTCTAATTTCCAACTCAGACAAAAGCATGACGATCTACTTCTAAAATTCAGCCATTGAAAACCCTATGGAGCACAGTTTTACTCTGGCACCCATGATGTTGCCATGAGTTGGAATTGACTCAACGGCAACTGGACTGGATCGCTGACTTTAGGTTAATACCAAAGTAGGTTTTTCTCCCAAGTAACTCAATAGACTACAGATTTTTCTAAGAGACTTGAACTTAAGCATATTAACTTCAAACCGTTTGAACCTCAGATATTTTTAAGGAAGTACATAAATATTAATGTGTTCTAGAAAACACAAAAACCTAGAAAATCGGGTTGTATAGCCAAGCCTTGATCATGATGGAACATAACATTCTCCCACTAGGTCATCTGTGACAACCTCAGTCGGCTGCCCTGGTCATTCCCACTGTGCTGAGAAACAGACCAGCAGAGAGTTGAAGCCAGTTAAGAAAGTTTGAATGTATGAGGGTCTGTGAGTAAATATAACTCACATTTTCAATATTATTCTCATTTTCTCTCTTTCATTGTCTCAGAGAGCTGAAAGAATATAAAAACAGGTTAATGAGTTATGTAAAATAAAGCATGTAGAGCCCAGTAACAGCAAGCTCTTGAAGAAGAAGTCAGAACCACAAACAAAATATAAGCTTTACATGTGCATAATTAAGGATTCTTCAACAGAGCTTATTCTCTTTAGGCCTCCTACCCTCATAGAGTATTGTTTCCACTGTGGTTACCTATGAATTATAAAAGGTGGTAGCAGGAGATATATGTCTTTTGGGTGTATTATTTTTACATCCCACTACCTGTCAGTTTATCGTATTGTGGTGGTTTCTGTGTTGTTATGATGTTGGATTCTATGCCAATGTGATTTCAAAGGACAGCAGTGTCACCCATGGTGGACAGGTTTCTGCAGGGCTTCCAGACTAAGACAGGCCTAGGAAGAAAGGCCTGGCAATCTACTTTTCAAAATTAGCTAATGAATCTTTATGGAATCCTTATGAATCCTTATGGATCACAATAGAATAGTCTGATTTGCTTGCTTTGGACACACCATCAGGCGGTATCAATCATTGGAGGAGGTCAACATGCCTGGTGATGTAAAGGGCCAGCAAATGTGAGGGAGACCCTTGGTGAGATGGATTGGCACAATAAACACAACGATATACTCGAACATGTTGATGATCATAAGATAATGAGAATGGTGCATTCTGTTTGTTGTGCAAGAAGTTGTCATGAGTGGAGTCAACTCAATGACAGCTATCTATTTTGATATAAGCACTGATCCAAGAAGGATGGAAAAAGGAAACCAATTCAGTACATAGTGAGTGGTTATGTAATTGCTATAGTAATCACCTAAAGATTACAAGTATAATGACTTTCTGCAGGGTCCTGCATAGTTAGGAGGCCAAATAAGAGGTAAGCACAATAAACTTCTCTGTAAAACACGTTCTGCTGAGTCTATCTTTGAACAATTTATCAAAACTGGTTTCCTTTTGTAAATGAAAAACTTGTGCCTTTAGGAGTTTTAACCACAGATGAAACCAAGGAAAAAATAAACAAAATCATGGCAAAAACAGACAAAATGAACAAAAACATAGCCAAAATCAAGGAAAACAGAGACAAAGCAATAGAAGAATTCAAGAAAGTAACACAAGAACAAAATGTCAAAATAAATAAACAATTAGAAATCATTCAAAAACAGCAAATAGAAGTCCAAAAGATAAACAACAAAATTTCAGAAATGGACAACTCAATAGAAGGTTTTAGGAGCGAATTTGAAACAATGGAACACAAAATCTGTGAGACTGAAGAAAAATCCATGGACAAAATTTTCTTTGAGGTAAAAATGGAAAAAATACTGAAAAAATGAAGAAAACTTAAGAATTATGTGGGATAAAATCAAAAGCAAAAATATGTTTGTGATCAGAGGTCCAGAACAGGGCGAGAAAATGGGAAACATAGAGAACTTTGTTGAAAGTTTACTAGCAGAAAACTTTCCAAATATAATGAAAGATGAAAAGCTGACCATCCAAACAGCTCAACAAAAACCATATAGGGTAGACCCCAAAAGAAAGTCACCAAAACATATCATGCCCACACTTGGCAAAACCAAAAAAAAAAAATAAAGAATCCTGACAGCAGCTCTAGAAGGACAAAATGTCACATACAAAGGGGAGATAATAAGACTAAACCCTGATTATTTGGCAGAAACTCTGCAGCCAAGAAGGCAATGGGATGACATATAAAACCTTGAAAGAAAAAACTGCTAACCAATAATAATATACTGCAAAACTCTCAAATATGATGGCAAAATCAGGACATTTCAAGATAAATAGAAATTAAGGAAATTTGTAAAACCAAACATAACTTACAAAAAATATTAAAAGGAATTCTTTGGTTAGAGAACCAACAATATTAGACAACAACCTGAGTCTAAGACACAGGACAACAACAGCAAGGAACCAATGTAGGGGAAGGACTCTCAATAATAAAACAAAGCTAAAAGACTAAAAACAGGGAAACAGAGACATCAACCTCTAAATGACAACAATGACAAAACAGTAAAAGGAGGAATAAACAGAGTAGGTATATGATTTTCAAATGGAGAGGAAGTCAAGGCCATATCAAGTAATAAAAGACTGGTTCAGATTTAGGAAGATAAGGGTAAAACATTTCTACAAAAAAAAAAAAAAAAAGCACAATATGACACCAATAAACTCATACCTTTGATAATCATGCTGAATGTAAATGGCTTAAATGCACCCATAAAGAGACAGAGTGGCAGATTGGATAAAAAACACTACCCAACAACAGTGTCTACAAGAGACACACATTAGACACAAAGACATAAATATATTAAAAATCAAAGGATGGAAAAACATATCAAGGAAACTAACAAAAAAGGGCAGGAATAGCAATACTAATCTCAGATAAAATAGACTTTAAGGCAAAATTCACCATAAAAGACAAAGAATGACATTATATATTGATTAAGGGGGTAATCCACCAAGAGGATATAACCTTAATAAATATCTACCCACCCAACAACAGGGCTCCAAAATATATAAAACAAACTCTAACAGCACTGAAAAGAGAAATAGACAATTCCGCAATAACAGTAGGAGACTACAACACAACACTTTCAGTAAAGGACAGAACAAGGAGAAAGAAACTCAGCAACAATACAGGAGATCTATAGTCTACAACCAACTAACTTGACCTCCTAGACATATATAGAACGCTCCACCCAACAGTAGCAATGTATATATTCTTTTCCAACACACATGGAACATTCTCCCGAATAGACCAAATTTTAAGCCACAAAGCAACCCTCAATAAAATCCGAAACATCAAAATATTACAAAACATTCCCTCTGATCATAATTATATAAAAACAAAAATGAATAATAGGGAGAGCAAGGAAAAGTAATCAGTCACATGGAAACTGAATAACATCTTGTTTAAAACCAATGAGTAACAGAATAAATAAAAGAGGGGATTAAAAAATTCCTAGAATCAAATGGGAATGAAAATACCTCAAACTAAAACTTTTAGGACATGGCAAAGGCAGCGCTCAGAGGTCATTTTATAGTAGTAAATGCACACATCAAAAAAGAATAGGCCAAAATCAAAATGTTACCCCTACAACTTGAACAAACAGAAAGAGAACAGCAAAAGAAGCCCACAGGCACCAGAAGAAAGGAAATAATAAAGATTAGAGCAGAAATAAACGAAATAAAGAACAGAAAAACAATAGAAAGAATCAAGATCAAAAGTTGGTTCTTTTAAAAGATCAATAAAATAAAAAAATCATTGGCCAGGCTGATGAAAGAAAAAGACCAAATGACCCAAATAAGACATGAGATGGGAGACTTTACAAAAGACACCCTGAAATAAAAAGGATCATGAGAAAATACTATGAAAAATTATACTACAACAAATTTCAGAACCTAGAGGACATGGACAAATTTCTAGAAATACACTACATACCTAAACTAACACAAACTGAGATAGAAGATCTGAACAGACCCACAAGTGAAGAGTTTGAAGAGGTAATAAAAATAAAACTCAAAACAGATTTTGGAAGATAAGGATAAATTACAAGGTAACCACAAAGTTAACAGACCTATTCATCAAGATAAAAAAGAAGAAAAACACAAAGACTCAGTAAATACAAAAAGAACTCAGCACTGGAAAATGAGAGGAACAAAGAAAAAAAAAAAAAAAGCTTCACTGGAGAATTCTACCAAACGTTCAAGAAGAGTTCACACCAGTAGTACTCAAACCATTACAGAGCATAGAAAAGGAAGGAATGCTCCCAAATTCATTCTATGGAGCCAGCATAATCCTGATAACAAAACCAGGCAAAGACACAACAAAAAAAAGAAAATTACAGACCAGTAACTCTCAAGAATATAGATGCATAAATTCTCAACAAAATCCTAACTAATAGAATTCAACATCATATCAAAAAAATAATATACCATGACTAAGTGAGATCTATACCAGGTATGCAAGCACAGTTCAACATTAAGGAAATCAGTCAATGTAATTCACCACATAAATAGAACGAAAGAAAAGAATGACATGATCATCTTATTTGACATGAAAGGCATTTGATAAAGTCCAACACCTATTCCTGATAAACACTCTCAAAAAAATAGGAGTGGAAGAGAAATTCCTCAACGTAATAATAAAATGCATCTATACAAAACCAACAACCAGAATCATTCTCAATGGAGAGAGGCTGAAAGCATTCCCCTTGAGAATGGGAACAAGACCAGGATGTCCTTTATCACCACTCTTATTTAACATTGTGCTGAAAGTCCTAGCTAGAGCCATCAGGCAAAATAAATAAATAAATAAAGGGCATCCCAACTGGAAAGCAAGAAGTAAAACTATCCCTATTTGCAGATGATATGACCCTATACATAGAGAACCCCAAAGATTTCACAAGAAAACTACTGGAACAAATAGAAACATTTAGCAGAGTTGCAGGATACAAGATAAACATACAAAAATCAGTTGGATTCCTACACATCAACAAAGAAGAAATCAAGAAAACAGCACCATTTATAATAGCTCCTAAAAAGACAAAACAGGAATAAATCTAACCATGGACATAAAAGACATATACAAAGAAAATTACAAAACACAATTGCAAGAAACCAAAGAGACTCACATAAGTGGAAAAATACTATGCACATGGATGGGAAGACTCAACATTGTGAAAATGCCAATTCTACCCAAAGCGATCTACAGTTATAATGAAATCCTGATCCAAATACCAACAGCATTCTTTAAGGTGGTAGAAATACTAATAGCCAATTTTATATGGAAAGGAAAGAGGCCCCAATAAGCAAAGCATTACTGAAGAGAAGGAACAAAGTGAGAGGCCTCACAGTACCTGATCCCAGAACCTACTGTACAACCATTTTAGTCAAAATAGTCTGGTACTGATACAATGATAGACACATAGATCAATGGAACAGAATCAAGAACTCTGAAGTAAAACCAGCTGATCTTTGACAAAGGACCAAAGTCCGTTAAATGGGGAAAAGACCATCTTTTTAACAAATGGTGCTGGCAAAACTGGGTGTCCATCTGTCAAAAAATGAAACACTACCCATACCTATAACACCATACACAAAAACTAATTCAAAGTTAATCAAAGACCTAAACATAAAACCTAAAACAACATAGTTCCTGGAAGAAAAATAGGGAAAAGGCTAGGGGCCCTAATACATGTCCCAAATAGAATAATGACCATAACTAACAATGCGCAGACACCAGAAGATAAACTACATGATTGGGAGCTCCTAAAAATTAACCATATGCTCATCAAAAGACCACCAAAAGAGTAAAAAGAAAACCTACAGACTGGGAAAAAATTTTGGCTACAACATATCCAACAAGGGTCTAATCTCTAAAATCTACAGAATACTTCAACGCCTCAACAAGAAAAAGACAAATAGTCCAATTAAAAAAATGGGCAAAGGATATGAACAGACACTTCACCAAACAAGTCATTCAGGCAGCTGACAGGCACACGAGGAAATGTTTGCAACCATTAGCCGTTAAACAAAAACGAAATCAAAAGTATTGCCAGCAAGTTGATTCTGACTCATAGCAAACCTGTACAGCAGAGTAGAACTGCCCCATAGAGTTTCCAAGGAGTGGCTGGTGGGTTCGAACTGCCGAGCTTGTGGTTAACAGCCATAGTCTTAACCACTGTGCCACCAGGCTCCCATTTGCCATTAGAGAAATGCTAATCAAAACTAAAATGAGATACCATCTCACCCCAGCATTACCAGCGCAAATCAAAAAAACAGAAAATAATAAACGTTTTGAGAGGTTGCAGGGAGGCTGAAAGTCTTATGCACTGCTGGTGGGAATATAAAAGGGTACAACCACTATGGAAAACTATATGGTGCCTCCTTAAAAAGCTAGGGATATAATTCCATACGATCCAGCAATACCACTCCTATGAATATATATCCTAGAGAAATAAGAGCAGTCACATGAATAGACATATAGGCACAGCCACGTTCATGGCAGCATTATTCACAATAGCCAAAAGATGGAAACAGCTTAGGTACCCATCAACAAATGAATGGAAAAGCAAATGTGATGCATACACTCTACGCAATGCTACACAATGGTAAAGGACAAGGATCAATCTGTGAAACATCTCACAACGTGGATGAATCTGGAGAGCATTATGCTGAGTGAAAGAAGTCAGTCACGAAAGGACAAATACTATATGAGACCGCTGTTATAAAAACCCAAGAAAAGGGCTATACACAGGAAAATACAATCTTTGATGGCTACAAGGGAGGGGAGGAGTGGGAAGGGGAAGTCACTAACTGTGATAAAAAAAAAAAAAAGATAGGCAGCAGAAAAAAGTTATCTTTGGTGAAGGGAAAGACAGCACACAATACAGAAAAAGTCAGCACAACTTGATCACAGCAAAGCCATGGAAGCTTCCTATACGCGTCCAAACGCCTTCAGGGATAGTGTAACTGGGGTCAAAGGCTGGGGCCATGGTCTCAGAGGACATCTAGGTCAACTGGCATAACATAGTTCATAAAGAAAATGTCCTACATCCTACTTTGATGAGTAGTGTCTGGGCTCTTAAAAGCTTGGGAGTGACCACCTAAAATACATCTATTGGTCCCATCACGTTTGGAGCAAAGGAGAATGAAGAAATGAAGAAAACCAGCTACCACCATCAACCACTCTGAGAGGGATCACAAAAGAGGGTCCCAGACACAGCAAGAGAAAAATGTGGGAAAAATTCAAATTCACACACACAAAAAGACCAGGCTTACTTGTCTGACAGAGACTGGAGAAACCCTCAAGACTATGGCCCCAGATACCCTGCTAACTCAGAAGTGAAGCCACTCCCAAAGTCCACCTTTCAGCCAAAGATTAGACAGGCCCATAAAACAAACAATAACACTTGAGGAATGTGCTTCTTAGTTAAATAAAGTATACAAGTCCACGAGTGCAACACCTGCCCAAAAACAAAGAAGGCAGCAAGGGACAGAAAAGATGGACGAATGGACACGGGGAATCCAGGGTACAAAGGGAAAGGCGGAGAGTGCTGACACAATGTGGAATTGCAGCCAATGTCATAGAACAATTTGTGTATAAATTTTTAAATAAAAAACTAATTTGCCTTGCGCTGTAGACTTTCACCTACAGCACCATAAAAGAAAACAGCAGCAACAACAACAAAAAACTCATGATACTTCCCTATGCAACTGTCACCCAACCGACATAAGAGAATTAAAGTGTTTACAAGCATAACCCATGTGACAATTGTGGTCATATGCCCTTTGCCATTCTTTGTCATTGTGATTATATCATTATCTTAGACTCAATTTCTTTTAGAAGAGGAACCAAGTGCAACTAAGCATTGATAACAGCACCTACCACAATCCTGTGCACATTGTAAATAACCAAACCCAAAACCCACTGCCCTCCAGTCCATTATGACCCATAGCAACCCTACAGGATGGAGTAGAACTGCCTCATAGCGTTTCCAAGGCTGGGATCTTTATGGAAGCAGACTGCCACATCTTTCTCCCATGAAGCGGGTGGTGGGTTCCACCTTTTTGTTAGCAGCTGAGCACTTTAAGCACTGCACCACAAGTACTCCTTACATTGTAAATACGTACGTATTTACCAGAGTAAAAAAATAAAAAATCAGTTACTTGTACGTTGAAGCTGCTCCAGAAATGTTTGTGTTCTTCTTCTCCATCTCTCAGCCTTTCTACAAATTTCCTTACACAAAAACGGTAATACGTATTTGCTGATCAGTAAATGTGATTTTTTTTTTCCTTTCTTCCACTATGAAAAATTGATGGGCTTATACTATATTTTGCTAATTATCGTTATCATCAACAACTGAATTCTGTTTTCAAAGTATATTATATATTTTTACCAAGAGGGTCAAAACTAATTCTTTGTGACTCGACTTTTGAACTGATTATTTCTACATTAAGTAGAAAAACACACATTCCCAAGCAATTTTTTAAAGTTTTGCCTCATTGTAGAATCTGAAGAATGCAAAGGAAATTTCTTTGCTGGAAGGAATTTCAATTTCTCAAAGTTGGCATTTTTAGCTGGGACTTTGCCTCAACCAGCAACTCCGTGTTCCGCCAATGTTAGTAGAGCTAAAGAGATTGAGACCCGGAAATGGGTAGTGGCTTCTGGAGCGGTGTCACATTTGAGGCAGGAAGATGGAGGGAGCGTTATCGTAAGAGGCTGAGAAAACAGTGGAGTCCCAGTCAGTACAGTCCTCATAATGGGGAGAAATATCAGCACAAAGAAAATGAATCGAAGACTCCAAGTAGCGAACAGTTTGGGTGGGCAAGAACTCCCTAGGGTAGATAGCCTGAAGGACTTCCACTGACCAGGGTCAGAGTGTGGGTGTGGCCACGGGGTGCTGTTTAAACATAAACACCCTTGAGATTTCCATAGGGACTTTGGTTGAAACTAAGTTTTTCCCTGACTCCCGATGCTCTACCACCATTGCAAGTAGCAGCTTTCCTGTGGACAGGTGGACGTTGTTCTTCCAGGTGTGATGGTGATTAGCGGAGTTAGGGAATTTGCCCCTAATTACTCAGTTACACCCCCCTCTCTCTCCACATAAACCATTTAGTCCGGTTGCCGTCGAGTCAGTTCAGACTCATGGTAATCCCTTGTGTATCAGAATAGAACTGAGCTCTGTAGGGTTTTCAGTGACTGATTTTTCAGAAGTAGGTGGCCAGGCCTTTCTTTCTGAGACACCTCTGGGTGGTCTCAACCTCCAGCTTTTAGATGAGCAGTGAAGTGCATTTGTACCACTCAGGGACTCCATCTTCCACATAGGTGTTTCCAATAGACACATACATTATTTTTGACATTTCTACCAAAATGATGGCAAACAGATGGTAGCTGCGTGCTGAATGGTGAAGCTAGAGCTAGTCCTGAAAGGCATGTACATCACACCCTCAGCGTAACATCCATACATACAGCTCACTGCTGCATCTACACCTGTTACAGCTTTAACTTTCTACCCCAGCCTCCGCCAATGAATTAGCCATCTGTAACCCGAGCCTGAACACACTAGCACTTTAGGGACAATTTCTTTTCTTAGTTTTTTTTAAAAATAATAACTCCTAAGTAGCCATTCTTTGCACAGTTTTGCATTCTGAGTTAACTCACATCAAGGTGTGCCACTATTACTGCTAGTTGTCAGTGTTTCATAACAAGAGTTTCGGTTTCTAATAAACAAGGCATTTGCTTGAGGTTTGCTTCTCTTGGCTGCTCTTCCCCAGTGGAATGCTCTTTTGAAATCGGTGAGACTTTCAAAGTGATTGTTAAATATTAGGGGCTCTTGTAAGCTCCTTCACAACACCACAATTTGGAGCCCTTTTCTGGACTCTAACAAGCTTCTGACCTGGCTGTCAAGAGCGTCAGCTGGCAGAATGTAGATTATGAAGTCACCTGACTGAATGCCAGCAAGTGCCATATTTTAGGACTTCATTTCAAGGCTGACTCAGAGCTCCGTGAGGGAGGCAGTACCTGAGGTGGTAGAATTACTCCCGAGAGATACTTGTTAAGTACACATTGATGAGTCCCCATCAAAATAAGATATTTCTCTAGGCAGTTCCTGACACTCTTGTATTTACACGGCGAAAGCAGAAGCATTTCATATTACTGAGAATTTATTTTTACTCTTTGAGCCAAGTAAGTTATGTAATGGCCTAAAAGCAATTTGCAAATATGAAATTGCTTTAAGGAGTAAATGTAGGATGATGTTATTAAGATTATTACCGAAATTCAATTAAATTTTTCACTAGTATTCAGTTATGAAAAAGCACACACACAGAAGTAGAATGCTAGCCAACTGTTAAATATTAATTAGTGGAAGTGGTATTTCCTGATTTAGCCCTGAAAATCAGTAAAGCATTCCAAATACATTTTATGAAAACAAATTAAAAAATTACCTGGAGTTTCATTCAGCAAAGCTTTGGAATTTAAACTCTCTCACATATGCGAGTTTAAGTATTTTTTGACTGTGTGCAAAAAGTTTTCCTGTTTTGTCGAAATCGTTACTTTTACCCATATATGGCTCAAAAATATCAACCTTCTTAATGTGACTGTCGAAATTATTTACTCTTGGCCTAGAGCTGATTTTGAAATTCTCACCCATCATATTCTAGGAAATTTGTAAGTAAAAATAGAATTGTAACGCACACGTAAAAACTACTAATATACAGCATTCTCTAACGGAAGCCATATTCATGCTTTTTTGGGGAGCATCTGTTTATCAAAAAGCTGCTCAAAGCTCTTGAGAGCCGTTTTTCAGCTGTGTGTGTACTGGAGAACTTTGAACACATTTGCTGCTTTCAAAGCAAGGCAATACCTTTTCAATGACATCAGCCTTCCACTCCCACGTGCTGGGAACTCACTGTTCTCAACTGAGAGTCAGCAGTCTGGTGCCAAAGGTTGTTTTACCTATGAGTGTTAGCATTTCCTGTAAACTCAGTTAACTGAGCTGACTAATTTTGGTAGTGATACCAACCTCTTAAGTTTTCACAGGCAACAGCTTCAAGACCAATTCCTAAATTATCTCTGGACTGTGACCAGTTCCACGCAGAATAGCCACGTCTTCAAGCTGGGTCACCTGGCAGCCAGAGTGGCACAGCTTTTCCCTACAAAAGAGCGTAGCGACCAACGGAAACATTCTTAGACCATTGTAGGCAGGGAGTTAGTCTTGCATTTTAAGATGTGGCATCAAGCGTGTGTTAGGAACAGTTAAACGCTCCCTGTGTCAGTCCTCGTTAATTACATAATCACTTGCGAAAATTCCTAGAGAAACAGGACACTCGGCACCTCCAGAGCCACAGGAGAGCCTGTGCAGTGAAAAAGGGCAAGGCACCAGCCTCGTGCTGCTCACTCTACTGACGCAGTTTGATAAACAAGAAATGTAAGTAAAACAGCAAAGTTTCTCCAGTCGTGTAACAGGACAATAGATGCTCACTCCCCCATGGTGCTGAGCGTCACAAAGTGAGCACAAGTTGATTAAAATAAACCACAAACATGTATAAGATTTTAATCCCCCAAAGTTACATTGTGATTACACTGTATTCACAGCCGTCTTTATTAAATACAAGAGATTCTTCTCTGACATTCAAAGGACTATCCCGTTCAGAAAACAGACAAGTAGATGAAAAAAATTTACACACATACATACTATATGTGTGTGTCAGAGTAGAACTGTGCTCCATAGGGTTTTCAGTGACTGATTTTTCATAAGCAGATTTCCAGGCCTTTCTTCCTAGGTGCCTCTGGGTGGACTCCAACCACCAAATTTTAGGTGAGCAGCCAAGCACGTTAACCTTTTGCACCACCCAAGGCTATATATATATACATACACATAAAACAAACAAACAAACAAAAAAAACCCAGTGCCGCCAAGTCGATTCTGACTCAGAGCGACCCTATAGGACAGAGTAGAACTGCTGCCCCACAGAGTTTCCAAGGAGCGCCTGGTGGATTTGAACTGCTGACCCTTTGGTTTGCAGCGATAGCACTTAACCACTGTGCCACCAGGGTTTCCATATATGCGTATAGATACAGCATATATATATGATATATACTGTGTCTATGTACATGTATGCACTATTTATACTGTATATATATCTGTACATATATAAATGTACATATAGTGTATGTGTATATATATATATATGGAAACCGTGGTGGCGTAGTGGTTAAGTGCTACGGCTGCGAACCAAAGGGTCGCAGTTCGAATCTGCAGGCACTCCTTGGAAACTCTACGAGGCAGTTTTACTCTGTCCTGTAGGGTTGCTATGAGTCGGAATTGACTCGACGGTACTGGGTTTTGGGGTGTATATATATATATATATATATGTATATATACTGTGACATAGTCGTCACTATTTCTCTCTTCCCGACCAAAATTTATATTATTAGGTAAATCTAATTGCCTCTGACTTTATGAATAAAACAAACAAAAAATAAACCTTTCTAATACATCTCTTTGAAAACATATATTTTTTAAATATTATAAATGGAAGATAATTTTTTTAAATCTCCCATCTTTCATTCTTTCCGCTAGTGACATCCTCTCACTAAGTAAACTTGGAGCAAAAGACCATCAGCAAGCCACTGGCAGTGAAGCCCCATGTGGGAGCCTGACCCTTTCAGAGTAAGTCGATGCCAAGATAGACAGCACAGGAAAACTAAATCCAGATCTAACAATCCTGGCTCTAAAATAGTAACAGAGCCTGTAACCACAGCAGCAAGAGCTACTGCTAATCGTTGGCCAGGATCTTTGATTTTGGTTTGTCTCTGTTGAATGAAGCTGTGGATTTTGATGCCCAGAAACAAGCTGGTTGTCAAACAAACAAGTTCAAGAGCCCAAATTTGAGATACTAACAATGATGGCTGGTTCAGAACCATTTTTCTTAGGAGCTTTCCAAAGAAAACCAAGGCGTTAACTCCTCCAGTGATCTTTAAGAATTGGTAATAGACATTATGGGATACCTGAGGGGTTAATGCTCTTGGCTGCTAACCGAAAGGTTAGAGGTTGAGTCCACCCAGAGATGCCTAGGAAGAAAGACCTGGCAATCTACTTCTGAAAAATCAGACACCGAAAACCCTGTAGAGGACAGTTCTAGTCTGACACACGAAAAAAAAAAAAAAAAAAATACATAGGTCGCCATTAATCAAAATCAGCTTGACAACTTTTTTTTTAATAGACATTACTGAGCATCTGCTAGATGTCAGCCATCTTACTGAGTTTTTTCACATATTTCTCCTTTAACCTTCACAACAATTCTATGAGCACAGTTTTTGTGTTCCCAATCTACAAATGGGGAAATTGAGGCTCAGAGAATAAGGTTAACCCAAGGTCACACAGCTAGAAAGCTCTTTCTACCATATCTATCGCTGGGCTTTTATGAGCGTGTTGGGAGTCAGGGAAAGATATCCCAAGACACCCTTTTAAGGGCCTTGGAATATAATTGAACATGGTCATGGATCTACAAATATAAATTACAATATAAATGTCAAACAGTACAAGCACAGAGTCCAGGCAAGGAGATCAATACAATCTGGGATGACTGGAAAAAAATTACCACAGAGAGCAAAGGACCTATTCTCCTAATAAGGAAAAGGCCTTTGATAAGGAAGAGCAGAGGAAAGGATACTCCATGTAAGGAACATACTAGAAGGGAGAAAAAAGGAATGTGTAGCTAACTTGTTTTAGGATGGGAGTAGACTTAGTTTGGCTGGAGTTTAAAGTTACTAGAGAAGCGAGGTACATTAAGACTTGGGAATTAAAAGGCTTACAGCAAAAATTCCCAGACGAAGAGATTTTGAGATCTACCAGTGGGAGCAGAAGGAGCACGCAGATGTCTATAAAGCTGTTGTAGGAGGGCTAATCACCGGATGTGCAGGTTGACCCTGCAGGAAGTGAGCCTAGAGGTGGCAGGATTGGCTGGAGACTGTTACATATTCCTGAATTATTGGTCTGATTTGAGTTGAAGCAAGAAATTACCAGCTCCAATTGATCGATTGATCTCCAGTCCACAAATTCCTAGTAAGTCAAAACAGTTCAGAAGTAGACTTTGTATTTATTATGTTTGTCATGGGACCCAGAGATCCAAATTGTTCCTAGGTGCTTTTTGTTGTTGGGTGCCGTTGAGTGACTCACGGGGACCCCTTGCACCACAGAACAAAATGCTGCCCAATCCTGCACCGTCCTCATGACTGGTTGTGGATCAGACTCTTGTGGTCCAAAGGGCTTTCACTGGCTGATTTTCAGAAGTAGATTGCTAGGGTTTTCTTCCTAGTCTGTCTTAATCTAGAAGCTCTGCTGAAATCTGCTCAGCTTCACAGCAACATGCAAGCCTCTACTAACAGACAGATGGTGGCTATACTTTCGGTACATTAGCTGAGAATTGGATCTGAGTCCCCAGCATGGTGGGCAAAAATTCTACCACTGAACCACCAACTGGTAAGTTATATCTTACCAGTTTCACCAGTTGTTGTCAAGTCAGTTCCAACTCATGGCAACTCCATGCATGTCAGAGTAGAACCGTACTCCACAGGGTTTTCAATGGCTAATTTTTCAGAAGTAGATTGCCAGGTCTTTTTTTCGAGGAGCCTCTGGATGGACTTAAACCTCCAGTTTCTTGGTTAGAAGCCATGTATGTTATCCATTTGTACCAGTTGGTCAAAGTCATTTCTGAGCTGATTGACACCCTGAAGTTTAGCATTCCCCACACTGGGTCTAATTGGAAACTGAACCCAGGGCCCATTGCCAGACTGTAGGCCTATCTCCTGAAGGTCCAATAGCTGCCCTCATGGAACTTCCAGCTTTAGGAAAGCTGGGTATTAACGTAGTTTCCAGCAGATACATAGCTGCTTGATCTTAAAAAGTGTTTATATAACTAGATCCAAAACAGAAGTGTATTAACAATACAGGAGTGTTGTTCTAGTTACAGGTACCCGCAGGCCATGATGCGTTAGGCTGACTGTTACAATTTGATCCAATTCAATTATACTCACCTACTACTCACACAGAAGGAACCTTGGGCTATCTCTAACAGGAAAACAAGGTCATACCCATTTTATTCACTCTTTATAACTGACAGCAAATATATACTTAGCAATTATAGAATGCCTATCACCGGATTAGACACTTACATACAATTTAGAATAGTACTATATACAAATAAGATGTTAATTATTATGAGCTAACTATGCCTCTGGATGAATTTTTAAAGTACACAGTAGAGAGCAACATGGTCACAATGCAATTCTCTACTGGGGATTTTGAAAGGGAAATTGGTCAGTGCCTACATGCTTCCAAATAGGCAACCAGATTTTTAAAACAGAGGCAATAGCATGACTTGGCTCTTGTCTAAGGTCCCCTTCAGCCACAGGATATCCCTCTTCCCTTTGATAGGATGATGTTTCATTCTGACTAGAAGGGAAATGTCACACTTACTGAGTCATTGTGTGGCTTCCTTCAGGTAACACCTGGAAGATCCCTGAAATTCCTCTCAGTCTAATAAGAATCTGACCCAAACCACGTAAACCTCTGAGACAGCCTGAGATAATATTTCAGAAGTGGTCATATGAGTGGCCTAAACCCAATGTCTCCAGACCCTTTCAGGTACGTTTTCAGGGCTCTGGATTATCTCTTTCAGTCAGTCTGACCCAGGAGCACTCTCTGGAATCTTTCAGTTGCTGAGTTTCAGCTATTTAGACAAATATACTAAGCCAATAGCCATCTTATCCTGAAGGGAGCATAGCAATGACTCATGTAGATGAGTCATTTAAAATTAGCCCAGTGGAATAACTGGGGGAGGGGGCAAGTTTTAAATTCAAGGAACATCAGGCACTGACCAGACAAAGAATAGCAACTCAGTGTCATAATTTTAGGAAAAGAATCATAGAATTTTTCACTGGAAGAAAGTGCAAAGATCATATCATTCAATACCATCATTTTGTAGATGTGGGAATTAAAGTTCAAGATCAAATAGTCACTTAGCAGCCAGGAAAGAATACTTGTCACCTGATTCTCAGTCCCTCTGTTCTCTCCATTATACTACTGGAACCTACCTCTCAATCTTTTGGAAACCACCGAATGTTCGGCGACATGAGTAAATTATGAATTCCCTGGACAAAATTGCCGCATCATCTTATGCCACCACCGGGTATACATTCTCCCTACATTAGGAAAGCATCAGTTATAAACCGAACCAAAAACCAAACCCACTGCCGACGAGTCCATTCCAACTCATAGCAGCCCCACAGGACAGAGCAGAACTGCCCCATAGAGTTTCCAAGGAGCAGCTGGTGGATTCGAACTGCAGACCTTTTGGTTAGCAGCTGAGCTCTTAACAACTGGGCACAACATAAACAATAAACAAGGCAACAGCTACGGCCCAAACTGCTCACTGGAAGTTTCTTTTTTGGTGTTAGAATAACGAGTCTATTTTCCCTAGAACTTTCTGGCAACATGTACAAATAAAGCCACATACACATTGACAAACTGCTGGTTAGAGTTTAGCTGATGACATTCTTGTTATTGAAACAGGAAATGACTCAGCCCCAGCAACTACAGATCATATATTTTATTCCGTTGTCTTCAGTCATTTAAAACAAAATAGCCTATCACAAGGCAACGGTGTTTGTTTTCTAAGTAACACATTTTCCTTGGAGAAAAGTGTAAAATAGAGATTCATGCTTTGACAGTTTAATGCTTTCTAGGAAATAAGGCTTAAAAATTCCTCAGTTAATATACTTTCATTAAAGTATTACAAAATAGGTTTTCACAAGTATCACAGTAGAAACAAACGAGTGCTTTTTTGAAATAAAGTAGGTGCATTTTTAAGTGCATAGAATCTAGTATTTGACGCACAGTTGTAAAACCTTTTACAAAACTAGTTAGTAGTATCACTGCTCTTATCAGTAATTAAATGCTTACATTTGGGTAGGTAAACTTCTTAGCATGTTATAATCTACTGAGTTTTTGGATTTTCTAATTTCAAAATTTTATTCATGATAACTAGGACTGGGCTGAAGTTTACCCAGGTCTTCTAAATCTTTTCATCTACATAGTGCAACCTGATAATATAAAGAAGATATTTTAAGACAAATGCTTAAAACACTCCAACAAATTTCCACGTACACCTCTAAAACCACATGGGTATTGAAGGCTGAGGATATGTTTACAGTTAAATGGGGTACGAGAGAACGGCGTCTCTACTACTGAAATGCGCTTAAAATAAATAAAAAGAATTCTCTAAATTCTACGATTAGATTTCCACTCCTGTATTCACTTCCACTTTAAACCAGCTAAATTAGTAAGGTGCGACTTCTGTGTAGTCAGGTGTGGTACATCTCCTGTCCGTCACCAGCCTTCCTAGTAAGGGAAGATAAATTTCAGCCTTCTGCACTATTTATTTTATGAGAACATTTCTCACTGTGGAATGCCACTGAGAGATTGTGAAAGACGGGGTCTGAGAACCATGCAAGGTGATGGCTCAGGCCTCTTTGTTCACTCAAGGAAACGGATCCAAACCGATGATGTGGCTCTTTCAGACCCAGATCCCACAGCACACGGCTCCCTGACTGTAGGCCTTCCTCTGTGAGACACACTATCTCCCTTTTTGGGAAAATGAGGACTGTATTTGCTAAATCATCTACAATATGCTCAGACATTAAAAAGATACAGTTTTTTTTTTTTTTTCCCTGCTTTTCCCTCCTTAAATCTCAGAATGAATAGTTTCCATCTGTAATTGTGGGTTTTTAAATACCGAACCAAGAAACATAATGTCTCATTATCTCTGACATGATTCGAACATTGGCTGCGCGCAGCTACGTTGATAACGGCACAATACCATCGCTTTACTTTGCCGGGGCGGGGGCGGGGGCGGGGGGGGGGTGCTTAAAGAAAGTTCCCTTTTTTCTCTCTCTCTCTTTTCTACCAGCTCTGTCTTGCTGGTTATCAGCTGTTTCCACACTCTGCATAGATCTAATTTAGGTATTAAAAAGAGAGAGAGAGAGAGAGATGCTCCAGACAGTATTCTGGATTGGCAGCTTCAAAAATGCAATGTGGTTTCAAGCCTTCATTGCAGATCTGAAGCGAATTATTTCTGTAAATGTGTGAAAATTTGACTTGCCTAAAAAATGACTCGTGCTGCCTATGAGCTAAAATCTATTCGGGAAAACCACAGTGCCTGAAGTTTCTTCTCCATTATTTTCCTTGAGGCATGGAGAGTCTTTTATAATTTGAGTTTTTTAAAATGACAGATTTCATCAATTTGCTTTTTGGAGTAACATGTTGTCTTGTGCTCTGTCATGTCATATCTTATCTTAAAATATTAAGAAAACAGCTATCTGCTCTGCCATCTGGTGAGGGCTTCTTGACTCCTGAGAGTGACTTAAGATTCCTCAGCACAGAAGCTCAAGTGACTGTGGTATTTACTCACCTAACGCGCAGGCAGTCATACCTTAACGCTTTCACACTACCTTGACAACACACTATTTTCAAACCGTTTTTTATTTTTTTGGCCAGGCAGTTCCAGGATTTAGCTCCTAACAAGATGATGCATTTCAGGAAATTAACCTTAGAAAACAATATTATAAATAGCACATCACCAAGAGGATTTTTTTTTTTTTCTTCCATTTGCAATGCCTGAGAACAGGTAATTCTAGCCAAATATTTGCAGTCTACTCACTCCTGAAACAAATCATTAAAGCACTCTGGGAACCTGAAGTGTTTTTATGAGTCTGTTAACCACAATAAAATACTTTCTTCTAAAACAAATCTAAAGATATTCATTCAGGTTACAATTTGACCAAAGCTAGCTACAGACTAACATTCCATGACCTAAACGGCCACAGTAGGCAGGACACTCTAGTGTGTGTGTGTCTGTGTGTGTGTATGTGTATGCAATAGCCAGGACACTTTCGTGTGTGTGTGTGTCCAACAGCCAGGATGCACCCGTGTGTGTGTGTGTGTGTGTGTGTGTGTAGCCAACAGCCAGGACACACCCGTGTGTGTGTGTGTGTCCAACAGCCAGGACACTCTCCTGTGTGTGTGTGTGTGTGTAGCCAACAGCCAGGACACACCCGTGTGTGTGTGTGTGTCCAACAGCCAGGACACTGTGTGTGTGTGTGTGTGTGTGTGTCCAATAGCCAGAACACTCTTGTTTTGTGTGTGTGTATCCAATAGCCAGGACACTTTCGTGTGTGTGTGTGTGTCCAATAGCCAGGACACTCTCGTGTGTGTGTGTGTAACCAATAGTCAGGACACTCTCCTGTGTGTGTGTATCCAGTAGACAGAAAACTAGTGTGTGTGTGTGTGTGTGTGTGTGTGTGTATGGGTGTGTCCAATAGCCAGGACACTCTCATGTGTGTGGATGTGTGTCTTTCCACTTCCAACCAAGGCTTTTTCTGGAAAAAAAAAAGAAAAGCTAACAAAGAAATCAAAGAAGACAATCTATATTTGAAACTAGGTGGGAAAAAGCAGGTGCTGGGTTCAAAAGGAGAAACTGAATAGAACAATTGCCAACACAGCCCTTCTGGTATCTGGACACTAAGGATCAAGAATGGCCCACTGGTAACAGAGATATTTGAGTAAATTCCTGTGACTTGAGACTACTTAAGGTGCAGCATGTGACCTGATGGATCTGTTATCAAATAGAGTTGGAAATACTACAAACAAAACATCATACAGAACAAGTGTTTACCCTCAAAGTATTTACCCTGCAGTTTCACTTCCATCGTTGTTGTTGAAACTTAGCACCAAAGGAGCAAAACGAACCTCTACAGCCTGTTGGTTGGCGCCACCATCTATTTTTCTATCTGTGGAATCTTCTGTGGTATAAGATGGATTTGCCACAGAACCCTAAAAAATAATATTTATAATTAATTCGTCTTCTTTCATGAGCTAGGCATACATCATCTCATTTTATCAGCAACCATCCTGTAAGGTAAGCATTATTGTTTGTTTTTAACTGAAATTCAGAAGACTTAAGACATATGTCTGGCTGCTAGTTAAATGTTACAGGTTAGCTTACAACTAAGGTTTGTCTTCAAAAGCTGATCCCCCTTTTATGACACTGAGTGATATTAAGTGACGGCATAAGTTTAATGTCCTGTGTTTAAACTTTGTGTACAGAAGAGTAAGTTATTAGAGGTTACTGATCCCAGGTCCTTGAGCTAGGCTAGCTTCCAAGTTTTATAGAGAATGACAGAAATTACTAAGCTTTTTGCTCTTAAAATTCTATTTCTAGGGTACAATACCTAAATCTCTACTCTCAGAGCCCTTCAAACCTTTCAAGAAATCCTGGAATCTCTTGTGTTAGGGATTAAACCTTGGGACCCAAATGTTACCTCTAGATTTGTAAAGTGACTGTGGGGACCAGCAGGGTGACATGGGCTCCTGGTCCGACACAGGACTTCAGAACTGCAAAGATTTCTTCATTCATGCCCAGTGACTCTAAGAGAAGGGCAGAATACTTACTAAAATGAAAAAGAAGCATTTCCAAATATTCAACTATTCAAATTACCCAAGTAAACACTTTAACAAAAGCTACAGGAGCTGGTTCATTTTTGCATCAGTCTCAGGAACTTTAGCACCACATGAAACTGATCTTGGAGCACCCTCCCAGGAATGAGGTCACCATCACCCTGGAATTCTGGGTCTTTTAAAAGAACTCCAGTGTGCCTTCAGATCAGCTCAGCAGTAAACTGGAGAAGGTTTAATACATGTAGAACCATAAATATGTTAGAGCTGAAAGAACTTTTGAAGTGGCCTAGTCTGGCCTGGTCAGCGGCAGGTCAGGTTCCTACATCTGACTCAAATATTCTTACGACATACTGAAACAGAAGACTCTGTGGGTGAACACATTTATTACATGTTTTAAAGTACTTATTTCATCCAAGAAGTTAAGTGTAGGTTGTCATGATCTCCTAGAAGTTTATATCTGAGGCTGCCTAAGAACAAATACCAAAAGTATGAACAAATCTGTCTTTGAAGAAGTACAGCCAGAATGCTCCTTCGAAGAGAGGATGGTTAGGCTTCATCTCACATACTTTGGACATGTGATCAGGAGGGATTAGTCCCTGGATAAGGACATGATGCTTGATAAGGTAGAGGGTCAGTGAAAAAGAGGAAGAGCCTCCATGAGATGGATCGATTGACACAGTGGCCGCAACAATGGGCTCAAGCATAACAATGATTGTGAGGATGGTGCAGAACCAGGCAGTGTTTCGTTCTGGTGAACTACAGTCAATATGAGTTGTAACCGACTCTATGACTGACACCTAATAGCAACAAAAGAACAAATGTTATCTTAAAAATATTTGCAAATTACATACAAAGAAGTACCTAACCAAACCAACCAAAGTAATCGTCATGGAGCAGTCTCTCACTCAAGACAACTCCGTGTGTGTCAGAGTAGAGCTGCTCCAGTGGGTTTTCGGTGGCTGATTTTTCAAAAGTAGATCACCAGGCCTTCCCTGTGAGACACCTCTGGGTGGACTGGAACCTCCAACCTTTCGGTTAGCAGCCAAGCATGTTAACCCTTTACACCAACCAGGGGCTCCAAAAAGCTCCTAAAATGACATGAAATCCTCAAATATATTTTAGAAATAAAGGGGAAAAGAGGAATCTGATTAAAATATATTATCACCGATAATTACATTCTACATGTGCTTCCTGCCAGGTGTTTCTATGTCTCACTCGTATCCCCTTATCTTATTCCTTCCTTCTACACAAATGTCACTTCATCAGAGAGGCCTTCCTTCATCATCCTGTCTAAAATAGCATCACTAGTTCCTGCATCCCCAACATTTTCCATCCCCATACCCGTCATAATTTTCCTTCACGGCATTTGTCATCACTTGGGATATTATTTGCTGGTTTATCACTTGTCCCCTGAACCAGAACATGAGCTCTGTGTGAGGAGAGACATCGTCTTGGTCACTGCTGTATCCTGGAGACGTAGAACGATGTCCAGCAGTACTCAAAAAAATCTGCTGCCTGAATGAATGAAAAAAATATGCTTTTCTTTGAACAAAAATTTGGACTTCTTTGCACTTAAGGAATGTATATGTTTGCTGGAAGAGTATCACCAGATAAAGAATAGAGATTTCTGACACATCTAAAGATGCTAATGGTTCCTGGAAATGAGAACGTTACATGGAAGGAGATAAGATCTTTTTAACTATGCTAAGTTGTAAATCTCTTTTATCCAGACAGATTTCTGTTTTCAGAGAGAAGCACCGTAAAAAATGTGGCCCATGTACACATTTGTGGACCAAGTTCTCAATGTGCTCCCTCTGGCTACAGGAAACATATTTGGGGGTTTCTCCTGAAATACCAAGCATGGTTAAAGGTTTTCAGTTTCTTTTCTTTTTTACTTTCACTTTTTTTTTTAAATTTTAAGCTTATCAGGTTATAAAACCCAGTACATGAAAAGGAAAGAAAATTGATGTCTATTTATCTGCAGGGTAAGAAAAAACATAGCCATGACCACATGGTCAATTAGATCATGTTTATGGACTGTTAAACTTATTTTTTAACAAAATTCAGGGCTTCTGGTTTAAGCTAACAGACTAAGCCTATAATTTCTCTCCCATTCTCTCCATATCCTACTGAACTAAAAATATACAATTATAAGAAGGACTATATAAAACATACAAGAGATTTCATACACCAACATACAAGAGATTTCAATAAGTTTTTAGAACACAGAAAGTGGAAAGCAGCAGGTTGAGCAATGGAAGCAGGAAGAGAAATCTATAGCTTCAAATGCAGTGAAAGTGAGCTTCTGAAGAGGTGAGTACGTCAGTCCACCCGGCTGACTCCCAGAGATAGCCTGTGCTCAGAGTGGGCCCGTACACGGGAACGTGTGAGTAAGAAGTGGGCTGAAGACAGGAGGATCACTTGAAGGTCTGTCTATGGGGACATTTCTCCAGTCTCAACCTCACTTCTCACTCCCCCATCTCAACCCCAGCCTCCACAAAGCTCAGACATTAAAAAAAAAAAAAAATTACATTCTATTAAAACACCAGAATGTTCTTTCCCAAAGAAACTGGAGAAAATATTGGAGACAACATTCTGGCCTTGGGAAAATATGATGTCCATGCTCAACTCTCTGTCCACTTACCATAACTGTTTTGCCCCTTGCAAACTCCTGGACAGAAGTCCTACAAGGAAGAAATCTACCAGAGAAACTTATCTAGAAATGTAAAAACATAGGAAACCGTAGACATCCAGGTGTCTCCAGGCATATGAGGAGATTTCAGAAGTTTGGAAGAGAAAAGCCAAATTAAACATAAAAACCAAAAAGTGGAAAACAATGGGGGTATAGAAATTCACACCAAGAGTTCTGTATACACTGACATTATCAATCAAGCATGTGGGAAGATTAAAGAAATTTCTCCTCTTTCTTCATATCCTTGATTATTCTTTTCTCTCTTTTTTTTTTTTTTAATGTACTTTAGATAAAGGCTTATAGAACAAAACAGCTTCTCATTAAACCATTACTACACATATTGTTTTATGACAACAACCCCACGTCATGTCAACACTCTCCCTTCTCAACCTTGGGTTCCCTATTACCAGCTTTCCTGTCCCCTCCTGCCTTCTAGTCCTTACCCCTGGACTGTTGTGCCCCCTTAGCCTTGTTTTGTTTTATGGGCCTGTCTAATCTTTGAATGAAGGGTTACTTCATTACTGAGCTCAAAGGTTTCCAGGGGCCATACTCTCAGGGTTTCTCCAGTCTCTGTCAGGCCAGTAAGTGTGGTCTTTTTTTGTGCATTAGAATTTTGCTCTACGTTTTTCTCCAGCTCTCTCCGGGACCTTCTTTTTGGTCCCTGTCAGAACAGTCAGTAGTGTTAGCCAGGCACCATCTTATTGTACTGCACTCGGTTTGAATGAGGCCATGGTAGTTGTAGTCCATTAGTTCCTTGGACTAACCTTTCCCTTGTGTCTTTAGTTTTCTTCATTCTCCCTTGCTCCAGACTGAGTAAGACCAGTGGAGTATCCTAGATGGCCTCTCACAGGCTTTTAAGCCCCCAGGCGCTACTCACCAAAGTAGAATGTAGAACACATTCTCTATAAACTATGTTATTCCAATTGAGCTAGGTATTCCCCAAGACCCCAAGTCCCCATAGCCCTTGGCCCAGTAAATCGGTCCCTCAGGTAGTTTGGATGTGTCTGTGGGGCTTCCCTGGTGGTGTAGTGGTTAAGTGCTATGGCTGCTAACCAAAAGGTCGGCAGTTCAAATCCACCAGGCATTCCTTGGAAACTCTATGGGGCAGTTCTACTCTGTCCTATAGGGTCGCTATGAGTCAGAATCGACTCGACGGCAGTGGTTGGGTTTATGGGGCTTCCATGACCTTGCCTTGTACGAGTTGTGTTGGCCTCCCCAGTATTGTGTATTGTCTTACCCTTCACCAAAGTTACCACTTATCTATTGTCTATTAGTGTTTTACCATCCCCATCCCTCCCCTTCCTCGTAATCATCAAAGATTGTTTCTTTTTGTGTGTAAACTTTTCATGAGCTTTTATAGTAGTGGTCTTATACAATATTTGTCCTTTAGTGGTTGACTTATTTCACTCAGCATAATGTCCTCCAGATTCATTCATGTTGTGATATGCTTCACAGATTCATCATTGTTCTTTATCTTTCTGTAGTACCCCATTGTGGGTATGTACCATAGTTTGTTTATCCATTCATCTGTTGATGGGCATCTAGGTTGTTTCCATCTTTTTGCTATTGTGAACAATGCTGCAATGAACATGGGTGACATGTCATGTGATAGCTCTTACTTCTCTAGGATATATTCCTAGAAGTGGGATTACTGGATCATATGGTATTTCTATTTCTAGCTTTCTAAGAAAGTTGCATGTTGTTTTCCAAAATGGTTGTATCATTTTACATTCCCACCAGCAGTGCATAAGAGCTCCAATTTTCATGTGGCCTCTCCAACATTTGTTTTTTTGTTTTTTTTTTTGGTGCCAGTAATGCTGGGGCGAGGTGGGTATCTGACTGGTTTTAATTTGCAGTTTTCTTGGCTAGTTGAAAACCCTGGTGGTGCAGTGGTTAAGCATTACGGCTGCTAACCGAAAGGCTGAAAGTTTGAATCCACCAGGCCCTCTTTGGAAACTCTCTGGGGCAGTTCTACTCTGTCCTATAAGGTTGCTGTGAGTCAGAATCTACTCTTTGGCAATTTTTTTTTTTTTTAATGGATAGTGATCATGAGCACTTCCTCATGTGCCTGTTAGCCCCTTGAATGTCTTCTTTGGTGAAGTATCTGTTCATTTCATTTGCTTGTTTTTAATTGGATTATTTGTCTTTTTATTGTAGATTAGAGGTGTTGGATTTTCCTGAAGATTTTAGAGATTAGGACTTTGTCAGATTTGTAATACCCCCAAATTTTTTCCCAGTCTGTGGGTTCTCTTTTTACTCTCTGGTGAAGTCTTTTGATGAGCATAAGTGTTTAATTTTTAGAAGATCCCAGTTATCTAGCTTGTCTTCTGGAGTTTATGTGTTGTTAGTTATGGTTTGTATCCTGTGTATGAGGGCCTCTAGCATTGATCCTGTTTTTTCTTCTATGGTCTTTATGGGGCTTGGTATTACATTTAGATCTTTGACCCATTTTGAATTCTTTTTTGTGCATGGTGTGAGGTACAGGTCCTGTTTCATTTTTTTGCACATGGACATCCAGTTTTGCCAGTACCATTTGTTAAAAAGACTGTCTTTTCCCCATTTGATGGACATTAGGCCCTTGTTGAAGATCAGGTGACTGTAGGTGAATGGTTATACATCTGGGTTCTCAATTCTGTTCCATTGGTCAATGTACCTATCATTGTACAAGGCTGTTTTGACTACTGTAGCTGTATCGTAGGTTCTGAGGTCAGGTAGTACGAGTCCTCCTACTTTATTCTTCTTCTTCAATAGTGCTTTACTTATCAGGGGCCTCTTCCCTTTCCATTTAAAGTTAATGATTAGTTTTTCCATCTCTTTAGAGGATGTTGTTGTTGGTGTTTGGATTGGGATTGCATTGTATTTGTAAATTGCTTTGGGTAGAGTTGTCATTTTCACAATGTTGAGCCCACCTATCCATGAGCATGGTATGTTTTTCCATTTGCATAGAGTTCTTTTGGTTTCTTGCAGTAGTGTTTTGTAGTTTTCTTTGTACAAGTCTTTTACCTCCCTGGTTAGATTTATTCCTAAGTATTTTATTTTTCAAGTAGCTATAATAAGTGGTATTGTTTTCCTAGTTTCCTGTTCATAGTTCTCTTTATTGGTGTATAGGAATCCAGCTGATTTTTGTATGTTTATCTTGTGTCCTGCCACTCTGCTGAATCTTTCTATTAGTTCCAGTAGTTTTCTCGTGGAGTATTTTGGGTTTTCCATGCATAGAAAAATCGTCCACAAATAGGGACAGTTTTATTTCTTCCTTACCAATTTCAAAAAGAAAAAAAAAAACAAATCCATTGCCATTGATTCTGACTCATAGTGACCCTATAGGACAGAGTAGAACTGTCACGTAGTTTCCAAGGAGCACCTGGTAGATTCAAACTACCGACCTTTTGGTTAGCAGCAGTAGCTCTTAACCACTATGCCACCAGGGTTTCCAATTTGGATGTCCTTTATTTATTTTTCTTGCCTTATTGCTCTAGCTAGGACTTCCAACCCAATGTTAAATAGGAGTGGTGATAAAGGGCATCCTTGTCTTGTTCCTGCTCTCAAAGGGAATGTTTTCAGCCTCTCTCCATTAAGAATGATGTTGGCTGTTGGTTTTGTATGTTGTTGTTGCTGTTAGGTGCCATCGAATTGGTTATGGCTCATAGTGACCCTAAGTACCACAGAACGAAACACTGCCCGGTCCTGTGCCATGGCCACAGTTGTTGCTATGCTTGAGCCCATTGTTACATCCACTGTTTTAATCCATCTCATTGAGGTTCTTCCTCTTTTTTGTTGACCCTGTACTTACCTAGCATGATGTCCTTCTCTAGGGACTGATCTCTCCTGATGACATGTCCAAATTATGTAAGACATAGTCTCACCATCCTTGCTTCTAAGGAGCATTCTTGTTGTACTTCTTCCAAGACAGACTTGTTTGTTCTTCTGGCAGTCCATGGTATATTCAATATTCCTTGCCAGCACCACAATTCAAAGACATCAATTCTTTTTTGGTCTTCCTTATTCATTGTTCAGCTTTCACATGCATATGATGTGATTAAAAACACCACATCTTGGATCAGGTGCACTTTAGTCTTCAAGGTGACATGTTTGCTTTTCAACACTTTAAGGAGGTCTTTTGCAACAGATTTGCTCAATGCAATGTGTCTTTTGATTTCTTGACTGCTGCTTCCATGGGTGTTGATCGTTGATTCAAGTAACATGAAATCCTTGACAACTTCAATCTTTTCTCCATTTATCATGATGTTGCTTACTGGTCCAGTCATGAGGATTTTTATTGTATGTTGAGGTGCAATCTGTATTGAAGGCTTTTGTATAAAAAAGGCTTTTGTATAGATGCCCTTTATTATGATGAGGAATTTCCCTTCTATACCTATTTATTGGGAGTTTTTATTGGGAATTGCTGTTGGACTTTGTTGAATGTCTTTTCTGCATCAATTGAGATGATCATGTGGTTCTTTCTTTAATTTATGTGGTGGGCTACATTGCTTGATTTTCTAATGCTGAACCATCCTTGCATACCTAGTAGGAATCCCACTTGGTTGGTAGTGGCATATTGTTTTTGCGATATGATGCTGAATTCTATTGGCTAGAATTTTGCTGAGAATTTTTGACTCTATATTCATGAGAGATATTAGTCTGTAATTTTCTTTTTGAGGTATCTTTCCCTGATTTTGGTATTAGGGTTATGCTGGCTTCAAGGAATTAATTTGAAAGAATTCCTTGTTTTCCTATGTTGTGAAATAGTTTGAGTATTACTACTGTAAGATCTTCTCTGGATGTTTAGTAGAATTCTCCAGTGAAGTCACCTGGACCAGGGCTTTTTTTTTGTTGTTGTTGGGAGTTTTTTTTTTAACTACCTTTTCAATTCTTCTCTTATTATGGGTCTGTTCAGATTTTCAACATCATTTTGTGTTAGTTTGAGTAGGTACTATGTTTCTAGAAATTTGTCCATTTCCTCTGGGTGTTCAAATTTGTTCGAATATAGTTTCTCATAATACTTTGTTACTATTCTATTTATTTCAGTTGAGTCTGTTGCAATGTCCCCCATTTCATTTTTTATTTGGATTATTTGCAACCTCTCCTGTTTTTCTTTTGTCAGTTTAGCCAGTTTGTCAATTTTATCGATCATCTCAAAAAACCAACCTTTGGTTTTGTTGAATCTTTCTATTGTTTTTCGATTCTCTATTTCATTTATTTCTGTTCTGATGTTTCTTGTTTCCTTTATTCTGGTGGCTGTGGGCTTCTTTTGCTGTTCTCTTCCTATTTGTTCGAGTTGTGTAGCTACTGTTTTGATTTTGCCCCTTTCTTCTTTTTTGATGTGTGCATCTATTGCTATAAATTGACTACTGAGGACTGCCTTTGCTGTGTCCCAGAGGTTTTGGTATAACGTATTTTCATTCTTGTTTGATTTTAAGATTTTTTTTTTTCCATCTCTGATTTCTTCTATTACCCAATGGTTTTTAAGCAGAGTGTTATTCAGTTTCCTTGTAATTGATTTTTCTTCTTGTCTTCCTGTTGTTAATTTCTACTTTGATGGTGCTGTAATCAGAGAATATACCTTGTATTATCTAAATGTTTTGGATTTTGTTGAACACTGCTTTGTGGCCTAAGATGTGGTCTATTTTGGAGAACATTCCATGTGTATTAGAAAGCAACGTGTACATTGTAGCTGTTGGGTGGAGTGTTCTGTGTATGTCTATGAGTTGAAGTTGGCTGATTGTGGCCTTTAGATCTTCTGCATCTTTGCTGAGTTTCTTTCTAGGTGTTCTGTCCTTTACTGAGTGTGGAGTGTTGAAGTTTCCTACTTTTATTATTAAACTGTCAATTTCTCTTTTCAGAGCTGTTAGAGTTTATTTTATGTATTTTTGAGCCCTGTCATTGGGTACACAGATATTTATTATGGTTATGTCCTCATGATGGATCATCCTTTTAATCATTATATAGTGCCTTTCTTTGTCTTTTGTGGTGGATTTTGTTTTAAAGTCTGTTTTATCTTAGTATTGCCACTACTGTTCTTTTTTGATAGCTGTTTGCTTGAAACATTTTTTCCATCCTTTGATTTTTAGTAAATCTATGTCTTTGTTTCTAAAGTGTGTCTCTTATAGACAGCATATTGATGGATCCTTTTTTTTAATCCACTCTGTCACTCTGTGTCTCTTTATGGGTGCATTTAGGCCATTTTTGATAATTATTGATAGATGTGTAATTATTGATAGATGTGAGTTTACTGCTATGATTTTGTGGTGCTTTTTTTTTGAATGGTGCTGACATTTTCTTTGTTTCTCTTACTCTCTTCCTATTGTTGTGGACTTTTTTTTCTTTAATTTCTTTTGTTTTTGTAGATTTTGTTTTTACTGAGACTTTGTTTTTATTCTTTATTTTGATGAGTAAATTTGTTAACTTTCTTTGTGGTTACCTTGAAATTTACCCATATCTGCCTAGGTTTGAATCAGTCTATTATTACTTGGTATCGCCTTGCCTTCCTCTCCATTAAAGTCCTATACCTACACCATTTATCCCTTCTTTTATTGTTCTGACATTGTTGTCAATGACAGGTTAACCTCTCTGGTTCCCTGCTGTAATTCTTTTGGTTTTGAATAATCCTTGAGAGTTCATTTCCTAGGTTGGTATCTGGCTGGTATGATCTTGCTTCCTAGATTCTGGCTGTCATCTGAGTTTGTTTGTTCTCAAACCAAAGGACTCCCTTTAATAATTTTTGTAAGTTTGGTTTGGTTTTTACATAGTCCCTTAATTTCTGTTTATCTTGAAATGTCCTAATTTCAGCATTGTATTTGAATGAGAGTTTTGCAGGATATGTTATTCTTCATTGGCAATTTTTTTTCTTTCAAGGTTTTATATACGCCATCCTATTGCCTTCTTGCCTGCATGGCTTCTGCTGAATCATCAGAGCTTAGTCTTATTGTTTCCCCTCTGTATGTGACTTTTTATTTTTCTTGATTTACTGTCAGGAATATATGTCTGTCTTTGAGTTTTTAGTGTGATTATGACATTCCTTAGTGATTTTCTTTTGAGGTCTATCTTATGTGGGATTCATTGAGCTTCTTGAATGGTCAGCTTTTCATCTATCATGACATCAGGGAAGTCTTCTGTCAGCAATTCTTCAATGATCCTCTCTGTGTTTTCTGTTTTCTTCCCCTGTTCTAGAACTCAGATCTCTTGCAAAATTTTGCTTTTGATTGTATTGCACATCATTCACAGGGTTTCTTCATTCTTTTTTCTGGTTTTTCCTCAAAGCAGTACCCATGTATTTGTCTTCAATTTCACTGATCCTGTCTTCCATTATTTCAAACATGCTCCTCAGATCTTCTATGACACTATGTCTGAAATCTTGTTATCTTTTGGACTTCTAATTGTTTTGTACTATTTATAGTTGTGAATTTATTTTCACATTTTGTTCCTGTATCATTTTCCTGAATTCTTCCATTGTTATGTCTGTATTTTCCATAAATTTGTCTGCATTTTCCATGAATTTGTCTATTTTTTCCTAATTTTTGTCTGCTTTTTGCTTCAACTCTTAGGTAGAGGTGATTATTAGAGACTTGAATTTCTTATCAGATAGTTCCAGTGCATTTTCTTCTACTGAAAAGTCATCTGGTGATTTCTTTTGGGCCCCTACTGGAACCATCCTATCCTTTTTTTTTTTTTTTTAATCTGTTTTGATATTGTCTGCTGTGTTCGGTACATTCAGTAGTTATTTTCTTCATTTATGGATTACAGATTTGTTTGTTTCATCCTGCTTTTTTGTTTTATTTTGTCATATCTGAATAGTCAGACTGTGCATTCTTTGTTGTTTGCTCGCCTGTGGGTATGATATACTTTTCACCATCTTGGCCAATGGGCAGGGCCAGTTGCTCAGTTATGTTATAGTGAGACATTTCCAGCTGAAAGGGAGGGGCTGGGATGGGTTATTTGTGGCATGTACTGTGGTCGACAAGGTGGCCTGGGGGTCACTGCAGAACAAGTTCCAGGAGGCCGTTCCTGTGCTGCTCATGGGTGCAATGTTCAGTACATGATGTAGATAGGCAGGAGGTTGTGATATGTCTAGCTAAGTTGGGTATGAGAAAGAAGAGAAAAAGTAGAGAGAAACAGGAGCCAAAAAAAAGTCCTGAGGAGCCTACCATTGGTGTGGCAATACAAGAATAGAAACAAAAAAGAAGGAAGAAAAACAGAAAAAAAAATAAGTAAATAAAAATTAAAGACAAAGAAAGGAAGGAAGGGAGAGAGAGAGAGAAAGAGAAAGAGAGAGAGAGAAAGGCAGGGAGGGAGGGAGAGAGAGAGAGGAAGAAAGAAAGAAAGAAAAGAAAAGAAAGGAAGGCCACCAGAGCTCCCACCAGGGACCAGGAACATGGCTCCCAGGTCTTGGGGCACAGCCTGTCTAGAAGGGGCAGAGATCACACACTGCACCAGTCATTCAGGAGACAGGAAAATAAGGATAGTAGAGAGAGACAAGAAACTGAGAAATAAAAAAAAATAAAAAGGAAAAGAGAAAGTACCCCAGAGATCCCACCGGCATGGCTTCACTGTCTGGGAAAGTGGCTCCCAGGCTGAGGAGTACGGCCTGGCTAGAAGGGGTGGAGATAGCACACGCCACCAGGTGTTCAGGAGACAGGAAAAGAAGATAAGTAAAGACAGACTAGAAACTGAGAAATAAAAAAAGACAAAAAGGAAAAGAGAAAAGTATATACATAAATAAAAAAGAAGAAGAAAAAAAGAAAAGTAATGCCCCCAAGGATCTCACAGATGCAGCTGTGCAGACTGGGGAGGTTGCTCCCAAGCTGTGCAGTACAGCCCAGCTAGAAGGGGTTCCCAAGCTGTGAAAAGAAAAAGAAAACAAACAAACAAAAAGGCCACGAGGATCCTACCAGCGTGGCAGTGCAGACCAAGGAAGAAGTACCTCAGCCAAGCTGCGCTTCACAGTGTGTCAAGAAGAAGCAAAGATGGCTCACGGAACCAAGCGTTTGAAAGAAAGGAGGGGGAAAAGGTGAGAGACGGGGAGAAACCAAAAAAAGCCAATAAAAGCAACATCAGCAAGAAAAAAATGGCACGGAAGGAGCTGGCCGGTGTGGGCAGGGCGAATCCAAGTGGCACAGAGCCAGCACCTCCCAAGCTGAGGTCACTCAGCCCACTGTGAAGTGGCAGAGGCTGAGCAGGAGGACGAAAGGTGAGAGGCAGGAAAGCGTGTATCACTGGTTACTGGGTGTTCTGTCTCCTGCTGGGAGCTCTGGAAAGCTGCTTTCCCGTATTCCCTGCCTGCTGATCTCTGACGGAAGTCCAAGATGGCCTATTGGTGCTGTGTTAGCTCATAGGGGGTCTCTGCTCGTATCTCCCCTCACTCTCTGTTCTGTCAGGTTCTTATTCTATTTGGTGCTTGGTTGAGTTCTTTATCTCTTCATTTGACACTTAGGGTTCCAGGATTGATGTTTGTCTCTGTTTTACTTAGTTTTTCAGGTCTTTGGTATGGAGGGACAGTGTGGTGCTTCTGTCTATAGCACCATAGTGACTCTGCCTCTCTCAGATTAAAAAAATTATGGACAGTTAAAGACTCAGAAAGTTGACCTTCCACACATTTCATAGGAATTTACTGTAGGATGTGCTCCAGAAAAACAAAGGAATAGAAAAAAAGAGAAAGAGAAAGTGGAGTTCACAAAGTGTGGTACAGAGTCCAGGATTAACCTTTGTGCATCTTCATTAAGGTTATAGCAAAACATGCTTTGATTGGATATTTGTAATCTAGAGGATTACCCTGTTCAACAGTTCATAATATTTTTTCTTTCTTTGATTTCTCCACCATAAAAAAAATATAAATTTTCTCTATATATGAATTAGCATATAATTTATTCCACAGATATGCACTTACTCAGGAGTACAACCCATATATTTATTTCTTGGTGCAACAATTTAGGGTACAAAGTAAAATAGGCCATGACCTTATTTATTTTAATTTCTACAAAGGTACAAAAGAGAAGTAAAAGTGAAAATCGTTAATGGACTGGATTAAAGATCCAATTTTATCTTCATTTACCAAAATAGAAAATACTTTGAAGTTTCATTTTTAACCTACTCATAAATCCCTTACTCATGTATACAATCATTCATGGATTCATTCATTCAGTAGGTATTTACTGAGCAACTAGTAGGTTCTAGGCATTACACTAAACACCAATTATGGAAAAAGTATAAGAACACTCTTGTCTCCAGACCAATAAGCCATGAGTATCTGTAGCATTAAAAGGAGGCATAGGCATTATGCTAAAGAAAGTCCCTATAGGAATTATTTGTTTATTTAAAGAGTGTATTACATATTTACAGGTGCTCAATACCTCAATATCATCTATACCACTTCCCTCCTACAACATTTTATTTTCTTGGGAAATTTTTAGTGATTATGAAATTTTTAGAAGGCATTAGTGGTAGCTCACTTTTAACTAGAACATAGTAGATAAAAATAAGATTAAAGATAATCACCAAAAAACATAACATTTAATTTACAAGGGCAGGCTAAACTTACTTGCTACTGCCAACCTTCAATTCTTTTAATAAACTGTAATTTTTTCTTCAATTTTTTTTTTTTTTTTTTTTAACAATTTAATACTCAATGACAGCTTTGGATGTACACCAAATTTGTCAAACATTAGTCTTTGGCAGTCCTCCCTTTCCTTTTTGCTTTCTGTTAAGCTCTAGTTGTGAATCTTAATTTTTACCGACTACCTTACACAGCAGGAGGCAACACCCCTTCCTTTAGAAAATTCTTTTAAAATGAGTGTCTGCTGAAATTTGCAGAGGTAAGAAGAATGATCGAAGACTCAGTTACTGCTTCATAGAAACTGGCAGTCCAGTAAAGAAGATAAGAATGCGCAGATAGCAGTAATACAAGACAACAATAGATTTCCAGACAGGCAAGGACTCAGAAAGTTTGCCTTCCAAAGGTCAATTGGCAGGAAGCTAATTGAGTTACATTTCTGATTCAGGCCATAAACTGTGGTTCACCTGTGCATCCCCCATAGCAGCATTGGGATGTGGAGATATAACTCAGTCCTTCACTTTAAGAGGCTCACACACGATTGGGAAGAGAAAAGTGTATGAAACAATTACAGTATAGTGTGATTGGCACACAAAGAGAAATATTCAGAAAGTTGAGATGTATAAAACTTTGAGTAGGTATGTAGGGAAGGCTTCTAGGGGACAATCTTTTGAGCTGAGTCTCAAAGGACAAGCAGGAGGACAGGTACATAGGGCTCTAGGGTAAGTGAAGGACACAGCACATTTGGCTGACTAAATCAGGAAGGACATAAAGGGAGCAATAGCATTTTAGGTGTATATAACCATGTCTGCAAGTGGGCCTAGTGCCAACATCCCTGTCAGATGGAGACCTCTGTCCTCAAGGGCAACCAGGTGTGACAGCACAATAAAACAATAAACGCTATGTTGCAGGCCCCACAGTTAATTACATTCTCCAGAAAACTGCCAAGAGACTCTGCAGTTCACAGGACTCGGAACTGGAGTACAATTTACCTCATTTTCCTGTTTCCCAATCCTGTTGATTTTTCCTCAGAAACCATTCTGCAATCTTGTCTTTCTGCTTCCCATCACCCCAATCATATAACATAGTGGTTGTTGTGGGTTGAATTGTGTCCCTCCAAAAGATATGTTCAAAGCCTAACCTTTGGTGAATATGACATTATTTGCAAATAGTATCTTTGCAGATGGAATCAAGTTAAGACAAGGTCATACTGGATTAGGGTAGTCCTTAAATCCAACAACTACTGTCTTTATAAAAGAAAGGAGAGGAAGATATGGAAATGGAGACACAGGCACAGAAGGAAGACAGCATGTGAGGATGGAGGCAGAAATCTGAGAGATGCCACTACAAGCCGAAGAATGCCAAGGATTGCCAGCAACCACCAGAAGCTGGAAGAGACAAGGAAAGTTCCTGCCCTAAAGCCTTCAGAGAAATCATAGCTGCAAGGCACTCTGACTTCAACTTCTGGCTTCCAGAACTGTGAGAGAATACATTTCTGTAGTTTTAAGCCACCCAATTTGTGGTATTTTGTTATGGGAGCCCAAGAAAACTAACACAGTGGTTATGACTATGAACTATGGGGTTAGACTGCTGAGATTCAAATCACAGCTCTATTACATTCTAGAGGCTGCATAGATGGTGGTGTCAGCTCTGGAGCAATTATCCCCAGTCCCAGCCCTGGTTCTGCCATTCATAGTCACGTGACTTCAGGCAAGTTATTTAACCTCTCCTTACAATTTTTTTTTTTTTTTTACCTTAAAATGGAAACCCTGGTGGCGTAGTGGTTAAGTGCTATGGCTGCTAACCAAAAGCTTGGCGACTATGAGTAGGAATCGACTCGACGGCACTGGGTTTGGTTTTTTTTGGTTTTTACCTTGAAATACAAGAATGATAATAGCCTTTATCTCAGACGGTTGTAATCCCAAACATACATTATTACTTTGTATTATTACTAGCTTGGGGGGCCCTGGTAGCATAGAGGTTAAGCGCTTGGCTGTTAACCGAAAAGTCGGTGGTTCGAACCCACTGGCCTCTCTGTAGGAAAAAGATGTGGCAATATGCTCCTATAAAGATTAAGCCCTTAGAAACCCTACGGGGCAGTTCTACTGTGTCCTGTAGAGTCCCTCAGAGTCAGAATCAACTCGATGGCAGTGAGTTTGATTTTGGACTTTGCTGTGATTTCAAGCAAGCTATATAACCTCCTGCTCCTCAGTTTCCTCGTTACCTAAAATGAAGACAGTAGGCTGCTCATGAAGATTAAATTAGATAATTCATGTAAAGAATTTTGCATAGTAAGTGGAAATGATATGCTGTCCAGTTCTGTTTCTATTCAGCCTGCCTTATAATCATTGTTTAATATTTATCATTATTGTTCAGATCCTTCTTACCTCTTGCCTACTGGGTCTTGCAATCTTCAATCTGTTCTTTCTTCACTACTGCCAGTCATTTTCCAGGAAAAACTCTAATCATATCCTTCAATCTCATCTTCCCATTCCCTTAGCTTCAGAGTCATGCCCGACAGCTTGCCAGTGCCCTTCTAGTTATCCTCACTCTGCGTCTGCCCTTCCTCTCCTTTTCACCTTAGAATGCCCTGATTCCTCAATACTGACTAAATTATGTCCACTTTCAAGTCTTACGTGTTGCTATCTCAATAAAGCTTCCCATTCCAACTGACAAAATTAATTTCTCTTTCCAATTTTTCCACTGGCCTGTGTACGTTTATTGAAAGGCATGGTACAGCCTTCCTCTAGGTTGGATATTTGACAGAAATGGAATGTGGAATAAAGGGGGCCTTATTCCTAACCTCTTCTCCAATGGATGAAGAAACTGAGACCCAGGAATATTGAAATTTTCCCAAGTCCACAGAATTCTTTGTATATTTCTGAAACAGAACAGGAACTCTGCTCACCTTTGCATAGTACCCAGCTCTGCATTTTGGACAGACAGGCTCTCAATTTGAAGGAATTGAGTTCTTGAAGGAAAGCAACACAGGTATCCATCCCTTGTAGGTATATAGCAAATTTTATTAAGTTTTGATATGTTAATACTGAGACTTTCACGTCTAATGATTGATGAATATCAGCTTTGAAAATGAATTTAAAATAAATCCTAAAAAATGACCATATTGTCTAAAAAATTCTAAAATTTTAATATATTCTGTATGGTATAAAAAGTATTTACTGCTAACAATCTTGAAAAATATGGGTGGAATCATTCCATATCCCATTCTACTACTAACTTCTATTGAATATAACAAGTTAACTTATATACTTTTTACTAAGGGTGGTTGGCGAAAAACTGGACCCTCAAAAGATATCCACATGAAATCTCTGGAACCTGCGAATGTTCCCTTATTCGGAAAGAGAGATCTTGCAAATGTTAACAGTTAAGGATCTTGAGAAGGCCATCCTGGGTTACCTAGGTGGGCCCTAAATCTAACAATTGTCCTTATAAAAGGGAGGCAGAGGGAGACGAGACAGAAGAAGGACAGGCAATGTGACCATGCAGACAGAGAATGAAAACTGCAGATAGATACCCTCCAGTCCCCAGAGGCGCAGACGCATGAAACTCTAACCCACCCACCTCCCCAGATGCTTCTCTGAAATGCAACAGGAGCTCCAAGATGCTGGAGGAGAATCAGGAAGTCCCCTCAGGCCCAGGAGTCTTCTCCTGCCGGGAGAGGGGCAGGTAACTCTCTCCCACCTAACACACTTCCTCCAACACATCAAGAAAGTTGGGCTTCCACGGGGGAAGAAGAAGAAACATTGAAAAAGCCCAATCCTCAAAGCTCAAAAGCATAAGGTCTACCTTAGATATGGTTAGATAAAAAGTGAGAACACAGACTGCCCTCACTAGGAGCCTAGCACTGAGGAAAAAGCCAAAGCAGACTATTGCAGGGTGTGAGGAACCCACTGATCCACACCTCCACCACCAGCTCACCCTGCTCCACCACCACCATATATGCATAGGAATTGCTGAAATTTGAGCATAGAACAGGAACCAAAAAAAAACAAGCCAAACCCACTGCCGTCGAGTTGATTCCAACTCACAGTGACCCTATAGGACAGAGTAGAACTGCCCCATAAGGTTTCTAAAGCTGCAATCATTACAGAAGCAGACTGCAACATGTTTCTCCTGCAGAGTGGCTGGTGGGTTCTAACTGCCGATCTTTCAGCTAGCTGGCCAGTGTATAACCACTGCACAATCAGGGATCTTTATAGAACAGGAATGCTGAGAAGAAAAAAAACCTTAGGTATCCCAGATTTTATATGAAATGCAAGGTAGCAGAAGCCAACTGCTGGAAAATTTTAAAGTATGTAGTGCAATTGAAAGTAACAATGTTGTTTCTGTTGTGTGCCATGGAATCAACTCTGACTCATAATGAGCCCATAGGACAGAATAGAACAGCCCCATAGTGTTTCCTAGTCCATAATCTTTACAGAGGTCTGCAAAATACCTCTTCAAAGTGTTGAAAAACATCACCTTGAAGACTAAGGTGTGCCTGACCCAACCCATGGTGTTTTTGGTAGCATCATATGCATGTGAAAGCTGGACAATGAATATGGAAGATGGAAGAATTGACACCTTTGAATTGTGTTGGTGAAGAATATTGAATATACCGTGGACTGCCAAAGAACGGACACATCTGCCTTGGAAGAAGTATTGCCAGAACGCTCCTTCAAAGCAAGGATGACGAGACTATGTCTCACGTACCGTGGACATGTTATCAGGAGGGATCAGTCCCTGGAGAAGGACATTATGGTTGGTAAAGTAGAGGGTCAGCAAAAAAGAGGAAGACCCTCAAAGGGATGGATTGACACAATGGCTATGACAATGGATTCAAGCATAACAACAATTGTGAGGATGGCACAGGACTGGGCAGTGTTTCTTTCTGCTGTTCATAGGGTCGCTATGAGTTTGCACTGACTTGATGGCAACTAACAACAACACAACAATCCTTACCAGAGCAAATTGCCAGGTCTTTTCTCCCATAGAGAGACTGGTGGGTTTGAACCACTGACTTTTTGGTTAATAGCCAAGTGCTTAGACACTGAGCCACCAGGGCTCCTGAAAGTAACTAACTATAACAATAACAGAATCCAAAACTAGCTCAACTATTGACTAGATTTATTCAACTGTCATATCAAAGGTTGGCAAACTATGGTTGACACGTTGACCAGCTATATTTGCCTGTAGTCTCTTTTTGTTAATTAGATTTTATTGGACTTCAGGCATGCCCATCATTTACATATTTACATTTTGTATATGTACTTTAGTGCTTTCTAGAAGAAATAAAACTGGAATGCTCCTTAGAAGAGTGGATGGATAAACTTTGTCTGGCCGACTTTGGACATGTCATCAGGAAAGACCAATCCCTAGAAAAGGACATCATGTTTGGTAAAGTAGAGGGTTAGGAAAATCCTCAAGGAGGTCGATTGACACGCTGGCCACAACAATGAGCTCCAACACATCAAAGATCACAAAGATGGCAAAGGACTCGGCAACATTTCACTCTGTTATACAGAAGGTTGCCATAAGTTGGAGCCTCAGCACTTTGGTGCTACAGCAGTGGGGTTGAGTAGTTTTAACAGAGACCCTATGGCCCATAAAGCCTAAAATATTTACTAACTGTCCCTTTATAGAAAAAAAAAAAAAAAAAGCTTTCCAGCCCCTGCCCTAGAATAACAGGGAGAGAGAAGTAGGGATGTGTCTATTTTCAGGAGAAAATTCTGTTTACCTCAGCCTCTAGTATTCTTCTCAACACAATGTTGCATTTAATCAAAAATTAAGAAACACAAAAAAGTAAGGCAAAACAACTCATCGTTAAGAGACAATCAATGGAATTGGACCCAAAGTTAAACAAGATATAGGAACTATCAGAGAAGGACTTAAAAAAAACCAGAGTTAACAGGTTAAAGGATCTATTGGTCAAAACTGATAACAATGTAAAAATGAGTAATTTCACCAGAAAGACAGAAACTGTGGGAAAAAAAAAAAAAAAAGGAATGGAAATGTAAGAAATAAAAAACACAATATCACATTTAAAGAATTCCTTCAATGGTCCTCTCAGCAGACAGGATGGAATCAAGGGAACAATCAGTGAACTTGAAGATAGGGCAATAGAAATGATCAGAATGAAACACAGAAAAAAAAAATAAAAGTGAGAAAAATAGAACGGAGAACATCCAAGATCTGTGGGGCCATATCAAGCTGGGTAATATATGGGTAACTGGAATCCCAGTAGGAGAGGAAAATAGAGTGGCGCCCAAGAAATATTTGAAGAGATAGCATCCAAGATTTTTCCAAAATTTAATGAAAAACAATAAACCACATATTCAAAATCTCAAAAACCCCATTACATCACTTTAGCACCTTTTGAAAATCAAATAACTGTACAAGTACACTATGAGTGTATTTTTGAGCTGTCTATTCTGTTTCATTGATTTATTTGTATATATTTACACAATACCACACAGCCTTGATTCATGGCACTTTATATTAAGACTTGAAACAAATAATATAACCCCTCCATCTTTCCAGATGTTTCAAAATGTAAATTTGCAAGATTGTTTTGCCTATATTCTTTCCTTAGCATTTCCTATAAATTTTAAAATCATCATGGAAATTTCAACAAAAAAGTCTGCTGGGATTTTGACTTGCAAAGGTGTGGAATACATAGATCAATTTGCAAAGAATGGACACTGTCTCAGTCACATAGTGCTGCTATAACAGAAATACCACAAATGGATGGCTTTAACAAAGAGAAATTTATTTCCTCACAGTAAAGTAGACTAAAAGTCCAAATTCAAGGTGTCAGCTCCAGGGTAAGGCTTTCTCTCTGTTGGCTCTGGTGGAAAGTCCTTGTTCTCAACCTTCCCCTGGTCGAGGAGCTTCTCAGGCACAGGGACCCTGGGTCCAAAGGACATACTCTGCTCCCAGTGCTGCTTTCTTGATGGTATGAGGCCCCCAACTTTTTGCTTGCTTCACTTTCCTTTTATCTCTGGAGAGATGAAAGGTGGTGCAGGCCATACCCCACGGAAACTCCCTTTACTTTGTATCAGGGAGGTGACCTGAGTAAGGGTGGTGTTACAATCCCACCCTAATCCTCTCAACATAAAATTACAATCACAAAATGGAGGACAACCACACAATACTGGGAATCATGGCCTAACCAAGTTAATACACACATTTATGGGGGGAGATAATTCAATCCATGACAGACACCTTACAAAACTAAGTTTCCTAATACATAAATATGGTATACGTTGCAGCCATAGGTCACCACTTAGCTCTCTTAGTTGCAAGGTAAGGCGCATCATTGGCTGACAGACTTCACTTGCGGCACCTTTTGCTCTGATTCATTGTGCTGTCCATCCTGGAGAGATACTAGAGCTAGGTCATTTCTGCTCAGTGAGGAACTCCTCTTAATGATGGATCTCTGCTCAGAAACTTACCAGTCTGGCTAAGAATTTCTTAAAGCTACCTGCAGCCTGAAGATCGTCTTATCCATTTCCTTTTCTTTCTTTGTCTTTTTTTCCAGGTGCCAGACCTGCAACATGACCTATTTGCAAGTTATGACAAATGAGGTAATACATAAAAATGATCATTTTACACCTGCATAGTATCTATCATCTAAAGATTCCAAAACACGTTCTTAACAATTACATTTTACAGTTTATTAGCAATGATATTTTACATAACAACTTAAGAAATAGGTGAAATGAAAGGTGAATCAGCTTTCTCTAGGATAGGCAGTAAATTGGCAATGACACCCAGAACAAAATTTAACAACAAACAAACGGGGGAAAAAAATGGCTTCTTGCCCAACAGTTGGAGCATTTTCTGCCAATATAATTTGGGACATTATTGGAACTCTCCAATAATGAGATTCCTCTTAAGAGCCCTCTTGAATTATCTAGAAGAAAAGGTAGATTGGACTCGCTCAAAACCAATATGTCAAAATCATTGTTTAAAATTGGATTTAAAATGTAAACTTTATTTTAAATAACAGATTTTTTTTTTCTAGATGCAGCAAAAAAAAAAAAAAAAAAAAATCCTAGGGCTATAAAATAAAAGTAAATGGGTATACTATTAATGAAGTATGAGAATTTAAGAAAAGAGAGTGGGGCAGGAAAGAAGACAGCAGGTCAGGTTGTGAGGAAATGACATGGGGCTGCAAGAGAGAAAATAAGTGTCAGACACATCGTCGAGGAATGTGGAAATGAGCCAGGGGCAGCCATCCAGAATGCTGGCCCTGACCCTCTGAAGATGGTGGTACAGACAACCAAGAGAAGACATGAGCAGATGGAGCTGTGCAGAGAACAAGCATCAAGCAAACTGAAGTTTATTATTTTCTCTCCATGAACTGGACGAGTGAGAAGTGGCCCGGGGGAGAGCAAGAATCTTCAGTGTGCTGTAATAGAGGGAAGCTCTTTTGAAGCCACTGGACCTAACTTTAGATCCAACTTTGCCTCTAATTTGCAATGTGACCTGCAGAGGTGATTTCATTTCACTGTCTGAGTTCATTCATCTGTTGAAAACAAGCAAACAAGAACAAAAACTGAAAACAGGGGAGGAGGTAGTGTTATAAAATAAATACAAGAGCGAAGTCAGAGGTCAACAAATGTTGAGTGAGTATTGTTTTCAAATTATTGAATGACTATTTGTCACAAAACAAGAATTTGAATATGCCGTATCATCTTTTAATTTTAGCAAACTGATTCTAATAGACATTTTTATCTGCTATTTAAATAACATGGCCAAGCCAACAAATGTAGTAAGTACTAGAAACTGGAGTTTAAGGCCCATCTTCTTACATCATGCTGTTATGACCAACTCTGGCTTTCTGTGACCCTGTCACCATATATATCCTCTTTTTTTTTTTTTTTTTATGGAAGGCTAGTCATGCCTCCTTGTCTCTGAGGTAAAATATGATGAATATACTCTAGTGATAATTGTTATTGCTTCATTTTGGGTCATTCTCACAGCCTATATACATTAACTACAAAAAAAACTATGACCTTTGAAAAGTTTTGGCTCCCAAAGTTTTCTGCCCAGAATCCTACTGGGTCATAGTCATGGCATACTCTTCTAAAATCTTTCAAAATCTAATACATAAAATCCTCTCAAAATTCTTTTACATACACCATTCTTTTAAAACAGGTTTTAAAACTATGTGCAGAAAGCTATATCTTGAAATAAAAATTTTAATTGTTGAGGGACCAAATTACTGGGTTGAGGGCTGTGGGGACCATGGTCTTGCGGAACATCTAGCTCAACTGACATAACATAGTTTATAAAGAAAATGTTCAACATTCCACTTTGGTGAGTAGACTCTGGCGTCTTAAAAGCTTGTGTGCAGTCATCTGGAGCCAGGGAGAACGAGGAAAACCAAAGATACAAGGGAAAGTTTATTCCAAAAGACTAATGGATCACAACTACTACAGCATCCACCAGACTGAGTCCAGCACAACTAGATGGTGCCCAGCTACCACCACTGACTGCTCTGACAAGGATCACAATAGAATAATCCTGGAAAGAGCTGGAGAAAAACGTAGAAAAAATTCTAACTCACAAAAAAAGAAAAGAAAAGAGAGACCAGACTTACTGGTCTGACAGAGACTGAAAAAACTCTGAGACTATGGCCTCGGGACACCTATATAGCTCAGTAATTAAGTCACTCCTGAGGTTCACCCTTTAGCCCAAGATTAGACAGGCCCATAAAACAAAACAAGACTACATTCTGCATCCCACTTTGGAGAGTGGCGTCTGGGGTCTTAAACTTTAGCAAGTGACCATCTAAGATGCATCAATTGGTCTCAACCCACCTGGAGCAAAGGAGAATGAAGAACACCAAAGACACACAAGGTAATTATGAGCCCAAGAGACAGAAAGGGCCACGTAAGCCAGAGACTCCGTCAGCCTGAGACCAGAAGAACTACATGGTGCCCGGCTATAAGGTAGGACTGCCCTGACAGGGAACACAACAGAGAACCCCTGAGGAAGCAGGAGAGCAGTGGGATGCAGACCTCAAATTCTTGTAAAAAGACCAGACTTAATGGTCTGACTGAGACAAGCAGGACCCCAGAGGTCATAGTCCCCAGACCTTCTGTTAGCCTAAGACAGGAACAACTCCCAAAGCCATTCTCTTCAGACAGGGATTGGACTGGACTATGGGATAGAAAATGATACTGGTGAAGAGTGAGCTTCTTGGATCAAGTAGACACATGAGACTATGTGGGCAGCTCCTGTCTGGAGAAGTGATAAGAGGGCAGAGGGGGTCGGAAACTGGCCGAATGGACACGAAAAGAGAGAGTTGAGGGAAGGAGTGTGCTGCCTCATTAGAGGGAGGGCAACTAGGAGTATATATATATATATATAGCAAGGTGTATAATTAGTTTTTGTATGAGAGACTGACTTGGTTTGTAAACTTTCACTTAAAGCACAATAAAAATTAAAACAAACAAACAAAAAACAGAGGCTAAATGGGCACACCAGCCCAGAGGTAAGGACTAGAAAGCAGGAGAGGACAGTAAAGCTGGTAATGGGGAACCCAAGGTTGACAAGGGAAGAGTGCTGACATTTCTTATGGCTGGCAACCAATGTTACAAAACAATACATGCATTGTTTAACGAGAAAATAGTTTGCTCTGTGATCCTTCATCTAAATACAATAAAAAATTTTCAAGAAAAATTATAATTGTTGGTACTCATGAGAACCTCATGTGTGAGAGAAAAACTGTGCTCCATAGGGTTTTCAAGGCTGTGACCTTTCAGGGGCAGTTTGCCAGACCTTACTACCGAGGTGCACCTGGGTGAGTATGAATCTCCAGCCTTCTAACAATGGAGCACTTAACGGTTTGCACTACCAAATTATAATAGCAGCTATAATTCAGTTTTCCATTTTGAACTTAAAAGGGCACACTCTTCATGTTCTTGATATTTTTCTTCAAAACCAACATTATGGTGTATTTTAGGAGATAATTTAGATGAAAAATATACACTGCCTTCAACCTAATTGAAATTGTTTACACATTCGTGGGAAAAGCCTAGTTGTTAACCTCGGTGGGTGTCCTCTGAGATTGCTGCTCTACAAGATAAACAGGTCTCTCCCAATTAGAAGCATACTCTCCATTTTCATACAATGAGAATTGTACATAGGTGCCTAACAAGTAAAAGGACATTTGAAGTTACAGGTCAGTGATTCTCAAACTTTAGTCTGCGTCCGAATCACCTGGAGAGCTTGTTAAAACACAGTTGCGGCCCCCCGCCCCGCTCAGGTGGTGCTATTGCTGTTCTAGTCCAGGAGCCAGAGTCTGAGTGCCAGGTGATATGTCGTTTCTTTTTTAAAGGCGAAATCGATTCCCGCAGAATCAGTGTAAAACCAGAAATGTATTTTAAAATCCACCACGAAGGTTGGCAGGCCAAAAATTAGCCTTACGAGTTGTTTGGTCTCTTTTGCCAACACGTTGCCCAAGCCTGCTCACCGCCTCCTCTCCCAGGTTATGCAAATAAACTGGGCTCCGACGGCTCCGGGGCCGCACGAGCCGGCTCGCCCAGGTGTGGGGCTGTGTTCACTGCAGGAAAACCCCGGTGTCAGCTTAGCATTTTAGAGGGACTTTCAAAAGGAGATTTTTTTACACTCCCCTGGTCCGCAGCTCCCGTCCCATTTTTTGGCCCCCTCATACACAATCTGTTCCAGTCCCGAGACCCCTCCACCGCCGCTCGGGACGCCCGGGGCTCCCTGCTTAATTTCCTGCCTCCCCTGTGCTTTCCCCGCGGCTCCTTCCCAGCCTTTGACTTCGTAAGGTCCCGGGCCGAGGAGCGTGGGCCCGCGGGCAGGAGGGCCCCTAGGCCGCGCGCTCGGAGCCGCCGGGGCCGCGGGCCGCAGGGCGGGCGCACACGGCTCGGGACGCCCGGCGCCGGCCGCTGCTGTTACCCCGCGGCGGCCCTAGGGGAGCCCGCGAGCCCGCGGAAGCGCCGAGCCCCGCGCGGGAAGGGCCCCGGTAGGCCACGGGTGAAGCGCGCGGGCCAACCGCACGCCCCGCACCCTCCGCTCACGGAGCGCTCCGAGGCGCGCCGGGGAGCCGACGGGGAGGCTCGGCCCGGGAGGTGATTTTTCGGGAACTAGCGCTACCGCGGTAGCTGTGTGATGGGGACTGGGGAGGACTCGGAGGGATAAAAGCGACGGAGCCCCGGGGGCTCTCCCGCAATTCGGGGCGGCCGCCGCTTTCTCCCCGTCGGCGGTGGCTCAGCCACGCTCGCAGCGGCCGCGGGCAGCAGTGTACGCCTGCTCGGCAGCGCTACCACACAGTACCGACTCCAGCAGCTCGGGAGCCCGCGCCTTATATACGTTGCTAAAAATAGCCTTCGAACCCGCCTACCAATCAGACCCGGAGAAATTTCGAATTCAGCCAATAGTAAAGGTTGTGATGGAGAGGCTCGGTCACGCCAGGCGGGGCAGCTGTGTATTGCAGCCGGCGATTGGTCGAAGCTGACATCATAGGTGTTCAACTTCCAGGATGGGTACGTCGTGATTGGGCTGCGGGTAGAGCCAGCGCAGAGCTAGTCACGTGGGGGGAGGGCAGAAGTGGGGGGAGCCAAGGCAGAAGGAGGAGGAGGAGGGAGGGGGGAGAGGCTGGCAGAAGAGCTTTGAATAGGGAAGTTTTGCAGGGGTTACGTTTGCAGTCAGTTCAGTGTTTGCAAATATTGTGTAGGTTCCTGAGCAAGTCTCGGTGATCCAGGAGAATCCGAATTTGAGGCGTCTAATTGCTGTGCAATTGAGTTTGCATGAAACTTTCACCTCCTCTGCAGGAATTGACTCTTGTGATTTCGGGAGAGAGTTTTCCATCTCTCTGACTACAGACCACACACCTCCCTATTTTTACAACAGAATTGACTTTATTTTCCAACCCGACATGGATGTACTCCCAATGTGCAGCATCTTCCAGGAACTCCAGATTGTGCATGAAACGGGTTACTTCTCAGCTTTACCGTCCCTGGAAGAATATTGGCAACAGGTAAATAGGGATTTTGATATACAAGGCGCTGAGTTAAAAAAATGCCCAGTGTCCCGGTACACCGAGGGAGGAGTGGATGGAGGAAAAAATTAAGATTGTGTGTGATTGGAGGTGTATTATTTATTTTTTTATTGTTTGGGTAATTTTTAAAATGAAGGTAATTAGGTTTTAAATTTAGTTGTAATGCCTCTGGTTCCGAAGGCGCTTGAAACGGCTTTTACAACCTGAAGCGGAGTTGTCATTTAAGTAAAGCGGGGCGACGATTCTTCGTCCCCGGAGTGTTTTTGCCGTTTTGGATCTTCTAAACAGCAACCACCGGAGTGGAACGCCAAACTCCAGCCTTGCTGTCGCTCGATCCCGTACCGAGCGAGCCGTTGGCAGAAGTTTTGTGCCTGTACCTGGTCCAGACTCCACAGCTGGATCTTGTCATATGAACTTGCGTTTACTGGCAAGGGATTTTTTTTTTTTAAGGGATTTTGTTTTTGTTTTGGTGTTTGTACATGTGCGTTTTAAATTTAAAATTTTGCCAGTGAAAAAAGACATCGGCTCTTTTTTCCTATGTCATTTCCAATTTCTTTTCCCTTGTCGGAATCCCTAAGATTTGCCAAAATCTGGCCTTATTTTTCTTACCTGCTTCTCTTGTTGACCAGAAAAAAAAAAAAATGTTTGCACAACCAGTGACTTGTCAATCATATGACAATGAGCCTGCCCTAATTGCTTCAAGTCTTAGTTTGGGAAGAACCTCGGTTTCCGGCATTTTAGCAGAACTGGATTTTTGGGCGTTGGAAATTTAAGAAACTTAAATTCTTAACCTCTTTGAATCTGTAGGATTGCTGGAGGGGAGAGGCACCCTGACACTTGTCCCATTGTCTTTAAAAAGATATAAGGAGGGTTTGGTGTGTTTTGTGCTGTTTGCTTTTTGTCACCAAGTGAATTACCAGCTCAGATACATTCTGGTAGTTTCAAAGCCTGGAGAGCTTTGAAGGCAGATGAAATGCGAAGTGTTGCAGCCTTCACATGCCTGCTTAATTGTTCACAATCCCCTCCTGCCTTACTTACCCTTCCCCTCCCCCCTTTTTCCTCCCCAAAGAAGCCGCTCCATAGTACGTGATTGAAATTGATCTAAGTAGTTTCCTTCAGGCATTTGGGATTTGGGCAAACAGCCAGACTTGGCTCCTGGTTGCCTTCAGAGGCATTTAAACTCACTGAGAGCTTCCTTCTGGTCCCTAATGCTCACTACATAATGGAGATTTTAAATTAGCCAGATTATTAAAGTTTAACAAGATCTCAATAAATGTCCTTTCCTTTTTCTATGGAACATCGATAAAATATATTGCTGTCTCTTTTCAGAATACGTTAGCGTGCGTTGCAACTCCAATGTCTAATTTGAGGTGTAAAGAGAAAACAATTATTTTTTCTCCCCCTTGCTTGCTCACACTTGATATGTGACTAGTGAGGAAGGGGGAATAATACCGACGATATTATGAGAGGGCACACCGCGAAGAGTGAGCTCTTTGGGTAGGTTGTGCTGAAAGCCAGGAAGGTTATCTGTCCTGAAAATGATTTGCTTAGAAGGGCAGAGTTTGTTGTAGACATTTACATGTGTGGAATTGCCAGTCGTGTAGACAACCTTATATGGACATACAGGCAACTAATCCTGGTGGAAATGAGGGAAGAAGTCATTTAATCCTAAAATGTTTCCTACCATTTTTCTTTTCCAGTGGCTAGAAAGTTTGAAATGGTGGGGAGAGGGGATGCTGATCTCGGCAGTTGTAGCTTCTTGAAAGGTTGGTTGTGGGGGCTGGGGAGGGGGCCCACTCTCTACATGACTCACTGCATGTATATTTGAACCGAGTAGTTTCTTGGCCTTTGGTCAGAATTTCAAAAGGAAGTCTCCTTTGGCATTGCGTGAAAGAAATAGAGTGATGACTCATGCAGTTGTACTCTTGGCCAGTAGATAAAGTTCTTGTTCATTGTGGGACTCCCAGCAGGGCCATGGAGTAATTTCCCCTTTTACATCCTTTACAATAGCATATGGCCATTCTGGAATGATTTCTCCACTCTTGCTGTTAGAGTGCCTTGTTTTTCTCTGACCACTGTAGAAGTCATTAAAGTTTGGTGGTTGTGCATGGCCCTGCACTTGGAAATGGCATCCTTTGAAAGCCTCTTAGGTCTCTGATCTACAGGAAATGGGTGGTTTATCTGCCCTCCACTGATGTCCCTGAGTACAGATTGTCAGCTAGCTGCTGTCTTGTGCCAGTGTTGTATTGTGCTGTCAGCTCTGTTTCAAGGGAGTCTGTCAGACCACATTGTGTGCAGGGCTGTCTTTCTGTCCTGTGGTATGAATATGTGTCAGCACGTGAAGGGTGAATGGCTTTGACTTTCTTTAATAAAGATGGTTCTTGAGAATGTCAGATAATCTGGTTAAACCTGTTGGGGGTGAATGTGTGTGCGGCTGGCTTTCTTTGTGTGGTTTACGGGAAACTCATTAGAAACGTCAACACTGGTAACTATAACAAAAACTGGCTCAGAGAGCATCACTCATTTTGGTCGTGAGTCCAGTATTTGAAAAGCCGAGGGAGGTCTCACCCTCTGTTTTTTTTCTTTTGAATCCTTACCCGTAATTCCTAGAAACAAATTTCTTCTAACTTGGAGAAAGACAGCTATCCTTAATTATAAAAGGTTTTCCACCCGCAGTGGCCCCACAACAGCCCATTTGTTCTTTCATTCCTGCATGTGCTTGCAAATTTGCTCCGGGTTCCATTTTCAGCAGTTGTAACCCTCACGTCCCTTTTTTTTGGCTTCTTTTCCACAGACCTGCCTGGAATTGGAACGTTATCTCCAGAGCGAACCCTGCTACGTATCAGCATCAGAAATCAAATTTGACAGCCAGGAAGATCTGTGGACCAAAATCATTCTGGCTCGAGAGAAAAAGGAGGAATCTGAACTGAAGATTTCTTCTAGTCCTCAAGAGGACACTCTCATCAGCCCGAGTTTGAGTTACAATTTGGAGACCAACAGCTTGAATTCGGATGTCAGCAGCGAATCATCTGATAGCTCGGAAGAACTTTCACCCACTACTAAGTTTACCTCCGACCCGATAGGCGAAGTTTTAGTCAGTTCAGGAAACCTGAGCTCCTCAGTCACTTCCACTCCTCCTTCTTCTCCAGAACTGAGCAGAGAACCTTCTCAGCTGTGGAATTGTATACCCGGGGAATTGCATTCCCCGGGTAAAATTCGTAGTGGGACTGTGGGAAAGCCTGGTGACAAGGGCAGTGGCGACGCCTCCCCGGATGGCAGGAGGAGAGTCCATCGGTGCCACTTCAATGGCTGCAGAAAAGTTTACACCAAAAGCTCCCATTTGAAAGCACACCAGCGCACTCATACAGGTCAGTAACCTCTTGTGTACCCAAGGGGTCGGGACCGCAGGGGCTGAATACCCCAGCGGTGGTGGTGGCGTGTCATTGAATTCCACAAGCCCTGGGTGAGAGCCCAGAGCTCTGAATGATGCCGTCACAGCAGAGCCTTCCCAGTATTCACAGCCTCACTTCCTCATTCTTTCCACAAAGGAACTGGATCTTTTTGGAGTATAGAGTAGAATCTTAAAGACTGGACATTTGTGCTGGATGAATGGTTAACACTTGCAGATTAAACAAACAAGAAGCTAAATCATATTCTCCATCTACACTCATACCTTCCACCCTCCCCAGCAATCCAGCTTATTAGGGGCTTATTTTACCCGTGCAGCCATTTTCCACGGATAATGTTATCGTGAGGTGTCATTAATTTTTCTGAACTGAAACTCAAGGGGTCAGGAGAGACAGTTTGTAGGTGATGTGGCGCTCGCCTCTGTTTACAGTGAGTTCGAGGGCTGAGCAGGACTGACCTGACGTACGCTGCAAGAAGCAGTATTGATCAGGGGCTCTTTATTGAGAATTTCTCTGTGCATGCAGCCTTTGTTTTTTAATTCCACTTATAAGGCAATCTTAACGGATTACTACAACATCGATAAGTTCAATTTTAAAATACCATGGCAGTCTCCAGGATAGCTGGTTAAGAACCACAGAAATTTTAGAGTTGGGAAGGATGTCAGAGGTCAACTCATTCAGACTCTTGTCTTACAAATAATGAAAGTAGATCCCCATGGGATCAAGTCAGGGCCACACAGGTTGATGGCAGAGCTGAGATTAGGACCTGGGGATTCTGAAAACCAGGCCAGTGTCTGTCCCAACGTCACATTCTATGATTGGTTTTTGAAATTTTTTATATTCTCTGGTGGCACTTTTATTAAATTTATATTTGTAATTTGACTCGGAAAAAAAATTCATTTGGTCATTTGATTGCCATTTAGAAAGTAATTCGAAGCCCTTGGAGTGGGGTTTCATGGAAACTCATAGCTCCAGTTTTGGAGAAATGTAGAAAGTCCCAGAAATGTAGAAATGTACAAAGACTCATTCCACAGGGAAGTGAGTAAGGAAGAAAATAAGTACTTGAGAGAAACAGTTTCCATGGAGAAAGCAATAAAACCATGCCCTTGACAAGGTTGTTGTTCCAGCAGGCTGACGCATCACCTCGGAAGTATTTCACCCATCTGAGTAATTGTCATTCTTATGAGTTCACTTTGATTGCAGTAACGTGGCTTTTGCCAAACCTGGGGTCACTACTACAGCACTTAGAGAACTGAGGCCAGGTCAGGAAGGAGCTCCTGTTGGTCACCCTACTACCATGAGATAGGACCTTTACTCAAGTGTGGAATGAATTCTGGGGGCCTCTCAGACCTGGAACTTGTAAATGAATTGATTTGCATACTGCTGCTTACCCACTGTTGTTGTGATACCCAGATCCCCTCACTGTTTGGTTTCAGTGAAGTCATGGTGAATGTGTCATGTGCTTTCTTTGTAGGAGAAAAGCCTTACAGATGCTCATGGGAAGGATGCGAGTGGCGCTTTGCAAGAAGTGATGAGTTAACCAGACACTTCAGAAAGCACACTGGTGCCAAGCCTTTTAAGTGTTCTCACTGTGACAGGTATGTGAGTAAGGTCTGAGCTCGCAGAGAGGCGTAGGTACACAGCTGTACGATAACCAGAGTAGAAGACATGTAGTGAAGGTTGAAAGGCAGGCTTTCCCCCCTGTACTTGATTGACCTTTCTTTTTCAAATCTAAGACTTTTTTTTTTTTTTTAAGTCAGATACACAAGTTTTCCAAATTAGGAGGTATTGTACCACATGTGCATGGGAATAAAATAATCTCTTCTAAAAACTTTTTGAAGATTGCCCTTCAACAGTTTCAACATTTGAAGATTCATGTTCTCCTAAGGACCCAGCAACTGCTGGTTTAAGACCTTCTTTAATTTCTAATTCCTAAATTGAAATTTCCTGTCCCTGAAACACTTTGTGATGAATCAGAGAAGACTCCCAGCTTTCTTTTCAATGGGGAGTAAGGGTTGGTCATACAGGGAAGTGAGGCAGTTAGCCCTAAAGCAAAGTGAGCCATGTCCACCTAACTTCCTGCATTCTTACATCCTCTTGCAGGTGTTTCTCCAGGTCTGATCACCTGGCCCTTCACATGAAGAGACACCTCTGAGAGAGCAGAGAGGCGAATGCTGTGGGCTAAAAGGCGTCAAGGCTGAGACCCAGCCTTGGAAGGAGGGAGGGATGCGTGTTCCAGCCAAAGCATGCCATTTTGCGCCCTACCCAGTTGCCTCCAGGACCTCTCCTTGGAAGGTCTATCGAGGGCTAAAGGTCATGTAAGAAGCGGCATAGCAACCATGGTGCATGATGTTTGGGTGATCCTGGACTCGTCACTGGTACCTAACCTTCTGAGTGGCTCCTAAGCCTTTGCCGTGAGCATGTGCACTGAGAATGTTAATGGGTGGGTTGACTGTATGTTGAGGATCTATTACTGATTGTATGATGAGGCCAACTTTTTTTCCTTGTGGTAGTGGAACTACAAGAGACAGAAAAAAAGGAGTTTGTATGTTTTGTGTGTAAGAAGTATACCATGAGATGAGATGACCACCAATCATTTCCGGGGTGGGGGGTGGGGAGGGTGGTATCTGCACCTTAGAAAAAAACAAAAAACACAAAAAAAGAAGGACAAATATGGAGGGCGGGGTTGGGCAGTCAGGACCCCTGAGTGGCGAGTGGGTGTGGGGAGGGGGAGCCCCTCTCTGGTGTGAGAGGAGCTTTTGGTGTCTGGTGCAGCTATTGAACGTGCAATGTGTCAAGTAGCTTGTTTTACTTGCTACAGAGCTCATTTGTAATCCATTGTATAAGCTGTGTATTTACAGATATAACACAATTATAACTTCTCCTTATAATACAAAAGTAATGCATGGTTCTGGGGAACTTGATGCTTTTCCATTTTCAATCAGGACTGCAATTCTGATTCCAGTTAATGAGCAGCTAAGATTGAATTTGTCTGATACGGTGATTCCTAGCCATCTTGGCCTGGCAATACACAAATTTTGTTTCCCCTTTCAATTTTGTAACACTGCCCTTCCAGAAAGGTGTTGCGTAGCCTAGAATTATTTTTTACATGATTGTGAATTTGAATTATCTTTTTGGAGAATTTTGTGATGCCATTTGAAGAAATCGGACCCGTGTTGGGGTATCAGGAAGCCAGGTTGGGAATTGCTGGTCTAATGTTACATTAGATGAAGAACCTAAAATTTTCCTCAGTTGGGTGGATGAAACCACTAAAAGCTTAGAAACTGTTTTTCTCATGCAGCTAAGTTTCTCTTATTTATGCCTCGAGGACTAATTTCTGGTGTTTTAGCTGTTAATGCACTGTTGACCTTAATAATGGTGCCTTATGCAAGTGACCCCTTATGTGCGGGGGTCTTATACAGGGGTATGGGTGATGCATGCTTAATTAAGGCTCTTTTCTCACCTGGCATTGTACTGTATCAATGTATAATACAGAAAAAAAAAAAATCCTTTTAAGGTCCTCCTTCACAAAGACAAATAGAGAGATGAGAACTCCCTTGACATGTCAGTATTTGTTTGATATTTTAGCCAACATGACTGTCACTGTTACAACGGAAAACATGTCATAGTGGAAAAATCTGACCAACTCTGCCACCGTGAGACTGTCACACAGACCTTGCACAACAATTGTATAGAAAACACACCCAGCTGTATTTAATATGTACCATTTGCACACATATTAAAGATACAGAAGTATAAAAAAAAAAAAAACAATGCTTAAATATTTGCTTCAAAGGCACAAGTTTCACATATCTATCTAGTTATCTGTTGGCAATACAGAAAGTATACTACTTTTTGTAAAAAGTGGGCGGAATTCTTGTGTATGTATATTTGTGTGTATAGTATGTGTATGTGTGTATATATATAAATATATATATAGATAATATATAAATATTTTTTTTAAGGAGAAACTAGAATGTTTAGCTAGAAAATTCCACAGCCTGTGAATATTTCAAAATGGCCATAAAGGAGGTAAAATGAAAACTATAATTTTTATAGCGGCTTTACCTTTAATGATTTGCTGAAGACGTTTTTGGCTTAACATCTATTCCAGGCTGTTGACTTTGGTGTTATCATCATGGGCATGTCTGGAATAGGATACCTTTGGCCATTAAAAATGGCACAGACAGAATACCGGCACACTAGTTGGACTCAAACACACTAAGGTTTTGATTTTGAATTTCAGCCTTATTAGAAGATCTAACCTAACAGTAAGCTAATTACAGGGATTCTTTTTTAGAACACTTTTTATGCAGATGAAGCTATTTTTTTCCAGCATGTAGAGTCTCCCAGTTTTTGAAACGAGTAATTTCCCCAGATTGGCATACCGCAGCATGGGCAGCTGGTATTTCATCCAGCTGTTGGCTTGTGGGTGTGGATCTTTATATATATATATATACACACACATATATATATATACACATATATGAGTCTGGCTGTGCTGGTATTTTGTTTGATCTTCCTGGAAACGAGCAATGATTAAAGCTCCCAATACTGGTTTTTTATCTGGTCGAAGGTATACATTGACCTAAATAACTCATTCCATTTCACTTAGGGGGAAAATGCACTTTTCTTTTGGCAATTCCAAATCCAGGCATTTGATTTGCTGGGTTTTGGAAAACTCCTTTTTTGGCATGCTGTGTGCTTCGCCATAACAATTCCATGAAGCAAGAAGGTAAACAAAAGGAAAAAAAAAAAAAACAAAACTTGCACTGGCTTGTCTGTCTCACTTACGAAATAGCATCAGAGTTGTTTGAATGGGTGGGGCTGGGTGCCATGTATGTCAATCCCTGTAATTTTCATAATAAGCAAGTACATTCTGTTCAGGTGATAACTGAGCCTCAATCAAGCAGAAACTTTTTGCTTGAAATTAAAAAAAAAAAAATTTCTATTAGTGAAATTTCTTTGTTTTGTTTTGTTTTTTTTTTTTTTCTTTTTTTTGGAAGCACCCTGTTATCTAAAGAATCTTTGTAAGATTTTTGTAAAATTTTGTTTTACAAGATTTTATTTGAAATTGTTTTTTGCAAGATTGTTATATTTCTGTATGAATGTATTTTTTATGGGAATAACATAAAAGAATTCTTATCAGCATCTTGAGTCTGGTTGCTTTTGGGGGGGTTGTGGAGACAAATTCCTGCTGGACTAATCACCTGGGAAACAGCTGCTGTGTGACACCGAGCCAGCTGTTTGCCTGTGTCAGGTAGCTCTTCCTCTCAACATACCCCCAGCCCAGTCCTAGAATCCAGAGGGAAAGGAGTCTGACATGCATGGCTCTCAAGGAAATGCATTAAACATCTCTTCTCCAAAGACTGACAAAAACAACAGCCAGGCTTTGGGCCACAGCAAGAAAATGCTTGCTGTTTATTATCTTCCTGTCACTCAAACTAGAGAAGTCCATCAGAGGCAGCCACACAATGAGAAACTCCATCTCATCCCTTTCTCTGTTACTCCTCCAGCAGTTTTCAGCAGCCTTGTTCCTGTTAGGCAATAACAGCAGAGCCTTTCTTCAGCCACCTGGCCACACACACCTTGCTTAAGATAGCACGGGGGGGGGGGCGGGGGGTGGTGGAGACAATGGCGGAAGGAAGCCAGACCTGCAAACTGTTCCCACGGTCTTCTGGGCCCAGCCTGCCGTAGCCCCACAGCCTTCACTGGCTAGCTTAGTAAAGTAGGGCAGGAAGCAAAAGGTCGTGTATATTATCACAAGATGACTTTGTATCTTCGTTTTTATTTTATTTTTTCTTTTAAGCCAAGCCAGTGTATAAAAGGTAGAGTTTGAAAATAAAGTAGGCAGCTTTTTGTTTTTGAGAAGAATTTCTAAATGAGTAGCTTTAGAGCTTAGTTTCAGTTTTAATTTACTGTGTGGATTAGTGGGAACTGGTCCATCTATCCATTAGAGGTATATTTTCATTTTATATTAAGCTAATAAGTAGTAATAGGGTAAAATCAATGGGTGCTTTCTGGAAGAAGGGTACTTATGGGGAAAAAAAGGTCAAAGGGAATGAGTTAACATTGTTCCTAGTTTGACTACAAAGGAAAATTCATTATTCGAAATAAGTGCTCACTACTTTTCTTCAGAGTAGAATTTGCGGTTCTCTTAATTTGCTGAATTTGATAGTTGCTTTGAATTTTATAATTGGGAGGGGACGCTTAAATGCATTACAGATTAGGGATTCTAAGTGATTTTCTCTCTATAAGTGCAGTAAAAAAGATATCAGCAATTTGAAAGGCGTGGTGTGGGAGGGTGCAGGAAGCAGATTAAATTTTTGCCAAGATTCATGAGTGTGTTGTGTTCCGAACACATGTCAGGGTGACTAATAGTTGAATTGGCCTGACTGTACAGTCTAAGTAAAGGATTGGTAATGCATTCCCTGCTGCTCTGAAGACTTGACCACTTTGTCATGCAAGGACTATGCCGACCAGCTAAGTTATGTTCAAATAAGGCTGCTGTGAGGACTGTTGTACAAGGAATAAGCTGCAAACCAATGATATTTATAGAAGTATAAAAAGTTTCAATCTGCAAAACAAATTTTTTGAAACCTGGCTAAAAAGAAACATTCTAGTTCTAACTAGCTGTGTGATTTTGGACAATTTGCTTAACTGCCCTGGGCCTCAATTTTCTTACTGCTAAAATAGTTTGGGCTAGGTCACATGTATCCAGCATTTTATATAGCACTGGAATTCTGTGGTCTGTGAGTACAGGGTGGACTTGACATTACATGTTCCCTGTCTTCAAAATGCCCTAGCTCAGACCTAGAAAGCATTCTCTCGTGCTACAGTAGGAAGTCTCGTTGAAGGTAATTGGACTAACTTAGAATGGAAAACGAAAAGTTTTCAAAGTGCTCTTTGCCCCTTTAATTATAGTTAAGTTATTCAGGCATTTGGTTCTTCATAACACACCAGTTTTTATTAAAAAAAAAAAAAAAAATCTTTGAAAAATGCTTTGTAGCCATAGTAGATTCAAAGTCTCCCACGTTTCCCAAGTTCCACCAATCTCATTCCATCATTCAGAGTTGACCTGTGTATGCAAAGGGCAAAGTAGGCAGGTGAATAAAGGTTCTTGCCTTTATATATTTTAACTGCTGTAGAGAAAGAAAACAGCTTTCTGACAGCCACAGTGAGCTATTTTTAAACATCCTTCCTCCCCAAACTGCATTATTTCCCTCCCTAAATTTGGTGAGGAGGAGGAGGAGGAAGATAGCTTCTACCCCTTGTGCCATAACCAGGAATTGTGTAGGCAACGTATGGGTATGCCGTACTTAGAACAGTACTGCATCCGGTAGATCTTATCCCCATTTCACAGGTGAGGAAACTGAGGCTTGTTGAGGCCAAGCCACTTTGCTGAGGTCACTCAGTTAGACAGCAGCAGGCTCAGCATTCCACGGAAATCTCTGGCACCAAAGACTGTGGATTTAATCACCACCCTTCACTGCCTTCTAGCTGGCCCAACCTCTCATGAGAAGCTTCTAATGATTTTATAGGATTCACAAAATGACTTCACGTTTATGAAATGAAAAGAGAACTTGCTTACCATCCAAAGGCACTAGAACTATAAAATGTGGTGCAATCCTGAAGAAGCAAAAGTAACCATTTTGAATTGTTTTCCAGATATGAGACAGATGGCACATATTTATTTTTAATGTGTAAGAAGATAGAGAAAGCAATTGGAGATGTGACACCCTGCACTAATTGGCAAGAATCACCTAATGTACATAGTTAAGGCACAAAGAGAGGAAAATTAGGTCCATGCATCACACAAATGAGGCAATACAACAACGTGTGTTTAACTAGATTTATTTTCTACAAGGTCTTTTCTGTTTCGTTCTAAGTAATTTTAATGAGGATTCTCTAAACGTCTGTGAATGAAGAGAGACAAAGAAGAAAACAAATCTGGGTACCACATGTCCTGATAGAAGCCAAACGGGTCTGAGTAGTCACACCAGAATCTTCAATAAAAAATACATTTAACTAAAATGTACATTATCGCTTGTTAGTCCCTCCGAACTCCAGTTGGTAAACCTTGCACTCACGTCCCTTTATATAATCTGTGCAAAAAAAAAAAAAAAAAGGCAGATCACGTGACCACTGGAATTGTTCCTTAAATTTAGAGCCCCCCATCGAACTCTGCCATGAGCAAGCAGTTAATAACTGTCTGAAAATTTAGGTGCTTTGACGTGGAGGAACTCATCATGCCACATATCACCATTTTCATCAGGTTTGCGCTTTGGAGATCACAAAGCACAGTTCCCAGTGACTTGGCTCTGCCAGCTCAGCATAGCTGTGTTCCCCTGGCTTTCTAAGTTTCACATCACCACGTTGCGTTTCGTTGTGCAAGCTCTGCCTCCGAACGTGCGGGCTCTCCAACGACAAGCACTGGCTTTATCAATTAACTCACTACAAAGGCAGGCAGCGTTAGTCAGGTGGTGCTTTTCTATTTGTGTTGGTGAGGAGATGAGAAAGTGGTAGAACCACTGGCCAGGTAAGATAGTGGAGAAGTGGGCTGGTTGTGTAGCTTCCCTTTCAGGCAGGAATCTGAAAAATTCTTCACTCTCTCTCCATCTTCACCCTAAAGTATGTTATGTATTTATGAGCTCAAAAGCTTGAGCAAGCCAGTTTACCCTGCCACAGAAGTATGTGTGTGTTCACGTTAAGTTAAAAATTTTAACTCTTTGTAGTAAAATTGCCTTTGGGCAAAATTCAACTATCTGAATCATTTAGTTAAATTAAAGAGAACATTAGTGTTAGCTACAGATTTCCAACACTAAACTATTTTAAACACAGAATCCGATTTTAAATATTTGTCTTTTATCACGCCTTGTCAGAAGACTGAGACAAGGTTAAAGGAGCTTCTTGAAGACTTGTTGGGCAAGATGTCATTACAAAATCCAGCATTTCCAAGTTGCTTTCACAGCAATAGCCCTTAGATTTGAAAAGACGGAAGTCCCTGGGTAGTGCGAATGGTTAATCAGCTTAGCGGCTGACAGAAATGTTGGAGATTTGAGTCCACCCAGAGGCACCTCAGAAGAAAGGCCTGGCCATCTACTTCCAAAAAATCAGCCACTGAAAACACTACGAAATACGGTTCTACTCTGACATGCGCAGGGTCACCAGTGGTCAAAATCGACCCAACAGCAACTGTTTTTTTGTTCTGAAGGAAGTTGCATGGAAACATTGCTGAGCAGCAGTGCACGAGGATGGTTTAACAGGGCAGGGTGCCTGTCTTTTGGGAATTCCCAATTTGTGATGCAACTCCACCCTCAAGGTGCAAGTATGTCAAGAGGAGAAAACTATGGGAACAGATTCCAGTCATATTCTCTACCTTGCTGGAAAGGTTGATGAGATTTAAGAGGGGAAGGTGTGCCAGCAGCTCCTGGCTCAACATTAATCAGTCATGCTCGACCCACGAGCTTACCGTGCTTAGGTAATCAGGAGTGCTGCCATTTAAGGGTAAGTGCATTCTATTGACCAACCGGGATGGCTTCTGAAAACCAGACATCTGTACAAGAAAGTGAGAAATTTGCTTCCCAAGCACCTTGCAACCCTTTTCTTTAAGTTGTTGGTTTCCTTGGATACTTTTCACAGTGACACAACTTAGTAGTTACTTTTGTTTGTTTCTTTAAGGAAATTTCTAAGACTTTTATTTGCACATTTACTCTATTATGCTTTAGGGACTCAATGGTGAGCAAACGCCTAAGTGGCATCTTCCCACATGGAACTTACAAGTAAAAGACCTCACTCATTTCTGGCTTTGCTATCCTTACTTAAGCTCTTTGGGTTTTGCTTTTCTTATCTGTGAAACGGGAATGATGATGATTCTTGACCCTCAGGATTGTGGACAATTGGAGGTAAGGTATGTAAGGACCTCCTACGTGGCCTGGTACATAACACATGGCCGATAGTTGGTGAGTAGTAGTATTGTTGTGTGCTTGATATTTATTTCTTAACCAGGAAAATAATTCTTGCTAATCCTAATCACTTTATTTCAAAATTGATTTTTTTTTTAAAATTAGCATTAGGAAAAATTCATTCATCATTCGTTTCCACAACATAATTTTCCAGTAAGTTCAGTGAAGGCCAAGCTTACAATATTATGTTGTATTTTTATGATCAATAGTTCCCCTTTGCAATGCTTAGTGTGCTACTGAAATCTTGCAGGAAGGAAGTTCGGCAAGTCTTTGAGTAAAACGCCTTCCTGTCAAAAGCTGTGAACATACTGACCAATGGCAGGATTGAATTGACCAATAGATTCAGTGAGTTGAATTCACTGTGGTTTTGACCAAGGACGAAGAACCCAGAAGTCTCCTTTGCTACTGCAGTTTTCATGAGTGGCCGAACCCTGAGGTTGATCCAATTTTTCTGAATCAGGACTCAGCTTAAAACACCACTAAACAGATATCTCTTCATGCTCTTCTGAGGTTATTACGTTATTAACTTATTACATTCTTTCCAGTTAAAAGAATTCCATAGGTGGAGTACCTCCTATATCACAAGGTATTAGCCTCAGTATTAGAAACCAATTTAACCTGGCATCGGTTCTATCCAATTAAAAGTCTTATGCTGACATAAGAATGTTGGTTGGTTGATTTTTGTTGTTGTTCTGTTTTTAATTGCTTAATTTTTGATTGTTGGTTTTCACCGCCCTTTTTCCTATTTAGCATAACTTCTATGGACATGCATTCTATGCCTTCATTTTCCTTAAAAATAAAAACCAGTTGCCATTGAGTCAATCCTGATTCATGGCAACCCCAAGTCTTTCAGAGCAGAACTGCACTTCACAGGGTTTTCAACAGCTGTGACCTCTTGGAAGTAGATAGCCAGGCATTTCTTCCCAGGTACCTCTGAGTGGATTCAAATCACAACCTTCTGGTTAGTAGCCAAATGCTTGCCTGAGCGTTTAACCATTTGTAACATAAGATCTAAGCACTCAAGTTGATCCTGATGCTGATGGCCATACTTTGAGTAACAGAGTTGACAAATGTATACATGATGGTTACCTTTATTTGAGTCCCATGATTGCCCCGTGGTAAGCAAGGCAGTCACTATTATTCACATTTTGCAAAGGAGGAAATTGAGGCACAATTAACTGACACAATCAATGAGAGACAGAGCCGGAGGTACTGCCCAACCCACCTCTTCCCGCTACAGTAATATACTGTGTTTAGCTCTCTTATTAATTTCTCAAATTAGATGCCACCAAAGTGGCAAGTGCCCATGCAAGAAAGTAGCAGAAGCAAATCTCTATATTCTAGTGTCCTCTGTTCTTGCCTCAAGTTAACCTTTCAACCTACCCACAACTGAACTCCAGGTCAACTAGTGCTGAGGCTCCTCATGCAGTGTCCACATTTCATTTATTCAACAAATACTAAGTCCCTACTATGTGACAGGAACTGTACTGGAAACCTCTCTATCACTTCTTGAGTGGTGGCTACTGGGAACCATAAGATCTAGTCTGACATACTGTCTCTAACCTTCTCTTCAAGTCTTAGCTTACATACTGATCTCTTCCAAGAAGACATCCAGACCACTCCTGCCCTCAGGGAGTTTACCTGAGCTTCTGTCCTTTGATTTTTATTTGCTCCTTATTTGATACTTTGTGTGAGACATCTTTAACATTTGTTTATCTTTTGGACTGCATGAGTTAGAGACCCAGTCCTCTAGAAGCAAAGCTTGTGTGTTGGCATCACCGGCAAACAATTGCAGTGCTGTGTACAAAGTAGCTGCCTCAGTCACTGCTTTCCGGTTTTGACAATGATGATGGTGTGATGTTTTGCTTTATGTATATATCCATGGTATCTACTACTTCATTGGGATTAGGTCAGATAAGGAGTCATCATAGCCACTCATTCTGACAATAGGTCACACTCTTTACTGCGTCAGAATTATGCCTGTTGTAAACACTCCCTGCATTGAGCACTTACACAAGCACTTCCCAGGTTACCAAAAAGAGGTGGGGTTCTTGAAGCTGTGAATGGGTGTTTGAGTCAGACATACGTAGATTCTGACATTATCTGGTCTTCAGATTAGTAGTGGAGTTGGGGGGTATTTGCGATTTAGGGCAAAAAAAAAAAAAAAAGAGAGAAAAGAATTATGCCAGAGAGATTAAGTGGCCAGAGGACTGTTCCTACTTCTGGATAAGTGTTGGCGTTTCTACTACCAAATACTGCACAACTTACAAACAAAATTTGATTTAATTTCTAATATGCTGTGGTTGAACAGTAGTGAAAGAATTTCTGATATAGCCTTCTAAGGCATAATGGCATTTTAGAAGTGGATGGAAAAAGCCCTGTAAGGGTCAGCTCCATCATTCCTTCCCAGAGTATCCTTCTCAGGCCCCCTCAGTCTGGAGTATTTGCTTCTTCTCCGGGCTCTCTTCTTTACAGCCCTTTACCAAGTGTCCTGCTGTTGTTTACTCTCCTCTCTCCTTTCTCAGAGTGTAAATTCCCGAGGACAGAGAACCGTGTATGTATTTTTAAATCTCTGAATCCTCAGCACCTATTTCTAATCTAGGTGTTCCATGAATGTTTGTTGTTTGAATGAATGAGTAACTCTGCTTATTTTCTACTTCACTCCTTCTACTAACAGCTGCATACGTTAACTTTAAGAACCACCTATAAATAAAACCCAACAACTCATTTGGCCCAGAGTACTAGATCCTGTATTAGTTTTCTAGGGTTGCTGTAACAAAGTACCACAAACTGGATGACTTAAAACAACAGAAATGTATTGTCTCACAGTTCGTGAAGCCATAAATCCCAAATCAAGTGTCTCTCTGAAGGTGCTAGGGGAAGATCCTTCCTTGCCTCTTTCAGCTTCTGGTGGCTTCTGGCAATCCTTGGCGTTCCTTGCTTTGTAAATTCATCACTGCAATCTCTGCTTCATTCTTCACACAGCCGTCTTCCCTCTGTGCCTCTGTTTCTCTGTGTCTTGTCTCCTATTTTTATAAGGACACCAGTCATATTGGGCCAGGGCTCATTCTACTCCAGTATGACCTCAAGTTAACTTAAAATTTCTTCAAAGACTCTATTTCCAAACAAGGTCACATTTACAAGTACCTGGAGTTAGTACTTCAACATATTCAAACCATTACAGATCTCTTCCCTGATAAATTTGATTGAATGGACTTACAAAAGACAAAGTATCCATTTTATGTTTTATTTTTTTCCCTTCTGTTTTTTATCCTTAGATGGACCAGGCGAAGTTATTGAAAAGACGGAGAGGTTGAAGTCTAGAGGACAATGATCAGGGAAATGTAAAAGCTTGTCAACTAATTTCTGAATAATGAAAAGTTATTGTTTGCCAGCCAGTCAATACTGACTTAGAACGACCCTATAGGACAGAGTAGAACTGTCCCATAGAGTTTCTTAGGCTGTAATTTTTACATGAGTAGATTGCCAGATCTTCTCTCCCACGAAGCCCCGGTGGATTCAAACAGCTAACATTTTGGCTAGCTGCCAAACACTTAACCATTGTGAAACCAGGCCTCCTAATAAAAACTTGTTGTGAATGCTGGCGAATTGGTTCCGGACCCTATGTACAAGAGAACGAAACACTGCCTGATCCTGCTCCATCCTCACAATCATTGTTATGCTTGAGCCTTTTGGTGCACTGTGTCATTCCATCCATGTGTCATTCCATCTTGTTGAGGGTCTTCCTCTTTTTCACTGGCCCTCTACTTTACCAAGCATGATGTCCTTTTCCAGGGACTAATCCCCCCCGATAATGTGTCCAAAGTGTGTGAGATGAAGTCTTGTCATCCTTGCTTCAAAGGAGCATTCTGGCTGGACTTCTTCCAAGACAGATTTATTCATTCTTTTGGCAGTCCATGGTATGCTTAATATTCTTTGTCAACACTGTAATTCAAAGACATCGATTCTTCTTCAGTCTTCCTTATTCATTGCCCAACTTTCGTATGCATATAAGGCGATTGACCAGGCACAACTTAGTCTTTAAAGGGCCATCTTTGTTTTTAACACTTTAAAGAGGTCTTTTGCAGTAGATTTGCTCAATGCAATGCCTCATGTGATTTCCTGACTGCTGCTTCCATGGGTGTAAATTGTGGATCCAAGTAAAATGAAGTCCTCGACAACTTCGATCTTTTCTCTACTTATCATGATGTTGCTACGAGGTCCAGCTGTGAGGGTTTTCATTTTCTTCATGCTGAGGTGTAATCCATACTGAAGGCTGTAGTCTTTGAACTTCATCAGGAAGTCCTTCAAGTCCTCTTCACTTTCAGCAAGCAAGGTTGTGTCATCTGTATAATGCAGAGTGTTAATGAGTCTTCCTCCAATCCTGATGCCCCGTTCTTCTTCGTATAGTCCAGCTTCTTGGATCATTAACTCAGCATACAGATTGAATAAGTACATTGAAAGGATACAAACCTGATGCATACCTTCCTGACTTTAAACCATGCAGTATCACTTTATTCTGCTCAAAGGACTACCTCTTAATCTATGCACAGATTCCTCATGATAAAAAAAAAAAAAACAATTAAGTGTTTTAGAATTCATATTCTTCATAATGTTATCCATAATTTGTTGTGATCCACACAGTCAAATGTCTTTGCATAGTCAGGTAAACATACATCTTTCTGGTATTCACTGCTTTCAGCCAGGATCCATCTGACATCAGCAATGATATCCTTCCTTCCATGTGCTCTTCTGAAGCTGGTTTGAGTTTCTAGCAGTTCCCTGTTGCACTGCTTCAACAGCTTTTAAATGATCTTCAGCAAAAGGTTAGTTACTTGTGATATTAATGATACTGTTTGATAATTTCTACATTCGGTTGGATCATATCTCTTTGGAATAGGCATAAATATGAATCTTTTCCAGTCAGTTGGCCAGGTAGCTGGCTTCCAAATTTCTTGGCATAGAAGAGTAAGCACCTCTAGTGCTGCACCCCTCTGTTAAAACATCTCAGTTGGTATTCCGTCAATTCCTACAGCCTTGTTTTTCGCCAATGTCTTCAGTGCAGCTTGGACTTCTTCCTTCAGCACCATCAGTTCTTGATCACATGCTACCCCCTGAAATGACTGAATGTCAACCAAATCTTTTGGTGAAGTGACTGTGTGTAATCCTTCCATCTTCTTTTGATGCTTCCTGTGTTGTTCAGTATTTTGCCCATAGAATCCTTCACTGTTACAGCTTGAGGTTTGAATTTTTTCTTCAGTTCTTTCAGCTTGAGAAATGCTGAGCGTGTTCTTCCCTTTTGGTTTTATAATAATTATAATGTCATTATAGTACTTTACATTGTCTTCCCAAGCTGCCCTTTGAAACCTTCTATTTACTTCTTTTACTTCATCATTTTTTTGGTCAGGTTAGCTACTAGATGTTCAAGAGCAAGTTTCAGATTCTCTTCTGACATCCATTTTGGTCTTCTCTTTCTTTTTAATGACCTTTTGCTTTCTTGGTGTATGATGTCCTTGATGTCATTCCGCAACTCGTCTGGCTTTCTTTCAGTCATTAGTGCTAAATGCAGCGAATCTATTCCTAAGATGGTCTCTAAATTCAGGTGGGATATACTTTGGCTCTCATGGACTTGTTCTAATTTTCTTCAGCTTCAACTTGAACTTGAATAGGAGCAATTGATCATCTGTTCTGCAGTCGGTCCCTGGTCTTCTTCTGACTGATGATATTGAACTTTTCTATCATCTCTTTCCACAAATGTAGTTGATTTTATTCCTGTGTTTTCCATTCGGAGAAGTCCACGTGTATAGTCGATGCTTATGTTGTTGAAAAGAGGTATTTTCAATGAAGAAGTTGTTGGTCTTGCAAAATTCTATCATGCAATCTCTGGCATCATTTCTATCAGCAAGGGCATATTTTCCAACTTCAGATCCTTCTTTGTTTCTAACTTTCGCATTCCAATCACCAGTAATTAGCAATGAATCCTGATTGCATGTTTGATCAAAATCAGACTGCGGAATTTGGTAAAATCTTTAATTTCTTCATCTTTGGCCTTAGTGGTTAATGCATAAATTGAATAACGATCGTATTAACTGGTCTTCCTTGTAAGTGTATGGATATTATCATATCATTGTTGTACTTCAGGATAGACCTTGAAATTTTTAATTTTTTTTTTTAATGATGACTACAAGGCCTTAGTCATCTAGTATTGCTATAATAGAAATACCACAAATGGATGGCTTTAACAAAGAGAAATTTATTCTCTCACAGTCTAATAGGTTACAAGTCCAAATTCAGAGCGTTGGCTCCAGGGGCAGGCTTTCTCTCTGTCGGCTCTGGAGGAAGGTTCTTGTCCTCAGTCTTCCCCTGACTGAGGAGCTTCTCAAGTGCAGGGACCCCATGTCCAAAGGACAGCTCCTGGTGCTGCTTTCTTGGTGGTATGAGGTCCCCCACTCTCTGCTTGCTTCCCTTTCCTTTTATTTCTTGAGAGATTAAAGTTGGTGTAGGCCCCAGCCCAGGGAAACTCACTTTACATTGGATCAGGGAGGTGACCTGAGTAGGGGTGGTGTTACAATCCCACCCTAATCCTCTCAACATAAAATTACAATTACAAAATGGAGGACAACCACAGATGACCTAAACAAGTTGATACACAGATTTTTGGGGGGACACAATTCAATCCATGACAATGCCACTCCTCTTCAAGTTGTCATTCCTGGCTTAGTAGACCGCATGATTGTCCCATTCAAAATGGCCAACACCAGTCCATTTCAACTCACTAATGCCTAGGATATGGATGTTTATGCATTCTATTTCATTTTTGACAATTTCTAATTTTCCTAGATTCACCCATCGTACATTCCACGTTCCAATTATGAATGGATGTTTGTGTTAACTTCTCATTTTGTGTTGTACCACATCAGTAAATGAAGATCCCGAAAGTTTGACTCCATTTATGTCATTAAGGTTGACTTTACTTTGAGGAGACAGCTGTTCCCCAGTCATCTTTTGAATGCCTTCCAACTTGTGGGGCTCATCTTCCGGCGCTATATCAGACAATGTTCCGCTGCTATTCATAAAGTTTTCACTGGCTGGCATTTGAGTACTGGTGGCATAGCTTCCAACATCACAGCAACAAGGAAACCCCCACAGTAGGACAAACTGACAGATGCGTGACAGAAAGTAAAAATTTAGCAATGGCTATATCCATCTGGGCAATACTCACTATATGAGTTCTCTTTCAACTTTATGTTAAAAAAAAATGAAAAAAAACTTTCACCCCAAATCCAGAAATAATTTTTTATTTGAGTGTTTCAGAAAGAGCCAAATACGTCTGAAAGTAGCTTACTCAGGGAAATGAAAGTTAAACTTTATCAAAGCAGGTTCTGAGCTTGTCATTAAAATTTAAACAATCAAGTTTTTTGACACACTGCATCTAAACTAAAAGTAAAACATTTTAAATTCTGGATATGAATCTCCTGCAAGTGAGGGATAAATTGGGAGTTCCCAAGTGACTAGTTAAAATGTTTATAGATCCCAAACTGCCTCTTTTACAAAGTGCTTCTTCTTTTTTTTTTTTGGCTTCTTATTTGAAAGTCATTTGAAAGTTATTTTACTGCATTAAAACAGAGTGGTCGTCATTTTCAAGGTCAAATGGATTGTTAAACAGTCACTACTTATTATGTACTCATTTTACTCAGGACATGGCAAAGTACATGTAATCTTTTTCTAGTTAAAGGTAATGTGACTCAGTGAGTGAGGCGGAAAAAATTGAGTAAAATCCCCTACCTTACTCTATCTGCAGGATCAAAGGCAGGCTGCTTAAGCTCTCTGGGTCTGTTTTCTCATCTATATTGTGGAATACTCTCAGGGGGCTGTTGCAAGTATTAAATGAGAAATTTATGTGAATATGCGTGATATCCTGATACTTGTTGTTGTTAGGTGCCATCGAGTCGGCTCCGACTCATAGCAACCCTATGCACGACAGAACGAAACACAGCCCGGTCCTGTGCCATCCTTACAATCATTGTTATGCTTGGACCCATTGTTGCAGCCACTGTGTCAATCCACCTCGTTGAGGGTCTTCCTCTCTTCCACTGTCCCTGTACTCTGGCAAGCATGATGTCCTTCTTCAGAGACTGATCCCTCCTGACAACACGTCCAAAGTATGTAAGATGCAGTCTCGCCATCCTTGCTTCTAAGGAGCATTCTGGTTGTACTTCCAAGACAGATTTATTCATTCTTCTGGCAGTCCATGGTATACTCAATATTCTTTGCCAACACCACAGTTCAAAGGCGTCAATTCTTCTTCGGTCTTCCTTATTCATTGGCCAGTTTTCACATGCATATGATGCGATTGAAAATACCATGGCTTGGGTCAGGCGCACCTTAGTCTTCAAGGTGAAATCTTTGCTCTTCAACACTTTAAAGAGGTCCTTTGCAACAGATTTGCCCAATGCAATGCATCTTTTGATTTCTTGACTGCTGTTTCTATGGCTGTTGATTGTGGATCCAAGTAAAATGAAATCCTTGACAGCTTCAATCTTTTCTCCGTTTATCATGATGTTGCTCATTGGTCCAATTGCGAGGATTTTTGTTTTCTTTATGTTGAGGTGCAATCCATACTGAAGGCTGTGGTCTTTGGTCTTCATTAGTAAGTGCTTCAAGTCCTTTTCACTTTCAGCGAGCAAGGTTGTGTCATCTGCATAATGCAGGTTGTTAATGAGTCTTCCTCCAATTCTGATGGCCCCTTCTTCTTCACAGAGTTTAGCTTCTCATATTATTTGCTCAGCATACAGATTGAATAGGTATGGTGAAAGAATACAACCCTGACATACACCTTTCCTGACTTTAAACCAATCAGTATCCCCTTGTTCTGTCCGAACAACTGCCTCTTGACCTATGTAAAGGTTCCTCATGAGCACAATTAAGTGTTCTGGAATTCCCATTCTTAGCAATGTTGTCCATAATTTGTTATAATCCACACAGTCAAATGCCTTTACATAGTCAATAAAACACGGGTAAACATCCTTCTGGTATTCTCTGCTTTCAGCCAGGATCCATCTGACATCAGCAGTGATATCCCTGGTTCTACATCCTCTTCTGAAACCAGCCTGAATTTCTGGCAGTTCCCTGTCAATATACTGCTGCAGCCATTTTTTGAATGATCTTCAGCAAAATTTTGCTTGGGTGTGATATTAATGATATCTTTCTATAATTTCTACATTCGGTTAGATCACCTTTCTTGGGAATAGGCATAAATATGGATCTCTTCCAGTCAGTTGGCCAGGAAGCTGTCTTCCATATTTCTTGGCATAGACGAGTGAGCACCTCCAGTGCTGCATCTGTTTGTTGAAACATCTCAATTGATATTCCATCAATTCCTGGAGCCTTGTTTTTCGCCAATGCCTTCAGAGCAGCTTAGGCTTCTTCCTTCAGTACCGTTGGTTCCTGATCATACGCTACTTCTTGAAATGGCTGAACATCAACTAATTCTTTTTGGTATAATGACTGTGTATTCCTTCCATCTTCTTTGGATGCTTCCTGTGTCATTTAGTATTTTTATGCAAATAATGTGCACCTTCTACATGTTTTTGCCAACTGCACTTTCCCCCCAGCGGTGTTTTCCTAAGCATGTTATGCTAATGTTTATGTTATTTTACTGTTTTACCAAACCAGGAAAACAAAACCCATTGCCCTGGGTCTGATTCTCAGTGACCCTATAGAACAGAGTAGAATTGCCCCAAAGGATTTCCAAGTAGCAGCTGGTAGATGTGAACTTCAGATCTTTTGGTTAGCCTCCTGAGCTCTTAACCACTTCACTACCAGGGAAAATTGGCATAGCGGTGCTTACAAAAATACCTTGTGAAGTGAGGGCGTGGTTGGCAAATAAATGTAGAAGGCCTAAGTTATTTGTGTAAACGCCTAATAAATATGTCTCTCGACTTTTCTCCAAGTTGCTAACTTAAAGGCAAGTTGCTTTTGTCTTAAGTCCCTTGGTTAGAAACTGTTTTCTCACGTGCCACAATTCTTATATCAACTATTTTCCATTCAATCAATTTTTTGAGATCAGTCCAAGGGAAATATCTTTCAGGATATTGCAGCAACAAGCCAAATGACCTGGAGCCTGATGCTTGGGCTCGAGCTCCATTTTTTAATAGTAGCTGTGTGTCTTTGGCTACCACACTCTCTCTACCACTCTGAGCTAAAAAGTCCCGCCTTGTAAAATTCCTAAGGTTGGTGTCCCACTGTAAAGAGATAATATATGAAAAAACAGACAAACAAAATGATTGTCTTGACTCTGACTTACGGCAACCACGTGAGTGTTAGAACATAACTGTGCTCCATGAGGGGTTTTCAATGGCTGACTTTTCACCAGGCCTTTCTTCTTCTTCTTTTCTTTTTCTTCTGATGCACCTTTGGATAGACTCAAATCTCTAACCTTTTGGTTAGCAGTTAGGGGCATTAATCACTTACACGCTCAAGGGACTCTAACGCCTGTAAAAACACTGTTATTAAAAATAAATTCTAAGAAAAAAACCAAACTATAAAAATCTTAAATAGTTCATGATACAAGCGAGTCTCCACATAATAGCTGCTTTAATAAACAAAATTTTACAAACTCAGTAAAACAACCACAAAAATAAACAACACATAATAAAGTAAACATGCAAAAACTTAAGACATGAGAAAAAAAATTAGGGTTGTATCATACAGTTAATTATAGCAAAAAATTCAGAATAGTTTTGTTGCTGTTTTTAAACACAATTTAGTTTTAAATTATAGCATTTGATATTAAAACAAACTACTATTTTTTACTACAAAATAAATTGCACAGTTTTGAAAAGTCATTACAAAATAAGATTACTGAATTGTTTTCAAAGTTATTCTGTCAATGACTAAATGACTCCCCATCCCTCCCACCCTTCCAAGGCCCAAATCATCATCTACACCCTCCCTGAAGTCTAGCCGATGCTTCTAGGCTGCTGTCTGTACCAAAGGCTAAAGCTGCGTCTGTTGACAATGAACCACATCACTGACAGATGACGATGACGATGGATGCTGAGAGTCACGAATCACACTGGCACCTGGGCTGAAGGAGAGGGCTACCCTATACAACTCCATTTTCATCCCTCTGCTCTAAGTCCACAGCTTCTGTGTCTATCAAGTCGTTCCTATGTTCTTTGACAGGTAAAATCATGGTCAAATATGATACTGCTGTTGCTTTTTGACCTCTCTCTCCTTCAGTTTTCTCATTTTTAAAGTCAGGGATAATAATAGTAAACTTGCTGAGTCATTATTAGTATTAGAAATAATGTATGTAAGGAGCTTCAGATAGGATCCATGACTGCGGTGGCTGGTGCACATAATATTGCACTGGGATTTGGATTTTTATTTTAATTTCTCCTTTATAAAACAGGAATAGTAAAAAAAAAAAAAGGGAAAAAACAACCCTCTGTAGTGTGCTTATATGGATCCAGAGGACTAACAAATATGGAAACACTGAGTAAATCAAAAGCAGCCCGTACAGATGTTGCTGTCATACTCAGTATGACAGGAGCCTTTAACTGTCCTTAGAATGTGCCTGTACTTTGCCATCCATGCTCGTGGCTCGCTGAATCCCAGTAGTTTACCGTGAAAAATGCCAGACAGAAGTTGGGTTTGCTGTATTTGGCCGTGAAGGTATCCCTCTGTTTCCGGTCTCACAGGAAAGAGCCACTGTAGTTTCCCCTGCCGGATATGCACGTAACAAAGACTACATTCACCTTTGCTCAACAATCAATCACGGTTTTTACTATCAGCCCACTACTGAGACTTCTGTTCTTATAAGGAGGGACGGATCTTGCTGGCAAAATAGAAGGTACCTAAGATAGTGAAATTACTAAGCCTTAGTTGAATTTATTGGTGGCCAAATTGTTTTGAAAAGCTCATATCACTTATCATTTGGACACTTCATGAATACAGTGTGTTGTCTACACTCTGTGTTGTCCTTCTGAAGGTTCGTGTTTGCTGCAGTTCAGGGGTAGAGACAACTTTGGATGCAAAATGAAGTCAGGACATCAGGGCAACAAAGCCACCATCCGGACTCCTTCACCTTCACCTATAACCCAACAGAAGCAGCAATAATAAAATAAGTAAGTGATAATTCTTGGTGTGCACAGATCACAGTGTTTGTACTCACAATGTGAACAGACTGGTTATTGACTTGACAATTTTCTCTCTCGTGATCTTCAGTTCCTTTCTGCATCCATTCCCAGTGCTGTGCTGGGGCCCACACACTGGTGGCCCTCCTCCTTCAGGTCATGTTTTACAACTGGGGTAAAAGTACTGTCAAGATAAAGTCTTATACCCTACAGAGGCGAGCTCTTTGTAAAGAGAATCAAACAAATCTGAATTCAAATATCAGCTCTGGAACTTTCTAAGCATGTGACCTTGTGGAGTTACTTAACCCCTGGGAGCTTCAGCCTCTGTATCCGTAAAACGCAGATTGCGATGTCTACTTTTCAGGTTTATTGCGAGGTCATACAAGATTCTGTACTTGACGTTCGTACTGTAAGGACTGACACAGCATCAGCCACAGCCTAAGGCCCCCACCTTAGATTCACAGAACACTGGATGCCTCTGCCTGGAGAGGATAGAGACTGAGGGACTCAGCTTTTGAAAGCGCTCAAAACAGACAAAGTATTCGACTAACACACCTTCAATGCCTAGTTCAGTTCTAAGGGCTAGTATCGTATAGAGATGGAACCTGAGGTTGTTCAAAGGTCTAACTCCTGCAGGATTCCTGAGGGATAAACTGAACAGGCCCTTGTCAGGCCTTAGGCCAGTTTCAGCACAGCTTTCTTGTAGTGTCTATTTCCCATGCCTTGGATTCTGCATCTGAAATATGTTTATTATTTTATCTTATGCAATGTTGTCTTTTGTACTGTCAAGTCGATTCCGACTCATACTGACCCTATATGACAGAGTAGAACTGCTGCATAGGGTTTCCAAGGCTGTCATCTTTATGAAGGCAGACTGCTACATTTTTCTTCCAAGGAGCAGATGGTGGGTCCAAACAGCCGACCTTTGTGTTAGCAGATGAGCACTTTAACCACTGAACCACTAGGGCTCCATAATATTAGGGTCAGATGTGAGACTAAAATCCAGGTCTCCTGGCTCCTGGTCTTGTTTGCTTCCTACTGAATCACATTCATCATCGTCAGGAAGCATTAAGAGTGAAGACAGGTCCCCAAACACAGTGTCTGTGACCTTCGAAACCAATGGCCTGTCATGCACGGAGGATGGGGAACGAACACCAACAGAATAAATCCTCTCCCTGCCCAAATTTGTAATCCTTATTTTTACCCTTCCTATTTTATACCTTTATTTCCATTCCTGCCTTCTGACAAAATCAAACAGCCTTTACCCTGCATCTTATATACCTGTCCCGAAGTCCACCTCTGTGGCTACTGGAATTAGTTATTATGTCAAATTGTCCTTCTGTTTGAATATAAAACTATCCAGGGCATCCTTTGTTGGGCTCATAGATTTTTGCCTTGATCACAGAGCGGTGCTGATCTTCAATTCATGAATGGGTGTGTGAAGTTTACAAGTATGTTTAAATTTCTTTTCATACCAGGAAGCAAGCTCAAGCAACCGTTTTATACACTAACTGTCGTGTGCCCTGGGAGGGACCACTGAGTAAGGCAACAACCAGCCTTCGGGTACTGGACACGAAAAGGATCACTGTTTACTAAATAGTCCTTTCTGCACTAGGATTTGGCTATCTTCTGTTACACCTTTGCCTGAGTCACATTCTGGCTTTCTGTTTCTAATCTCCAGTCAGAGCTAGATTTTAAGTTTTCAGAGGCCAGCAGCTGCCTCTTAGACTCTCTGTGTAGTACTTATCACAGCACCAAGGACAATCCAGCTTAGTCGAGCATCATAAGAATGACAACTCAGCCTAGTTGCTGCTCAAAATAATGACTCGAGATTTGGCTTCCTACCTCCTCACCTCAGAGGCATTAAACCAAGAGGTTTTTATTTATAGATAGGATAATTAGCTTTTTATTTTTGTGAATATGCTGTCCTCCTTCCCCACACCTGTGTTCGTCAAGCTGAACATTACCGGGCTGGTGACATCTTCACTGATGCAGCAAAGAGACACTTTGGTGAATTTCAGAAATCTGAGCAAAAGAGTCACAAGCGGCACCAGGGCAGATTTGGTAAATATTCTTGTCTGGTTAAAGGCTCCCGTGAAGGCGCCACCTTTTCTTCTCCGATCAGCAAATCCGAGGAGCCAGTTTTAAGTATAGCATGTCTTGATAAAGCACGTTAGAGCTTATTTAGCTGCTGTTCCTAATACCGATTATTAAAGGGGTTGGAGGAAGTATTAGGAGGATCCAGAATGGCTGATGGTTGAAACAAAAGAAACCAAACCCGAATAACAGCAGATAAACAACAACAAAAATTCACCTTGTTTTTGAACAGACTACAAACCAAAAAACTCAAACCATCAAGACCACTCTGCTCATGGTGACCTCATGTGTGGCAGAGTAAAACTGTTCCCTAGGGTTTTCTTAGCTGTAATCTTTATGGAAGCAGATCACCTGGCCTTTCTTCTGTGCCACTGCTGGGTGGGTTCAAACCACCAACCTTTAGGTTAGTAGTTGAGCACACACCACTTGGGTGACCCAGGAACCTACAAGGATAGTTAATTTTCTGGTGTTCTTGATTCTTAGTCATTTTATCACATTGGACACTACTATATACTGTCTCATTTTATTCTCCAGCAAACGCTATGAGGGCGAGAATTACTGCCTTCATTTTAGAATGGAGGGCCCTAAGGCCCAAACATGCCAATATCACTGAACTAGAAGCAAAACCATAATCCAGACTCTTATTTAGTTAAAATGCCCATGAATAAGGACTGTAGAACAATTGGGGTTTTAGTTGGTCCCCTTGAGAGCAGATGTTCATCAAGGATTAGCTTTAAAAGAGGATTCTATGCAACATAATTAAGGAAAGATGCCGTGACTCATGGCTCCCGTGCTTGCAGCCCACAGGTCTCCTGTGAGTCAAGAGATGGGCACCTGGGGCGGGGCAGGCTAGGGAAAATCAGTACTTTCTTTGCCCATTCAGGCCTGTTCTGGGAAAGTCTGTCAAGCCCTGGGAAGGGCAGCCTGACGCGTTTCACTGGACTTGATTTCCTGGGCATGTGCATAAAAAGAAACCACACCTTATGGAAACAGAAATGACCCAGATGAGACTCCCCACAGAAATGCAAGGAGTGTCCAAGTAAAACTGGACCGGCCATGATTCTTTATCCCGTGGGAGGCAGCTGGCCTAACACAATGACTCTGGGTTTGAAAACTGAGTTTGAATGCTAATCGTCACATCCTTAGCAGTGTGGCTGTGAGCAAGTTACTCCTAAACTTTTTGAGCCTTAACTGCAACATTTGTGAAAAAAGGACAATATCTTCTCACAAAATTCTGTGTAGGTTATATGAAGTAGGTATTTAGTAAATACTCTCTTCCCTTTCAAAGTTAGGGGATTCAGTTTTTCTAGGGCCAAAGAAAGAAATGGCCTGGAAAAGATTGTTGAGGAGGTTAGTAAAATGGACAGAGGGGAAGTTTTCTGGAAATGATAAAACAAAATCAAAATGTCACTTATGTATTGCATTATCTTATATTTAATTTAGTTCCTTAGAATTACATGGGTCAATGTGTTATAGGCGCAGGAATTACAGCCATGTTAATCAGCCTTATTTAGGACTATTTGCTCGTCATTCAGAATAATTAAAATTTTGGTAACTTTATATTTGTAACTAAAATAGAGTATTATATATAACATACACATCATACATATATTATCTGTAACATATTAGCATCTAATTTATCTAATTCACAAATGTTATTTTATCCCCATAGTTAATCCAGTAATGTAAGTATTATCCTTAATATCCAGAGAGTTTGTGACTTGCCTAAGGCTTCTCAGGATTTCAATTCATTCTACTGCAACCTGCATTTCTGGTAAGGCATGACACTTAGGTCATATACGAAAGAATGCTGTTTGCCTTCAAGTGACCTTCAATTTAAAAAAAAAAAATGACATACAAAAATATAGTATTGCATGCACGCTCTTAGGTCTAATTAATAATGTTTATTTAAATATATTGACATAATAAATATTTTACATGATGTGTTCATAACATATAAAGCCTATAATTTGAAACTTTCTTTTCATTGGAAAATTTTCCACTTTTCTATGTTCTTAATGGAAGGAAAACCAAATGAACAAACACAACTTGCTGCAACTGTCATTTTTAATGAGCAGGTGAGTAGGGAGGTCATGCAATTGTTAGCACTAAACTCTGCACTGTTTCCTAACAGCCGAATGTTGGACCACAAGGTGATTGATTCTTAAGGAATTAAGAAGACCTGATGGTGTAGTGGTTAAGAGCTCAGCTGCTAACCAAAGGTCGGCAGTTCAAATCCACCAGTGGCTCCTTGGAAACTCTATAGGGCAGTTCTGCTCTGTCCTACAGGTTTGCTATAGTCAGAAGCAACCTGTTGGCAATGGGTTTGATTTTTGGTATTATTGTTAAACAGAATACTAAAGCTAGTCATGATTAGTTTCTACCTTTATAAAGTAAAGAAAAACACCTGCATATGGCCTACTAATGAGAAAGGGTATAAACTGAAAGTTATACATCCAAGAAATGGCAAAAAGTTGTGTGTGTGTTTTTCTGTGTTTTAGCTATGCTGGTCCAGCCAGCCAAGAGTAAAAATCTGAAGGATAAAGAAGCTTAAACAGTTGGAGCAGAGGTCTTTCATATACTACCTTGCCTTAAAATATTTTGATCAGTCCATTTAGTCTTTGATTTTTAATAGATACATCAAACTTATGTGTTGTCTAATGTTTCATTCAGCTGAGTTAACAGTGACTGTATCTTGTTATGCTTTTTAAATTGTTGTTGTTAGGTGCCTTTAAGTCAGTTTTGACTCATAGTGACCCTATGTACAACAGAACAAAACAGTGCCTGGTCTTACGCCATCCTCACAATCATTATTATGTTTGAACCCATTGTTGCAGCAATGGTGTCAATTCATCTCGTTGAGGGTCTTCCTCTTTTTCATTGCCGCTCTACTTTACCAAGCATGAATTCCTTCTCCAGGGACTGGTCCCTCCTGATAACAAGTCCAAAGTATGTGAGACAAAGTCTCGTCATCCTTGCTTCTAAGGAGCATTCTGGCTGTACTTCTTCCAAGACAGATTTATTCATTCTCCTGGCAGTCCATGATATGTTCGTTATTCTTCGCCAACACTGTAATTCAGAGGCATCAATTCTTCTTCAGTCTTCTTTATTCATTGTCCAACTTTCACATGCATATGAAGTGATTGAGAACAACATGATTTGGATCAGGCACACCTTAGTCCTTAAAGTGACATCTTTGCTTTTCAACACTTGAAAAAGGTCTCTTGCAGCAGATTTGCCCAGTGCAATACTTCTTGACGGCTGCTTCCATGGGCGTTGATTGTAGATTCAAGTAAAATGAAATCCTTGAGAGCTTCAGTATTTTTCTCTATCATGATGTTGCTCTTTGGTCCAATTGTGAGGATTTTTGTTTTCTTTATGTTGAGTTTTTGTCCATGCTGAAGGCTGTAGTCTTTGATCTTCATCAGTAAGTGCTTCAAGTCCCTCTTCACTTTCAGCAATCAAGGTTGTGTCATCTGTATATCGCAGGTTGTTAATCAGTCTTCCTCCAATCCTGTTGCTCCGTTCTTCTTCTTATAGTCCAGCTTCTTGGAGTATTCGCTCAGCATATAGATTGAATAAGTATGGTGATAGAATACAACCCTGGCACACAACTTTCCTGACTTTAAACCACAAAGTATTCCCTTGTTCTGTTTGCAGGACTGCCTCTTGGTCCGTGTACAGCTTCCTCATGAGCACAATTAAGTGTTCTGGAATTCCCATTCTTTGCAATGTTATCTATAATTTGTTATGATCCACACAGTCGAATGCCTTTGCATAGTCAATAAAACACAGGTAAACATCCTTCTGGTGTTCTCTGTTTTCAGCCAAGATCCACTGGACATCAGCAAGGATATCCCTCATTCCACGCCCTCTTCTGAATCTGGCTGGAATTTTTGGCAGTTACATGCTGATGTACTGTATTTTTAAAATGAACCTCCAAAATGTTTGGCCTAAAATGAAACCGAATATTAGGGTTTAAGTTGCTTTTTGTTTTCTAAAGTATTCCAGAAGAGAAAATTAAGCTAAGCACATCCGGGTTATGTCAGATGAGGAGCCCTGAAGTGGAATCCTTTGTGAAGAATTATCTTCCTTGTGGGTTACATGCAAAGCAGGGAAATGTGCTATATTTACATTTTTATCACTCTTGGAGTCAATTCTAAATCAAGAGACAGAAACCAAGATGCCTCAAGGGCTCTTGAAAAAAGCAGTCTCTTACAAAATTGCGTGTTTCTATACAGCCTGTGCAGAGGGAAAGTTGTGAGCAAGGATCTGTAATTTTTATTTGTAGACTTTCAGTTCTGCTCTCATTTGGTTGAAACCTTTGGTTCCTTTTTTCATTTCCTGTAACAAATGTATCACTGGAGACCAGCTTTTTGGAGTTTCCTATTTAGTTCCTAATTGGCATTCTGCTGAACAGTGGCGTGTCAACATCATCAGAAGGGAAGCATAAGACGTCTCGATGAAGGAGCCTGGTTCATGTTGGTGAACTCTCCCAAAGGTAGAAGGGAAGGCTCTGAAGGGAAAGCACACCTGCCTGTGAAGGGATTTGCAGTTGTATGTTCAGTCTCACCACTCAGTACGTAACCCAAGATTTGATACTAAATGCAGAAGTAGAGAATGGAAGACGATGCCATTTCAACTGCAAATGGAATTGTGGTTTTGAACCAGAGTGAAAATCAGAAGATTTGGGGGAACTTGAAAGTTACCAGAGGCCTATGGCTCAAAGATTAAAAATTCAACGTTTCTTCATCCTAGATATTATATAGGTCTTGGCTTATGAATATGCAGAAAAGAAGACAGTAGTTCCCTCATTAAACAATAACTACAAAAAAAAAAAAAAAAACTTTTTTGGAAAAAATGATGTGAACTCAGAGGTGGAGAAATGGAAACCCTGAAAGTTTCCTCTAATCCTGCTAGCCATTTTCTCTGTACTGTTCTTAGCCATTTCCTCTTGCTTTGAACTTGCCTAAAATGTGAACACACTTTTTACTACTCAGGTGTATTCCGAGGATTATCTACGCATATCTGAAGAAGCTTTTTTTTTTTTTTTTTAAAGCAACCTTATTACCTCAACTATCTAATTTCAGAGATGGACCAGGAGTGATATTCATGTCTGTCATCTGACCACTGAGCCATGTTCTGTTTGAGATTTATATCTCTAAACTACCTCAAGGCTACGCAGCATATCCAGGGACTGATCCCTGGGGAAACAGGAACACCAAGGAAAGGGATGGAAAATGTGCAGAAACGTTAGCCTGTGGCTGTGGCTTCCACAGCACTGAGGGTACTGCAGGGGAATCCATTATTGGGATCTTGCCTTTTTAGGTGAATGTGAATATGATGAACACAAACCACTGTAGTTGCAGAAAGAGTTGGGAGCACAGGCACGGCAGGAGTGACAATATGTTTGCACAGACTGTCTCTTTTTCCTTCTAAGTCTCATCTATGGCTAAAGATGCCTGTAAGGAGGAACCAAGCTAGGAGATCAACCCCAATGATATGTCTTTTCATCATTAACTCTGTTTTCTTCACATGACAGACTTCTCACTTTTATCCCATTCTCGTTTGTCCCTCATTTTCTATCAGTCCCCGCTTCTCCTCCTTCTCAGGATCCTGCTGATTGTTCGTTTACATAGTACTGAATAATCTCCCAACAGCAGAGAGACTCCTGGGATTTGCCTGTCAGGTTCTATTTCCTAGGGAGAGAGGCTGAGTTACTGAGCCCACTCTTTTAGAAATACAGTTTTACCTTGTAGTTATTGGATTATTAGAGAAGGCTCTGTAGGCACAAATGGTCTTTCTGGGATTGAGTCCCCAAAGCTATTTGGCTAGATAAGCTGTCTTCTGAGTTTTTTCCTTCCTTCTTTCCTCCCTCCTTCCCTCCCTTCATTCTTTCATCCATTCATTCATTTATTCCTTCCTTCCTAGGACCGTAGGCTTTGCAGTCAGATTGCCTGAGTTTCAGTCCCAGCACTGTTGCATATTATACGGGTGAGCTTGGCCAAATTACTTAACAGTCTATGTCTCTCTTTCTTTATCTGTAAAATGAGGATAATAATTGTATGCATCTCATAGAGTTGTTCTATATGAGAAAAACACTTAGAACAATGTTTGCTACAGAGTAAGAACCCAGAAATGCTAGGTATTATGGTTATTTATTTAGCGCCTAAGAAAAACCAAACCTGTTGCTGCTGAGTCAATTTCCACTCTTAGTGACCCTATAGGACAGAGTAGGACTGTCTCACGGGGTTTCGAAGGAGTGGCTGGTGAATTTGAACTGCCAAACTTTTGGTTAGTGGCAGAGCTCTTAACCACTGAGCCACCAGGGCTCCATTTAGCTCTTACCATGGTAATATCGTTCTGCTAGGTGTAAGGTAAGTGCCATAGAAATTATGACCTGGTCTAGCTTCCTATTTCCCAGTGAATGAAATGTGAGACGTAAACGTGAAATCATTAAGTAACATTACATCACCATGAATAGCATTATATTACAAAATGTCAGTGTGAACGAGAAAGCAGAGAGAAAGAATACCTGCAAGGTGTCAAGGACGGTTTTGTAGAAAGCAAGCTCATTTTTGTGAAAGTATGATCAGGGAGATAGTTTTCCAGGTGGGCTAGTACTACTTCAGCGGCTGTACAGATATTTTTGAAACAGTGAGGAAAGAGTTTTGGCTACAGAGGAAAGTTCAGTAGAACAGAGTGAGAGAGAAATCTGGTTACAATAAAGAGAGAATTCATTTACGGAGGACCTCAAACCCCCAAGCCATTGCTGTCGAGTCAGCTCTGACTCATGGTGCCCCATCCATGTGTGTCAGCATAGAACTTTGCTCCATTGGGTTTTCAAAGGCTGGGTTTTTTGGAAGTAGATCACCAGGTTTTTCTTCTGGGGCACCTCTGGGTGAATTTGAACCTACAACCTTTTCATTAGCAGCCAAGGACATTAACCATTTATACCACCCAGGGACTCCTTGAATCCTTAATAGATATAATGAACCACCCAGGGGCTTACTTTATGAAAAAATAATTTCTGATGACACTTCCAGCTCTTTACAGTCAATGACATTTTAGCTTTCTCCTGATGAAATGGTGGCAATATTTCCATCAGGTGGGGGTGGGGTTGGTGGGAGCATTTGAAGTTTTGGGGTAGGAAAACAATATGACACAATGGATGTCATAAAATATGTGGTGTAAAATATAAAAGTAGAGACAGAAGTAAAACTAACACTTATTTTTCTTTAAGAACAACAACAAAAAAAACCTCTTGGAGGTATTGTTCACTATTTACACATGAAGAGGCCAAGTTGCAGAGAAGTAAAGAAACTGGCCTGAGATTGCAGATGTTGCTTCCAGGTGACTCTCCCTGCCTGCCATTTTCAGAGTTCAGGAGCTGGGCTGTCCTGGAAAGAACATCTACGTTTGCAATCTAGTTCTGCCACTTCCTTGTCCTCTGGCACTGGGCAAGGTTTTGCCTCTCTTTTCATCTGGTGATAATTTTTGTCTCATGAAAGAAATTTAAGTGAGGTACTATAAATACAAGTCCTGGAACAACATTGTTGGTGCTGTCTTAACTACACAACGGGACTTCTGAGAGATGGGAGGACTGTCAGGAGGCCAGCCCTGGTGTGAGCCGAGGATCAGGACACGCACAGTGGCTGTGCACACATGATGAACGATGAAAGAACGGGTGAGTCATCTTGTTCGTTAAGGTTCTGAGAAGTCATTCTCAGAATGATTATTACAATGATTCTTAGTATTACAGTGTTCTGCTAATCACAATAAAGGTAAATTTGGGGTATTCCCTCTTCATTTCAAAATAATTTTGCTGTTGCCAGTGCAAAAAAAAAGATTGAGCCAGGGATAGGAATGCGCCATGCTTTATTTCTTTTTTTTTTTTTTGAATTTTTAAAATAGTTTATTTTTGTTGTTGTTGTTGAAAATACGCACAGCAAAACATACGTCGATTCAACAATTTCTACTTGTACAATTCAGTGAGGTTGATTATATTCTTCAAGTTGTGCGACAATTCTACTCAAGTATCTTAACCCATTATTACATAAGATCGTATTTATAAAACCAAAACCCTAACCCGTTGCTGTCAAGTCAATTCCAAACCATAGTGAGCCAATAAGACAGAGTAGACATGTCCCATAAGGTTTACAAGGCTGTGATCTTTACTGAAGCAGACTTACACATCTCTCTCCTGTGTAGCAGCTGGTGGGTTAGAACTGCAAATATTTTGCTTAGCAGAAGAGTGCTTAACCACTGCATCACCAGGCTCTTTGATCATGAGTATAAACTGCCCCCCCCAAAAAATCAGACCTGTTGCCATTGAGTCAATTCTGACTCATAGCGACCCCATAGGACAGAGTAGAATTGTCCCATAGAGTTTCCAAGTAGCAGCTGGTGAATTCCAACTTTGACCTTTTGGTTAGCAGCCAAGCTCTTAACCATGGCGCTCCCAGGGCTCCCTTAAAAACACACATGAACTTTTCTCTTCACACAGTTGCCACTGACAAAGACATTTAGGTAGAGTACCACCAAGGATCAGTTTGCTCTCAGGCTTTACTTCCACCCCTCTGCAGAAAAGCAGAAGACCATGGGTAAGGATCTGAGGTTAGTCTCTGTGTAAAAATGGCATGGCAGAAGCATCTGACCTCTTCTCACTTCACAAGGAGGAAGGAGAATCAAGATCACCAGCCCAAGGCTGATTCCTATGAGGCAGAGGTCAGACATACCTCCTCTCTCTGCCATCTTTACCAATTCTGATACCAATCCTCCCTTCCATGTCACTCTCTACTTTTCTGCTTGGTTCAATAATTTGTTGCAATGGCACACAGAACTCAGAGACAGTACTCATAGTTATGGGTTTATTAGGGAAGTATTAGGTTAACTCAGGTTCAGGAACACTCAGGATACAGTTCTTCCATCAGGACAGCCTCTTCTCAGCTGTGCCTTTAGGCAGGTCTCTCTCTGGCCCTCAGCCTCTGTCACACTCTGGCAAGTGTTACAAAACTCTTATAAGTACCCCATTCAGCTGATAAGTACCCCAAGACACCCCATTTGGCTAGTAAGCCCCAGCCCAGAGGAACTCAGCTTTCTTGCTCTGTGGGCTGGGAAGCCCACCACAGCATCCCCTGCTGCTGTCCTGCCAGTCTCCTGGTTCTGCTGCCTCTGCTGCTGCCGTTTCTCTGCCACTGCTTCTCACTGTCCTACCGTCTTCAGTGTTACAGCTTTGTCTCTGTCTCCTGGGTCTAGGAGGTTCTCAGCGCAGGGATCCCAGGTCCAAAGGATGCACTCTGCTCTTGGCTCTTCTTTCTTGGTGATGGTAGATCTTCTCCTCCCACCTATGGGATGGCTCATTTTAAGCCTAGCAGGATGGCAAAACTGACCAATCCCTTCATTAAAAAACAAACCAAACCCAGTGCCATCGAGTAGATTCCGACTCATACCGACCCTATAGGACAGGGTAGAACTGCCCCATAGAGTTTCCAAGGAGCGCCTGGTGGATTTGAACTGCTCACCCTTTGGTTAGCAGCCGTAGCACTTAACCACTACGCCACCAGGGTTTCCATTCCTTCATTAGGACTCCATAAACCTTATTTGTATGGCCCACCCCCACACAGGTACCACAAATTTTTTTTTGCATTATTGTCAAGCTATCCAATCCCATTGGTGGGCCTCAATTACTTTCTTTGTATAGTTCCACCCAATCACTTGAGTGGGAGTTACAAGACCATGTTGAGAAATGCCATGTAAAAGTTATCCAGTGTATAAATAATATTTATTTAAAAAAAATAATCAAACCCATTGCCATTGATTGATTTTAACTCATAGTGACCCTATAGGACAGAGTAGAACTGACCCATAGGGTTTCCAAGGAGCCGCTGGTGGATTCGAACTGCCGATCTTTTTGTTAATAGCCAAGCTCAAAACAACTGTGCCACCTGGGCCCCAAAATAACATTTATAAGACTGTGCAGTTGTTCTAAATCAGTATCAATGAAGTTGAAGTAAAGCAATCATAGAGAAGCCTTCAGCTACACAAAGAGCTTAAGGCAAAAGAACAGAGTCTGGCCTTCCTGTCACATCTGGTCCTAGGTGGTAAAGCAAAGTGGCCTGACCCAGAACTTGTGCAGCACAAGCTGGTACTGGTGCTAAGAGTGGAGGTGAGGCTTTTGCCGATGCCGTTGTTATTTTGCTTGAAAAACAGCATTTTCTGTTCTTTGTCTCCCTTTCCTTATTTATTGGATTTTCTCCATTATTCCTTCTGCTGAAAGTTCCAACGAATACACATAATAACTTCATTGATTGAAATAATTAAGACAGATAGCTTCAATAATAGCAAAACTGTGAGCAACACTGAAGCCGCCGATTTTTTTCTTACCATTCTCTTGGGGGTTTGTTTTTATAACACAAGCTCTGTCTCTTGATTAGGCCTTGCTGTTGGACGCTGTAGTGGAGACAGAATTGTGTGTGGATTCACAGCCCGGCTTTGCTCCTGTCCATCTGTGCAGCCCTGAGCAGGGCACCTACCAGCCTCCTCATCTCTGTGATAGTCCTCTCTCCTCAGAAGACAGCGATGAGACTTAATTTACAGAATGAATGTAAAGCACGAGGCACAACACTGACTTTAAGGTGGCTTTTTAGTAAATGGATATTATTTTATTCGTGCAAGTATGTTAAAGAACTCTTCTCCTTTTAAACTCTCGTGGAAAAAGAAAACAGCATTTATTCTTTCATTCTGAGACTTCAACTTAATAATTGAAAGAAAAAATAGGATGTGTCCTTATTCTGCACAGAATAAGGCAAGCAGTAAGAAACAAAGTGGTGGGGTCCCATCCTGACCAAGGACAATGCTGTAAATTTCAAGTCCCATCCGGGAACATGATGCCTGTTGAAAACTGGCTGCAGCCCTGGGCAGCATTTATAACAGGCATTGTTTCTTTTGTTCAGTTTGGACAGCATTTGTGTGGGTGCATTCTTGTTTAAAGAAACTTTTACTCTTCGGTAAGGACCTCTGCTCCACTGTTCTATGGAATCTTTTTGTTTCATCATACACGTGGAAAACCTAAACAGTTTTCCTTTATAAAAACTGTTGTTAGTTAATGTCGAGTCAGCAACCCCACCTACAACAGACAAAACGCTGTTTGGTCCCGCGCCATCTTCATGATCCTTGGTATGCTCAAGTCCGTTGCTGTGGCCACCATGTGTTCTCAGTGCCTTTCAATGTAGAAGGGTCGTCTCCCAGCAGTGTATCAGACAATATTCTGTGGTGACACATAAAATTTTCATTGGCTAAGTTTTGGAAGTAGATCACTAGGCCTTTTTTTCGTAGCCTTACTCTAGAAGCTCTGCTGAAACCTGTCCACCATGGGTGACCCAACTGGTATTTGAAACACTGGTGACATAGCTTCCAGAATCACAGCAACATGTAAGCCAACATGTAAGCCTCCACAGTAAAACAAACTGACAGAAGGATAGTGGATAGGAACTTTAGGCCATGGTTTGTCTTTGATGCCTACTTTGGAGTAATTTAGAGACTTTCTTCCCACTCATACCTCCTTCCCCAAAGATAAATCCCCAAAGATAGAATTGGCATTTTAGAAACAAAATACCCAGAGTCCGAAGGGCTGTTACTACTGAAAGAAATGTGGTTGTCGAGTAACCCTAGACCCCATCCTTCCAGACCCTGGGCAGGTTTGTTGACAATAGCCTTAGGTGCAGGCTCTGGAGCTGCAGGCTAGATTAGCAAATCTATTTTGCCTATATAAAGAGCAGAGCCTACAAGATTATCCAGGTAAACAACACTTGAGTGACCTAAATCGCCAGGCATTCCCAGGCTCTTCAGAGCCTCTTCAGAGCTCATGGAATGATAAACTGGCCAAGTGCCTGGTTTTATTGTTTGATATGTAATTTTCATCTCAATTAGGAGACTAAAAGGGGTACTTTCATCAGGGACACATGTCATTTCTGTTACATCAGTAATGATCCTGTTAAAATAATAGGATCCTCTCACAGCTGCTTGTTTGGGAGCATGTCACCAGTGGGGGGTTGTCTTGGAACTTAGGAAAAATAAAATACCTGTCCAAGTATTTTCACAATAATGGATAAAGAGAAGCAATTCTACTGTATTTGTGGGGTGTAGGTGAACCTCTTTTTCATGCATAAGGTATTGACATTTCTATGAGACACTTCAGATGGTTGAGGGTGCTAACTCAGCCCCTGAATCATCAAGTGGTGCCCAGGTATCTTTGCTCACACAATGTGCTTTCTCTGCATATCTTAACTGAGTCATTTACGGTAGGTCCTCTTTCAGACAGACGATGATTAGAAAGTTGGTGACTCAAAGATTACAATGCTGCCCTTTCTGTCTGTAGACAGGAAGATACTACCTGATATCATAACTAATGACTCAACCTACCAAGACAATTAGCTTGATTCTTGTAATATTCTTGCATAAATCACAGTTAAGAAAGCATGGCAAGTATTATTTATTTATTTATTTTAATTTTGAACTCACCTAAGAGAACTGTGAGGAACCCTGATGGCTTAAAGGTAAGCCCTCAGCTGCCAATCGAAAAGTTCCAACTTCCAAGTGGTTCCATGGAAGAAAGGACCTGGCAATTTGTTACGGTAAAGATTACAGCATAGGAAACCCTATGGGGCCATTCTACTCTGTCACATGGGATCCCTATGAGTCAGAATGGACTTGACAACACCTAACAACGACAGCAGCCACAACAAGAGAACTGTTCAGAAAACCAGACTTGTAATGAAAGTAAGTTCCTTCTCCTTGACAGCATAGAAGAAGCGATGTATTTTGAAGGATTTCTCCATGGTAAATAAGTCTTATTGCACTTGATAGTAAATTAGAGCTTAGTGGTTATTCAGACAGGCCTAATGCTGGTGTAAAGACCTCTAAGTCAGCTACAAGGCCACGTGAGTTCTTACAGAAAGTAAGAGGTGGGACTCCATCATCTCCCAGGTCTCTGCAATCAGGATTCTCTCAACAGACACTGTCTTTGTTCCCTTTAAAGTTTGTGAGGAGGGGAAGAAAAAAATAAGACTTCTAATTGAGAGTTTCAGTGCTTTATTTTTTATCAACTCGAAGAAGCCCACATAAATGTGTAATTTTTTCGTGAGCCACCCTGAGTTTAGATTATTTTCTAGGTAATTTTTCAGGTAAAAAGCTAAAAAAAAACCCAAAATAATAGCAAATTCAAGGTTTATTATACATAGAACATGAAGATAAGTGTTCTACGTTATGCCATACCCTTGAAAACCCTGAGGTGGATATTAGCATTATCGTACTATTACAGATGAAGAAACTGAAGCTCAGAGAAATATCCAAGGTCAACAGAGCCAAGTGCGCTGACTACATTGCTGTACTCTCTCCTGCGATCAATGCCAAACTTAGTCTTATAATCCAGCATTTTCCTCTTTTCAGCTCTCACTAAAAAGCAAAACAAATCAACAAACAGCTCAAACTTTGCAAGAAAATATTGCTTTTACATGGACTGGCTTAACTCCAGAGCAGTGTTGTTGGGTGCCGCTGAGATCATTCTGACTTATAGGGACCCTATGTACAACAGAATGAAACACTGCCCAGCCCTGTGCCATCCTCACAGTCATTGTTATGCTTGAGCCCATTGTTACAGCCACTGTGTCAATCCATCTCCTTGAGGGTCTTCCTCTTTTGCACTGACTGTCTACTTTACCATGCATAATATCCTTCTCCAGGAACTGATTTCTCCTGATAACATGTCCAAAATACGTGCGAGGAAGTCTTGCTATCCTTGCTTCTAAAGAGCGTTCTGGCTGCACTTCTTCCCAAACAGATTTGTTTGTTCTTCTGGCAGTCCATGGTATATTCAGTATCCCTCTTCGACACTGTAATTCGAAGGCATCAATTCTTCTTCAGTCTTCCTTATTCATTGTCCAGGTTTTGCACGCATATGAGGCGACTGAAAACACCATGGCTTGGGTCAGGTGCCCTTTAGTTCTTAAAGTGACATCTTTGCTTTTTAACACTTTAAAGATTAGTGGGTTCATGCAGTGAGTAAGATTAATTTAAAGGCCATCTATCTATCTATACATGTAAATATTTTAATATATGAAATGATCCATATATATGTATAAATTTAATAATTTCCTTCCAAAAAGTTTAAATCACGTTTTCTCAACCTGGCACTATTGACATTTTGGGCTGGATAATTCTTTGTGGTAGGGACCCGTTCTGTGGGTTATAGGATGCTTAGCAGCATCCCTGGACTCTGTTCACTGTATGCCAGGGCACCTACCCCTTGGTTGTGACAAACCAAAATGTGCCCAGATGCTGCCAATTGTCCCCTAGGATGAGGTGGGAGAACAATCATCCCCAATGAGAAACACTGGTTTGGATGTATTAGGGCAATTTTATTCCTGTGGTCTCATTTCTTAATGTGAAACTAATAAGTGTGAGTGGTAGATAATCCAACAGGAACATGCTACGCAGGAGAAAACCATGCTGTCTCCTTATATCTTCACTCCCCATTATATTTCTACAAGTTTCTAAGATTCTAAGTAAGTTTTGTTTCCTTTTCCCTGACACGGTGAAAGGAACTCTTCAATTTTCAGTTACTCTGTACCACTGACACCTGTTTCATATTTTTCACCACTCTGCTCATCAAAGGCCTAGTCCTAACCAGGAGCTGACAATATTGCATGGCCTTTGTACTTCCGACTTCTCTCTGATTAGATTTTGTCCTTCTTCTCCTTGAAATAAAATCCAGGGCATTATTCTTGACATGCCAATCACCCCTGAGTCCCACCAGCATACTTCTTCCTTCGGAAAATCTGGAAGAAAATCCTCATAAGAAACAAACTTTAATATAATCTAAGATACTCTACTAGCCTCACCCTGTCTGGAGCAAGAGAGAATGAAGGAAACCAAAGACACAAGGGAAAGATTAGTCCAAAGGACTGATGGGCCATAACTAGGATGGCCTCCACTAGACTGAGTCCAGCACAACTAGATGGGGCCCAGCTATTATTACCGACTGCTCTGACAAGGATCAGAATAGAGGGTCCCGGACAGAGCTGGGGAAAAATGTAGAACAAAATTCTAACTCACAAAAAAAAGAACAGACTTACTAGCCTGACAGAGACTGGAGAAACCCCAAGAGTATGGCCCCTGGACACCCTTTAAGCTCAGTAATGAAGTCACTCCTGAGGTTCACCCTTCAGCCAAAGATTAGACAGGCCCATAAAACAAAATGAGACTAAAGTGGAACACCAGCCCTGGGAAAAGGACTAGAAGGCAGGAGGGGACAGTGTTGACATGTCCTGGGGTTGGCAACCAATGTCACAAAACAATATGTATATTAGTTGTTTAATGAAAGTCTAGTTTGCTCTATAAACCTTTATCTGAAGTACAATAAAATAAAAATAAAAAGAGATAAACTTTAACACAGTACAGTGTGGTTTTGTCTAACCCTCAAAATGCTTTTTATTATACAGAGCCACACAGTGACAGTATCTATTGAATAAATGGCAGGGATATAGTATAAAAGTGCATGCTGGCATGTTTAAACATGATGCTTAGTACGGTGGTAAACAAAAAGCAAACTCGTTGGCATCAAGTCAATTATAACGCATGGTAACCCTGTGCGTGTCAGAGTAGAACTGTGCGCCATAGAGGTTTCAAAGCTGTGGCCCCTCAGGAGCAGATCTCCAGGCCTTCGTTCCAAGGCACCTCTGAGTGGGTTTGAACTGCCAACCTTTCAGTTAGCCGCCAAGTGCTTAACCATTTTTGCTTGTATATGTATATGTATATGTATATGTATATGTATATGTATATGTATATGTATATGTATATGTATATGTATATGTATATGTATATGTATATGTATATGTATATGTATATGTATATGTATATGTATATGTATATGTATATGTATATGTATATGTATATGTATATGTATATGTATATGTATATGTATATGTATATGTATATGTATATGTATATGTATATAAAAAAAACAGAAACCAAACCCACTGCTCTCAAGTCTATTCCGACTCATAGTGACCCTAAAGGACAGAGTAGAACTGCCCCATAGGGTTTGCAAGGAGCACTTGGTGGATTCAAACTGCTGACCTTTTGGTTAGCAGCTGTAGTTCTTACCCACAACACCACCAGGGTTTCCTGCATGTGTATACATATATATATATGTCCATAAAGATATATACCAGGAACTCCGCATGTGTGGTGGTAGGTACTAATACTATCACACCACTCTACAGTATCACTGAGTATAGGTACCGACCTAATGATATGTGGTTCCAGCAGAAGGAAGGAGTTCCTCCTTTTCTTTCTAAGACCCTGGTGGTTGAGCAGGGATTACTCCAAAAGCCTCTCTCCCTTTTGCTGTATTTTCTCCTTCATTGTTGGATGCTGTCGAGTCGATTCCAACTCATAGCAACCCTGTGTGCCAGAGTAGAACTGCCCTGTAGGGTTTTCTTGGCTGTTTATATAGAACATAGATCATCCATAGATCATTCATAGTTCAGAGGTTTATGTCTGGGAGTTTGCCTTACCATAGACAGTTTTTCTGAGCAGGTTCCTGACTCTTTCCAACTGAAACTATGTCTCAGGCCACACTGACCACATTCTTGAGAAATTTGCCAAGCATGGCTGGCTCATATTTCTGATACCTTACTTAGCTGAAGTGCTCTGTGTTTGTGTTTACCTAGTTAGAAATGGGGCTCTGTTCACACTAAGGCTAAAAATATGCGACTGAATTGAAAAGGATATATGACGTATTACTAACATCTTCTGAAATGAGGGCGGATCTGAAGTTAGATATTGTGTTCTCTCCAAGCGCAATGAGGAAAAGACCCCACTACTAGATATAGCTTCTTACAGTGGAAAATATTTCTCACTGGAAAGGCTATGAGCAAATGTAATGGGAAAACCAGATATTCTAAAATAAAACTTCTAACGGCCTGTAACAAATTTATTATTGATAAACAATAATCAAGTATATAATGTCATTGAGGGTATAACCACGAAGCAATAGCTTGCAGAAAAGAATGAATACTATAAAACAACTTCCCACACAAGCGTACTTCATTACTGTAACATCTTTTCAAGTTATACAACTTTATACAGTTTTCTGTACTTATTTTCTTTAGTCAACCATGTAATGTTTTTCGCAAGTAAAATATTACATTCGTAGCCTTAGAAAAGACTTCATAAACTACTTGGTAACTAACTAAGATTCAAGGTTAGACTCTCTCCTGGCGTTCTTATGAAATCACAGTTTGGTGTCATACTTTTGCTCCAATTTGACAATACAAGTCTAATTTGTTCCCTCACTTTCTTTATTTGAATGCAATTAAGCTGAAATTCTTGGCACAGCATTAGAACGAACACATTTCCCATCTGAAAGTTCTGCAACAAGAGATATTGAAAGAAACCCAGCTCCAGGAATTAGACTTCAATCAGCCCAGCAAAATATACGACACCAGCCTGTGTCTCCGCTCAGCCTTGGAAGGAGTGTCTCTCCTTCCAGACAACCTGCTCCAACATCACAGGGGGCTAACAGCAGTCGGAACTGTGATCAGCGTGTGTGTGTGTGTGTGTGTGTGTGTGTGACAGAGAGATGTGTTTTCTTGATTAGAAACCATTTCCTATGTTGAAATGTGATTTCTCTGTCTGCAGCCTCCATGCAGTTTGAAGTAGGGAAATAACAGACGTATAGAAAGCATTCTCTCTCATGTTCAGAAATAAAGACTTGGTCTAGCTGTGTCAATTAAACCATCCATGTTCTCTCTCTTCTCTCTCTTTCAATATCTTGTCAAAAACATTAGACATTTACTGTGTGCCTGAGCTAAATACCCCATCCTGTTTAGCTAAGAATTTAAAATACATTAATAGGAAAGTGAGAGAAGCTATACACTTGAAAATTCCACGTTTAATTCCTCTATCTCAAGACAGATGATAGATAGCTAGATGGATAGAGGGATGGATAAACAGGTGGACTGACAGATGGATGATAGATGGGATAGTCAGATGGACAGAGAAAGAAGCATAAGAATATAAGTAGAAAATATCCAGCAGAAAGCCAAGCAAAGAAATAGCAAAACTAAAAGCAAAATTTCATTTGAATTTTGAGCTTCCTTGCCCAGTATTTAAGTAGTCAGAGGGAAGCACTCAGCATACGTATGTTGGTTAATTAAATATTTCTTGTAAATTAAAGCCCTAGCACACGAAGAAAGCTAGTTTCTTTGTTTAAGTGACTATCAGCTATCAAAAATGTCCACTGACGTAGCGCTGTTTTCAGACCTCAGACACAAGACATATAATGCATGGTTTGCGCTGGGGAGAGCAATCTTTGAGAGAGGGCAGCCTCCCCCTGCGGCCCTCAGCCTTAATACAGATTTGTGAAAGGTCCTGAGCCCTGAGAGGTGAAGCCTGAATCTAAAGACCGCCTCTAGGCCAAGCTGGGCCCTCCCCCTTCCCTGTTGACCAGGGCCCTGACCCCATCTAGGAGCTCGCCAGCTGGGCTGGAAGGTCAGCTGTCAAGCTTAAGTGGGCCATTTGCTTTAATTGTTTCTCTGATGTCGCTAAACTGCTGCTAAAGAGGTGATGTAATACAATTTTAGACTCAGTCTCAAGCCCAAAGGATCGTATCAGGTTCACTATCCTTTTATTTCTATCCTTAAAACATCTTTATAAATTTAATTAATAGGAAATCAACTGTCAAATCCATCTTTTTAAAATCAAATCTTGGGTGGCTGGATTGGATTTTGCTTTGTATTGGGATGGCCGAGATCTCATTTACCGTGGCTCCTGCTGTTCTGAACTGCACCCCCTGACTGTGTCCCAGAGCTCTGGAACGACTATTTTTAGATCTAGGCAAGCCCCAGAGAGAGCTTAAGGTTGTAAGTTATTAGCTGTGACTTTAAAAATAGTAGCGTAGCCACTTGGGGAGCATCTCATTTTTTTTCATAGCATATGGACCTGAATTTATACCCCACCTTCACAATCCAAATCCCTATACATAGAATGAAATGAACCACTAGCGCTACCCGCTTCTGAGGTCTCTGTGTTGGGTTGAAACTACTCATTCGGGCACATAGGTAGCTTGCGGTCTTCGGCAAACAGATGCCCTAATTAGGCAACAACCTCCAAGCCTCTGACTTGGGAAATAATATTGGAGTCATTATTCCCTGTCCTTGAACATAAAGAAGGTGACCCAGCTGGAGCTGGGCTCACAAGGACTCACAAGGACACATCAGCTGGGCCCTGAGGTATAAAGACCATGGAATAATCTTGGAAATTATCTTTTAGGGAACCTTTCACTTAAGCCAGAACACAAAAGACTTTCCACTCTTATTTTTTCTATTAGCATTTAGTGAATAGAAATTTGTTGGGCCAATGAAGACCCTCCTGACCATTGTTACGGAAACCTGTACCAATGATTGTCGAGAGGGACAATTCAAAATGTAGGATCACAGTTTCTAGCCAATCTGTGAAAAGGTGAAGCTTTCAAAGGCTTTGCCCATTTTGTAATATTAATATACGCTGATGACTCTGTAACGTTCTTTGGACTCGGGCAGAGATGGCTATGGCAGCATGCTTGGCTGTTTTCCCATTCTTGCCTACTCTGTAATATTTCCTTGGACTCAGGCAGGCATCACCTCTGGTGGCATGCTTGTCCGCTTCCCACTTTTGTCTTTTTGAATATACGCCGAATAAAACTTTCTTTCTGCTTTACTAAGCTTTGTGATGTTTTTCCCCTACAACACCTCTGACACCAACACCTGCGAACCAGCTTAGCAGATTTCCCCTATCAGATGCATGTTGTTGTTGTTGTTAGGTGCCATCGAGTCGGTTCCTACTCATAGCGACCCTGTGCACAACAGAACGAAACATGGCCTGGTCCTGAGCCATCCTTACAATCGCTGTTATGCTTGAGCTCATTGTTGCAGCCACTGTGTCAATCCACCTCGTTGAGGGTCTTCCTCTTTTCGGCTGGCCCTGCACTCTGCCAAGCATGATGTCCTTCTTCAGGGACTGATCCTTCCTGACAACATGTCCAAAGTATGTAAGACGCAGTCTCGCCATCCTTGCCTCTAAGGAGCATTCTGGCTGCACTTCTTCCAAGACAGATTTGTTCGTTCTTTGGCAGTCCATGGTACATTCAATATTCTTCACCAACACCACAATTCAAAGGCATCAATTCTTCTTCAGTCTTCATTATTCATTGTCCAGCTTTCACATGCATATGATACGATTGAAAATACCATGGGTTGGGTCAGGTGCACCTTAGTCTTCAGGGTGACATCTTTGCTTTTCAAAACCTTAAAGAGGTCCTTTGCAGCAGATTGTGCCTTGATTTCTTGACTGCTGCCTGTTGATTGTGGATCCAAGTGAAATGAAATCCTTGACAACTTCAATCTTTTCTCTGTTTATCATGATGTTGCTCATTGGTCCAGTTGTGAGGATTTTTGATTTCTTTATGTTGAGGTGCAATCCATACTGAAGGCTGTGGTCTTTGATCTTCATTAGTAAGTGCTTCAAGTCCTCTTCACTTTAAGCAAGCAAGGTAGTGTCGTCTGCATAATGCAGGTTGTTAATGAGTCTTCCTCCAATCCTGATGCCCCATTCTTCTTCATATAGTCTGGCTTCTTGTATTATTTGCTCAGCATACGGGTTGAATAGGTATGGTGAAAGAATACAACCCTGACATACACCTTTCCTGACTTTAAACCAATCAGTATCCCCTTGTTCTGTCCAAACAACCACCTATTGACCTACGTAAAGGTTCCTCATGAGCACAGTTAAGTGTTCTGGAATTCCCATTCTTTGCAATGTTATCCATAATTTGTTATGATCCACACAGTCGAATGCCTTTGCATAGTCAATAAAACATGGGTAAACATCCTTCTGGTATTCTCTGCTCTCAGCCATGATCCATCTGGCATCAGCAATGATACTCATGTCATTTTGAGTTGCCTTTTGTGGTCCGTGCTGTGTGTGTTTTCCATAACGTTGGTGTCACATTATGAGAGAACATTAAAATTACGAACCCATCGGAATGTTCTAAACCTCCAGGAACAGATCTTTTGTAAAATTTCTGCTGGTATTTGTTACAGAGTATGATTCATAGAGACAGAGGATGTAAAAGTAGTTTAATTTCCAGTGCCTCATCTTACAGAAAAGAAACTGATGCCTGGAGAAGTTAAGCAACGAGCAGCAAGGTTGTGGCAAAACCATATGACCTCTGAGATTTCCTGACTCCCAAATTAATGCTGTTTTGACTCTGTGACATTCTGTCTGACTGTAACGGGGGCTCTTGCGTTCAGTTCTGCATTACACAGAAACATCCTTGTATCATATCATCACTTCCATAAAGATTTTTTTTTTTTTTTTTAGGTGGGGGGAGTGGATGAGAGAGTGAGTAAAAGGGTTAAAAAACCCTATGACATAATTCTCCATGTTCATGGGCCTAGTCTTTGGACTGGCCACTGCGGGCAGAGATTGCGCTAATGGAAGAAGGGTGGTTGCTAATTGCATTCTATTAATTAACACTAACGCATCTGTTTTCCAGAAAAGACTCAGTTTCCTGCTAGTCTCAGGGGCACTTAAAAAACAAAACAAAAAATGAAAAAATCAGAAGACACTTGTTTCGGTGTGATTTGGCGGGGGGGGGCGGTGGGGGAGGGTAGAGGAAACTATCTTTCACACCAGATTAGAAAAGGAAGGCGTTTTAGGAGTGACGAACATAAATACCCACCAACACTGTTTGTTCAGCTTTAAGCGAGTGAGAGGTCAGTTTCCAGTTGTTGACAGGGAGAAGTTTAGTGAGCAAAATACCTTTATCATTAAGTACTATCTTGTAAAAATATTTACTACGGTGTACGGCTAGAACATTGTGCTAATAATGAGGCACATGAATTTTGAAGCTGTAATCCAGTTCCACAGAACAATACCCAGGAAAAGACCTTGTTTTTATCACTCCCTGGTGGTAGCGTTTGTTAGAGAAGACTGTATATAAGGGGTTGCCGTTTAGCTCTGTCTCATTTTTTTTTAACTTCTATTTTTATGGGTTACTGTGATTTTTAAGTTAATGCTCCCAAATTTAAGTGTTAAGAAACTTTGTATAGTAAAATAAGCGTAACTCCTCAAAACAAGCTTAATTAAAGTCATTCCTCTTAGATGAGCATCCTTACCTTCCTCCACCTTTTGCTCAGTTACCTTCTCTCTTCTATGGTTTTCGTAATGAAATCGCAGTGTCAACAAAGACCAGGCCTTAGGTAGCATTGAACTTTCCATTACCTGCAAGCCTGGACATTATCCAAGGTCCTTCTGGGTGGAGATTTCAGTGAGGAAAGATTTGGGTAGCAGGGATAAGAGGGATTCAGGCATAAAAATAAAGTACTCCCTTTTACCCTCTGGGTCCCTGGGTGTCACTTTTCTGTTAACCAAAAGGTTGAAGGTTTGAATCCACCCAGTGGTGCCTCAGAATAAAGGCCTGGTGTTAGACTTCCATAAGATTACAGACATTGAAAACCCTATAGAGCAGTTATCATGAGTCAGACTTGATGGCAATGAGATTTTGTTTTTTGTCCCCTGGGAGTTCTAGAACTGGATAGACTTCCCACACACACACACACTATGCAGAAATTGCAACCAGACCCTTACAACCACAATAAAGACTGCAGAGAGCTGGACATATGACTTCAGTAGCGCAGCTCCATACCTTTTTTTTTTTTTTTCTTTAATTCAGAGACATAAGCAGAGCTGGAAATAAAGTTAGGCTCTGCATTGCTAATGAATATTATCCTGCCCTGCTATTATAGCCTAATCCTGCTTATCAGTCCTTCATGCCCAGATTACTGCCACAGTCCCTTGGCTGAGTCCTCTGCAGTACGCTCCAAGTTCCATTTCAGCCTGCATACCCAAGCCAAGCCCATCTCCTTGAATGCCACTTTCCTCATGCCATTCTCATGCTTGAGGAACACAGAATGTCCCCTTTGCCTGCTTCTTTATGCTTCAACTCCCCTGATATTCATGGCATTCGGCAGTCTCTGATTGCTGTTTTCCACAAAGTGCTCCCTCCAAAGCAGGGAGACTGGTCTTCACAGGCTCTCACTCCGAGTGCTGAGTCCAGCCTCTTTGGTTTTGCCTAAGTCTCACAAGGCTGTGTCTAGGAGTATCTGACTCTGGCCACACGGGCTTATGGACTCCTCTGAGCATGATGACATTTTCAAAGCTTGTGAGTGGAGACTGTGCTGTATTCAATCTCAGTGGCTCACAGTTAGGCTCCATATACCAGTAGTGACAGAATCAGTTATAGATTTTTACTGCCAATATTATGATGTATCGATAAATAGAGTCATCAAAAATCTCTCCCCGCACACACACAAGAAGACTTTCACCCCTATGTAAAAATATCCTCAGACATTTTCAGTAAACTTGGGTGAAGATTGCTAACCTGTTGCTGTACATTCTGACTCCTAGTGACCCCATAGGACAGAGTAGAACTGCCCCATAGGTTTCCAAGGAGCAACTGGAGGATTCGAACTGCCAACGTTTTGATTTGCGGTGGAGCTCTTAACCACTACTCTGCCAGGGCTCCCAATGAAGACTAAGAGATGCCAAATTAAAGGCATCAGGTAACTGGCAATTCTGCATTACCTGGAATGTGTAAAGCGTGGTCTTATGCAGCACTCAGTACACAGAAGGCAGGCAGTAAGTATGCGTCAGGTAGATAGATATAATGTTTTTAAAAACTCATGCAATCCAGATTTTATAGTTACCAGTAAATGTAAAAGTCTCTTTATTTTTTTAAGGTGAGGATACTCACGTTCAGATGGTTGAACGTCTTCCCTAAACATCTTGGTAGCAGAACTAGAATTTGGACCTGAGACTGTAGGCTCCCAACCCAATATTCCTCCCCCCATATTCTCAGGCCTTTGCCATTTCATAATGAGAATTCCGAATTTTAAGACTTGTTTAGTTATAAAATAATCTATTTATTTATCCTAAATATTGTTACTGCTGTTAATTGCCACCTCAGGGTGACTCCATGCACAATGGAATGGAACGGACCTGCACCACACCCATCGGACAGTTGAGATCCACAGGGTTTTCATTGGCTGCTTTTCAGAAGTAGATTGCCAGGCCTTTCTTCCTAGTCCACCTTAGTCTGGAAGAGCCACTTAAACCTGTTCAGCATCACAGCAACACACAAGCCTCCACTGACAGGTGGGCGATGACTGCCCATGTGGTGCGTCAGCCTGGAATCGAAACCAGGCCTTCCACATGGAAGGTGAGAATTCTAACATGCCTCCAATAAATATCAGACAATAGAAGAGTAAATAAAGAAAAACAATTTCACCACCCAGCATATTTCTAGTTTCTACTGTATTTTTGCAATACTCTTTCTCTCTTTTTACTTAGGGTCTTAAACAATAGAATCATTTTATACATACTGCTTGCAACCTGATGGCTTCCTTTAAAATATCGTGACTGTCTGTCGGATTAATAAACGTGGTTCTACATGAACTCCTTTAGCATTGACAATGTATGCTACTGAATTGATTTAATCCAATTTATTTTATCATTTCCATGTTGATGGACATTGAGACTATTTCCAATTGTAGTTAGGCTTCTAAGGCAAACGTTCCCCTTAGCAATTTTATATTTGTATTTCTTTCGCTCGTGAATTATTTCCTGAGACCTTGTTATTCTAGGTATCCTGCTGGGAGCGATAATGATGTTGTGGTTTCCGATTCTAAAGAGAAAATGCTCTTTTAAGCAAGTGGCTGCTTTTGGGGGGAGTTCAGCACATCGTTACGAGTTTGCTGTGAAGGTCTTCCCTTATGGTGGCATTCATTTACTCTCTGTTCCTAAGGTGCTGGTGCTTATCTATAAGCCCAGTGTTCCTGCTGTAACTCTTTTATGATGATTGACTTAAGGATATTATTAAATAATAATTTAAACTTTCTTTGGTAATTAAGAATGTTGCAGCTCATGGAATCATACTTAAGGAAGAATATTCTTTCTAATGAATGAATGAATGAGTGGACTATCGGAGAAAAGACTTGCTGTTGTTGGATACTATTGTGTCAGTCCTGACTCACAGCCAAGGTATAGGGCAAAGTAGAACTGTCCCAGAGAGTTTTCTAGACTGTAATCTTTACAGGAGCAGATGGCCAGGTCTTTTCTCCAGCAGAGCTGCTAGTGGATTTGATTCGCTGACTATTTGGTTAGCAGCCAAGAGTTTGAACCATTGCAGCACCAAGGCTTCTTGAGAAAAGACTACAAATATGTAAATATATGAAGAGAATGATGGTAATGCAGATTATCTTTCAGGCATGTGAAAAATGAATGTATGTATGTATGTTTGTGTGAATGAGTATGAATGAGTCAGTGAGTAAATGAAAGAGCATGAGAAAATATTGACTAACTAGTAATATTCTGATGGATAATAAATGTGGGTAGTGATTGCAAGATTTTCAAAAGTAAAATGTAGTGTTTTTATATCACAATGTAATAAGGGGCTTTATTTTAAGCCTTGTTGTTCTTAGTTGCTGTTGAATTGACTTTGACTCATAGTGACCTTAAGAGTAATAGGAGGAAACTTTGCCGGGTCCTGTACCATTTTCATGATCATTGGTATGTCTGAGCCTGGTGTTGTGTCAATCCATCTCATTGAGGGTTTCCGTCATTCTCCCTGACCTTCTAATTTCAAACATGGTAGTGATTGGTCTTTCCTGCTGACATGTCCAAAAGTTTTAATATGGTGAAGGGTGGCAGGGTAGACTACCTATGTTAAACTTTCAGTCCTTGAGGTCAAGGACTTGTCTTGTTCATCATGTATTAACAGCACTGTGCACAGGGCTATGAAAGTCCAATAAATGGTTTTTGATGTTCCTTGTGTGGAATAATTGTCCTCCCTCTCTATTCATTGAAGCTACTTTATTGCTTTACTTAGTACACAGTTAATTCAATCAGCATTATTGATAAAGATATTATGTAGAGTACTGCCTTTTGTTTTAACTTTCTTTCTCCTCCCACAGTTGTACCTCTGATATTGATGGTAGAACTTCCCAATGTCGAATATTTTTATTTACTTTAGTCTGGAAGTTAATTGAGAAAAATACAAAGAGACAGAAAACAATAGGAAAAGGTAACCTATAGACAACCAGTCCAGGAAAGTTAAAATATATCTAACAGGAGTTCCAGCAAAAGAAAACAGAGAAAATAGGGAGAAAGAAATTATAAAAGAAATGAAACAAAAACATTTCTGATGTGAAAAAGAACTTGAGAATTTAGAACAAAAGACCCACAAAATACCAAACAATTCAAATAAAAAAGACCCACATCTAGATATGTGCTTATGCATTTTAGAAAACCAAAGTTAAAAAGGAGTTATTAAAATGTTCAGGACTGAAAAATATCATAGGTAAAAGTGATAATAAAATAGGTGGTGAAAAATTCATTAAAGCAACGCCTTCCAATTATTGACAGATTATTATTTCAAAATGCTATTTGCTGGATTATCTACTTTCATAGTCTTTATTATGTGCCTACACTTTAAGAAGGTATCTATTCTTTTGTACTTCTTTTCGTTCATTTATTAACGGATATATTTTGATACAGTCTTGTTACTTGACCCATTTCAGATATAATGAGCTATTAGAAAGAAATCCTAGGTGAAAGATTATGTTAATTTTCTCATTTTATGATTAAAAAAATAATTTACTAAGGTAAAATTCACATAACATACAATTAACCACTTTAAACTGAAAAATTTAGTGGCATTTAGTACATTCACAGAGTCCTGATGCCGCAGTAATTAAGAGCTTGACTGGTAAGCCAAAGGTCAGCAGCTGGAATCTCCCAGCTGCTCCTCAGAAACCCTATGGGGCAGTCCTGCTCTGTTTTATAGGGTCGCTATGAGTTGGAGTCAACTCTACAGCAACGAGTTTTAGTACATTAACAATGTTCTACATCTCCTACCTCTGTCTAATCTCAATACATCTCCATCATTCCAAAGCAAACCCCTTTACCCATTAAGCAGACCCTCCTTGTTTTCCTCTCCCCCAGGCTCACTGGCAGTTTAAGGCCACCCAGAGGCATCGGCATCTTGGAAGGAAGGCCTGGCAATCTACTTCCAAAAACCAGTCAGTGAAAACCCTATGAGGCACAGTTCTACTCGGACACACATGGGGTCACCGTGAGTTAGAATCAACTTGATGACAACTGATTGCTGACATACGTAAACACTGACAGTCTTCCTTTAAAAATTTACAAATTCTCTGGTTTCCTTTACTACCTATTGCAGTTGATTTGATTCAAACTCATAGTGACCCTATAGGACAGAGCAGAACTACCCCATAGGGTTTCCAAGGAACAGGTGATGGATCTGAACTGCCAACCTTTTGGTTAGCAACCAATTTCTTAACCACTGTGCCACCAGGGCTAGTTTTCTTTAGGCAAGTTAAAATATTTTTATTCATTTATTCATACACTTACTGAACAAGCATTTATTGAGAGCATACCACATACCATGCACTGACAGGCACCAGGTATATAAACAAATAAACTTTATTCCTTGTCTTTAAGGAGCTTATAATCTAATGGGTGGGTGGGTGGGGGGTTGAGATACTTGTTCAATAGACAAAAAAGAAAAGAACTAATTAAAATCCAGTTTGAAGACTGCTATGATCTAGTGTGATGAGTGAACTGAAAAGCTCAGGCGCTGTTTTAAACTGGAGATAGTGACAGCAGAGAAATGTTCTTGGAGGGGATACCATTTTAACAGAGTTTGAATGAAAAAGGAAAAGGAGGTATCTGGCTGAAAGGAGGCTAAAAAACTGGAAGGACTTTCCACAGAGAGGTAGCATCATATTCAAAGTCCAGCAGCCAGGAAGCTTGGGTTGAGCAGTGAGGTCAGACATGGAGAAGGGAAGAGATAGACAAGGGCCATATCACTAACACCTTGATCGTTACACTAAGTAATTTGAGTTATATCTTGAATATTATGGGGAGCACTGGAGTGTCTTAGTCAAGGGAGGGGTATAATCAAATATATGGTTTATTAGAAAAATTTCTCTGGTAGTAGTGAGGAAAGAATTTCACACTAAGGGTAGAAGGCGAGGGAGTCAGTTAGAAGGCTGCTTCTGTAGTGCAGACAAGAAAGATGGGGGGAGCAGAACAAATATGGCCCTATAGACAGAAACACCACACTGTCCTTCCACAGCAAAGACCTGAAAAATTAAGAAATAGAAACAAATGTCAATTGTGGAACCCTAAGGGTCAAATGAAGAGATAAAGAACTCAACCAAGCTCGGAATGGAATAAGAAACTGACAGAGAACAGAGAACAAGGAGTGATACAGAGTGGATGTCCCCTATCAACTAATATGGCATGAATTTGCCATCTTGGACTCCTCAGCCACTGAGAACAGCAGACAGGGAGTACTGAAAGGCAACTTCACTGAGCTCTTCGCAGGAGACGGAGAACCTGGTAACCATCGAAACACACTTTCCCACTTCCCATGCTTCTTCTCCCTGCTGGGCCTCCACAGCTTTCCAGCAGGCTGCAGCGGCTCATCTGGGGAGACACCAGCTCCTTGTGGCTTGGCCAGCTCCCTCAGTGCCATTTTTTTTTGTTGCTATTGTAGCTTTTTTTGGCTCCTTTTGGTTTCTTTTCTCTTTCTCTCACCTCCTTCCTTTCCTTTCTCTCGAACGCCTGGATCTTTGTGTCATCTCCACTCCTTCTTGACAGGATGTGAAGTACCACTTGGCTGGAGAACCACTCCCCCAGTCCTAGCCGACATGCTGGCAGGCTCCCTGAGGGCATTTTTTTTTTTTCTTTTTTCCTTTTTGCTTTCTTCATTTCTTGGTTTCATGTCTCTCTCTGTCTTCCTTCTTTTTCTGTCTTCTGAATACCTGGTGCTGTGTGCCATCTTCACTCCTTCTAGATGGGCTGTGCAACACTGCTTCACTTCGGAGCCACTTCCCCAGTCCGTGCTGCTAAGCCAGGAGGCTCCCTTGGGGCTTTTTTTTTCCCCCTCAGTTTCTCTCTACCATCCTTCCCTTCTTTTCTCCTAAACACCTGGAACCATATGTCATCTACAATTCTTCTTGACAGATTGTGCAGCAACACCCAGGTAGGGAGTCCCTTCCCCAGTCTGTGACACCACACCAGTGGGCTACCTTGGGGCATTTTTTTTTCTTTTTTTTTTTTTCTCAATTTCTTGTCTTTCTCTGCCTTCCTTCCTTAAACTTCTCCTCAACACCTGGTGCCATTTACCATCTCTGCTCCTTCTTTATAGGTTGTACAGCACCACTCAGCTGGGAACCCACTTCTAGTGGATTCCTTTAGGATTTTCTTTCTTTCCTTTTTTTTTTTTTTCATTTTCCTGTCTCTCTCTACCTTCTTTCCTTACCCTTCTCCTGAACACCTTGTGCATGTACCATCTCCACTCCTTGATGGGCTGCGCAGGGGTGCTTGGCTAGGGACAGGCTTCTGGTGGGCTTCTGTGGGGCATTTTTTTTTCTTTCATCTTTTTTTTCTTGGTTTCTTGTCTCTCTCTATCTTTCTTCATTTTCTTCCTCTCAACCACCTTGCATCTCTTTTTTTTCCCCCTTGGTTTCTTGTCTCACTCTACATTCCTTTCTGTCCTTCCTTCCACCCACCCACCTAGCTGCATGTGCCATATCTCTCCCTCCTTGATGGACTGTACCACACAGCCTGGCTAGAAAGCCATTGAGAAATGGCTTCCCTGGGTCTGCACCACTCCAAAGGCAGTCTCTCTCAGCACTTTTTTTTTTTTTTGGCTCCTGTTTCTCCTCTTTATCTCCTTTCCCACACCCAGTTAGCACCACACATCATAGCCTCCCCTCCTCCTGCTTACCTGAACCATGCATTGAGAATTGTACCCCCAAGTGGCACAGTCATGGTCTACCAGAACCTGCCCAAAACTGATCCCAGGCTCCACCCTGATGGCTCCAGTATGTGCCACCAATGACTCTTCCCAGTTCCTCCCCTTTGCTGGACCTGCCATGCTACATCATAGCTGAGCGACTGGCCCTGCACATTGGAAAAGGTGGTGAGAAGTTCGTGCCCACAGATGAGCAAACAACAAAGAATACCCCACCTATCTGCTCAGACATAATCAAATAAAACAAAAAATCAGGAAGAAACAAACAAATCTACAATCAATAAATGAAGAAAATAATTACTGAATGTCCCCAAGACAGCAGACAATATCAAACATATAAAAGAATAGGACAGGATGGTTCCAGGAGGCATCCTAAATAAAACACCAGAGATGGCCTTCCAGCAGAAGAAAAGGCACTGGAACCACCTAATACGGAATTCAAATCTCTAATATTCAGGGCTATACAAGAGATGAAGAAAAAATCAGACAAAAATGAGAAAAAAATAGACAAATTATGGAAAAGACAGACAAAACAATGGAAGAACTCAGGAAAATAGTACAGGGACAAAATATCAACATAAATTCACAACTAGCAATCATAAAAAAAAAAAAAAACAGCAATTACAAATCCAAAGGAAGTTTTGAGGAGAAGGTTTAAAACAATAGAAGATAAACCCAAAAAACCAAACCCTGTGCCATCAAGTCAATTCCAACTCAATACAAGATAGGATCAGGAAAATTGAAGACAAATACTTCGATACCAATTTGTTTGAGGAAAAATCAGAGAACAGATCAAAGAAAAATGAAGAAACACTGAGAACGATATAAGACACAATCAAAAGCAAAAATTTATGAGTGATCAGAATTCCAGAACAGGGAAGAAAACAAAAACAGAGGATCATTGAAAAACTGCTGACAGAAAACTTCCCTAATATCATGAAACGAAACGCTGACCATCCAAGAAGATCAAGGAACCCCATGTACGATAGATCCCAAATGAAAATCACCAAAGCATATCATAATTACACTCGCTAAAACCAAAGACAAAGAAAGAAGCCTGAGAGCAGCTCGAGAAAAACAAAAAGTCACGGAGGGGAAACAATAAGACTAAGCTCTGATTACTCGGCAGAAACCATGCAGGCAAGAAGGCAATGGGATGACATACATACAACCTTGAAAGAAAAAACTGCCAACCCAGAATAATATATCCTGCAAAACTTTTGCTCAAATATGATGGTGAAATTAGGACATTTCCAGATAAACAGAAATTAAGGGAATATAAAAACCTAGCCAAATTTGCAAGAATTATTAAAGACAGTATTTCGGTTAGAGAACCAACATCAGACGACAGTCTGAATCTAGGACTCAAGAGCACAACAGCTAAATACCAACATAGGTAATGAACCCTCAAAGATAAGTTAAAACTAAAAGATTTACAACAGGGAACCAGAGAGGTTAATTTCTAAATGACCACAAAGTCAGAACAATAAGAGGGAATAAAGATTGTAGGTATAGAACTTTCAAATGGAGAGAAAGTTGAGGCAATATCAAGTAAAAAAAAAAAAAAAAAAAAACTAGTTCAAACTTACGAAGATAACGGTAAATTTCAAGGTAACCACAAAGAAAGTTAACAAACCTACTCATCAAAATATAAAAGAAAAACATAAAGTCTTAGAAAACTCAAAATATACAAAAACAGAAGAAATGAAAAACAAATCCACAAACAAAGGAATTCAGCACGTAAGAATAAAAGGAACAAAGGAACGTCAGCACTACAAAATGACAGCAATAAACTCACACCTATCAATAATTACACTGAGTGTAAATGGCCTAAATGCACCCATAAAGAGACAGAGAGTGACAGGAAGGATTAAAAAAAAAAAAAGACCCATCAATATACTGTGTACAAGAGACACATCTTAGAAACAAAGACATAAATTTATTAAAACTCAAAAGACAGAAAAAGATGTATCAAGCAAACAGCCACCAAAAAAGAGTAGACGTGGCAATACTAATCTCAGATAAATTAGACTTTAAAACAAAATCCACCATAAAAGACAAAGAAGGGCATTATATAATGACTAAAGGGACAATCCATCACGAAGCTATACCCATAACAAATATCTACACACCCAATGGCAGGGATCCAAAATACATAAAACAAACTCTAACAGCATTGAAAAGAGACCTTGACAGAGACCTTGACAATTCCACAATAATAGTAGGAGATTTTAACACACCACTCTCGGTAAAGGACAGAACATCTAGAAAGAAACTCATCAAAGATACAAAGGATGTAAAGGCCACAATCAGCCAACTTGACTTCATAGACATATATAGAACATTCCACTCAACAGTTGCAAAGTACACATTCTTTTCCAAAGGACATGGAACGTTCTCCAGAATAGACCACATCTTAAACCACAAAGCAACCCTCAACAAAATTGAAAACACTGAGATAATGCAAAGTGTCTTCTCTGATCACGATACCATCAAAGGGGAAAATAACAACAGGAAGGATAAGGAAAAGAAATCAAATACACAGAAACTGAGTAACACCCTGCTGAAAAATCACTGGGTAAAGAAGAAATGAAAGATGGAATAAAAAATTTTTTAGAATCAAACAAGAGTGAAAACACAACATACCAAAACCTTTGGGGCACAGCAAAGGCGGTCCCCAGAGGTCAGTTTATAGCAATAGATGCACACATCAGAAAAGAAGAAAAGGACAAAATCAAAACATTAGCTACACAACTCAAACAAATAGAAAGAGTATAGCAAAAAAAAAAAAAAAAGAAATCCCACAGACATCAGAAGAATAGAAATAATGAAGATCAGAACATACATAAATGAAATAGATAATAGAAATACAATAGAAAGAATCAACAAAAGTTGGTTCTTTGAAAGGATCGACAAAATCGACAAACCATTGGGCAAGTTGACAAAAGAAAAACAGGAGAAGACACAAACAACCCAAATAAAGAAATGAAATGTGTGACATTACAACAGACCCAACTGGAATAAAAAGGATCATTACAGAGTACTATGAGTAACTATACTCCAACAAATTTGAAAGCCTAGAGGAAATGGACAAATTTCTGGAAACATGCTACCTACTCGAACTAACTCAAACTGATGCTGAAAATCTGAACAGACCCATAATAAGAGAAGAGGTTGTAAAGGTAAAAAACAACAACAACAAAACAAAACAAAACAAAAAAACTCCCAACAACAACAACCACCAAAAGCCCTGGCTCAAATGGCTTCACTGGAGAATTCTACCAAACATTCAGATAAGAGCTTACACAAATACTACTCGAACTATTTCAAAATGTAGAAAAGGAAGCAATACTGCTTCCTATGAAGCCAGCATAATCCTGATACCAAAACCAGGCAAAGACACCACAAAAAAAAAAAAAAAATTAGAGACCAGTATCTCTCATGAATATAGATGTAAAAATTCTCAACAAAATTCTAGCCAACAGAATTCTGCACCATATCAAAAAATAATATACCATGACCAAGTGGGTATGCAAGGTATACAAAGATGGTTCAACATTAGAAAATCAGTCAGCGTAATCCACCACATAAATAAATCACATGATCATCTCACTTAATACAGAAAAGTCATTTGACAAAGTCCAACAGCCATTCCTGACAAAAACTCTCAATAAAATAGGTACAGAAGGGAAATTTCTCAACATAAATAAAAGGCATCTATACAAAACCAACAGTCAACATCATTTTTAATGGAGAGAGGTCAAAAATATTCCTCTTGAGAAAAAGAACAAGACAAGGATGCCCTTTATCACCACTTCTATTTAACATTGTGCTGGAAGTCCTAGCTAAAGTAATAAGGCAAGAAAAATAAATAAAGGGCATCCAAATTGGTAACAAAAATGTAAAACTACCCCTATTTGTGGATGATATGATGCTATACATAGAAAATCTGAAAGACTCCATGAGAAAACTACTGAAACTAGTAGATTCAGCACTTTAGCAGGATTTTTTTTTTAAGATAAATACACAAAACTCAGTTAGATTTCTATACACAAATAAAGAGAACAAAGAAGAAATCAGGAAAATAATACCATTTATAAGAGCCCCTAAAAAGATAAAAATAGGAATAAATCTAACCAGGGATGTAAAAGACATATACAAAGAAAACTACCAGACACTGTTGCTAGAAACCAAAAGAGACGTACATAAGTGGAAAAACATATTATGTTCATTGATAGGTAGACTCAACATTGTGAACATGTCAGTTCTACCCAAAGCAATCTAAAAATACAACACAATCCTGACCCAAGTGCCAACAGCATTCTTTAAAGAGCTGGAGAAGGTAATCATTAACTTTATACAGAAAGGGAAGAAGCCCTGGGTAAATAAAGCACTACTGAAGAAGAACAAAGTAGGAGGACTCGCACTACCTGACCTCAGAACCTACTATACAGCTACAGTAGTCAAAATAGCCTGGGACTGGTGCAACAACAGATACACTGACCAATGGAACGGAACTGAGAACCCAGATGTATATCCATCCACCTACGATCACCTGATCTTTGTCAAGGGCCCAAAGTCCATTAAATGGGGAAAAGAAGACCTTTTTAACAAATGGTGTTGGCAATACTGGATGTCCACCTGCAAAAAAATGAAACAAGACCTATACCTCACACCGTACACAAAAACTAATTCAAAATGGATTGAAGATCTAAATATAAAACCAAAAACTACGAATGTCATAGGAGAAAAAACAGGATCAACACTAGAGGCCCTAACACATAGCATTAACAGGGTAAATACCATAACCAACAACACACAAACTCCAGAAGATAAGCTAGATAACTGGGATCATCTAAAAATTAAGCATACTCATCAAAAAACCTCACCAAAAGAGCAAAAAACAGAATTTACAGACTGGGAAAAAAGTTTTTGGCTATTACAAATCCAACAAAGATCTAATCTCTAAAATCTGCAGGAAAATCCAACACCTCTACAACAAAAACTCAAATAATCCAATTAAAAAATGGGCAAAGGAAATGAATAGACACTTCTCCAGAGAAGACATTCAGGGGGCTAACAGAGACATAAGGAAATGCTCATGATCACTAACCATTAGAGAAATGCAAATTGAAACTACAATGAGATGCCATCTCACCCTGGAGTTCCTGGCATGAATGAAAAACAAAACAAAACAAAACAAAAACAGAAAGTAGCAAATGTCGGAGAGGCTGCAGGGAGATTGGAACTCTTATGTATTGCTGGTGGGAATGCAAAATGGTGCAAGCATTTTGGAAAATGATATGGCACCTCCTTAAAAAGCTAGAAACAGAAATAGCATATGATCCAATAATTCAACTCCTAGGAATGTATCCTAGAGAAATAAGAGCTGTCACAGAAACCGACACATGCACACTTTTGTTTATTGCAGTATTATTCATGATAGCAAAATGATGGAAACAACCTAGATTGTCATCAACGGATGAATGGATAAACAAAAAATATTGTACATACACACAGTGGAATACTATGAAAGGATAAAGGACAATGATGAATCTGCAAAACATCTCACAACATGAATGAATCTGGAGAGCATTATGCTGAGTGAAATAATTCAGCCACAAAAGGACATATGTTGTATGAGACCACTATTATAAAAATTCATGAAAATGTTTACACACACAACAAACATCTTTGATGGTGTCATGGATTGAATTGTGTCCCCCCAAAATATGTGTCCACTTGGTTAGGCCATGCCGTTGTCCTCCATTTCGTGATTGTAATTTTATGTTAAAGAGGATTAGGGTTGAATTTTAACACCCTTACTAAAGTCACATTCCTGATCCAGTGTAAAGGGGATTTCCCTGTAATGTGGCCTGCACCACCTTTTATCTTACAAGAGAAGAAAGGGAAGCAAGCAGAGAGTGGGGACCTCTTATCATCAAGAAAACAGCACAGGGAGGAGAGCTCATTCTTTGGACCTGGGATTCCTGTGAGGAGAAGCTCCTAGTCCAAGATTGACGAGAAAGGCCTTCCTCCAGAGCCGTCAGAGAAAGCCTTCCTCTAGAGCTGCAGCCCTGAATTTGGACTTAATCTACTAGACTGTGAGTGAATAAATGTCTGCTTGTTGAAGCCATCCACTTGTGGTATTTCTGTTATAGCAGCACTAGATGACCAAGACAGATGGCTACAAGGGTGGAGATGGAAAAGCACTAAATAAACAAAAATCAGTAGTAACTTTGGTGAAGGGTAAGACAGTACACAATACTGGGGAAGCCAGCACAATTTGTCTAAGGCAAGGTCATGGAAGCTCCATAGATGCTTCCAAACTCCCCGAGGGGTCAAATTATTGGTCTGAGGGCTGTGGGGACCATAGTCTCGGGGAACATCTAACTCAATTGGCATAACAGTTTAAAAAGAAAATGTTCTACGTTCTACTTTGATGAGTAGTGCCTGTGGTCTTAAAAACGCTGGTCTCACCCTGTCTGGAGCAAGAGAGAGTGACAAAAACCAAAGACACAAGTGAGAGATTAGTCCAAAGGACTAATGGACCACAACTACCACCGCCTCCACCAGACTGAGTCTAGCGCAACTAGATAGTGCCTGGCTACCACCACCTACTGCTGTGACAGGGAGTACTACAGAGGGTCCTGGACAGGGCTGAAGAAAAATGTAGAAGAAAATTCTAACTCACACACACACAAAAAAGACTTACTGGTCTGACAGAGACTGGAAAAACCCGAGTATGGTCCCCAAACACTCTTTCAGCTCAGTAACGAAGTCACTCTTGAGGTTCACCTTTCATCCAAAGATTAGACAGGCCTGTAAAACCAAACAAGACTAAAGGGGCACACCAGCCCAGGGGCAAGGACAAGAAGGCGGGAGGGGACCGGAAATCTGGTAATAGGGAACCCAACTTTGAGAAGGGGAGAGCGTTGACTTGTCCTGGGTTTGGCAACCAATGTCACAAAACAATATGTATAGTAGTTGTTTAACAAGAAGCTAGTTTGCTTTGTAAACATTCATCTAAAGTACAATTAAAAAAACTGAAAATCAAAAAAAGAAAAATGAAAGTGAGTGTGATAATACCAAAGCAGGAAAGAAAGAAAAAACGGGATTCATGAGATTTTTCAGTGGTGGTTTTGAGAGGATTTGGTGATCAATTGCAGCAGATGGGAGATGAAGGACAGGAAGAAGTAAAGAGGAACTCCAGGGTTTCTGGAGTGAGCAGTTGGGTAGTTGTTGGACAGTTTTCAGAAAATAGATCCTGGAAGAGCAAAGTTTGAGGTAGATGGATGAATTTGGTTTTTAGACATGTTTAATCTGAGGTATTTCTGGAATGTTCACATGAAAAGGTCCAGGTACCATTAGAGAAATGTATCTGGAACTCAATGGAGAGAGTTGAGATAGAATCTAGATTTAAACTGCCCAGTGCCATCAAGTCCATTCCAACTCATAGAGACCCTATAGGACAGAGTAGAACTGCCCCATAGGGTTTCCAAGGAGAGCCTGGTGGATTCGAACTGCTGACTTATTGGTTAACCTCTTAACCACTATGCCACCAGAGTTTCCAATCTAAATTTAGGAGGTATCAAAAGATGAAAAAAGGAAGAAAGGAAGCAAAGAAATGAAAGGAGAGAAGGAGGGAGGGAGGGAGGAAGGAAGGAAGTCAGGAGGGAGGGAGGGAGGGAGGGAGGGAAGGAAGGGAGGAAGGGAGGAAGGGAGGAAGGGAGGAAGGGAGGAAGGGAGAAAGTGAAGGGGAGAGAGGAAGGGAGCAGGGGAGGGACGAGGGGAGGGGGGAGGGAGGAGGGGAGGAGGGGTTTCTCAGCGTACAGATGGTGATAAAGCTGTGGTAATAGAAAAAAAAAATTTTTTTTTTTTAATAGGTGAGATACCCCAGGGAAAATGTGTGACAAGATTCCGTAGGGAGCGCTACCTCTAAAAGGGTGAACAGAGAAAAAGGAATCCAAGAAAGTATGAAGCTATGGAATATCAGAGAGTGGGTTAAGATTCAAGAGAGAACAAATAAAAAGCGTCTGCTTTCTTTGTGTGTGGGGAGGGATTCTCTGGCCCCTCGTATATTGTGGTGATATTCCACCTGTCTCCAATGTCTCAGTGGGGGTTGGAGGGCTCTCAGTCCTGTCAGGGAAGAAGATGGCTTCCCCTGGCTACTTATGGTCAGCCTGACCTGCTCGCTCACCCTTGTTAGGGCCGAGGCAGGACTCCTATTCCATCTTGGGGAAGAATGAGCCCACCTGGGCTGCCTCCTGTTGCTAGTTTGGGGGTCCGGAGATGCTGGGCCTGGGTTGCCTTCTTCTATTGGGGGAGGGGAGTGGCAAGATTCGTAAGACATTCTGCCTCTGTGCTGTTCGCCTAGTCTTGGCGTCCCTGACCAGCCCGCCTTCCTTTTCCATGGGTCAGAATCCTCCTTTGATTGTCTCTTGCTTATTTCCAAGTTTTATCATCAGACTTGGAGTTGCTGGGTGGTACAGACAGTTAGCTTGCTTAGCTGCTAACCGGAAGGTTGGTGGTTTGAATACTTCAGAAGACATACTTGGCATCTACTTCCAAAAAATCAGCCATTGAAAACCCTGTGGAGCACAGTTCTACTCTGACACATGTGGGGTCGCCATGAGTCAGAATTAACTTGATGGCAACTGGTTATAGTTGTACATTGCAGGAATGCACTGACGGAGGTGGGTCTGGACTGGAACTCTCCACTGTTAGGAATTTAGTGATATTCTACTAATCTTTCTAGAAGGGAAACACCGAATCCCTGGGGGCCGATAGATCTGACTGTTTAGGTTAACAGGAGAAACACTAATTCTAGGGGTGCATTGGCTGCACATTCTCATTTATATGAGGGAAGTTTCAAGGCCTCCACCCTATTCTCTTTTTCTTTGTCCCAGGAAAAAGAATATAGGTGAACTGTCCAAGGTCTAGTTAGTAACACACGTAAACCAAAACCAAACCAAACCCATTGCCATCGAGACGATTACGACTCATAGTGTCCAGAATATAAATTATTCTTTTAGGGGTAAACATTTTACCCTTTGCATTTTATTTTTCTCCTTTGTTTTTTTCTTGCTTCTTTTGTTCACAAGTGTTGGAAGATTCTGAAGTCCAAGGTATGTCTGAGTGAGCCCAGGAGAAAGAGAACAGGGTATTAGGCAATACTGTTAAGCAAGAGGGATAAAGGATTTCTTGTGTTTAATGATGTTCATTGAGCACTGGCTGTCTCCACAGATATTTGTTCAAAGCCACATTGGTCTGTTACCTGAATTTTCTACTTTGTTTCACATTAATCAATGATATCAAGGGTTATAGGTAGCAAGGACTCAGAATTCAGATGAATTTTCTTTTAATCTTATGACAACAAGTGCATTAGGTTGAGTTCTGTAATTCTTATGCTCTAGTTTCTCAGCATCTTTTACCATTTGTTTCAGATTGTTAGCAGACGAGTACAACAAACGGGAGCCAAATAAATTATGCCAAAGAAGCTTGAAGGAAGAGGCAGGACTTGAAACATAAGCAGGACATTTTTAAGGAATTAGGAAGAAATAATCCTGAAAAAGACAAAATGCTTTCTTAAAAGTTGATTATAAGGCCATAGTTTTACCAAGCAAGTAAACATATCTTGCAATATACAATGATTCTATTACGAACCTTTTTCCTGACAATTTTTGGACTATCCAGTGAATATTTTTTTAATCTAGAGTTCATATGGCAATAACCACGAGTTCCTTTACAGGCACGTACAGGTGATATGGAGCCCTGGTGATGCAGTTGTTAAGAATTTGGCTGCTAACCAAAAGGTTGGCAGTTCTAATTCACCAGCCACTCTTTGCAAACCCTTTGGGTCAGTTCTACTCTCTCCTATAGGGTTGCTATGAGTTGGGATTTACTCGACGGTAATGGTGCTTTTTGGGGTTATAGGTAATATACCAAACCAAACCAGTTACCATTGAGTAGATTCTGACTCATGATGCCCCCATGTATGTCAGAGCAGAACTTGTGCTCGATAGTGCTTTCGGTGGCTGATTTTCAGAAGTCCATTGCGGAGCCTTTCTTCTGAGGCACCTCTAGGTGGGTTTGAACTGCAACCTTTTTGTTAGTAGCCAAGCATGTTAACTATTTTCACTGCCCAGGGGCTCCATAGGTAACTTAGGAATAATCTTTAACAACAACAACAACAAAATCCTTAACAAGGACAACTACAATTTAAGCTGCCGGAGAGCAGGGAGCTGGCTGCTTTACACAGCTGAATCCCCAGTGCCAAAAGCAGTGCCTGGATCACAGTTAGCTACATGCCACTGAATAAATACATCAGTTGAGTAAATGAGTTGGATGACTGGAGAAAACAGGGAGAATGAGGAGCAAATAAGAGAGTTAAAATATTTTAAGTTCATATTGGGACTCCAATTTCTCTGTGCTAACAAGACAAGAGGCTACTGTTTGTTTGGGGTATATGTTCTTAGCACACGGTACCTTATACAATCTTCACACTGCTCTTTGAAATAGATGTTATTCTGCATTAAGAATGAGGAAGGGGACATACCCAGGGTTTAAGTAACTTGCCTGAGATTACACAATTAGAAAGTAATGAAGTCAGGATGTGAATCCTAACCCACATGCCTCACCTCATGACCACTCTCTGATATTGCTACGGATATCTCACGTCTGCTTATCATGAGATTCCAGGCCACAGTTCAGCGTTAAGTCATCCTTTCCTACAGGAGCTTGTAAATTGGTATGATTCAGTTTTTTGGACTCTGCTCCATTTAACGTATTTTGAAGTGTTACATAATTGGTCTTTTTTACTGATACATATAATTTCAGTCGGGTATTTGAATTCTTTTAAAAAGTAAACCCTAAAGGATTTGAAGGTAGTAAGGCGAGTATGAAACCGTTTAGAATAGAATTTGCATCATCTTAGCTGAGCTTCCTGTTCAGCTGGGCTTCTAGGCTTACCAAATGCACTGGCAAGGGTGGGACAAAAATCTTATCTCTCTGTACCCTGTCCTTCTGATCTTTGTTTTCTCATCGATTTTGGTGTGCCCATATTTACGTAGGGAGGAGCTCTTAAACAAAAGCATTTGCCAAGTACCTAGTTGGGAAAAACACATAGTCTAAGTCAAGTGATGTATTTGATAACATTTTCTGTAGAATTATTTTAAAGCTCAGTGTGTATAAACTCAGTCTACCCATTATTCTAGCACTCTTTAATGCTTATATGTACTATAAGAATAATTGTTTGAAAACATTTGTTTCATTTGGTGCTACATTTAAACTTTTTTCTAATTATAATATGATATATGTTCACTGCAGTAAATTTAGGAATTACAGAAAGGAACCCCCCCCCACCAAAAAAAAAAAAAGAAAACAAAAGCACTTATAAACCCACCACCCACAGGAGATGTTTAGGAATATTTTATTGTATTTCATTCTATGCTTATATGTTTATTATACTTGGATACAAATGTAGATGATCTTTTTTCTCTTAATATTAGATCTTGGGTTTAGTCTGATTTTATTTTATTACTTTCAGGAAGCTATACACTGTAGTGTAGTAAAATCTGTAAGGGTTTGGATATAAATAGTTATGAGTCAGAATCAACTCGATGGCAACGAGCTTGTTTGTTTTTTGATATGTTCAAACTCTTTGTCACCTAATAGCCATGCAGTTTTTCCTGAGTCTCACTTCCATGATGTGAATAACAATAATATTAATTCACAGGTCTGTCATGAGGATCAAACGGAATCACACATGTTTATGTGTTTGAAGGCACAACGCGTAGTGTAAACTGAAAGTTCAATAAATAGCAACCATTTTAAAAGAACACTTCATTAAAAAAATAGTTTTAATGGTTGCATAGTATTCTATCATATGGATAAGCATTGATTTATTTACCTATTATTTTCTTCTTCAACACTTATTTTCTTTCTCAGTTAGAGCAATGTTGGAAAGAACTACGTAAGCCTTGAATTAAGCTTCTGATTACATCCCGTGTTGGCTTCCTAGAGCCACCATAAAAAATACCACGAGCCGAGTGGTAGGTAAGAACAGAAGTTTATTCCCGCACAGTTCTGGAGGCTGGGAGTGTGAGATCAGGATGCCTGGTCTGTTGATTTCTTCTGACACCTTGAGGGAATCTCTATTCCAGGCTCCTCTCCCAGCTTGCGGTGGCTCCACGCCTTCCTAGACTTGCAGCTGCAGCGTCACATGGTGACCTTCCTCTGTCTCCCTGTCTCTGTGTATCTTCCTCTCTTTTACAAGGACACCAGTCATACAGAGCTAGGACCTACCTACTCTAGTATGAGCTCATGTTCCCCTAACTGATAACCAAAAAGCAAACCCATTGGCCAGAGTCAATTTTTTCTCACAAAAATGTGATTATTTTTACATATATATGTACTTTTTTCACAAAAATGTGTTTTTCATTTATTTGCATACATATACAAACAGATTTACATATATGTAGAATATATATATACCGTTCTGTTCAAGTATTTGGTCAGATATTAAAAATTTAATTAATTAATTAAAGTTAAATCTTTAAGTATAGTTATTTTATTGCAATAAATCCTTCAAAGTGGAATTGTTGGGCCAAAGGATGTACATGTTTTTAAGGTTTTCAATAGGAATGAGCAAATTAGTTTCCACAAAATATGTTATATGAGTTCCCTAGCGCTGCTGTAACAGAAATGCCATAAGTGGGTGGCTTTAAAGAACAGGAATTTATTTCATCACAATTCCGGAGGCTAAAAGTCCAAATCAGGGTCTCGGCCATGTCGATTCCTTCCTTTCAGTAATCCTGGGCATTTCTTGGTTCCTTGGCTTGTAGGCCATCCTCACATGGCATCTGCCTGCCCCCTCCCCACCTGTGGGTGTCTAACCTGCTTTTTTTTTATAACTCAGAAGTGATTAGATTTAGTGCCTACCCTTCTCAAGTATGACATAGTTAACACAACAAAGAACCCTTACATTCAAATAGGATTACATCCACAGGTGTAAGAGTTAGGATTCTAATACATATTTGGGGGAACACAATTTAATCCATAACAGTTGTATCAATTTGTTTTCCTACCAACACTGTATGAAATTGCTCATTTCTTCATATCTGGGATGATATTGGATATTATAATCTATTTTTAATATTTGACATTTGGTAGGTGAAAATATATGCTAGTATTCATAGTTATTAGAATGCCAATGAGGCTAATTTCTCATGTTTACTTACAGGTCATACTGTTTTCTTTTCTTAAATTACTTGCTTATATTTATTCCTTGCACATTATCCTATGAAGGTGTATTTTTTTCCAGTTAATGTGTTATTTATATTCTAAGAGTATTAATTCTTTGTCGCCATATACATTGCAAGCATTTTCATTTCTCTTTACATTTTTTTATGGATTTTTTCTTAACATTTTATTGTGCTTTAGGTGAAAGTTTGCACAGCAAATTAGTTTCCCACCAAATAATTGATACACAAATTCTTCCATGACATTGGTTGCAATCCCTGCAACATCTCAGCACACTCACCATTTCCACCCTGGCTTCCCATTTAAATTCATCAGTTTTCCCTGTCCCTCCTTACCTTCTTATCTTTACTTTTGGTCAAATGTCGCCCTTTTGGTCTCATATAGTTGAAAGTTCTAATGAACACTTTCCTCACAGGTGTTATTGCTTGTTTTACAGGCCAGTCTATTATTTGGCTGAAAGATGGACTCTAGGAGTAGCTTCAGTTCCAGGTTAGAAGGGTGCCTTTGGACAATAGTCTCAGGGATTCTTCAGTCTCTATCAGAACAGTAAGTCTGGTCTTTTTATGAATTTGACTTTTCTTCATTTGTTCCCTTTCTAATCAGGGCCTCCTATTGTGTTTCTGGTCTAAGTGGTCAGTAATGGTAGCCAGGCACCATCTAGTTCTTCTGGTCTCAGGCTAGAGGTGGCTGTGGTTTGTGAGGGCCAGTAGTCCTTTGGACTAGTTGCCCCTTGAATCTTTGGTTTCTTCAATCTCCTTTGTCCCTGATGAGAGGAGATCAATAGTTGTATCTTAGATCGGTGCTTGCAAGCTTTTGAGACCACAGATGCTTCTCACAAATCTAAAATGTAGAACATTATGTTTATTAACTATGGTACGCCAGTTGACCGAGATGTTCCCCTAGACTATAGTCGTTAACCTTCAAGCCTGGTAACTCAGTCCTGTGAGGAGTTTGGTTATGTCTAAGAAGTTCCCATAACTGTGTCCCCTATGTGTTCTGCTTTATATGAATATACGGGTAATGCACACAAATATATATGTAGAAATATCCATAACTATACCTATGTATGAAGGCAGGTGTACTTCCAAATGACTTCCTACACCTATTTAGAGTACATATCCTCTTATGTGTCTACTCACAAATTATTGTTTATTATTACTGTTGTTGCAGGATTGTATATGCTATAGCTTTTACCATAGTTTCTCTTGATTCTTGTGTACCTCTCAGTGCCTTCCTTTACCTTGGTCGTGCTGTGCTGACTTCCCCCACATTGTGTATTGCTTTTCTTCACCAGAATTAACATATGTGAGTCTTCCTTCCTTCCTCTCCCATCCCTGGTAACCATAAAAGAATATTTCTTTCTGTGAGTAAACCTATTCTTGAATTTTTATGATAGGGATCTCATACAGCATTTCTCCTTTCATGATTGACTTATTTCACTCAGCGCAATGTCTTCCAGATTCCTCCATCTTGTGAGATGTTTCGTGGATTCATCATTGTTCTTTATCACTGAGTAGTATTCCATTGTATGTAGGTAACACAATTTGTTTATCCATTCATTCATTGATGGACACTTAGGTTGTTTTTATGGAATTTTCTGTTACAGGGGATTTTAGTTTTTATGTCTTTTATTATTCCTAATGAGAAGCCAATGTTAAAAATCAGTAAAATTTACTTGGGAAAGTTAGTTGGTTTTGATCTTTGAAAAAAAAAGGGAAACTCATGTTGGCAAGTGGCATGTCCTGAGCTGGAGACTTTTGTTTTGTTTTTATCCTCTTCCAACATTTCAAAATGAGTAAAATCAGGTAAAATAAACATCTCTGATGTAGGTAGGGCATAGGCATTTCTGAGCTGATTGTATAAATACAAGTCTCCCTTCTTTTTGGTTTTAACTTGTAGAACAACCACCTTCTCTCCAAGGCTTATGCCCCCAGTCAATCAAGTCTCCAGTAGATCATCTCTCAAACTTTGCAGAGCATAAGTCCCCGTGTTCTCTTAGAACAACTCCAAATAGTGACAGACCCTAATAACAGTATGTGTGTGTGTGTGTGTGTGTGTGTGTAAGAGACAGCATGCTGTTTGTAAAAGGCCAATAACACCATCCAAGGTTAATAGGATATCTAAATGTCTGTGTGTCTGTGACGACTGGTTCTTTGAATGATTCTAATCGTAATTTCTGCTTAAATGTATCTGTATTATTATGAATAAAATTATTTAAAAAGTATTCTGCCACCAGGTACATCGGGAAGAGAGAAGTATTTTGTTTGTGCCAATATGTAACTGATTATACTGGTTAGATTATCCACCATTTAGCATTGTAATGACTTCAGAACTAAGAATGAATCACAGCTAGAGTTGCAAGGTATATGACTGAGTTGAAAACAAGGCCCTTATTCCAATTCTATTCCTGCAGACTTGTTTTGTTTTTATAGTGCTTAATACTCTTGAATCTAAATATCTTAGTTTGCAAATAAACTGCCAAAGTCCCCAACCACTCCCTATTGTCTGATACCCAGATGCTTTCTTCTGTATGTTTTCTAGTTTGTCCATTAAGGTGTTTGTGTTTGAACTCTTGGTCGATAGGTCTGGACACTTGGAAGTTTTCAGGTGGAAAGATCAGAGCAGATCATGAGACAAGGCATGGGGAAAGAGAAACATAGAAAGCAACTCTTTACTGGAACAGAGACCTTGGATTGGTTCACCTAACCATGAAAGGCCCAGGTGACAACAGGTGTCAGAAGACGCAGGTGAAGCAGAAGGCAGGCTCAGGCATGAAGCAACAACTGGAACTGTCCCTGTATGGACACATTTTGTTAACAGTGGTCCATTTACTTCACTGGCTTACTCTACCTGGGACAGACCATCTGTGTCTTGAAAGGCCTAGGGTGTTATGCTTTTGATACTTTTAGCCTCCTTCCGGTCGAGCCCCAAACCGCGGCGACTAAATGCTGCCTGTCCTGTGCCATCCACATGATGAGTTGCAGATCTGACTGTTGTGATCCACAGGGTTTTCATTGGTTGGTTTTAAAAGTAGATTAGCAGGACTTTCTTCCTGCTTTCTCTTAGCCTAGATGCGCTACGGAAACCTGTTCAGCATCATAACAACATGCAAGCCTCCACGGACAGACAGGTGGTGTCTGTGCATAAGGTACAGTGGCTGGAAGTCAGACCAAGTCTCCTGCACCTGGGTGTTAACAGAGGGCTGTTCATCCTGGGCCACATCATGTGGCTCCTGTAGTCTGCCAGTGTCTGCCTCCGGAGCAAGGCTGTCACTAAGGCCAGTGCTTCTGGTGGTACGTGGGCATGATGCTCGAGAGTTGAGAATTCCTCGTTCTTCAGGGGGTCCAGAGCTGCATCAGAAACAAGTAAACATCACCTAAGACACAACACTCTACATCAGCATGTACCCAGAAAGAAAACTTTTTGCTAATATTGGGCTGCCTTCCTGTAAGAGATACCGTGGAGCAATAGACTTCATTGCTTCTTACCATTTTTCAGAAGAAAAACGTTAACAAATAAGATGTCCATTGAGATCAGCTATTACAGGAAAAAAAAAAAAAAAAGATTTGTTGTTGTTAGTTGCTTTCGAGTCAATTCTGACTCATGCGACCCCAGGTATGCAGAGAGTGGAACGGCTCCACGGGTTTTCAAGGCTGTGACCTTTCGGAAGCAGGCCTGTTTCCGGGGTGTCTCTGGGTGAGTTTGCACCACAACCTTTCAGCTTGTAGTGGAGATCTTAGCTGTTTGTGTTATTATTTCTGTAGTAGTGATGATTTAAAGTTTAAACAGCGCCTTAGGAGGAAGTATAACAAAAGGTGTATCAGCTAACCGCTACTGATAACAAACCACTTGAAACTAAGTGGCCTCGAAGCACGCAAGCATTTTGTTTTGTTGGTAAATCTGCAGTTGGCTAAGGTTTTTAACGGGGAACTGGTCCCTGGTCTGTAGTATCAATTGAGGCAGTTCTACTAGAGCAGGAAGACTCATTTCCAAGGTAGCTCGCTAACACCCTGGTTCTCCACATGGCCCTCACTGATGGGGCAGCTTGGTTTTGCCTACATCACGGCAGCTGGATCCCAAAAGCAAATGCCCCAGGAAACAGAAGTGAAAGCTTGCATTTCCTAAGGCAAAGGCCCAGACACAGGCACAGTGTCACTTCTGTGGTACAGTACTTGTCAAGCAGTCACAGAGCCCCGATTCAAGGTGAGGGAATAGAGACCCACCTCATGATTGGAAAAAGGTCAAAGAACTTTGGAGCCACTTTTGAAAAACTGCCCAGGTGGGCAAGGGTGTCACAACCCCTGGGTTTAAATACTGGCTGTGCACATACAGCCTGTAACCCCTGGTCTGCTAACCATACGTCCTCTCAAGAACCTGCCTTGAAAAATACATACATGAATATTACTAACTCATAGCTACCATGAGAATTAAATGAGACCATCTAGTAAATGTGCTTAGTATAGTACCTGGCACATGGCAAGGATCCAATAAATCACAGCAATTCTAATTTTTTTAATGGAGACAGGTAATTTGGTAGGACTTTAATTAAAGAGGATATACCATAGTTCTTGCCCCCACATTTTTAATTCTTGCTTCCATGGCAGTATAACCAGCTCTGTGAGTAGGATTTAGGTGAGGCAAGCCGATATGTGCAATTTCTCTTTCCTAGGCTAGAGTTAAAAAAAATTTAGTGACACGTATGCTTCTTTGACAAATGTATATTAGAGTGAAATGAATTATCTTTAGAATCTATATCATCTATATCATCCAACTCTAATATCTAGCCGTGTCGTAAAATCCTCAGCCTTTTGGCTAGGATAATTCTTCGTATGTGCAACTTAACAATGATGAATCATTTTCACTTCATAGAACATAAAATTGTTTTATGTTTTACAGATTCTCTTTATCTGAACCCTTTGGCAGCACAACCCAAGGAAAAATTGTATTTCTAGCTAAAGAAGTTATAAAGGAAAAAAAAAAGTAATTCTAAGTTTACATTTCTCTAGGATATAGTCAGATTTCGTGGGTTAGTATGTAGCTTGTCACTACCTGGTACTAGTATATCTGATGAAGACAGTGATGTTAGGATTTAAAAAAAAACTTGACAATAAAAATTTCCTGTAATTTAAAATATTATCTCATAAAAGGATATGTTTTCACTGGCAACATCAAGTTCATTTCTAAATAGTCATTTTTTTGAATGGCTTTTCTCCATAGTTAATCTGGTACATGGCAAGAGAAGAATTACAGGGATTCTTTAATTCACAAAATGTTAGAGGAACAAAGCTATGTTGTGACAGAGCAGCCGTCCCTTCTCTGTATTTTCTTATCTAAAAGGCACCATTCTTTACTGTCATTTTCCTCTCTGTTTACACACTCGCAAGGAATACAAGATATAAAACAGCCATCAAAAATCTTTTTTCATTTTATTGCTGAATTGTAATTGCAAATAAAAATGTTACTAAGCAGTTATCACATCCCATGGCTATTCTGCCGTTATTATTGGTTGTGCTATGATAATACCCAGCATGCGAAACTGATGAGACCTTCAGCTCTAACTCCTGCTGGGTGCTAAGGTGGTATCACACACATAGAATTTCCTTTTTTTTTTTCTTTTGCAAATTTTCATTCCAACCTTTGGAAAAATAATCTATACTGAGCAATCATGTGACCTTAAATTGTGATACGGAAGTTATACAGAATACAAAACAGTTGTTTCTGTCTTCTCTGACTTCATATCTTTCCTGTGATCATGCATATATACACCCGGTCTCTGAGAAAGCAGATTAGGAAAATGACCTCTTTCACAATAACAGCAAGCCAGCAGGACACGCAGATACAATTTAATAAGGAGTATTAGTGGACTAGATTAAGAAAATTAAAATTTTACTAAGGAATTTTTATTGAATAAATGAGAAAAAAATAAAAACCTGGAGGGAAAGATTAAATATTATAAAGATATCATTTTTGATATTAATTTATAGGTCTGATATAATTCCAAATAAAATCTAAATGGGTTTCTTTTGGAAACTTGATAAATTTATTTTAAAGTACATCTTAAAAATAAATGGCCAAGAACAGCTAAGTGCATTTTGAAAAAGAAGAATGATAAAGGGGAATTTCACATACCGGGATACAGATATATGTATGTATACACACACACACACACACACACACACACATATTTAAAATAAATGTTCTGTTATAAAGTTGTTTAGACAAAAATGTAATGTACTGTATATAATTATTGTAACATATTTTAATGCATACCAAAAAACCCCAAACCATTGCTGTCAAGTTGATTCCATGTGTAGTGCACCCCAAAAAAGCCTAGCACATATATGTAGTATTTGTGCTAGCAAGCCTGTTGTTGTTAGGTGCCCTCTAATTGGTTCTGAATCAGAGTGACCCTATGTACGTCAGAACGAAACGTTGACCAGTCCTGCGCCATCCTCATAATCTTTGTTATGGTGGAGCCCAGTGTTGCAGCCATTGTGTCAATCTGTCTCTCCCAGGGTCTTTTTCTTTTTCGCTGACCCTCTACCTTAGCAAGCGTGATGTCCTTCTCCAGGGACTCCCTCCTGGTAACATGTCCAAAGTATATGAGAGGAAGTCTTGCCATCCTCGCTTCTAAGGAGATTCTGGCTATATTTTTTCCAAGACAGAATTGTTTGTTCTTCTGGCAGTCCCCGGTTATATTCAATATTCTTCTCTGGCAACGTAATTTCAAAGGCATAAATTCTTCTTTATTCGTCGTCCAGCTTTCATATACACATGAGGCGATTGAAAACACCATGGCTTGGGTCAGGCGCACCTTAGTTCTTAAAGTGACATCTTTGCTTTTTAACACTTTAAACAGGTCTTTTGCAATAGATTTGCCCAATGCAATGCACTCTTTGATTTCTTGACTGCAGCTTCCAGCGTACGTAAATAGTTAAAATCTTCTTCCGTTTAATTTTTTTTTTAGGCGCTCTGTAGATTTTTTTTTCTCTTTCTGATGACATTTAAAGAATTATTTTATTTTTTATTATTGAAAACAAACAACAAAACAATTTCTAAATGTAGATTTTTTTTTCTCTTTCTGATGACATTTAAAAAAATTATTTTATTTTTATTGTTGAAAACAATTTCTACACGTAGAGTTCAGTAACATTGATTATATTCTTCAAGTTGTGCAACAATTCTCACCCTTTTTTCCAAATTATTCCTCTAACATTAACATAAACTCATTACCCCTTAAGCTTCCTGCCTAAACTTTTGAGTTGCTGTTGTCAGTTTGATCCCACAGAGATAGTCCTTAAAGTTCTTTAAATAACAATTCCAAATCTCAGTTTTTCATGAATAGACCTAATCTTCAATTAAATCTACCCTAATGGTGTTGGCGAAGAATATTAAATATACCACCGACTGCCAGAAGAAAGAACAAATGTGTCTTGAAAGAAGTACAGCCAGAATGGTGCTTAGAAGAGAAGATGGCAAGACTTCCTCTCATGTACTTTGGACCTGTTATCTGGAGGGATCAGTTCCTGGAGAAAGACATCATGCTTGGTAAGGTAGAAGATCCAGAAAAAAGAGGAAGACCTTCAATGAGATGGATTGACACAGTGGCTACAACAATGGGCTCCAACCTAGCAACGATTGTGAGGATGGCACAGGACCAGACAGTGTTTTGCTCTGTTGTACATAGGGTCGGAAATGACTCCACGGCACCTAACAGCAATGATGCTAATATATGCAACTCAATCATACAGATACTTGGTTTAAAAGAGAGTCCAGTTTTCAGTTATACAAGTAATTAGAATTGTATACATACATTCATGACGACCTCAGCTTAGAAATAAGGTATATAACGTCACCTCTAAAGCTTCCCAAATAGAATGAGTAAACTGCCCTTTTCCACAAAGTTCAATAAGTTGGATTTCTCATTTTGTAACGTATAGCACATTCTGCAGGGAACTTTGTAGTCAGAAAGATCCTTTGTCATCACTATGGCCTTTAAGCTCTTCTGGATTTCCTCGGACGTGTTTGTATGTGCGCATACGTAGTAATTATAATAAGCTAAAAAAGCCCACTGCCGTCCGGTCAGTTCTGACTCACAGTAATCCTATAGGACGGAGTGGAACTGTGCAGGAGGGTTTCCAAGGCTCTGAATCTTTACCGAAGCAGACTGTCCCATCTTTCTCCTATGGAACAGCTGACGGGTTTGAACTGCTAACCTTTCGTCTCGGAGCTGAGCGCTTAACCAGCGTGCCACTAGGGCTCCTGTGATCATAATATGTTTAAGTATTATTAGAAACCCTTGTGGTTCGGTGATTAAGCACTCGGCTGCTGACTTAAAGGTCGGGTGTTAGAACCCAGCAGCCAGCCCCCACGTGAGAAAAGACCTGGAAATCTGCTCCCGTAAAGGTCACAGCTTAGGAAACCATATGGGGCAGTTCTGCTCTGTCCTATAGGGTTGCTCTGAGTTGGAATCCACTTGACGACTCACAGCAACAACAACATAAAATTATTTATATACACATAATTCTTTATTTTGATATACGAAAGGTACTTGATACAGATTTCTTAACCAAAATCTCTAAAGTCAAAACCCACGGAAAACTGAATATGCAGTGAGCTATGTTTTACTGTTACCTTAGGCTCTTTGGGGCCCAAGAAAGCATTAAAAGAGCTTTAGGTACTAAATCAGTAATTCACTAAATGGTCACAGTGGCAGCCTCAAAGCACACCCAAAAGTGTTTAATGTACTCTCGGCGGGGAGTTTATGCACAAGAAATAGCTGGCTTATTACGTGTGCCTACTATTTCATACCATTTCAGTCAAATTCATTTTATTATTTAAAGGAACTTAAGCTTTAGAGAAACTGCATTAAGAACATTGCAGGTGGGACTTATAAGTACAAGAGCAGTTTTCCCTAAGATGAATACGCCTTTGGCTATGTAGCCTATAGCTATTAACTGACCTATGGGGGAAAATAGAGACTATGGTTTATTCATTAATTCACTTATTCATTCCATTATCACCCCTAAAATCTAATACAGCTAGATACAGCTGTAGAGATAAATAAGACTCACTCCTTCTCCTCGTGACACATGTCTAGCAGTGAACACAAATGTCAGTGGTAATGAGTTTTTCACAGCGTGGGCGCATGGGGGATGCCTAGCGAGGTGAGGGCAGGCGAGGGAGGCTTGAGAAGAGAAAACTACTGAGTTGGTGAAAGAACTGTGTCGAGAAGAACAAGTTCATCTAGGGGAAGAAGGGTAAGTGACAGTAAAGGAATCACTGCAAGGTGTATTCAGCCGTTGCGCGTGGTTAGAGCTTAAGCTGCCTGCCTGGAAATTCCAGGGAGGCAGCTTGACAGGTAGGACTTAGGCAAAGCAAAGAGTAGGTGGACATGTGTTATGTGGTTGTTTGGCATCAGGTCCATGCATGTGGTTCAGGCCCATGCATGTGGAGCCATAAAGGTTGCTGGAGAAAACCACAAGAAATCTGCTGTCTTCTATCTCTAACCTAAGTGCCTCTGAAAACACACATAGCCGTGAGTGAGGGTTCTTAACTGCAGGTAATAAGATGCAAACAAGCTAGCTCAGTTTAGATCCTGTCACTCCTGTGCTGAAAATTGTGCTATGGCTCCCACTTTCTTTCAAGGTAGAAGCTAAAGTCCTTGCAGTGATCTATGAGGCTGCAGGTAGCCTAGGCTCTCAGACCTGTACTTGTCCCCAGCCTCTTCTTCACCCTGCCTCCGCCACACTGGCCTCACACAGTCCCTACAATGTGTAGGGCATTTTCTGCCTCAGGGTCTTTGCAGGGGCTCCTTCTTCTGCCTGATATCCATGTGGGAAACTCTCTTGCTCCTTCAAGTCTCTTTTCAAACCTTTTCATCTCCATGAAGGCAAACCTAACCACCCTATTTAAAACTAAGCCTCCACCACCACCTCTGCCACACTTGATCTCTCTTGCTTTGCTCTACTGCTTTGTTTTCCCCTAGCACTTACCACCTTCTCACACAATATCTCACTTATTCTCTCGCTCTATTTACTCCTTTAATCTGTCTTCACCTGCTACAGCGTAAGCACCTTTGGAGTAGGGACCTCTATTTTGTCTACTGATGTATTCCAAATGTATAATCAGTGTTAAGCACATAGGTGCATTATAAATATTTGTCCAATGAATAGATACAAATATTAGATAGCTCATGGAATCTCCTGAAGACCTTCGAAACATGGCTTACATACTACTCAGAGGAGACTAAAAGAGGCATGGGAAATGCCCCCGTCCGCTGTTCTCACAGAAACCATTGTGGCTTCGGTCGTGGACTGGAAAGTGCATCTCAGGTGGCCCCACTGAATGAAAGACCTTCACCACCATGCTTGTATGTAGGCATTGTTTCCCTGTGTGGCCCTCACTCATATCATTTACTCGCTTCTCAAGAGATTTTGTCTGCTTAGCAGAACTAGGTCATCTGAGGAATCGTAGGGGCAAGGGAATCTGAAAAATGCGGTTTTGAATTTACAGGCTCTATAGAATAGAAATTCAAGATAGAAGTGTTTGGGCATGGGTACTGTGAGACACCAATTTATAGTGTCTGCTGCTCCAGGACTGTATTTTATTCATTTAGCTGAGTTCTTCCTTTATATGGCACTATGCCGGTTAGTCTGCCAGATGCTCTGCATATACGTTCTCATTTAATCTTTACGACAACCACTTGAGGTATTGATGCACTACTACTCGCATTTTAAAAATAAGAAATCAGAGCTTAAGGATGCCAAGTAATTTATCTGAGGACAGGTTACTTAAGTCAGTAAATGGCAAAATCAGGATCTGGCTGGAGATAATTTCATTTCAAGGCCCCTGCTGACCATGCACACTACCTACATCTCTGCTTTAGCTTCCTTATTTGTAAAATAAGAAGTTGACTCTGTGTCTGGCAACCAGGCTGTGAGGTACTTTGAGGTTCTTGACTTAAAAATGCCACGCAGAACCATGTTAGACAAAGTCATGAAGTCAACAAAGTTTATGTTGCCACCATTTTGTTGTTTTTGTATCAGTTAGGATTATGCTCAGTTGTCAGATATACGGTGTAAACAAAGAATAGACAAAGCAGTAACTAGAAATAGATTTATGCATTGATAGATGCTTGATAGAGTTGTCAGAACAGGCAAGTGAGGGAAGAGGTAGACTGTTTAATAAATAACATTCGATATTTGGTTATCCACACAGAAAACAAAACAAAAACAAAACCCAAGAAATTAAATCCCTACCTCACATCATATATAAAAATCAATTCCAAGGGGGAAATGAGTTTATGTCAATATGGGAGGAACAAATTGGAAGAACATAGTCAAAGTCATTGTATTCAACTTGTTGAATTGGTGTATGTTATGTTTTGCTGTGTATATTTTCAACAACAGTGCAAAAAAGGAAATCAATTCCAGACTGTAAAAAACAAAACATGAAAAGCAAAACTTAAAAATTTTTGAAGAAAATAGAGGAAAAATGCCAATAGGATCATGAGGTTCAGGAAGTATTTTTAAACAAGACACAAATATGCACACCGTTAAGTAAAAGATTGATAGACTTGATCACATTTACTGTAAGAAATTCTGTATATCCAAAAAATAAAAAGTCACAAATTTGAAGGAAATATTTGAAATACAAGAAACCAATAAATATTTGGAATTCAGAATATATATATATTACAAAAATTAGTAAGAAAATGACAAATAGATAAAGGGTCAAATGCATCAAAGATGTAAAAGCACATTGCATAGATGAGTTAATGGAACCCACACTTCCTTATGTGGATGCAAGAGCCCAACACGTAATCATCGCTAACAATGTCTGGACATGTTTACAACAGCATTGCTCTTATAAGTAAAGAGATAAAAATAAGTGACTACAAATGTTCACTTATAGACCAATGGTTAGATAATCTGTAGTTTATTTATACTGTTAAATATATTAAAAAAAAAAATCCACTGCCGTTGAGTTGATTCCAACTCATAGCGACCCTATGGAACAGAGTAGAACTGCCCAATAGAGTTTCCAAGGAGTGCCTGGTGATTCGAACTGCTGACCTCTTGGTTAGCAGCTGTAGCACTTAACCACTATGCTACCGAGGTTTCCGTTAAATATGTACATCAGTGAAAATTAATGAAACCTCTATATATGTATCAATCTGGATGATTCTCAAACATATAATGTTATGCAAAATAAAGAAAGAAAGAGGCAAGTTACATAGTGTAGGATTCTATTTACATAAAGTTTGATAACATCCAAACTAAACACCAAGTAATTTAGGGACACATGCCATGTTTGGTAAAACATTAAATACATTTATGGATGATAAACACACAATTTAAGACAGTGGCTATTCATGGGAATGTGGATAAGTATGTGCCTGGAAAGTGACAAAAGGCGATTTGAAAATATTTTATTCTAGACACTGGGTAGTGTACACCTGGGTATCCTTTTATCATTCTTTAAACTGTACATATGTGAAGTATATAATAATGAATTTTCTTGTTTAGTTCCTGGAGAAACACAGTCTTGAGGTAATGGTAATTGCAGAATAACTAAAATAAAAAATTTCAATTGTAAAACAACATAGCAAAACTTGCTATATCCAATTAAAAGAAAGAAATGAGAACAAATATTTAAGTATGGTAAATAGCAAACATGAGTGAAGTGACAAAGATAAATTTTAACATAATTCTGATTATAATACAAGCATTTGTGTTATATTCAAAACCATATGGGTTTACAGATGTGATGAAGAAAAGATCTAGCACTATGGTATCTATAATCAACATATTAAAAAATAGAAAGATTGCACATTACATGGCAGCAGATGCAGATACACCAGGAAAAAAATAAGACAACTGAAAAGCAACAACTTTAGTGCAAAATAAAATTTAATGCAAAAAAAGACACAAAGAAATACGTATTATACAGGGAAAAAGAATCAGAAGATGAAATAATCCAGACCAATATAGCCTAAAAATGCAGAAAGCAGCAATTGACAAAAATTTAGAGGAAGTAGATTGTATTTATGGATTTTAACAGTCCTGTTCAACAATTGTCAACTCAAGTATACAGAAATAATAAAAGTACAAAAGATAGAACTATCAATTAATAAACAAACTATTATATTCATGAAACCCTGGAGGCGTAGTGGTTAAGTGCTACAGCTGCTAACTAAGAGGTTGGCAGTCCAAATCTGCCAGGCGCTCCTTGGAAACTCTATGGGGCAGTTCTACTCTGTCCTATAGGGTCGCCATGAGTCGGAATCGACTCGGTGGCAGTGGGTTGTTTTTTTTTTTGGTATTATATTCATAGCAATTTATGTAAGTATATGTGTGTATGGACCAATAAGCAACATCATGATAAATGGGGAAAAGATTGAAGTTGTCAAGGATTTCATTTTACTTGGATCAACAATCAACACTCATGGAAACAGCAGTCAAGAAATCAAAAGATGCATCGCACTGGGCAAATCTGCTGCAAAAGACCTCTTTAATGTGTTGAAAATCAGAGATGTCACCTTGAAGACTAAGGTGTGCCTGACCCAAGCCATGGAATTTTCAATCTCATCATATGCATGTGAAAGCCGGACAATGAATAGCAAAGACTGAAGAAGAATTGATGTCTTTGAATTGTGGTGTTGGTGAAGAATATTGAATATACCATGGACTGCCAAAAGAAGGAACAAATCTGTCTTGGAAGAAGTACAACCAGAATGCTCCTTAGTAGCAGGATGGTGAGACTACATCTTATACACTTTGGACGTGTTGTCAGGAGGGATCAGTCCCTGGAGAATGACATCATGCTTGGTAAAGTACAGGGTCAGTGGAAAAGAAGAAGATCCTTGGTGAGATGGACTGACACAGTGGCTGCAACAATGGGCTCAAGCATAACCATGATGGTGAGGAAGGTGCAGGACCAGACAGTGTTTTATTCTGTGGTACACAGGGTAGCTAGGAATTGGAATAGACTTAATGGCACCTCACAACAACTACGTGTGTATATAACCAAAACCAAACCCAAACTCATTGCCGTTGAGTCGATTCCAACTCATAGCTACCCTATAGGACAGAGTAGAACTGCCCCATAGGGTTTCCAAGGAGCAGCTGGTGGATTCCAACCACTGATCTTTTGGTCAAAAGCCATGCTCCTACCACTGCACCACCAGGGCTCCATATGTGTGTATATGTATTTACATATATGTGTGTAGATACATTTACAAAAGTAGGAATTCATACTTTTTCAGCCCATATAGAACATTCATAAAAAAAGTTCACGTAGTGGGCTACACTGCACACTGCTCATCTTAATACATTTAGAAGAAGCACAAATCAACAATCTAACTTTACAATCAAATTAGAACTATTTAACAAATGGAAAGCTTAAAAAAAAATCCCTTGTTTAAAAAAAAAGAAAAGCTAAAACGATACTACCAAACACAACCCTTGATTTACAAAGGCAATCATGAGGAAACTACAAAATACTAAAAATTAAATGATGAAGAAAGCATTGCATATCACAGTTTGAGGGGCAGCGCTAAAGCGGTACTCAAAGAAGACTGAAAACAAGTAAGGTAAATTTTCAACTCAAAATGCCAGAATAAAAAAGGGCAGAATCAATAAAATAGAGAGGGACAACCAAAACAGTGTAGCAGAACTAGTATCAACAGCCACCATAAAGACAGAGATGATAGGAAATCCGAAAGCTGAGTCTTTGAAGAGATTAATAATAATTAAATCTCCAATAAGACTGATGAAGAAAAAGAGAGAAAGAGAGTAAAAAACAGAGAGAGATTGCAAACAAAATTAAAGGGTGAGAAATCGGAAATTACAGTTACGTAATGGCATTTTTTTTTTTAATGGCATTAATGGCATTGGTGGTTCAGTGGTAGAATTCTCACCTGCCACGCGGGAGGCCTGGGTTCGATTGCTGGCCAATGCAGCTAAGTCTTTGGAAACCCTGGTGGTGTGTAGTGGTTAAGTGCTACGGCTGCTAACCAAAGAGTTGGCAGTTTGAATCCACCACGTGCTGCTTGGAAACCCTAAGGGCAATTCTACTCTGTCCTATGGGGTCACTATGAGTCGGAATCGGCTCGACGGCACTGGGTTTGGTTTTTAGTTTGGTTTTTAAGAGTATTTAGCCAGGGATGCAAGGAAGTTCCAAAGTCAGAAAAATTTCTGAAATAATTTATTTCAAGAACTACAGGATAAAACCTCAGGGCAATCTCAATGAATGAAGATAATTTGCTTAAGTTCACAATCTATTTTTCATTTAAAAATCTTCCGGAAACTAGGAATAGAGAGAATGTTAATTCAGCCAACTGGTATTTATTGAGTACCTACTATGTTCTTGGCATTCTTTAGGCAAAGAAACATAGGTTGGAATTTCATACACTTGATTTTCATGTCATGTTAGGGCTCACGCAGAGAGAGGTACTCCTTCACAGGGAATATAGTGGGCCCATTTATAACCACTTATGGAAACAGTTTATGAATTGGCAAATTATGTAATTCATTCACACAGATTAGAAGCTCATATTCCTTTACATAATGATTTTACTACGCCACCTTTTTTTCCTTATTATGGGTACAGGCCATCCCCAGGTTATGAACATCTCACTTACAGACAACTCGTCCTTACGAATGGGCTGCCATAAAGCCTACTATATTATTAAACATTTGAGTCAAATACATGCAATGGCTTGTAATAAGAAACTCACACACTACTTTGCGACACTCATGAAAACATTGTGCTGTTTGGAAGTGTTCCTTAAGCGTTTTATATGCCTAGAAGGGTAAAATACGTACTATATACAAAGACACACACTGGAGCCCTGGTGGCCCAGTGGTTAATAACTCAGCTGCTAACCAAAAGGTCAGCAGCTTGAATCCACCAGCCACTCCTTGGAAACCCTATGGGGCAGTTCTACTCTGTCCTATAAGGTTGCTATGAGTCGAAATCAACTCGATGGCAACTTTTTCTTTTTTTAAGACAAAAACATTTGACTAACTGATGCTTACTAAGAACCATATGTACCTGTTCCAACTTCCTACAAATTTGACTTAAAGGCAGACTTAGGAACTGGTCTCGTTCATAACCTGGGGACTGCCTATGTTGCATTAAAACCTTGAAGAGATGAGGAGGTACTGGCAAAAAAAACCTGAGAAAGAGCATCCCAAGTGGCAGGGGAAAACCAGGAAAATGTGTTCATCAGAAGCCAAGGGAAGAAAATTACTCTGGAGCAGAGAATCATCAACTGTGTTAAATGCTGCTTGTTGGTCAAGGAAGATGAGTCTTTCCGATGCTCTACTCTCTCGGTACCTTTAACTCCTTTCTCACCTACTTTAGCCACTCTTTCCTACAGTCATGCTGTAGGCCTTGTCATTACCAATAATTGCACTCTTCTGTAATTTCAGTTTCAAGCACCTTCTTTTCCAAGCATGTGTTCCTCTCTTTTTCTAGCTCTATCCCTCTAGCATTCCTAGTCTATCTATCCTTAGACTATATTGGGGTCTACTGATACACCCATCTGACCATCTTTTCACTGTGACTCACCCAATGGCTTCAGTCTTTTCCTTGTCCAGTTTAAATTACCTGTTCACTATCTTCTGTCCCAATACACGTGTGGATAAACTGTTCTGGCTTCTTGGAAAGATCACGTGTGATTTTGATCCACCCCTCTCACCTCCAAAAGACATCACTCCAGGATTTTCCTCTATCTCCCAGTATCATGAATCCATTTTATGTCATTGCTATAAGAATACTATAATTTATATTAGGGTAAATAATAAGTATTTGTGTGTTTATTTTTATAGTGTTTGGTCCCCACTAGATTATAGGCTCCACGGAGATGGATGGCATTTTTGTTTGTTTGTTTACTCCAGTGCCTTGCACAACACAGTAGATATCCAACAAAGACTTGCTGATTAAATGAATGGATGTCCTGCAGGGATCATCTGCAAGGGAGATAAGACAGGATAGGAAAGATCTTTTCCTAAAGATCTGTCTCCCAAAAGGAATATGGAGTGAGATAAATGACATTGGTGATTTCAGACTCAATCCCGACAGACAGCTTAGAAATCTTTTGGTGGTAAGCTTCCATAGCCTTTATTTAAGCAACAGGAAACCTTTAAAGCTGTGACTTTTGGAGAGTATTTTGGGATTGCTCCGTTAAGCACATAGGACATGGCGAGGAGACTGGCAGGTCTTTTTACTTGGAAGTGGAATTATCAGAAAGCTTTCCTGCTGATGCTAGGCTGTCACAAGCTGTTGGGTGGCACTGAGTTACTTATTCTTAGTGGAAAACAGTTGGTCTGAGATGGAGCTTAAATCTTTATCTAGGCAGGTGCCAAGATTTCCCTTTAGCTAGAGCAAAGGAAGAAGTCTGAACAGCTACTGGATGTAATAAATTAAAAGATACAGTAAAGCCAGGAAAAAAAGGCAATATGGTTCACCTACTCTGGCATATAAACATTTATTACACAAATGCTCTATGCCAGGCAGACTGGGTTTTCTGAAAATGGTCAGGATATTATCCCTCATCCCACATGCCCTACTGGAATGGTGCCACTCCCCATTTAAGAAGTAGAGTCTAATTACCCTCCCCTTGAATATGGGTAGGCTTGTGACTTATAACCATATGGCATAAATAATGCTGTTACTTTCAAGGCTAAATAGCAGAAGGCAAGCATTTACCATGGAGCTTTTTACCTGGTTTACTAGGACACTCAGCTTTGGAGCCCTGAGCTGCCGTGTAAGAAGTCCAGTTATGCTGGAATGGCCATGCTGTGAGGAAACCCAGACTACATGGAGAGGCCTTATGGAGGTTTTCCAACAAGCAAACCCAGCTGAGGTCCAGACAACAGCCAGCTTCAGCTGCCAGTCAGGAGTGAAAAGTGAAGGTGCTTCCAGAAGATTCCAGCCCATGCATCGAACCACCACACTCCCAGCCTTAGAGTTGCCCAAGCTGAGGCCCCAGACATTTAGAGCAGAGAAGAGATAGCACTTCTGTGCCTTGTTGGAACTCCTGATACAGAGAATTCATAAGCCTAATAAAATAGTTGCTTTATAGTTTGTTACTCAGCAATAACACATTGCCATCGAGTCGATTCTGACACATCTCGAGCCTATAGGACACAGTAGAACTGCCCCTTAGAGTTTCCAAGGGGCGCTGGCGGATTTGAACTGCTCACGTTTTGGCTAGCAGCCATAGCTCTTAACTGCTGTGCCACCAGGGCTCCTACTTGGCAACAGGAACTAAAATACACTGGGTGGGAAGTTTCATGAATTATCTCAGTTAATCTTTACATCTACTCCTTCATAGTGTCTCTATCAGGTGTATATTTTATGGATGAGTAAACCGTGACATTAAAGATTAAATAAATTGCCAAAAGACCCACAGTTATTAAGTGGTAACACCGGTATTTGAACCTGGGTCTCACAGGCTCCTGTGTCCTTTTACCCATGGAGTGCTAAATCAATAGGGAACAACTAGCCAAACCTTGTGGAGATCATTGTCTATGTTGGCCCACCCCAGATGAGATGTGAGAACGTTCCTGCCAGTCTGCATGTCCCACCGTTTCAGAGAACTCCCAGCAAAAGACACATTCCATGAGGGCTTCCGAACAGACAGAGCACATACTTTACCAGCAGCCACAGTGCCTCTAAGATGGCAAATGCTGCAAAGCCTCAAATTTTGAACTTCTTCCAAATAGCTTGGCTGGCTCTTGGTAGCTACACTTTTGAAGCAGCCTCTGAGCAGCCCTGAAGTGGAAATTGCTAAGATGAAGCTCTGGGGCTTGGATACAAAGAGATGCAGGCAAGCTTGCTTCGTCCACACTGGCCTCCCCAGAGCCTGGGTTGCTGTCTCATGACCTTATTTTCCAACTGGATGGGCTATTTACAAGGCTTGTTTTTAAAAGGGAGCACTCAGGGCTACTCGGGCTTCTCATTCCAAGGGCTGGTTTCTGCTGCAGTGAGTAGGCAGCGAGGCACAAAGGGGAAATCCAGCTAACGTTTATTTTTAACTGCTCTCGCCTGCTGGCTTTTTTTTTTCTTTTAAAGAGAACTGGATCAAGCGTTCTTCCCCTTTTCTCTATCCTTCTCAAAAACATCTGAAGGATGATACCCTGTTTTCATTCTGGTGCTCCCTCTCCGGGAAGAAAGATCTGACTGACTTTTCACCTCTTGCAATGGTAAAACTCAAATAGAGGCAATGCTAGCTCAAAGACCAGGCGCCTTCATTTTCATTTCCCTCCCTGGTTAGTACCTTCTGCCTGACAGGAATAGCAACAGCACAGCAGTTGTTGTGTATTTTAAGTGCCCCCTTAGAAGAGCTACTTATGTTCAGCAAACTGCAGTTGTGATAGTCCATTAAGTGCGAGCACGGGCTTCTGGTCTCTCCTCTGAGGCCTCGCTCTGCGGCTGCTCCTTTTCAGGCTTTCTATTTGGAACCCAAGCGCCGGCACAGGTGAACTCTAGCTTCTACCATATATTTTTTATATGCTCTGGCCACCAGAGCATCAAATCCAAGCTTGACCTACATGACAGACCAAGGAGTCACCAAGCACGTACTGGACCATGACAAATTGGTTTTGACCCATCACTTTTCTGCCTTTGTTGATGCCAAGGAAGATACGCTGAAATGATTAATAATTTATCCCACAGATAAAAGCTTTCCTTGTTTTCGTTCCACTAGAGATAGCAAGATTTTATCGTGGCAAGTCTCAGCACTAACTGAGTAGGCGTTCACACTTAAGATTTGACTAAACGCCAACAATAGAAGACTTTATGGACAGTTGTCTTTCTCTCTACTCATCACTACAAGTCAGCAGTCAGGCAATAGCTGGAGGCTTACAACAAATTATGTTAGAAATGAATTTGACTTCTTTGTTCTTGGAATTTTTCCCTATTCTACTCCCACTAAAGGTGACTTTTGGTATAGTAATATAACGGAGACTTGAGAAATGCCCACTTCCTTTCAATGCATTGAGCGAAAATGAACAGATTTAGACAGAAAATGAGATTTTTTCCAAACCTCTGCGTATGCCAGGTTGCAGGTACTTAATCAGCATTGTTCATGTGAATGGAGGAGTGACCCCATGAATGCATGAATGAATGGTGTCATTAGTTTCCCTAAGTCTGCCACCTCTGATGTCCATTAAACAAATAAGGGAATTTGATTGGGAGTTATTCTTCTGAACTGTGGGGAATTTGAGCATCAGATAAAGGCAGGCATCTCTCTCTCATCACCAGCTTCCAGATCAGAGGATGTTGGCTAATCTCCTTGAGCAGGCTTTGGCTCCAAAAGACAAAGAAAGCTGAATCAAGTCACTCTAGGAGAAACTCTAGAAAATGTAAAGAAAAAGTAAGAAGAAAAATCTTATTTGTATCCTTAGGGATTTGTTGGAAGCAGGTTTCTCAGTAAATAACACAATACAAAGAAAAATAAACCGTTGAGCATTACTGTAACATGTGAACCGAGGCTCTCGTGCTCCATAAATCTGCACTCCCGGGCACTGTCTGCGTTCCGGACACACAGTCCTAGGACAGACCTTCTGAAAGTGAGGACATGAAGCCAGAAACAAACCAGCAGGGAAGCTAGTGATTGACTTTAAGTAATCTGATTCTTGAGTCAGAGGTTGTTGTCAGACCACAGCCTAGAAAAATATTATATTGATTTTCTGAATCAAAAAAGTATGTCAATGCAGCATAAAATAGATAGTCTCATAGTTACAACACTCCAAAGATGGAAATAACACACATTGTGGTTTATGTTTATCAGATTTACACATGGTCTCTTTTTCATGGACTCCTCCCCAGCCCTACCGCTATCAGGGAGACATATCCAGCACTGCTAACTTAAAACTCAAGAAACTACTGTGTTTCAGAAGTAACACGTTTGTGTATCTACATAGACTTTCAAACCCTTAAGTCACTTGGTCTTTATTAGTTATCGACAATAACTTTCTCACATGGAGTTCAAACCCTGGTTTTATCACTTTCTAATTATGTGACTTTGAGCAAATTTCTTAACCTCTCTGTGCCCTGCGCTTTCTACGTCTCCAAACTGGAATAATACTATGATTACCCCATAAAATTAAAGAGAGGGTTAAATTAGGTAATATATGTGTAGTGCTAAGAATCCTGCTAGGAGTCCCTGGGTGGCACAAACAGGCACCAGCTACTAACCAAAAGGTTGGCAGTTCAAAGCCACCCAGAGGCACCTTGGAAGAAAGGTCTGGCAATCTACTTTGGAAAGATCAGAGCTATTAACAACCCTACAGAGGCAGTTATACTGTAAAATACATGGGATCACCATGAATAAGAATCAAGCATGGCAGTTGGTTTAGTTTGGTTTCAGTTAAGAAACATACTTGGCACGTAGGTAGTGCTGTGTACCTGTTTGTTACCATTATTGTTATTTAGTAGATGAAGAAACTGACAGTCTCTCCAAAATCCCTTTCAATTCTTCAATTTTTACCTCTACGACAGGTTACATCATTTGACTCTTATCACACAGTCAATGTCAGGAGCTGCTCGAGAACCTGCATTCTTTCTACCACACTTCAAATTGTCAGCAAATCCTGTTGGATCTAGATTTAATAACTTGGCACCACCTTCACTGCTACCATCCTGGCACAAGCCACCATCATCTGTCACCTGGAATACTGCAATGGCCTCCTAACCATCTCTCTGCTTTAACTTCTGACCCTAACTCTTGTCAGTACAGAAGCCAGAGTGAGATATAGAGGCATAAGTCAGAAGGGTTGCTGTGTAATATAATGTCTCACAAATACTGTTTTGACACAGTGTTGGGGCCCCGGCTGGAGGTCGGTCCATTCCCCTTCTTGAGCATCTGATTAAGTCCATTCTCCTACCCTTCCCTTCTGAGGATCTCCTACTCCCGAGTCACTATGCAACTGCCCTAATTACGTGGGCTAGGTACCCAGCAGCTAGGGAGAGTTCCTATGGCCTAGAGCCTGTAGAATTATTCAAAATACCTGTAGGGTAAAGTACCTAGTTTTACCCTAAGTAAGGTGGCCTTTGTCCATGGCTCCAGAGAAATAACTCTTGGAATAATTGGGGTGCCTTGGCCTAGGACTTCCAGGCCACACATGAGAATTTGTGCTGGGAAGTGGGGGCTGGCCAGACCAGAAACGACTCACCTGGGAGGCTGATATGAACTAGCCTCAGGAGGTACAAGTTAGCTTATTATGCAGGACTGATGATAAAAGTCCTGAGCACGGAGGCTCAGAGAACTTCCTGGTTGCCAAAAACGTCTGCTCTCAGAAACATAGCATGTCCCTTGGGACGTGGAATCTCCACGTTGGGAACCCTCTCAGATCTCATCCTATGCATTTGTTCTTTGTTTTGTTTCGTTTTGTTTTACTACAATAAATCTGAAGAAGCGCTGGTTGTGCAGTGGTTAAGCACTTAGCTGCTAACTGAAAGGTTAGCGGTTCAAATCCACCAGCCCCTCTGTGGGAGAAAGATGTGGCAGTCTGCTCCTATAAAGATTAAAGCCTGGTAAACCTCATGGGGCAGCTCTACTCCGTCCTGTATGGTCTCCATGAGTCTGAATCTACTCAACGGCAACGGGTATAATAAATCTGTAGTCATAGGTATGGTGTACTCTCTGAGTTCTGTGAGTCTTCCAGTGGATTATCAAACCCAAAAAGATAGTAGGAGCCAGAAGGTAACAAAGTAATGGTGTTGTGTGAAATCCTGAACTTACAGCTGGCATCCTGAAAGAGGGGTGGGAAACCAACCCCAAATAGGTGGCCAGCAGGTCTGAAGGTTGCGGTATTGTGTGGACTCCCAAACTTGTGGTTGGCATCTGCCTATTTGGCAGTCTGAAGAACAGTGTCCTTTCAGTTTATGAGCTCTGACCTAGCTCCAGGTGGCTAGGGTCAGAGAGAGTGTTGTGGGAGTGGCTGGCAATAAGGTCGAAGAAGTGGTGAGGTAAGCACTGAACTGATGCCTACATTTGGGGGATTTCATTCATGCTGACCCTTAACACACAATACTCAAACCCCAGGAAGCCCATGAAATCTAGCTAACCTTATTCTGCTTGCCATACATAAGCTGTTGCTGTTGTCATTGTGCGCTGTTGAGTCAATTCTGACTCATAGCAACCCTGTAAGACAGAGTAGAACTGCCCCATAGGGTTTTCGAGGCCAACCTTTCAGTTAGCAGCTGAGCACTTAACCATGGCACCACCAACCCTCTTCACATAAGCAGTCTAGGGGCCAGCTTATTGTTGCCCTCTCCCCAAGTGCAGACCCCTGAGTGGCTTGCATCATGGCATGCTGTGTTCTCAGGGAACTATGAGTATGATACAACATTTAAAACTTTCACGGTCTCTTTCTTCATCCGTGTCTCCCTTATCACGCTTCATCCAAGGTAATATGATTAAAACACAATACTACTCAAAACCATCCAGTAACACCTCATCTCACTCAGACCAAAAGCCAAACTCCCTCCACAGTGGGCTCCACCACTCTCTCCTCCCTGGCTGCATCTCCTCTTACTTCCTTGGCTCTAGCCACACTGGCCTTGTTCTTCTTCAAATACCCCAGACCTGCTCCCCTTCACAGCCACTGTCCTGTTCTGTCTGCCTGGAACATCTGCTAGTTCGCCCTTTCATCATTTCACCTCCCACCTCACATTCTGTATCCCTGTTCCCTGGTTTTTCTTTTCTCCAGTGTATCACCAATAGTCTTCTTCACCAAAGTTTTTTCAAATTTTATTGTAGTTAAATACATACAACATAACATTTGCCATTTTAATCATTTTTAAATATACAATTGACAATAATTACAGTCACAATGTTGTGCAACCATCACCACATCTATTTCCAAAATTTTCTCATCACCCTGTGCAAAAACTGTGTACTCCTTGAACAATAACCACCCATTCCCTGACTTGCAGTAATGCCTATCTATTATCTGTCTCTTTGAATTGGTTGTGTGAGTGGAATCATACAATATTTGTCCTATTGTGTTTGGCTTCTTTCACTTAGCGTAATACCTTCATCCGTCTTGTAGCATTCATGTTTTAACAGGTATTAGCAGTTCATTCCTTCTTATGACTGGTTAGTGTTCCATGGTATGTAAACACCAAATTTTTGTTTATGCATTTATCTATTGATGGGCACTTGGGTTGTTTCCAAATTTTGGCTATTCTGAATAATGCTGCAATGAACATTAGTGTACAAGTATCTGTCTGAGTCCTAGATTTCAAGACTTTTGGGTCTATACCAAGGGGTGAGTCATACGGCAATTCTATGTTTAAATTTTTGAGGAATTGCCAAAATGTTTTCCCTACCAGCTGCACCATTCTACAGTCTCCCCAGCAATGGATGAGGGTCCCAGTTTCTCCACATCCTTGCCAACACTTGTTTTCCATTTTTCTGATCATAGTTTTCTTAGTGGGTGTGAAGTGGTATCTCTTTGTGGTTTTTATTTACATTTTCCTAATGACTAATGATGTTGAGCATCTTTTCATGTGCTTATTTGCCATTTATATGTCTTCTCTGGAGAAATGTCTATTCAAATCCTTTGCCCAATTTTTAATTGGGTTGCATATCTTTTTCTTGTACAGTTATAGTTCTTTATATATTATGAATGTGAAACCCTTATCAGATACATGATTTGCAAATATTTTCTCCTGTTCTATAGATTGTCTTTTCACTTTCTTAATAATGTCTTTCCATGTTCACAAATTTTTTGTCTTGATGAAGTCAAATGATATATTTTTCTTTTGTTTCTTATGCTTTTGGTGTTATGTCTAAGAATCCATTGTCAAATACAAGGTCTTAAAGATTTTTCTTTTTTAGTTTTATTGTTTTAACTCTTATATTTAAGTCATCGATTTATTTTGAGTTAATTTTCATATATTGGTTCAACTTAATTCTTTTGGGTGTGGAGATTCAATTGTCCCAGCACCACTTATTGAAAATACTATTTTTTACACATTCAATGGACTTGGCACCTTTGTCAAAAATCATATATGGGCTTATACCATGTATGTATATATGTAGATATATTACGTATGTATATGTATGAGCTTCTTTGGGGCTCTGAACTCTATCGTATTGGTCAATCTGTCTATCCTCATGCCAGTACCATACTAGCTTGATTATTGTAGCTTTGCAGTAAGTTTTGAAATCAAGAAGTGTGAGTCCTCCATATCTGTGCCTCTTTCTCAAGACGGTTTTGGCAATTTGGAGCCTCTGGCAATTCCGTGTGAATTTGAGGATTGGCTTATTGCATTTCTGCAAAAAAGGCTGTTGGAATTTTCATAGTGATTGCACTGAATCTGTCGTCACTTTGAATAGTATTGATATGTTAACAATATTAAGCCTTCCAATCCATGAACATAGGACTTATTTACATCTTCATTAATTTTTTTCATCAGTGTTTTATATTTTTCACCGTGTAAGCCTTTTATTCCCTTGGTTAAGTTTATTCCTAAGTATTTCATTCTTTTAGATGCTATTGTAAATGGAATTGTTTTCTTAATTTGCCTTTCAAGTTGTTCATTACCAGTGTACAGAAACGCAACTGATTTTTGTGTGTTGATCTTGCACTCTGCCACTTTGCTGAGTTCCCTTATTAGCAGTAGTATCCTTCTTGTGGTTTCTTTGAGATTTTTTATATGTGGGATTATGTCATCTGAGAACAGAGATAGTTTTACTTCTTCCTTTTTATGTAGATGTCTATCATTTCTTTTTCTTGTCTCATTGCTCTGGCTAGAACTTCTAGTAAAACGGTGAAAATGAGCATTGTTGTCTTGTTCTTGATCTTAGGGGGAACTTTCAGTATTCTACCACTGAGTATGGTATAAGCTGTGGGTTTTTCATAAATGTCCTTGATCATGTTGATAAATTTCCCTTCCATTCTTAGTTGGCTGAGAAGTTTGTTTTTACCATGAAAGAGTGTTGAATTTTGTCAAATGTCTTTTCTGCATGAATTGAAATGAGCATGTCTTTTTTTCCCCTTTATTGTATTAATGTGGTATATTACATGATCGATTTTCTTATGATAAATCCATTTGGTCATGGTGGAAGATCCACAAGGATATAGATTCATGTTTGTTTTATTCCTACTAGATCCCTGGTGCTTTAGATGAATACACACTAAGTATTCAATAAGTATTTGTTAAGTGAATGAATGAACGTACAAAATTTGCTGCAGCAAAAAATAAGTGAGAAAAGACAACACAGCATTAGCACAAGGTAAAGAAAAGATGGTGCAAAGGAGATAAAGGGTCTAATTCTTTCCTCTTCCTTTATAGGAAGTCAGTTTTACCATTGAAGTAATTATGTCAGAGTAATCATTAGAGGTCAGAGTTTTCCAGAGTTGAGTAACCTGCATGCAGTTCCCAAAATTATGAAAAGCATGAGACTCACTTGAAAACTAGGGGGGATATGAATATCGGGGGCATTCATTTGGGAGTCAAAGAACTTGCAGACAAAGATTCCTAACAACAGTAGACGAAATAAAAAAGATATAGTTTATGTAAAAATAAAGGACTACAGAGGTGACTAGAACTAAAAAAAAAAAAGAGTAATAATAATAGAAAGTCATCAGGACCCCAAAGATTATTCTTTCTCTGACTTTTGTCCCTCCTTATCTCTGCCTGCCTGAAAGTCCAACTAATCAATCCAAGTTATAAATAAATTGTCAGTTGTACAGCTACCCATTTGACATGATAAGACCAAGACACAAGAGATGGATTTACTGAATCCTAATCCCAAATATCTAGGACAGAAGATCTGACTGGCTCAAGCTGGGTCAGGTAGCCACTCTGGACCATGGCTGTGTCCAGGAAGGCAGAGGCATTCAGCAGACAGGCAGCTTCTAAGAGGCTGTCTTTGCATATCCATCTGTGGAGGAATGAGTCGCTTATGGGTTGGGAAGACTCCCCCAAAACATGCATATCAAGGGGCATGGACAGAAATATCACAACATCTTAGCCACCATGAGCAAGGTAATGGCATCCAATGGTGTAGAAATCTGACTTGATTGATGTAGAAGGTAGAATGTTTAACAACAACAACAAAAAAAAAAAAATCAGTTTTATATTGTTGGAATGGACAAGGCTATTGTTATGCCATATTTATTTATTTTTAGCATGATTCTGCACCAAGAATGCTTAAAGAGATAAGAAACGGCTGGTTTGTTATATTACAGGTTCCCAGGTGTGCTATTTACATAGCAATTGGCAATATTTATAACCTGCACCCTTTATGGCAATGATATATAGCAGGGAGATTACAATAGGTATCATAACAGGAGAATCTGAAACAATTATATAATTAATTTCCCTGTAATGAAAACTCCTTCAAATCAGGCAAGCTCTGTAAATAAAATGCTTTATTAAGTGAAAATCTAAGTAGAGGGGCAGACCCTAGTTGAAAAGGGCCATACCAAAACCAAAAGAAACCCATTGCCATCAAGTCAATTCCAACACATAGTGATCCTGCAGAATGCAGCAGAACTACACAATAGGGATTCTAAGACTGTAATCTTTACGGAAGCAGACAGCTATATCTTTCAGAGCAGCTGGTGAGTTCAAATGCCAGCCTTTCAGTTAGCAGCCAGGTGCTTAACCACTACATCACTAGGACTCCTTACAGACACCATAAAAAAACAAAACAAAACAAAAAAAACATTGCCTTCCAGTTAATTCTGACTCATAGCGACTCTAAAGGACAGAGTAGAACTGCTCCACAGGGTTTCCAAGGAGTGGCTGGTGGATTTGAATTGCCAATCTTTTTGGCTAGCAGATGAGCTCTTAACCACTGCACCACCAGGGACACTAGAGGGACCATACCAAACTTGTTGCTATCAAGTCGATTCTGACTGATACTGACCCTATAGGATGGAGTAGAACTGCCCCATAGGGTTTCCAAGGAGTGACTGGTGGATTCAAACATCCGACCTTTTGGTTAGCAGCCAAGCTCTTAACCACTGTGCCACCAGGGCTCCAGAGAGACCATAAAACCAAACCAAAACCAAACCCAGTGCCTTCGAGTTGACTCCTACTCATGAGAGGAACCATAGGAGGCTTTAATTTAATCCAGTTAAAAAGAATTAAATTGAATTGCTCTCAGAATTCCCCGACTATGAAAACATTATAACATACAGTGAAAGCACATAGTCTCTGGTGCCAGACCAAAACCAAAAAAAAAAAAAACCCATCGCTATTGAGTCAATTCCAATTCATGGCAACCTCGTAGGACAGGGTGTAGCTGCCCCATAGGGTTTCCAAGGCTGAAATCTTTATGAGAGTCCCTGGATGGCTCAGAAGTTTAAGTGCTGAGCAACTAACAGAAAGATTGGTGGTTTGAATCTACCCCAGGCCCCTTGGAAAATAAGGCCTGGTGATCTACTTCTGAAAGACCATAGCATTTGGCAAACCCTGTGAAGCAGTTCTACGCTGACACACATGGGGTCACCATGAGTAGTAATTGGCTCTACAGCAACTGGTTTGGAGCCCTGGTGGCACAGTGGCTAAAAGCTACGCCCTAGGGGCATGGCCCCCAGACATACTTTTATCTCAGTACTGAAGCCACTCCCGAGGTTCAGCCTTCAGCCAAGGATTAGACAGGTCTGTAGGGCCAACAATAATACATACGAGGAACATGCTTTGTAGTTCAATCATGTGTACAATGCTAAATGGGCACGCCAGCCCAAAACCAAAGACTAGAAGGCAGGAAGGGCAGGAAAGCTGGACAGATGGAATCAGGAAACCTGGGGTGGAGAAGGGGAGAGTGTTGACACGTTGTGGGGTTGGCAACTAATGTCACAACAATTTGTGTATTAATAACTTAATGAGAAACTAAACTGCTCTATAAATTTTCACCTAAAGTGCACACACACAAAGAGCACTAACCAAAAAGTCTGCTGTTTGAATCTATCACCAATCCTTGGAGGTCCTAAGGGGCAGTTCTACTCTAAACTATAGGGTCACTATGAGTCAGGGTAGACTCAATGGATATGGGTTTTTTTTTTTTTAAATCTTTATGGACGCAGGCTGTCACATCTTTCTCCCAAGGAGTGGCTGGTGGGTTCAAACTGACAACCTTTGGGTTAGCAGCTGAGCAGTGCAAATTGAAGTTCTGCTGCTTCCTAACCAAAGGCTTTTTGGCCAGTTACCTCTAATATGCTGAATTGTGTCCTCCCCAAAAGTGTCCCATTACTTGTGAATGTGACCTTATTTGGAAATAGTATCTTTGCAGATGTAATCAAGTTAAGATGAGGTAATACTGTATTTTTTTTTTTATTGTGTGAATACAATCTGAATGGCGTCCTTATAAGAAGAGAAGAGACACACACAAATAGATAATAGTATTTCCTTCATAGGACTTTAGTGAGGATTCCTATAAATAAAGTAACAAAAAGCGTGTCTAATATATAACACGCAATCAGGATGCATTGATAATTACTGGTGATTGGAATGCAAAAGTTGGAAACAAAGCAGAAGGATCTGTAGTTGGAAAACATGGCCTTGGTAATAGAAACAATACCAGAGATTGAATGACAGAATTGTGCAAGATCAATGACTTCTTCATTGCAAATATCTTTTTTCACCAACACAAATGGTGACTACACACATGGACCTCACCAGATGCAACACACAGGAATCAAATCGACTACATCTGTGGAAAGAGACGATGGAAAAGCTCAATATCATCAGTCAGAGCAAGGCCAGGGGCCAACTGTGGAACAGACCATCAATTGTTCATATATGAGTTCAAGCTGAAACTGAATAAAATTGAAGCAAGTCCACAAGAGCCAAAATATGTCCTTGAGTATACCCCAAGTGAATTTAGAGACCATCTCAAGTATAGATTTGATGCATTGAACACTAATGACGGAAGGCCAGATGATTTGTGGAAGGATATCAAGGACATCATAAATGAAGAAATCAAGAGGTCGTTGAAAAGACAGGAAAGAAAGAAAATACCAAGATGGATGTCAGAAGAGACTCTGAAACTTGCTCCCGAATGTCGAGCAGCTAAAGCAAAAGGAAGAAATGATGAAGTAAAAGAACTGAACAGAAGATTTCAAAGGGAAGCTCGAGAAGACAAAGTAAAGTATTATAGTGACACGGGCAAAGAGCTGGAGCTAGAAAACCAAAAGGGAAGAACACGCTTGGCGTTTCTCAAGCTGAAAGAACTGAAGAAAAATTCAAGCCTCAAGGTGCAATAGTGATGGATTCTATGGGGAAAATAATAAATGACGCAGGAAGAATCAAAAAAAGATGGAAGGAATACGCAGAGTCATTATACCAAAAAGAATTGGTCGATGTTCAACCATTTCAAGAGGTAGCGTATGATCATGAACCGATCCAAGCTGCACTGAAGGCACTGGCCAAAAACAAGACTCCAGGAATTGACAGAATATCAGTTGAGGTGTTTCAGCAAACAGATGCAGCGCTAGAGGTGCTCACTCATTTATGGCAAGAAATATGGAAGACAGCCAACTGACTGGAAGAGATCCATATTGATGCCTATCTCAAGAAAGGTGATCCAGCCGAAAGCAGAAATTATCGAACAATATCATTTAGTATCATTAATATCATGTGCAAGCAAAATTTTACTGAAGATCTTTCAAAAGCGGCTGCAGTTGTATATTGACAGTGAGCTGCCAGAAGTTCAGGCTGGATTCAGATAGATCCTGGCTGAAAGCAAAGAATACCAGAAGGATATTTACCTGAGTTTTATTGACTATGCAAAGGCATTTGACTGTGTGGATCATAACAAATTATGGATAACATTGTGAAGAATGGGAATTGACGAACCTGTATATAGATCAAGAGGCAGTAGTTCGGACAGAACAAAGGGATACTGAGTGGTTTAAAGGCAGGAAAGGTGTGTATCATGGTTGTATCCTTTTGTCATACCTATTCAATCTGTATGCTGTGCAAATAATCCGAGAAGCTGGACTGTGTGAAGAATGGACATTGGGATTGGAGGAAGACTCATTAACAACCTGTGTTATGCAGATGACACAACCTTGCTTGCTGAAAGTGAAGAGGACTTGAAGCACTTATTAATGAAGATCAAAGACCACAGCCTTCAGTATGGATTACACCTCAATATAAAGAAAAAAATTCTCACAACTGGACCAATAAGCAACATCACGATAAACAGAGAAAAGTTTGAAGTTGTCAAGGATTTCGTTTTACTTGGATCCACAATCAACACCCACGGAAGCAGCAGACAAGAAATCAAAAGACACATCGTACTGGGCAAATCTGCTGCAAAGGACCTCTCTGAAGTGTTGAAAAGCAAAGATGTGACCTTGAAGACTAAGGTGCACCTGACCCAAGCCATGGTATTTTCAATCACATCATATACATGTGAAAGCTGGACGATGAATAAGGAAGACCGAAGAAGAGTTGACGCCTTTGAATTGTGGTGTTGGTGAAGAGTACTGAATATACCATGGACTGCCAAAAGAACGAACAAATCTGTCTTGGAAGAAATACAGCCAGAACACTCCTTAGAAGCAGGGATGGCGAGACTGCATATTACATACTTTGGGCATGTTATCAGGAGGGATCAGTCCCTGGAGAAGGACATCATACTAGGTAAAGTACAGGGTCAGCAGAAAAAAGGAAGACCCTCGATGAGCTGGATTAAAACAGTGGCTGCAAGAATGGGCTCGAGCATAACAACAATTGTAAGGATGGTGCAAGACCAGGCAGTGTTTTGTTCTGTTGTGTATAGGGTCTCTACAACTTGGAATCGACTGGATGGCACCTGACAACAATACATAGCGAGTGTTATGTAAATGTAATCCATTGTTATTATTGTTGTAATTACCAAGAAGTCTCTGGAAAATGGGAATTCAAGGCTAGAAGTGCCATCTTCTTATCACCTCCATGATTTTTAGATGTTGCCATATGTGTTCGTTACTAATGATATTATTTATTGAGACTTTTTCTTTAAGCAACATGGTTAGTGCATTAGTTGTATGTTTATAAAATCCATTAAAATGAATACATAAGTATTAAAATAAAGTAAATTTTGTGTTTGATTTAAATTTACCTCTTATATCATGAATATACCACTGTTTGAGAAAAATTGTCTTCCAGAATGTATATGATTTTGTGTATGAATGAAGCAAATAATTAATCTTCACGAAGCATTGCCTCCAGGATCCTTATTGACTGCTTAATTTGTTAAGCCCTAGTGGTGCATGGTTAAGTGCTCTGCTGCTAAACAGAAGGCTGGCAGTTCAAACCCACCAGCCACCCCTCCGGAAGAAAGATGTGGCAGTCTGCTTCCATAAAGATTACAGTCTTGGGAAACCTATGGGTCAGTTCTATCCTGTCCTACAGGGTCTCTATAAGTCAGAATCCACTCAAAGGCCACGGGTTTGGCTGTTTTATAGGATGAGTGACTCCCATCTACCTCTTCGGCTGTACCTTCCGTTAGTCTTGTACCAATTTCCCAAAAATTCAGTCAATATGCAAAACTACACATCTGGCTTCTATGTCATTGTGTTGTTCTCTTGATTGCAGTATCCTTCCTGAAACTTTATTCACACAAAAATTCTTGTAAATCAAATCCAACTTATTCACCTGATTCACATAAAATTTTCAGAAACGAAAATATCTAATTGACTCTTAACTGACAATTTCTTCTTAAATCTGCGTCTGGGAGATATTTTACCCTTTCTCCTGGTCAAGAAATAAATGCTGTTTTGTGAATTATAGTAATTATCTATTTAAATGTAGTATAGAAAAATATAAAAGAATATTGCAAATAGCTTTACACCAAGAAATTTAACAATATAGATGAAATGGATGAATTTCTTATTATAAATTTCAGGTTATAAAAAATGATACACATGCACAAAAATAAAGAAAATATGACTCACTCTATATTTAATAAATCTAATTTACCATTTAAAACTTTTCACAAATAAAACTACAGGCTGAGATAGATTTGCGGGTAAATTCTATGAAAAATTTAAAGAATAAATACCAATAATGTGCAAATTCTTTAAAAAGTAATTGAAAACATTCTACTTCTCAACCCATTTTATGAAGCCGGTATTATCCTGGTACCAAAATCAGAAAAAGGCTTAAAAAAAGAAAACCACAGATAAATCTTTCTTATGAACATACTGACAAAACTTTTCACAAAATAGTCACAAATCAAATCTATCAGTATGTAAAAAGAATAATGCATCACAACCAAGTTGTAAGAAGTTATCTAAGCAACCACTGTCATTCCCAGGTTCCTGTGACAAAAGTTTTTGCATGTATGTGTATGCATATGCGTGTGTGTATGCACACATATGTGTGTTATATTCATATGTTGTTGTTCGGTACCCTTGAGTCAGTTCCGACTCATAGCAACCCTATGCACAACAGAATGGAACACTACCTGGTCCTGTGCCATCCTCAAGATTATTTCTATGCTTGAGCCCATTGTTGCAGCCACTGTGTCAATCCATCTTGTGGAGGGTCTTCCTCTTTTTCACTGACCCTCTACCAAGCATGTGCTTCTCCAAGGACTGGTCCCTCCTGACAACACGTCCAAATAATGTGAAACGCTGTCTCGCCATACTTGCTTCCAAGGAACACTGGTTGTACTTTTTCCAATACAGATTTGTTCTTTCTTTTGGCAGCACATGGGTATTCAATATTTTTCACCAACACCATAATTAAAAGGCATCAGTTCTTCTTCAGTCTTCCTTATTCATCATTCAACTTTCTCATGCATATGAAAAGATGGAAAATATCATGGCTTTGATGAGGTTCACTTTAGTCCTCAAAGTGACATCTTTGCTTATCAACACTTTAAATAGGCCTTCGCAGAAGATTTGCCCAATGCAATACGTCATTTGTTTTCTTGACTGCTGCTTCCTTGGCCATTGATTGTGAATCCAAGTAAAATGAAATCCTTGACAACTTTAATCTTTTCTCCTTTTATCATGATGCTGCTTATTGGTCCAGTTGTGAGGATTTTTCTTTCCTTTAGGTTAAGGGGAAACCCTGGTGGCAAGTGGTTAAGTGCTATGGCTGCTAACAAAAAGGTCGGCAGTTCGAGACCACCAGGCACTCCTTGGAAACTCTATGGGGCAGTTCTACTTTGTCCTATAGGGTTGCTATGAGTCAGAATAGACTCGAAGTCAATGTTGTTTTTTTTTTTTTTATGTTGAGGTATAATCCATACTGAAGACTGTGGTCTTTGATCTTCATCAGTATGTGCTTCAAGTCCTCTTCACTTTCAGCAAGCAAGGTTGTGTCATCTGCGTATCACAGGTTGTTAATGAGTCTTCCTCCAATAGGGTTGCCACATTCTTCTTCATGTAGTCCAGCTTCTCGGATTATTTGCTCAGCATACAGATTGAATAAGTATGGTGAAAGGATACAACCCTGACACACACCTTTTCTGACATTAGACCATGCAGTATCCCCTTGTTCTGGCTGAATGACTGACTCTTGGTCTATGTACAGGTTCCTCATGAGCACAGTTAAGTGTTCTGGAATTCCCGTTCTTTGCAGTGTTATCCATAATTTGTTACGATCCACACAGCTGAATGCCTTTGCATGTGCAATAAAACAAAGATAAGCATCTTTCTAGTAGTCTCTGCATTCAGCCAAGATCCATCTGACATCAGCAATGATATTCCTAGTTCCATGTCCTCTTCCGAATCTGGCTTGAATTTCTGGCAGTTCCCTGTCTATGTACTGCTGCAACTGTTTTTGAAGCATTTTTGAAGTATTTTATTTGCATGTGATGCAAATGATACTGTTCAATAATTTCTGCATTCTGTTTGATCCCCTTTCTTTGGAATGGGCATAAACATGGATCTGTGCCAGTTGACTGACCAAGCAGCTCTCTTCCAAATTTCTTGGCATAGACAAGTGAGCACCTTCAGTGCTGCATCCATTTGTTGGGACTTCTCAGTTGGTATTCCATCAATTTCTGGAGCCTTGTTTTTTGCCAATGCCTTCACTGCAGCTTTGACGTCTTCCTTCAATTCCATCAGTTTTTGATCATATGCTACCTTCAGAAATGGTTGAATGTTGTCCAGTTCTTTTTGGTACAGTGACTCTGTGCCTTCTTTCCATCTTCTTTTGATGCTTTCTGCTTCTTTCAATATTTTGCCCGTAGAATCCTTCAATATTATAACTTGAGGCTTGAATTTTTTTCTTCGGTTCTTTCAGCTTGAGAAATGATAAGCATGTTCTCCCTTTCTGGATTTCTCACTCCAGGTCTTTGTACATTTCATTACAATACTTTATCTTCTCGAGCTGCCCTTTGAAATCTTCTGTTCAGTTCTTTTACTTCATCATTTCTTCTATTCACCTTAGCTGCTCTATGTTCAAGAGCAAGTTTGAGAGTTTCTTCTGACATCCATTTCAGTCTTTCCTTTTTAGTGACCTTTTGCTCTCTTCATGTTTCATGTCCTTTACATCATCCCACAACTCATCTTCCGTCATTAGTGTATATGCTTCACATCTATTCTTGAGATAGTTTCTAAATTCAGATGGGATATATTCAAGGTCATATTTTGATTCTCTTTAGCTTCAACTTGAACTTGCATATGAATAATTGGTGTTTTTTTTTTTTTTTTTTTCCACAGTGGGCTCCTGACTTTGTTCTGATTGATGATATTAAGCTTTTCCATCATCCCTTTCTACAGATATAGTTGATTTGGTTCCTGTGTTTTCCATCCAGTAAGGTCCATGTGTATAGTTTGTCCTCTTTGTTGTTGAAAAAAAGGTATTTACAATGAAGAAGTTGTTGGTCTTAAAAAATCGTCATGGGGTTCCATCATCATTTCTATCACCAAGACCATATTATCCAACTTCAGGTCTTTTTTAAAAAAATTTTATTGTGCTTTAAGTGAAAGTTTACAGTCTCTCAAACAAAAACTTGTATACACCTTGCTACGTACTACCAATTGTTCTCCCCCTAATGAGACAGCCCGCTCCCTCCCTCCACTCTCTTTTCCTGTCCATTTCTCTCATCTCCCCTCCAGGCAGGAGATGCCAAGTGTCCACCTGATCCAAGAAGCTCACTCCTCATCAGCATCTCTCTCCAAACCACTGTCCAGTCCAATCCCTGTCTGAAGATCCTTTTTGTTTCCAACTTTTGCATTCCAATCACGAGTAATTATCAATTACTTGATTGCATGTTTGATCAATTTTATACTGCAGAAGTCAGTGAACTTCAATTTCCTCATCTTTGGCATTAGTGGTTGGTTTGTGAATTTGAATAATAGTCATATTAACTGGTCTTCCTTGTAGGCATATGAATATTATTCCATCATTGACAGCGTTGTACTTCAGGATAGATCTTGAATTGTTCTTTTTGATAATGAATGCAATGCCATTCCTGTTCAATTTGTCATTCCCAGCATAGTAGACCACATGATTATCTGATTCAAAATGGCCAATAGTAGTCCATTTCAGCTCACTAATGCCTAGGATATCAATCTTTATATGTTCCATTTCATTTTTGACAATTTCCAATTTTCCTAAATTCACACTTTGTACATTATACATCCTTATTACTAATGGATATTTGCGCCTGTTTCTTCTCATTTTCAGCCCTGCCACATCAGCAAATGAAGGTCCCAAAAGATTGACTCCATCCACGTCATTAAGGTCAACTCTACTTTGAGGAGGCAGCTCTTCCCCATTCATATTTTGAGTGCCTTCCAACCTGAGGGGTCTCGTCTCCTGGCACTATATCAGACAATGTTCTGCTGCTATTCATAAGGTTTTCACTGGCCAATTTTTTCAGAAGTAGATTGCCAGGTCCTTCTTCCTACTCTGTCTTAGTCTGGAATATCCACTGAAATCTGTCCACCAAGGGTGACCCTGCTGGTATCTGAAATACTAGTGGCATAGCTTTCAGCATCACAGCAACATGCAGGCCACCACAGTGCATGAAACTGACAAATGTGTGGTAACACAATAGGATAAATATTACCTGAATCATAGCCATAGAATCTCAGAACGCAAATACTCCTTAAAGAAATAGTGTAACCCTATCTTTTTACATGTTTGAAAAGACACCCTCTTTAAGGGATCACCTTTTGCAGTGATCCAGGCAGTTCATTTTGACAAACTTGTCCATTAACGATTGTCAATATGAGGAATCAAAGCAGTAATGTAGGTACATCTTCCAAAACTACTGATAAAATACACATAGACAACTGAAAAGTAATTCTTCTTAATGTTATTTTTTAATTTTTAACGAAACTTTTCAAAAGTATACAAAATTTAAACAAAATAGTATTATAACTCTCCATAGACCTTGCCCACCTTCTCCACTTGTTGTAATTGTAGCACACTTGTTTATCTTCTCCTCTTTGTTTTTTCTTCTTCTGATGTATTTTAAAGCATACCACATGCACCATTATTTCCTTCTTACATATATTAGTATGCATCTTTTAAAAAATAGACTTTTAAAATATAAACACAAGGTGAGTTTTATACCTGACAATATTAAAAAAAAATTCCTTGGCAATATCTAACATAAACCCCATATACAGTCGTTACTCATGTTCTCAAAAATGCTTTTTTGAATTTTTTTTTTTAAACCAAGCTCCAAAGTCCACACATTCATTGGTTGATATGTTTCTTCAGTGTCTTTTAACTTACAGCAGTCCTGCCTCCTTGCCCCTGCCTTTGTTTGTGTGTCCCTGACTTGTTGAAGAAACCCATGCATACTACTATAGAGTCTCACAGTCTAGATTTATCATTTATTTCCTTCACACGGTCTAGTTTTACCTGTTCATTTACTTCTTTTGAACTTTAACTTGCTCCATTACCCTGATGTTTTTTGTAAACTGCAAGTCCACTCTATGGGAAGGATTAAATTCAGGTTCACTGTTTTGTCTAGGCTACGTGCTTTATATTGATCACATCATGAGCTATAGGGACTGATTGGTGTTTTTTGAAATGTTAAATGAGTTATAAAATATCTTAACCACATCCTCCCACTCAGTCAGATTACTGAGGGTTTGTGTCTTAAAGAGTCTCCAAGAAGCTCTCAGACAGGTAGGGCTGCCAGGTGTGCAAGCTGAGAAACCCACCATCCTTCAGTACGAAGCCTTGCCCTTTGCCAGGATCCATGTTAGTGCTGCCTTTAGAGCCCAGCTCCCCACCTTCTGAAGGGTATCCACTGATCCTAATGAGCAGCCTGAAAAACAGGCTGTATAATGAGCACTTCTAAATGGGCACAGATCCAACAGATCGATTCATTATCTCCAAGTATGGCTGTCAGTGTTGAGCATGGTGTTCTTATTAAGCTAATCCACTAAGTGTCTCCACTGATGTAGCTGTCAGGTTAATTTAGTCCCAAGTTGACAGCCTCGGTCTTCTCCCCAGAAAATCAGCTGTGGAGGTCTCTAAATACACGTATAGATGGCATTACCTGTTCCCCCTCCTCCACTGTAGGGGATCACGTGCAAAGGCCCCGTCTCCCCACACTGTGAGCTTGCTCTTGGAGGCACAGAGCAGTGGAGAAAAATCTCCCACTCGCTCTGATCCCTGGAAAGCCTGTGCTTTCAGGATAGCCTTGTCCCTCCTCCAGGCAGAACGTGATGCTCCGGCATGCTCGTTCAAATTACAGGGCTAAGGATTTAATGTGCTCCCCTCTGAGATTATTTTGAAAGGGAAGTAGAGGAGGCATGAATAAACGATATTTGAATAGCAGATTTCTAGTCAGCTTTAAGGAGGACATTGTTGGACATGGGCTTTGGGGCTGAGACTGCCTGTGAGGTACCTAATATCATTCCTTTTTATTTACTATAGGACACTTGATTTATTTGGGGTGTAAAGTGTTCAATTAAAAGACTACATTTTCCTCCCTGTGGGGTACTGTCTTAGTTTCTTGGACTGCCATAACAAAATACCACAAAGAGGGTGACTCTAAAGAACAGAAATTTATTGTCTCACATTTCTGGAGACTAGAATGAGGGCATTAGCCATGTTGATTCCTTCTGAAGTCTTTTTGAGAGACAAACTGATCCATGCCTCTCTCCTAGTTTCTGGTGGCTGCTGGCAATTCTTTGTGTTCCTTTGCAGCTTGTAGGTGTATCTTCACATGGTGTCTTCCTCCTGTCCATGACTCTGTCTTACATGTCCTCCCCTAAGCAAGTGCACCCAGGTGATGTTTGAAAGGTGGGAGAGACCACTGTGACCTAGAGGCTATGCTTCTGAAGAGGCTAGGCTGAAGAAGGGACTACTTGCCTGTGGAATGTGTAACATAGGTTCAAATTGTGTACAAATTCAGTGACACTAACCACATCAATCATGTTTTGTAACCATCACCAATATCTGCCGCCGAATTTTTCATTACCTTAAGCAGAAACTTGATGTTTCTTCTAAAAAGATACTGCTTTTCCCCCTCCCTCTTGTCCCTGATATCACTTTGGTCTCTCTACATTTGTGTGTTCTAGGCATTTCATGTAAGTAAGATCATACGATATTTGCCTTTTGTGAATGACTTACTTTACTCACCATAATGTTTTCAAGGTTCATCCAGATTGTGGGACAAATCAAGACTTTGCTTCTCTTCAGGGCTGTGTAGTATTTCGCTGTGTGTAAACGCCACATTTTGTTTATCCATTCACTTGTTGATGGACATTCAGGTTGTTTCCACTTTGGGCTATTGTGAATAGTGCTGCAATGAGCATTGGTGTATATATATACCTGTTTGCATCTCTGTTCTCTAGTCTCTTGAGTGTATACCTAAGAGAGGAATTGCTGGGGGCATTTGATATTTTTGGCCAAATTTTCAGTCTCGAGTATCTCTTCATCTTTCATAGTTGGGAAGGTGTGCTACACAAATAGGATCCCTAATGGTGCAGTGGTTAAGCACTAGCTAACTGAAAGGTTGGCAGTTCGAGCCTACCAGCTGCTCTGTGGGAGAAAGAAGTGTCAATCTGCTTCCACAAAGATTTCAGCCTTGGAAACCCTATGGGGCAGTTCTACTCTGTCCTATAGGGTTGCTATGGAATCGACTCAATGGCAACAGTTTTTTTTTTTTTAAAGGCTACACGAGTTTCCCTTTGTCTCTTCATTCAAATCTTTTTTTTTAAATTAGTGTCTTTTCATTTTTTTTAAGTTTTGATATTTGATGCTTATCTCTTCATTCATTCAAAAACACACCTTTCTTTTCTCTAGTCCCTGCCTTCAGAAAGCCCGTGTATAGTGTTGGGGTCATAAATTGTGGCCAATGAGCCACATGAGTAAAAAAAGAGCTACCATTTCAGCCTAATGCAGGACACATTGAAGTTTGACTTCTTGTCCTATCAAATCCTGCTTCTTGCACCTTTCTTCACCAGGTGCTGATACCTAATAAACATCTTGTATCCCAAATGCCACCTCAGTGTTTACGTGCAGAGAACACAACCCGTGGTAATTATAAACAATGAAATCGCAAGCTCTAGACAGGCTCACCGTGCTGGAATAGCTCCTTACACATAGCAGGGCTGGACAAATGGATTTTAGATGCTGAATTTTTAAAATAAGATCGAAGATAGGTCTGCCTTACACTAAATTCTATTCTTAGGTGAATTTAAGAGTAAGGAAATGTTAGTAAAATTTATGATTACATGTTTGATGATACATCTTACAGATTCAATTCTATTTTGGTGGTAACAAACATGGAGACATCACAAAATATCTTAAAATATCAACTATATGTGAATACTTATGAATAAATTAAAATAAAAGTCAATGCCGTTTTATCCATACTTAGTCAGATACAATCTAAATTTTGTTATAAAGTAGCGTCTCTGTCTTTCTGTCGTAAGAGCCCGCCCTTCTAGGGCTGTTATTCTGGACTAACTGGAAACATTAGTACACTAAGGAATAAATTCTGGAAGGCCCCTGGGGATTTATCAAGAGGCAGAGCTAAGAAACCATTTAGTGGTTTCCGTGAATGCATAGCTCTCAATTTGTTTGCCAAGAATCCTGAGCTAGCTCTGAAGTCTATATTGCCGTCGCCATCAATTGTAACTTTGCTGTGGCATGATCCAGCTCATGTTAACATTTCACAAGCAATGTGAATGCCAAGCGCACAGCTGTCTTGTACCCTGACTACCTCCTGACAGGATATCTGAAACGCATTTCTAGCCTGTCTGAATAGGCTCTGCGACTAAAGTCCCTGGAGACTCTGTGCCCATCCGAGTGCAGGGGCTCACCTTATACAGGACACCTGACCCTCCCTGTACCATGCCATCCAAATTCCATCGGGGTAGAGCAAGAATGTTTTCAAAAGCCACTTTTACATCTCTTTCCTTTAATTAAAAAAAAAAAAAAAATCATCAGCACCAAACTCTTCGACAATAAACGGGGAATTTGGGCAGGCTTTCGCATCACCAGGCTAGGAGTACTTATTCTACTTCCTGGCCCATTGATGGGTCTTCAGGCTGCCGAAACTCCAACATGTGAATAGTGGCTACCGACGAGAGCATGGGAGAAGAAAGGTTTGGAAACCACGGGTTTCTACTAATTGTTGCCGTCTTGATTTTATTTCGTCTCCACTTTAAATCAGGATGATGATTCAGACAAAAAAATCACCAGGTAGTGCTCATTTGTAACTTTACATGAGCAGGAACTTAATACATGGAAAAAATGAGAAAAATTGTAGTTAAGGAGGCCTGACATTGAAAAGAAAGGGAAATAAAGAGAACCCTGTCAGTGGTGACATGTCAAGCTGATTCCTTCTGTTGTGAAACAGGTTTTTGTCTCTTAAAGGCTTGACCTATATTTAAGGGTTTGGGGTGCCAGCCGAGGCCTCTGCATTGAGCATGCTGATTCTGCATTGCTATTCCCCATGAAAGGAGCCCCGGTGGTGCAGTGGTTAAGCACTTGGCTACTAACCGAAAGGTCAGCAGTTCAAACTCACTAGCTGCTCCGCGGGAGAAAGATATGGCAGACTGTTTCCATAACGATTGCAGCCTTGGGAACTCTATGAGGAAGTTCTACACTTTCCTATAGGGTCGCTATGGGTTGGAATCTACTCTATGGCAGTGGGTGTTTTGTTTTGTTTTTCTTCTCCCTAAAGTCTTGGCTGCTGTGTCTAAACAAAGTATGAAGGGGCTAATCATATTGAGAGTAATAATAGTGATAGTTAAGAGAGCAACAAAGAGACAGAACAAGATAAATAGTGCCTTCTTCCCATTTAACATTGTCTTTCTTTTCTTCTCCTTCTTCTTGGCTCTCAGTTGTCACTTGGGAATGGGCCCAAATGTTCACAGTAGTGTCTATAGTTAGCTGCAGAGCAGCGGTGGCCCTCTGAGCAGATGTACTCCGGCATTCTGTCTGCACCAGCTATTACTCAAGGAGTGTAGTCAAAGCAACGGAGCATTTCGAGCTTTTTCACTAGTTCCTTCATTTGCCAAAGAGACAGGAGGAAAAAAAAAAAAAACAACTAAGAGCATTGCTTGGCGCATGAGGCACTGACAAGTGAAGAAGAAATCAGGATGCCTCCGGGACTGCACAGGAGGGCGGGGGCTGCAAACTGGCTCTGGTGTGTGAGGGCCGAGAGACAGAGACATATTGATCCTCCGTGGCCCATCTTATCTGCAAAGTGGTGATGGTCTGCATATTAACGTACAGCCTGGGAGGCTGCCACAGACAGAAAGCTCAGCTGCATGTTAGCTGGGAACCCTGAAGAGCTGGTGTTGGTTTCTGATGAAGCTCAAGGAAGCTACATCAGGCCCAGTTGTATTGAGCCTGGATTGTAGGGGCAAAGTTACTAACACTTAACGCCATCTATTCACAAGAGACTAAGATTCATTACAATCGAACCCCAAATCTGTAAATAGACAGTTTCCACTGGTTAACGAATAATGTCCCCATATATTGGCAAAATGCAAATTATGTTCGGATTTCTCTTGAGAAGAGCACATTGCCGTGTTAAAATCAGATCTCGGTTGCATCTTAATATATTCTAAATATCAAAAAAGAAGAGGAACTCTTAATTAAGTGGTTCCCTTTAATTATGGAGCTCTTGTAGCTCAGGGAGTATGTCTTCCTGGAAAATATGATTTGTGTACAGCCATTTCTAGCTATAGATGCAACTGGTGATGTTGACAGTGTGATTATAGGGTTTCACAGAACTTCAACAGCTCAAAGTAAGTCTCTAACATGCAGCAAGTGTTTACCTTACAAACCCCGAGCCGCTCTCCCATAAACATTAATCGCTATATCTTCATCTTCTGTGTGGCGCAGCTAAATATAAGCTCGGGAACAATGACTTTCTCTGCAGAAATTCTGGAGATATTTTTAGCATGGGACACCAGCAATACGGTATCATTTTAACATGTTATTCTTTCGCTAACTGTTAGATTGGCATTTTGTATTTGTTTGTAATTGAGAATGGAAGCCAATTCTTTGAAGCAAGTTCATGCAAATTCAGTTCTAATCTATATTTAATGGGTAATTTAGGGGTGACATCTAAGCTGGATTAGGATGCTTAGTGCTAAAATAATCATACAAGAGACTGAAAGCAAAGACTAAGGGGTGATGGCTAGGAAAGGTAGAGATTCCAGGATGATAAGTGTATAGCGTGCAGGCAGAAGTCAGAACTCACGGGCCAGGTGAAGAGGGGAACACGCAGAGGCAAAGCTCAATCCACTGGGAGATGCTACAGGGCAGAAGCAAGAATACCGGGTGAGCGGGGCACAGATGTGGGTATGCTGCTATTCCATACGAAAAAGGTGGAGACCAGATGGCCAGATGGGGCATAAGGAGTAGCCAGATGGGATAGGGAGTCCCTGGGTGGTGCAAATTGTTAACACTGGCTATTAACCAAAAGGTTGGAGGTTTGAGTTCACCCAGGGGTACCTCAGAAGAAAGACCTGGCAATCTATCCCCAAAATCAGTCACCGAAAACCCTGTGGCAAAATTCTGCTACTCTGACATGCGTGGGGCCACCATGAGTCAGAATCCACTTGACAGCAACTGGTGTGAAACTGGCATAATGTATAGCCTGGATAGAGTGAACGAGTGGTAAAGTAAAAACCCGTTGCTGTCAAGTCAATTCTGACTCATAGCGACCCTATAGGACAGAGTAGAACTGCCCCATAGAGTTTCCAAGGAGCGCCTGGTGGATTTGAATGGTTGACTTTTGGTTAGCATTTGACCACTTAGCTCTTGACCACTCCCCACCCCCCCAGAGTTTCCAAATGAGTGGTAGATAAGACTATAACCAAGTACAGTACCTAGGACAGTGGCTGATGGACAGACCCTAAAAACCCTGTTACCATAAAGTAGGTTCTGACTCACAGCAACACTATAAGACAGAGTAGTACTGGCCCATAGTGTTTCCAAGGCCGTAATCTTTACAGAAGCAGGCTGCCACATCTTTTTCCCGTGGCGCGGCTGATGGGTTTGAATTGCCAATCTTTTGGTTAGCAGCTGAGCCCTTTAAGCACTGCACCACCAGGACTCCTTGATGGACTGAAGGGGAATGAAAATGAGCAATGCCTGGGGCAACCCTTGGGTACCTTTAAAATCTCCCAGCTGGGACCATGAGATGAAACACTTTAATTTCCTAGATTTTTCACTCTTGTATTGTTTGTAGCTCTTAGTTTTATATTGAAAGAGTTTATCTCTACTAGACTACCACAGGGTAGTACTGTGTTACTGACTGTCTGTGTTTGTGTCTCTGTATGTATTTGTATGTTGGACAGAGTAGTGAATCAAGAAGAAATACCACTAAAACATCTGGACAGGAAAAGAAAATATCAGGAATTAGAGATGATATTTTTAATGTAAGAAGTCTTTCAGAATGACCAACCGAGAAGAAAGATTTGACCATGTTTCTCTAAAAATGTAGTATTGGTACTACCTGTTGAGCAATAGCTCGTGTACCTATTACAATGCAGCTTCCAGGTGCCTGGATATATTGAGTCATAATCATCAGTGACTGGTTCCCAAAGGTACATTGATAATTAGTAGCTAAGGTGAGCTTTTCATGCGTTTTCAAGTTTATGAGATCTCTGGGTTAGCCCATCCACTGAACGGTGTGAAGGGGAAGGTCTGACTCAGATGCTTTATCCTGGTTACCTCATGCCTAACATAAGCTCCTAATGCTAATGAGGTGGTTTATTGCCTATGTTGCAGGAATCTCTGGTGTTCCAAGGTGGGTGCCTCAGGGATTACTCTGGGAACTTGCATGATGGAAGGAGGTCAGTGGGGATGCGGTGGAAAAGCTGGATGGATCTCATTGTCCCTGTTTTAATCCAAATACCAGTTGCCATCCAGTGGATTCTAACTCATGGTGACTCCAGGTGTGTTGTAGAACTATGCTCTATTTGGTTTTCGATGGCTGGTTTTCTGGAAGTAGATCGCCAGGTGTTTCTTACAAGGTGCCTCTGGACAGATTCAAACATACAGCCTTTTGGTTAGCAGCCGAGCACATAAACCTTGGCACATCCAGGGACTCTTAATTAGAATAGCTCCCCTATTATGTAATTTTTATGTTGAGCTTCTGGGTAAGATTTATTTGAGAGAAATAGTAGGTAGCTTTTAAAAAACATGGAAATTGTTCTAATCTTTAGCAATTGGGCTGTTTTAGATTTGATCTCCATTAGAATAATTGGGATAGATATTGGATTGCATTTCAGATTACATTAGGGGAGATTTGAACAATCTGATAAATTTTATTCTATATCGTTCATTAAATTGACATTCCTACTAGAGATAAATATGGAACAAGGCCAGTCTGAATCTAGTTCCAGTTTGGATTACAAATTATTTAAATTGAATTTATTTTACTATTTTTAGGCATATACTGTAAATATAACCTATCTAACCAAGAGATGGTGATGATGTTTAGAAACTTTCTCATTCTAAAAATCACTGACTTACAGGAAAAAATAAAAAGGTATAAAAAATACAATTTCTCTAAACTATACTCAAATATCAAATTGAACTAAAGTTCAAAATAAGAGCAGCTAATATAAAATGTATTCAAGTAAATATAATGGATACATTTTATCCACTTCTCTGCATATAATTGTCCTTCAAACCCATTTAAGAGGAAATGATGGAAGAAATAAAAGACAGAAACAAAATGTGGGAAGGAGAGGAAAGATAAAAGTAAGAGATGTGAGGAAAATAAAAGCTCAGGAAGTTCTGAGTTGAATGTTACTTTCAATATCCTGCTGTTCGCTTTGGAGTAACTTGTCATCTGTTATCATGGACCTATGACAAGCTGATTAATCACCATCAAACGAGGCTCCCAACTTCTTTGATAAGTTTTGAGAATTTCTGCTATGAATGGTATGCCCACAGTAGCCCCATCAGTAGGAAAATTACATTCTTAGAAGTTGCTTTTGTTAAGAACTACGTCACCACATGCACCAGGTAAGATCAGCTTGTTGATGGATTCTCATACCCAGGGTCATAAAAGTTTATCATTTGTGTTTTAACAAAAGATGGAGCTTATTTATGCAGAGCCTCACAATTATTTCTAAATGGGTTATCTATAGTATTGTGTGCTAGACAACGTATTATTTTCTATGTAGTTGAAGTATTTTGTTATATTATCTGTCTTAGCTTTTATTTATTTATTTAGTTAGTTAGTTAGTTAGTTAGCAAAAGCTTTGATTATAGATAATCGGCAGGTGAACTCAAATTAGCCTCAATACTTGTTAGTACAGATCTGAATTAATATACTGAGAATTATTCTATTTTTAAAATGTGAGAAATGACCCACTATTGTTCATGATTTCTGAAACCCCCTTCAGTGTGTGTATGCACAGAAGTCATTGTTTTCCATTGTGTTAATCTCTTGGTCAATAATCAAAACAAACAAGCCAGCAAACAAAAACCAAGCCAGTTGTCATCGAGTTGATTCTGACTACCAGTGACCCCATGTGTTTCAGTGTAGAACTGTGCTCCACAAAGTATTCAATGGCTGTGATCTTTTGGGAGTAGATCACCTGGTATCTTAGGCTGGGTTCTAAGAAGCAAAACCAGTAAAGCATACTATTTATATCAAGGAAATGGCTCACACGGTTGTAGAGGCTGAAAGTCCCAAGTCCCTGGGTCAGGGTGGAGCCTTCTCCCCACTCACGTAGCTGCAGGGGCTGGCAAACCCAAGATTTGCAGGTCAGACAGAAAGGTTCTGACTCACAGGCTGTGGAGACTGAGACAAACACGAGCAAAACCCCATAAGCCTTGCCAAAAAGTCCATCTACATTGGATGCAGGCCACACCCCCAAGGACGCTCCCTTTCACTGATGGGGTACTCACAGAAGATCACATCATGAAGGTGATCACATTATATCAGATTTCATCGTGAGGGTGATTACATCATTATACTACTGCCAAACTACATTACAACTGCCAAACCACTGAGAATCATGGCCCAGCCAAGTTAATACACAACTGTAACAAACACAGTCAACCCCTTGTCAACTTGGCACTTGTACACATCTCCTTAACCCATACACCATATCTAAATAAAGACAATTATAAAGTCATACTCGTGCCTAACATGATACAAGTAACATACGTACAACCAAAAACACACTAGCCCTGTTTACCGCTTATATTTTATAAGTGAAGAAAACAAAAATATTTGATGCACACATACAAGGACGAAATACTCATAACAATTACAATCCTTGTTTCTGCAACTGGTCACATGGTCGTAACTGGTATCTAGAACTACTTTCTTCTACCACTCATTCCATATTCCCTTTGCCGTCAACAAGCACCTCAGTTGGTCATGGTTCTTTGCCTGGTGGGGTGACCCAAACCTTCATTCCTGAAGGATCTGGGCCATTAGTAGTCATGTCAGAATTGGGTTGTTGTTAATTTCCATTGTCTTTAATCACAGGACAGAGTAGTACTAAGAGACGCCCTAAAGGATCTCCTGTATTCCAGACATACCCTTCTTTGCCTCCATTAGGTAATATCAATCTGATTTCCTCCTGGTAATTAGGATCAGTCACACTAGCCGATATGGTAACTCCCTTCTTTGTCAGAGGCATAAGGAGCCCAAAAGGGTCAGGTGACATTCTTAACTTCCAGTTCAGTGGAATCAGAGATGTGTCTCTAGGTAGGAGCATTCCTCCCTTTGGAACTAAGACTTCTAGACCTGCAGAGTATAAGGGCTTGCGGACAGGAAGCAAAAATCTTGCAAGTGGGTCACCAGGGGTAATAGTGAGTGGTGCCACTGTAATTTCCACCCTTAGATTCCTGGACCCATGAATCTTGGCTATGGGAGAAAGCACCATATATTGGATGCTAGTTTAGAGCATATATAGCCTCCTAGAGAACATTATCCCAACCCTGCAAGGTATTGCCACATAGCCAGTGCCATAATTGTGTTTTTAGAAGGCCATTCCATTGTTCTATCAAGCGAGCTGCTTCAGGATGATAGAGGACATGGCAAGACCAGTGAATTCCATGAGCATGGGCCCACTGAATTTTTGTGGTATTAATTTCCCACCCTCTACCACACAAATGTTTTACCAATAAATCCAGAGTCATTGACACTTCATCCTTTCTAGGTCCAATCAGCATAATGTCATCAATATAATGGACCAGTCTGACGTTTTGTGAAAGGGAAAGGTGATCAAGGTTTCAGCAGACTAAATTATGACATAGTGTTGGAGAGTTGCCGTAGCCCTGAGGTATGCAAGTGAAGGTTTATTGATGGCCTTGCTAGCTGAAGGCAAACCCACTTCTGGTGGTCCTTCAAAACCGGTATGGAGAAAAAGGCATTAGCTAGATCAATAGCTGCATACCAGGTACCAGGAGATGCATTAATTTGCTCAAGCAACGAAACTACATCTGGAACAGCAGCTGCAATGGGAGTCACCATGTGGTTAAGTTTTTGATAATCTACTGTCATTCTCCAAGATCCATCTGTTTTCTGCATAGGTCAGATAGGTAAGTTGAATGAGGATGTGGTGGGAATCATCAGCTCTGCATCCTTCAAGCCCTTGATGCTGGCGCTAATTTCTGCAATCCCCCCAGAAATGTGGCATTTCTTTTGTTTCACTATTTTCCTATGTAGAGGCAGTTCTACTGGCTTACACTTGGCCTTTCCTGTCATAATAGCCCTTACTCCACTTGTCAGGGATCCAATGTGGGTGTCCCACCAGTTGCTGAGTGTATCTATTCCAATTATTCATTCTGGAATTTGGAAAATCACTACAGGATAGGTTCAGGGACCTGCTGGACCTACTGTGAGATAGACATGAGCTCAGACTCTGTCTTAGTCATCTAGTGCTACTATAACAGAGATACCACAAGTAGATGGCTTTAACAAAGAGAAATTTATTCTCTCACAGTCTAGCAGGTTACAATTCCAGATTCAGGGTGTCATTTCCAGGGGAAGGCTTTCTCACTCTGTCAGCTGTGGAGGAAGATTTCTTGTCATCATCTTCCCCTGGTTGAGGAGCTTCTCAGGCATAGGAACCCCAGGTCCAAAGAATGCACTCTGCTCCCGGTGCTGCTTTCTTTGTGATATGAGGTCCCCAACTCTCTGCTTGCTTCCCTTTCCTTTTATCTCTTGTAAGATAAAAGGTGGTACAGGCCGTACCCCAGGGAACTCCCTTTACATTGGATCAGGGATGTGACCTGGGTAAGGGTGGTGTTACAATCCCACCCTAATCCTCTTAACATAAAATTACAATCACAAAATGGAGGACAACCACACAATACTGGGAATCATGGCCTAACCAAGTTGACACATTTTGGGGAGACATAATTCAATCCATGACAGACTCCATTCATAAGCTGACCTCCACACACCCCCACTCTGACTGGTTGGCCACGGTGATGTTTTGGGTTTCCTGGAGTTAGTGTCAGTTCAGAGTCAGTATTTAGAAATCCTTGAAAAAATCTGATAATTTCCTTGTTCCAATGAATAGCCACTCCAGTAAAAGGCCATAGATTCCTTTGGGAAATGCTGGGAGAAAGATAAACAGTGGAAGTTTTTAGCAACGTAGTGGAATCCTTCCTCAAGGGACCCAGTCCCCTTTCATTCAAAGGGTTGTAGATCTGTAAACTTGATCATGTCTGGGAGTTGATTGAGGAGCTGTGACTCTCTGTTCTGGCTATTCAAGTTAGATGCCCATTCACTTGACCTAGAATTCTTCTGCCTGTACAGATCAAGTAAATATTTAGTAGATTTCCTATCTATTTCACTCCTAGGGATGCTGTCTTGGGCTGGGTTCTCCGGAAAAGCAAAACCCATAAAGTGTATAAATATAAATATATAGAGAGAGGGAGATTTATTACAAGGTAATAGCTCACGTGATTGTAGAGGCTGGACAGTCCATGGGTCAGGATAGAGGCTTCTCCTGATTCACGTAGCTGCAGGGGCTGGTGAACCAAAAATCAGCAGACCAGACAGCAGGGCTTTTGCTCACAGGGTGCAGAGATTAATGAATCCCAAGATCAGCAGGCAAGAAGGCAGGTAAGCTGCTAGCTCAAGTTCCCAAAACTCGAGGCTCGATGAACAAGAGCTAGCTGCAAGATCCAGAGTGAGTAAAACCCCAGGAGCCTTGCCAGGAAGTCCACCTATATTAGATGCAGGCCATACCCCTAGGGAAACTCCCTTTCAACTGATTGGCTACTCACAGCAGATCCCATCATGGAGGTGACCCCATTATACCAGATCTCATTATGGAAGTGATTACATCATTTTATGACTGCCAAACTACATCATAACTGCCAAACCACTGAGAATCATGGCCCAGCCAAGTTGACACACACAACCTTAATGTTCACACCAGGCTTTTCTTCCAAGGCATCTGCAGGTAGATTTGAACTGCCAACATTTCAATTAGTAGCTGAGCACTTAACCATTTGTGCCACCTAGAGAGTTATTAGTCAATTGTTGTCATTAGGTTCTATGGAGTTGATTTTCAACTCATAGCAACCCCACTGGGAAGAGAACAATGACCTCATAGGGCTTTCTAGGCTGCGATCTTTACAGGAAAGATCACTGAGTCTTTAACCTGTTGGGTGAGTTTGAACTGTCAACCTTTCAGTTAGAAGCTGAGTGCTTAACCATTGCACCACCAGGGACCCTTTATTAGTGAATAGAGATTTTTATTTGGCTATTTTTCATTTTCCTCTGTGTTCCTGGCCAGAACACTTGGAAATAATATTAAGAATGGTATACATACTCTGAAAATTATGTTTTTCCACAATACCTGACATGGAGAATACTGGTGGAAATAATTTGTATTCAAGTTAAACAGAACAAGGTTTGAAGAACCTTGACTGTGTGCAGACAAAAAGAAAGAAAAAAAAAAAACCTAAAAGAGGAAATAAAATATGATTAAATATGATTATTGATTTTAGTTAAACCTGGATGATGAAGATTAAAATTTGATTTCAGCTATCTAAAATGTTTTAAAGAAGAAGTTATAATCTCACTGAAAGGATCATGCAAATTGTAGCAAGGGTAAATATAGTTCAATATAAGAAGGTATTTTTGAATGCCAGGAACAGTAGTATAGGAAATAAAACCTACACTTTGGAAGCCTTTAAAACAGAATTAAAACATCAAAATGGGAACCAGATGATAGCAACTTCATGTCTCTTCCATTTTTGTCATTTTTATTATTCATCAATTTTGTAAAATTCTTTCCAGAGAAAGGGAAACGTTAGGTTAGTTCTTCACCAAAATAGTGTCTCTGATGACTGTGAGGTAATTGAGACTGCCAGAGTAGAATTTAAATTCTGAAAATGTTAACACAATCTTGAATATCATTAATACTTCTCATCGAGTACGTGTTATGCTGAAGGTTCAGACATGATGTTAGATTCTCAGTACTGACTTCATTGGACATTTGTTGTTTTGCCTTTGTAGCATCCGTTTCCCCTAAACTACTCCTTCTCAACTCTCACTACATATGCTTTGTTGTTGTCCAGTTGCCTCTGACTCATGGCAACCACATGTACAACAGAACAAAACATTGGCTAGTCCTCTGTCATCTTCACCAGTCAAATCTATTATTGCAGCCACTGTGTGTTTTGAGTACTTTCCAACCTAGGGTGCTCATCTTCCAGCACTGTATTGGGTATTATTCTGCTGTGATCCATAGGGTTTTCATTGCCTAATTCTTTCAAGTATATTGCCAGGCCTTTCTTCCTAGTCTGTCTTAGTCTGGCAGCGCCACTGAATCCTGTCCACCATGGGGTGACCCTGCTGGTATTTGAAATAGTGGCAGCATGGTTTCTAGCATCACAGCAACATGCAAGTCACCACAGTACGACACACTGATAGGTAACTGGTGGCTATACACTTTAGGTGGGGTTAACTCCAACTTATTTCCAAGAGTGGGCACACAACCCAGACCTCATTCTCTTGGGCACGGGGACAAATTTATTTTAATTTAACTAAACCTCATGCATTTTCCTGGCATTATTAGGGAAGAGGCACACTCTCCTGGGGCTGTTAAATGTCAGTCTGAAATTCCTGGAGGCCATCTTTTTACGACTTGGGTATAGCCTACCTGAGAGTCAATCAGCATGGAATAAAGAAATATAAAGACTGACTTATTCCTGAAGACATCACTGGGCTCTTGAATTTAGTCATGGCTGAATATCGTTCTACTCCTGGACTCTGTAGCTTCATGGACCAGTATATCTCTCAGCCGCTCCACCACCCCCCTCCCCTTTTTTTTTTTAACCTTTTGTTTTGTCAGGGTTTTTTGCTTGTTTACTTTTATCAGTTTGAACTGGGTTTTCATCATTCACATCTAATATTCTTAAGTAATAGACTGCATTTTAAGAGAAATGTTAGTAAATTCAAAAGAATACAGAAAAAGCATACAAGGATGATTGAAGGAATCTATAAACTAAGTCATTTGATGAGAAATTGAAGAAACTGAGGGTTCTTGGAGTATGGAAGGAAAGATTAGAGTAGACATTTTAGTTGACCTCAAATATTGTGAGGGATGTTATTTAGAAGACTGAGTAGATGCTCTGGGCAGCCTGTGAGGTAGGTAGTAACATCGTCAGAGGATTCAGGTAAGGCCTGGTGACAAGTAGTGTTACTTTAGAAGGGATTCCTTCCCAGGGCAGCATGGAGACCTAAATGGCTCTAAGGCACCTTGAACTCTAAGCGTCTATGACCCAACAATTTGAGCTAGAGGTTTCTCTGTGATTCTTCATGTATGAACTAATAGTTCACCCTATAATCAACTACAATACATGCCAAGAAAACTCAAAGTCACTCCACAGGTAGAGTAAGTGATTAAAATACTGTATGTTGAACAGCCCTCTGGAATACTGCCATCGACCTATGAGCTCTGTCAGGGGTTGTTTCTATCCAGCTTGATTTCTGCTTGGCTGAAAAAGTTGTGAGCAGTTCCACATGCCTGCTGCACAAGTAGTCTCCTACTAAAGTCTTAGGTGCTGCATGTTTCCAATTCCGCAAGAATGTTAGGAACTATGTAAAATAGGATAACATCATTGTCATGGCCTATTGCGGAATTTACTTTTTAAAAAACACAAAACGAGCGAACAGACTTTCACTTGGATGAAAGACCCAAGGATCGGCATAGTTTTTGACTGTCACCTTAGCTCAGAGAAGGTGCTGAAAACACACAGGCTGAGAGATTGACCAGTGGTGTCTGCAGAAATCTCAAAATATTTTAGTTATGGATGTATGATGAATTTGATTACTTGAGTGTTAAGACATCTGGAATTGTTTCCATAAAAATTAAGGATCAAGACAAGCAAAACATTTATTTAATTATTCTAGATTCTGGTGCTGACTACTCAGTTGGCTGGTGGTTAAGATTCACAACTGATATAAGGGACACCAATTACTCTTCTGAAGAACAAAGATTTAGTAGAAGAGTTCTGTAAATAGTAAGTGAACACGGGTGGTACAGAATCTGAAAGTAGAACAGTGTTTAGGGACCATTTATTTCAATTTCCTGTGCTCACCCTCACGGCACTTTGAGCTCAGTTGTAATTTTCAAGGTCACATAACTAATAAATGGCAAAATGCTTTTAAGGCCAGTTGGCAACAAGATTTATATCTTTTTGCTCATTTATACAGAAATCCTTGAGTTTTTGAGGGTGCTCTTCAAACCCAGCCTGTCTTCTCCACTACTGTTTTGGTTGCCTTAGTAATAATAATTGCTATCACTTATATAACACTTACAATGCCCTAGTCCCTGCTCTGCATGCTTTTTACTTACTAATTTATACACTAATTAGTAAATTAGTGTATTCACTAACTGAATTCTCACAGTGCCTGTTTTATCTCCATTTTACAGAATGAGGAAACTGAGGGATAGAGGCATTCAAATAACTTACTTAAGGTCCCAAAAAAACCAAACCCACTGCCGTCGAGTTGATTCTGACTCATAGTGGCCCTATAGGACAGAGTAGAACTGTCCCATAGAGTTTCCAAGTAGCGCCTGGTGGATTTGAACTGCCAACCTCTTGGTTAGCAGCCATAGCACTTACCCACTACGCCATCAGGGTTTCCAAGGTCAACTGGGATAATTGAGTCAGGATTTGATTCATGACATCCTGGCTCTGGAGTCCACCTACTTGTATCCCTGAATGTATGTTCTCTCTTTACTCCTCTCTACTAATGCAAGCTACAACTACAGATCCTAGCACTAGTTATTTATCACTTCAGTCTGTCAGACTCCAATGGCAGTTAGATTCCTAAAACGAGATTTGATTGGGCTGAAAATCATCCATCAGTAGGTGCCACATTGCCCCTTACACTGTGGGATCTACAGGTTAAAGACTAAACTTGTTAACGTTGTATAGAAAGCCTACTCCGTAAGGTTACCTTTACCTCTGTCAGCAGTTCTCCAGCTCCACTATTCTGAACTGATTTCTGAGTATGCCACCCACCATCATGTCTTTGAGGGCAGTGGTGGTTCAGTGGTAGGATCCCAGCAGTCCACGCAGGAGAGGTGTGTTTGATTCCGGCCAATGTACCTCATGCATAGCCACCACCTGTCTGTCGGTGAAGTCTTCCGTATTGTTATGATGCTGAACAGATCTCAGTGGAGCTTCCAGACTAAGACAGACTAGGAAGAAAGAGCTGGCAATCTATTACTGAAAATCATCCAATGAAAACCTTATGGAGCACAATAGTCCAATCCCATTGTGTATTGGGTCACCATGAATTGCGGCTGACTAGACAACAGCTAACACAAGAGTCATGCTTTTATGTTCAGCTTCTCTCAGTCTAGAATGTTCTCCCCTCCCTTCCTTTCCAGGCAAAGTGCTGTGCCTTTCTAGACACATTTTCACCAAGACTTTTAGGGAGCATAGACTTCACTGTCCTCATTGTGCCCATATACTCCTGTCTCCACACCTTTACTGCAATGTCTAATGCACTGCATTGTTACAGTTTGTTTCCATGGTATTCATCACCTTCTCCCCAGGAGACAGAGTTGTCCTTGAGGGCAAAGGCTGTACGAACATTATTTTTGAATGTCTAGTTTTTAAATTCAAGCTGGACTGTTTGACAGTCGATATTTGTTGAATGAATGGTCACTCAAGTATTACGGTCTGTGTCTAATGCTTTTTGTAGCTAACCTGAGGAAAGCCAATTGGAATTCAATTTTGTTGACATTTTCCTGTTAGCCTGAAGTAGGAATAGATGCCGTCTATACTGAGGACCCTGAGTGGAATGCAGATCACTCCTTCTTGGCATGCAGTTAGGATATCACTAGATAGATTTAAACGGAACTCTAGTAAAGAGTTTGCACATTTTTAAAAATGAGACTAGCTGCATGGTTGTTCTAAAAATGTTCTGTCTCCTTTATTAGTATCACCTTTGATCTTTACCATGCTGTTGGAATATGTTTGTTCTGCTGGTTATCTCAGAATTGATTCAGCTTCTCGAATAAATGTACCACAGGTTTGTAACAGTTTCATAACAGTTCAATTACAGGGTCACTGTCATGTATAGAAAACTGGAATCTGTGCCTGTGGCAAGTAATTGATGAATTGCCCCTCTGCAGTGACTTTAATTGTAAATGGTGATAATCTGTAGCTGGCGGTTCATAGTTTTCAAAGTATTCTTTTATTTTTTTTATTCAATTATAGAATTTATGGAGGATATTTTGGCAGCTTTTTTTTTTCTTTTTCCTGGTTTACCTATAAAGAAACTAGGGTTTAAAGAGGTTTATAAAGGATGGAGGTAGGATTAAAATCCAGTCTTCAAGTCTCAGTAAATTTTTATTTTCTCGGCTTAATGCTGTTCCTCCATGACATACAAGAATCAGAAAGCAAAGGATAGAATCACCCTTATTTTAGAAATATATTAAGCTCTTGTCATGGATTGAATAATGTGCCCCCAAAAATGTGTGTATTAACTTGGTTAGGCCATGATTTCCAGTACTGTGTGGTTGTCCTCCATTTTCTGATTATAATTTTATGTTAGAGGATTAGGGTGGAATTGTAACACCCTTACTACGTTTTACTAAGTTACATCCCTGACCCAATGTAAAGGAAGTTTCCCTGGGGTGTGACCTGCACTACCTTTTATCTCTTAAGAGGTAAAAAGGAAAAGGAAGCAAGCAGAGAGTTGGGGACCTCATACCACCATGAAAGCAGGGCTGGGAGCAGAGTGCGTCCTTTGGACCTTAGGTTCCTGCGCTGAGATGGTCCCAGACCAAGGGAAGACTAACGCATCACAAGGACCTTCCTCCAGAGCTGACAGAGAGAGAAAGCCTTTTCTTGGAGCCGGTGCCCTGAATTCAGACTTCTAGCCTACTGGGCTGTGAGAAAATAAATTTCTCTTTGTTAAAACCATCCACTTGTGGTATTTCTGTTATAGCAGCACTAGACGACTAAGACAGCTTTTAAAGATATAATTGATATATAGAAAATACACAATTTCAGAACAATCAAAGAATAAATGGCTACAATGTTAAAGGTATGAAACAAATTAATTCCCTTTTTAAAATATAGAAATTTAAAAATTAGTTTTAACTAAATTACATAATTTGTGGAAATAAGAATTTTGAACTCTATTTTACCATTCTTCAAAGATGAACTAAAATGTCGGTCAATAATGCCTTCATTTACTCATCAAAATTTGGCCTGCAACGAGCAATGGCATTTCACAGGAGAAAAGTGCCTGTTACAAATATTTCAACATGCGCCTACATAGGGAGGTAAAAAGCGACCTGATGCGAGTCCTACCTGAGGCCAGATAAAGATGATTGTGCTATATGATTTGCAAACAAGGCATGACTTTCCTCATAGGCTTGGTTTAATGAATTCTAAGCGAAGGAAATATCTCTCAGGCACAGGATAAAGCAGGATGCATAATCAGGTGAAACTCTGGGAAACAACTCCCTTCTTTGCCTGTCTGCACCTTCTTTTGCCTAAATGGAGCCCTAGTGGTGCAGTGGTTAAGAGCTGGGCTCCTAACCAAAGGATTGAATCCACCCCTGTGAGGCAGTTCTACTCTGTCCTATAGGGTTGCTATAAGTTGGAATTGACTCAGCGCAACAGGTTTGGTTTTTTGCCTATCTCTCCCACCACTAGGCCACAAACCCTTTGAGCACAGCAAATACAGTAGCCCTAGCAACTAGCGCCACACCCGGCACACAAAAAAGGCACTTGATTGATTGTTAGTTACATAATATCTCTGATTGAAACAAATAGTGCTATAACAAAATAAAACCCACTGCTGTCCAATCGATTCCGACTCTTAGTGACCCTATAGGACAGAGTAGAACTGCCCCATAGAGTTTCCAAGGCTCACCAAGCGGATTCGAACTGCCAACCTCTTGGTTAGTAGCCATAGCATTTAACCACTATGCCACCAGGGTTTCCTTAATAGTGCCATAGGTGCCTGCAATGCACGGGTGCCTTAGAAAGAGAGAAAGGAAATCGCGTGTGGAGTGCTGACTGCACGTCAGGGGTTGTGGTTGCTTTGTATGTGTTACTTCATTTAACCTCTAAACTCCATGAGGATAAAACGAATTATGAAGTATGACTGGAGCTCAGAACTCAGCTAGCCCACCATCCTATTCTACAGAAAAGGAAACTGTGGTGAGAGCTATAAGGTGATTTGCTTAGAATGAGGTGGAAAATTGTGGCAAACTCAGGATAGGAACACAAGAACTCCTGCTTCCCATATAAAATACACATGCTTTGGTGCCGGCTGCCACAACCATGAGAAGCACACACTCCCTGGAGAACTGAAGCTGCTCTAAACTGACCTCTGCAAAGACAAGTCTTACATGTTGCTTTGCCAACGTGGAAGAAAGTCGTGGCAAAACACTGGAATCAACTTGGCATTTTGCCATTCTGGTCACCAAAGATGAAAATGCAGTTACTTTCAGGGTTTATCAGCAACGGTGTACTTTTCCTCCAAACTCAAGTATTTTGTTAGGTGATTTTCTAGTGTAGCTGTCTAGACAATCAGAAGAGGAGCCCCGAAGCTCTTCATTCCAAAGTCCTAAATTACTCAGATAATTGCTTTGACATTTCACTACCCTGTGTAGACCCAGCCTAATTGATGCTTGAAGCCGACTGGCTCTAATTAATGCTAGCCTCCCTTTTTCTCAAAGTCAGATTTTTCTGTCTAAATAGCCTGTGTATTTATATCTGGGGATAATGTTTTACATAATTAACAAAGCTTATTTTCAGTTGAGAAGACAGCAAATAGATGAGGTGCCATGGAAAAGAAATGCGGCCACCTCTTAGTCATTCAGCCTGCTCGACTGCAATAAAGACTAAAGCTGGCTTTGGAAGTCTTTGCAAGGTCAGAATATTCTGGAGAGAGGTTTCAATGCTTTCTTAAAACTGAAGATAAATATTCACAAGAGGCAAGGGTGATAAGAAATGTCACAGCAACCTTTGTCTTCAAGAGAGTTGCAAAACAAGCTAGAGAGACCAATAATTCTCTCAAAAGATGAATAAAATGGCTTTGTCTCATTTAAAAAGCAGCTTCCTGGACAAGAGAAATTTTCGGTCCAGGAAGGCTCTGCTATATTAGAATATTTCTGGTGTATTCACGAGTGATAGAACCTATAGAATGTAACTAAGAAAGGCTCAGGAGTTAAACATCTCTCAAGAGGCCATTATTGTCTCCAACCATTGAATTTATTTTTGTAATTTTCATCCTAAATATGACCAAGGAAAGGGAATTTACCCTTTGCAATGGCAAATATGAGCAACTAGGTATATGATTATCTTCATAACTTCCAAGGCATATTGAAGAAATGTATCCCATTTCTCAGGTACTTATTTTATTATTAAAATCATCATGTCTGAAGACAGGTTTGTGTGATTTCCGTTAGGTGAATTAGAAATCAAATCCTTCCCTTCAATAAGATTTTCAGCATAGCAGGTGTGTTTAATGCCTGCTAAATACTAAGCACTAGAGCTTCCACATACATTGTCTCATTTAATCAAATCACATTTAATACTCTCTGTGTGTCCCTTATACAGCCTTCAATGATTCTAACCATTTCAACGTATCTACACAAATTCAGAGACCTAAAATCCACCCCCAAAATGTTGCTTACAAGGTTTGTCTATGGTTCTTACAATCACCCCACATTTTGTTACTTTACAACAAAAGATTTCACAGGCTACTTGCTTAGGGTTGCATTTCACAGTGTTTATACACACAGTAGCTCCTCGTTTACATGCACTTTGCAGAAGCTGTGTTTCGTTCTCAGGTCTTCTTCACTCATCCTGCTGGTAGACAGAGTCTCTCAGAGGACAATAGACTGTGTGTCCTGTCCCAGGCCTTCCTTTCTTGTTTACTGCAAATGATTCTGGAATAATCACTGACAAACAGTCCCTTTTTTCTTTTTTCATTCCATAAAATAAACAGAGTCTATTTGGTAAACCTTTGATACAGAGTGGTATTTGTCAGATTGATTGCTGATTGTGGGCACACTTGCTTTGGGTCAGATATCGTCATTCAGAACTCAATTGATATTTTGGCATTTAAAGCAGTAGCGCAAGTAAGAGTTGATCATAATGTTGCATTAGTTTGGTAAACGATCAAGAAAAGTAGGTAGATTTATGGAGTACGTCAGTGTCCTTGCAGGAAACAGATGGTACATTAGCAAGGCATTAGTTATGGATTAAATTGTGCTACCCACCCCTCCGAATACATGTGGAAATCCTATTGCTGTGGACGTACTCTTGTTTGGAAATAGGATTTTCTTTGTTATGCTAATTAGGTCATATCTGAATAGAATGGGTTCTAAATCTAATAAATTCTGAGTTATAAAAAGAACAGATTAGACACAGAAATAAGACAGACGCTACCTAAGAATCATCTACAAGTCAAGGAATTAGTGGACACCTGGAACAACCTATGAGGAAGGAACTGATGTGGCTGAGACCCTGATTTGAACTTTTAGCCTCAAGAACTGTGAGAAAATAAATTTCTGTTCTTTAAAGCTACCTACTTATGGCATTTCTGTTACTGCAACACTAGGAAGTTAAGACACAAGGGTTAATTGAAGAGATTAATGAAAAGAATATATACAACACTATATATATTTTTTTTATATATAAGAAGTGTTACAAGAAGCCAGAAGGGTTGGGGAAGCCCCAAAGACAAACAATAGTACTTCTGACCACCAGGCCCGAAGGAGGAAACGCTACCGCCAGAACCCGCTGATGGTCATGTCCATGCCAGAGGGTCTGCTGGAGAGGGCTGTAGCTGAAAGTCCACAGCCACTGCCAAAAGCATGGTCCAGAGAAGGGAAAACAAATACCCCTTCTATGAGTCGGAATTGACTCGATGACAGTGGGTTTGGTTTGGTTTTTTGGTTTCCTTTCTATCCTCCATTTTCTTTCAAGCCCTCCCTCTTGGCTGTATTCAGTCAAGGAGGTCAAGAAGACCAGACGATTCAGTTCATGGAGGTGAGCACCTTAGAGCACAGGGCAGAGCACAAAAGGGGCAGGAAATAGTTTGGAGGGACACAGAGCATAACCAGCATAGTCTATCCTTTTTGCCACTTACCATACAATTTTCTTTTAGATGGAAAAATTTACATACCTGACACAAGGAAAGTCATTTCCCATCAACCGCTGTGTCATCATGGAATTATGTCAATTTAATCGTTCTGCTTCCTGTAAAGTGAACGCCCTTAGGTTGGCATTTATGTTAAGACACTGGTACCTTCATTCTCTGTAACCACTCAGAAAGGTCTATCCACATTCCTCTTCCCCAGGCCTCCTGGTTACCAATCTCCCAGCTTACCACTGTCCAAGAATCAAAGCAGACCTGAACATCAGGCCATCTGTCCTTCAGTGAAATAGACAACCAGACATCCTGCTGGAAAGTCTGCCTACTAACTTCCTAGACCACTCTTGAGAGGGATGTGATAAGAGAGCCATTAAGTTTTGGCTGGTTTAAATATATTGTGGTATCCTGTCTATAAACCAGATGCTTACTTTTTTTTTTTTTTTTCCTGCTCTGTTAACTGATCTTAGGGCACTCCCGATGAGACCTTTTTATATGTGTTGAGGGAGAGGTAGCAAAGTAATTAGAGCAAGTCCCATGAGATTCTGAGAAAAGCCACAGAAGCAGGTCTTGTGGGAGTGCAGCTTAGGCAATTTACTTGTGCCTCACACACCTCCTTAGGCCCAGTCTTAAATATACAGTTTTCAGGTTGACAGTTCAAATCCACCATCTGCTCCTTGGAAACCCTATAGGGTAGTTCTATTCTGTGCTATAGGTTCACCAGGAGTAGGAACTGACTCTATGGCAACAGGTTTTATTGTATACGGAAATACTGCTGTACATAGTAAAATCAAATTTTATGTTTCAGTGGGTCACATAAACTCCAATTTGGACTGGTTGTGTCACATAATTGCTTGATATGCCATCGTCAAATACTCACTTTCTACCAGAGTCTAAGAGCAAACCAGGAGCAGCTTTTCAAAAGTAAACCATTGTCATCTGGAGAGAGCATGGCCTTTTCAAAAGTCCTAGGTGTGTGTGTGATTCTTCTTTTGGAACTTGAAAGAGGCTCCAGGAATCATCTCTCTGTCACAGACATTTCCAAGTATCAATGAGTCTGCTGAGTAATAAAGTCAAAAGGGCAAGAAGGTTTTCACCATACTCTGGACCCACTAATGAGCCTTCTCTTGCTCCAGATTCTTCTCAAAACCTGGGGGAATAGGTCAGAGAAGTAAAACCCAATATGATAGACGTAGCTCCAAAATCCAAAGAGACACACTGAGGGGGATGCTTTTATATTACAGCCAATACCTAAACATTTGCCAAATAACTGGATTCCTATTAACGTCCCCAACATAACAGACAGCTGAGTGTTCACCATGGTTGTCTCCCCATACTGGCAATTATAAATCCCTGCTCCCAAGGCCACTTAGTATAAAGTTATCATAGATCAGCATGGTATTCTATGGGATACCTAATAATCAAGGTTCCTCCAGATGATATTGTATAGAAAAATGGGAGGTAGGACATAACCCCATGGTATGACAGTAAAGGTTTATGGCTTCCTTGGCAGATGAAGGTAAACTGCTTCTGGCTGTCTTTACAAATGGGGCTTGCGAAGAAAGCATTTACCCAGTCAATAGGTGCATGGTATATATCAGCGGCCAGAGGCTATGTTGATTTATTCCAATAAAGTTACCACATCTGGTACAGCAGCTGTGATTGTTATCGCCACTGATTAAGCTTGTGATAATCCAAGTCATTCTACAAGATCCATCTGGCTTTTCTACCAGCCAAACAAGCACGTTAAATGGGAATGTGATAGGAATCCCCCACCTCTGCATCTTGACGTCTTGTTAGAGGCAATAATTTCTGCTACTCTCCCAGGTAACTTCATTTACTGTTTTGAGGATGAGGGCATTTCCAGAAACTTCCATTTATTCTGTCCTTTCATAGTTTAAAAAAAAAAAAAAAATTTTTTTTTTTTTTCATAGTAGCCTATATTCCATGGTAAAGAGACCTATGTGGGAACTTTCCTAGTTACTAAATTTATTTATAGCCTCCAGGACTTTGGAAATTGCCACAAAATAAACTCACAGGCCTAACTGCACCCCTTGTGAAGTAGACTCATGACGAGAGTCTATCACCTAGCTGCTTTAAATCCCTCTTTGACCAGCAGACCATGGTGGTGTTTTGCGATTCCAGGAATTAACATCATGTCAGAACTATTATCTAATAATTTCTAGGAAGTCTGGAGATTTCCCAGTGCACAACTGTCCTGTGAATAGCCCACAGGTCCTTCTGGGGAAGTCTTGGAAGAATATCAAGTATACCTCATCACTGAGCAGCAAGGTTTTCCCTAAAATATCTAGTGAAGACAGGTAGATGAAGATGCTGTACACTGAAACATGGAACTTAAAAGGAGGATGAGAACTGGGCATAAATTGGTGGGCACAAGGGGTGAGCGGTAAGAGGAATCCAGAGTCCTATTGTGACATGTTGAAGTTCTTTGAGATATCGCAGTGGAAATATCTAATAAACACTTCGGAGAACTTGGGTCTGACACAGAACTATCAAATGGAAAGTCACTAACAATTAGATTGTAATTGGAGCCATCAACCTGGATATGAACTTAGTGGCAATCCAACAACTAAGATTTATGCAGAAAAGGAGGAACCAGCAAAGGAGTCTGAGTGGTAGAAGAAAAACTAGGAGTATGGGTTATCACAGAGAAAAGGGAAGAAAGTGTTTCAGAAAGGAAGAAGTAGTCAATTGTATCAAATGCTTCGGAAAATTCAAAAAAGAACCAAGACTGTAAAATGCCTTTTTGATTTGGTAACAGAGACTAACCAGTGACCTTTGCAATCGCTGTTTCCCTGGAGTGGGGAGAGAAGAAGCCAGACTGAGGTGTTTACCAAGTGTGACAGAACATCGCTTATATTAAATATTTGTTTTCTTCCAAAACTAAATAATATTCTTCAACTTATTTTATCTGTGTTTAATTTCGAGTCCTCCTTTATATGATAACTATTCCAGTGATCATTTGCTGTTGTCTTGCAACCGACAGCCCTTTTGTTTTTCTTGCTCAAACATAAATTAAGCTCAAGCCTCATTCAATATACCTCCAAGGCCTGTACAAAAGAGTTAAGCTTCCTGAGTTATTTATTTGTCTTGTATGCTTTTGTGATGATAAAAGAGAAGTTGCAGGGAGACCGTTGTGAGGTTCTTAGCATGCTAAAAGGGGTGCTTTGTCATTAAGATGGCATCATCTTTCACAAAGAAAAATCAGCCTGGAATTTTTCACACCGAAACATCACGGTCTCTAATGCCTCCCACTAACTAGAGCCAGAAATTCAGAAATTTTGCACGTCCTGTTGCATTTAGCTTTCTTATGCACATATTTTAACTTTGAAGCATTCTCATATATTTCTCTCATCCCTTCTATGAGTCTGCACCGCCTTTTGTCTCTAAACCTGTTGGCTCCTTACATTGTGAGTCATAGTTGACTTACACTTGGGCAGGAAATCAATATATCTAGTTCCTCTGAGGGCTTAATTATTCCAAAAAGATAGACAAATGAGAGTAAACTTGGAATTGAACAACAAAAGGATTACAAAGTGGATAAGACAAAAGCATTTACTTAAAAAGAACAGGAATGGCTAAACAGGAAGAGTTTGGTTAACTAAGCACTAGATGGGGATTTAACTGCCCGTAATTCTGTGGTCAAGGTGAACCCAAACAGCATCAGGGTTAAGAAAACCCGACATTGATTGACAGCCCAAGAAGCCTATTAAAAGTGTTTTCTACATAATGATTCCAAATAAATTTAATAAAGTGATTTATCCTTATTGCTTTATTTGTTTAGATATAAATTTTATTCTTTTTAGTTTCTACATCTCACATTTACCATAGAAGTGGTTGATCTTAACTATTTCCTGATAGAAATTTACATCTGGTACAAATTTTCCTTGACTGCTTTTTTTGGTTTCTGGCTTCTGCAATGTAGATTAACACTGGAAAGAGTGAGCCCTTAGTGACTAAGGCCAACTCAGCGGTGAAGCAGATGAGTCCATCCAATTGTTGACTGCTTTTTAAACACCGTTCTTCATCCTAAGAGGGAAATAATTAGAGACATGTTTTTCAAGTGGTTAGCAGAAGTCTGAAGAGGATTCATCCAGCAGATAAAGAAATAATAATGAATTATAAATTGAGTAGAGTACCACAGTTAATTGATCAGCAAATAATAATCGTATTTTATAGGCCATACCTAAGAACATACGAGAAATTCATTAGACAGTAATCTTCCACAGTGTTACAGGGTGCTCTGTAAATAGTGTATGGAAAAGAAAATGACGAGAAGGATGAGAACGGTAATTGCCACCACGTATTCAGTGCCTGTTACATGCCAAGTATTGTGCTGATTGCTCTATATACAGTATCTCATTTAATCCTCACAACAACCCTGTGACATAAATATCATCTACTTTCTAGATGAGGACCTGAAGGCCACAGGGGTGAGATTTCACAGCTAAGTTTAGCAGAGCTGGCTCTCAATCTACAGTTATTTGACTCCGGAGTCCACTGCACTCTATATATTTATCTGCTGCACTCTATTTTTTCTTCCCATGAGTTTCCGACATACAGGAATATGAGTCTCTGTATGGTGCAAAAAGTTAAGTGCTCTGTTGTTAACCAAAAGTTGGAGGTTCGAGTCCACCCAGAGGAGTCTCAGAATAAAGTCCTCGCGATCTAGTTCTGGAAAACAAGACATTGAAAACCCTGTGGAGCAGAGTTCCACCCTGACACACGTGGGGCCACCACGAGTGGGAGTCAACTCCACAACCACTGTTTTGTTTTGTTTTGTTTTGTTTTCATTGTGTTTTGTGACTTTTTTAGGTATTGGCTGAGTATACAAGTTGTATAGAGGAATTGAAAAAGATCTCCAGAATAATAATAATCTGCATTATGTTTGCAACTCTGTTAAGTTACGTGCAAGTGTGAACAGCCTGTTAAAACAAACTTACTTTTAGTGCGGCAGAAATTGAGCATCTATTTTCTCTTTTTTAAATAGAACATTTTTATAATTTTAGAACGCTTATATAATTTTTTTTTCTAAGTAAAAAAGGCTACAGAGTTTTACATAAAAGAACAAACTTGTAAAATCAAAATTTCCCTTGAAATTTAGTAATTCCGGAGGAGTAAAACCTGGAGTAGACTCAGGGAAGCAGCAGCATAAACACTGACACAGACAAGCAGCCCATGATTTGGCCAGCTGCCGAAAAGTCTTTCTCAAGGTCAGCGTGGAAGTGTCAGAGAGAGAAAGCTAAACAAAGCATAGCACACGGAGAAGACAGCTCTGTGGGAAAACAAAAAGTATTCACCACAGAAAAGGAGCTGTAACTCTGGCAGTGAGAAGAAAACTTTAAAAAACGTATAGTGTCAAGAAGCGTACCCATTATTACAAAGGAATACAACAAACAAGAACTATTCGTGACAGTGGAGAGTTGCATGTGCATTTTTAATCTTTTTTTTTATATCTCTAAAAAGTATTAAATATGCATGAACTTTTAAGAATAAAAGTTTAAAAAGTCACACAAGCAATGTCATAACTTGTCAAATGTTCAAATGATTTTATGAAAAAGAGAGTTCAGCTGTCACAGACATTTCAACTAGCAAACACCTGAAAACGTAAAATATTACTCTCTAATAATTCTACCACTACTAAGTATACTAGTAGTAAGTGATAGGCTCTCTCAATACAATGAGTGTGGCACATTGTACTTTCATGCATATTATAGTCTTCAAAAGAGTCCTATACAGTAGTTCCTACTGTTATCCTTACTAAGGTTTGGGAGGATAAGGATCTTGTGCCACAACGGACATCTAATATATGTTTGCACAAGAATACAAACTCGGGTCAGGCTTCAGAGCTCAGTACTTAATCATTATGGTATACTGTCTCCTTCCAACTACTGGGGATTTTTCAGTTTTAGTTACTCAATATGGAATAATCTTTAGCAATATTTTATGTAAAACAAACAAAAATTAAAATGTTGAAAACAGAGCCAGCAGGTCTGTGTCAGTGTATTGAGGAAATTTGCATTAGAAGTTGAATATGAATTAACTTCTCTTTGCTGCTTTCAAATTAAAGTGTGGTAGAGATGTTTAGCCCATTGCTGTTGAGTCAATCCTGACTCATAGCGACCCTATAGGACAGAGGAGAACTGCTCGATAGAATTATGCCTGTTCCCAAGAAAGGTGATCCAACCTAATGTGGAAATTATAGAACAATATCATTAATATCACACGCAAGCAAAATTTTGCTGAACATCATTCAAAAATGGCTGCAGCAGTATATCAACATGGAACTGCAGAAATTTAGGCCAGTTTCAGATGAGGATGTGGAACCAGGGATATCATTGCTGATGTCAGATGGATCCTGGCTGAAAGCAGAGAATACCAGAAGGATGTTTACCTGTGTTTTATTGACTATGCAAAGGCATTCGACTGCGTGGACCATAACAAATTATGGATAACATTGTGAAGAACAGGAATTCCAGAACACTTAATTGTGCTCATGAGGAACCTTTACATAGATCAGGGGGCAGTTGTTCAGACAGAACAAGGGGGTACTGATTGGTTTAAAGTCAGGAAAGGTGTGAGTCAGGGTTGTATTCTTTTACCATATCTATTCGATCTGTATGCTAAGCAAATAATACAAGAAGCTGGACTATATGAAGAAGAATGGGGCATAAGGATTGGAGGAACACTCGTTAACAACCTGCGCTATGCAGATGACACAACCTTGCTTGCTGAAAGTGAAGAGGACTTGAAGTACTTACTAATGAAGATCAAAGACCACAGCCTTCAGTATGGATTGCACCTCAACATAAAGAAAACAAAAATCCTCACAACTGGACCAATGAGCAACATCATGATAAACGGAGAAGAGACTGAAGTTGTCAAGGATTTCATTTTACTTGGGTCCACAATCAACAGCCACGGAAGCAGCAGTCAAGAAATCAAAAGACACATTGCATTGGGTAAATCTGCTGCAAAGGACCTCTTTAAAGTGATGAAGAGCAAAGATGTCACCTTGAAGACTAAGGTGTGCCTGACCCAAGCCATGGTATTTTCAATCACATCACATGCATGTTAAAGCTGGACAATGAGTAAGGAAGACTATAGAAGAATTTATGCCTTTGAATTGTGGTGTTGGCGTAGAATATTGAATATCCCACGGGCTGCCAAAAGAACAAATAAATCTGTCTTAGAGGTACAACCAGAATGCTCCTTAGAAGCAAGGATGGCAAGACTGCATCTTACTTACTTTGGACATGTTATTAGGAGGGATTAGTCCCTGGAGAAGGACATCATGCTTGGCGGAGTACAGGGTCAGCGGAAAAGAGGAAGACCCTCAACGAGGTGGATTGACACAGTGGCTGCAACAATGAGCTCAAGCATAACAACGATTTTAAGGATGGCTCAGGACCGGGAAGTTTTCGTTCTGTTGTGCATAGGGTCGCTATGAGTCGGAACAGACTCGACGGCACCTAACAACAAGAAGAGATGTTCACTTACTGCTATACCAATTTTCGGAAGAATATAAATACTTTTTCTTTACTTCCTTTTCAGTCTGTCACCTTGTCTTTGACTGGTCTATTAAATACTTCAGTAATCTCCTTAACAATCCAAACTTTAATACAGATTGACAAAAAATCTAGCTGAGTAGCCAGAATAAAACAATATTATACTCTGTTTTCCCCCCATTATTATGAATGATTTCCCAAATGTTTTATGTCTGTTTTCTTAAAAGCATTAGACATATTCATTAAACAGATTAACCATTGTATAAACTTCACAGTTAATACTCTGGGATTTGGTTTGTAAGATGCTTTGTACAAAATGCAGGCAAATAAGAATACATCATTGGTCTAGAAACAGGACAGTGATATATTTCTTTTGTCAGGATTTAGTTTACAAGATAGGAGGCAACATAGGGTAGTAGGGAAGAATCCTTGGCCTGATGACAACTCTTGACTCTGCCATTTAGAAGTTATGCGACCTTTGGAGATTTCCTCATCTGAAACATTGTGATGATGAGACTAGTAATATCCGCCTCAGTGGCTTGTCATAAGGAATAAATAAGATCATGCTCTTAAAGGGTTCAACATAGTACCCGGAATAGAATAAGCGCTCAATAAATTTTCCTGTAAGAGCCTTGAAGGGCAGTGTAAACAGAAGAGTAGGTTGATCCATTTGAGTTGAAAATGGTGACATGGAATAACCAAAAAAAAAAAAAAAAAACACCCAGTTGCCATCGAGTCAATTCTGACTTTGAGCGACCTTATAGGACAAAGTAGAACTGCCCTATAGAGTTTCCAAGGAGCACCTGGTGGATTTGAACTGCCAACTTTTTGGTTAGCAGCTGTAGCTTTTAACCACTACACTACCACGGTTTCCAACATGGAATAGAAGGATGAAATATCATAAATATTTTAAACAGGTAATTGTACACTAAATATTCATTCCTGAAAAAAAATACAAGTGGTACATTGTTTTAAATTTGTTGGAAGAGCTATTTTACACAATAATTATCTGATTTCTGGATAGTACTTAAAAGTGAATTATAGGATGCGGTTTCCATCTTCTCAGAGAGCTAATGGATTTCATTTCACTCCCCTGTGAGTACCACCCAGAAATCTCCTAGCATATCCTATAATTCAAAAGCAAAGAAGACCACAAGGAGGATAACACTGTATTTTGCTGCCTGGTGACACACAATGGTTAGTCATCTTACCGTGAAATAGCACCTGAAACCGAACTATGGTGGTGTCCTTTCAGTAAGTGCGATGAGAAACACACTACTTTCCCCTCTTAATTGAAATTGCTTTATCTTTCATCATCTTCCCCAAATAAATTTCATCCAAATGAACAAAGCTGTCAATCATGCTATATGAAATAGGACTAAAATAAGTATTTAACTTGACATCAGCTGAATAATTGCAGACTTTCTCAGCTTTCAAAGACCCTGAGAGATCATCTATTTTACCTTCTGCCCTAGGCAAACCCACCCCCCACCTTAAATGTCCCTTAACTCCCCCACCTTAAATGTCCCTTAACTGACTAAAAAAAAACCCAGTGCCCGTCTAAAGATACCATTAAATTTATTCTCTCAGCTTTTATTTCAGCCAGATGAGGGTTCTCCATTATTTCCATTTTGCAACCTTCCTAGTAGCTCAAGTGGCCCAATCGGGTGTCTATATTACTCTTCCCCATACCAAAGCTCTAATCTCTACTGTACTGGTTGCTCACAGCATCTCAGTCTATTAAAGACTGAGAAAGAGGTCTAAAAATGACAAAAGGAATATTTTATAGTTTCACCACGTTTTTGGTATTACTAAAGTACTACAGTTTTGAATATGCCCTCCCTGGTCTTTAGAATGTCTACGTATTTCTTTGAGGGATTTATGAGCTATGCTAACATCACAGTACTCTAATTCAGCATTTCCCAAACTGTAATCCATAGAACTCAGGCTCATAATATAACTTGCCCAGAACTGCCCGATGGTTGTATAACTGTATAAAGAGCTAAAATAAAAATATAAAAAGCATGTCTTTACTGAAAAAGTTCTCAGACTGTTGACTGCATTAATGTACATTATGAACACCCAAGAAGGCAGTATTATATGCAGCTCTTTCAAAATCTTTTTGTTTTTTTTTTGGTATGTTGAAAAAGGAGGATGCGTTAAACTTTTGTGGGACTAGCATCCCAAGGATTATATTTTGCAAAATATTGCTCCAGATTATGAAATTTTTATCTCAAACAAAGCTGGATTAATAAAAAAGAATTATGGATGAGCCAGCAAGATAGCTCTTAAAAAAAAAATATCAGGGGTGAGAAAAGATTGACTTGGGACAGTAGTTTGTCACTAGAAATTTAAAGAGAGAAAAAAGTGACATTCACCTAAACTCCTCCCAAAAAGAATATTCAATAGCCCTGGAATATTTTGATAAAACACTGGCAATGGGGGGCTGAGAGCACCAAAGAGTAGCTTAACAACAAAAGACCACTGAAGGAAAGATGGCTGAGGAGAGGCTTACTAGTGCTACCACAAGTCTCCTTCTTCAAACCCTTCTCTTTTTAACAGATGTTAGTTAAATGCTTAAGAGACTCAAATGGCCACCCTGCTGTAGTGACCACATATCTCAGTCAGGCCCTGATCTAACCTCTCTCAATGTTAAGGTCTAATTGTGTTCTGATTCTTCTTCTCTTTCATATTCTCGTCTGTCAGTCTCTTGAGGGATGTATTTTATCTTGAGAATGCAACACAATTATGATTCTCCTTGTGCAAAAATCAGTCTTTGTTAAGTCAATTCCTACTCATGGTGACCCGTGGGAGTCAGAGTAGAGCTGTGCTCCATAGTGTTTTCAATGGCTGATTTTTTCAAAGTAGATTACTAGATCTTTCTTTCCAGACTTCTCCAGGCAGACTAGAACCTCCAACTCTTCCATCAGCAGAGAAACTAGTTAACTGTTGTTACCATGAGGGGAATCCTTTCCCTATTTAGCAACTAGGGTACTTTTTTCCTTAAAGAGTCTTTAACTATCTTTTAACTCAAGGCTGGAACATGTAATCAAGCCACTAAATCTTGGACTGGTTCTCAATTTTCCTCTATGGAAGAAAAAAACTATTCCTTCCAAATATCCTTAACTTCGCAGTTATGTTAAAATATTACCATTATTAGATAACTTATTCATAATCACATTGATAGAGAAAGAATCAAATAATGCTTCTTGAAGCCAAAGTATATGTAAATTTGATATGATTTGGTTTTTTTTTTTTTGTTCGGCACAGTCCATAAGGTAAACATTAACCTCTATAATGAATAACAGTTCATATGTATGTGTGTATATGTAATCATCTTCCATGGTAAACTTGCTTTTTATTACATTTGAGTCCTTTAAGCACAAAGCTTTTTGTCTTACTTCTGCTTTTCTTTACTCAGTGCCTAGTACACAATCTGTGGTCACTGAGAATTTCATGATAACAAAGGTAGAAACAAAGATGACTTAAAATTTGCAAAATCTGCCATCTGAAGCTCAAAGGAATACATTAATTTTGCAAAATGTTTTTTCGCTTTAGTTAGTGACTCAGAGAAAATATTGATAAAATGAACACCTATACTCAGAAAAGAGTTGCCCACCAATTTACTCTATTTGATTAACTAGTTCACAAATATAGTGAAGGCCCTCTTGTTTTCTGTCACAACTGAAAAGACATTTATTGCTCTTTTATGAATTTTTACTGATGATGCTTTATGTTTCGGGTTTTATTTCATTCTTGAGTTCAGTGCTCTTTTTCACTCAAGTGTTTCAGAATTTTGTAGACGCAGTCAGTGTCGCTAATGTAAAATTGGCTGGTTTATATTATGAGTTCTATTATTTTTATAGATAATTTGTGTAAGTCTATTTTCATGGAGACTTTTTTTTTATCTACTTTAGATTAAGATTTATGAAGCAAGCTAACTTCTCAAACACTTAGTATACATATTGTTTTATGACATTTTTTAACAGCACCACAATATGTAAACACTCTCCCTTCTCAACCTTGGGTTCCCTATTACCAGCTTTCCTGACCCCTCCTGTCTTCTAGTCTTTGCCCCTGGGCTGGTGTGCCCGTTAGTCTCCTTTTGTTTTCTGGGCCTGTCTAATCTTTGGCTGAAGGGTGAACATCAGGAGTGACTTCATTACTGAGCTGAAAAGGTGTCCGGGGATCATACACTCAGGGTTTCTCCAGTCTTTCTCAGGCCGGTAAGTCTGGTCTATTTTCAAGTTAGAATTTCTATATTTTTCTCCCACTTTGTCTGGGACACTCTATTGTGATCCCTGTCAGAGCAGCCTTTGGTGGTAGTCAGACATCACCTAGTTGTACCGGACTCAGTCTGGTGGAGGCCATGGTAGTTTTGGTCCATTAGTACTTTGGACTAATCTTTCCCTTGTATCTTTAGTTTTCTTCATTCTCCCTTGCTCCAGACAGGGTGAGACCAGTGGAGTATCTTAGATGGCTGCTCACAGGCCTTTAAGACCCTAGATGCTACTCACCAAAGTAGAATGTAGAACATTTTCTTTATAAACTATGTTATGCCGGTTGACCTAGATGTTACCCAGAAGTCATGGAGACTATTTTTAAAAGAAAAGTATAATTATCTTACTACTATTTCCTCAACTTTAATTTTGTTTGTTGAATTGCTGGTGGGAAATTTATTCAGACAACCATAAATGATATATATATATAAAAAAAAAAACTTGTAACAAATATCTCAAAATATAGATGTAAGATGTTATATTATCAAATTGTCTCTTATAGGCTTCCTTAAAAATGATTATTGGTCATTGTTGTTATCGTTGTTTGACTTTATGACATGGTCAAAATAACAATTCATTTAACATAAGATTGTTTGGAAAATTAAATAAGGTATTGCATGTAAAATACAATGTAGTAAACACTCAACAAATCTTGTTGTTAGGTGCCATCCAGTCAGTTAAGACTCATAGCAACCTATGTACAACAGAATGAAACACTGCCTGGTCCTATGCCATCCTCACAATTGTTGTTATGCTTGAGCCCATTGTTGCAGCCACTGTGTCAATCCATCTCATCCATGGTCTTCCTCTTTTTTCATGATCCTCCATTTACCAAGCATGATGTCCTTCTCCAGAAACTAGTCCACTAGTCCCTCCTAATAACATGTCCAAAATACAAGAGATGAAGTCTCACCATCCTTGCTTCTAAGGAGCATTCTGGCTGTACTTTTTTGTTCATTCTTTTGGCCGTCAATATTCTTCTCCAACATCATAATTCAAAGGCATCAATTCTTCTTCGATCTTCTTCATTTGTCATCCAGCTTTAGCATGCACATGAGGTGATCGAAAACACCATGGCTTGGATCAGGGGCACCTTAGGTCTTAAAGTGACAACTTAGCTTTTTAACACTTTAAAGAGGTCTTTTGCAACAGATTTGCCCTATGCAGTGCATCCTTTGATTTCTTGACTGCTGCTTCCATGGGTGTAATTGTGGATCTAAGTAAAATGAAATCCTTGACAACTTTTATCTTTCCTCTGTTTATCATGATGTTGCTTATTGGTCTAGTTGTGAAGAATTTTGTTTTCCTTATATTGAGGTGTAATCCAAACTGAAGGCTGGATTCTTTGATCTTCATCAATAAGTGCTTCAAGTCCTCTTCACTTTCAGCAGGTACGGTTGTGTCATTTGCATATTGCAGATTGTTATTAAGTCTTCTTCCAATCCTGATGCTACATTCTTCTTCATATAGTCCAGCTTCTCAGATTATTACCTTAGCATACAAATTGAATAAGTATGGTGAAAGGATACAACCCTGACACACACCTTTCTGGTTTCAAAGCACATACTATTCCCTTGTTGTGTTTGAACAACTCCCTCTCGGTCTATGTAGAGGTTCCTCATGACCACAATTAAGTGTTCTGAAATTCCCACTCTTCCCAATGTTATCCACAATTTGTTATCATCCCACAGCTGAATGTCTTTGCATAGTCAATAAAACAAAGTTAAACATCTTTCTGGTATTCTCTGCTTTCAGCCAAGATCCATCTGAGTTCAGCAATGACATCCCTCGTTCCAAGTCCTCTTTTGAATCAAGCTTAATTTCTGGCAGTTCCTTGTTAATATACTGATTCAACCGCTTTTGAACGATCTTTAGCAAAATTTCACTTGTGCATGATATTAATGATATTGTTTGATAATTTCTGTATTCCGTTGGATCACCTCTCTTTGGAATGGGCACAAATAGGAATCTTTTCCAGTTGGTTGGCCAGGTAGCTGTCTTCCATATTTCTTAGCAAGGATTAATGGGCACTTTCAGTGCTGCATCTGTTTGTTGAAACCTCACAGTTGGTATTCCATCAATTCCTGGAGCCTTGTTTTTCGCCAATGCCTTCAGTGCAGGTTGGACTCCTTCCTTCAATACTATCAGTTCTTGATTATATGCTACCTCCTGAAATAGTTGAACATCAACCAATTCTTTTTGGTGTAGTGACTCTGTATTCCTTCCATCTTCTTTTGAGGCTTCCTGCATCCTTCAGTATTTTGACCATAAAATCCTTCAGTATTGCAACTCAAGGCTTGACCTTTTTTTTTTTAGTTCTTTCAGCTTGAGAAATGCTGATTGTGTTCTTACCTTTTGATTTTCTAACTCTAGGTTTTGGCACATGTCATTGTAAAACCTAACTTTGTCCTCTTGAGCTGCCCTTTGAAATCTTCTGTTCAGTTCTTTTACTTCATCATTTCTTCCTTTGCCTTTGGCTAGTCTATGTTCAAGGACAACTTTCAGAGTCTCTCTTGACATCCATTTTGGTCTTTCCTTTCTTTCCTGTCTTTTTAATGACCTTTTGCTCTCTTCATGTATGATGTTCTTATTGTTATTCCACAACTTACCTGGTTTTTGGACATTAGTGATTAATGGGGAAAATGTGTTCTTTAGATGGTCTCTAAATTCAGGCTGAATATATTCAAGGTCATACTTTGACTCTCGTGGACTTGTTCTCTTTTCTTCAGCTTCGACTTGAACTTACATATGAGCAGTTGATGGCCTGTTCTGCAGTTGGTACCTGGCTTTTTTCTGACTAATGATATTGAGCTTTTCCATCATCTCTTTCCACAGATGTAGTCAATTTGATTCCTGTGTGTTCCATCTGGGGATGTCCGCGTGTACAGTTGCTTTTCATGTTGTCGAAAAAAGTATTTGCAATGAATAAGATACTGGTCTTGCAAAATTCTGTGATGTGATCTCCGGCAACGTTTCTGCCACCAAGGCCATAGTTTCCAATTACCAATCCTTCTTCTTTGTTTCCAACTTTCACAGTCCAGTCACCAGTAATTATGAATACATCTCAATTGCATGTTTCATCAATTTCAGACTGCAGAAGCTGGTAAAAATCTTCAAATTTCTCATTTTTGACAGTAGTGCTTGGTGCATAAATTTGAATAAAAGTCATATTAAACTTGTCTTCCTTGTAGACATATAGATATTATACTATTACTGACAGTGTTGTACTTCAGGATAGATCTTGAAATGCTCTTTTTGTCCATGAATGCAACGCCATTCTTCTTCAATTTGTCATTCCTGGCGTAGTATACCATATTGTTGTCAGATTCAAAATGGCCAATACCAGTCCATTTCAGCTCTAATGCCTAGGATATCGATGTTCATGGGTTCCGTTTCATTTTTGACAACTTCCAACTTTCCTAGACTCACACTTTGTGCATTCCGCATTCCTATATATACTCACTATGGCTTGATGGCAGAGGGTTTGGTTTTTTGGCTAATTCTTAATTAGGTCAAAGACATTAACACATGTGAAAAATTCATGTGTGAAATTTCAGTATAGGACAACATATGAATCTGTTTTTCCAACTTGCCTTAACTCCCAAAACACAAGACAACAAAACAAATCCAAAAAAAAAAAAAAAAACCCAAAACCCAAGGTTCATTTAAATAAAATTGTCATTGAAATATTTCAAGATATTTTAATTCTGACAGACTATTGGGATATAATTCTTTGACTTTCCTATGCCTGCATCATTACATGAAGTTGTACCTCAGTATCTCTTTACTGTCCCTTCAAAGGTACTAGGTTCACTGCTATCCACACACTTTGGCTTAATGATTCTTTGAAATATCTGCCTCTTTCCCATATTATTATTTAAATCATTCAAGATCCTTCTTTCCACTTCCACCTTAAAATTTCTTAAGAATCTCTATGAAGTCTCTCCTGCTTATTTCACATGCCATATCCGTCCCTCTTCTCTAAACCTCTATAACACATATGGTCTGCCCTCACATATTTTAAATCCTGATTTTTTTTTTTAATTGCCATGTTTCATGTTGTCGGTGTTTTGTTATTTTGGTGCATTTACTTCCCCCCCCCCCTCAGTAATATTGCAGGGGCTGTAGGGAATAACACAGTGTTAGATATGTGATAGAGTCATTGAGTATGAGAAAAATTAACAAGGTGGGAATGCCAATCAAGAAGTCATCGCCAAGGAAACTGAGAATTTTCTTGCATTCCTTTGCATTCTTTTGAGTTCAGGGCCCTTTAGTGCTGCTGCTTCTCCTCTTATTGCAAGTCACTTCTTCCTCTTCCAGAATTGGTCTCTCTAACCTCTACTCCCTTTACCCCTTTATCCTTGCAGAATATATATATAAATATATAATTTTTGTTTTTTTTAACATTTGGAAAGAACTTAGTGTAACTGTTGTTTCTAATATACTTCGACTGGCTACTTTTTTGAACATAAAATAAAATGCAACCTTTGGCAGGCTATTCATCTGTCTTCAGAAAAGGTCATAAGAAGAATGCCATAGAAATTTCTAATGGTTCATCCATCAAAAATGCAGCTCCCATTGATTCTTCCTGAACTGTCAATTTCCAAAGAGCCTCAGGGATAAGCCTCATTCTGTGAGAGGAAAAATCCTTGATAAAGAAAAGGATGAGGTGATAAATGTATTTTGTGTGTGTGTGTGTGTGTGTGTGTGTTTTCCTTTGGGAAAGATAGTCAACTTGCTCTAAGCCTCAGGTAGTAGACATTTGTGAACTACCTGTACAAAAACAGTTTTTGATGATAATAATGTGAATTTAGCAATAGAATTGCCTAAATATTTGAGCTCTGTAAGTAACCTGCCTTGAATAAAAGTAGCAATGCCCAGAAACAAACTTACTTAACCCAAAGTGAATTATCAGATACAGTACTATCATGTGCTGACTAATAAAGTATTTTTTTCAAAAGGAATTGGAACTATCACAGTAAAATAAAACCCCCGTCTGGGCCTGTGAGGCAATAAGCTAAAATAATCCGTAGAAAATACCCTGGATTTAATCACATCTAGGATTAAGAAGCTGCATACTCAGTGAGGAAAGATGATTAGGATATAAATTAAAAGAATCTTTCTTTTTTTTTAAGTACTATACAATTGAACGTCCTCACAGGCACTTAAAAACAGGAATACAATCTTGATAAATGCAGCTCCATCCCTTCCAGCAACATGTTTGTTTGTTTACCTTTTCCCCCATTTTACCCTCTTGTTTTCACATCACCATTCAAGTGAGTGTTAACATCACTCAGTGTTTGTATAAGGTTTGATGGTTGTAGATTTAAAGTTGATTTTTCCCTTGTCCAGTTCCACGGTTATTAATGATGACATAAAAATGAATTGGACATCAAGGTCGTATTTAACATGACACTACACACTGGGGGTACAGCAGTAAATGTGATGCTTTCTCTAATGGAGTTCACCATCTCTGTGATACACAGACGTAAACAGGCATTTAAAATGAATTGCGGTAAGTTCTGAGAAGAACATGGAGGATGCTAGGAGACATACATACAAAAACAAAACAAAACAAAAAACTTGTTGTCATCAAGTCGATTCCGACTCACAGCGACCGCTATAGGACAGAGTAGAACTGCCCCATAGGGTTTCCAAGGAGCAGATGGTGGATTCCAACCGCCAACCTTTTGATTAACCGCTGAGCTCTTAACCACAGTCCCAAGAGCCACATCCAGGCTTAAGCTGTGAAGACTGCAACAGGAAACATAGAAGAAATCTAGAATGAACCTGAGGAGCAAGTAAGAGTTAGCCAGGGGTCTATAATCACACACACAGACACAGATACACACACACACACAAAAGGCTGATGATTTAGGAACATTTTTAATGTTCAAGACATAAAAAGTCTGCATGATCACTGGAGAATAGGAATTGAGAGAGAACAGTGAGTGGGCTGAAAGACTATATCATTACTGGATTTCAAAAACCAGAAGAAATGAGAGGAATTATTCTGCATTTCGTAATTCAGGATTATATTATTCCTCTGTATACTAAATGGCCAACCCTGTTTTCACCGGAGAGGTCTAGTGCAGCTGGGCTGAGGAACAGAATAACTAACGACACAGGGGTGTGCTGGGCCAGACCGCTTGAGAAGAAAAGGAGCATGGTAAAAGGTCAAAATTATGTCTTAGAAAAAGAGAATTTTTAGAGACCAACTTTAATCAATTTGGTTGTTTTGTCAATATCAGGGTATCTAGCCCAAATGCTGCTTTTTTCTTTTTTTCATTTTCAGAAGTTCCGATTGAGTTTTTTATATCTTCCATCTCTCTCCTGATTATATATACATAGACAGTGCTATTCTGCACACAGGGGGTCACCATGAGTCAGAATCAACTCAACTGCAACTGGTTTTGTTTTGAAACCAGTTGTCACTGAGTTTTTATGGTGGCCCCATGTGTGCAGAGTAGAACTTTGTTCCATAGAATTTTCAAGGCTATGACCATTTGAAAGTAGATCACTAAGCGTTTTTTCCACAGAGCATCTGGGTGGGTTCGAGTTTGAACTGCTAACCTTTCCATTAGTAGGGGAACACCCAGGAAAAGATATACGTAAAAGAAGAGCCCTGGTGGTGCAGTGGTTAAAGCACTTGGTTGTTAACTGACAGGTCAGCAGTTGGAGGTCACCAGCTATTCTGTGGGAGAAAGATGTGACAGTCTGCTTCCATAAAGATTACAGCCTTGGAAACCCTGTGGGGCAGCTCTAGTCTGCACTGTAGCATTGCTATATATATGTCATAATATACGAAAGTGAGAAAGAAATTGATTAGTAAGCAAACTCATACGGTAATACAAAATATCTGCAGTTCTGCAGGCGGGGGCATTGATGGTTCAGTGGTAGAATTCTTGCCTCTGATGCGAGAGACGGGCCTTGAATCCCCAGCCAAAGCACCTTGTGGACAGCCGCCACCTGTCAGTGGAGGCTTGTGTGTTGCTATGATGCTGAACAGGTTTCAGCAGAGCTTCCAGACTAAGACGGATTAGAGATAAAGGCCTGGCTATCTACTTCTGAAAATCAGCCAATGAAAACCCTAGCGATCACAATGGTCCTATCTGCAAGCAGCCATGGGGATGGTGCAGGACAGGGTAGCATTTTGTTACGCTGTGCATGGGTCGCCATGGGGGGTGGGTGACTCGAGGGCAGCTAATAACAAACAACAGTTCTGAGGAAGTCTGTCTCATGGATTTCAGGAGCAGTAACCAGCATCTTTTATAAAAGGCTTTTTCTGAAGTAGACATAACAGATTCTTATAGCCAGCTCTATAGGAGGCGGGATCCTCCACGAAGTGAAGAGAGGCAGGACTAATAGGCCCCTGTCCTCAGGAACTGCACCGATGCCATGGATGTGCTGTTTGAATTTTATACCTAATTATGAAAGGACAGTGTCCCTGTACGTCGTTCTTTACCAACATACCTTAAATTGCACAGTTTTCGAAAGTCAAGAACTACTCCTAACATTCCTTATGTTAACAAAGCAACACTGAATTATATTAAGATGGATTAGAATTATTGAGTTTAGTTTGTATGCTGATCAGCCAACTCAACCATGTCTATGAACACAAAAAAAAATCCTAGTATTTATAAGAAGGAAATATACACATACATGTAAAATACATACATATACATACAAAATACACAATAAAATATATACATATACATGCAAAATACAGAAGTACAATACAAAAGGAATGAATACACCTGAATGTATAGGCCTTTTTATCCAAAATAAAGGAAAAAAATATATGTAGGGGAGGAAGGTAGAATAATCCTTTTGTAATTTTTCCTCTAATAGTATTATTGCTTGTGATTCTGAGGCAGTTTAAGAAAAAAAAAAGAGTAACTGGTAAACGGGTGTTTTGACCTCAAACTTTCCAAAGTCAAAGTTGGACAGGTATTGTAGTACATACTCAGAAGAAGTTGTGTGAATCCTTTCAGGGATAACTAATTTCCCTAAGAAATAGGCTTGCTCTTTGCAACAAGGCCGACAGAGCACTTTATACACTCTGCTCAGGGGCCCCGCAGATGACATGGTCATTTTAGGGGCGGGCAGCTTGTCACAGCTGTTTTTCCCAGGGCGTAGATAGGTCTCAGAAACTGGATGAAGAGGTGAGCAGCTCTTTCACTTGGAGGCTTACTAAATGCAACAAGAAACCATGATAAATTTTAAAAGTGCGTAAAATTGTTTGCAGAATATATTACTGTCTCGCTATTCTGCCATTACATAAATAAAAAAGCAATATATCTAGGAAATGGGAATGTTGGCTGGATTTTCTGTAAGCCAGGGTTAGAGCATTCTGGACAATACACATATACAATGTTGTTTTTGTTTTGAGTTCATTTTCATAAAGTAAGATTAATTTAAACAATGGTTCTACTGCTCTAATAAAGTTGTTTTCTAAAATGAAAATTGGTATGAACTAAAAAAAAAAACCACAAAAATTCAAAAAAAAAAAAACCTGAAAAAAAATCTTGTGATAGTCCAGTCGGCTTCTGAATGGAGGGAATATAAGAAAGAGAAGGAAGGAAAGATGTAGCCTTTGCTAACGACAGACGACTGCCTTCCCAGCCAGGTAAATGAGCCTAAGCGACAATGCCTGGCTTGTATTTGTGCTTTTTCCCTGCAGCTACTTTCTTCAGGCAAACGATAGACTCTGTGTCCTACTTTCAGTCAAACCATATATAGAAGAGTCTCACCAGGAGATTTTTGAGGGTCACGAAGTAGAGCCTGGAAATGCCTATTAGTAGATGCCTGAAGTGTGTGGCGAAAAGTGAATATATACTATTTCCCTTTTAAGGAAAAGAATTTCCGAAGAGTATCACTGTTTTTTCAGAATGTACAATAGTTCTGTATTCAGCAGCTCAGAACACACTTGGAATATATGTTCATGGCTATTGACAGGCAAGGGGGAAGTTGAACATAAATACAACAAGCTTCCAGGAAGGGGGAGAAGGAGAAGTTTTGGTCTCTTAGACAAAGGTTTAGCTGTTTGTTGTTTTCTTTCTCTTTTTTTCCAAAACATGGGGAATGCAGTCTTTGTTTAAGATTTGGTCAAGTGTTTCTTTTTTAATCAGAGCGTTGGTAGTTTTAGAATGCACACATTTGGTTAGCCCTGTGATAGGCTGGTCATCATATTCATGGTGATTGTGGTTATTACTGTGCCCCCTTCTGTACTCCCTGCACGGGGAGATTATCAAACTGACCTGCCAATACACCAACTAATTGCCTAAAAATGTTCAGGAGATGCTACTTCTATCTACCAAGGTTTTCAAGATTAATTTATGGCTTTCTCAGGTGGTCAGACTTCTTGTTTAGGGAAACCAAGTAATGTTTTCCACCCAGAAAATGAAAATAACTAATATCGTACGCATGATTATGCTGAGCGAAGTGGAATGACTAGTGATTACATGGAAGACAGACACAGACTTGGTTAGCAGATACTCACAGGTGTGGAAATAGGTATCAGATAGGATAATTAGTGTGGGTTGCCAATGTTTTTTTGACTTATATGCCCCCCCCCTTTTTTTTTCTAAATTTTCTACAGTGAGAATGTATTCATGGTCTTATATTTGTCAAAGAGGATCATGTTTAGTACGGGCAGGTGCAAAACAAAGAACACCCTCATTTCACAAATTGAAAATGGACAAAAAACAACTGTGATAGAGATTAGCCAGAATATATCTAAGGACAGCAGTGTCCCATCTTGAGTTAGTGTCGGATCCCCATCAGTAGCTCCATGCAAAGCTGGCATGGGTGAAGCTGACTTTGCCATATAAAGGTTCTGGGTAAGTATTCTTTTTAAAATCTGAAAATACATTACAAATATATGAAACCACAACAGTATCTCTATCTTAGATACTTATACATACAGAGATAGGCACATAGATTGTAAAATATTGTGTTGAATTTCCATGTTACTTGCAATATGTGCATATATGCACACAGAAGAAAAACTTCTGCATGTCAGTTGTCGTGTGTGCATGCGTGCTATGTGTGTCTGTGTTGTGAAATTCCAAAGCTGGGTTAACATTCAGTGAGGTGAACTTAATCATTGTCTAAGAAAGGGCTAGACAACGCTGCCTCTAAAACAAAACAAAACAAACAGCTCGGAGTGTTTGCTCCTGACCTTCCTTGAAGAAGTGTGGTGCTTCAGCGTGAAGTGTTGAGTTGCTGCTCTCTCATGGGGCTGATTTATGGGTGAAAATTACAGATCTGTTCTTCTCAAGATGGATCCTAGACAGGTTTGAGACCCAAGAGAACGGCAGCTAAGACAAGTTCAGTTTTTCCAGAGATCATTTTCAAACACTCCTGAAAAAGCCACCAAACTCCCAGTTCTCAAAATGACTTCTTTTGCCCCCAGAAATCCTCCCTGGACTCAAATTCACCTCTGCAAAGGAGTTTTATGTCAGGTAATGGTGCTCAAAAATGTGAGGAGGAAAATAGACAAAAGCAAGAAAAGGTGTCTTACCGTGGGGAAATGCGCGGAATCACCCAGACTCTTAATTATACTGGATCTTTATTTTGTCTGACATATACACTGATTCTAAAAAATGACACCCTTAAAGAAGTGGTGTCTATTCCCTTGTGTCAGCTCTCACAGTCCACACTAACAATTCCTCATGCCCCTCGCTACCTCAGGGCAGGAAATGTGGAGAGAGGAGGGGTAACTTCATTCCTCCCTCTGTGTTCTCCAGATTACTGCAAGCAAACCTCAAGACTAAAAAGCAGCAGAGTCCATGTTAAAACATGAAATACTAATATTGTTCTAAGAGTTAATGATTTAAAAATGATTTAGCTGGGGCTTATTTCTTGAGAGGGAAGGCCCATCAAAGTACCTTATACATAGCTGTGTTTGAAAAATATTTCTTAATATTTTGTTGTTGTTGTTAGGTGCCGTCGAGTCAGTTCCGACTCATAGGGACCCTATGCACAACAGAACGAAACACTGCCCAGTCCTGCGCCATTCTTACAATCGTTGTTATCCTTGAGCTCATTGTTGCAGCCAATGTGTCAATCTACCTCTTTGAGGGTCTTTCTCTTTTCTGCTGACCCTGTACTCTGACAAGCATGATGTCCTTCTCCAGGGACTGATCCCTCCTGACAACATGTCCAAAGTATGTAAGACACAGTTTCGCCATCCTTGACTCTAAGGAGAATTCTGGCCGCACTTCTTCCAAGACAGATTTGTTCATTCTTTTGGCAGTCCATGGTATATTCAATATTCTTCGCCAACACCACAATTCAAAGGCGTCAACTCTTCTTTGGTCTTCCTTATTCATTGTCCAGGTTTCACATGGATATGATGTGATTGAAAACACCATGGCTTGGGTCAGGCGCACCTTAGTCTTCAGGGTGACATCTGTGCTCTTCAACACTTTGAAGAGGTTCTTTTCAGCACATTTGCCCAATGCAATGCGTCTTTTGATTTCTTGACTGCTGCTTCCATGGCTGTTGATTGTGGATCCAAGTGAAATGAAATCCTTGACAACTTCAATCTTTTCTCCGTTTATCATGATGTTGCTCACTGGTCCAGTTGTGAGGATTTTTGTTTTCTTTATGTTGAGGTGTAATCCATACTGAAGGCTGTGGTCTTTGATCTTCATTAGTAAGTGCTTCAGGTCCTCTTCACTTTCAGCAAGCAAGGTTATGTCATCTGCATAACGCAGGCTGTTAATGAGTCTTCCACCAACTCTGATGCTTTGTTCTTCTTCATATAGTCCAGCTTCTCATATTATTTGTTCAGCATACAGATTAAATAGGTATGGTGAAAGAATACAACTCTGGCGCACACCTTTCCTGACTTTAAACCAATCAGTATCCCCTTGTTCTGTTGGAACAACTGCCCCCTGATCTATGTAAAGGTTCCCCATGAGCACAATTAAGTCTTCTGGAATTCCCATTCTTCACAGTGTTATCCATAGTTTCTTATGATCTGCACAGTTGAATGCCTTTACATAGTCAATAAAACACAGGTAAACACCCTTCTGGTATTCTCTGCTTTCAGCCAGGATCCATCTGACATCAGCAATGATATCCCTGGTTCCACGTTCTCTTCTGAAACCGGCCTGAATTTCTGGCAGTTCCCTGTCGATATACTGCTGTAGCCGCTTTTGAATGATCTTCAGCAAAATTTTGCTTGGGTGTAATATTAATGATATTGTCCTCTTATTTCCACATTCGGTTGCATCACCTTTCTTGGGAATAGGCATAAATATGGATCTCTTCCAGTCAGTTGGCCAGGTAGCTGTCTTCCATATTTCTTGGCATAGATGAGTGAGCACCTTCAGTGCTGCATCTGTTTGTTGAAACATCTCAATTGATATTCCATCAATTCCTAGAGCCTTGTTTTTTGCCAATGCCTCCAGAGCAGCTTGGACTTCTTCCTTCAGTACCATCGGTTCCTGATCATATGCCACCTCTTGAAATGTTTGAATATTGACTAATTCTTTTTGGTATAATGACTCTGTGTATTCCTTCCATCTTCTTTTGATGCTTTCTGCGTCGTTTAATATTTTCCCTATGGAATCCTTCACTACTGCAACTCGAGGCTTGAATTTTTTCTTCAGTTTTTTTCAGCTTGAGAAACGCCCAGCTTGTTCTTCCCTTTTGGTTTTCCATCTCCAGTTCTCTGCACGTCATTATAATACTTTACTTTGTCTTCTCGAGAGGCCTTTTGAAATCTTCTGTTCGTTTCTTTTACTTCATCAATTCTCCCTTTTGCTTTAGCTGCTTGATGCTCAAGAGCAAGCTTTAGAGTCTCCTCTGACACCCATCTTGGTCTTTTCTTTCTTTCCTGTCTTTTCAGTGACCTCTTGCTTTCTTCATGGATGATGTCCTTGATGTCATTCCACGTGTCTGTCAGTTTGTCATACTGTGGGGGCTTGTGTGTTGCTGTGATGCTGGAAGCTATGCCACCGGTATTCAGATAACAGCAGAGTCACCCACGGAGGACAGGTTTCAGCTGAGCTTCCAGACTAAGACAGACTAAGAAGAAGGACCCAGCAGTCTACTTCTGAAAAGCATTAGCCAGTGAAAACCTTATGAATAGCAGTGGAACATTGTCTGATATAGTGCCAGGAGATGAGCCCCCCAGGTTAGAAGGCACTCAAAAGATGACTGGGGAAGAGCTGCCTCCTCAAAGTAGAGTTGACCTTAATGACGTGGATGGAGTAAAGCTTTCAGGACCCTCATTCTCTGATGTGACATGACTCAAAATGAGAAGAAACAGCTGCAAACATCCATTAATAATCAGAACCTGGAATGTATGAAGTATGAATCTAGGAAAATTGGAAATTGTTAAAAATGAAATGGAATGCATAAACATCAATATCCTAGGCATTAGTGAGCTGAAATGGACTGGTATTGGCCATTTTTTATCGGACAATCATATTGTCTACTATGCTGGGAATGACAACTCGAGTAGGAATGGTGTTGCATTCATTGTCAAAAAGAACATTTCAAGATCTATCCTGAAGTGCAACACTGTCAGTGATAGGATAATATCTATATGCGTACAAGGAAGACCAGTTAATACAACTATATTCATATTTACACACCAACCACCAGGGTCAAAGATGAAGAAATAGAAGATTTTTATCAGCTGCTGTAGTCTGAAATTGATCGAACGTGCAATCAAGATGCATTGATAATTACTGGTAACTGGAATGCGAAAGTTGGAAACAAAGAAGAAGGATCAGTAGTTGGAAAATATGGCCTCGGTGATAGAAACAATGCTGGAAATCAAATGATAGAATTTTGCAAGACCACTGACTTCTTCATTGCAAATACCTTCTTTCACCAACATAAACGGTGACTATACACATGGACCTCGCCAGATGGAACACACAGAAATCAAATTGACTACATCTGTGGAAAGAGACAATGGAAAAGCTCAATATCATCAATCAGAACAAGGCCAGGGGAAGACTGTGGAACAGACCATCAATTGCTCATATACAAGTTCAAGCTGAAACTGAAAAAAATCAGAGCAAGTCCACGAGAGCCAAAATATGACCTTTAATATATCCCACCTGAATTTAGAGACCATCTGAGAACAGGTTTGATGCATTGAACACTAGTGACCGAAGACCAGACGAGTTGTGGAATGACATCAAGGACATCATCCATGAAGAAAGGAAGAGGTCTTAATGAATGAAGACACTTAAAACAGTATTAACCTGAGATCTACAATCCCTCCAATGAAATCCTCGTCTACCTTACTTCACCATCTTACCCCTTTTTCCACTAATAGGTTTTGCCCTCCCTTTTTCTCTCATTTATTCATCCTTTTTTTTCTCATTCATTCATTTATTCAACAAATATTAATTGAATAGCTACTGCATACCAAGCTAGCAATATAACGACAAGTGAAAGTGGAGCAGTCCCTACCACTCAGGGCAAAAGACAATGAAATAAGCATCATGGTGTAACATTATGAATTATGACGAGTGCCACAATGCTGTGAAACCACTGTAACTGGGGTTTACCTGAACTAGTTTTGGCCATCAAGGGAGCAGCATTTCCCCCAAGTTCCAAAGGATGAATACGAGCTCATTATGAGAAATTGTGAAAGGGCAGGTGTGCGGGATTGGGGTGGGAGAAGTGTCCTAGCCAGAAAGAACAGAGTAGAAAGCCCTAGGGTAGGAAGAAACATCCTCTGAGGAACCGAAAGAAGGACAATAAGAAGAGGACATAGGAAGCAAAAAAGAGAGGCTCAAGACAGGGATGATGGAGGGGCTTATAGCCACATTAAGAATTTTCATCCATAGGAAGAAAGGTCTGATGATCTACTTACAAAAATTAGCCATTGAAAACTCTGAATCACGATGGTCTTATCTGCAGCCAATCATGGGCATGGTGCAGGACCAGGCAGCATTTTGTTCATTTGTTTCATTCTCATGAGGTCACCATGAATTGGGGCTGACTCAAAGGCAACTAACAACAACAATGGGACTAGCCATGTGCAATTAACAAAAGTATTTGTGTGTCTGAAAAGGGTGGTAGTGCTTGCAACCCTGTTTTAGTAATGAACCAAACTTTAAAACAAAATAAAAAGAATTTGGGTCTTTATCAAAAGATTATTAAAAAGCCATTGAAACACCTTAAACATAAGAGAGATTTGACTGTGTGAGTGCAGAATAGTTCAACAGGACAAAAATGAAGGCATAAAACAAAGACAAAGGAAGACAAAACAAAAGAGAGAGCGCAGTGCTAATGGAGACAGAGGAAGATAAACAGAGGAGCAGTTAGGGTCAATGCACATTTAGTGGCCGATGGAATGTGGTGGGGTTGAGTTGAGGATGACTTCCAGATTTCCAGCTTGTGCAATTATATAGATATCAATGCTCTAGCTGCGATAGAGACCTTAGCAGAAGAGCAGGTTTAAGGACAGCAAGGCTGTTTTATTTTGGACGTGTTGAGGTTGAGTGCCTTTGATACCCCCAAGTGCAACTGTGAAATTCATAGTTGGACATACTTTTCTGAACCTCAGAGAAAAGATCTGGATTTAGAGATATAAACTTGTGGACTGTATGTGTATAGATGGTAAATGAAGGGATAACTTGGCCCAGGTCATCTTAGATGAAACTATGGAATTAGGTCTTCTGGCAAATCCTTGAAATAGTCCCCTATTTAAAGGTTAGGTAGAGAAGTATAAGCCAGTAACACCAAGATGGAGTAAGCTGAGTGCTAAGAGTAGGAAAGTATGTTACAGTGAAAAGCCAAAGAAAGAGAATATTCAAAGAAGAAAAAAGTGACCAATGAGATTAAATACTGCTGAAATCACGTACCATGAGGAGTAGAAAATGGCCATTAAATCTAATCATGTAAAAGTGAAATACCAAAACAAACCCAAACCTGTTGCAATTGAGTCAATTCCGACTCATTGCAACCCTATAGGAGAGAGTAGAACTGGCCCACAGGGTTTCCAAGGAACGGCTGGTGAATTCCAGCCTCCAACATTTCCGTTAGCAGCTGTAGCTCACTGTAGCTGTCAGTCACTGCAATGTAGATGGGAATAAAATGGAATGTATTGAAAAGTGAGTGGGAGGACAAGAAATGGAGTATAGACTACCTTTTCAAGAAATGTGGCTGTAGAGGGGAGACTGGAGATAGGAAAGTAGCTAGAGGTGGAAGTGGGGTTGAGAGAAGGATTGTTGTATTGAATGAAAGAATATATGCTAAAATCCTAATCCGAAGGAAGTCTCTTTAGAGAGAGAAGTTGAAAACATGGTAAAGAGAGTGGATAACTGAGGTGCATGTTTCTAAGAAGCTTAGAAGAAGTGGGGTCTGGGACACAGATGGGGAATTGGCCCATAGTTTGGGGGAGGGACCCTACTCCATTGGAAAGGCAAGAAAGAGGTAAGGGTGGGGGTAAATTTGGATACATGTGTAAGTTCTCAAGCTCCCTTTAAATAAATGTGAAAAACATGGCAGGCCAATACTCCTGCCTGACCCTCCACACCCTGCTTGACCTGCCGCTGGCTGATGGGATTTTTTAATCCTCAGGTCAGTTTAGCACCAATCTCCTATGGGCTTGCAGAGGATTCTGGAACTGTGTGTAGTTTAGGTCTGCACAGGAAACTCTGTGAATGTTTCTTAATCCATTTAATGACTACCAAAAACATCCATGGGAGCACATCCATCACAGAGCAAACCTCGCACTTGCCTGGTTTACATGGACATCTTCTCTTGGGCCTTAGCCTGTCCCTGGGAAATGTCTCCAAGATATGTAGATGTGTGCGTGTGTCACACACAGGCTAGGTCCCTTCACCAGCAAGGGGGTAGAGAAGGTGGTGTGAGGAATCTCTCAGAGGGGTCGGGCAGCACAGGCCAGGAGCAAAGTCTCATATCCCTGAGTCCTCTGAGGAGACATTTCCTGGGACAATTAAGATGGAATCACACTTCTCACTCAGCAGTTGCCCCCTCTCCCAATCCACAATAAGGATTTCTTCTCAGATTTCTTTTGATAATGCTCAAAACCAAGGGACTGTATTTTCAGGCAGAATAGGAATAATGGTTGGGGATCTAAAGTAGGAAGGGACATTCAGAATTAAAAGTCCTTGTATTTTGCCGAGGAGATTAAAAAAAAATTAAAAGAGTAAGGCACACCCTAAAAGTTTGGAAAGTTAACACTTGGATATATTTTCTGCAAAATCTCTCCTACTTTCTGACGCTCTCTCTCTACATTCAGTTTCTGTCCACCAATTCACTTGTACAAAGTGACGAAGACTGTCTTAGCTTTTTCTACATTATAAGTCTCAAAACGGGCATAATAATAACAGCTACCTCATGGGTGCAACCACTTATAGATATAGTGACTGAGGTACCTAAATTCTCTGTCTCTGTACCTTCACCAGAAAATAGAAACACCACAGGGCTATTGAGAGTATTAACTGTGATAACATATACAAAGTGCTTAGACCAGTGACTGATACATGGGAAGGACTCAGTGTAGGTTATTGTTAACATTAATACTATCTCAAGGAAATCACAAATGATAACAGATATTGATGAGCCCACAACAATTGCAAGCCTGAAACTGTTTAGGCACATGAAGCTGAAATACTCAATCTGGAAAGTACCAGAAACAGGCCAAAAGAAGACAAGGTGATTGAATTGCTGAGTTCTTCTGCTCTGTCCTACAGGGTCACTATGAGTCAGAATTGACTTGACAGCAATGGGTTTAATCTGTTAACATTGTGTAATAATTGCACTTATAATCTAGTTCAACCTATATAACAACCCAATTAAATGGTGATTGCTGGGTGTAGTTTCCAGGTGTGGAAATTATCCAAAGTCAGGCAAAAAATCAGTGTCAAACCTGGGCTCAGAACCCTGTCTGTTCCACACCAAATCTTGAGCTCTTTCTGCTACAATTACCTGGCTCCATAATTAGCAGTTTAAAAAGATGTGCAGTAGGCTAAAGACATAGATATTAGAAAAAGCGTTACATAGAAAGAGAAGACCTATAGAAGAATAGAAGAAGATTCAGGCAAGACAACAAAAATGAACTCAAGGAAATCAAGGTCCAGATATGGAAGTTAGGGTTAGAGGATAGGAATTTTAGTCCTCAGAATTATTAGAAGAAGAAAAAAAGAAGACAAGACCTAAAAAATTTCAAGTACCAGACTATAAAATAGAGAGCCAGGCAGGAAAAGGCAAGGCAGACATAGTTATGGAACTAGGGCATAAAGAGAAGGCTTATTCACAAGGACAGGGACATTTAGCAAAGCTGAAGCACAAGAATGGCTTGATGCTGAGCCACCAAGTTTCTGTGCTCAGAAGACTGATTAGCCAGAGTTTGCAGAGGTATAAAAAGGCAACCAACAATGAGGGTCCAAGAACTGTAGAGTGAGGGGCCCCAGCTAAACATTAGGTTGCTATTTGACAAAAGTCACATGTTCCTCCAGTATCCCTTTCCTTCTTGGGCAGCTCTCACAACCAGAGGCTAAAACAGCTAGATTAGGCTTCCAGGCTTACCCCAAATGAAATCTATCATGCATTCTATCAGGATCTACTACAACCAAGGTATCACGTGGTGTGCTATTGGAAACTCATCAGGTTATCCTGCTGGGAGTGTGGTGGTTATGCCCGAGAAATGGTAAAGGAATAACCAACTGGAGGCCTCCGATCAGAGTAAGTACGTTACCTGCCATATGAGTACTTAGGATTCCCCAAGAAGCAATTTGAGGAAGTCCTAAAGGAGAACATCAACAGGTAGCGAAAGAGCAACTTAGCAAGGAAAATGTGATAAAGACGAACGATAAAAAGAATGAGATAGTCCCAAGAGAGGCAGACAAATCCAAATAGCACTGCATACAGAAATCTGGCTAAAAATTCATATGAAACCAAAGCAGAGGGGAAATCTCACTAGCTGGGATATGAGGATAGCAAACCAAGGTTTGAGAATCAAAAACAGAAGATATTGAGATATTTCAGGTAGAATTCAGGATCCCAGGCATTTATAAACTTCTGGGATTAAAAAAATAAAAATATTTTTTTCATTTAATTTATAAAAGCATACACTGTTTTTGCAGCAACTTTGGAAACTATGAAGAGCACAATCACAAAAAATAGAAAGCAAACATAATCCTATGACCCAGAGATAATCACTATTGTAGTGCGGTTTATTTCTATGCATAAACTGTTTTTCTATATAGATATTCTAACATTATTCATATCACACTATGCATACACTTACATATTTTACTTAACATGATACTGTAAACATATTGCATCATTTCATTTTCTTCTCTTGGTTTTCGATTGTTTTTCGTTACTTCAGCATATAGAAGCACTGTCGCTGTTGTTAGGTGCCGTCTACTGTCAGGTCAGTTCTGACTCACAGTGACCCTGTGTACAACTGAACAAAACACTGCCCAGTCCTGTGCCATCCTCACAATCATTGTTATGCTTGAGCTCATTTTTGCAGCCACTGTGTCAATCCTTCTCGTTCAGGGCTCTCCTCTCTGTTGCTGACCCTCTTACTTTACCAAGCATGATGTCCTTCTCCAGGGACTGGTTCCTTCTGATAACATGTCCAAAGTACGTGAGATGAAATCTCCCCAATCCGACTTCTAAGGAGCATTCTGTGTGTACTTCTTTCAAGGCAGACTTGTTCTTCTGGCAGTCCACGGTATATTCAATATTGTTAACCAACATCATAATTCAAAGGCATCAGTTCTTCTTCAGCCTTCCTTACTCATTGCCCAGCTTTTGCATGCATATGAGGCTATTGAAAACACTATGGCTTGGGTCAAGCATGCCTTAGTCCTCAAGGTGACATATTTGGTTTTTCACACTTTAAAGAGGTCCTTTGTAACAGATTTGTCCCAATGCAACGAGTCCTTCGACTTCTTCTTCTTTTATTTATTTTTTTCCCCAAAGATACCTGTAATATTCTGGTTTTTAATTTGGGTGGTCTGTTCAGGAGTATTCGCTTCAATATTATGCATCAATAAATTGTACTTATAATATTATTTTGCATACGTTAAATGATTTCAAGAGAGAAGATCTCAAAAGTTATGAGAGAAAATCAAGAATTAGAATGTCATTGTACTCCTTAATAACTACATGTAACACTAGAAGCTAAAGCAGCAAGGTTTTCAAATTTTCTTCTTTTTTCAATTGTATTTTAGATGAAGGTTTACAGAACAAATTAGTTTCTCATTAAACAATTAATATGCAGATTGTTTTGTGACATTGGTTGCCAACCCTACAACATGTCAATACTCTCCCCTTCTCGAACTTGGGTTCCCCATTACCAGCTTTCCTGTCCACTCCTGCCGTCTAGTCCTTGCCCCTGGACTTGTGTGCCCATTTAGTCTCGTTTTGTTTTATGGGCCTGTCTAATCTTTGGCTGAAGGGTGAACCTCGGGAGTGACTTCAGTACTGAGTTAAAAGGGTGTCTGGGGGCCATATTCTCAGGGTTTCTTCAGTCTGTATCAGACACGTAAGTCTGGTCTTTTTTTGTAATTTAGAATTTCTTCTGTGTTTATCTCCAGCTCTGTCCAGGACCTTCTATTGTGATCCCTGTCAGGGCACTCAGTGATGATAGCCAGGCACCAAGTAGTTGTGCTGGACTCAGTCTGGCGTGGGCTGTGGTAGTTTTGGTCAGTTAGTCCTTTGGACTAATCTTCCCCTTATGTCTTTTCCTATAGATTTTACAGATTAGATCTTTGTCAGATTTGTCATAGCCAAAATTATTTTCCCAGTCTGTAGGCGCTCTTTTTATACTTTTGGTGAATTTTTTTGATGATCATAAGTGTTTAATTTTTAAAAGATCCCAGTTATCTAGCTTATCTTCTGTTGTTTGTATATTGTTAATTATGGTTTGTATCCTATTTATGCTGTATATTAGGGCCCCTGACATTGACCCTATTTTTTCTTACATGATCTTTATAGTTTTTGGTTTATATTTAGGTCTTTGATCCATTTTGAATTAGTTTTTCTGTATGGTGTAAGGTATGGGTCTTGTTTCATTTTTTTACAGATGGGCATCCAGTTTTGCCTGCACTATTTGCTAAAAAGACTGTCTTTTCCCCATTTAATAGACTTTGGGCCTTTGTCAAAAATCAGGTGACCGTGGGTGGATGGATTTACATTTTGGTTCTCAATTCTGTTCCGTTGGTCAATGTGCCTGTCCTTGCATCTATACCAGGCTGTTTTGACTACCGTGCCTATATAGCGGGTTCTGAGGTCAGGTAGTATGAGTCCTCCTACTGTATTCTTCTTCTTCAATAGTGCTTTGCTTATCTGGGGCCTCTTTTCCATATAAATTTAATGGTTAATTTTTCCATTTAGTTAAAGAATGTTGTTGGTATTTGGGTCGGGATTACATTGTATTTATAGATTGCTTTGGGTAGAATTGACATTTTCACAATGCTAAGTCTACTTATCCATGAGTATGGTGTGTTTTTCCATTTATGTAGGTCTGGTTTGGTTTCTTGCAGTAGTGTTTTTGAGTTTCTTTGTATAGGCTGTTCACGTCCTTGGTTAGATTTATTCCTAAGGTTTTTTGTTTTGGTGGTGGGGGGGTGCTATTAGAAATAGCAAGCCCTGATGGTACAGTGGAAACCCTGGTGGCGTAGTGGTTAAGTGCTACGGCTGCTAACCAAAGGGTCAGCAGTTCAAATCCGCCAGGCACTCCTTGGAAGCTTACGGGGCAGTTCTACTCTGTCCTATAGGGACACTATGAGTCAGAATCGAGTCGATGGCACTGGGCTTGGGCTTGGTGGTATAGTCATTAAGAACTCAGCTGCTAACCAAAAGGTTGGTAGTTCACATCCACCAGCCACTCCTTGAAAACCCTATGGGCCAGTTCCACTCTGTCCTGTAGGGCCACTATAAGTGGAGTCGACTCGATGGCAATAGGTTTTTATTTTTTGTATTGTACATGGTATTGCTTTCCTGATTTTCTTTTCATAGGTCTCTTTATTGGTGTATAGGAATCCATCTGATTTTTTGTATGTTCATCTTGTATCCTGCTACTCTGTTGAATCTTTCTATTAGTTCCAGTAGTATTCTTGTGGAGTCTTTCAGGTTCTGTATGTATAATATTATATCATCTGCAAACAGGGAGAGTTTTACTTTTCCCTTACCAATTTGGATGACCTTTATTTCCTTTTCTTGCCTTATTGCCCTAGCTAGAACTTCCAGTAAAATGTTAAATAGGAACAGTGATAAAGGGCATTCTCGCCTTGTTCCTGTTTTCAGGGGGAAGGTTTTCAGCCTTTCTGCTTTAAGAATGGTGTTGGCTGCTGGTTTTGTATAGATGCCTTTTATTATGTTCAGGAATTTCCCTTCTATATCTATTTTATTGAGAGTTTTTATCAGAAATGGGCACTGGACTTTATCAAATGCCTTTTCTGCTTTGATTGAAATGATCATATGATTCTCCTTTGTTCTGTTTATGTGGTGGATTATGTTAATTAATTTTCTAACGTTGAACCATCCTTGCATACCTGGTATGAATCCCACTTGGTCATGGTGTATTATATTTTCCATATGATGCTGAATTCTATTGGCTAGAATTTTGTTGAGAATATTTGCATCTTTATTGATGAGGCATATTAGTCTATAATTTTCTTTTTTGTGGTGTCTTTGACTGGTTTTGGTATCAGGGTTATGCTGGCTTCATCCAGTGAATTCGGAAGTATCCCTTCCTTTTCTGTGTTCTGGAACAGTTTAGACAGTACTGGCACAGGCTCTTCTCTGAATGTTTGGTAGAATTCTCACTGAAGCCATCTGTGCCAGGGCTTTTTTTTTTTTGGTAGTTTTTTAAATTATCTTTTCAATCTCTTCTCTTATTATGGGTCTATTCAGATCTTCGACCTCAGTTTGCTTTAGTTTATGTAGGTTCTGTGCTTCTAGAAATTTGTCCATCTTCTCTAGGTTTTCAAATTTGTTGGAGTGGAGTTTTTCATAGTACTCCATTATGATCCTTTTTATTTCAGTTGGGTGTGTTGTACTGTCCCCCATTTCATTTCTTATTTGTGTTATTTGCATCCTCTCCTGTTTTTCTTTTGTTAGTTTGGCCAATGGTATGTCAATTTTGTTGATTCTTTCAAAGAACCCACTTTTGGTTATGGTGATTTTTTTCTATTGTTTTTCTAATCTCTATGTCATTTACTTCTGCTCTGATCTTTATTTTTCCTTTCTTCTGGTGGTTGTGGGTTTCTTTTGCTGTTCTCTTTCTATTTGTTTGATTTGTATAGTTGAAGTTTTGATTTTATCCCTTTTTTCTTTTTTGATGTGTGCATCTATTGCTATAAAATGACCTCTCAGCACTGCCTTTGCTGTTTTCCAAAGGTTTTGGTATGATTGTTTTCATTCTCATTTAATTCTAGGAATTTTTTGATTCCATCTTTGATTTCTTCTATTATCCAGTGGTTTTTAGGCAAAGTGCTTTTCAGTTTCTGTGTATTTAATTTTTTTTCCTTGCTCTTCCCATGTCTACTCTTATGGCATTGTGATCAGAGAAGATGCTTTGTATTATCTCAATATTTTGGATTTTGTTAACGGTTGCATCGTGGCCTAAGATGTGGTTTATTTTGGAAAACATTTCATGTTCATTGGAAAAAAATGTGTACTTTGCAGCTGTTGGATGGAGTGTTCTATGTGTATCTATGAAGTCAAGCTGGTTGGTTGTGGTCTTTAGATCTTCTGTATCTTTGTTGAGTTTCTTTCTAGATGTTCTGATCTTTACCAAGAGTGGTGTGTTAAAAAAAAAAAAAAAAAGTGTTAAAGCAAAAAAAAAAACTTTTTTTTTTTTTTTTTAGCCTAGTATTATTGATGAACTGTAAATTTCTTTTTTCAGTGCTGTTAGAACTTGTTTTATGTATTTTGGAGCCCTGTCATTGGTTATGTCCTCATGGTAGATTGTCCCTTTAGTCATTATATAATGTCCTTCCTTGTCTTTTATGCTAGATTTTGTTTTAAAGTCTATTTTATCTGAGGTTAGTATTGCCACTTCTGCTCTTATTTGGTTGCTGTTTCCTTGATGTATTTTTTTCATCCTTTGTTTTTTAATAAATGTATGTCTTTATTTCTAAGGTGTGTCTCTTGTAGACAACATATTGATGGGTCCTTTTTTTTTTCTTTTTCTTTTTCTTTTTCAAATCCATTCTGTCATTCTCTGTCTCTTTATGGGTGCACTTAAGCCATCTGTCTTCAGTGTTATTATTGATAGGTGTGAGTTTACTGCTGTCATTTTGCAGTGCTTTTTTTTTTTTTTGTGGTGCTGATGTTTTCTTTGTTCCTCTTACTCTTCTGTCCTGAACTTCTTTTGTTTGTGGATTTTTTTTCATTTCTTTCATTTTTGTAGATTTTGTGTTTATTGAAACTTTATGTTTTTCTTCTTTATTTTAATGAGTAGGTTTGTTAACCGTCTTTTGGTTACCTTGAGTGTTACCTGAATCTTTCTAAGTTTAAACCAGTTTTTTATTACTTAATATCTCCTTGTCCTCTCCATTTGAAAGTTCTATACCTATATCATCTATTCCGTCTTTTATCGTTCTGACGTTTTTGTCATTTACAGATTAACCTCTCTGGTTCCTTGCTGTAAATCTTTTAGTTTTAGTTTATCCTTGAGAGTTCATTATCTAGGTTGGTATCTGGCTGACACTGTCTTGTGTCCTAGATTCAGGTTGTTGTCTGATGTTGTTGGTTATCTAACCAAAGGACTCCCTTAAATAACTCTTGTAAATTTGGTTTGATTTTTACATATTCCCTTAATTTCTGTTTATCTGGAAATGTTCTAATTTCACCAACATATTTGAATGAGTTTTGCAGGATATATTATTTTTGATTGGCAGTTTTTTTTTTTTTTTTTTTTTCTTCCAAGGTTTTATATATGCCCTCTCATTGCCTTCTTGCCTGCATGGTTTCTACCAAGTATTCAGAGTTTAGTCTTATTGTTTCCCCTTTGTACATGACTTTCCCTTTTTCTTGAGCTGTTCTCAGAATTCTTTCTTTGCCTTTGGTTTTAGCGACTGTGATTATGATATGTCTTGTTGATTTTCTTTTGGGACCTATCCTATATGGGGTTTGTTGAGCTTCTTAGATTATCAGCTTTGCATCTTTCATGATATTAGGAAAGTTTTTGTCAGCAAATCTGCAATGATCCTTTCTGAGTTTTCTGATTTCTCCCCCTGTTCTGGAACTCCGACCACATGCAAATTTTTGCTTTTGATTGTATCCCACCTCATTCTCAGGGTTTCTTCATTCTTTTCTATGATTTTTCCTCAAACAAAGTGGTGCTCAAGTGTTTGTCTTCAATTTCCCTGATCCTGTCTTCCACTGTTTCAAATTTGCTCTTAAGACCTTCTATTACACTGTCCATTTCTGAAACCACGTTGTTTATCTTTTGGATTTCTAATTATTTTTGCGTGACTTCTAGTAGTTTATTTATTTAGATTTTTTCCTGTATTATTTTCCTTAATTATTCCATTGCTTTGTCTGTATTTTCCCTGATTTTGTCTGTGTTTTACATGACTTTTTGTATTTTCTCTTTATTTTTGTCTGCATTTTCCTTCATCTCTTGGAGATTCCTGAATATTAGAGTTTCAAGTTCCCTATCAGGTGGCTACAGTGACTTTTCTTCACCAGAAGATCATCTGGTGTTTTATTTTGGTCATTTTCTGGACCCATTCTGTCATTTTCTTAAAATTTATTTTTATATTGACTCCTGTCTCCAGGACTTTCAGGAATTATTTTCATTTATTGATTGTAGATTTGTTTGTTTTACCCAGCTTTTTTTGTTTTATTTGGTTATATCTGGTCAGGTGGGCTGGCTGTTGCTGGCTTACCTGTGGACACGATACTTCTCACCACTTCAGCCAGGTGGGCAAAGCCAATCACTCAGCTGTGGTGCGGCAGGGCAGGTTCAGCAGGGGGTGGAGGGATGGAGAGAGGTAGTTTTTGGTACAAGCTGGGGCTGATGGGGTGTGGCTGGGGGGCAGTGCTGGGTGGTGTCCGGGGTATTACAGCAGTGCTACTCAGGGGCACAGCACTTAGTGCACCATGCAGATAAGCAGGGGGGAAGGGAGAGTTATGTCCAGAGCTAAGTGGGTGAGTGAAAGACTAGAAAGAACAGAGAGAAACAAAAGCTTTAAAAAAGCAAAAAAGGAAAAGAAAAAACAAAGGAAAAAAAGAAAGAAGTAATTAAAATGGCAGCTTGGTAGGATTTGGCAGGTGGGGGTAGGGGCAGACCCAGTGAGGCCATGTGCTGATGGCTCTCTAGCTGAGTCATGTGGCTAAGACTGTTGAGGAGGGGCATGGGTAACATGCAGGGCTATGTGGCAGGGGAGCCAGCCGTTGGTGGTGTGGGAGAATTGGGGTGGCAGCAAGCTGTTGTCTCTCTTGCCAGGTGCATGGCACGGACCGTCAGGAAGAGTTGGAGGCAGCACAGGGAGAAGAGGAAAGTTAAAGAAAAATAAACTTGGTGCTGAGGTAGCCAGTCTGTGGGGTCAGCACAGGCCAGAGGAGGCCATGTGCCAGGGGCTTTCCAGCCGAGTTGTACAGCACAGCCAGCCAAGAAGGGGTGGTGGGGGGAGCAGAGCATGGGCCTAGGTGGGTGGAAGAAAGTAAGGGAGAAAGAGAGAAACAACCAAAAAAAGCCAATAAATAAATGACAAAAAAATGAACAGACCAAAAAAAAAAAAAAATGGGGCTAAGTGGGCTGGCTGATGGCAGTGGGTAGACCATTGGGGCGTGAACTGGTGTCTCTCAGGCCAAGTAACTGTGGCCCATTGGAAAGTGGCGGAAGCCACTTAGAGGGGAGAAGGGTGTGAGGTGGGAAAGCATGTATCTCTGGTTACCGGGTGCTCTGTCTCCTCTTGGGAGCTCCCTGACGTCGCCTTCCTATACTCCCTGTCTGCACTCCTAGGTAGCTGTAGTCCAAGATTGGGTATCTGTGCCAAGTTAGCTGCTAGGGACCTCTACTCTGTAGCTGTCTTCATTCTCTGTTCTCTGTCAGTTTCTTATTCTATTTGGTATTTGATAAAGTTCTTTATTCCTTCATTTGATGCTTAGGATTCCAGGATTGACATTTGTATCTGTTTTGCTTCATTTTTTGGACTTTGCTGCAGAATGGTGGCATGATGCTTTGGTCTATAGCACCAAGTTCACTCATGCATCCTTTGATTTCTTAACTGCTACTTCCATGGGCTTTGATTGTGGATCCAAATGAAATGAAATCCTTGACAACTTCCTTTTTTACATTTATCATGATGTTGTTTTTTTTTTGCTTATTGGTCCAGTTGTGAGGATATTTGTTTTCTTTATGTTGAGATGTAATCCATACTGAAGGCTGTGATCTTTGATCTTCATCAGTACGTTCTTCAAGTCCTCTTTGCTTTCAGCAAGCAAGGTTGTGTCATTTGCATATCATAGGTTGTTAACTTGTCTTCCTCCAACCCTGATGGTGCCTTCATCTTCATATAGTCCAGCTTCTCTGAATAAGTATGGTGAAAGGATACAACCCTGATGCACACATTTCCTGACTTTGAATCATACAGTATCCCCGTGTTCTGTTCAAATGACTGCCTTTTGATCTGTGTATAGGTTCCTCATAAGCATAATTAAATGTTCTGGAATTTCCATTCTTCCAATGTTACCCATAACTTGTTATGATCCGCACAGTCAAATGTCTTTGTATAGTCAACAAAACACAGATAACCATCTTTCTGGTATCCTTTGCTTTCAGCCAGGATCCATCTGACATCAGCAATGATATCCCTCCACATCCTTTTCTGAATCCGGCTTGAATTTCTAGCACTTCCCTGTCGATGTACTGCTGCAGCTGCTTTTGAATGATCTTCAGCAAAATTTTACTTGCCTGTGATATAAATGATATTGTTCGATAATTTCCACATTTGGGTTGATCACATTTCTCTGGAATAGGCATAAATACGGATCTCTTCCAGTCGGTTGGCCAGCTAGCTCTCTTCCAAATTTCTTG